>NC_134705.1:60685770-61885770 GCF_043290135.1 Rhipicephalus microplus | reverse complement strand
ACTGTATGTTCAAATGTGCTGGATGAGTTTTTCTTTTTTACCACTACTTCGAAGTAATGAAAACTCAAACGTGGCATTTTGTATTTCATGTAAACCACAGGTAATCGACTTGTCTTTCAAAATTCCTTGTGCAGGACGTCCCACTGGCGTTCCCTCTATAATAAATTCCTTGCTGACTTGTGACAGTTACAACAGCTCTGCCCTGCCTTTGTCTGGAAAAGCTAGCTGATTATACAGTAACCAGTCAAATAATAAATGCTCGCATGCTATTTATGAATAAATATTACCTTCATGTCAAGATAGGCGAAGCACATCAAGCGTACGTGCCCTTAATAAAAAAAGATAACTTATCGTCTGCACGCGCCGCTTTTCTGCGACTGCGTCCAGGCATTGTCAAACGCCGTCTGCTAGATCTAGTGACGCGACCGCAATGTCGGAGACGTTATCGTCTATTTCGGCGCCTGGGGGATTTCAATTGGTATAGTGGCTAACTGAGGCAGTAAAAAAATTAGTATTAATTGTTTCAGTGCGCTTTGCGTACAGCTACAATTACACGTTAAAATTTTCCGCTTTTTCAGCCTCCTAACGTGTGCAGCGGTGGAGACGTGAAACATCACCATTAGACGCGCTTCGCAGCAGCGGTACACTGGCAACAACAAAGCAAGAGCCGGAAATACGTCATAGCCGCCATGTTGTAACGTGCGCAAAAAACAAAACAGGAATCGGAAATACGTCATAGCGGCCATTTTGTAGCGCTGGTGTAATCTGGTGAAATTTTCATGAGGCGCTGGTGTCGAAGCCCTTTTTCAATCTGGCAACGCTGCTACAAGGGGATGCGGCAGAGCTTCATAAAAGAGTCTGCACGACACCAGTCATATGGCGCCTCTATAACCTAATATGGTATGCCAAGGTTGGATGACCACACACGATTAACCCTTGCTGCCAGGACAATTAGAAGTCACTAGAAGAGAGAAAAAGATAGGAAGAACGTTAAGTGAGAGGGAAAGACGAAGGCATAGGTAGAGAGAGAGATAGGAAACTGCCGATTTCCCCTGGGAGGGTCAGCCCAAGGGTGCCGTTTACGTGAAGTCGGGGCCAAAAGAGTGTGTTGCCTCTGCCGGGGGCCTTACAGGTCTTATCACTCGGCGACGGCTCAACGCCCACGATCCCCTTTTCTCCGGACACGGCAAAACCACGCACGGCTGGGCGTGGGTGGAAGTCAAAACCCTCCCACCGTGAGCTCTGGTTTGTAGTGTCGCTACACACTAAACGCCTGCTTGCGCAGACACCCCTGCAGGGGCTTTAACAATGAGTAACAACTTTTCAATCCTCTTGAAATTCCTTATTCCTCTATTTGAGTGTAGCATGGCCCAGACATTGTCCACTGAGCTTGCCGCCCAGGTGCGTTTGCCCTGCAAGTGGTCAATGCCATGTCCATTGTTATTTGAACAGATGGTCGATTTCTTCCTCCTCCTGTTTCACTGCTATCTCATCAAAGAGCAGAATAACCAATGTCACGACCGCAACTTTTTATGTCATCATCCCCAGAGGCTAAAGAAAAGAACAAAAGATCAACAAACTTCAGGGAAGATGTTACTCCAATATGCAAGATTTTGTATAATTTTTTAAAAATCTACATTTCTAGTTTCACGACAAAAACAACGAAGAATGTAGTTAAAACTGAAATTACGTTAAAACCACTGTTAACGAGCTTAAGTAGGTTACTAAGGATGAAAAAGAGCTCATTATCAACAGTCCCCTGGAAATTGTAACCTGGTTGCTTGCTATGGCATTTGGCATGAGTTCACCAAAGTCACATCCTCAAAACAATCGCGATTCACAAGCGCAAGAGGGCAATAGCTCAGTGTGCGCCAATAACTTTACAGTGGCTCCCTAGCAAAAATACCAATAGAGAAATGTATTGGTCCTATAGAGAAATCTTATTGGTTATATAAGAGCTGTATTAATACTTCATTTGTCTTTATAGAAATCTATTGGTACCAATAAAAACCAATTGATTACACCTATTTGTCCCCAATAAGACCAATAAGGTGCCTATAGGTTATAGCTATTTGTCACCTATAGAATCAATAGACATGTATTGGCACCATTAGAGTTCAATGGGAGACAGCTATTTGTGCCGTATCGGACCAATAAATATGTATTGGTACCTATAGGTGACCGCTAATGGTGCTCATAGGCTGTAATAGACGAGACGTATTTGTCGCCTATAGAACCAATAAACAGCAGCTATTTGTCATTTAGAAAACTAGCTAGTGTGAATTTCTACAAGAATTAAGTGATCTTGAGGTTTTATGCATGGTATTAGGATGTCATTCATATACGGATTTCACTTATTGGCAAATTCAATCAAAGGGGAGTTTTTGATGTGGTAAATATATGAGCCAAGTGACAGATATGAGTATTCCAAAATATCGCACCTATATTTTTCATAAATATCACCAAAGTAATTTGACACCCAGTGAACTTCAGTAATTTCATTCTCCACTAAAGATTATGATTATAATGTTTGTAGGCTATATAAGCCCACAAAATAAGTGTTCACAAAAGGGAAACTTATCAGAGTTAAGGGGAGATGCTACTCGAAAAACGATTTTCTTTAATAAGAGTCTGAATTTAACACAAATTGGCATGCTAATAGAGTTTTTTCTCCTCTTTTTCAAATATGTCATTTATTTTCATGTATATTGCTTGGTTTTCTTTCTGCAGGTCAGATACTGCAAAATTATGGCCATTGTAATGCAACAATTCTGACCTATAAAAATTTGAGATAAAGCATGCAGATATAGCTGACTATGATCCTTTGGAACTGTAGAGTGCAAAAAACTATATAAATTTTGTGTGTAAAAAGGTGAAATACAATAATAAAATAGAAAAATTTACTATGGCTCTAGTTGCCAAGGGCTTTCAATGTTATGTAACTTTTGAAAAACATAATCAAGCAGCACTGACAATCTGAATAGATACTTGCACTCTATGGGCCTTCATCATGCTATGTGCAAAATTTCATAGAGGTATGACAATTCTAAGTATACGAACTAGCGTGTATAAGAAGCACAGATCACACAAAACTGCAAAAGGAGAAAAACGCATTTGAAAGTTTGAAACCTTTTTTTTTTTTATCACAGAGTTGTTAGAAATGCATAATCTTTGGCCATAATGTTCAACAAAACATTGAAAAGCACTGCAAGTTACTAAAACTGTCCTGCAGCATAGGCTGTGCCCTCACGGTCCTTGCGAGCACTCTCTTCTGGCCGTGCCCTTTTCACTCCACGACGACGGTGGGCCCTTGCTTCTGCTGTCAGACGCTCGGACATGCTCTTGATGCTCCTCGCATCGCGGGAATCACTGAAAGTAACTAGATCTCTAGATGGCAGTATGTTGAGCTCTTCTAGGATGTGCTGGAAAGTAGCATGACCCTTGTTGAACCACAGGATTGCCATAGCTGCGGCAGTCTCGACAACCGTTCGGGAGACAAACTTAGTCTTGGGGCAAAGTAGCCAAATTTTGCTGTTCAGGGATTCCGATGCGTTCCGGGTTTTCCCTTTAATGCATCGAGCAAGGAGCTTCTCATCCGTTAGGCGCTTATAAATGGGCAAAACAGCCAATCCCTGTGCTTTTGTCAGGAGAGGTTTGTGGCGTGGTGCAGGTTCACCAAGTGCTTCAGCGCGTTGATGTTTGCACCACGACTCTGTTCCTGCAGGGCGAAACTTGTGGCTGCCAGCATTGTCAGTAGAGCATGAGTGGAAGTACGAAGCCCATACTGCAGTGTACATATCCCGTACACTCCCCCTGTCGCTTGTTATGGCAATCTGATAGTATGTTTGGAGCTTCTGAATGGCTGGCTCTCCATTTCTGCCCTCGTGGTAATGGCACATGCAGCTTCCGTAGCGCGGTGCCAAGTCTCTTGGCCACATGATTAGTGCAGTCTTCTTTTTCTATATTGACAGCACCATAGACTTTTGACTCTGCAACTGCACTATATGCTTTGCTGTCACCGTCACTCAAGAATGTCATGAAATGTAGTGGGGTGTCATAAGTCGATGTTCTCTGCCAAATGCGCATTGCAGCCTCTGTTTCCATGGCATGGGAGGAACATTCTGCATTTTTTTCACAGACTGGGCCATAGAATGCCTGCCACACTTCACCGTCTGGGCCCATATCCTTGTGCCTACTGCATGTCAGGCAGTAATTAGATATGACCTCGAAGTCTAAGCAGAGGCCAGTATCTAAGGAGATAACTGCGCCAATCCCGTTGTGGCTTTTGTGGCCCCTCTTCTGCCAAGTGCCGTCGAACATAACAGCCACATCAGTTTCGCCTGCTACTTCTTTCGTCAACTCTCTGTATCGGTGCAAGTTTTCACTCACGGCTTCCATGGCAGCGGTGTGCACCTTCTTTGCTATAGAAAAAAATCCTCGGTGGTGCATTGGCTTTGGGAGTCCAATAATAGAGCAAAATCTCGACAATTGCTCATGCCCAATGCAGACAGCGCGTGCAGCCACGACTGCCTTCATATTTACAGCGAAACTATCTCGGGAGCTCTCAATGTCGTACCGTTAGCTCACTCGGCTGCTGCCGTCCGATGTAACACGCAGTGACGTATAGGAGCACGAAAGAACAGTCGCTGAGCATTCGCTGTTTTCGCAATGAAGTTCGAGGAGCAACGAAAGTCCCTCGTGCTTTTCTGCCGGCTCCCGAACGGCAAGTTTTTGAATACCACAAGCAGGGCATGCCGCACCTGCCACAAGTGCCGTCAGCAAGAGGGTGTCGCACAAAACTGTCGTTGCACAAACCTCATCGCGCTGTCTTTCGTCTTTTTCGAAGAAGCCGAGCTCCTTTTCCGAAGCACTGACGAAAGAAAGCGCAGCGTCAATCCTTTCATCACAGCCACTGTCGCTCGCGCACTCGTCGATGCCGCCGTCAGGCCTAGCACACGTAGGCGCGTTCTCGTTCGTTGCCGTCGTTCGGGGCGCTTTACGCCGCCTTCCCTTGAACTTGTGCTTCGTCCGAAACTTCTGCGGTCTCACGTTGCACTTTTTCGGGCTTGTCATCGCGGAAATATGCGTAGACGCGCAGAAAAGCAGACGGACCAAATGCCGATGGCCACCACCAACACAGCTGACAATGACTTGGTAGCGAATGGCGACGCGGCTTAGTGTGTCGCGCGTTTCAAACCGCTCAAACCACGTAATAAAAAGGCCTCGCTTTTTTTTTTTGCCCACGTACAAAACTGGCGGTCGTCGGAGCTGTAAGAAGGCCGGACGCAACTTTCCCAACCGATCGCGATGGCGGGCGGCACTGCGACGGGGAGCAGCGCGCAGTCAAAGATGGCCAATATCGGCGCAAATTCACCAAATTTTGAGCCACCGCGATGCCTTCATACACATTTTTTTTTTTTGCATTTTGCGGTTCAAATTTAGTTTTGAAATTTTCACAGATGAAAGAAGAAGGTTTGAAGATTACAATGCAATAAAAATCTGAAATACGAGAAATTTCGCTAAAAACGCGATTTTTCGACTCGCATCTCTCCTTAAAAAGGAAGACCGCCAGGGGGCTCGAAGTAGTGCAGACGCGCTCGCTTCGCGCTCTGGATTCTCATGATTTTTAGTGGTGTTTTTCCGTCTGCAACCACTCGAAAACGTTACTATCAGCTTCAAGAAGTTCCGAGGAACGCCTGGGCACCACTCAAGAGGATTTCTTGCCACTTGGAGGTGCCAAAGGACTTCAGAAAGCTCGTCACCCCTAGGACGCTCACCAAACGCTGACCTGGGGAGCCGCCGGCAGCTGCACCGACGCTGGGGACGCCCGCGTCGGAGCTTCATCCAGCTATGGCTCTCAACGCGGCGACCGACCAACAATACCACCTCCTAGACCAGGATGGTACAGCAGACGACCAAATGGATCAACTCCAGAGCGACCACGATACGGTGAGCCGAGACGCTATCGGCGCTCAATCGCATGCAGACGAGGACGCTAGCTGGCAGGCAGCGAAATCCACCAAAAAACGCAAGCAAGAGGCACTGGAGCGGAGACGCGGCAGCGCAGGGCTCCAGGACCAAGTTAAGACAGGCACGCCAACATTCAAGAAATTGCCAAAGCTACCGCCGTTGCCGAAGGACGATTACAAGATCGTCATTCGTCCAAACCAGGGCCTCCCGCTGAGAAACATTCTGACTCCTACGCTTGCGCAAGCAATCATTGAGGCATGCCAAGCTGGCATCAGAGATGACCATTTCATCCTTAGAATCAACCCAGGGTCAAACATAGCGATTCTGTCGACCAAATATGAGGAAGTGGCGGACAAAGTGCGTCTGATACGCGCCCTTGTGCTTAACGGCAGGGCTCACGCTGTCCGTGCATACGCCGCAAATGGAGACGATACTCTGAGAGGGGTGATTCACGGCGTACCGATGAACACCTCAACCGAAACTCTCATGGCGCACCTACGTGTCAGAACGCACGGTGTGGAGATCATCACTGCCAGAATGATAGGCACAACGAAAAGCGCAGCCATTACATTTTTCGGTCCAACGCTACCTCGTACCGTCTACTATTACGGGGGTGAACTCCGCTGCTACCCCTTCCGACCTACGATTCAAGTCTGCAAGGTCTGCCGAGAAAAAGGACACCGCGCGGACGTTTGCCCGCATCCGGATCGCCCCATTTGCCGGCTGTGCGGACTGACTAATCCAACGGATGGACATCCGTGTTCTATTAGTTGCGCCTCGTGCGGGGAGGCTCACCCAACAGGAGATCCAACTTGCAAAAAAAGACTTAAGCCGCCGAAGCCTAAACAGCCGCAAGTACAAGCAGGCCACAGTGATAAGCTTCAACAGGGCACTAGCAACGACCCACCGAGGACCAAGAATCTCCGCTGGTTCTCCTCTGAAGAGGAAGAAAACGCCTACAAGTCAGCAGATGACAAGCAAAGATCCCGGTCGCGTTCACGGTCCCCGGGCAGAAAGCCGCACCCGCCATCCAAGAAGAGCGCGCCAGCACCGACTCAGCAGAACCTCCACCGCGGTCCTCCAGGAGGGGGAGCCAAAGGCAACGGCGGGGATCAAGGATGCACCCAACAGGCATCATCACTTCCGGTAAGCTGGGCGGAAGCCGTGGCTCCCAAGTCTGCATGTACTCCCCCCATCACACAAAACGTACACTATCAAGCAGTAATCGCTGAAAACAAACAGCTTAAGCAACGCCTTGACAAATACGAGAACAAAATAATGTGGCTCGAAAAACAGCTGGCCCAATTAATGGGAGCCACCCCGAAAACTATAGTCCAGGCCTCTCAAAATCAAACTAGCCACCCAAGCGAAAAGCTATGGGACAATGGGCACATCCAACCGCAATCGACACCACCACGAGATCCTGTAGCCAATATAGGAACAGAACAAACAGCGACAAACCCCACTTTACAACAACAACTGCAGCTAATGCAACAGCACATACTGCAGCAAACAGAAGCCCAAATGAAACAGTTCTTTGTCGAATTTCAAGACCTGAAGCGATACGTTCATGAAAGCCTCGACAAAGAAACGAGGCGTCGACGTAAGCAGAGCCAAACGCGGTCCCAGGAGTCCGACGCCAAAAGCATGCTTACCTCGGACGCTGAAAGCACACCCACCTCCTCGCATCATGGCAATTAACCGACGCATAGCAAACGAGAATCTCACTATATGGTCCTGGAACTGTCGTTCCCTGCACAACAAGCACGCTACATTCACTCTATACATAAAGGCGGCGCTGGTTCCTCCTGACGTAATCTGCTTGCAAGAGGTGGGAACTAGGCCTAAAACAGTTTCTGGCTACAAACTGTACATGGATCCAAATACACCTAAGATTGCGACACTCGTCCGGAAAGAATTGGCAGCTACATGCATAACGGCACCGAACGAAGAGACGCAACACCTTATCGTAACGCTCTGGCCAGCGAAGAAAGGACGCCCGAGGCAGGTTATATGTAACATATATAGTCCCCCACAAGACAGAAAAGCAGAATTCAGCAATATCTTCCACTATTTGAACAACAAGCTTCAACCACGCGACCGCTTGATCATCACTGGGGACTTCAACGCTTGGCACACCACATGGGGTTATAGCGCAGACAGACCCAAAGGTACGCGACTTTTAGAAGCGATACAGCGCTACGACTACACACTCCTCACGACACCGGGCATACCGACCCGTATAGGAAACAGTGTCAACAGGGACACCACTCCCGACCTTACCGTAACCAACAATGCCGCGACCATGCGCTGGAGTGTGCTGGACGACAATCTGGGCAGCGATCACAATATTGTGCAAATAACATATGAAACAGCTCGACTGCGACGCCCGCTCGGAAAAGCCAGACTGACTAACTGGACTAAATATAGAGAGCAACAGGAAGTAGACGGGCCCAAGCCAACAACTATAGCCCAATGGACACAGTACATTAAGGGTCTCTATGACAAGAACACCAAGATATATCAAACAACTACCGACGCACCTGCCATTGACACCCACTTGACACATCTTTGGGAAGCTCGTCGAGGCCTCACGAAACGGTGGCGCCGACAAAAGCTAAATAAGAAACTCAGACTCCGTATAGCGAAAATCACGGAGGAAATAAAAGCATACTCAAAGGAACTTTACAACAACTGGCGCACCTTCTGCGATTCCTTAAAAGGCACATTAAGCACGAAAAAGACGTGGAACATCCTACGGAGTCTTTTGGATCCCTCTGCAACAAGAACCGAAACAAACGCTACCCTTCAACGGCTAGCTGGGGAATTTCAAGGTGATCCGGATCAGTTAATAGAATAGCTGAAACAACGCTACACAGGAGAACGCAAGCGAAACGTTAGCCCAACACCCAGTCAAGAATACAATGGAGAACCCAACACTGAGCTCGACGCCCCCATAACCTTTGCTGAGGTTTATGCAGCGGCTCAAAGCTTCAAAAGAAATACAGCGCCCGGATTGGATGGCATTACAAATGCCATGGTACGGAACCTCAGCGATGAAGCATTACAAGCCATCACAGACCACTTTAATCAGGAAGTCTGGACACCGAGTGGAAAGATACCTGCAGAATGGACACTGGCACAGGTTGTACTCATACCTAAACCAGGCAAACGGCGAAGCCTTGATCAGCTACGACCAATTTCTTTAACGTCATGCATTGGCAAGCTCTTCGAAAAAGTTATACTCACTCGCCTTGAGCAATACACAGAAGAACGGGGGCTTCTACCAACATCTATGTACGGATTTAGGCGAGGAGTGTCTACCCAGGATATCTTCTTACTGCTCAAAGAGGAAGTGCTTAACCCAGCGCCAGGTAGTCTCAACAATCTACTCGTTGCACTCGACATCGAAAAAGCATTTGATAATATTGCGCACTCTACCATACTAGACGGTCTTGCAGCCATTGGATGCGGACAACGCATATACAAATATGCATCTGATTTTCTTGGAAATCGCAAGGCGCAGATTGGCATAGCTGGTACCAAATCATCACCATACGACCTCCCACTGAAAGGCACACCTCAGGGCTCCATCTTGTCTCCATTTTTATTCAATATCGGCCTCCGGAAACTAGTCCTCCAGCTGGAGACTGTACCAAACCTGGGCTGTGCCTTTTACGCGGACGATATTACGCTATGGGCAACAAAGGGCTCCTATGGAGAACGACAAGATGTACTGCAAACCGCTATAGACATGATTCAAGGCTACCTCACTGCTGCAGGCATGTCGTGCGCACCTAGCAAACCGGAATATTTGCAAATAAGACCCCCACGCACTCGGTCCAACCGTGCACCAGCGCTGCAGCTAGAAATTGCCGGACAGATCATCAACAGGACCCCAGTAGCTCGAATATTAGGCATGCACGTGCAAGAAAACAACAGCGTAAAGACTGCAATAGGCAAACTCAAACACACCGTAAAGAGTATTGCATCCCTTATAGCTAGAATTGCGCGAAGTAATGATGGGATGACAGAGGCCGACACGGTACGCCTTGTACAGGCCTTCGTTCTCAGCCGAGTCACGTTCGCTCTTCCCTTTCAATCAACACGCAAGCCCGAAATAGAGCAGATTGACAGACTCATCAGAATTGCGTACAAAGCAGCATTGCGACTTCCGAACAGCACAAGCACAGAAAAACTCATGGGACTCGGCATGCATAATACGTATGAAGAATTGGCCGCCGCCACGCTAATCGCACAGCGAGAACGACTCACCACTACGCTCCAGGGAAGAACACTGCTACAGAGGCTGGGATACCCTCTCACCCCTCAATATTGTGGCGATGAGACAGTCATTGCACCCAAGCAAATACGTGATCAAATAATCGTGGAACCAGTTCCAAAAAACATGCACCCGCTCTACAACAAAAAGCGCCGTCAAGCGCGAGCACGAAAACTCCTGCAGAGAAGTAGCGATCCAGACGCTTACTTTACCGACGTCAGTCTTTATCCCGCGCCACCACAAGGCTCCAGAAAACAAGCATATGCATTGGCAGTGACTAACCAAAGCAAAGTCGTGGCCTGCGCGTCCCTACGCACCAGATCAAGTGCCACCGCAGAGGCAGCAGCCATAGCCTTGGCAATCAGAGAAGCCGAAAGAAGGGGGCGCTCAGCGTATATTTTGACAGACTCACAAGCTGCATGTCGCTTATACCTTAGAGGCACACTTCCAAGGTGCGTCACTGATATTTTGGGGTCCATGTTGATGGAGGCCCATGGCGTCACTTGGTGCCCAGGGCATGACGGCCTGGGGGGAAACGAGGAGGCAAACTGCGTAGCTCGCGGACTTACTGGCCGAGACGCAGGACTCTCCTCAGGACACCTCACAGGGCATCATGAAGAGCAAAGTGTAACAAGCAGGCAGATATTGGAAAACCAACGCCTTACAAGACGCACGTACGCCCCTCCACATCCGAACTTAAGCAGCCAACAAGCCCGGGATTGGCGCCGCCTCCAAACGAACACATACCCCCACATATCAAAACTACACGCAATTTTTCCACATATATACACAACAGGGGTATGCCCATGGTGTAGTAACCACACAGCCACACTTACACACATAACCTACCAATGTACCGAGCGGCCAGCCAATGCAGTATCTAGGTTGGTGCGCTCACTACAAACACTCACAACGTGGTCTTGGGAGGCACGGCTTTCCGAGCTGGCACTGGGGAGCCAACTGGTGACCCTAGACCAGGCCCGGCGAGCCGCTGTGGCCAGTGGGGCTCTACAAGAGGGCTCCACCCGGGATTAGTCATTAGTCACGTAATTTTAATTCTTCAATAAAGTTTATTCTCTCTCTCTCTCCTTAAAAAAGAACATGACCGCAGGTAATGCTTCAGCAGGGGAACACGATGTTCATGCAGAGGCAGCATCGTACTGCTTTCCTTTAAAGTGCAAACAGGGTGGAAAAATCAACTATTAACAAAATAACCAAAGTCAAAGTGTATCGTAGAAATTGTCACGACCTGCTTCAATGTGTATACCCATAATGTTTACATCATCCATTTCAGCCGGTGGGCCAGTACGGTTCTTCGAACAAAAAAAAATGCTAACAGTACGTCTCCTCGCTCGGCTGGTCGCGTTACTTACACTTGTAGCCTTCTTGGTAATAAAAAGACAAACCATATATGATGCATAAAAACAATACCCGCATGAGCAAGCTAAGTGCATGGTGAAGACAAATGCGAACGGCACGGTTCGTGTATCTTTTTGTCGCCCCCGTGTAAGTTCGTAGGCGAGCTCGTTCGAGCGCTTGAAAAGTGAACATCGATGTTCACGTTCGCTGCCGCGGCCCGCAAGCTCGTGCTTGTGCCTTATGTGTTACAAGAACCTCCTGCGGTAAGAAAAATTGATGCCGCCGATGCGTGAGATAGTTACATAGAAATTATTCAGACCTTAGTACAAATTAAAACGGTAAAGGTACAACATTTGAAAGATGCCACAGTGCGATACAGGTTTGAATAAATAAGAAAAATATTATAATGTCGCTAGAAGGCGCTGTATAGGTTACATTTTATTTTATTTCTGCCACCAACATTTCAGTTTGTTATGCTTTTTTTATAATCTTTTATTGTATTTGCAGTTCAGTATATTTCACGAGAGAAAACTATTGCAATAAAAGGTGAGAAAGCAAACTCTTCTTTTTGTGACACCACCACGGCACGAGTTCTCAAGTCAGCAAGCGTGCGTGCGAGCCGATTACAGTCAGTCGCAGCCAGAGCTGTTGTCAGCTAAGTGTGTCAGGCGGCGTGGTCGGGTATAGTGTATGTATAAATTTAAAAATATTTCAAAGTTAAATTGACATATATGAAATCTACTCAGTGATCTTCTATTGGAGAAATTGGGCAAAAAACTGCAGAAAAAGTTAGAAGGCTCGCATGTCGTCAAAGTATTCAGATACGTAGATGAATTCTTGGTTCTTCTAAATTGTAATTCTTCTACGTTCCACTCATTTGCGACTCAAACGATAGGTGTGTTCGAAGATTGTTTAAAGCCTCTTGTGTTGACACATGAAATGCCCGAGAATGACAAATTACGCTTTTTGGATTTAAGACTGGTTTTTAGCTCACAGCACATCTGTTGGTGTTATGAACCACGTGCGCAGAAACCTACTTCCTTTTTCTTCCGCTCACAGCAAGTTAGTTAGGCGAGGCATAGCACAAACCTGTCTTGAGAATGCCTTAAATAGGTCGTGCGCCCACAATATCTCTGCGAGCTTCAAAGCTCAAGTTTCCCGGCTTAAGGCTTCTGGTTTCCCCGAGGCGTTTATCGCTTCCGTTGCTGAGACTATCCTGCGGACTAATAAGGCAGAGCAGAGGCAGCGACGGAATTCGAGAAACACGGATACAGAACGTGAAAGGATATCCGTGATTCCATACAAACACCAGATATCACACAGGCTCAAGAAAATCGAAAAACGTGTTAGAGTTCGTGTCCTGTTCTCCGCACGGTTCAAACTAATCAGCCTCACCCAATCTACAAACCCCCTGAAAACGCAGTCATCAAAGGAATGCATAGTTTAACATAAAAACAGGTATGCGGCATGCTCCCAAGAAGCTGTCTATAGGACCCCCCTTTCATGCGGTGCTTGTCATGTCGGAACAATTGGAAGGTGCCTGAACGATCGGCTGAGAGAACACGCTAACAATGTTAGAAAAGGGAAAGATGGTTTTCTTGCTCAGCACTGCACCGAGTGCAATTGTGTGCCCCTTTTCAAGGACACAGCGACACTGTACAAGCACAGAGATGAGCACACGCGAGTCATTGTCGAGGCCGCGCAGATGGCACGCAAACAGGTGCCTTGTATTAATTAGCAAGCCCTTCGTGGCTCTGTCCGAGAAGGAACCGAGGTTCCTCGAAGGTTTCGGTGCGTGCAAGTAGTTATATTATTTTTACTTCTCTGTTTCTTTTTCTTATAGATTTTTCTTTCCCGTCTTTCTGTCTTTTGTTTTGTACACTCGTAAATCATATGTGTAAGTGTTGGCACCACAACGCTCCTGGGGCACTTGTCTCGGTACACAGTGGAGCGTAGCAGTGAGTGTGTCAGTAAATTTATGTCAATGCGTGATTCAAATCTCTGAGCTTTGAGAATGTCAGCTCAACTGAATAGTAGCTTACAGATTCATCCCACGGTGCTTTTGTCGCCCAGTATGTATTCGCATGAGGGGCAGCCTCCATGTCGATTTCCTGGTACAGCAGTGTGTAGCGAGCACCAAAAGATGATGTGTTCTTCCGTAATATGACAGTTTGAGATTTCGGTGGCAAGTCAATGACAAATGCCTCCACATAATTCAAGCAAAATTTAAGTCGTTCCATCAACGTAAAGAAAAATACGCACTGTTTTAACTTGAAATGCTCACTTCTATGCCTGCAAGAAAAGCAAACAATGCAATGCATTAACAAGTTCGGTTTCACTGCTATGCACTAGCGCTGCGGAGAAGCACGAGGTAAAGTTAACTGAAAAATAACCTAACTGGCATTCACACGTTCGGCTTCACAGCCGTGTACGTGCACAGCGGAGAAGCACACAATAAATACGAATACAGTTTTACTAAACTGAAATTTACAATTTCGTCCTCACTGCCTTTGTACGTGCGCTACAGAGAACAAAGGTGTTTATTCTTTTAACGCGCTTGAAGCAATTAGTTTAGTTTTCTATGAAGCTAAGCGCAGTACTGTTCCACAAGAGTGTGCGTATGTATATTTCAACCTAATCATTTGGAGCCATAACAATTACACCAGCGTTATTCTCCAATGCTAAATGGCCGACACGAAACACAGTTTAATTTCGCCATTCTCGCATATCAGCAGGATTAGAAGATGACTTGGAGCAAGTTACACAATTTTTCAGGATGCTATAACAGGTGCCAAAAAATTCAGCAATTTAATGCTTATCTACACAGGAAGCCGCTGGGAAAGCGTTCTCAAATCCCGGCAGCATAGCTCTTTATTATGTCACGCTGTCTGATATGAAAGGTATTTCTTGCCATTACGTATTGAATAGTGATTACCCCGCAGATGACAACTAAACAATTGACTGCTTACCTTTTGTGGCAAGGCAGCGCACTGCAGCTCGCTACGTCTGTTGATCGAGCAAGTAGTACAGTCACCCCGGTGTTGACGAAATGGCTACGGGGCAGTGATTTGCGTCCTACGTTTTCTACTAGAGAGCTGTACAATTCGCAGAAACAAAGCACGGTGTAAGAAAAACTTCGCTCGATCAAGGCCAGAGAATGGCAGGGCGCGAGCGTGAGACAGCAACACCAAAGCACCTACGAATCTAGGGACAAATGCACGAAATATAGTGTTTCTCGGTTGTACCTAAGCAACACAACGCAAACGTCCCCAGATTTCCTGCACATGCACAGGACAAGGGATACTCTTTAGTGGGCAACATTGTGCATCAATTTTTTGCTGGCAACATTGTGGCCATTGCCTAGGTTTGAAGGTCTCGTCCGGACCAGTGGGCGGAGCTTCCAGTTGGTCCCGATAAAAACAAATGCGGCGCCGGCGTCCGGGGCCGTCCGGGTCGTGTAAATCGATGAAGCTAAGTGCAGCCGAAAACTGGTTTTTCTCCCTGCCCCAGAACGCAGCAGTTCTGACGTCACTGGAGAGAGTGGCGCGCAGACCACAATAACACTTCCTCTGGGCAAGAGCGAGCTCGCGGCATCTTCTCGCCTGCCCCTGCCCCCTTCTCAGGCCGAACCCCACTCCCTAACGCTGCGGATGCGCCAAAGCAACCGACATCACAGTGTGTCCTGCTGGTGCCAGCTCTCGTATCCTCGACCGACCGCGATGACGTCACGGGAGCAAGAGAGGGGACAGCCACACCCAAACCAGCGAGGCAGGCCAACACCACCTAGAAAAACAGAAGGCCCCCGCGCCACCTCCTCGCCCAAGTGCCTACGTCACCAAGCTCAGATCACCGCTCGGACGACTCGGCGACAGTCTCACCCAACATCTGTATCACGTGAACACACAACCGGACAAGAACAGCTACGGATGCCTCGCAGTGGCTTCCGCAATGACTCTGGCTTGTACCGAAAATATTTTCTTTAGTTTTGTAACAATTAAGGCGCGAACGTTGCCGAAAGTTGCAGTATATAACTATTCGGTTTTAATCAGCCAACTGAATTGTCAAACAACGGCACACCATATTGCTTAAAACATTATTAGGAAGCCGCATTCCAACGCGCTTCGGTCGGACTCCCTTTCACGTTTGCTGGCCACAGTGATCGAAGCAATGTAATGGAGCAGTTGGAGCCACTCGTTCGCACGTGAGCGTGTCTTTTTTACGTTTGGAAGACATATATTCTTTATTTCGCGTGGTTTTTGTGCGTGTGAATGACCCGGAAGCTTGCCCGGCTACTGTTGTGCTCCAAACTGCAAGTCGAACTACGCAGGAGAGCCGAGCGTGCGAGTGCACGAGTTTCCCAACGACCCGGTGCGGCGGGCGGCATGGACAAGAGCGGTTCCGCGAAAGGATTTCGCTCCTAAGAAGAATACAGTGGTAAGGTTCGTTTTATGGTTGGATACGGGTGCTTGTTATTTATGCAATGCACATTTTTGTGGCTGAGTGTATCCAGCACCACATAAATTGCCCAGCCTGCATTGTCGGAGCCTGAAACCTGCTCACGGTTTATTTGTTGTATCGAAAGCCGAACCCAACCGTCTTGTTTTCGGCTGTATCAAACGTGTTTCCAAATAATTTCCTTTTTTTTGTTGTTTCAGCTCTGCGAGAAGCATTTTTTTGGCCAGCGACTACGTTAAACCGTCAAAGTACATCGACTTGAAGACAATTGAAGTGCCGCTGAAAGTTTTCCGGCTGAAGCCGGATGCAATACCGAGCCGGATGCGATATACTCGCATCCTCGCAAAAATCGCAACCCAACTTTTGCGAAGGACCTGCTTGCCCATCAGTGTTTTACCCTACAAGTGTACGCCTCTCTTCACAAACACATAACAGAACAGGAAGTCATGCCCGGGAATAAAATTCAAACTGGAGTTTATTCCTTTAAAAAAAAATATTACGTGCCATGTTCACTACGTGCTATCTGAATTCCTGCTCCTACTGAAGAGGAAGTCATACACTCTATTACATTTGCTGCGGCTGCTCAAAGCGACCCCGCACTTGACACACACAGAAATTATCCTGACACACACGTTGGAGCAGAGGGAGGTGCAAGAGTTGAACAGGCAGCCAAGGCCCGTGGGGCCCTTGACTAAGGCTCCCCCCCCCCCCCCCCCCCGCCATAAGTCACTGATACTGCAATCAAGCTTATCTGTTCTGTACAGTTTTCTCACACATAATTGGTCAAGCCACTTCTCGTCAGGTGGTCTAATCATAATTAGACATGGTACTTCAATCTAGTTCCAGGTTGAAGCTTGTGACCATGAGAAGTTAATATATTATTAACTTTTCCTGTCACTTTGACGTTTGAGCACTCTTACAGTGGGCTATATGAAAAGTGCATTCAATGTGAATAAAGTGTTTTCTTTTTGACACCCTTCGGCACTTTAGGTGCCTCCATCTCTCTTATGTCAGACAAGCCTTCTCGGATGCCTTCATCTAGTCAGCCCTAAGAGCATACGCCAACTTGGAAGGGTATACTGGCTTGATAGAATATTTAAAACAAGCAAAAATTAAAAATTGTAAGAATTGACGTATTGTTGCTCACAGTTCCCTTCAGACCACATGGCAGAATGCTGATATTGCAGTAAATGAGTAGAGAGACCGGTGCATTGTTGAAATTTGCAATACTCTTTATTGCCTCATCCATACTTCTTTATTGCCTAATCCATGAATCTTGTTTGCACTACAGAAAAAATTGCAGCATAGAGGGCCAAGGTCATGATGATGATGATGTGTGGTGTTTTATGGCGCAAGGGCCAATTGATGGCCAAAGAGCGCCATTTCAATGAGTATAGAGATGCGGACAATGATATGTTGCGTGGCTGTATAGGGGCCTTAAAATTCCTCGCGATAATGCGGGTAAAAACATAAGTATTAAAGACATGACAGTGGCGTGATATGCATATTAAAAAGGGTGACAAAGGTTTTGATAATAAAAACATGTAAAAATATTTGGCACTAGCACACTTGTCTCATCAGTGCCCTTGTGTCCAAGGGCTGCGAGGCAAGTGCTTTTAAATGTAATCACAGCAGCAGCGACCTCTCTCGAGAGGTCACGCTACGCAATGCCTGGGTATAATACATGGTAAAAATTAACATCTCTTAAAAAAGCTAACAATGATTTATGGGTGAAAAGTGGTTCCCTACCGACAAACATTGCAGGGTGTAAAGGTATATATTGTCGGTAGGGTAATGGGAAGTGTTGTCTTCTTAGAGTGTCTAAATCTTTACATTGGATTAAAACGTGAAGAACTGTTAAAACCTCACCACATTTATCACACAATGGTGGATCACTACCGGATAAAAGATGTGTGTGTGTCGTGTATGTGTGCCCTATCCTGAGTCTTGTTAGTGTTACCTCTGTTAGACGTGATTTTGATACTGGTGGCCAATGGCCAAGGTGTGGCTTGATAACGTGTAGTTTGTTTTGTGTGTGTGTATCCCACTTGCTCTGCCAGTAGTCCCTGAGGTTTAGTTTGAGAGACGGCTTAAGATCAAGGGCCGGGATTGATATGGATGTAATGGCGGTGCTCTTATGGACGGATGCAGCGAGCTGATCCGCCCTCACGTTGCCTTGGATCTCACGGTGCCCTGGCACCCAGCACACTACAACATGTTGTTTGTGTGTGTAGAGTGTGCACAAAATGGAGTAAAGTGAGACAAGGACTGGGTTTTTTTGTTTTTTAAGACTGTGCAGAGTCGTTACCACACTGAGGGAGTCTGTATAAATTACTGCTTTTTGTATTTGTAATTGTTTGATGTGTTTAGCTGCCACCAGTATCGCGTAAGCTTCCGCTGTGAATATACTTGTGCGTGGATGTAGAGGGCCAGCATCCGAAAAGGATGGGCCGACAGCAGCGTAGGACACAGAGGAGTTAGTCTTGGAGGCATCTGTGAAGAACTCAGGACATGTGTATTTGTGTTGAAGTTCGAGAAAGTATGTTCGGATATGGGCAATAGGTGCATGTTTTGTAACCTCTAGGAAAGACACATCGCAGTCTATTGTCTGCCACTGCCACGGTGGCGGGTATGCTACAGGAGCCATTAAGGGGGGACGTGGCAAGTAAAACTAATTTTTTTATTAATGTACTGTTTGTGATGAAATTTGGTGTGTGTATGTGGATGATTGTGAGGATTCCAAATATGAAAACCGTATTCAAATACCTCTTGTACTTTTTGAGTTACAAGCATAATTATACTAATTAATGCTCTTCACACTTAAAGAGATAATTATTGCTAAATGAAATTATTTTTTCATATTATTATGTTCCCAAAGCATCAACTTGTGCAAAGAAGCTATTAGTTGATTTTTCTAGTTCTTGTAACCATAAATAAAATTTCCAAAACATGGATGTTGTTTTGCGCACACATCGCAGTAATTATAAAATGTGTTCTAAAAATTTTAAATGATGAGTAAGAAGAGAGATAAAGCTTTATTGCACTGCTAAAGGCCTCCTGAGCCTAGTGCAAAAAACAGAACGACTCTATCAGTCTTTGTTAGAAAATGACAGATGTTCTAGCGAAGGCACATAGGCGAAAATCAAGAGTTGAGAAAACTGACTTTGAAAGTTCACTCTTGTTTGGAAGTTCACAACATGCCTAAAACACTCAGAATCCTCCTGGGCAGTAATCCTGAGATGCTGTGGCCTTGGCCTCTGTAGAGCGCAACCCAGTTTTGCGCTTCTTTGTCGTGGAACAATGCGCCTTTTGAGCCCTCTTTACCCTTTTGGCATCCTTTTCGGCTGCTCGCCGCAAAGAGCAGTCTCCTGGATTGAAGCCCAGTTGAGCAGTGATCTCTTGCAGCGCACTCTTGCAGCCACCATTGAAACGGCAGACTGCATCTGCAACTGCACTTTCCACACTTCGAAGGGACGCGAACTGGCTCTTGGACTGGAGTGACCAAATGAGGCTGTTCATACTCTCCACAGCGTTCTGGGTTTTTCCCTGCGCACACCTTTCAAGGAGCTCTTTGTTCGAGAGGCGCTCGTAGATTGGCAGCAGTGCCACTCGCACGTGAGGGGGCAGTTTATGTTTGTGAGGCGGCAGCGGCTCTCCCTTGGCCAATGCCTGATTGTGCGGGCACCAGGAGTCAGTCCCACTTGGGCACCAGGAGTCAGTCCCACTTGGGCACCAGGAGTCAGTCCCACTTGGGCACAGGTCATGGTGTGGATCCTGGTCTGTGGATGTTACATGGTAATAAGTGGCCATGATGGCCCTCTCCATGCCAGGAACATCGTTGGGGTGGCTCTTAATGGCCCAGCCATAATAATTCGTCAACTTCTTTATCAGGCCCTGCGTCAGCCGGCCTTTGCCACCCATGCTCAGTCCTCGGCCTTTGGATTTGTGCTCATCAAGAAGGTTGCGCAAGGAAGTGCCCATTCTTTTTTTCACATGGTTCACACACTCCTGTTTCTTAATCACCATGTAGCCATACACCTTGTCTTGCGTGAGGGCAAGGTACGTACGGCTGTCACCGTCGCAGAGCACATTGATGTATCGAAGCTTGTACTTGGTAAACGATCTTTCAAACATGATCCTAGCTGCTTCTACTTCCATTTGGCCTGCATTAGCATCGGTGTTCTTTTGGCACTGTGGCTTGTGTTTCTCAAGCCACTCCTCATAGTTGTCGTCACCAGGCTTGGGGCCAACAGCACAGCCTTGGCAGTAGTTGGACAGGACACAGTGGTCCAAGACCAAGCCTGTGTACAGCTCGATTACACAGCCCACGCCAATATGACTTCTGTGCCCCCTCGTCATCCACGTGCCGTCGTAAATGACGTCAATGTTGCCTGGCACTCCTCCTAGGTCCTTGTAAATGTCATGCACCTTCTGTGCACTTTCTGCTTCAATGCGGGTGACAGCTGATGTGGTGGCAGGGTGGCTGTACTTCCTTTGCAGTCTCTGGTAGGACTTGTGGTGCAGTGCTCGATGCGAAATGTCCATCGCAGAAAAAATGTCATTTATGGCAGATTGTTTTCTGCCAACTGACTGCACAGCCCTCAAAGCACGCACGTTTACCTCAAAGGGGTTCGTTTTTTGTTGCCCGGAGCACCTCGGGGACGACCACGCACTGTTCACTATGCCACAATTGTCACAAAAAAGTCCCATCCTCGCCGCGAGTCCAAGGCAGTGCGTAGTCTCGAGGCGTATCGACCCTTCGTCGCACTTGTTGCACTTTACTGACGAAAGCAGACCGTTCATCTTCTTATTTACAATGAAGAATGTGGAGTCCTTACCGCCGTCATTTTCGTCGCAGCCTTCGTTCAGAAGCTCGAGCTTCCGCTTTGAAGCGGACTTCGATGCTACGGCATCCAAAACATCCCGCCTTGTCTGCGCCCGCTGCGCGATTTCTTCACTGCTCGGAATCTGGGCCGAAACTCGCAATAGAATGTTCGACGCGCGCACGCCCGGAATTGCAACGGCTGCCGACGCGGTGCCACCGCAATCGGGTTCGCGAGAGCGTCCATCACGGTCGACGGCATCCAGCGGTCTGACATACGACGATGTGGCACCTTCCACACTCTCGGCCTCACAACAATCAGCGAAGGGTCTGAGTAGAGGCTCCGTGACGCTTGAAGAGCATGCTCCGTCCGGAACTGCGACTGGGACGGCAGCCGCAGTCGTCTGCCCTTTGTTCCAAGCTTTCCGACGCTTGCCGTACTTGTGGACGCTCCGGAAATTTTTTTGCGACAACATAGCACCGCAGTATGAGCAAGCACTCAGAAGAGACCACCGATGTAAACAAAGCTTGGTAAAAAAAGCATGCGAACTATCACAAAAACAGCAAACTGGCAAAAAACGAAGCGCACGCCGGATGATTCTCGACACGGCGGCCGCAGATGCGCTCGCGCTTCCAAGGTTGCCAAGGTGCGCGGCGCAGCTTTGACCAGTAAGAGGTCGCGCCTGCTACCACGTGACCCGCGCAGCCAATTGCCGTTCTTCGTTTTCGTTTTTTTACTTGCTCCTCGCGCTTTTATTTTCACTCGGCGAAATACGAGACCGCGACCATCGGGAAGCCGGCTTTCTCCTCTTTCCAAAGCTACCAAAATGGCGGCCCACAGTCAACAACTTGGCGCGTTTGTGCGGCGTGAACAACACCGTTTCAGGGGCTTTTTTTTCGCACTTTTCGGCGACTAGCCTCGGCAAAAACACTATTTGCGGGATTTGTAGCGCACGTTTCGCTGTAATATTTTAGAACAAGGAAGTTGAAGGTCTGAAGATTACGAAAAAAAATAAATCAGAAAATCGCATATTTTGACCAAAATCGGCACTTTACTTGCCGCGCCCCCCCTTAAACTATATTCAAGTGACACTTCAGTTTCTTCAGCTAGACACTTCAGGCGAATTGAGAAGGGCTGCCTCATCGAAGGCCTGTTTTGAAACAGTGTTGAGCTCGACAAATCATTAATTGTAGAGTATGAGGGGTGCTTCTTGTCTGCTTTCACCTTAAGGAAATAAACAAAGGACATGTAAGTTCTCTGCAGATGAAGCGACCACTCATTTGACTCAACATAAAGGCTTTCTACGGGGCTGGTGCGAAAAGCACCCGTAGAAAGGCGGATGCCCAAATGGTGCACGGGGTCAAGCATCTTCAAGGCACTTTGAGTGGCAGACTGATAGACAACGGCCCCATAATCTAAGCGGGTACGAATAAGGCTTCTATAGAGGTTCATGAGGCATTGCCTATCACTACCCCACGTACTACGTGACAACACTTTTATAACATTCATGGCTTTTAAACATTTTGTTTTTAAATTCTTGATGTGCGATACGAAGGTCAACTTGTTGTCCAAGATTAAGCCTAAGAATTTATGCTCGGCTTTGACGGACAGACGTTGCCCGTTCCGCCGAATGTCAGGTTCAGAGTGCATGCCTCTCTTTCGAGAGAACAAGACACACGTGCTTTTTTGTAGGTTAAGTCGAAATCCGTTTTCGTCTGCCCATTTGGAGACCTTATTTAAACCCATCTGAACCTGCCGCTCACACATGGCTAAGTTGCATGACTTGAAGCCAAGCTGAACGTCGTCGACATATGTACAATAGAACATCATGCGGGGAATGGACAAGTGCAAAGAATTCATTTTGATGATAAAAAGTGTGCAACTAAGCACACCACCTTGTGGCACGCCTGTTTCCTGGACAAATGTTTGGGAGAGCACACTGCCTAGACGGACACGGAATGTCCGGTTTGACAGGTAACTTTCGATTATATGAAACATTCTTCCGCGCACACCAAGGTGGGACAGGTCTCTTAGAATTCCGAAACGCCATGTTGTATCATACGCCTTTTCGATATCGAGGAACACAGAGAGAAAATATTGTCTATGGACGAAGGCGTCTCTTATCTGTGCCTCGATACGAACGAGGTGGTCTGTGGTGGATCTACTTTCTCGAAACCCGCACTGAAATGGGTCGAGCAAATTGTTTGTTTCAAGAATATGTAGAAGTCGGCAGTTTATCATTTTTTCGAATACTTTGGACAAGCAGCTTGTAAGTGCAATAGGCCTATAACTTGAAGCTAAAGAAGGGTCCTTGCCCTCTTTCAAAATGGGAATAATAATCGCCTCTTTCCAGGAGGTAGGGATAGTGCCAGAAAACCAGATAGCATTGTATAAACAAAGTAAGGTTTTTTGTGTTTCGGCTGGTAGGTTTTTTAACATTTCATACACCACACGGTCAGAACCTGGGGCAGAAGTACTGCAGGAGTTTAGAGATGTTCGGAGCTCAGCTAGGCTGAAAGCTTGGTTATATGCCTCGTATCTAGTGGATTTGTGTTCTAGTTTCTGCTTTTCTATTCTTGTTCTGTATTTTTGGAAAGTGTCAGTATAGTGGGACGAGCTGGATACCCGTTCAAAGTGTGCACCGAGGAAGTTTGCCTGATCTTCCAAGGTATCACCCTGAGTGTTTACGAGTGGAAGTGTGTGTACTTGTTTTCCTGCTATCCTACCGACCATGTTCCAGACTTTAGCCTCCTGTGTGTATGAAGTGATCCCTGACAAAAACTTCTGCCAGCTTTCTCTTCTGGCCTGCCGACGTGTTCTCCTGCCTTGAGACTTTATTTTCTTAAAGCTCTCAAGGTTTTCCGCTGTCGGCGAGTTGCGCAGCAACCTCCATGCCCTGTTCTGTTCCTTTCGCGCATTACGACACTCTGTGTTCCACCATGAGACGTGTCGCTTGCCGGGCTGTCCAGATGTTTGTGGGATGCATTTGGCTGCTGTGTTAATAAGGAGAGCTGTGAAGTACTGCACAGCTTCATCTATGCTTAGCGTACATATGTCAGTCCAAAAGAAGTGAGCTTTGTTATGAAACTGTTCCCAGTCGGCTTTGTGTATAAGCCATTTGGGAACTCGTGGAGGATATTCGTATGATGTTTGTGTACTCAAAACGACAGGAAAATGGTCGCTTCCGTAGGGATTATTTAGAACTTTCCATTGGAGTAATGGCACAAGTGATGGAGATGCGATGCTGAGGTCTATGGAAGAGTAGGTTTTGTTGGCAAGGTTATAATATGTTGCCTGTTTCCTATTCAACAGACAGGCGCCGGAGGAAAAAAGGAACTGTTCAATGAGACGACCTCGTGCGTCGCAGCGAGAATCACCCCATAGACTGCTATGAGCATTCAGGTCACCAAGGACCAGATAAGGTTCGGGTAGTTGGTCTATTAAGGACTCGAATTCTCGTTTTCCAAGACGGTGTTGTGGGGGTATGTACAGAGAGCAGATGGTGACGAGCTTGTTGAAAAGAACTGCTCGAACAGCCACTGCCTCTAGTGTTGTTTGCAGTGGTAAATGTGTGCATGCTACTTTTTGATTAACAATAATGGCTACACCGCCGGATGATGCCGCAGCATCATCTCTGTCCTTTCGGAAGAGAACATACCGACGCAAAAAATTCGTGTTTTTAGATTTTAAATGAGTTTCCTGTACACACAGCACTTTCGGCGAATGTTTGCAAAAGAGCTCTTGAACATCATCGAGGTTTCTGAGGAGTCCTCTGGCGTTCCAATGTATTATTTGTGTTGCCATATTGGAGGTAACGTAGTGCTGTGTGTAAGGAGCAATGGGTGTGTCTGCTTCTTAAGCTAAGCGTTAAGACTCAAAGAACAGGGCCGTCGCCGGGCCCCGTTATTGGCTTTTTATTTCGTTTGGCGCGCTCCAGGGAGCTACGCCGATCTTTCTGCACCAGGGGTGCCGTGGTGTCCATTGCCTCCTCAGAGGCACTGGATGCCCGCATTTGCGAGCTGATGTTTTGGGCTTGGGACCTCGCCTGGTGAGACGAGGCCTTCATATCGGCCGACCCTGGGGTCTCCTTCACCTCGGGGGGCGAAACCTTCGGTCCTCTTGGGCTAGAGGTCGAAGGAACCTCCTTTGGTGCTGGGATACCCTGGCCGCTGCAAGAGCTTGCAGCGGCCTTGGTTGTCGCCGTGGGGAGGAGTGGCAGGGCAGCCTTGGCTGTTCCCGCCGTGGGTGGGGGCATTGGCGACCGCCTGGGCACACTGTGCCTGGCATGGGCAGTTGCCGCAGGCCGTTGTAGTGCTGCCCCCTGTTGCACTACATCGGAAAACGATGGTTTGTTTGTGAAAAGCCCAGATACTTGTTGACGGGCTTCTCGGAAAGTAATGTTTTGAGTGATTTTGATTGTAACAATTTCTTTTTCCTTTTTCCATGTTGGACAGGTTCGAGAGTATGCGGGATGGGCACCATCGCAGTTTGCGCAGTGGGCCCCATCCTCCACCTTACACTCGTCCGTAGCGTGTCCTGTGGTGGCACACTTTCCGCAGGTGAGTTGGCCGCGGCAACTCTGAGAGCCGTGACCAAAACGCTGGCATTTGAAGCAACGTCGTGGGTTGGGAATGTAAGGTCTCACATTCAACTTCAAGTATCCTGTTTCGAGATGTTCAGGCAGGGTGCTGGTGCAAAATGTCACAATTATGTGTTTTGTTGGGATTTCTTTCTTATCACGCCTAATTTTGATTCTTTGCACTTGTGTCACCTGCTGGTCCTTCCAGCCCTCGAGGAGCTCACCTTCAGTCAGGTCAAGCAAGTCTTGGTCAGATACAACGCCTCGGGGAGTGTTGAGTGAGCGGTGTGGTGTAATTGAGATAGGTATGTTTCCAAACGATTCTAGTTTTGAGAGGTTTTCGTACTGGCTCTGACTTTTTACCTCGAGGAGGAGATCCCCACTGGCCATTCTTGTAGCCTGGTAACCTGGTCCAAGTGTAGTGGGGAGGCATTTGGAAACAACGAAAGGCGAAATAGTTCTGGCGTTCTTTTCAGCGGTTTCACAATGGATTACATGGTAGCGGGGAAAGGTTTCTTTCGGTTTGCTGAAATACTTGCAAAAGTCTTCGGTGCGCCCTCTCTTCGGGAGCGGACGATCATGCAATGAAGGGAGAGAAGAGAAAGCCATAAACTAAATGTGAGTTCGGCAGCCATGCCAGCCGCCCACCATGGAGCCCAACACGGGGACGTGACAAGTCCCAAATATATATGAGGCATGTCAACGTCAGCTGTACACAGCCGCTATAACCAAATGTATTGTGCCCAAGACAGAGCACATACACAAGGTTAACCCTTGCCGCCAGGAAAAATCGGAAGTAAATAGAAGAGAGAAGAAGACAGGATAGATTTAAAGACGAGAAAAGACTAAGATGTAGAGAGAGAGAGAAATAGGAAAAGGCGACTACCGATTTCCCCTGGGTGGGTCAGCCCAGGGGTGCCGTCTACGTGAAGCCGGGGCCAAAGGGGTGTGTTGCCTCTGCCGGGGGGCCTTAAAGGTCCAATCACCCAGCGTCAGCTCAACCCCCAGGATCCCCTTTTCCCCGGACACGGCAAAGCCACGCACGGCTAGGCGTGGGAGGGAGTAGAAACTCCCCCGTTAGCTCGGGTCCGTGGTGTCGCTACACACCAAACGCCTGCTTTAACAGGCGCCCCTGCGGGGGAGGGCCAAGGTCATGCCTATTATCTTCTGATCGGGTGCTGTGGTGTACTTAAAAAATAAAAGAGGGGGGGGGGGGTATTTCGAGAGCACGGTACAATTGTAGCATTCAATGAAACTGCAAGATGCAAAAACAAAACGTATTAAGGCATCTTTATTCTAAGATAAAATAGGCATAATAGCAACACATACAGCTTTTTTAAACTATGAAAATTTGTCCAGAGTAGTTTCTACTCACTCCTTCCTCTCAACTTGCATAACAACAATCTCGCCACACAGGGGCTGTTATGATTGTCGTCAGTAGGTGCCATGCTGTCGCTGGGAAGCGTAGCCGGACAGCAATCCCACGGTTGGAACCCAGTTTTCTCGGAACCAGCGTCCAGAGATGACGGGGGAGCGGCGCTCTTTTAATCCACAAACAAGTAGCCGACTGGCCGGCTGCCTATGCCCGCCAGGTATTGTCCCTGCTAGCCAGAGGATAAGACATCGTGTCGCCACGACGCCGTAAGCCGTTCCAGAGAGGACAACAAAGGCAGCGTCTTCCTTGGAAGAAACCGCGGCCGCGGCCACAAATTGCCCTGCTAATTGAGCGGACAGATTGGCGGACTGTTTGATGTCTGCTGTCAGGAGCTTGGGACCCCTCGACCAGCGGCACACACATGACGAGGAAGAGCCCCTCTGGCGCCACCTTGCAGTGCAGTGATCACGACTCAATAATGGATATTTGTACCCCTCGCCTGTTTTGTGTGTGTGATTGGTGTTCCACTCAAGAAGGAGGAGCCCGACAGGGCTTATAACGACGCCGCAGGGTGCTGGACATCGCTCTGAACTGTGTAACCGTTCAACCACCCCGCTCGTGGTTTGTGAAAACTCTCAACCTTTCTATGCTATAAATATATGTAAAGAGTGCCATAAACCTGTTTGTTTTTTCGTATCCCCATCTTTTAAGCGCTCGTTTCCTCAACTCGAAGCTACACCACGCTACCACAAAAGACCGGGCAGACCCCGGTCCACAACAACTGGTGGCAGCGGTGGGATACAACAGCACCGGGATCCGCGACAACTGGTGG
Source organism: Rhipicephalus microplus (assembly GCF_043290135.1). NCBI lineage: Eukaryota > Metazoa > Arthropoda > Arachnida > Ixodida > Ixodidae > Rhipicephalus > Rhipicephalus microplus. Next base: position 61,858,095 of record NC_134705.1, on the reverse strand, counting down.
GCAGCGATCGGATTTGAAGGTACAAGAGACAACAGTCGGCCCACGAGAAGCAGCTGGCTTGAGACATGGATCACGTATGGGTGAGTGCTTGGCTTTTCCTTTGAGTGAACCAGGTTCTAGAAGAGGGTTAACATTTAGAACTGGTAGTTAACTTTGCCGAAAGACTCAGTTTTGCCGTTTCGGAAAGTTATTTTGGAAGTAGCGAGCACTCAGTACGATCATGAACTTATGGGAGCTGCAGAAGTCGGACTTGTTGCTGTTGTGTGAGGAGTTGGGGATCGATACGAAGGGTTTGGCACGAAAACCCATAATCATTCAAGTGATTAATGATTTGGGGGCTGATGATGAGGAGACCTGTGAAGCATGGCACCTCATCAGTCAAAGAAAGAGACAGCAGAAAGAGCAGGAAGAGAGGCGTGAGCGCGAAAGAGAAGAGCGTCACTTAGAATGCAACGTAAAAACAAAAAGACCGGAATCTGAGAGAGAGGAGCATCGCATAGAAGGAGAGCGTGAAACAAAAAGACAGGGGCATGAAATCGAGATGCGTAAACTAGAACTCGAGTTGGGAAAGAGGTCGGGTAGCAGTCCCCAGGAAGTGATAGCTCTTCCGACAAGAACGCTGTAGTAGAGAGGATTCTATTAGAACAGTTTTTGAATTGTTTCCCAGAGCAGGAAAAAAACTGGTTACTGGACCGCGGTGACATAAGTTCTGCGACGAAAGCTGCTGAACTTATGGAGGAGTATGCGTCGCGACGATATTATAGCAATAACCTGGGTGCAGATGGAGCCCACCATTCCAAGCCAAATTCAAGTAAAGGTTACATAAAACATTTTTCGAGCTAACAAATTTCAAAAGAAGGACGATGGTGAACCTAGCGAAAAGGGGCAAAACGCGGGAAAAGCGAAAAATGCTTTTGAGGTTAAGAAACTGTTCGCTTGCTTCAAGTGCAATGAGACTGGTCACATAGCCGCGAAGTGCCGAAAGGAAAAGATGGCGTTTTCATTTGTCAGTGACTGCGAAGAAAACGTGAGGTTACTGGAGCCTTACATGCACGACCTGGTGGGTGAATGGAAAGCCATGCAAAGTGCTCCGTGACTCTGAAGCAACAATGGATGTTGTCCACCCGTCGTATGTGTAACCATCTGACTACACAGGACAGTGCTCGTGGATCCGCCAGGTGGTGGAAGAGCAGAGCGTATGCTTGCCTGTCGCAACCGTTATAATTGAGGGCCCTTTTGATAAACTAACAACTGAGGCAGCAGTTTCAGAAAAACTCCCTAAATTTTATCCGTACTTGTTCTCAAACAAGTCGGATATGTCATTGCGAGAGAAGGGCATTCTCTTCGGTGACAGGGTAGTTCAAGCGTTAACCCGTTCAAAGGTGGGAAAATTGGCAACTCAGCTATCCTCGGAGCCAAATAATACTGAGGAAGCGCATGACGTAACAGTGGTGCAAACAGAGGAAGACGATTCAGGCAATCGTGGCAGTGAGACACCAGAAATCGGTCAGCCGGAGAAGGAATCTCGAGATAATAAACTTGAGTGTGCGTTACTGCCACCAGCATCAAACAGCTTTACTTTACTTCTGAGTGCGAACAGGGATAACTTGGCCACTGAGCAGTTAGAAGATACCACCATTCAGGAGATTAGAGGGTGCCAAAGAACGAGTAAACAGGCAAGGAAAAATATTTCCATCTGAGAAATGGCGTGTTGTATCGCTCATACAGGGATAAGCGCGGAGTGGAACGAGACCAACTAGTCGTTCCCCAGAATTATCGCGCAGACCTGCTGAAACCTTCACATGGTAGTTCGTGGTCGTGTCACCTTGGACACAGAAAAACTAAGCTGAGGCTATTACAAGAGTATTACTGGCCTGGCTGTTTCAAGGACGTGGAAGATTTTGTGCGGTCGTGCGACACATGCTAGCGAGTTGGAAAGGCACAGGATAAGTGTAAAGCACCTATGGTGTTAGTGCCAATCATTACCGAGCCGTTTCAACGGTTAATGATCGATATAGTGGGACCACTCCCTGTGACAAAGACAGGATGTCGTTACATTCTAACTATGTTATGCCCAACTATGTTATGCCCAGCCACTAAATTTCCCGAGGCAGTGGCACTGCGTGAGGTAACGTCACAGAGTGTTGTGGATTCCCTGTTGTCCGTCTTTTTGCGAGTACGGTTTCCTACAGAGATAGAGAGTGACCAGGGCAGTGTATTCACTAGTGTCCTCACGACCTCTTTTTTCGAACGATGTGGCCTAAAAATAGTGCACAGCTCTATTCATCACCCTCAGAGCAATAGCGTAGAAAGATTGCATTCCGTCCTGAAGCGCGTCCTTCGAGGATTGTGTTATGAGAACAAACGAGACTGGGATGGATGCCTCCCAGCGGCAATTTTTGCTTTGTGGACGGTACGCCACGAATCCACTGGTTTTAGCCCTGCCAAGTTGGTGTACGGTAAGTCATTGCGCTCACCTTTGAGAATGGTGCACGAAGCGTGGGAAGGACATGGAGAAGATCCGACCGTGGTAGAGTTCATTCTCAATCTACTGGAGCGGCTATATAACGCCAAAGAACTTGTGGAAGTCAGCATGAAGTCAGCCCAGGCCCGATCAAAAGTTTACTATGATAAAACAGCTCGTCAACGAACTTTCAAAATAGGCGACCGGGTCATGTTGTTAAAAGCGTCAAGGCAGAACAGGCTCGAAGTACAGTGGGAAGGACCTGCGGAAGTAGTTGCAAAGCTATCTATGACCAACCACGCAGTGAAAATTCCAGGTAGACGTAAAGAGGTGCGCATTTATCATAGCAACCTAATGAAGCCTTATGTGCAAAGAGAGGCTGTGGTGAATATGACCCTGAATCTTTCTGAAGAGATTGAGGACAACTTTGTCTATATGGAGGGAAAGGCAGTGCTAAAGAACTCCTTAGTAGAACTAAGCAAAGAGAGGAACTAAAAGAATCCCAGCTCTCGGATCTTTGCGAGCTGATAGGAGAGTTTGACGACTGCTTTGTTGACAAGCCGGTTGGACTGATTTGACTGAACACGACATTGATTTGACTTCCGAGGAACCCGTGAAGTCCAATTGTTATCGTTTATCTCCATGACAGAAAGATATTCTTGATAAAGAAGTAAAGCGCATGCTGGAATTAGGAATAATTAAACCCTCAGAGAGCGAATACGCCTCTCTAATGATCTTGGTAGAAGCTCCGGGCAAAGACCAGAGACCTTTAGTTGACTATCGAAAGTTAAATGCTCTCACTAAGGATCAGGTGTATCCGATTCCGAACATTGAAGAGAAAGTGGAACAGGTTAGTCGAGCAGCTTACGTGACTACGTTGGACCTTACTCGAGGTTACTGGTAAGTGCCGCTCGCTGAGCGAGCCAGCCGATACGCGACTTTCGTTACTCCCGCGGGCAGCTGTCAACCCATTATGATGAGCTTCAGTCTCAAAAATTCTCCGTTTTGTTTTTCCCGCCTTATAGACAAGGTTTTAAGGGGCTGCGAGGCTTTTGCTATACCTTACTTGGATGACATAGCTGTATTCTCCAATGCCTGGGTGGATCATTTGATGCATTTAAGGGAGGTGCTCGGCCGGTTGCGTCAAGCAGGGCTTACCGTAAAGGCTGAGAAGTGTCTTGCGAGAGCAACCGTCGACTACTTAGGTCACAACGTAGGACAAGGTTTCAGAAAACCCTGCGAGCTAAAGATATCAGCAGTAGCTGACTATCCCCGGCCAATAACAAAGACCGACGTCAGGGCGTTTCTAGGAATCGCAGGCTACTACAATCATTACATCCGAGATTATTCAACATTAGCAAGCCCTTTGACCGATGCTCTCTGCGGGAGAGAGCCTACAAAAGTGGCCTGGGATGAAAAGAAAGAAACTGCCTTCTTAAAACTGAAGGCAGCATTGATCAGCCGTCCGGTCTTGAAAGCTCCTGATTACGACCACCAATTCATGGTCCAGTGTGAAGCTAGCGATAGAGGTCTAGGAGCCTTTCTATGTCAGAAGGATGACGGCGGTAAAGAACATCCCGTGCTCTATTTGAGCCGGAAATTGAGCTCTCGTGAGATGGCATACTGCGCTTCAGAAAAGGAGTGCGCTTGCATTGTGTGGGCCACTCATAAGTTGCAGTGTTACCTCAGAGGTGCTAAATTTACAGTAGAAACAGACCATTGTCTCCTTACATGGCTGAAAACTGCGACATCGAAGAACAGTCGCCTTTTGAGGTGGAGCTTGATTCTTCAGCAATATCATTTTGACATTAGGCATAAGAAAGGCAAACTGAATGGAAACGCGGACGCGCTCAGCCGCTCTTTCTAAATTGTTCAAAAGAACCCTTGACAATGTATGAAAATTTATATTTAAGTTGTTTTTCGTGCAACTTATTATGTAAAATATGTAAGGTAGATCGTCTGGTTTCTCAGCGCAGGCGAGTCCTGAGAGTTTTGAGTGCGAGCTTTTTATTAAAGCTAGCAATGAAAAATTGGTTTCCCATCCCTCTTTTGGCTTGGTTTGTTCGAAGGGGGCCGAGAGCATGCTTGTGCATGTGGTCGAGTTTCAGAAAGGCTGTCGAAGATTTCGGCAGTTACCTAGACCATGCAACAAGCAAAGGCGAGCTCCTGGCATTGAACTACGGACCCTTTTGTCGTCTCTGCGAGCAGCAGCGGTGACTGCTGCCCTCCGTGACTCATCTGGCGAGGGGGAAGCTGTTATGACCGTCGTCAGTAGGGGCCATGCTGTCGCTGGGAAGCGCAGCCCGACAGCGTTCCCACGCCTGGAACCCAATTTTCTCGGAACCAGCGTCCAGAGATTACGGGGAAGCGGCGCTCTTTTAATCCTCAAACAAATAGCCGACTGGCCGGCTGCCTATGCCCGCCAGGTATTGTCCCTGCTAGCCGGAGGGTGAGACGTCTTGTCACCACGACCCCGTAAGCAGTTTCAGAGAGGACAACAAAGACAGCGTCTTCCTTGAAAGAAACCGCGGCCGCCGCCACAAATTGCCCTGCTGATTGAGCTGACATATTGGCGGACTGTTTGATGTCTGCTGTCAGGAGCTTGGGACCCCTCGACCAGCGGCACACACATGACGAGGAAGAGCCCCTCTGGCACCACCTTGCAGTGCAGTGATCACGACTCAATACTGGATGTTCACGTGCGCCGAGCATGCTCGTACCCCTCGCCTGTTGTGTGAGTGTGATTGGTGTTCCACTCAAGAAGGAGGAGCCCGACAGGGCTTATAACGACGCCGCAGGGTGCTGGACGTCGCTCTGAACTGTGTAACGGTTCAACCACCACGCTCGTGGTTTGTGAAAACTCTCAACCTTTCTATGCTGTAAATATTTGTAAATAGTGCCATAAACCTGCTTGTTTTTTCATATCCCCATCTTGTAAGCGCTCGTTTCCTCAACCCGAAGCTACACCCCGCTACCACAAAAGACGGGGCAGACCCCGGTCCGCAACAGGGCACACAGACTATATCACGTATGTTCTTTCATGGTATTACTGTGATGTCCTTTTGTCATTAACTACACCACTCGTGTGAAGAAGTGATAATGAGCACACCCTTTTTATAAACAAAAAAAAAATCTGACTAGTAAATGCAGACCAATAACTTAAAAGTAAAAGGGGCTGATAAAACTTTTCCTTGTTACGTTCAGCTAACATGACCTCGGAAGCTCTTTACAGATGCCGATCATAGAAGGGTGTATGAGAGTTAAAGGTGTTTGTTTTACCAAACATGCACCTGAAAGAGGTGATTATGCACCTTCATAACATAAATGGGGAGGCAGCCTGTGTAAGAAAGTCGAGTTCTTCTAAGAGCACACCAAGTCGCAAGGGGCTACAGAAGAAGCTCCTTGAGAACAGTACCGGGCAAGAGTCAGTGGACCTTGCGCAGGTGCTAGAAAAAATGTCCACGAACGAAGAGACCCAGCACACCGATCCTCTTCCGACAGGGAATGAGGTGCCCAACGAGGGGGAGACGCCGGCGCCTGTCGAGACGCCGATAACTGCGAAGCCTGCACATTTTACCCAGACGAAGATAGGGGGCGCGAAAAGGACACCAACAGGACCAGCTAAGACAGGGGGTCCAACCAGCAGGGACCCAACAAGACTCCTTCAACAGATGCTGCCAACGCAGCCAAGGATGGGAGTGGGGGCACGACAGGTGGAGCCACTGGAGGGGTCTCCGGACCACTGGTGGCACGGGAGGAGGAGGCTCAGACGATGACCCCCCAAACGGCACAGGAGATGTGCCTGAAAACTTGCCACCAGCCCCACGTCAGGGCTGTAATGTTGAAGAGTTGGTGAAATGGGCAGCGGACATGTGCAGGGGAGGGGTGGCTCGGCCGACTGATGCCGAGTCAATCAGGGTGATGGGGTATTTTGGGAGATTTGAGCTTTCACAGGTGGATCGTGAGGCCGTGATCTCCAAAGTGGCCTACCAGGGGTTCGACCCCAACTCTGCACCAAGCCTTCTTTCAGAAGGATGCGAAAGGTAGGTCCACATTGGTCTTTAAGACAGACATTGCTCACATGTGCACAATCTTCCTGACCAGGGGAACAAACCTGGTCAACATGCCCAAGAAGATGAGTGCTGATGGTGCTGAGCTCCTTGAGAAGTTGATTCAAAACTACAACTTGAAGAAGGGGCAAGCACCACCAGAAGACGTGACGCTCTCTCGTATTGCCCTGGCCTTTTACCAGGTCACTGTCCTGACTGCCCACAAATCAGAACCCCACCTCCCCATCAAGCCATCCTACATGGCCACGATCAGCGCAGACTACCCCGCAGCTCTAATGACCCAGGCAGTAGCAGCTGCCATCCCCATTAATAAGAGCTACTCAATGGCTCTTATTCATGCGCACTGCCTGTACCTGGTAGAGTTTGCCAAGCTGATCAATCCTAGGCTGAAGAACCAGGGAGATGCCTTGGTTCTGGAATCTTGCCTCCCTGCCCTCCATGCAGCCCTGAACAAGAGGCACCCAGAGGCCCTGGAGGACAACCTGTGGCTTCTCCTGGAGGTTGGGCTCCTGGTCAAAAGGTCGGATGCGGAGCTTGAGGCGGTGTCAAAGGCAGTCCTCCGGGCGGCCCAGGCGTTCAGGAGCAGACATCGCAATGTGTACATCATCTAACGGCTCTTTTCAGGGCCACGTTTTTTTTTTAAAGAATCTCATTGTACACATTTCCATGTCGTAGTGAGATTTTTTTTGAGGAGGAGAAGATTTTTTTTGAATATTTTCATCTTTTTTGAAAAGTGATTTTCATCATGTTTTTCTCTATTTTTCTATTCTCATTTTCTTCAATTTCTTAGTTTTACATTCCATTTTCTTCACTTTTTATTATTTGATCACTTTTGATCAAATGTGATAAATTTGTGATATTTTTTGAAGTGCGCGTGAATGTGGAGTGTGTGAGTGCGTGTGTGCTTCACTCTGCTTTTTGCCAGTGTGGGACTCAGTGGGATTGGCGAGCCCTCACAGGCCAACTCTTCCCGCTTGGCCACCACCACTGGCGACGGTTTTGGTCTTTGAATGTACTCGTGAAATAATAAGAGTTTTGGTGCACTACAGTGTAGAAAGACAATGATGATGGTGATGATATATGGTGTTTTTTGGCGCAAGGGCCATTTGATGGCCAAAGAGCGCCAGTTCATGAGACAGCAACGTGGATAATGGTTGTGATTAGCGGCTGTATAAGGGCCATAAAATTCCTCGCAGTAAAGCGGGTAAAAACATACAAGTAATAAGATCATGACTATGCCGTGAAAGGTGTGCATGGTGTGAATAGGTGACAAAAGTTCGTGATAATGAAAAACGATGGTGGACATGTATGGCTTTAGCACAAGTACCTCACACGTTAGTACCCTTGCGTGCAAGGGCCGTGAGGCAAGTGCTTTTCTGTGTAGCCACCGCAGCAAAAACCTCTCTAGAGAGGACGTGCTACGGTATGCCTGGGTATATGATATGAAAATTATGAATTTCCTTTAAAAACGCTAATAATGATTTGTGACTAAAAAGCGGTTCCCTACCGACGAACATTGCAGGGTGTAAAGGTATATGTTGTCGGTAGGATAGTGGGAAGTGTTGTCTTCTTAGAGTGTCTAAATGTTTACATTGAATTAAAACGTGAAGAACTGTTAATGCCTCACCACATTTACCACATTTATCACACCATGGTGGATCACCACCGGAAAAAATGATGTGTGTGTGTCGTGTATATGTGTCCTATCCTGAGTCTTGTTAGTGTTACCTCTGTTAGACGTGATTTTGATACTGGTGGCCAATGGCCAAGGTGTGGCTTGATAACGTGTAGTTTGTTTTGTGTGTGTGTATCCCACTTGCTCTGCCAGTAGTCCCTGAGGTTTAGTTTGAGAGACGGCTTAAGATCAAGGGCCGGGATTGATATGGATGTAATGGCGGTGCTCTCATGGACGGATGCAGCGAGCTGATCCGCCCTCACATTGCCTTGGATCTCACGGTGCCCTGGCACCCAGCACACTACATGTTGTTTGCGCGTGTAGAGTGCGCACAAAATGGAGTAAAGTGAGACAAGGACTGGGTTTTTTTGTTTTTTAGGACTGTGCAGAGCAGTTACCACACTGAGGGAGTCTGTATAAATTACTGCTTTTTGTATTTGTAATTGTTTGATGTGTTTAGCTGCCACCAGTATCGCGTAAGCTTCCGCTGTGAAGATACTTGTGCGTGGATGTAGAGGGCCAGCATCCGAAAAGGATGGGCCGACAGCAGCGTAGGACACAGAAGAGTTAGTCTTTGAGGCATCTGTGAAGAACTCAGGACATGTGTATTTGTGTTGAAGTTCCAGAAAGTATGTTTGGATATGGGCAATAGGTGCATGTTTTGTAACCTCTAGGAAAGACACATCGCAGTCTATATTCTGCCACTGCCACGGTGGCGGGTATGCTACAGGAGCCATTAAAGTGTGTTCAAGTGACAATTCAGTTTCTTCAGCTAGACACTTCAGGCGAATTGAGAAGGGCTGCTTCATCGAAGGCGTGTTTTGAAATAGAGTTGAGCTCGACAAATCATTAATTGTAGAGTATGAGGGGTGCTTCTTGTCTGCTTTTACCTTAAGGAAATAAACAAAGGACATGTAAGTTCTCTGCAGATGAAGCGACCACTCATTTGACTCGACATAAAGGCTTTCTACGGGGCTGGTGCGAAAAGCACCCGTAGAAAGGCGGATGCCCAAATGGTGCACGGGGTCCAGCATCTTCAAGGCACTTTGAGTGGCAGACTGATAGACAACGGCCCCATAATCTAAGCGGGTACGAATAAGGCTTCTATAGAGGTTCATGAGGCATTGCCTATCACTACCCCACGTAGTACGTGACAACACTTTTATAACATTCATGGCTTTTAAACATTTTGTTTTTAAACACTTGATGTGCGGTACGAAGGTCAACTTGTTGTCCAAGATTAAGCCTAAGAATTTATGCTCGGCTTTGACGGACAGACGTTGCCCGTTCAGCCGAATGTCAGGTTCCGAGTGCATGCCTCTCTTTCGAGAGAACAAGACACACGTGCTTTTTTGTGGGTTAAGTCGAAATCCGTTTTCATCTGCCCATTTGGAGACCTTATTTAAACCCATCTGAAACTGCCGCTCACACATGGCCAAGTTGCATGACTTGAAGCCAAGCTGAACGTCGTCGACATATGTACAATAGAACATCATGCGGGGAATGGACAAGTGCAAAGAATTCATTTTGATAATAAAAAGTGTGCAACTAAGCACACCACCTTGTGGAACGCCTGTTTCCTGGACAAATGTTTGGGAGAGCACACTGCCTAGACGGACACGAAATGTCCGGTTTGACAGGTAACTTTCGATTATATGAAACATTCTTCCGCGCACACCAAGGTGGGACAGGTCTCTTAGAATTCCGAAACGCCATGTTGTATCATACGCCTTTTCGATATCGAGGAACACAGAGAGAAAATATTGTTTATGAACAAAGGCGTCTCTGATCTGTGCCTCGATACGAACGAGGTGGTCTGTGGTGGATCTACTTTCTCGAAACCCGCACTGAAATGGGTCGAGCAAATTGTTTGTTTCAAGAAAATGTACAAGTCGGCAGTTTATCATTTTTTCGAAGACTGCACAAGCAGCTTGTAAGTGCTATAGGCCTATAACTCGAGGGTAAAGAAGGGTCCTTGCCCTCTTTCAAAATGGGAATAATAATAGCCTCTTTCCAGGAGGTAGGGATAGTGCCAGAAAACCAGATAGCATTGTACAAACAAAGAAGGGTTTTTCGTGTTTCGGCTGGTAGGTTTTTTAGCATTTCATACACCACACGGTCAGAACCTGGGGCAGAAGTGCTGCAGGAGTTTAGAGATGTTCGGAGCTCCGCTAGACTGAAAGCTTGGTTATATGCCTCGTATCTAGTGGATTTGTGTTCGAGTTTCTGCTTTTCTATTCTTGTTCTGTATTTTTGGAAAGTGTCAGTATAGTGGGACGAGCTGGATACCCGTTCAAAGTGTGCACCGAGGAAGTTCGCCTGATCTTCCAAGGTATCACCTTGAGTGTTTACGAGTGGAAGTGTGTGTACTTGTTTCCCTGCTATCCTACCGACCATGTTCCAGACTTTTGCCTCCTGTGTGTATGAATTGATCCCCGACAAAAACTTCTGCCAGCTTTCTCTTCTGGCCTGCCGGCGCGTTCTCCTTCCTTGAGACTTTACTTTCTTGAACGTGTCAAGATTTTCCGCTGTTGGCGAGTTGCGCAGCAATCTCCCTGCCCTGTTCTGTTCCTTTCGCGCATTACGACAGTCCGTGTTCCACCATAGAACGTGTCGTTTGCCGGGCATTCCAGATGTTTGCGGTATGCACCTGGCTGCTGCGTCAGTTAAAAAAGCTGTGAAATACTGCACAGCTTCATCTATGTTTAACCTACATATGTCTGTCCAACTCAAACGTGTAGTATTATGGAACTGTTCCCAGTCTGCTTTGTTTATCAGCCATTTGGAACGTGTAGAGGACCTTCATATGTTGTTTGTGAACTCAGCACTACAGGAAAATGGTCACTACCATATAGATTATTTATGGTTTTCCATTTGAGTAGGGGTAGGAGTGAAGGTGATACGATGCTGAGGTCGATAGACGAGTAAGTTTTGTTGGCAACGTTATAGTATGTTGGCTCTTTCCTATTCAACAAACAGGCACCGGAAGAGAAGAGAAATTGTTCAATGAGACGACCTCGTGCATCAGAGCGAGAATCGCCCCACTGTCCACTATGTGCATTTAGGTCCCCAAGAAGCAAATAGGGTTCAGGCAGTTCATCTATTAAAGACAGAAATTCACGTCTTTCAAGACGGTGGTTGGGAGGTACATACAAAGAGCAGATGGTGACGAGTTTGTTTAAAAGTACCGCTCGAACAGCCACCGCCTCAAGGGATGTCTGGAGTGGTAAATGTGTACACGCTACTCCTTGGTTAATAATGATGGCTACGCCACCGGATGACGCCACAGCATCATCTCGGTCCTTTCGGTATATGACGTAAGCACGTAAAAAATTTGTAATGGAGGATTTCAGATGTGTTTCCTGTACACACAGCACTTGAGGTGAGTGTTTGTATAAAAGCTCTTGGACGTCGTCGAGGTTTTTAAGCAGGCCTCTGACGTTCCAATGTATAATTTGTGTTTCCATATTGGAAGTAAAGTAGTGCTGTGTGTACGTTAAGGGAGTGACTTGTTTAAGCTGAAAGGTCGAGCTCAGGTAGCAGGGCTATTATCAGGCCCTGTTATGAGCTTTTTAGTTTTTTTGGCGCGCTCCAGAGAGCCGCGCCGCTCTTCTGGCACCAGGGGTGCCGCCGTATCCATTGCCTCCTCGGAGGCACTGGATGCCCGCTCATGCGAGCTGGTTTTTCGAAGCTTGGGCCTCGCCTGGCGAGGTGAGGCCTTGAGACCCGAGGACCCTGGAGTCCCTGGTCTCTGATCGATAGTAGGCGGAGTAGACTCAACTACTGCCGCCTTGGGGGCAGGCGCCACAGCCAATGGCTCGCTCTGCGCAGGCCGAAGGAGTGGCGAGGGCTGGTGCGACACTGCCCCCTGGCGCGCCGCATCAGCATATGTGGGGCCATAAAATGGCGAGACTCTTTTTCTTGCTTCTTTAAATGTAATGTTTTCTTTTATCTTTAAAGTGATGATCTCTTTTTCTTTTTTCCAGAAAGAACAAGAATGTGAGTACGCGGCATGATTACCGCCACAGTTCACACAGTGTGCAGGTGCTTCGCAGTTGTCGGACGCATGGCCCACGACTCCACACAGAGCACAAGTTTGCCGGCCACGACAGCTTTGCGAGCTGTGGCCATATCTCTGACATCGGAAGCAACGGCGGGGGTTGGGAATATATGGCCTCACGAATGTCTTTGTATACCCAGTTTGCGCTCACCTTTGAGAATGGTGCGCGAAGCGTGGGAAGGACATGGAGAAGATCCGACCATGGTAGAGTTCATTCTCAATCTACTGGAGCGGCTATATAACGCCAAAGAACTTGTGGAAGTCAGCATGAAGTCAGCCCAGGCCCGATCAAAAGTTTACTATGATAAAACAGCTCGTCAACGAACTTTCAAAATAGGCGACCGGGTCATGTTGTTAAAAGCGTCAAGGCAGAACAGGCTCGAAGTACAGTGGGAAGGGCCTCATGTTGTTAAAAGCGTCAAGGCAGAACAGGCTCGAAGTACAGTGGGAAGGACCTGCGGAAGTAGTTGCAAAGCTATCTATGACCAACTACGCAGTGAAAATTCCAGGTAGACGTAAAGAGGTGCGCATTTATCATTGCAACCTAATGAAGCCTTATGTGGAAAGAGAGGCTGTGGTGAATATGACCCTGAATCTTTCTGAAGAGATTGAAGACAACTTTGTCTATATGGAGGGAAAGGCAGTGCTAAAGAACTCCTTAGTAGAACTACGCAAAGAGAGGAACTAAAAGAATCCCAGCTCCCGGATCTTTGCGAGCTGACAGGAGAGTTTGACGACTGCTTTGTTGACAAGCCGGTTGGACTGATTTGACTGAACACGACATTGATTTGACTTCCGAGGAACCTGTGAAGTCCAATTGTTATCGTTTATCTCCATGACAGAAGGATATTCTTGATAAAGAAGTAAAGCGCATGCTGGAATTAGGAATAATTAAACCCTCAGAGAGCGAATACGCTTCTCTAATGATCTTGGTAGAAGCTCCGGGCAAAGACCAGAAACCTTTTGTTGACTATCGAAAGTTAAATGCTCTCACTAAGGATCAGGTGTATCCGATTCTGAACATTGAAGAGAAGGTGGAACAGGTTAGTCGAGCAGCTTACGTGACTACGTTGGACCTTACTCGAGGTTACTGGCAAGTGCCGCTCGCTGAGCGAGCCAGCCGATACGCGGCTTTCGTTACTCCCGCGGGCAGGTGTCAACTCACTAGGATGAGCTTCAGGCTCGAAAATTCTCCGTTTTGTTTTTCCCGCCTTATAGACAAGGTTTTAAGGGGCTGCGAGGCTTTTGCTGTACCTTACTTGGATGACATCGCTGTATTCTTCGATGCCTGGGTGGATCATTTGATGCATTTAAGGGAGGTGCTCGGCCGGTTGCATCAAGCAGGGCTTACCGTAAAGGCTGAGAAGTGTCTGGGTCTGGCAACAGCACCGGATACAGTGAAATCCCGTTATAACGAACCTCAGATTAACGATTTTTTCAGATTAACGAATATTTCGGAAATCCCCTTCCAAATGTCCATTGGTTCAATGTAAAAATATTTCACTACTACGAATTTCAGAATAACGAATGTTTCAGAATAACGTATCAAATTTTTTCACCCTGGTACCTTAAGAGCACTTCAAAATAACGAATTTCTAGCGTAAAAATTACGTTCGGCGGTCTAAATGCCCAGCGCCATATGTGGCACTATCATCATCATCAGAGCTCCTGCTCATTTCTCCATGCGTTGCCTTATGCTAAATGCGCACTAGCCTGGCTAGCCCTATCGCCATCGCCAGTACCTTGTTTTCGAATTTTTTTTTTTGCATGCTCGTTGAGCCAGGTTGAGCCTAACCTCGCCGCCTTTGTTTTGTTACGTCGACCGGCAACATCGCACGATTGTCGTACGGCTTTCTCGTTTTAAAGGTTAGAGTGATTCGTTTCTGCGTTCGCGATGAGCTCCGGAAGCAGCGCGAAAAAGAAACGGAGGCAGCTTTCTTTGAAAGAAAAAGTGGATATTCTTTCTCAAGTGGACGCCGGTAAAAAACAAATCCACATTGCGAACGAGATGGGGGTTGCACCATCAACTGTCGCAACCATCCTGAAGGACCGACAAAAGATCCTCGAGCTGCACCGAGGGTCCCAACTCGCACCGTCAAGAAAACGGCTCCGACTTGGGAATTTCCAAGAAGTGGATGCTGCAGTACTGACTTGGTTCAAGGACGCGCGTTCTCAAAATGTGCCGGTGTCGGGACCCATGCTGCAGGAAAAAGCCCGGCGATTCGCTGATGCTTTGGACATCACAGGCTTCGAAGCAAGCGCGGGGTGGCTTCATCGTTTCCGTGAAAGGAATGGAATCACCTGGCAAGTGGTGTCTGGTGAAGAGAAGGCGGCAGACGCAGCAAGCGCTGCTGCATGGAGGGACGAGAAGTTCCGCGAAATCGTCGCTTCATACTCCGAAGATGATATATTCAATGCGGACGAAATGGCGTTCTTCTATCAAATGCTTCCTGATAAAACCATGCATTTTAAAGGGAACAGCTGCAAAGGCGGCAAGCAGTCCAAAGTCCGGATTACGATATTGTTATGCTGCAATTCCACAGGCACCAAGAAGCTGAAGCCCTTGGTGATCGGCAAATACAAGAAGCCTCGCTGCATGAGGAACGTTGTTTCATTGCCGTGCGATTATCGGGCTAATTCACGCGCGTGGATGACACGAGAGTTATTCTCTGAGTGGCTACTAAAGGTGGACGATGAGATGAGGAGCGCAGGTAGGAAAATCCTGATTATCGCGGACAACTGCTCGGCGCATCTTGTTAATGTCAGGCTGACAAATGTACAGCAGGAATTCTTGCCTCCGAACTGTACGTCCTTGCTCCAGCCACTGGACCAAGGCATCATAAAAAGTGTCAAGGCCCATTACCGGACACGCCTGGTTCAGCGATTGCTGATAAATCTTCGGATGAAGCTGCCTACCTCCATCAATGTGCGACAGGCCACAGAAATGGTTACCGGGGCCTGGTGGAGCGTTACATCAACCACCATCCAGAACTGCTGGAGGAAGGCAGGCTTGGTAGTAATGCCATCTGAATCTGAACAAGGCAGCGAAGAAAGCGACGCGAGTGGCATGTGGCAAGAAGTCGTCGAAAGACTCGCGATGGATGCCTCGGTGACGTTCGAGGACTATGTGCAGTGCGACGACGAAGCATGCACGTCAGCCGAACTGACGACCGATGACATCGTCAGTGCTGTTCGTGGTGATAACAGCGACGAGGACGCCAATGGCGAAGACGACGCTGAGACCGCGCCCGTTAGCCAACCAGAAGAATGGCTTTCCAACGCCGACATCATGGAATGAGTGCGAAAGATGCGCACTTACCTTGGCAGGTGCAGCAATGCCACCGAAGCAGAGCATAAGAATGTGGACAACTTCGAAGCGTTCGTCCTGCAGCAGTTGAGCGGCACCCGCCAGGCCAAGATCACCGACTTTTTCAAATAAACGTGCGCTCATTCCGGAATACTTCGCGTTTTGTTTCTTTTCACGCTCACCATAAAATCAAGCGTTTGCGGATGTGTACACAGCAAAGGTAGGCGACTCATTTTGTTGCATTTACGATTTTTAATGCGAATTTTCGATGTTTTCACTATAACGATATTTCAAAATAACGAACTATTTTCCGCGGTCCCTTCAAATTCGTTGTATCGAGATTTCACTGTATCGGTCAGTGGGACGACACAAACTTGACAGAAAAATGTTTCATATGTCCTTGCTATGGCGACCAACGTGGTCGCTGGCAACGCCGGTGTTCGCAGCATGTCAACCTTGTTCGCACGCGAAATACGCGGTATGCCCACGAGACGAGAGGAAGTGTCGTCTTCCGCTCCCGGCGACATCGACGACCACTGAGCTCGCGGCTCTGAACTTAGCGGCCGATCAGCTGGCCGAGCTCCTCCCGTCTTCGGCCGTCATCTTCTGTGACTCTCGGGCGGCCCTCCTCACCCTAGCGAGAAGCGAGAATGGCACTTCGATCGCGCGGCGCCTCACGCGCAAGTTTACCGTGATCGTCTGCACTGGGTGTGATGTGTCCTTTCAGTGGGTGCCCTCACACGTCGCAGTGCGCGGCAACGAGGCAGCCAACGCGCTAGCAAGGGACGCCCACGACCCCTCCACACCCACAACGAACTTCGTTCGCAACTACGATGTGGCGCGGCTCATAATCCCACTCCACGTCCGCGCTCTTCACCTGGACCCCGCACAGCAGCTGGAAAACCTGTCGTCCGCCTGCCGTCAACGGGAATCGGTCGGCGTGCTCGAGCTTTCCTGCTACGCCTTCGTGCGGGATGCGGCCGAACAGCACAACTACTCTTCAAACAGCGTGCCAGTGGGAGCCCTTCGTGCGTGCAGTGTCCGGCAGATGAGACCGTCGAACATATCCTGTGCCAGTGCCCGGGATACGCGGACATTAGTCGCCGTCTCTGCAACAGCTACGAGAAACTCGGACTGCCACACCTGAGTGCAGAACACATGCTGTTCCCCTCGGCGAACATTGCAACACTTCGCCGGGCGTTCCATGCGCTCCTGGACTTTTTTGGCGACGCAAACCTTTTTACGCGCTTCTAAAGAGGCCTGTTACAAACGCACGTGTCGTTTACTGTCGCCGCGTGTCATGCCCCCTCTGAGTCCCACGTGACTGTTTACGTAGGCCACTCCCATCTGCCTGATGGCCTTTTTCCTTTTTTTTTTTCTCTTTTCTACAGAGCCTCTCCCGTCGCGTCGGACACTCTCTCCCCTCCCCTCGTGGTTGCGGAGCGCCCAAAACTTCTTGCTGCCTGTCCGGTGGCGTGTGTGTGTGTGTGTGTGTGTGGGATTTTTTTTTTTTCGCTACTCGGGCGCATTCATCGCCTCCGCCTTCTCGGCGGTCTTTCGCACGGTTGCGTGTGCTGCGTTGTTTCTTGCGCGCGTGCACGATGCGAGTGATCGAATGCTTTCACCACTCAACTCTTACCTCTTCCCTTCTGTCTCTCTAATTCCCATCCCCCCTTCCCTGCGCTTAACTGTGGAGGTGCCCTCGTTTAAGAGAGGCAGTAACGGGACAGTGCTTTTTTCTTCCTTTTCCTCTTTCAAAGCCACTTGGTGGCATACGTGACACTTGTACACTGACGTCGCCGTTCAAGTGACCACCGGTCTGTCTCAACATACAGGCTGGCTGTTGGGCTGGTCCGGAAAGCACCACTGGCCAGCCGAAGCCCAAGATGGTGCACTGGGTCAAGCATCTTCAATGCAGATCTTGAAGCTGACTCGTAAACCACCGAGCCGTAATCGATACCTGATAGCACTACACTGTTGAGAAGGTTCAGCAGACAGTCACGGTCTGTGCCCCATGACTGATGTGAGAGAATCTTGAGCAGGTTTAAGGCTTTCAAGCATTTAAGTCGTAGCTGTTTGATATGTGCAACAAAGCTGAGCTTTTCATCAACCACAACACCTAAAAATTTGTGATCTTTTTTGGTAGTTATGGTTTGTCTGTTAATTGAAATATTGGGGGGTGGCCTTATGCCACGTAGTTTTGAGAAGAGTACGCAAACAGTCTTGTCACAGTTAAACTTAAACCCATTTTTGTCTGCCCAGCTTGACAGCTTGTTTACTGCCAACTGAATCTGACGTTCACATGTGGCTAGGTTGCATGATTTGAAGCTGATCTGAATGTCATCCACATATACAGAGTAGGAGATTGTTCTAGGCATAATGGTGCTTATGGAGTTCATTTTTACGATGAATAGTGTGCAGCTAAGAACACCACCCTGGGGGACGCCATTTTCTTGCGTAAACCACTTCGATAAGGCATTACCAACATGAACCACAAATGTACGGTCAGAAAGGTAGCTTTCAATAGTATTCAGCATGTTTCCTGACACTCCCAAAGATCGCAGGTCACGGAGAATGCCATAACACCATGTCGTGTCGTAAGCTTTCTCTAAGTCGAAAAATACAGATAGGCAGTGCTGTTTATGAATGAAGGCATCCCTGACATAGGATTCAAATGCTACCAGTTGGTCAGTTGTCGACCGGCCAGACCTGAATCCAGCTTGATGACGATCAAGGAGGCCATTGTATTCAAGGTAATACATAAGGCGGCGATTCACCATATTTTCAAACACCTTGCCCAAACAGCTGGTCAGCGCTATAGGCCTGTAACTATGAGCAAGTGTGGCTTTTTTTGCTTGTTTAAGGATGGGTATGATAACTGCCTTTTTCCAGGTCATGGGCAGACGCCCAGAGGACCATACACTGCTGAAAAGAATGAGGATGACGTCAAGCGTTTCTTCGTGTAGGTGTTTCAGCATGCCGTAAGTAATCCTGTCCGAGCCAGCTGCTGAGCTGCCGCACTTTGCCAGTGCTGCCTTTAGTTCCCCTATAGTAAAGGGGGCATTGTACCCTCCCGCCAATGGCCTGTCATCACGAATAGGTTTACGTTCCTCGGCAAGTTTGTATCGCCTAAAGGAGTCTGTATAATGTGCTGAGCTGAAAATATACTCGAAGTGTTGGCCTAAGGCATCTGCCTGGTGTTCAAGTGTATCACCAGCAGTACTAACAAGGGGCATCGAATGAGTGCTGTGCAATTGGAGTGCTCTTACTCTGTTATAGACCTTATGTGTGTCAGTGTAAGAGTTCACGGATGAGAGGAAGGATTGCCAGCTCTGTCGTTTAGACTCTTGTCGGACACGTCTACTGTTTGCTTTTGCACGCTTAAAATTCACCAAGTTTTCGACAGTAGGATACCTGCGGAATTTCGACCATGCTTTGTTTTGATTGTCACGAGCATTTTTGCACTCAGAGTTCCACCAAGGTCGTCTTTTGTTCTGTGTATTGTTAGATGTATGTGGGATGGATTGCTCTGCGGCCTGTACAATGTGTAGTGTGACCAACGCTTCAGATTCATCGATGCCTAGGGTTTCAATTGATGAGCGCGATAGTTTTGAGAGTTTTCGGAATTTCGTCCAGTTCGCACCCTGTTCTCGAAACCTGGTTACATTCACAGTCATTGTACTCGTATTTCCTTTGTATTTTAGACAAACAGGAAAATGATCACTTCCATAGAGGTTATGAATTACAGCCCATTCAGTGGTTGCCAAGAGTGAAGGAGATCCGATAGCAAGATCTATTGCTGTGTATGAGTAGTGCGCTGCGTTAAAATATGTTGGCTCTTTTTTATTAAATATACAGGAGCCGGAGGACAACAGAAAGTTTTCGATTAAGGAGCCTCGAGAATCCGTTCTTCTACATCCCCATAAAGGGTGGTGCGCGTTAAAATCTCCGATTAACAGAAATGGATGCGGAAGCTGGTCGATGAGCGTTTCAAATTCTTTAGCAGAGAGTTGGTGGTCTGGAGGGATGTATAGTGAACACACGGTTGTTACTCGTCCAAAAATTGGGGTTCGTATTGCCACTGCTTCTAAGTCAGTAAGCAGAGTGAGGCTTTGAGACGGAACTGCTTTCTGCACTACGATAGCGACACCACCAGATGAATGGGCAGCGCCCTGTCTGTCCTTTCGGTATACCACATATCTTTTCAAAAGGCTAGTGTGTGTAGGTTTTAGGTGTGTTTCCTGTAAGCAAAGTATGTTTGGTTGCTGTCGTGCAAATATTTCATAGATGTCGTCTAAGGTCTTAGGTTAGGTCGCCATGTGGCTCCCTCTTCGACCCCGGGATAATATAAGCAAAACCTCCGAACTCGGAAATGGATCAAACTCTCGAGTACTCTCTACTGGGGCTACCCAACAAGGACGCCGCTCGCGTTGGGAGTTCGTGCTTGACCGTCACTGTCGCCATAGCGTCACTGTCGCTGGTTGCCGGCTAATAAACGCCTGAACAATATATACACAGTAGATGTTTTTCCAATGGGCCAAACCTAATTAGGAAGGCAAGAGACACAAGTTAGTGGTTGCCCTAATTTTATTTTCAACGACTTCGACCAGTGCACCAGTCTTCCTCAGGGTTCGCAAATGCTGACGAAGACCGATCCACTGGTCGAAGCCGTTGGAAATAAAAATAATGCAAAAGTTGTGTCTATTCTCTTCTTATATATATATATATATATATATATATATATATATATATATATATATATATATATATATATATATATATATATATATATATATATTGTTTGGCTCGTTGTTTGGCTTATAGATGGCGCTGACTGTCACTCCCACTTCTAAATTCCCATATAAACCCAAAAAAGTGGATGGAGGGAAGGCCGCTTTGGTAGCTCAGTGGTTAAGCATCGGACGCGTTATACGAATGTCGTAGGTTCGATTCCTGCTCACGGCTGGTTATTTTTTCATCCACTTTTCTTTCTTCTTATTTACATTCCATTGGTTCTAATAATAACTTCCCCTGTACATTCCTTAGCATTACTGTCTGTTATATCTCATTAATATTGTGTTAAAACACGAAAAAACGAGCCCTTAGGTATACAATTCTTTCCCTTATTTCATTGAACGAGGGTCTCGTACTGGCAGACTTGGTGTGTTTAGGTTGTATAAAGAGGGACAATTAATCAGCTGCCCGCTCATAATAAGTTCACGTGTTACGTGACGCCAAACATGCGCATAAGAGTGTTTTCACACTCGTTGTTTGGCTTATAGATGGCGCTGACTGTCACTCCTACTTCTAAATTCACATATAAACCCAAAAAAGTGGATGGAGAGAAGGCCGCTTTGGTAGCTCAGTGGCTGGAGCATCGAACGCGTTATTCGAAGGTCGTAGGTTTGATTCCTGCTCACGGCTGGCTATTTTTTCATCCACTTTTCTTTCTTCTTATTTACATTCCATTGGTTCTAATAATAACTTCCCCTGTACGTTCCTTGGCATTACTGTCTGTTATATCTCATTATTGTTGTGTTAAAACACGGAAAAACGAGCCCTTAGGTATACACTTCTTTCCGTTATTTCATTGAACGAGGGTCTCGTACTGGCAGACTTGTTGTGTTTAGGTTGTATAAAGAGGGACAATTAATCAGCTGCCCGCTCATAATAAGTTCACGTGCTACGTGACGCCAAACATGCGCATAAGAGTGTTTTCACACTCGTCGTTTGGCTTATAGATGGCGCTGACTGTCACTCCTACTTCTAAATTCACATATAAACCCAAAAAAGTGGATGGAGGGAAGGCGGCTGTGGTACCTCAGTGGTTAATAAAGAAAAAAAAAGCTGTGGTAGCTCAGTGGTTAGAGCATCGAACGCGTTATTCGAAGGTCGTACGTTTGATTCCTGCTCACGGCTGGCTATTTTTTCATCCACTTTTCTTTCTTCTTATTTACATTCCATTGGTTCTATTAATAACTTCCCCTGTACATTCCTTGGCATTACTGTCTGTTATATCTCATTATTGTTGTGTTAAAACACGGAAAAACGAGCCCTTAGGTATACACTTCTTTCCGTTATTTCATTGAACGAGGGTCTCGTACTGGCAGACTTGTTGTGTTTAGGTTGTATAAAGAGGGACAATTAATCAGCTGCCCGCTCATAATAAGTTCACGTGCTATGTGACGCCAAACATGCACATAAGAGTGTTTTCACACTCGTCGTTTGGCTTATAGATGGCGCTGACTGTCACTCCTACTTCTAAATTCACATATAAACCCAAAAAAGTGGATGGAGGGAGGGCCGCTGTGGTACCTCAGTGGTTAATAAAGAAAAAAAAAAAAGCTGTGGTAGCTCAGTGGTTAGAGCATCGAACGCGTTATTCGAAGGTTGTAGCTTCGATTCCTGCTCACGGCTGGTTATTTTTTCATCTACTTTTCTTTCTTCTTATTTACATTCCATTGGTTCTAATAATAACTTCCCTGTACATTCCTTGGCATTACTGTCTGTTATATCTCATTAATATTGTGTTAAAACACGGAAAAACGAGCCCTTAGGTATACACTTTTTCCCTTATATATATAAATATAAATATATATATATATATAAATATAAATATATATATATATATATATATATATATATATATATATATATATATGGGAGGCAATCCTGATGAAGGCCAGACACTCGAGGCCGAAAGTCGAAATAAACCACATTATGAACGTTATATATATATATCTTGTAAGGCAACGTTTTTGCTGCAAGACACTTCTTTTACTTGCCGAGCCTCTGCCCCACAACACAGGTCAGACTGATGATGATGAGTATGTACCTATGACAAGATGACGCGCATAAATTATGCTCACACTTATTCCCCCCCCCCCCCCCCCCACGCTTGAGCGGCCAGCCCGGACGCGAGTTTACAAAGGCGAGCGGATAGAGCCCCCCACAATGCACCGCGGCGCAACGCTCTTGGAGGCTATGCATTTCCGCCGGCCTAACTATGTCATCGCGCTGTCGCTCCCCAAACTTTCGCATAGCGTTGCCGGAGGCTGCTGCTGCAGCTAGCAGGGGGGTCGCGCTCGAGGAAGGAAGCCCTGCCAAGGCCTGTGGCCCTGCGCCGAGTTTGAGTTGGATACTCGCGAAGAAATCGTGTGCGCCCACCTGTCGCCTCTCGCAACCGAAATCCGACTCGTTCATGACGCAAGTGGGCACTGGAACGATGTGATCAAGAAAAGGAAAACCTTCTACGATTGACATCTGGCAATCTTTCTTGTTTCAAGCAGTGCGCGCGCCTTGTATCGCCGCTGCTAAAGTGAGCTATAAGCTCACTTTACCGCTGCGCTGCGCTCCTCGCTCTGCCCAAAGTTTTGCCGGCCTGTTATCAACGATGTAAGTTTGGATGTTTACTAAGTCGTATGCAATGAACACAAAACAACGCGATGACGTACTTGTTGCAAGCCTTGCCTCGTCGCTAGTGAGAAAGGGGGTTTCGGAAAAATCACACTTCGCTACGTCGCGGTCGTCACTTCAGCGTTAATTAGCTTTAGCTGATGCTCAGCCCTGACTTCTAAGCTACGCATTATGAATAGGGAACATGCCATGCAATACGAAGAGCTTCCAAACGCCATTGTGCTGCTTAAAACAAGTAAAGCTTCCGGCCTCGCCCGTTCGTATATTCAACGCCTCCTTGCTATATAACACGGACAAGATAATACGCCATCATTAAGGCAAAAGAACGCCGCTGCCTAAATATTGCCTATCAGCGCAAGTAAGGTTCGAACAAAAACAAAATTTTTTTTGGTGCGTCCTGCAGAAAAACGTGCCCGTGTTTTCTTTTCTTTTTTGGCGCTTCAGTGCAGCATGCATGTGTAATGCGGTGAAGCTGTGGGGACCCGCACAACGTTATAATATGCGGCCGAGCACCTCCACATGATATTTTTCTCTTCTTTTTTCTACAACCCGCCCTTGTCCAACAAGCAGTCATGAAAACTTGATGGCAAGTAAAAAAAAAACATACCTGGTTACAAGTGCCACATAGTCGTTACATGAAATTGAAATAAAAGCAGGAGTGCAGACCACGGTGGAAGGTGCAGACCATGCACAGAGATACACTGGAGGATGTTCTAAAGCATAGAGCATGTTCTGAATGAAACAAAGGGAACTTTGATGCTAGTGTCTGCGGCTGCTGCAACACACAGCACTTCAGCTAGCATGGCAGGGATGGGTAGTACACGAATGCGTCTAATGTTCGTTCTTTTAGCTCCATGTGGCCTCAATTCGCTTTGCCACAAGACAAAGTTTAGTAAAGGTTTAAAATCAATGCATAGCTATAAACACAGCCACAAGTGCATGGGAAGCCTGCAAACACGAAAGCTAGACAAATCTGTGAAGTATCCATCATTTCCATGGCAACTGAACGACTGCAGTGCCAGAGTTACTTTTAGGAAACTATGAGACCATAAAGGTCACCCAGGATCTTGCAATTAATTACACCTTATTATATTTTTGAATCATTTAAAAATAATTCTCTGCTGGGGTGAAATGCCATTCGAATTATCACAGGATCATTGCTTGCTTAGACCCCTCATCATCCAACCTTGTATAGGTAAGAGCCAGTCCTTACGCATGTACCTGTTCAAATAAACATCCGTGCATATGACTGCCTGATTTATGCAAGGATTATAAGATGCATTAAGACTTCACAATTCAATAGTATACACTTTAGAAACAGATATTAAATTCAATGCAGCAAATAGCTCAACTGCCTCTTGCAACACAGCATATGCCAGGTACAAAAAGCTGCAAAGGGAAATATATTCTGGAAATTGTTTTGCAAAGCCTTCACAGGCATGGTGGCAAATATATCATTTAATGCCAGCAATGTTTATTTTCTGTGAAGCTCTGAAAGCTCAGAAATATATCGGTGGATGTCATCATTCTGAGGGCAATTTCAAGATTTCAACACTACCGGTGTCGTATTGTTCCACGTTTGGGACTACAGGTCACCAATTGTTGATATTAGCAGCACTTCCACTAGCAGAATAGTCAAAGCAGGTGACAGGAAAAACTTAACTTAAACTGACTCCTCAGCTTGAACTTTATTCCCGAGCAGTTGTCTGCAGTTAGAGAGGAGCAAAATAATTGTGCAGTTCTTGTTGGTGTGTTGTACACGTGAAGTATATTTCTTTCACCACTTTGGTGCAGGCCCAACAACATGCATATGAGTTCCTGGAGGTCCAGTTGCGGCGTGTGCATTGTATGAATGCACACAATCCAGCTTACCTTGATATCGTGAAGGGCCTTGGAGAGGAGGCCTTGCTCGTGTTCAGAACAGCAGCGATGGGACAGGACTGAAACTGGCACTCTAGGCTACCGCTGCAGCAAGACGTTGCCAGGCCCGTCACATAAGGGTGCAACCAATCAGCACTGCTAGGCATAGGCCAGGGCTTACAATGGCGTCCAAGAGGGTCCCTACAGGGTGCCTAGCAGTTGAGCCAGCTGCCAAGAAAGCAAAGAAGAGGCCCCATTCTTTGAGCCACAACATAGAGAAAAATGTGCCTGGTGCAAGGCTGCACTGAATGGCAGCTGCCTCCCACCAACTGGGCGCACGACAGTTCTAGGCACAGAGCCAACTTAGTTTGAAACATAATTTCTTCCGTTTTATGTGGCGAAACGATGATATGATTGTGAAGCACACTGCAGTGGGCAACTAATGATATGTGGGGTTTGACGTCGCAAAACCACCATATGATTATGAGAGACGCCGTAGTGGAGGGCTCCGAAAATTTCAACCACCTGGGGTTTTTTAACGGGCTCCCAAATCTGGGCACACTGGCCTACACCATTTTCGCCTCCATCGGAAATGTAGTCACCGAAGCCGGGATTCAATCCCATGGCCTGCGGGTCAGCAGCCAAGTATTTTAGCCACTAGACCACCGCGACGGGGCCCACAGTGGGTGACTTCGGATCAAATTAGGCCATGTGGGATTCTTTAAAGTGCACCTAAATCTAAGCGAAGGAGCAGCTCACCGCCACCGCTGCACTTGATGCTTCATCTTTCATTGAACCAAAGCGAGAACAACTCCTCGCATTAGCTGTAATATCACAACCTTACAATTGGCCACCTTAGCCACAGGCATATGCATTTGGCTCTGCCCTACTACCTCAGTATCATGCATACAGCCTTGTCAAAGCTGATGTTAAAGAATGGTGCCCACTAATCCCACTAGTCCCTTGGATCCACCAGGTGTGGCTCTTACAAGTCACAATCAGATACTCATCAATGTTGTGCAGTAACATTGTGCTATTCCACCATGAGTGACTTTTGTTTTGCCTTACCGTCAGGAGTTATGAGGTCTTCAATTGTGTTTTTTGGAGGGGCGGGGGGTTAACGTCCTAAAACCACGGCACTGACAGTATTGTTATGTACCGCTTACCTAGAAAACGAAGAAGTGAGAAGACTAGGTGGTGCCTGTCCTGGCCATCGTGGTTGTTTTTACCCGCAGTACTGTTACTGTGAATATTGTAAATACACTCGTTTTCTGTCATCTCTCCGTAACATCTTTGGTGGAGGTGCTGGGCACATCAGGAGCACACAACAGAACTTTGCAGCGGGCGTATTCTTGGACAGTCCATCATGCCGGCAGACAGTTCTGCTGATCCAGCCCTCGCTATGCCGAATTCACCCAGTCACGTCGTGACCCACCTCCCAGACCCAGGTCCCTTCTGCAGGACTGATAACGGTCACGTGGAGAAGTGGCTGGCCAACTAAGAGTGCAGCAGCAAGACCAATCACTGGGATTCGACTTTGATGCTTGCAAACGTCCGGGGTAGGGCCAGTGTGTGGTTCGACACACACGAGGAAAATGTAAACGTACGTAACAAAAAAGACGTATGTAAACAAAAAAATGAAACACCTTTTCGGAAAGCTCGTTGCACGCGAACATAAAGAACTCTCGTGCCATGCCCAAACCTCAATGGAGCTGTAGATGGTTTACACACAAGATGTCTTAGTCTTGTGCAACATATACGTCGTAACATGGGGCAGCTGGCTGTTCGCCTTTATTTTATTTGGCTGAAATCCAATGCTGCCTATGGACACCAATGATGCCTCCTTCAACATGCCCACCCACTAAATATGCTAAATAAGCTAAAGCCCATGCCGACCATACATGTCAGCTTGTGTGCGTTCGGCTAACCGACTCGCAAACGGGCAAACAGTTTCGTTACGAGAGCAGTCATACAAACACCCACTTTTCTCCAGAATTCCTGTGCTGTGGTCTCCAGCACGCTGTATTGGGCTTTTTACAAAGCTACTGTTCCCGCCCTCCGAACCGTACCCTGTGCACCGCCAAGGGACCGACGTGAGATAAGAAATTGAATTGTCTTTGTCCTTCTCGACTCAACCCCGTACCAACATCATTTACGTTGCACGTCTGAAGCCATGTCATACATCGGGCTGCCACAACGCACATGTATAATAACAATCACTATACCATCTTTCTCTGACTGCACCAAGTCAGTGCCTTCACCGCCGGAGGGTAACGTTATGTGCCGCTCACATAGAGAGGACGAAAAAGTGAAGGACCAGGTGGTGCCTGCTCTCGCTATCTTAGTTGTTTTTACCCGCATTACTGTGAGTGTAAATATTGTAATTATACCTGTTTTCTGTCATCTACCAGTAACAATATCATTTATGAAACACCCGTTGGGGCACATACATATTTTTGGAGAAGGTTTTTGGGCTATGATTCTATTTCAGGTCTTACAAGGTTTTACAACGAATCACTGAAGTACCCTATGAGGTTTTCCCAGAAGGCACCTCAAGAAACTGCTATCAGCTTCCAGAAAGTGTAGTCGCGCGCGTTTCTAGACTTTAACCGTACTTTTCTTGTTCCGACTCGTCTAATTAGCAACATTACAGTGTATTGACAACTTAGCATGGTTTTTTTTATTTCACCCTCTCCATTTTGTTGTTTGCTGTTTATTCTTATTTGATACCTAGCTTGATAGCGGCCGATTGAGCTAATTTAAGTTATGACACGCCGTCCCATTGTAAAGTGCACTCATCCTTTTTTTTTCATTCCAATGTGCTGCATCGAGACTGCCACCGCGGCCGGTATTTCAATGACGCAACCTGCAGGTCGCCACTAGATGTGGTGGGTTGGTGCTCAGTGCCGTCGGCCCACATCACTCAATGTATAAAACGGTACCAGAACACCACTTGTCACCATCAAGTTCCCTGCAATGCACACTTATGCGTTAACCCGGCAAACTACCTGTGCTGTCAGCAATAGTATGCCCTTCTGTGAACACCACATCATCCAGTGCACCATTATATGATGGCCAACTATTGAGCCCACATTTTTAGTGCCGATGTGCCACTTGCATTTTTAATTTTAGCTCAAAACAATAGCGCCCTACTCTAGTCTCAAGATGGCTGAGCCTATGTGCAGTATAGCGCTTTCTGGTCAACAGAAAGTCAAATTGATATTGCCTGTGTATGCACAATGCTGCATCTGTGTACTTTACACATATTGGCATGATAGCATCGTGTCGACAGTGTCCATTTCATATACGTGCCTTCCATGCCGCTTCCCCTAAAATTCTAACAAAGACTTTGTGCTTTTTGAATCAATACTTCTTTGCAGACTAGTTGGTTTCATACTTGAAAACTCTGCTTGCAGTGCAAGCTGAAGGAAAAACAAGAAGGGGGACAGGAAAGAGTACGCTCTTTCCTGTCTACCTTCTCTTTTTTCCTTCAGCTTGCACTGCAAGCAGAGGTCATTGTGCTTTTCAGAGTTATAACCATGTCTTTTCATACATGAACTCACCAATGTATACATTCACGTACGTCTATGCTTGACGCATAAAGTTTTATCTTTGTTGTGCCATTCTCCTGTAAATACCTTTAGTGTTCTCTCATGGGACAGTTTTCATGTTAATAAATTGTTATCTCATGTATCGCATATTTATTTTTGCATGGGTACAACAGTTGGCAGCTGTGAGTTTAGTAAGCTTCGCCCTAATACATTCTTTTATTGAAGAAGCCTCTCAAAGGAGACACCATGCAGAGTTGAGCCGCATGGAGTGCACTCGACAGTTTCATAGAGAAGGGTAGCAGATTATTTTCAGATCCCATAATACACAGGGGGCGAAAAAAAAGCGACAACCACAAACGGGGCGAGGACAACTGCGAGTCTAACTTGCCTTCACCTGAACGTGGGGCCGTATTGCAGTGAATCCATAGAAAGAAAAACATCCGCGAAGAGCTCTTTATTAAGTTTAATTCTCTTATCTTAAATTAGTTCGACTAAAGACAAGGTCTTGAGGCCGCATGCTTTCCTTTCAGCTTCCACAATGTGGTAGTGACGCACGATAAAGTTTGCGCGCAGGCTTTCAAGGATTTTAAGATCGCACGCATGTATCACCACTACATTTCTGTGCTTTTTGCCCGAGCACAGTTCGTAGCCTTATTTAAAACGACAGTATCAGAAGCGCGCTTTCAATAACCGCATGCTGAGAATCAACAAAAACTCACCAAGTGGAGTGCAGTAATCTCCGGTGTGGCGTTTTTCGCAGCAGGCCTAGGTGTACCAGGCGTAGTCAGTCGACTCGGCTTCAATGCATCTAGAACGACGCGGCTTTGCGGCTCGGCAGTGAAAGGTGGGGCACACGCTTTCTTCATGAGCATCCAACTCGGCGTAGGGCGTTCGTTCAGCGGGAGGTGGGCGCACACGCTTCTTTCGCGAGTGTCCTACTCGGCGCAGGGCTTCCTTCCGAGCACTTGGCAACAGGCGTAGTGGCGACTCGGCTTCATTGCGTCCTGAATGGCGCTGCTTTTCGGCAGTGAGAGGTGGGGGCACACGCTTCATTCACGAGTATCTAACTTAGCGCAGCGTGTTCGGTCAGACGAGCCGCACACGATTACTTCGCGAGCATCCGATTGCAGGGCCGTATGCCTTGGCAGGGCTTCTTTCCCGCGAGCGCGACCCCACGCTAGCTGCAGCAGCAGCCTCCCGGAAACGCTATGCGAAAGTGCGGGGAGCTACAGCGCGATGACACAGTTAGGCCGGCGGAAATGCACAGCCTCCAAGAGCGCTGGGCCACGGTGCATTGTGGGGGGCTCTATCCGCTCGCCTTTGTAAACTCGCGTCCCGCGACTGGGCCGCGGTGCATTGCGGGGCGCTCTATCCGCTCGCCTTTGTAAACTCGCGTCCCCGGCCGGTTGAAGTCCTGGAGGCTTGGATCCGACGCCCGACGGCCCATCTTCAGCACCCGGTCCGGTGACGACCTCCTCGTACCCCCGTCCTGTTCGAACTCCTCTTGCTCTTCTGCTCTGCTCAGGCTTCTGCTGCCATCTGGCCCACTTGTCTCGTTCTTATTGTAGATACTGCTGTGATCTATATCCATGGTCTGTGATCATTGGTTCTTTTGTCTTTTGTTTTCTTCATGCCACGGGTTCTCGTGCCTGACGCTCTTCAAAGTCATTGTTCTCGTCTGAGTAATACCACAGGTGCACACTGTTATCTCTTTTTTTTTCCGTGACGCACCCTTTTTTTAAAGGCGCGCACTTCAAACGCACACCACAAATCACACCCAATCAATGCCAACGTCGCGCGCTCAGTTAGCGGCCTAATAAAAAGCATTTGTGCAAAACACCCCGGCCTTCAGGACAGTGTGGCGGTCGTAAAAGATCGGGTCCCGTCGTGTGCTAGTTTACGAAGGGCTTTATTAGTAAAACTTATAAAAGAAAATGCAAAAAAACACACTTCGATGATGATGAGTATTTTTTAATGGCGGAAGGGCCAATTGATGGCCAAAGAGCGCCATTTCGATTGACTAGAGATATGAACAATCATTGTGATAAGTGGCTGTATAAGGGCCCTGAAATTCCTCGCACTAAAGTGGGTAAAAACATAGAAGTAATAAAATCATGACAGTGCTATGAAAGGTGTATGGTGTTAACAGATGACGAAACTTTGTTGTAATAAAAACGATGGTGGACATGTATGGCATCAGCACAAGTGCCTCACTCGTTCACACCCTTGCGTCCAAGGGCCATTAGGCAAGTGCTTTATTGAGTGCAGCCACCTCAGCGGAGACCTCTCTGGAGAGGTCGTACTACCGAATGCCTGAGTATATGGTATGAAAGGTACGAATTTATTTTAAAAACGCTAACAATGCTTTATGATTAAAAAGTGGTTCCCTACTGAAGAACATTGCAGGGTGGTGTAGTATCTGTTGTAGGTAGGGTAACGGAAAGTGTTGTCTTCTCAGCGCTTCTAATTCTTTACACTGGATTAAAATGTGAAGTACAGTGAGTGCTTCTTCACATCTATCACACAAAGGTGGATCGCCTCAGGACAAAAGAAATGAATGTGTTGTATGTGTATGCTCTGTTCTTAACCTTGTAAGGATTACTTCTGAGTGGCGTGACTTTCATACTGGTGGCCAATGACCAAGTTGTGGCTTGATGACATGCAACTTATCTGTGTGTGTGTCCCATATGACCTGCCAATAGCCTC
This sequence comes from Rhipicephalus microplus, assembly GCF_043290135.1. Classification (NCBI taxonomy): domain Eukaryota; kingdom Metazoa; phylum Arthropoda; class Arachnida; order Ixodida; family Ixodidae; genus Rhipicephalus; species Rhipicephalus microplus. The sequence continues at coordinate 61,826,986 of NC_134705.1, read as the reverse complement.
TGAGCTTTCGTTTTAAAAAAGGTTTCAAGTAGAGTGAGGAACTGGTATCGATGTATTGGAAACGGTTTCATTGGCGGATTTACCTAGCTGGTTCACCAAAACGTTGCCTTGAATTTCGCGGTGTCCTGCCACCCAGCAGACTATAAAATCCTGCTTAGATGAGTAGACTGTACATAAGAGCGAACAGAGCGACGCAAGGACAGGGTTCTTGTGCTTTACAAGAGTTTTGAGAGCTTTTACTACTCTGAGAGAATCTGTATATATTACTGCCTTCTGTAGTTTTATTTCTTTAATGTGTTTGACGGCCACGAGTATCGCGTTAGCTTTGCCTGTGAAAATGCTTGAATCAGGGTGCAAAATGCCGGCTTCCGAAAAGGATGGGCAGATGGCTGCGTGCGAGACAGAAGTGCCGTACTTGGAAGCATCCGTGAAGAACTCAAGACATGTGTATTTATGTTGTAGTTCTAGGAAGTGTGTCTGGATGTGTGCAATTGGCGCATGCTTCGTAACCTCCAAAAAGACACGTCGCAATCTATTGCCTGCCATTGCCACGGTGGCAGGTACACTGCGAAAGCCATCAAACGATGTTCAAGCGGCACACCGGTTTCCTTCGCCAGGCCCCCCTCTCCCCCATGGAGTGAGTAGGGCTGTCTCATAGAAGGCCGTTTTTCAAACACAGCAAGGCTTGACATGTCATTGATTGTGGTTTGTGATGCGTGATCCTTGTCTGCGTTTACATTAGGAGTATTCAAAAGACATGTAACATCTCTGTAGGTGGAGCGACCATTCGTTTGATTCCACATAGAGGCTTTCCACGGGGCTAGTGCAAAAAGCACCTGTGGAGAGACGGATGCCAAGATGATGAACAGGGTCAAGCATTTTAAGGGCAGTAGGTGTCGCAGAGTGGTATGCTATTGCCTCATAGTCTAGGCAAGTACGTATGAGGCTTTTATACAAATTCACTAGACACTTCTTGTCACTTCCCCACATAGTGCGTGACAACACTTTCAGAACGTTCATGGCTTTTATGCACTTGTTTTTCAAATACTTAATGTTTGGTATGAAGGTTAGCTTGGTGTCCAGGATGGGACCTAAGAATTTGTGTTCGGTGTTAACAGAAAGGCGTTGTCCATGCAGTTGAATATCAGGTTCGGAATGAAAACCTCTTTTCCTGGAAAACAAGACACACGTGCTTTTCTGTGCATTCAGCCGGAACCCGTTTTCTTCAGCCCTTGTTGGAGACTTTGTTCAAACCAAGCTGATCCTGGTGCTCACACAAGACCAGATTGCAAGATCTAAAACCAAGCTGGACGTCATCCACATATGTACAATAAAACACATTGCGAGAAATGGACAAGCGGAAAAAATTCATTTTGATGAGAAAAATTGTGCAACTAAGACACCACCTTGCCGCACGCCTGTTTCTTGGACAAAAGTTTGGGAAAGAATGCTGCCTACTCGAACTCGGCATATCCGATTTGACAAGTAACCTTCGATTATGTTAAACATTCTTCCGCACACACCGAGATGGGACAGGTCTTTTATTATTCCAAAGCACCATGTTCTATCGTAAGCCTTTTCAATATTGAGGAACACAGATAGAAAGTATTGCTGATGAACGAAAGCGTTTCTGATCTGTGCCTCGATACGAGCAAGGTGGTCGTTGGTGAATCCACCCTCTCGAAACTCGCACCGAAATAGGTAGAGCAAATTGTTTATTTCAAGGAAATGTACAAGTCGGCAGTTGATAATTTTTTCGAAAAGCTTGCACAGGCAGCTTGTAAGCGCTATTGGCCTATAGCTCGAAACTGAACAAGGGTCCTTGCTCTGTTTCAAAATTGGAACAACAGTAGCTTTTCTTCCAGGAAGTAGGGATAGCACCAGAGAACCAGATAGCATTGTACAAGCAAATTAAGGTTTTTTTGTGTTTGAATTGGTAGGTTCTTTAACATTTTGTACACCACACGGACAGAGCCTGGAGCGGAGTCACTGAAGGAATTCAGTGATGTTTGGAGCTCAGGTAAATGAAAGCTTGGTTGTACGCCTCGTATCTTGTACATTTGTGTTTGAGTTTCTGCTTTTCTATCTCTGTTCTGTATTTTTTGAAAGAGTCAGTACATATAGTGCGATGAGCTGGACACCCGCTTGAGGTGTGCACCAAGGAAGTTCGCCTGATCTTCCAAAACGTCACCCTGTGTGTTTACAAGTGGGAGTGTGTGCGCTTGTCTTCCTTCTACCCTACCAACCATGTTCCAAACCTTAGCCTCCTGTGTATATGAATTGATCCCTGATAAAAACATTTGCCAGCTTTCTCTTCTGGCCTGCCGACGCGTTCGCCTGATCTGAGAATTCATTTTCTTAAAGATTTGAAGATTTTTGGCTGTCGGTGAATTCCGAAGCAACTTGCATGCTTTGTTTTGCTGCTTGCGTGCATTTCCGCATTAAGAGTTCCACCACGGCACCCGCCGATTTCCAGGGTGTCCATTTGTTTGTGGGAGGCATTTTGTTGCTGCCTCAACCAAAAAACGCTGTGAAGTAATTGACAGCAACATCAATGCTCAACGTACATATGTCACTGCAAGCTAAACGAGTGATGGTGTAAAACTGTACCCGGTCGGCTCCGTTTATGAGCCAGTGGGGAACACGTGGTGCACAGTCAGTTGCTGTAGTTGTGCTCAAAACTACGGGGAAGTGGTCACTTCCGTACGGATTACTGATGACTATCCACTGGAGTAGAGGCATGAGATTATTATTATTACGTTAGGTTTTATTGGCGCAAGGGCATCTAAGGCCAGAGCGCCAGTAAAGGTGTTGTTTCATTTCGGTTATTAGTTTGAAAATTAAAACAAATGATTTGTAGCAAATATCTACAAACCATTTAAAACACAGTGCATTTAAATGTATGTCACTTTGATGAAAAAAAAACTTCATTTCGTTGGCTGACGTCTGTGATGATAAATTCGTCTGCAAAGCCCAAGACCCTCGCAGCTGAAGTCCTTGCCTAAGCAAGAACTGCGAAGGCTCAGACATACTTTTTATGCACCAGGCGGTACCTCACACTTGAGGCGCAGCCTGGTGACTAGGATGGGATGATATCATTGTTAAAAATTTGACTTTCCCAAGATAATGAAGAAGTCTTTTAAGGTCAGCCACTGCATCAAGTGATAAAAACAGCGCTGGATGAAGTGGGATATGATGTCGATAGAGCTCCCTGAAATGGGTCAGTCATGTTTGGTGAAGCACAGGACATTGTATGAGGACATGCACAACGGTTAGACTCTCTCCACAGTGTATACATGTAGGTGGATCAGTGCCTGTCAAAAGGTGTTTATGTGCGGCATAAGTGTGGCCTATTCTGAGCCGTGTTAGAGTGACTTCGGCGAACCTGTTGAGTTTTCGTGGGATAACTTTTCTTAGCTGGGGTTTTACAAGGTGGAGTTTGTTGTCGACTTCTCTGTCCCATTCAGCTTGCCAGTGGTTGCGTAGACCTTTACGTACAACAGGTTTTAGAGCTACACCCGGGACAGAGGTTATATCTATGGTGTGATGGTTAAGGACGCTCGTCACTATGTTTGTCGATAGCGGACGAGAAAGGATTAACATCAACAATTGATGCGAACAAAAGAAGCTTTATATTGCACCCTAGAGAAGGAAGTGACACTTTCTTGTTGATAAGCTGCGCGAACCAATGGCTCTGCACCTCCTGCGCGGGGGAACACACCCCCAAGCAACTGCAGCAGCCCGATGAAGGCCAGCGTCGGGTGCGGCAGGTGCGGCGGAAACACGTACTTGTACAAGCACACCTTGTTCTTCTTGGTTTTGTGCACTTCCTGGTCCAGGAATGGGAACGTCGCAGTTTGGGTCCCCGTCGTCCCGACATGATGCGGTCGTCGACGTGCGCGAGGGCAAAGGTGGCACGGCTGGAACGGCTGACCACACACGGATGCGCTACCGTGTGCAGCGCCGTTGAATCGGACGTCGCGACCAACCCAGCAGCCTGGGTCGCAACTCCCGAGGTCCAGGATCAGGCCATAGCTCACGAGGACCACACCCGGTAGGCCTCGCTCACGAACCTGCTCGCGGCCACTGCACCCAGGCAGGAGCCGTTCAGCAGGCCCCGTCCTTGGACCTTGTACAGGCCGACGGACTCGACCTCGAACCGACACGCCGGAGCTCGACCTGGCCGACACGTACGGGTCCCACGTCCGGCTCAGGAACGCTGCGAGGAACTCGTCCTCTCGAGCGGCGCACCGCTTCCTCCGCCTTCGTGGCCTCCACCCTCGAGCTCTTTTTCGCACGTTTCTCGGTACGGCTCGGCACCGCTGGCGATCCTCGATGTTTGAGACTCCCCAGCAACTCCCCTGGCACCTGGATCCTCGGCCACCCTGGACCTCGCCCAGCTCCGTGGTCCTCCGTGCACACGCCCGCGTCTCGCCCGGCAGAACGTCTCGCTTGTTCCTTGGCGATGTGCGACACTCTGGTGACACCGGCGCTTGATGGCATGGGTGCGACTACTGAGCAGTCAGCCCGCATAGGAGACGCGATGCTCCATGCGGGGAATGGCCAGCCCGTCCAGCGAAGAGTGCGCGCCGAGACGCGATGCTCGACGCAACCGTGACCATTAGCCAGGCCACGTTCATCGCCGTGTCGAACGGCTGACCGTGGAGACGCCTCGCCGAGATCCGCGATGCCCTCGGCAAGGAAGAGAACAGCAGACCAGGCCACGCCCCGAGATGCAGTACTCGTGCCGGCAATGTTGCCCCAGCTGGTGGTTGGACGGCAGCAGCGTGGACGGCCGCGTTCCCTGGCCGGAACCTAGATCGCCTGCGTCCGACGCTTCGGCCCGCTGTCTCCCGTCTGCCGCTGCTAGAGCTCGTCCCCAGCCACACAGCCTACTGCCACGTAATGGTCGCACGTGGCCCAATCGTGGCACGCCACCTCTATGAGCCATCACTGGTCATCAGCTGATTGGCGCACAGTTGCCTCGTAATCACACGAGCCTTCTTCTCTTCTTCTTCATTTCTTGTTGTCGCCTTCGTGCCACCTGCCCTTCGCTCGTCTTCTTCAGTTTTGGTTTGACGTTCCTCGGCGTCTTTAGGTCCTTTCCTTACATATGGTTTGCCGACCAGCGGCTTCTCGTGCATTCCTGTCCACTATTTCATTGTCCGCGATTCCAGAATGACCTGGAACCCAGCAAATAACAATAGAAAGATTTAGGTTGTAGGCTGCATAGCTTTCGTTAAGGAGCTTGTTCAAAGTAGGGTTCTTGCTGTACTTGCCACAAGACAGGGCCCTGACAACACTTAAAGAATCTGTGTACACTATAGACTTCTGTATCTTGTGTTGTTTAATGTGTTGTATAATAAGCAGGATACCATTGGCTTCCGCTGTGAAAATGCTGGTATGTGTATGCAAGGTTCTGGTATCCGAGAACTTTTGTCCATAGGCTGCACAAGATACAGATGTTTGAGACTTTGAGCCATCAGAGAAGAACGCGGTTGAACGGTATTTGTGTTCAAGGGCCAAGAAATGTTGCTCAATGAGTGCACTTGGACAATTTTCCTTTATGATGTATTCGAAAGACCAGTCACAAGTGACTGGACACTGCTGCCAGAGAGGGATGTGTTCGACACGGTCGCTTTCCTCTAAGTCATTGAAAGAAATTGCAAGTTTTTCTACTGCAGGTCTTATTGCCAATGGAAACGGTGGGGCGCGTGAATGGGCACGTCCTTTGCTATCGGGGCTTGGCAGACAGAAGAGAACTGGGAGTGGGGTTCCTAATTCACAGAAACATAGCTGGCAACATAGAGGAATACTACAGCATTAATGAAAGGGTGGTAGGTATCGTAATTAAACTGAATAAAAGATACAAAATGAAGGTAGTACAGGCTTACGCGCCTACATCCAGCCATGATGACGCTTCAGTTGAAAGCTTTTATGAAGACGTGGAATTGGCAATGAGTAAGGTAAAAACACAGTACACTATATAGATGGGCGACTTTAATGCAAAGGTAGGGAAGAAGCAGGCTGGAGACCAGGCAGTAGGAGATTATGGCATCGGTACTAGAAACGCCAGAGGAGAGCTACTAGTAGAGTTCGCAAAACGCAATAATTTACGGATTTTGAATACCTTCTACCAAAAACGAGAAAACTGCAAGTGGACATGGAGGAGCCCTAATGGCGAAAATAAGAACGAAATAGACTTTATATTGAGTGTACACCCAGGAATCGTGCAGGATGTGGAAGTGGTTGGCTAGGTACGATGCAGTGACCATAGAATGGTACCGTCTCGAACTCGCCTAGACTTGAAGAAAGAACGACAGAAACTGATACGCAAGAAGCCAATCAATGAGCTAGCACTGAGAGGGAAAGTACAGGAATTCAAAGTGTCACTGCAGAACAGGTACTCTGCTCTTAATGAGGAAACCAACCTTAGCGTAGATGCAATGAATGATAATCTGACGAGTATTATTACGGAGTGTGCAGTGGAAGTTGGAGGCAGGGTAGTTAGACAGGACACTGGCAAGCTTTCCCAGGAAACGAAGAACCTAATTAAGAAGCGTCAAATCATGAAAGTGTCAAGTACAACAGACGAAATAGAACTGGCAGAGCTTTCGAAGTTGATTAATAGACGTAAGGTATGCAATGTAAGAAGGTATAACATGGAGAGAATTGAACACGCTCTGAAAAACGGAGGAAGCGTCAAAGCAGTGAAGAGGAAACTTGGGATAGGCAAAAGTCGGATGTATGCACTAAGGGGCAAAGAAGGCAAAATAACTACCAATATGGAAAGGATAGCTGAAATAGTGAAGGAGTTTTACAGGGATCTGTACAGTAGCGGAGACAACCACGACCTTAATACTATAAGAACTAGCAGTAACCCAGATGACACCCCATCAGTAATGATAGAAGAAGTCAGAAAAGCTTTGGAGAGCATGCAATGAGGCAAAGCTGCTGGTGAGGATCAGGTAACATCAGATCTTCTGAAAGATGGAGGACAGAATGTGTTAGAAAAACTAGCCACCCTGTTTACGAGGTGTCTCCTGACGGAAAGAGTACCAGAGTCTTGGAAGAACGCTAACATCATCTTAACACATGAGAAAGGAGATGACAAGGACTTGAAGAATTACAGGCCGATCAGCTTGATCTCTGCAGTATACAAGCTATTTACAAAAGTAATCGCTAACAGAGTAAAGAAAACATTAGAATTCAATTAACCAAAGGAACAAGCAGGATTTCGAACAGGCTACTCAACAATTGACCACATTCATACTATCAATCAGGTAATAGAGAAATGCTCAGAGTATAACCAACCACTATACATAGCCTTCATAGATTACGAGAAGGCGTTTGATTCAGTAGAAATATCAGCCGTCATGCAGACACTGCAGAATCAGGACGTAGATGAAGTATATATAAACATTCTGGCAGAAATCTACAGGGGATCAACTGCTACCATAGTGCTTCATAAAGAAAGCAACAGAATACCAATCAAGAAGGGTGTAAGGCAGGGGGACACAATCTCCCCAATGCTATTTACCACGTGCTTACAGGAGGTTTTCAGAAGCCTAGAATGGAAGCAGTTAGGGATAAGAGTTAATGGAGAATACCTTAGTAACCTGCGCTTCGCCAATGACATTGCATTGCTGAGTAACCCAGGGGACGAATTGCAACTCATGATTACAGAGCTGAACAGGGAGAGCAGAAAGGTGGGTCTTAAAATTAATCTGCAGAAAACGAAAGTAATGTACAACAACCTCGGAAAGGAGCAGCGCTTCGACATAGGTAATAGTGCACTTGAAGTTGTAAAAGACTATGTCTACTTAGGGCAGGTAATAACAGCACAGACGAACCACGAGATTGAAGTAACTAGAAGAATAAGAATGGGGTGGAGCACATTCGGCAAGCACTCTCAAATTATGACAGGTAGATTGCCACTATCCCTCAAGAGGAAGGTATATAACAGCTGTATCTTGCCGGTACTTAGCTACGGAGCAGAAACCTAGAGACTTACAAAGAGGGTTCAGCTTAAATTGAGGACGACGCAGCGAGCAATGGAAAGAAAAATGGTAGGTGTAACCTTAAAAGACAAGAGAGCAGAGTGGATTAGGGGTCCAACGGGGGTTAAGGATATCATAGTTGAAATAAAGAAGAGGAAATGGACATGGACCGGGCATGTAGACGTAGACAGGATAACCGCTGGTCATTAAGGATAACTAACTGCATTCCCAGAGAAGGGAAGTGGGTTAGGGGGAGACAGAAGGTTAGGTGGGCAGATGAAATTAAGAAGTTTGTGGGTATAAATTGGCAGCAGCAAGCACAGGACCGGGTTAACTGGCGAAACATGGGAGAGGCCTTTGTCCTGCAGTGGACGTAGTCAGGCTGATGATGATGATGATGACCCAGCCTTAAAAGAGGTAGGCATTTCACATGTTCCAAAGGTTAGTATTTTGTGTTTGGTGGGCACTTCCCGATTATTGCGACGGATAACAATTCTTTGGACTTTGATGACGTTTTGGTCTTGGGAACCTTCGAGGAGCTCTTCGTCACCAAGGCCCAAGAAGTCTTCCTCAGAGATTACTCCCCTGCTGGTGTTTAGAGAGCGATGGACCGAAAGGGTGACAGCTGTTTCTCGAATGCTGGTTAGTTGTAATAGCTTAGGCACTTGGTCTTTTTCGGTTAGCTCCAAAAGGAGGTCACCGCTTGACATTTTGGATGCTTTGTATGTAGGTCCTATTTTTTCTTTCAGGCACTTGGCCACCAAAAATGGGGATGATTTTCTTAGAGGTGTGCTGTCACTGTGGATAATGTGGTACTTCGCGAAAGCAACTTTACTTTCTGTCGAGACGTGATAACTTGCTTCGGTGCGGCCTCTCTTACGAGACCGATCAAGGTCGGCGGATGCTTGTAAAGCCATACAAGTATGAATGTGTTCGGTAACTGTGGCGACCACCCACCACGGAGCCCAACAAGGGGACGCGGTTGGACTTGTTGAAACAAGCCCTTCCGACGCCAGCCGTACGCTGTCACTATAACCCAATGTAATTATCCAAGGTGGGATACCTACACAAGGTTAACCCTCGCCGTCATGAATATCGGAAGTCAACAGAAGTGAGGAGAGGACAGGAAAGATAAAAGTGTGAGAAAAAGACGAAGATGTGGGAGGAGAGAGACAGGAAAAGGCGACTGCCGATTTCCCCTGAATGGGTCAGCCCAGGGGTGCCGTCTATGTGAAGCCGGGGCCAAAGGGGTGTGTTGCCTCTGCCGGGGGGCCTTAAAGGTCCAATCACCCAGCGTCGGCTCAACCCCCAGGATCCCCTTTTCCCCGGACACGGCGAAGCCACGCACGGCTAGGCGTGGGAGGGAGTAGAAACTCCCCCGTTAGCTCGGGTCCGTGGTGTCTCTACACACCAAACGCCTATTTGCGCAGGTGCCCCTGCGGGGGCCTTTTAACGTGCACCTGAGGCTTTTTAACGTGCACCTAAATCTATTTGAAGTGCAAGGGGCGACGACGACAACGGTTAGAAGGTGCACACACACAACGAGTGCCACTTCTGTTTACATTTAGGGTCATCCCAACGTACGCTTAGAATATAGAAAACCAACCCTGTCAAGCCTGTCATTTTTACACCTAAATCTGGGCACAGTGTTGCCATGTTTCGCATAGAAATGCAGCTGGCTTAGGTGGAAATGAACTTATGACTTCGATCCTAACATTGCAATACCTAAACTTGCTTGATGGCTGTTGCTTGCAAGACCTGTACGTATAAACCCTCATTGCGAACACGCAGCATAAATCTGTTGACACTGAGTGGCGATGAGAAGTCTACAGCCGTCAGCTGAATAAAACACTTGCAAGGCTCACGATACGTTATTTTAACAGTGGTGTATTAAGCTAGCAAGCTGTGCCGCTTTTGCATTACAAATGGTTGTCTTGGAAAGCCTGTGGCTAATCTCGAAATGTACAGTGGTTGACTATTTGCTGTTGTAGCCTCAGTTTACAAATGCTGTGTTTTTATATGAATCCGGCCATCACATTTCTCCCCGTGAATAATTGGTTATACCGTGCACGACAAAAAAATTCTTCAGAGTGACAAGACCGCTTAAGTATCGACGAACTGCCATAATCCACTCTTGACGCATTTGCTCCTCGCACTGCTTCCATCGGAAACTGTAAAACTTCACAGGAAGTTGTTAGCTCTGCGATATTTTTAAACTTTTGCAGCTGCTCACAGTACGGTAGTAGTGTGTGCGTGCTTCCCAGGATGACGGAGCGGTGCCTATAGGGTGCGAAATGAGAGATAAAAGCCACGAGGAACACGTTTTTTGTGTGTGCAAGAGAAAAATCAAGCAAGCGCGGCCTCTCTAAGCGACTAGAGCTTTGCCCCCTCTCGCCGCTAGAACAGCGAAGGGCGCTGCTCAAGCTTCAGCCTGTCTACCTTATGAACACATCTCATGACAAAATCCAAATGCGTTGCTAAAAATGAAAGGTTGTTGAAATTTATCAACAGATTGCCACATTGATTATCCTGGCATAAAAATGATACCTTTTGTTACATCAGCAGTTTCGCGCGACAGCTTGAATCATTGGAATAAAGCTTTTACTTTTTCCCGGGCGACCATCTGCCATTTTGGTAGGGGCTGGAATAACCGTCATCATTAAAATGAAAACCTTGGGGATCGAAAGTCATTTTACGACTTCTTCAGTAGGAGTAGGACACATGCGTCTTGGTATTATGAAAATGATGGATTGGGCTGAAGCAGACACTTGTGCTCAGTGAGTGTGTTTCAATTGTGAACTAGATGCGGCTTATGTAGAAGCAATTCAGTGAATTGCTGCAACATAGGTCGCATCTAACTTTTCTGAACTGATGGTGGCCACTTTGATACAATTCCTGTTTTGCTTTGCATCATCGTGGAGAGTGATTGATTGCATGGATTGCACATGTTCTGCATAATCATGGATTTCGTCACAATTCATTAGTACATTGTGGTGAAGAAGGGTGCAGTTTCCGAGAAAATAGCACTGTCCATTTTTCACGAACAAAGGATGAATTGGAACTTTGAATACATTTCACTGAATGAAATCTAGATTAAGCTATCCTGCTGTGAAATTACGACATTTTTTAAAATTGCTTTGACTAAATCAATTTAGGTAGAGTTCGTTGTGTTTTCAATAATTTAAGTCATGTATTTATAAGGTAGATTCACTGTATACATCTATTTGAGCAAAACAAGTAGCACAAGGGACGTCACAGCTTCTCCTTCTTTAATTTAATATTTATAGTTCCTCTGAAATCGCTTTTTTATTTCGTGTATACGTCACTGTTCTGGCATTTTTCAGGGTGCCTGAAGCACTTTGTGGCAGCAAACAAACAGCCAGGAAAACAGGAGGACGTCCACATCAAAGCTGTGCGACGCTACCTGCGTGGATTCTTTACGGAGGCCGGCAGGCAAGGAAAGAGAATACGGACCACTACCAAAGAATGAGCCACCATAATAAATGTACAGTTAATGAGCAAGCCTGTAAGCTTCTTATTGTTATATATAAATTACCTAAGGTGCTTGTTTGTTGAAACTATTTCGAGGCAAAATATGTCAATTACAAGTGTTTTTGTGGTAAATTTTCTTTTTGTCATAAACACTGATGGAGATTGAAGATGCACAACAATGTATTCATGAACACTGATGGCAGACATCATGAACTCAATCATTTCTATCCAACACATACATTGCATATGTGTATTCATTGCCTGCGGCTCGCTCGACAACCGGTGAAGTGAAGCCGCAATGTCTAATGCCAGCGCAAATGTTCCTTTCATGTACCTTTCAGAAGTGCCCCTTTGAAAACCCTTTCATGTTGGAGTATAGAGTCCCTGGTCAGACGGCAATAGGTCTACCTCCACAAAGCTCGCCGCTTCACGATTGGCTGTCCTCTTTTAGGAGATTGCTGCTGATGTTCGAGCGATGTCTGTCATACCGCAGTAGTAGCCACGTTCCTTCTGGAGCAAATGACAGGGTCATAAACAACGGAACGCGATGCACGCACATAAGCGTGCGCACGAGGAGTGCAGAGGGGGCGGCCGCCCCCCCCCTAAACCCATAAGAGGAGGGTGCGAAATCTGCTTTATACATAGACGGCGGGGCTCCTTTACAGTCACCTTAGAAAGGGGGGGGGGGGACTGCGATGAACCTTTGCCCCTCCTCCTGAACCTGAACCCAGCGCCTGCCTATGTGCACGTGTCCCTCTTCTTGCGTGGCAAGCGACGCTACACTAGCAAAACGCGAGCTCCGGCACGAAACACCGTCGACGCGACCGGCGTCCAATGGCGCGCTCAGAGTTGGCACCGTTCCAAAAAGGCACACCACGCTTGGGATTTGCAGTCGAATCCGCTTATGTTCGCGATTCAGAAGGGGGCGCTGCAACGAACCTTTGCTATAATAATAATATTAATATTATTGCTACGTGAGTAACGATTCAATATATTGCAAATATATTTTTGAAATATATTTACAAGAGCGGTTGCAGCGCTGGCCAGTCTGGCTCCGAGCTCGAGCAGCAAGCGACCTTCATCCTCTTCGTCGGGCACACACGTGCTCAATAATTGACAGTTTGCATTGTGGCAGCCTAATTTAGCAGAACCCCTGTCAGCAAAAACGCTGTCTCGGCGCATCTAGATGTGGTACTGCTTCTTGCGTGTCACGTGTACGATGTCACTGGTGCGAGGGGTGGATGAAGACGACGAGGCAGCAGGAGCTATTTCATAAGTGACGGGAGTCACTGCGCGATACACTCTATATGGCCCTGTGTACGGTGAGAGCAATTTGTCAGGCAGGCCAACGTGCCTGGTCGGAGACCACAGCAGAACCAACGAACCGGGCGAAAAGTGCACATTGCGGTGTCGTTGATCATACCGACGCCATTGGTTTTCGTGGGAGGTCAGAAGATGAGCACGAGCGGCTTGGAGTGCGTGGGCGGCCCGGCTGATGGCGTCCAGGGCATATTATATGGTCGGAACTGCTGGCAACAGAATGACAGTATCGAGGGGCAATGTCGGTTCACGGCCGAACAACGAGAAAAATGGGGAGCAACCAGCTGTGCCATGGCGCAAAGAATCGTATGCAAATGTCACGTATGATAGAGCGAGGTCCTAGTCAGAGTGGTCTGAGGAAACGTACTTTGAAAGCATGTCGGTTAGGGTTCAGTTCAGAAACTCCATGAGGCCATTTTTTTGCGGATGGTCCGACGTAGTGAGCTTGTGGCCCGTTGCGCAGGAGCGTAGGATGTCCGCTATGACTCTCGATAGAAATGTGCGGCCTCAGTCCGTGAGCAGCTGGCGTGAAGCACCATGTTGCGAGATCATGTCATTTAGAAGAAAATCGGCGACGGCTGTGGCGCACCTTGTTTTAGGTGCGCGTGTGATGGCGTAGCGTGTGGCGTAGTCAGTGATCACAGCTATCCCCCTATTGCCAGCAGAAGACAGGTGAAGAGGGTCGAGTAAGTCCGAACTGACACGAAAGAAAGGTTCAGAAGGAATGTCAAGTGGTTGAAGGCGCCCAGCCCGAAGCGTCGACGGTGTTTTGCGGCGCAGACATATCTTACACGTCGCGACGAATCTTCTGTCAGAGCGCGCGAGACCTGGCCAATGATGATTAGTGGTGTTTATTGGCGCAAGGGCCAGATATGGCCAAAGAGCGCCAGAGCAATGATAATGAATTGTGGGATGTGCAGTGTAGATAAAACAAATGTGACGTGGCTGTAAATGGGCCTAAAAAACAGTCGCTGTAGGTGTGTAAAAATATACATATGGTAAAATTATGGCAATGACAAATGATGTGAGCTATGGAGACATAAAATGATTTAAAAGTGATAAGTATGTCAAATAAAAACTTGGCATGGAGCACCAGTGCCTCGACAGAGCCCTTAAAACAAGAGCATGGAGGCCTGGGCTCATTGAAATCTGCTATCACAGCAGCATCCTCTGAACAGAGGATGCGCTATGAACCTGTTTGGCTAAAAACATTCAATGTTGGGCTAAAAACATTCAATACTACATCCTTTAAAAAGCTTAAAACAGATTTTGCATCGAAAAGCGGCTCTTCGCCGAGGAACATAATCGGATGTAAAGGAAGATTATAGCGGTATGCTAAAGCAAAATATTTCTTTCTCTCCCTTTCAGCTTCCGCACACTCCAGGAAGACGTGGAGGACGGTTAGCCTGTCACCACATCTACCACAAGTAGGAGGTTCATCGCCAGTCAGAAGAAAGTTATGAGTACCATAAGTGTGTCCTATTCTGAGGCGACAGAATAGGACATCAGTTCGCCGTGTTCTTGTAGCGGAGGGCCAGTAACCCAACCGCGGCTTAATCAAATGAAGCTTATTTATTTCTGTGTTCCACAAGCGTTGCCAGTGGTTTCGCAGTTTCTTTCGTAGAAAGGGTTTTAGATCTGTTGCAGGGACAGTAGCGGTGGGGTTAATAACGCGCATTATAATTGACGTGGCCATTTGGTCAGCTAACACATTGCCCTCGATACTTCTATGGCCAGGTACCCAGCAAATAGTAACATGCTGGTTGGACATATACGCTGTACACAGAACGGAATATAGCTCAATTATTATTGCATTTCTGAATCTGAAAAGGGATCTTAATGCATTTACGATGCTTAACGAGTCTGTGAATATAATTGATTTTTGTATGTTTGATTTCCGTATATGCTTCACAGCGGACAATAGTACATAACCCTCAGCCGTAAATATACTTGTTTCCGGGTGCAGCACGCCGGATTCCGAGAAAGATGGTCCGATGGCTGCATAAGCCACCCCTGCATGCGACTTAGAAGCGTCAGTACAAAACTCTACGCATGAGTAGTTGGACTGGAGTTGTCGGAAATGCATTTTAATATGAGCTTCTGGTGAGTGTTTAGTGATCTCAGCAAATGAAGTGTCACAATGTATGAGCTGCCACTGCCACGGCGGTAAATGTTTTGTTGTAGGCATAGGACTTAGTTCTAGCAGTGGAACACCCATTTCCTCACATAAGTTTCTCACACGCAAGGAGAATGGCTTTCTCACTGTGGATCGATTATGGAAGAGGGTGGCAGCGGTCATATCTTTTATAGTTGAATAAGATGGATGCTTGATGTTTGCACGTATCTTTATAAAATATGTGAAACTGCTATAGGATCGCTGCAGGTGAAGTGACCACTGATTCGACTCTACATAGAGACTCTGGATCGGGCTTGTCCTGAAAGCACCGGTTGCAAGTCGGATACCCAGATGGTGAACGGGTTCTAGGATTTTCAAAGCACTTGGCATTGCAGAATGATAAATTATAGAGGCATAATCAAGGCGCAACCAAACAAGGCTTTTGTACAAGTTCAAGATACACTTCTGATCACTACCCCATGTTCTACGTGATAGGAGCTTTAGGAGGTTCATCGCTTTCAGACATTTCATTTTTACATGTTTAATATGGGAAATAAACGTGACCTTAGAATCTAAAGTGGTTCCTAGGAATTTATGCTCGCTGCTCACAAGGAGTTGGTCTCCCTTGATCGCAATATTTGGTAGTGGCATTACCCCTCATTTGTTGGAGAAGAGTGCGCAAGTACTTTTCTGGGTGTTTATTTTAAAACCATTCTCATCCGCCCATTTAGAGAATTTATTCATTCCAAGCTGCACTTGTCGTTCGCAGACAGACATATTGCATGATTTGAAACTCATCTGCACATCATCAACATACACAGAATAAAACATCACACTTGGAATTACTGACTAGGGGGAGTTCAT
Source organism: Rhipicephalus microplus (assembly GCF_043290135.1). NCBI lineage: Eukaryota > Metazoa > Arthropoda > Arachnida > Ixodida > Ixodidae > Rhipicephalus > Rhipicephalus microplus. Next base: position 61,811,194 of record NC_134705.1, on the reverse strand, counting down.
TTTTACAAGAAAGAGTGTGCAACTAAGCATGCCCCCTTTCGAAACACCAGTTTCTTGGGTAAATGATCTAGAGAGAGCATTTCCCACTTTTATGCGAAAGGTTCAGTTAGACAGATAACTTTAAATTGTGTTTAGCATGTTCCCATGGATGCCCATGGCGGCAAGATCGCGTAGAATCCGGAATCGCCATGTGGTATCGTACGCTTTCTCCAGGTCTAACAATACCGAAAGTACAAACTGCCTATGAATAAACGCATCTCTGATGTATGTCCGTATGCGAACAAGGTGGTCTATTGTCGACCTCCCCTCTCTGAAACCACACTAATGGGGGTCTACTATACTGTTACTTTCTAGGAAGTAGGTTAAGCGCCGGTTTAACATTTTCTCATATAGTTTGCATAAACAGCTTGTTAACGCTATTGGCCAGTAGCTGGCGGCCAAGGACGGGTCTTTGCCTTGTTTGAGTACCGGGATGACTATCGCTTCTTTCCATGACAATGGAATATATCCAGCTTCCCACATGGTATTGAAGAGGGTTAGGAGCGTTTTTAGTGCTTCTGGGTGAAGATACTTGATCATTTCATATGTTATACGATCGCCACCTGGCGCCGAGTTGTTGCAGTACGCAAGAGCTGCCTTAAGTTCAGCTAATGAAAATGAGCAGTTGTAAGCCTCCCTGGATGGACGTTTAGATTTAAGGGGTTGCCGCTCTTCATGTTCTTTGAATCTTAAGAACGTTTCTGTGTAGTGCGATGCACTTGAGACGTATTCAAAGTATTCGCCTAGGCAGTCCACCTGCTCCTCCAGGCTCTTCCCTTGGCTACATAACAAAGGTGGGGGGTGTGACTCCCGATCCATTAACTTGTTTACCCTATTCCAAACCTTCGTTTCGTCGGTGTAAGAATTTATACCGGAGATGTACCTATTCCAACTTTCTTTGCAAGACGGTGCGTTCTTCTGGCTTGGAAATTTTCAGCCGTTGGGTAATTTGGGAGTAGTCTCCAAGCTTTATTTTGTCTATTGCACGCCTTCCGACAATCGTCGTTCCACCATGGGATGCGACATTTATTGGTCATTCCGTTGGTTTGCTTGATACATTTCACTGCAGCGTCAATAATAAAACCTGTTAGGTATGCTACAGCATCGTTTATGTTTAATGATGATATATGGTGTTTTTTGGCGCAAGGGCCATTTGATGGCCAAAGAGCGCCAGTTCATGGGACAAGAGATGTGGACAATGATTGTGATTAGCGGCTGTATAAGGGCCATAAAATTCCTCGCGGTAAAGCAGGTAAAAACATACAAGTAATAAAATCATGACCATGCCGTGAAAGGTGTGTGTGGTGCGAATAGATGAACAAAGTTGGTGATAATAAAAGACGATGGTGGATATGTATGGCATTAGCACAAGTGCCTCACTCGTTCATACCCTTGCGTCCAAGGGCCGTGAGGCAAGTGCTTTCTTGTGTAGCCACCGCAGAGAAAACCTCTCAGGAGAGGTCGTGCTACGGAATGCCCGGGTATATGATATGAAAACGATGAATTTCTTTTAAAAACGCTAGCAATGATTTATAACTAAAAAGGGGTTCCCTGCCGACAAACATTGCAGAGTGTAAAGGTATATGTTGTCGGTAGGGTAATGGAAAGTGTTGTTTTCTTATAGTGTCCAAATGTTTGAACTGAATTAAAATGTGAAGAACTGTTAGTGCTTCACCCCATCTGTCACACAATGGTGGGTCGCCACCGGACAACAGATACAAGTGTGTCGTGTATGTGTGTCCTATCCTGAGTCTCGTCAGTATTACCTCTGTATGAAGCGATTTTGATACTGGCAGCCAATGACCAAGGTGTGGCTTAATAATGTGTAGTTTGTTTTGTGTGTGTGTATCCCACTTGCTCTGCCAGTAGTCCCTGAGGTTTCGGTTGAGAGAGGGCTTAAGATAAAGGGCCGGGATTGATATGGGTGTAGGGGCAGTGCTTTTGTGGACGGATGCAGCGAGCTGATCCGCCCTCACGTTGCCTTCGATCTCACGGTGCCCTGGCACCCAGCACACAACAACATGTCGGTTGAGTGTGTAGAGTGTGCATAAAACGGAGTAAAGTGAAACGAAGACAGGGTTTTTTTGTTTTTTAAGACTGTGCAGAGCCGTTACCACACTGAAGGAGTCTGTATAAATTACTGGTTTTTGTATTTGTGATTGTTTGATGTGTTTAGCTGCCACAAGTATCGCATAGGCTTCCGCTGTGAAGATACTTGTGCCTGGATGTAGAGGGCCAGCATCCGAAAAGGATGGGCCGACAGCAGCGTAGGACACAGAGGAGTTGGACTTGGAGGCATCTGTAAAGAACTCAGGATGTGTGTATTTGTGTTGAAGTTCGAGGAAGTATGTTCGGATATGTGCAATAGGCGCATGTTTTGTAACTTCTAGAAAGGACACATCGCAGTCTATAGTCTGCCATTGCCACGGTGGCGGATATGCTACAGGAGCCATTAAACTGTGTTCAAGTGATACTCCAGTTTCCTCAGCTAGACTTTTCAGGCGAACTGAGAAGGGCTGCCTCATCGAAGGCCTGTTTTGAAACAGAATTGAGCTCGACAAATCATTAAGAGTAGAGTATGAGGGGTGCTTCTTATCCACTTTCACCTTAAGGAAATAAACAATGATGATGTTTGATGTTTTATGGCGCAAGGGCCGATTCACGGCCAAAGAGCGCCAGTTCATCTTACTAAAAATATGGACAATGATTGTGATAAGTGGCTGTATAAGGGCCATAAAATTCCTCGCAGTAAGGCGGGTAAAAACATACAAGTAATAAAATGATGACCATGCCGTGAAAGGTGTGTGTGGTGTGAATAGATGACAAAAGTTGGTGATAATAAAAGACGATGGTGGATATGTATGGCATTAGCACAAGTGCCTCACTCGTTCAAACCCTTGCGTCCAAGGGCCGTGAGGCATGTGCTTTCTTGTGTAGCCACCGCAGCAAAAACCTCTCTGGAGAGGTCATGCTACGGTATGCCCGGGTATATGACATGAAAGCTGTGAATTTCTTTTAAAAACGCTAACAATGATTTATGACTAAAAAGTGGTTCCCTACCGACAAACATTGCAGGGTGTGAAGGTATATGTTGTCGGTAGAGTAATGGAAAATGTTGTTTTCTTAGAGTTTCTAAATGTTTACACTGGATTAGTATGTGAAGGACTGTTAATGTTTCACCACATTTGTCGCACAATGGTGGATCGTCACTAGACAAAAGATGTGTGTGTGTTGCGTATGTGTGTCCTATCCTGAGTCTCGTTAGTATTACCTCTGTATAACGCGATTTTGATACTGGCAGCCAATGACCAAGGTGTGGCTTAATAATGTGTAGTTTGTTTTGTGTGTGTGTATTCCACTTGCTCTGCCAGAAGTCTCTGATGTTTCGTTTGAGAGACGGCTTAAGATCAAGGGCCGGGATTAATATGGGTGTAGTGGCGGTGCCCTCGTGGACGGATGCAGCAAGCTGATCCGCCATCACGTTGCCTTGAATTTCACGATGCCCTGGCACCCAGCACACTACAACATGTTGGTTGAGTGTGTAAAGTGTGCACAAAATAGAGTAAAGTGAGATGAGGACAGGGTTTTTTTGTTTTTTAAGACTGTGCAGAGCCGTTACCACACTAAGGGAGTCTTTATAAATTACTGCTTTTTGTATTTGTAATTGTTTGATGTGTTTAGCTGCCACAAGTATCGCGTAAGCTTCCGCCGTGAAGATACTTGTGTCTGGATGTAGAGGGCCAGCATACGAAAAGGAAGGGCCAACAGCAGCGTAGGACACAGAGGAGTTAGACTTAGAGGCATCTGTAAAAAATTCAGGACGTGTGTATTTGTGTTGAAGTTCCAAGAAGTATGTTCGAATCTGGGCAATAGGCGCATGTTTAGTAACTTCTAAAAAAGACACATCGCAATCTATAGTCTGCCACTGCCACGGTGGCGGGTATGCTACAGGAGCCATTAAATTGTGTTCGAGTGACACTCCAGTGTCCTCGGCTAGACCCTTCAGGCGAACTGAGAAGGGCTGCCTCATTGAAGGCCTGTTTTGAAAAAGAATGGAGCTCGACAAGTCATTTATAGTAGAGTATGAGGGGTGCCTCTTGTCTGCTTTCACCTTAAGGAAATAAACAAAGGACATGTAGGTTCTTTGCAGGTGAAGCGACCACTCATTTGACTCAACGTAAAGGCTTTCTACGGGGCTGGTGCGAAAAGCACCCGTAGAAAGGCGGATGCCCAAATGGTGCACGGGGTCCAGCATCTTCAAGGCACTTTGAGTAGCAGACTGATAGACAACGGCCCCATAATCTAAGCGGGTGCGAATGAGGCTTCTATAGAGGTTCATGAGGCATTGCCTATCACTACCCCAAGTAGTACGTGACAACACTTTTAAAACATTCATGGCTTTTAAACATTTTGTTTTTAGATACTTGATGTACGGCACGAAGGTCAACTTGTTGTCCAAGATTAGGCCTAAGAATTTATGCTCGGCTTTGACGGACAGACGTTGCCCGTTCAGTCGAATGTCAGGTTCCGAGTGCATGCCTCTCTTTCGAGAGAACAAAACACACGTGCTTTTTTGTGGGTTAAGTCGAAATCCGTTTTCATCTGCCCATTTGGAGATCTTATTTAAACCCAGCTGAACCTGCCGCTCACATATGGCCAAGTTGCATGACTTGAAGCCAAGCTGAACGTCGTCGACATATGTACAATAGAACATATTGCGGGGAATGGACAAGTGCAAAGAGTTCATTTTGATAATAAAAAGTGTGCAACTAAGCACGCCACCTTGTGGCACGCCTGTTTCCTGGACAAATGTTTGGGAAAGCACACTGCCCAGACGGACACGGAAAGTCCGCTTTGACAGGTAACTTTCGATTATATGAAACATTCTTCCGCGCACACCAAGGTGAGACAGGTCTCTTAGAATGCCGAACCGCCATGTTGTATCATACGACTTTTCGATATCTAGGAACACAGAGAGAAAATATTGTTTATGGACGAAGGCGTCTCTGATCTGTGCCTCGATACGAACAAGGTGGTCTGTGGTGGATCTACCTTCTCGAAACCCGCACTGAAATGGGTCGAGCAAATTATTTGTTTCAAGGAAATGTACAAGTCGGCAGTTTATCATTTTTTCGAAGACTTTGCACAAGCAGCTTGTAAGTGCTATAGGCCTATAACTCGAGGGTAAAGAAGGGTCCTTGCCCTCTTTCAAAATGGGAATAACAATAGCCTCTTTCCAGGAGGTAGGAATAGTGCCAGAAGACCAAATAGCATTGTACAAACAAAGTAAGGTTTTACGGGTTTCGTTTGGTAGGTTTTTTAACATTTCATACATCACACGGTCAGAACCTGGGGCAGAAGTACTGCAGGAGTTTAGAGACATTTGCAGCTCAGCTAGACTGAAAGCTTGGTTATATGCCTCGGATCTAGTGCATTTGTGTTCGAGTTTCTGCTTTTCTATTCTTGTTCTGTATTTTTGGAAAGTGTCAGTATAGTGGGACGAGCTGGATACCCGTTCAAAGTGTGCCCCGAGGAAGTTTGCCTGATCTTCCAAGGTATCACCTTGAGTGTTTACGAGTGGAAGTGTGTGTACTTGTTTCCCTGCTATCCTACCAACCATGTTCCAGACTTTTGCCTCCTGTGTGTATGAATTAATCCCTGACAAAAACTTCTGCCAGCTTTCTCTTCTGGCCTGCCGACGCGTTCTCCTTCCTTGAGACTTTATTTTCTTGAACGTGTCAAGATTTTCCGCTGTTGGCGAGTTGCGCAGCAATCTCCATGCCCTGTTCTGTTCCTTTCGCGCATTACGACACTCCGTGTTCCACCATGGGACGTGTCGTTTGCCGGGCATTCCAGATGTTTGCGGTATGCACCTGGCTGCTGCGTCAGTTAGAAAAGCTGTGAAGTACTTCACAGCTTCATCTATGTCTAACCTACATATGTCTGTCCAACTCAAACGTGTAGTGTTGTGGAACTGTTCCCAGTCTGCTTTGTTTATCAGCCATTTGGGAACATGTAGAGGACATTCATATGTTGTTTGTGAACTCAACACTACAGGAAAATGGTCACTTCCATATGGATTGTTTATGATTTTCCATTTCAATAGGGGTAGAAGTGAAGGTGATACGATGCTGAGGTCTATAGACGAGTAAGTTTTGTTGGCAACGTTATAGTAGGTTGGCTCTTTCCTATTCAACAAACAGGCGCCGGAAGAGAAGAGAAATTGTTCAATGAGACGACCTCGTGCATCACAGCGAGAATCGCCCCACAGTCCACTATGTGCATTTAGGTCCCCAAGAAGCAAATAAGGTTCCGGTAGTTCGTCTATTAGGGACTGAAATTCACGTTTTTCAAGACGTTGGTGGGGAGGTACATACAAAGAGCAGATGGTGACGAGTTTGTTTAAGAGTATTGCTCGAACAGCCACCGCCTCAAGGGATGTCTGGAGTGGTAAATGTGTACACGCTACTCCTTGGTTAATAATAATGGCTACGCCACCGGATGACGCCACAGCATCATCTCGGTCCTTTCGGTATATGACGTAAGCACGTAAAAAATTTGTATTGGAGGATTTAAGATGTGTTTCCTGTACACACAGCACTTGAGGTGAGTGTTTGTATAAAAGCTCTTGGACGTCGTCGAGGTTTTTAAGCAGGCCTCTGACGTTCCAATGTATAATTTGTGTTTCCATATTGGAAGTAAAGTAGTGCTGTGTGTACGTTTTAAGGGAGTGACTTGTTTAAACTGAAAGGTCGAGCTCAAGTAGCAGGGCTATTATCAGGCCCTGTTATGAGCTTTTTAGTTTTCTTGGCGCGCTCCAGAGAGCCGCGCCGCTCTTTTGGCACCAGAGGTGCCGCCGTATCCATTGCCTCCTCGGAGGCACTGGATGCCCGCTCATGCGAGCTGGTTTTTCGAAGCTTGGGCCTCGCCTGGCGAGGTGAGGCCTTGAGACCCGAGGACCCTGGAGTCCCTGGTCTCTGTTCAATAGTAGGCGGAGTAGACTCAACTACTGCCGCCTTGGGGGCAGGCGCCACAGCCATTGGCTCGCTCTGCGCAGGCCGAAGGAGTGGCGAGGGCTGGTGCGACACTGCCCCCTGGCGCGCCGCATCAGCATATGTAGGGCCATAAAATGGCGAGACTCTTTTTCTTGCTTCTTTAAATGTAATGTTTTCTTTTATCTTTAAAGTGATGATTTCTTTTTCTTTTTTCCAGAAAGAACAAGAACGTGAGTACGCGGCATGATTACCGCCACAGTTTACACAGTGTGCAGGTGCTTCGCAGTTGTCGGACGCATGGCCCACGACTCCACACATAGCACAAGTTTTCTGGCCACGACAGCTTTGCGAGCCGTGGCCATATCTCTGACAATGGAAGCAACGGCGGGGGTTGGGAATATATGGCCTCACAGATGTTTTTGTGTACCCAGTCTGAATTGTTTCCGGCAAATCGCTCGAAGCAAAGGTCAGTACTAAGTGTTTTGTTGGTATTTCCTTTTGATCTCTTCTTATCTTAATGCGCTGTACGTTTGTCACGTTCTCGCTCTTCCATCCTTCAAGAAGTTCAGCTTCGGTCAGGTCAAGCAAATCTGCGTCCGAAACGACCCCGCGAGATGAGTTCATAGACCTGTGTGGCGTAATACTGATGGGTGTGTCTCCAAACGTTGTGAGGGTGTTCAGTTTATCAAATTGGTCTTTGTCACGTACTTCGAGGAGTAGATCTCCACTGGCCATTTTGGTAACCTTGTACCCGGCACCGAGAGTTTCGGTTAAGGACCTAGCCACTACGAAGGGGGATACTGTTCTGGCTTGCTTGTTAGTTTTTTCGCAGTGTATAACGTGGAAATGATGAAAGGTTTGTCTTGGCCGGAGGAAAAAATTGATATCTTCGGAGCGTACCCGCTTTGAGGAGGCACGATCACTTAATAGGGGAAATGCTTTATGCATGCCAGTTTAATTTTCTTCAGAAGCGTTGGCGGCCACCCACCACGGAGCCCAACAAGGGGACGCTACAAGTTTGTGGATGCTAAAACCTGCAGACGCCAGCCGTACAACGCAACTATAACCCAATGCGCCTAGACCAAGGTAGGCTATTTGCACAGGGTTAACCCTCGCCGCCAGGAAGTTTGGAAGTAAACAGAAGAGAGTAGAAGACAGGACAGATAAACAGTAAGAGATAAAGACGAAGATGTAGGGAGAGAGAGATAGGAAAAGGCAGGAAATAAACAAAGGACATGTAAGTTCTCTGCAGATGAAGCGACCACTCATTTGACTCAGCATAAAGGCTTTCTATGGGGCTGGTGTGAAAAGCACCCGTAGAAAGGCGGATGCCCAAATGGTGCACGGGGTCCAGGATCTTCAAAGCACTTTGCGTTCCAGACTGATAAACAACGGCCCCATAATCTAAGCGGGTGCGAACGAGGCTTCGATACAGATTCATGAGGCATTGCCTGTCACTACCCCAAGTAGTACCTGACAACACTTTTATAACATTCATGGCTTTTAGACATTTTTTTTTAAATAATTTATGTGTGGTACAAAGGTCAACTTGTTGTCCAAGATTAAGCGTAAGAATTTATGCTCGGCTTTGACGGACAGACGTTGCCCGTTCAGTCGAATGTCAGGTTCCGAGTGCATGCCTCTCTTTCGAGAGAACAAGACACACGTGCTTTTTTGTGGGTTAAGTCGAAATCCGTTTTAATCTGCCCATTTGGAGACCTTGTTTAAACCCAGCTGAACCTGCCGCTCACACATTGCCAAGTTGCATGACTTGAAGCCAAGCTGAACGTCGTCGACATATGTACAATAGAACATATTGCGGGGGATGGACAAGTGCAAGGAATTCATTTTGATAATAAAAAGTGTGCAACTAAGCACACCACCTTGTGGCATGCCTGTTTCCTGTACAAATGTTTGTGAGAGAACACTGCCCACACGGACACGGAATGTCCTATTGGACAAGTAACTCAATTATGGAAAGCATTCTACCGCGCACACCTAGGTGAGACAAGTCTCTTAATATTCCAAAACGCTATGTTGTGTCGTAAGCATTTTCGATATCGAGAAACACAGAAAGAAAGTATTGTTTGTGGACGAAAGCGTCTCGGATCTGTGCCTCGATACGCACCAGATGGTCGGTGGTAGATCTACCCTCTCGAAACCCACATTGATATTGGTCAAGCAGATTGTGTGTTCAAGGAAATATAAAAGTCGGCGGTTTATCATTTAAGTTTACAAAGGCAGCTGGTTAGTGCAATTGGCCTATAACTTGAAACAGAGGAAGGGTCCTTGCCCTGTTTCAAAATAGGGATAACAATGGCTTCTTTCCAGGAAGTAGTTATGGTGCCATAAAGCCAGATAGCATTGTATAGGGAGAGTAAAGTTTTTCGCGTTTCAAGCAGCAGGCTTTTCAACATTTCGTACATGACATGGTCGTGGCCTGGGGCAGAATTTCTGCAGGAATTTAGTGATGTTTGCAGCTCAGCTAAGTTGAAAGGTTGGTTGTATGCCTCGTATTTTGTACACTTGTATTCCAGTTTCTGCTTTTCGATTTTTGCTTTATATCTTAGAAAAGCTTCAGAATAGTGTGACGAGCTAGAGACCTGCTCGAAGTGTGCACTGAGGAAGTTCGCCTAATCTTCCAGGCTGTCACCCTGTGTGTTCACGAGTGGGAGTGAATGCACTTGTCTTCCTGCTACTCTACCAACCATGTTCCAGACTTTAGCCTCTTGGGTATAAGAATTAATCCCCGATAAAAACTTGTGCCAGCTTTCTCTTCTGGCCTGCCGACGCGTTTTCCTGGCCTGAGACTTCATTTTCTAAAAAGTGGCAAGATTTTCGGCTGTCGGTGAGTTCCGAAGCACCCTCCATGCTTTGCTTTGCTGCCTGCGTGCATTTTGGCACTCTGAGTTCCACCATGGCACACGTCGGTTTGATGGTGTCCATTCGTTTGTGGTATGCTTTTTGTTGCTGCATCGATCAGCGACGCTGTAAAGTAGTCGACAGCCGCATCAATGTCTAAAGTGCATATGTCGCGCCAATTTATATGTGTGATGGTATGAAACTGTTCCCAGTTGGCTTTGCTTAATAGCCATTTTGGAACCTGGGGCGGGCATTCAGTTGATGTAGGTGTGCTCAAAACTACGGGAAAATGGTCACTTCCGTAGGGATTTCTGATGACTTTCCAGTGAAGTAGAGGCACAAGCGATGGAGATACTATGCTCAGGTCAATTGAGGAATGGGTATTGTTAGCGAGGTTATAGTATGTTGCCTCTTTCCTATTCAACAGACAAGTAACGGAGGCGTCTGGAGGCGATGTTTAAGCTCCTGGAAAGCGTGTTCCTGTGGCGTTTCCCACTTGAACTCCACGTCGGCCTTGGTAAGGTTAGTGAGAGGATCGGCGATGCGGGCGAAGTTTTTCACGAACCGCCTATAATAGGCGCACAGGCCCAGAAATCGGCGCACGGCTTTCTTGTCAGTGGGCGGCGGGAAGTCGGCGATGGCGGCTGTTTTCCGTGGGTCGGGACGAACTCCAGACTTGCTGATAACGTGCCCCAGAAACAAGAGCTCCTCATACGCAAATCGGCACTTTTCTGGCTTCAGTGTGAGTCCGGAAGTCTTGATGGCTTGAAGTACAGCTTCAAGGCGCCGAAGATGCTCGTCGAAACTCGAGGAAAACATGACGACGTCGTCCAAGTACACAATGCAAGTCTGCCACTTCAATCCTGCCAGTACTGTATCCATAACGCGTTGAAAAGTTGCAGGCGCTGAGAAAAGGCCGAAGGGCATCACCTTAAACTCGAAGAGGCCGTCCGGTGTTATAAACCACGTCTTCTCTCGGTCTCTTTCGTCGACTTCGATTTGCCAATAGCCAGTCTTGAGGTCCATTGACGAAAATTACTTGGCGTTATGGAGCCGATCAAGTGCGTCGTCTATTCGTGGGAGAGGATACACGTCCTTTCTTGTGATTTTGTTCAGGTGGCGATAATCGACGCAGAAACGTAGGGTCCCATCCTTTTTCTTCACTAACTCCACGGGGGATGCCCATGGACTCTTGGACGGCTGGATAATGTCATCCCGCAGCATTTCATCAACTTGTCTCTTCATGGCCTCACGTTCTCGCGTCGAAACCCTGTACGGACTCTGACGGAGTGGTCTGACATTTTCTTCGTTTATGATGCGATGTTTCGTGATTGGGGTCTGCCGAATTTTCGATGACGACGAAAAGCAATCTTCGTATTGCAGGAGCAGGGCGTTGAGCTTTTCTTGCTTATCGTTCGAAAGTCTGGGATTGACGTCGAAAGCTATGGGAGGGGCTTGGTTCCTTTGAGCAGGTTCCGTAGAATCGGCGAGGGCGAAAGCACTGGTGGCTTCGACAATTTCTTCGATGTATGCGACCGTTGTTCCTTTATTCACATGTTTGTACTCATTGCTGAAATTTGTGAGCATAACCGTTGCTTTGCCTCCCCGCAACTCTGCAATTCCTCTTGCGACGCAAATATTTCGGGTGACCAACAGATGCTGACTGCCTTCAACGACGCCTTCGAAGTCAGGTGATTCAGGAGCGCCGACTGAAATGACGCTTGAGCGAGGCGGAATGGTGACTTGTTCTTCCAGCACATTCAAGGCATGGTGTCCAGACGGCGTGCGCGGCGGTAGTGCTTCTTCTGTGGATAACGTTATCGACTTTGTTTTTAGGTTGATGACAGCACCATGGAGGCATAAGAAGTCCATGCCAAGGATGACATCTCTCGAGCAACGCTGTAGGACTACGAAGTCTGTAGGATAAATACGGCCGTTAATGGGACTCTCGCTGTGCAGATTCCTGCAGGCGTTACGAGATGACCTCCGGCTGTGCGAATTTCAGGGCCTTTCCAAGCTGTCCTAACTTTCTTTAACTTCGCGGCGAACGACCCACTGATGACAGAATAGTCGGCTCCAGTATCGACGAGAGCGGTCACACTGCGGCCGTCGATAAGAACGTCGAGGTCGCTAATTCGCCGTCTCGCATTACAGTTAGGGCGTGGCGTCGGGTCACGGCTGCGTCGGCTTGTTCCGCTGCTTCCATGTTGCGTCGTCAGGCCACCTTCGGTAAGTGAGCTTTCGCCGTCAGGGCTTTGCCTGGTTGGCGTTGTGTTCGGAAAGCTCCGTCGCGGCGGCGTCGTCGGAGGAGGATCTTCGGTAGTTCGTCGCACAGCAACCGCACCTCCACCGGTTGCTGCCCTTAGTTTCCCGGATACGGGCTAGGAGACCGGCCCCGCGTTGGGCCAGAGTACTGTCGGTGGTGCGGTGACGTGCGGCGGCTGGGCGACGGCGAACGCGAAGGGCTTCGTGGTGTCCACCGAGTTCCTGTCAGGTAGTCGGCGATGTCACGTGGTCGTTCTCCTGGCTGTGGGCGCGGTGCATTGACGGCGAAGCCACGCAATCCCATCTGTCGGAACTGGCAACGGCGGTATGTGTGTCCGGCCTCGCCGCAGTGGTAGCAGAGCGGGCGATGGTCAGGGGTGCGCCAGACGTCAGTCTTCCTCGGTGCACTGCGCTGGGCCGCTGGCGAACGGTATGACGTCGGTGGGGGTGGTGGCGGCGGTGGCGTCTGTCGACGGAAGTGCGATGGGGCAGCGTTTTGGCGTGGACGGGGAGGAGCGTTGTGGCGCAGTGCAGCGGCGTAGCTCATAGCTTCCGGCTCGGGCAGCGGTGCGTGGGGAATTTGAAGCGATTGCCGAACTTCTTCTCGCACAATGTCGGCGATCGAATCCACTTGAGGCTGCGCCGAAGGCAACAGCTTGCGCAGCTCTTCCCGCACGATCGCTCGGATCGTTTCACGCAGGTCTCCGGAGTTACTGGCTTGAGCAGCAGCGCAGTCTGCAGTCAGGCGACGATTATACTGTCTGGTGCGCATGTCCAGGGTCTTTTCAATAGTGGTCGCTTCGGCTACAAATTCTTGGACGGTTTTCGGTGGGTTTCTTATCAGCCCCGCGAAGAGCTCCTGTTTGACCCCTCGCAAGAGGAAACGAACTTTTTTCTCCTCAGGCATGTCTGGGTCAGCGTGACGGAATAGTCGGGTCATTTCTTCTGTGAAAATAGCGACATTTTCATTTGGTAGCTGAACCCGGGTCTCTAATAAAGCAGCGGCCCTCTCTTTTCGAGCGACGCTCGCGAACGTTTGCAGGAATGCGCCGCAGAAAACATCCCATGTTCGGAGCGTGGACTCCCGATTTTCTAGCCAGGTCCTTGCGGTGTCTTCTAAATAGAAGAACACACGACGCAGCTTTTCGTCATGGTCCCAGTGGTTGAGGGCGCCCACACGGTCGTATGTCTCTAGCCAGGACTCCGGGTCTTCGAACGATGACCCATGGAAAATTGGTGGTTCCCTGGGTTGATGCATGACCATCGTGGGCTGGGACGCTGCGGTTGTCATTGTCGCTGCAGTCGCAGTCATGGCCTTGGTCTTCCGCGGCTTGTCGTGTAGAAGCCCGTACTCCGGGGGTAGCCCTTGCTGTCGGCGGCTTGTTCGCTGCTCCTGGTTGGCGTCGGTGTCTTCTCCGCGACGTGGGCTGGGTTCACGGCTTGACGGGGGCGTCCGGTACATGAACGAAGCAGCACCTCCACCAAATGTCACGGGGTCTTGACGTGGCCGAAGACAGGAGACTTCTTGTTGGGATTTAACTGTTTATTTGGGCGAACCTGTGCCCGGTAAACAGAAAGTCCAATTACAGCAGCAGTCTCGCACAGATAGCAGTCTCAGACTGATAGCGGCGAACGGAGCGTCGGCCTTCGATCAACAACTGACAAGCGGCGAAGCGCGTCAGCATTTATACTCCCGTCGACGAATGTTCTAGCGTTATTGCTGGCGGCGGCGTACGTTCCAGAACAATCTGTACCATTCGCGCAGGCGCGGTTTGCGCTGAGAATCGTGTGGTGTTTTGGGACGATAACAAAAACTTGGGAAATGGAACGTGGCAATATACAGGGCGACCATCCACCGCTCAGCGGTGCATGATTCATGGGCGACAGACACTGCTAGTGCATCAGATGGAAGTCTTTCATAGTCATCCTCAATTTATTCCATCTCATGGAGCACTTTTTCTACACACAAAGCGACTCTTTCACTAAGTGATCCACGTTGCCACCCTTGGGACTCTTCAAGAGGCTGAACTGAAGCACTAAGTTTTGCGGACAAGCGTAATGCAGCTACGCTGGATCTATTCTTTTTTGTCGTTGACGCATTCAGGCATTTCAGAGTAACCCATCGCAATCACCGATTGACGAAGTACTTGTAAAGCAGCTACCACCTCCGAAAAAAAAACAAACAGCGCAACCGAGGAAAAGCCTGCGAAGTGCGCCGCTCACTACCCGCGCCGCTGCCATCAGCACCCCTAGCAGCATCGGCACGCCGAAGGGCCTTCTCCGGCAAGCGAAAAGCGCCGCGCTCATCACACCTCGCCATTCTAGCCACCCTAACCTGGTCATCCACCTCCTGCCCCTCGACCTCCTCTTCATGGGAGCACGAAACGCCTCCCTCCTCCTTCAACACCGGAACAGACAGTGGAAATTGATTGATGTTTGAAGTTTTGTGGCGCAAGGGCCGTTTCACGGCCAAAGAGCGCCAGTGCATGTTACTAAGAATATGGACAATGATTGTGATAAGCGGCTGTATAAAGGCCATAAAATTCCTCGCGGTAAGGCGGGTAAAAACATACAAATAATAAAATCATGACCATGCCGTGAAAGGTGTGTGTGGTGAGGATAGACGACAAGAGTTGGTGATTATAAAAAACGATGGTGGATATGAATGGCATTAGCACAAGTGCCTCACTCGTTCATGCCCTTGCGTCCAAGGGCCGTGAGGCAAGTGCTTTCTTGTGTAACCGCCGCAGCAAAAACCTCTCTAGAGAGGTCGTGCTACGGAATGCCCGGGTGTATGATATGAAAATTATTAATTTCTTTTAAAAACGCTAACAATGATTTATGACTAAAAAGCGGTTCCCTACCGACGAACATTGCAGGGTGTAAAGGTATATGCTGTCGGTAGGGTAATGGAAAATGTCGTTTTCTTAGAGTTTCTAAGTGTTTGCACTGGATTAATATGTGAAGGACTGTCAATGCCTCTCCACATCTGTCACACAATGGTGGATCACCACCGGACAAAAGATGCGTGTGTGTCGTGTATATGTGTCCTATCCTGAGTCTTGTTAGTGTTACCTCTGTTAGACGTGATTTTGATACTGCTGGCCAATGGCCAAGGTGTGGCTTGATAACGTGTAGTTTGTTTTGTGTGTGTGTATCCCACTTGCTCTGCCAGTAGTCCCTGAGTTTTCGTTTGAGAGACGGCTTAAGATCAAGGGCCGGGATTGATGTCGGTGTAATGGCGGTGCTTTCGTGGGCGGATGCAGCAAGCTGATCCGCCATCACGTTGCCTTGAATCTCACGGTGCCCTGGCACCCAGCACACAACAACATGTCTGTTGAGTGTGTGGAGGGTGCATAAAATGGAGTAAAGTGAAACTACGACAGGGTTTTTTTGTTTTTTAAGACTGTGCAGAGCCGTTACCACACTGAGGGAGTCTGTATAAATTACTGCTTTTTGTATTTGTGATTGTTTGATGTGTTTAGCTGCCACAAGTATCGCGTAAGCTTCCGCTGTGAAGATACTTGTGCCTGGATGTAGAGGGCCAGCATCCGAAAAGGAAGGGCCAACAGCAGCGTAGGACACAGAGGAGTTAGACTTAGAGGCATCTGTAAAAAACTCAGGACGTGTGTATTTGTGTTGAAGTTCCAAGAAGTATGTTCCAATATGGGCAATAGGCGCATGTTTAGTAACTTCTAAAAAAGACACATCGCAATCTATAGTCTGCCACTGCCACGGTGGCGGGTATGCTACAGGAGCCATTAAACTGTGTTCGAGTGACACTCCAGTGTCCTCAGCTAGACCCTTCAGGCGAACTGAGAAGGGCTGCCTCATTGAAGGCCTGTTTTGAAAAAGAATGGAGCTCGACAAGTCATTAATAGTAGAGTATGAGGGGTGCCTCTTGTCTGCTTTCACCTTAAGGAAATATACAAAGGACATGTAGGTTCTTTGCAGATGAAGCGACCACTCATTTGACTCAACGTAAAGGCTTTCTACGGGGCTGGTGCGAAAAGCACCCGTAGAAAGGCGGATGCCCGAATGGTGCACGGGATCCAGCATCTTCAAAGCACTTTGAGTCGCTGACTGATAAATAATGGCCCCATAATCTAAGCGGGTGCGAATAAGGCTTCTATACAGGTTCATGAGGCATTTCCTGTCACTACCCCACGTAGTACGTGACAACACTTTTATAACATTCATGGCTTTTAAACATTTTGTTTTTAAATACTTTATGTGGGGTACGAAGGTCAACTTGTTGTCCAAGATTAAGCCTAAGAATTTATGCTCAGCTTTGACGGACAGTTGTTGCCCGTTCAGTTGAATGTCGGGCTCCGAGTGCATGCCTCTCTTTCGAGAGAACAAGACACACGTGCTTTTTTGTGGGTTAAGTCGAAATCCGTTTTCATCTGCCCATTTGGAGACCTTATTTAAACCCAGCTGCACCTGCCGCTCACACATGGCCAAGTTGCATGACTTGAAGCCAAGCTGAACGTCGTCGACATATGTACAATAGAACATATTGCAGGGAATGGACAAGTGCAAAGAATTCATTTTAATAATAAAAAGTGTGCAACTAAGCACACCACCTTGTGGCACGCCTGTTTCCTGGACAAATGTTTGGGAGAGCACACTGCCCAGACGGACACGGAATGTCCGGTTTGACAGGTAACTTTCGATTATATGAAACATTCTTCCGCGCACACCAAGGTGGGACAGGTCTCTTAGAATTCCGAAACGCCATGTTGTATCATAAGCCTTTTCGATATCGAGGAACACAGAGAGAAAATATTGTTTATGAACGAAGGCGTCTCTGATCTGTGCCTCGATACGAACAAGGTGGTCTGTGGTGGATCTACTTTCTCGAAAGCCGCACTGAAATGGGTCGAGCAAATTATTTGTTTCAAGAAAATGTACAAGTCGGCAGTTTATCATTTTTTCGAAGACTTTGCACAAGCAGCTTGTAAGTGCAATAGGTCTATAGCTTGAAGCTAAAGAAGGGTCCTTGCCCTCTTTCAAAATGGGAATAATAATAGCCTCTTTCCAGGAGGTAGGGATAGTGCCAGAAGACCAAATAGCATTGTACAAACAAAGTAAGGTTTTTCGGGTTTCGTTTGGTAGGTTTTTTAACATTTCATACATCACACGGTCAGAACCTGGGGCTGAAGTACTGCAGGAGTTTAGAGATGTTCGGAGCTCAGCTAGACTGAAAGCTTGGTTATATGCCTCGTATCTGGTGGATTTGTGTTCGAGTTTCTGCTTTTCAATTCTTGTTCTGTATTTTTGGAAGGTGTCAGTATAGTGGGATGAGCTGGCTACCTGTTCGAAGTGTGCACCGAGGAAGTTTGCCTGATCTTCCAAGGTATCACCCTGAGTGTTTACGAGTGGAAGTGTGTGTACTTGTTTCCCTGCTATTCTACCGACCATGCTCCAGACTTTAGCCTCCTGTGTGTATGAATTAACCCCTGATAAAAATTTCTGCCAGCTTTCTCTTCTGGCTTGCCGACGCGTTCTCCTGCCTTGAGACTTTATTTTCTTGAAGGTTTCAAGATTTTCGGCTGTCGGTGAGTTCCGAAGCAGCCTCCAAGCTCTGTTTTGCTGTTTGCGCGCGTTTCGGCATTCAGAGTTCCACCATGGCACACTTCGTTTTCCAGGGTGTCCATTTGTTTGTGGGATGCATTTTGTTGCAGCATCAATTAAAAACGCTGTGAAGTAGTTCACAGCGCCATCAATGTTCAGAGTACAGATGTCATTCCAACCTAGACAAGCGATAGTATGAAACTGTTCCCAGCCGGCTCTGTTTATGAGCCACCTGGGAACACGTGGTGGACACTCAGTTACTGTCGTTGTGCTCAAAACTACGGGGAAGTGGTCACTTCCGTACAGATTACTGACGACTTTCCACTGGAGTAGAGGCACAAGAGATGGAGATACTATGCTCAGGTCTATGGAGGAGTAGGTGTTATTAGCGAGGTTATAATAGGTTGGTTCTTTTCGATTTAGGAGACATGCGCTCGACGAGATAAGGAACTGTTCGATCAGTCGACCTCGCGCGTCATACCGAGAATCACCCCATAGCCTGCTATGCGCATTAAAGTCTCCAAGGAGAACATAAGGCTCCGGAAGTTCATCAATTAGAGAGTGTAAATCGCGTTTTTGCAGCTGATAGCTAGGAGGAATGTAAATAGTGCAGATTGTGATCAGTTTATCAAGAAGAACCGCTCGAACAGCCACTGCCTCAAGGGGTGTTTGGAGTTGTAAGTGTGTGCATGCAATTCCTTGATTCACTATGATGGCAACACCTCCGGATGATGTCATGGCATCATCACGGTCCTTTCGAAAAATAACGTATTTGCGAAGAAAATTTGTGTGTTTTGAATTAAGGTGTGTTTCTTGTACACACAGCACTTTTGGTGAGTGTTCGTGTAGGAGTTCTTGGATGTCGTCAAGGTTTCTGAGAAGGCCCCTGACGTTCCACTGTATAATTTGAGTGTTCATGGTTAATGTAAAATAATGCTGTGTGTACGAAAAGCGAGTGGCTGTTTAGACGGGGAGTTTGAGTTCACTAAAGAGGGCCGTCACCAGGCCCTGTTATTTGCTTTTTTGTTTTCTTGGCGCGCTCTAAGGAGCCACGCCGCTCTTTCGGCACCAAGGGTGCCGACGTATCCATTGCCTCCTCGGAGGCACTGGATGCCCGCACGTGCGGGCTGTTAGTTTGGATTTTGGGCCTCGCCTGGTGGGGGGAGGCCTTGAGACCCGAAGACTCTGGAGTCTCCGGTCTCTGTTTGGGAGTGGGCGGTGTAGCCTGGGCTACAGCCGCCTTGGGGGCAGGAGCCACAGCCGACGGCTCGCTCTGCGCAGGCCGAAGGGGTGGCGAGGGCTGGTGCGGCGTTGCCCCCTGACGCGCCGCATCAGCATATGTGGGGCCATAAAATGGCGAGACTCTTTTTCTTGCTTCTTTAAATGTAATGTTTTCTTTTATCTTTAGAGTGATGATCTCTTTTTCTTTTTTCCAAAAAGAACAGGAAAGCGAGTACGCGGCATGATTACCACCACAGTTCACGCAGTGTGCAGGTGCTTCGCAGTTGTCGGAGGCATGGCCCACGACTCCACATAGAGCACAAGTTTTCCGGCCATGACAGCTTTGCGAGCCGTGGCCATATCTCTGACATTGGAAGCAACGGCGGGGGTTGGGAATATATGGCCTCACGGATGTCTTTGTATACCCAGTCTGAATGGTTTCCGGCAAATCGCTCGAAGCAAAGGTCAGTACTAAGTGTTTGGTTGGTATTTCTTTTTGATATCTTTTTATCTTAATCCGCTGTACGTTTGTCACGTTCTGGCTCTTCCATCCTTCCAGAAGTTCAGCTTCGGTCAGGTCAAGCAAATCTGCGTCCGATACGACCCCGCGAGATGAGTTCATGGACCTGTGTGGCGTAATACTGATGGGTGTGTCTCCAAACGTTGTGAGGGTGTTCAGTTTATCGAATTGGTCTTTGTCACGTATCTCAAGAAGTAGATCTCCGCTGGCCATTTTGGTAACCTTGTACCCAGCACCGAGAGTTTCGGTTAAGCATCTAGCCACTATGAAGGGGGATACAGTTCTGGCTTGCTTGTTAGTTTTTTCACAGTGTATAACGTGGAAACGAGGAAACAATTGTCTTGGCCGGTTGAAAAAATTGATGTCTTCGGTGCGTACCCGCTTTGAGGAGGCACGATCACTAAGTGAAGGAAATGCTTTCTGCATGCTAATTGTATGTTGTTCAGCAGCGTTGGCGGCCACCCACCACGGAGCCCAACGAGGGGACGCTGCAAGTTTGCGGATGCTAAAAGCTTGCAGACGTCAGCCGTACAACCCTGCTATAACCCAATGCGCATAGGCCAAGGTAGGCTATTTGCACAGGGTTAACCCTTGCCGCCGAGAAAATTGGAAGTAAGAAGAAGAGAGAAGTAGACAGGAAAGCTAAAAAAGTAAGAAAGACGAAGATGTAGGGAGAGAGAGATAGGAAAAGGCGACTGCCGATTTCCCCTGGGTGGGTCAGCCCAGGGGTGCCGTCTACGTGAAGCCGGGGCCAAAGGGGTGTGTTGCCTCTGCCGGGGGGCCTTAAAGGTCCAATCACCCAGCGTCTGCTCAACCCCCAGGATCCCCTTTTCCCCGGACACGGCAAAGCCACGCACGGCTAGGCGTGGGAGGGAGTAGAAACTCCCCCGTTAGCTCGGGTCCGTGGTGTCGCTACACACCAAACGCCTACTTGCGCAGGCGCCCCTGCGGGGAGACAGTGGAAAAGAGGAAACTGGAAGACCCAAGCTGAAAACACCCCCAGCAACAGCAGCCCGCTGAAAGCTTGCGGCCTCTATACTGAGGAAGCTCACCCTCTTTTCTTCCACGTCAGGCGCCCCTTTCTGGCCAAACGCCCACATCGAAGCTGACGACACCAATAGCCTCGAAATTGACAGGGATTACTTTGACATGCTCACGTGCCAGGCAACAGAAGGGACAGTCGCAAAGGTCGCATCACAGCAGGTCCTGTTGAAGCCCACGTCGACTGACGCGTCAAATCGCGTAAGTCGACACATCATGGCCCGCTCCCAGTAGGACTAGCGCCGCCCTTTCATCGTTGTTTGAAGGAGGTTTTGACTGGTTCGAGTGGGACGAGACTCGCTGTTTGCATGCGGTGACCCGGCGGACTCCCTCACTGGTTTTTCGTCGGTTTTTCGCAGGGTTTTGGTGAGGTTTTTTTGTCCCTTTTTTGTCCTTCTTTTCGGTCAGGTTAGGCCAGCTTCTAACTGACTTGGTAGCCTCCTGGTAGTTTTACCACGATGACTACCAACCTTCTCTCGCAGATTAGGCCGCAAGTGCACTACGCGCACATGCCTAAGGGCGTCGGCAGTGCCGACATTTGCAGGGAGCTCGTAAAGCATTTCAAGCTCAGTGAGCTGAAATGTGTGCAGAAATATGGGATGGGGAAGTTTGAAGTGACAGTCGCGAACGATGAGGCGAGTCAGCAGTTTTCCGACAATCCAGTCCTCGCTATTCACGATGCGAGGATCAGGTTCCTGTACCGAGGTGTTCGGGTCAAGGTAGTGCGCGTTATTGGCTTCCCGGCGGATGCGGATGTGTGCATCATAGCGCAATTGTTGGGAATGTATGGCGTTGTGTTGGATGTGTCGCGAGAGGAATCAGCGTTTCTGCCGGGAGTCTTGAGCGGCATCCTCGGGGTCAGAATGGAGATGCACAAGAGTGTCCCCAACCTCCACCAGGTGAGGGACGTCATCGTCCAGTTTGAGTACGAGGGTGTCGCGCGGGTTTGCCGGCGATGCTGCAGAACCGGACACCATGCGGCGAAGTGTACTGCACCACAGTGTGTGCACTGTGGGGTTTTTGGTCATGACTAGTTCGCGCTCAAATTCGAGCACTGCGGCGGCGATCATGGTTCCTCAGAGTGCAAGGCGCGGACGAATTCGTCGGCTACCCCGCCTGTAGCCTCTTCTTCCCAAGAACAGGTGAGCGGCGTTGCAGAGGACCGGGAGGCTACTCCAGGGGATGCCAAGGGTTCGACCCAGCCACAGCCGGAGCCCATTAGCGAACGGGCTCCAGGAGGAGAAAAGCAAGAGGCGGGGTTGAAATTAGCTGAGGCCCCTACCCTTACTGCTGCCGCCGAACCGTCGCCAGCCTCGCCTGCCGGGGCGTCCGAGACCAGCCCTGCTGACGCGCCTACTGCCGAGGACAAGGAAGAACCCATGAGCTGGACCGACGCTGTTCGGGGCAAGAAACGGCGCGCCGGCCGATCACCAGGGCCCTCCAAGGAGAGGCTGGCGGCGGCTCTGAGTGGCGGCCCTGGCAGCCAAAAGGATGACCTCGCTGTTATGAAGCGACCCGCAGCGACAGTCTGACGAGGAATCTACCTCGTCGACTGTCATGAACTGAAGCACTAAGTTTTGCGGACAAGCGTAATGCAGCGACGCTGGATCTATTCTTTTTTGTCGTTGACGCATTCAGGCATTTCAGAGTAACCCATCGCAATCACCGATTGACGAAGTACTTGTAAAGCAGCTACCACCTCCGAAAAAAAAAAAAACAGCGCAACCGAGGAAAAGTCTGCGAAGTGCGCCGCTCACTACCCGCGCCGCTGCCATCAGCGCCCCTAGCAGCATCGGCTCGCCGAAGGGCCTTCTCCGGCAAGCAAAAAGCGCCGCGCTCATCACACCTCGCCATTCTAGCCACCCTAACCTGGTCATCCACCTCCTGCCCCTCGACCTCCTCTTCATGGGAGCACGACACGCCTCCCTCCTCCCCCAACACCGGAACAGACAGTGGAAAAGAGGAAACTGGAAGACCCAAGCTGAAAACACCCCCAGCAACAGCAGCCCGCTGAAAGCTTGCGGCCTCTATACTGAGGAAGCTCACCCTCTTTTCTTCCACGTCAGGCGCCCCTTTCTGGCCAAACGCCCACATCGAAGCTGACGACACCAATAGCCTCGAAATTGACAGGGATTACTTTGACATGCTCACGTGCCAGGCAACAGAAGGGACAGTCGCAAAGGTCGCATCACAGCAGGTCCTGTTGAAGCCCACGTCCGACACACCATGGCCCGCTCCCAGTAGGACTAGCGCCGCCCTTTCATCGTTGTTTGAAGGAGGTTTTGACTGGTTCGAGTGGGACGAGACTCGCTGTTTGCATGCGGTGACCCGGCGGACTCCCTCACTGGTTTTTCGTCGGTTTTTCGCAGGGTTTTGGTGAGGTTTTTTGTCCCTTTTTTGTCCTTTTTTTCGGTCAGGTTAGGCCAGCTTCTAACCGACTTGGTAGCCTCCTGGTAGTTTTACCACGATGACTACCAACCTTCTCTCGCAGATTAGGCCGCAAGTGCACTACGCGCACATGCCTAAGGGCGTCGGCAGTGCCGACATTTGCAGGGAGCTCGTAAAGCATTTCAAGCTCAGTGAGCTGAAATGTGTGCAGAAATATGGCATGGGGAAGTTTGAAGTGACATTCGCGAACGATGAGGCGAGTCGGCGGTTTTCCGACAATCCAGTCCTCGCTATTCTCGATGCGAGGATCAGGTTCCAGTACCGAGGTGTTCGGGTCAAGGTAGTGCGCGTTATTGGCTTCCCGGCGGATGCGGATGTGTGCATCATAGCGCAATTGTTGGGAATGTATGGCGTTGTGTTGGATGTGTCGCGAGAGGAATCAGCGTTTCTGCCGGGAGTCTTGAGCGGCATCCTCGGGGTCAGAATGGAGATGCACAAGAGTGTCCCCAACCTCCACCAGGTGAGGGACGTCATCGTCCAGTTTGAGTACGAGGGTGTCGCGCGGGTTTGCCGGCGATGCTGCAGAACCGGACACCATGCGGCGAAGTGTACTGTACCAGAGTGTGTGCACTGTGGGGTTTTTGGTCATGACTAGTTCGCGCTCAAATGCGAGCACTGCGGCGGCGATCATGGTTCCTCAGAGTGCAAGGCGCGGACGAATTCGTCGGCTGCCCCGTGTAGCCTCTTCTTCCCAAGAACAGGTGAGCGGCGTTGCAGAGGACCGGGAGGCTACTCCAGGGGATGCCAAGGGTTCGACCCAGCCACAGCCGGAGCCCATTAGCGAACGGGCTCCAGGAGGAGAAAAGCAAGAGGCGGGGTTGGAATTAGCTGAGGCCCCTACCCTTACTGCTGCCGCCGAACCGTCGCCAGCCTCGCCTGCCGGGGCATCCGAGACCAGCCCTGCTGACGCGCCTACTGCCGAGGACACGGAAGAACTCATGAGCTGGACCGACGCTGTTCGGGGCAAGAAACGGCGCGCCGGCCGATCACCAGGGCCCTCCAAGAAGAGGCTGGCGGCGGCTCTGAGTGGCGGCCCTGGCAGCCAAAAGGATGACCTCCCTGTTATGAAGCGACCCGCAGCGACAGTCTGACGAGGAATCTACCTCGTCGACTGTCATGAGCAGTATCGCGGGTGAGTTGAGCAACAGTTCTTCTTGCCCTAACTGTGGACCAGGCAATTGCGAGTGTACTGTATTGTCTGACACAAGGTACTCGTCCACGAACGAGGACTCCCTCTCTGAGGGGAACTCTCGTTCGTAGGTTTATCTTAGGTAGCTTTTCAGCAGCTGATACCTTCGAGTATTTGCTGTTTCCTCCCTCTTCTGTGTTTTTCTTTTCGCTTCTTGTCTATCCTAGTGCCTGTTTTCTCTCCTATCTTTCATCATGGCTTCTTCTCTCACTATTGCTACCTTTAATTGTCGAGGTATCACAAGAACAGCGAAACAAGCCGAGGTTATATTTAGCTCGGTCTCGCAAAATAGACATTCTCCTTTTGCAGGAAACATCTGAGTCTAGATAACGACAGATTAAGAACTTCGACAGAACGTTTGGCACCAAATCCTACTGGAATTATGGCGGCGCACGTTGCCGGGGAGTTGCTGTCATTTTGATGACACGATTCAGCGGTTCTGTGCTACGCTAAACCAGGGATTCGGATAGCCGTGTTTTGTCGGTGGATTTCGACTCTGGCGTTAGAATTGTGAATGTTTATGCTCCAGCGCAGTACGGACAGCAGAAAGATTTGTTTTACTCCTTAGATTCTTATCTAGTTGGCCCTTCCTGTGTCGTTTTAGTAGGCGATTTCAACTGTGTTTTAGAACAAGCATATCACGTTTCCCTCAAAGGAACTCCAAAGTTTAGAGACCGAAACGGCGACCTAGAGTTGCGGGAGCTTGTCGAAGAGCTGGGGCTTGTCGATGCTTGGCGGTCCCTCCGCCCTCTCCAGTCAGGACTGACTTGGACGTGAGGGGGAGCCGGTCGAGGATCGATCGTTTTTATGTCTCGCCCTCGCTTGCTCCTAGCATGCACTCTAGCTGGCTGTGTTCTTCCGCATTGAGTGACCATAGCCTCCTTGCATTGACATTTGCTGACTCTGGTTTGGTGCCATGGGGGCAAGAGACCGTGGCGTTTAAATCCGCGGCTCCTTAAAGATAAGCATGCCACAAAAGAAGTAGCAAGCTTTCTCATCGGTTCACTCCTTGGCGACCAGAGCTTAGGCGTTAGCGAACGGGACACGGTGAAGGCCGGAGTTGTGGAGCGCTTTCAGTATTGGGGCAAGAGGCGGGCACAGCAGGAGCGCGCCGAGATCAAAGCGGTCTCTGACGCGATTTTCCTGCTCTCAAAGCCATTGTCTGGCGGCCCGGGGGTAAGCGCGGCTCTTACTACACTGCGCAAAGAATATAGAGTCCTGCTCCAGCGACCGCTTGCGGACCACGGCATGCGCAGAGCAGTGGGAAATGGAGGCTCGGTGCAGCAGAAATGTCCTTCGCAGACACTTAGCTAGGAAGAGCTCAACGAAAACCTCTTTGGTCAATCCAAACACTGGCAGTTTAGTGGAAACGCAGGACGAAGTATTAGAGTTGGCAAGACAGTTCTACAAGAACCTTTCCACTGAACCACCTCCCACTCTGTACTCATTTCCTTTCACTAAAACTTACGAGGACTTTGATATTTGTGACACTCCTCTCGTCGAAGAGGAGGTGTTTGCAGCACTTAAATCCATGAACCGTAATCGTAGCCCAGGTTCAGATGGTTTGACAGTCGAGTTTTATGTCAACTTTTGAAAGGTTTTGGTGGGGGGGGGGCTTTCACCACATCGGCAAACAGGCTTCTTCGTGAGGGGACCCTGTCAGCAACTCAAAGGGAGGGGCGGATCACTTCTGTGCAAGGATGAGTCGAGACGCACCGACCTGAGAGCCTGGCAGCCCATCACCCTTCTAAACTGCGACTACAAGCTCATAGCTAAGTGCCTGTCTGTTCGACTCACTCCAGTGCTCAGTACTGTTTTGGGTCCGTACCAGGCGTGTTGTGTCCAAAGTAGATCGTGCCAACTTCATGGTTTTGCTATCAGGGACCTTATAGAATGGTCGAATTCACGCAACCTAAGTGGAATCCTTTGTTCCTTTGATCAAGAAAAGGCTTTTGATATTATCAGTCATAAGTACATCTTTAAAATATTAAAGCAGGCGGGCTTCAGTTCCAAGTTTATCAGCATGGTCAGGGCTCTCTACTTCCGTCCTAGTTCTGCTGTTGTCATACAAGATCGCATCTCGGAGTCTTTCGGTGCGTGCCGCGGAGTCTGACAGGGCGACCCACTGTCGCCCGCTCTATACGTGCTCGCATTCGAACCGCTCTTGCAGAGGCTTTCTAAAGACACCAGCATAGGTAGATTTCCCCTTCCGCCAGGTTTCCCCTAGGTGGCAATGTTTGCCTATGCAGATGACCTCCCTATTGTCGTCCCGGACGAGGCAACTGTTTGCACCGTCTTGGACGTTATGGAGGGGTTATGGAGGCGCCAGGATAAATAAGTCGAAGAGTGCAGTCATGTATCTGAACTGCGTTCCCTCCAGTCCACGTCCTGTACATGGCCTCCCCATGAAGAAGCGCCTGCGCATATTAGGTTTCTATTTCGAGCCATGTGGCCTGAATACCGAAAACTGGCGGTTAGCAAGGCAAAAGCTGACCGACAGGATTAAGAAACTCGGTGCCTTGTGTTGTCCGCTTACAGCTAAGGCCACGATAATTCGATCGCTGTTGTTTAGTTTCCTTACGTAGATAGGTTCCGTTATGCCAGTTAATTCCCACACCAAGGTTATCTTGGAAAAGAAACATTTCAATTCCCTTTGGAGTCATGCCTCTCCTTTTGTGTCGCACCCCATGTTGAATTTGCGTAGGGAAGAAGGAGGATTAGGTATTCCCGATCTTTGCGTTGTGACTATGGCATTACACGTTAAATGGACAGGGTAGCTCTTGATTCAGATATGCTCATTACTAGAAGCTTCGCGTCGTATTTTCTAAGCACGTGACTGAGGTTGTTCTCGCCTGGGGCATTTTCGAATTCGGTGCCTCGGGCGGGAATGCCTTCTGCCTTCTATGCAGGGGCCGCTAATCTTTGGCCCATCTCCAAGAGGTCAACCCCGAGATAGATTTAGTTTCGATAGAACTTCACGAGTTAGTCGATAGACTTACCCCAGAATTACATGGTTGATTGATTGATATGTGGGGTGTAACGTTCCAAAACCCCCATAAGATTATGAGAGACGCCGTAGTGGAGGGCTCCGAAAATTTCGACCACCTGGGGTTCTTTAACGTGCACCCAAAGCTGAGCACACGGGCCTACAGCATTTCCGCCTCCATCGGAAATGCAGCCGCCACAGCTGGGATTCGAACCCGCGACATGCGTGTCAGCAGCCGAGTACCTTAGCCACTAGACCACCGCGGCGGGGCCCCAGAATTACCTGCAAACTGTGTAGCATTTGACCTGTCCCACTGTAGTCCTAAGCGGCGGTTAATTACTGCCAGTTTTCTAGGAGCCAAGCGCGCTGCATTCATGTATCGCCTGGCAAGAGGGCGCCTGCCTCTGAAGTTCAGGCCCTTCACGAGAATTCCTCAACGAGGAGCGTGCCCGTTTTGTGGCACTATGGGGAACCTGGTTAACATGTTCTCCCAGTGCGCACTACCAGCTGCCCTCCATCAAAGGATAGCTAGCTTGTTTGGCCACCCAGGTGTTTCTTTCAACACCGTTAGTTTTCTTCATCCCCTGTCGGGACAAGCGGCTAAGCAATACGTGCTTCTGCTTGTTGAAATCTCCTACCAAGTATGGGTGGCACAGTGCTGTGCCGTCTTTGACAGCAAGGGACCCATGCTTCACGAAGTGCTTGCAAAAGTACGGAAGGAGGTCTGGTTCATTCTCCACCGAGAGTGGCAGCGCCTAGGTGCAAAGAAGTTTTATGAGATGTGGCACCGTCTGGCAGTGATTTTCAGTGAGGCAGGAGGGAAGATAACTATCAATTTTTAATGATGGCTTTCTCTAAGGTTTCACGACTAGGCCTAGTGAGCCGGTCGCCCCGAGTTTGGTCTGTATGGTCTTTCACCCGAGCTTTGCATGTGCTAAGGTGATCCTGTCGCCTTGTCGGGCTTTACCTGAAAGGTTCGTGTTGGCCCCTTCTGCAGGCTCGGCGACCCTACTCGTCGAGACGGAAGGTGGCTCCCTTCCTCGAGAAGGACCAAGCCGACTTTCAGCCATGCCGGTTTCCGTGGTACGTTTGGTTTGCTTGCAGCGGCATTGGCCTCTGCACCAAATAGTAGTCCCGTAGACCCCACAGGACAGATTGTGTCTCACTGCGCCCTTGTGGTGAGGAGACGGGCCGTGACCGCAAAGCGCCTCGTGCCGAGCGAGCTCATCCGTCCTGAGGGGGTGTCGTCACAGGCTCTCAGCCGCGCGACAGTGTGAGGGCACGGGCACTTTGGTTGTGGTGACTGAAGTTACCGCGACCGAGGGCAGTCCCGCTGCCACGTTTTTGGGTACGTCCGCTTTGCGTGCGTTGTCGAGAGCCACCGTGCCGAAGCGTAGCCCCCGTGTCAAGTCTCGCTGGGCCCTAGCGGTCAGGAGACGGGCCATGACCGCAGCGCACCCAACGCGCTGCCATAGCCGACCTTGCCAGGGTACGTTTACTTTGCAAGTTGCGACCGAAGTTGCTTCGCCAAAAGGTAGTCCCTTCGTCGGGCCTCCCTGGCTTGTACGCAGGGTGGCAGGCAGCGTCTGTTTGGCGGCTGGCGCCGAATGGTGGCCCCCTTGCCAGGGCATGGCCGTCTGCCCGAAACAAAACGTCCCCCCCCCCCCCCCCCCCCGACACGACCCTGGGGAAGAGGCAGTGCGGGGACAGATGTAGAATGATGATGGGTTGTTGAGTTAAGTGTGACTCTGGGACAAAGCGCTTCACCCCCGCGTCTCCTTCCTATCTGACAACAGCACTCTCGTACTCTCGACCGACCACGATGACGTCAGGGGAGGAAGCGAGGAAACCATCAGCAATGCCCAAGTGAGCGAGGCAGGCCGCGCGCCTGCGGCTCCGAGTGTTTCCGTTTCTCGGGAGCAAGCCCCCTCTCTCACCAAAACGAGTTTCCCCGCCGCCCTCCCTTTGGCCGCTCCGAGTTACGTAGCCGACAAGCAGCCTGCAGGGCAAGAAGGCCCCTTCCTCCTCCTCCCTCGCTCGGACAAGAGCTGCAGCGCGTCGTCTGCTCAAACAGCTGGCACTCCAATAATAGAAACGCCGCGGGAACAACGGCCCGAAAAGCATTCAATACACCCGCTATGCAACAGCTCCGCGATTTGGCCAGCGACTGAGCGGTTCCCAGCACTTTCACCCACAGGAGCAGGGCCCGACACAAAGCTCTGCGAGCCCAAAGTTCCTGTCAACAAGAACAAGGCAAAAAACACGGCTCCGGCTTCCATCCCTAACTGGCCCCATGGCGCCTCATTCATGCAGGCTCGCGAAGCCTTTTATGCCCCTCTCCAGCTGAAAACTGTCCTCTACAGACCAACTTCAAAGAAGAACAGCTTCCGTGCCCTTACAGAGGAGGCCATCACAGCACATCTCTCCGGTGAACGTGGAGTGGCGCAAGTGCGCGCTAACTTTCGCCGCAATGTTGTCGCGGTCGACGCTGAATTAGGAGCCGACCACAAGCACCTCCTCAGGATCACCCACATCCTTTCGATCCCTGTCCGCCCGAATTGCGCGACTAACAACAGCGCTCGGTCTTAGCACCAACCGAAAACAAGCGACGGCCAGGCCCCCACGGAACGTCTCCCGGCCACGCTCCCGAGCTCGCTGGCAAGCAACGAGGTTAGGACCATTATCTTCCGACTTGTTGGAAGATCGGCCTACTTTTTAGCAGCCTCAAGGGACTCGATTGCCGCGTTCCTCACTGGATTCGCGGCGATGATTCGGGTCCGCGTCAACCACAGGCGCAACTTCGTCGCGATCGACACTGCAGCGAGTGGTGATATAGCCCCCCTCCTCAGAATCACCAGGATCGTCGACACGCCAGTGAAGGCTAAGCTCCTCACCACCAACACCTGTGTGGGTACAGTCTTCGGTGTCGACGAAAACATTAAACTTGGGGATATCAGTGCGAACATCACCTCAGTGGTGCGTGTTATTGCGTGTTTTTGTCGCGGCAACACTGCTGACGTCACGTTCGAGGGCACCCCTGTTCCATCTGAACTGTTCCTATTCAAACGTAGGCCAGTTCGGGCGCGCCTTCCTCGCCCTCTACAGTGTGCGTGCTGTGAAATCTACGGGCATGCCACGGCGACGTGCTCGAGGAACAAACGCTGCCTGCGCTGCGGCAAGAACCACACCGGGGGCCCATGCCCTCTCGAGCGCCCAAAATGTCTCCACTGCCGGGGCACTCACGCTGCCAACGAGCCGCGCTGTGCCTCCTGGCAACTTCAGCGCAAGGCAGCGTTCATCTTAGCCTCCTCCAACGGCAAGATTATGCGTGCCCTTGGGAGCAACCATGCGGTGGTTCCAACACCCACCGCCACCACGGAGCCATCATCTCTACCAGTCTCCACGGGTCACCAGAGGGACGCTGTGATCACGGCATTGAGGGCTGCTCTTCGTGCGCTTCTAGCCAGTGTTTCTTGCGACACGAACATGCGTCGCATGTGGGAAGCGGCCTTGTCGGCACAGGAACCACTCCCCCAGCATGGCTAGTGCGCCGAAGAAGCCGCGGCCACGGATTTTCCAGTGGAATGTGCGTTCCTTCCGCCGCCGTAACCCTGAGTTCACTCGCTCACTGCCCCAGCACGACCTCGACGTCCTAGCATTGCAAGAGACACGAGTTCGTAATGGGGCCCTCAACCTACCAGGGTATGTGGCGTACCACGGTGCAACGAGCTGCAGGAACAGCGCATGCCTAAGCACGCACTGCTTAGACCCGGCGCACCCACAGGGCGTGGCAAGGGCATCTATCCACGTGCGCGCGCGCCTTCTCCAAGTGTATCTCGACATATCGGACATCGTCGGTGCGGGTGTCGAGTGTGTGGCAGTGAGGGTGCATGTTGGCATGACAGACACATGTGTCGCGAGCGTTTATGTTCACTCGTCGCGCGAGTGGGACGCCGACTTTATTGTGCGGCTTGCCGATCGCCTCGGAAGTGCTGTGTTGTGTGGAGACTTAAACTAGCATCACAAGGCGTGGGGGTGCGCGAGTGCAAACGCCAGTGGCCGTGCCTTAATGGATGCCACCCTGTGCGCTGGACTACATCATCAACGATGACAGCCACACATTCGTGCGCCCCGGTGCTGAGCGCAGCGCACTTGACCTCACCCTCGCACGGATGACTGCTACTACTCGTGACGTCGCGCGCCGGACACTGAGGGCTCTGATCACTATACGATCCCCTTGGAGCCTTTTTATACCGGGGCTCCGCGCACCAATGTGTGCAGTGTTTTGTGAACTGGCCCCGTTTCCGCGAACTGTGTGCTGCAGTGCCAGTCACGGGCGACTTTATTCAACACATTGGGCAGTGCGCGAGTGCCGCCACGACGATGTGTCGAGTGCCCGACGTTAAGCTCCTCAACCTTCGCGCATCTCGCCGCCGGGCGCAGTGCAAAGCGGAACGTTCGGACAAAAAGGACTGGACTGTTTACAACCGCATCGACGCGGTTTGTCGACGCCACGGCCATAAACAACGGGATCGCGGCTGGTCCAGCCTCTGCTGCTCGTTCGATAACCCGCGCTATTAACGGCGTGCGTGGCGCGTGTTACGAGCCCTCCACCACCCCCGTGTGCCCCGGCATCCGGAGACCTCCATCGCGGTCACGCATGGAATCAGCACTGCGCAACTCGCCAAAATGCTGGCTGACACTTTGGCGAGAGCGCTCACTACCAGTACAGCAGTTCTTGTGCCCGCGCTGCCGCCACCCGCACGGCCCAAACTCTTTGCGCCATTCCGCTTCTTCCCCACACCAGCCATCGTGGAAGCGATCGGCGAGCTGTGCACGGCTGACTTCAGCATGCCGGAGCTTCGCGATGTGCTCGACTCATGGGGTCACCGCTCGGTGCCAGGGGGTGATGGCATCACGTATCATATACTCCAAAACTTGGATGCCAGCCAGTTTCGGAATATGCTCAATGCTTACAACGACATCTGGCGCACGGGGGCGCCACCATTCCTTGGGGAGAGGCCTTAGTGATTCCCATCCACAAGAAGGGGAAGCCGGAGTCCGAGCTTTCATCGTATCGACCAGTTTCGCTCACTTCAGCCGCAGGGAAAACGTTCAAAGCTATGACGCTCCGGCGCCTTCAATGGATCGCTTCTGCCCTCGATTTCCTCGCGGCTGAACAGTCTGGTTTCAGAGCCCATCGAGCGACAGCGGACTCGATCTCGGACGTCGTGAGCCTTCTTGTGGAAGCCAAGCACAGCGGGGAGGCAGGATACCTCGTGCTTTTCGACGACAAGAGTGCTTTTGACTCCCTCCCACACAACACCATGCTCGACGCCCTTCGTGAGATGCGCGTGTGCGGGAACATGCTCCAATACGTCGAGGCTTTCCTCAGTGACCGGTCTTTTCGTGTGCGCGTCGCCGGTGAACTCAGTGGTCCTCGGGTAGTGTCAGCGGGTGTGCCGCAGGGCAGTGTGTTGAACCCTTTTCTTTTCAATGTAGCTTTCGCACGCCTCATCAAAAACATCCCGCGAGACACTGCTTACGAGGTGCGTGCTACTGTTTACGCTGACAACATCGCACTTTTCTCCAGTGGCCCCACCCTTCATGGTCAACAAGGCCGCGAGGGACTCCAAGCTGCCATCGATGCAGTGGACAGGTTCATCACAGGCATCGGACTCCAGCTCTCAACCACCGAGGACATGCACGTCCACCCGAAGCGCACGGGGTGCTTCGATGGTCCACAGCTCGTCCTCCGCGGCCACCAGCTGCCGTGGAAGCGCAAAGTGCGCTATCTTGGTCTTACCATCGACCACCAGCTTCGCTGGAGGCCCGCGCTGGTGTCCATTCACAGCGAAACACGTAGGATTGACGGCATTGCCTCGAGCGTTCTCGCCGTCTGTATGGCCTGCCGCGCTCGTTGCCAATCGGCCCCACCGTGGCGGAGGCTGGCGCGACGTCCCTCTCTCTTCGGGCTAGAGGCAGTGCGTTGCGCCACATTCACCGCATGTACCTCACGTCCGAGGGACGATGCCTGGCTGGACGACTCCTTGATCGTCCCCACTCGTGCATGGATAAGCGTGCCTTGGAGTACGCTGCGCTCGTGCCTGATCCGCCTTACTGCGGTCTGCTCCCGATCCCGCTGCACCAGGATCTTGGCCTCGAGATTTAGACCACCATCCCCGGCATCAGATCAAAAAAAAGAACACGCCCCAGTCTGCCCTCCACCAGGAGACTGTTGCAATGATCGAGGAGCTGCACGCCGGCCGATTTCTACTGTACACTGACGGCTCAGTCACAGCGGACGGTTTGGCGGCAGCCGCTTGTTTTGCCCCCTACCTCGGCCTCCGTGAGAAGTGCCAGCTTCTCATAAGTGCCTCCTCCACTGCTGCTGAACTTGCCGTGATTGATCTCACGGCATATCAACTCGCTGACTTCTTTCCCCAGTCGGCAGCAGTGGTGTGTGACTCTCGTGCCGCCCATCTCACACTTGCGTGCGGAGAGCGCGGCGCCCCCGTTGCGCAACGGCTCGCGCAGAAGTTCGCAGTGATCGTGCGGAATGGGTGTGATGTGTTCCAGTGGGTGCCGTCTCATGTCGGACTACTCGGAAACGAGACAGCGGATGCGCTCGCCAAGGAGGCTCACCACCCCAGCACATCGATTTCATCGCTGATCTGCGCGAGCGATGTTGCGCACTTTATTATTGCGCACCATGTGCATGCTTTACACCACGACTCCCGTGTGGCTACAGGAAACCCCCCGCGACCGCTGCCGAGGACCGGCATCAGCAGGCGTGCCCGGGCCTTCCTGCTTCGGCTTCGCACCGACTGTTCTCGCACCGCTGCGAGGCAATTTCGCTTCACCAACAGCGAGAGCCCTTCGTGTGCCGAGTGCCTGGCAGAGGAGACAACCCCGCACATCCTGCTTCAGTGCCCCGGCTAAACCCAACAACGCCGGCGGCTCTTCGACGCCTACGGTCGTCTGGGACTGCCACACGTGAGCCTCGACCACCTCCGGTTTCCCCAGGCCCACCGCTCGGGATTCATGCGGGCCCTCGAGGCCCTACTTGAGTTCTTCGGCGGCGCCGATCTCATCGCGCGCCTCTAGCGCGGCCCGCATCTACGTGTCCGTGTTTGTTTACGTGTGGGGTCCCGCCTACCTTTTCTGACGCTCGTCACGTGGTGCTCCAGTTCCCTCCCCATGCCGGCTCGCCTGACTGCTTTCCCTTTTCCGGCGGCAGCGCCCG
Organism: Rhipicephalus microplus; assembly: GCF_043290135.1. Lineage (NCBI taxonomy): Eukaryota > Metazoa > Arthropoda > Arachnida > Ixodida > Ixodidae > Rhipicephalus > Rhipicephalus microplus. The sequence continues at coordinate 61,776,805 of NC_134705.1, read as the reverse complement.
CCGCGACCGAGACTGTCAACTGCGCCCTTTCCCTCCTGTACTTTCCTCCTCAATCTTTACCTCCCCCTCCCCTGCCAAGAGCAGTGTTGGTGCTTTCGTGTTGAAAGACAATAACAGCTCCGTGCTTTTCTCTTCACTTTCCTCATTCAACAACCCCTACCAGAAAAAAAAAACTGAGCCATAAACAAGAATTCTAAGATGGTCATACCCTCAAGAAATGTTTTAGGATTCAGAAACAAAAACTGCATCAAATTTGTCCAGTCATTCATGTGCTACACTTTCCACGAGCAATGCATAATGTCCAAAACACACTTGTGAGAAGAAGCCTGTCGAAGTTTTCGACAGGCTTTTTTTTTCGATTTTTTTGTTTCTCGTTGGATATTGATGAAAATTCGCACAGACACTTAGAATGACCTCACAGTGCTTCCATAAAAATTTTGAGGCGATACCACTACTTTACGGGAGACAAATTATTTCTTCATTGAACCTCATAGAGGGGCTGAGCATAATGTTAAAGAAAACAGTATTGAGAAAGCATTTTCCTGAGGATCTGATTTCGAAATCTTACTACGCTGAGTTCGATGACCAGGTGCTTCTAAATATACGCAAGAAAAAAACGGCGCTATCGGCAAATGCTGTACCTAGCATTTTTCGGGATTGTCCCAAATATCTGACGAAGAATACGACTTCATGAAAGCCCCCAACAAAACGACAGTCCGCAGATCGGTGTGACCAGCAGCCAAGCAAGCGGCCCGCACCATCCGCTGTCACTCTGCCCATGGGGACGGCCCGTGAAAAGGAAAAAGACCGCAATCCATCATCGAGCCGTAACAAGGAAATATGAACAGAGGGCTGAAGTACGTCATGCAAGTAAGGTGATCAAGGAACGTGCCCTTCTGCCACCATAAATCCTGGAGGCGCACCCCTCAAGTGACACCTCCGTCTTCCCTGACATTGATGACGTTAAGGTTGGTTCTCTTCAACACACTGGTCCTTTTATTATTATGCTAGGGTGATCAGAGCTCTCTGCACATAGATTTCTGCTGCATTTGCATGTCATCCCGCCAGGCAATATTTATAGGTGTGCCTGGACAGTGGAATGCAGTTGCTCTGCAAGGCTGGTTCAATGTAACTTCCCACTCGAGACACTGAATAATTTAGCCGTTGTAAACGTAAACCACTACATGCTAAAGCCATTTATGTTTCAAGCTGCCTGCCAAGCCTTGCCTATAGTATTCATGCCTGATTGCTTTTGATAGACACCATATTTTCATAACAGAATACCTTTTTATTTCCATTGACATAATTTTTCTCATTTTTTAGTCAGGACAACATCACGAGTTCAGATCGAGGTGGTCCAGACCAGGACGAATCGAGTCGCATCTTGACAGAAGCAGCATTGGGAGTGCCCAACAGCCACGAAGTAGTCAAGAAAAGTCACGAGGGAGTGCCTATGAACAGCCAAAATGAACAGCAGCACACGTTTTCACACCTCTCAAGTTATGTGAACAGAATTCAACTTCCAGGAACTCCATGGGCAACACAGGTCATTGATGGTTTTGGAATGGAGGTGGTCATCTTCTCGGAAGTGGCTTTGGCAAAAAAACGAGACCAGACACCTTTCCTGAGAAAGACACTAAATGTAACTGTTTCATCCAGCGAAGGGCTGTCACTGCATGCCTTCATTTGTGGTCACCCTATAACTACCTATACCAGTGGTGCTGTGGCTTCATATAGCTTGAGCGACTTGGAAATTGTGATTCCCAAGTTGCACAACCTGCATGTGTGCGCGGGTGGCCCTGATTCTGAAACGTACCACAACATAAAACCCAAGTGTGCGTATATTGATGCATGTGGTGCTTTGCGCCACCGGAGTTGCATGTTGTTTACTGATGTAGGAAGTTGTGGCCGCTGTGAAAGATTGAAAGACACATACGTCGCTCTCGCATGCGCAAGGGAAAAATGAAGCGTATTCGTCTTGTAAGCAGCCCTTCCAAAAAATCCCGCATCGACCTTTTGCGGAAGGCCAGAATTGCCTGCTACAAGTGCAAAGTTGGACTTCTGAAAGGAAAAAAGAAGCTGGAGGCAGAACTGGGCAAATGCAAGACGAAGCTCAAACAAATGAGTGACGAAACAGTTGACTGCATTTTTCGTGAATTTTCGGCTGCTCACTCAGTTGGTATTCCAGCTGACATGGGCGATGCTCGTGACTTACGTATTCATTGTGCATCATTGCCAGTTGTACTTGTGAGCACAGCACCGTCTGTTCCTACTACAGGAAATGTTTCCAAAAATTGTCAAAGCGCATCTCAGAAATTTCTTGTGCCATCTGTCCCTCTTGATGACATTAAGAGTGGCAGTGCTGATCAATCCTGCTGCACACGAGAACCGTTAGCCTCTGCGTATCAGTATTTTCAGTTCAGTGACACTTATGTTCAGAATAGAGCCCAGATGTCTTGTCTTCAAGCTTCTCATAGCTTTATACCAAGTGGGTCACCCTCTATTAAAAATGATACTTCAACACTGCAAAATCAGCTTGAGGGTGGAGAAGTACAAGCGCTATCTCCACACCTCTTCACAACTGCAAAAAGTGCAGCTGTAGGTAGGACACTGATTCATCGAGAGAATGCGGAACTTCGAAAAAAAAAATGCTGACCTGATGCGCAAGTACAAGAGCCTACAAAGACTGCATGAGAAAGCAAAATCACAGCTCAAAAGTGCGAGGAAAAAACTGGTATCTCTTGAAAAAAAAATGCGAATTAACTACTGCAAGCTTTCTGAACAATGACCAAACAGCTGCTCTGGCGAGAAAGACTACGAAGGGATCAATATGGTCGGAAAAGACTATAGAGTAGCACTTCAGATTAAACATGCATGTGGCACAACAGGATATTGAACTACTGAGGTCGTTGTCGTATCCATTACCTTCGAACAGGACCCTCATTAGAAGACTTCAGAACATCCGCTTTTTGCCAGGCATTCTTCATGAGGTACTATATGTTTTAACCTCTTATGACCTGTTGTCGCGATTTCGCATCATACCGGTTTTAAGCCACACTACCAGAAGAAAACATCTGTAGGCGCCACTGCTGTGCTTAGAGGTAATCTACAGATGTCTGGCAACATATAGAAAACGCAGTGCCATCTACCCTCTATTCAGTAAAGAGCTGACAGCTGCCATTTCTCCGGTTGATGCCGACGCACAACATTCCTCAGTGTCCATCCATTGACATCCGTCTTCTTTCAAGGTATGTAAATGTTTCGAATCTAAAAAAATGTTGCATAGTGGGCACTTGGTTGACTAACGCACGAAGATCACATAAATTATTTGTTTTTGAAGATTAGTTGTGTTTTCAATCGCGAGTCACTTTGTCGCGTTTTCGCATCATCAGACTCTAGCGTTCCGATTTGTGCACAACTTCATCTTCCTTGGGATGTGGTCAAAGAAGTAGTCATTCTTTTTCCCAGTTATAATGCTTCCCAGTTAAAGATTGGTATTTTTTTGCAATCGCACGTGTCTTTGTCGCATTTTCGCATCAAGTTGTAGCGTCCCTGTTTGCGCACAACTACATCTTCCTTGGGTTATGGTCAAAGACCGAGTAATTGGTTTTTTCTTTCAGTTATTCAATGCTCTTCATCTATGATGGACTCTAGAAGGTTCGACGGGATCAGGGTTTCACCCGTTGAAGACAGCGAAGATAGCTGCCTCAGCGACAGCAACTCCGATTACAGCCCTGACACAGAAGACGCTGCCCCAGCAGATCAATCTGGGCAGTCTGGGAGTGACACAGGTATGCAACCTTGACTTTTTTTTTTTTTTTGCCTGGCACATTCACAAGCCCTTGTGGAATGTGAACCACGTGATGCGCTTTCTTGTTTTCTTGTTGCTGTTGATGGGCGAGTTGCGTGCGGCTGCAATGTGAAACGTCGTCGGCGTTCCTTCGTGTTGTATTGCGTTGACGCATCTTTGCTTTTTCTTTTTCAAGCCAAGGTTGTATGGCTTCTCCAATGTAGTATGCCAACGTCGCAATGGTTTCATTTTCTTTTTCTTTTTTTTTTTGCAGATGACGAAGATGAAACACAAGAGCGGTCCACGTTAAGTGCAAGAAGTTTCCTGTGGAAGCGAGTGAATCATGCACGGACATGCCAACCTCAATGGGAAGACAGTCTTCCAGACGCTCCAGATGAGCCGGAAGCACCCATTGAGTACTTCCGGTATTTTTTTGACGACAAGCTCCTTCCCGAGATTGGAGACCAATCCAATCTCTATGCAGTGCAGAAGAATGCCAACAAAGCATTACGCCTAAAATGCGCTGAACTAGAGCAGTTTCTCGGTGCCACAATTCCAGCCTTGTGAACTGCGCGGGCAAACAGGATTTCTGGATGCCAACAGCCAAGTGATGAGAAATGAAGAAGGACGGAAGAGGAAGCCACGTGGAGCGGGAGGCTACTGTTGATGGGGTTGAAGTCCGAGTTGTGAAGTGGTACGACAGCCGAGGAGTGAATATAGCCAGCACATTCGGGAGTGCCGAGCCCCTAAGAAGCTGCCAGCGGTACGACCACAAGAAGAAAGAAAGGTGCGAAATTCAGGAGCCTGCTATTGTGAAGACATACAACACCTTCATTGGTGGAGTAGACCTCCTTTATGGTCTCATGGCATACTACAGAATTTTTCTGAAGACAAAAAAATTCTACCCGAGATTTTTTTTTTTCATTTTGTTTGATAAGGCTGTTGTGAACAGCTGGCTTCTCTACCGAAGGAATTGTGATGCTCTAGCAATCGCCATAAAAGAGCAACTAGATTTTTTAGCATTCAAGGCTTCTCTAGCCAGCTGCCTCTGTAATGCGAACAAGGACATGAAGAAGAGGGGGCGGCCATCTCTTTCTGTGAAAGCAGTGCTTGAAAGGAAGAAGAGGCCCAACAACTCCAAGACCTAATTCTCAAGTCCGTCATGACAATGTTGGCCACTGGCCTGAAGTGTCGCAGCAACGACAACGATGCGAAATGCTTGGCTGCAAAGGCAAACCTGTTTCTTTCTGCACAAAGTGCAAAGTTCATCTTTGTATAAACAAAAGCTCAAAATGTTTCATTTCTTTTCACAAGAACTGACCTACAAGTGTTCTGAGCTCAAAGAAATGAGCTCTGAAGTATGTCCGAAAATAAACATTTTCTGATCCATTACGACCTGTTGTTGCGTTTTCGCGACATAGCCGTAACTTTTTTCCTAATACTCCTACATGTATAAAAGTTATTGTGTAACTTCTTCATAACCAGACCATAAAAAGCCGCAGCGAAAGGAATTTCTTTATGTCGTACACTAAATTCAGGCTAGAAGAGACTAAAGCTCAAAAGTGAGACAATGCAAGACATAGAAAAGGACTGCGTGTTATTCATGGATGAGATGGAAATCAGCCAGGGTTTCGATCACGACCGCTCTCTAGACTCCCTTCTAGGGGGTACAACGCTACCACAGTCAAATGTGCAAGTTGCCAACCATACCCTTGTGTTCATGATCGGTGCGCTAAACACGAGGTGCAAGCAGGCCTACCACTTCACTGGGCGATCAGTCGACGGGGCACTCCTGAAAGATCTTGTGTTTCATTTAATTGAGCTCCGTTTTAAAATCTCGTTGCGAGTGCTGGTGGTAACCAGTGACATGGAATCAGCTAATCGGGCAGTGTGGCCCCTACTGGGATTCTCCAGCAACAGACAATCAGAGACTGTGTGTTCTGTACCACATCCGCACCTTGCAGACCAGATGTTCTTTATGGCTGACCCAGCGCATGCTTTGAAAAACATTCGCGCCCAGCTGCTTCGTTCTGAAACATTTACACTAGGACAAGAAACCGTTAAAGAGCAAGATCTTCCTGGAGAAATTGTAAGCGTTGGTCATATTAGAGCAGTCCTAGAATTTGACTCTGACGATGACCTGAAGATTGCGAACAAGTTGTCTGACATCCACATTGGCAGTGGGTACTTCACTAAGATGAAGGTGAATGTAGCCGTTCAAATGTTTTGCGAAGCCCCTCCAGCTGTCAGATACCTGGTCAAACAAGGAAAGCTAATGCCTGAAGCCGAGGCAACAGCTTGGTTCCTTGAATTAGTGAGCAAATGGTACACACTCACGTCATCACGGCACCCAGTGGTTGCTTTGAGCTATTTTGATCTCTCGAAACATGAAGATGCAGTTAAAATCCTTAAACTGGCTTGTACAACTTTCTGCCGTATCAACATGGGCAAAACTGCTCACTAGAAACATTCCCAAGCCGGTCTCTTGCTATCAAGAACAGTTGTGCTGTGCCTGTCCGACGAACTGCTAAAGAAACGTGGCTACCGGTACCTGCTTACAGGTAGACTGATACAGGGCTGTCTTGAAAATATTTTCTCTGTTGTAAGGCTCAGAGAGCCCATCCCAAGTGCGTATGATGTGAAGTGTGCTCTAAAGATGATATGTGTCAGATAATACTTGAACACGCCAACGTCATCTAGCTATAACGAGGATGACAGCTTGCACTTAGCTGACATCCTGGACCCCAGTTTCAAGGCACAAGTTGCACAAGAAAGTGGGGAGAACAAGGAAGCAGAAGAGCTCGAAAACGTTCTGTATGCAACCACTACAGTGGACTGTGACATTCTTGCATATGTAGGAGGTTTTCTACTGAAGTCCATCTTGAAATCTATTGACGAATGCAAGGACTGCAAAGCAGCACTGGCAGCAAATGACAATAAATACAGCACTCTCGTTAAGCTTAAAGAATACGCTCAGGGCGCTGGAAAGCTCATTCAGCCTAGCCGAGCTGTCATGGAAGTGCTCACTGAATGCCAGCAAGAAAGGCCTTTGCCGACGAAGACGGAATTTAGAAAAAGAATTTAGACGGAATTTAGAAGACGGAATTTGGAAAAGTATGTCCTAAAAAAGCTAAAGATTCATCTTAGGCAAAAACAGGCACAAAGGGTGAATGGTCAGTCAAGTAAGACGTGTGCTTAAATGAACCTTCAGTAGCAGCTTTTTAAAAGGCCCCAATCCAATTTAAGAATTACTGCTTATGAAAAGAACGCATTTCTGTGAGCATATTGTGTTGACATCTGTCTGTTACTATGAAAATGAACATTCGTGTAGCTGACTTCATTTGTTCTTTTTGATGAGCTGTCCTTGTGCAGGCAACGTGCTAAGCTTAGTACATGATAACGTATGCACGCACCAATTGTTATGTGTTTTATAGGTAATCAACCTTGGATTTTCGATGTAAATATATATTCACTGAAACAAGCAACTTACCTTACGTATCAAAACGTGAAGGCATATGTCGAAATAAAGGGGGGAAAGTTGATACCACAATATGACATTCGACCTTTTTTGTGTGCTTCTTTGTAATGTTTTTCTTTGCTCTGATCGACGGAGCGCATAGCAGTTTCTGCACGCAGCGCGCGGCTCTATCAGTGCTATTCGACGGCAGCGCCACCGCTACAGGCAACGCGGAAGGCATCAGGCGTCGAGGTGCGGTCACGCCACTCGACACTTCTAGCACACTCTAACCAAATAGTACTTTGTGCATAGACAGTGCACTCGGTTAGGTTTTGGTTTCAGTATAGCTTCTTCTTGCTTATCCAAAATTTTTTTCAAATTTTCCTGAGCATTTCAGCTATTGGGCTCGTGACAAGAGTGTCTCAAGAACATGGAAACACCATTATTTTGACATGGTTAAAAAAATAGACGAAGTTGGCTTTAACATGTCTCAAATGTTGAAACCAAAACGTAACTGATGCAGTGACGTCAGCTTTGGTCTTCCCGCGCAATTTACCAGAAAGCGCATTCAAACCAGTTTGTGTGCCGCGCTTGTATGAAATTTATTTCATTTTTTACAGACTCCGTCTTGCAATGGCCAAGTTCGAGAGTATGTACTGCGATAAACCCTTCTTCACCTCAAGCAACATGCACAGGCACGTAAAAAACGTGCATAAGATGAACAATACTGAGCGAAAAATCGACTGCGATGAGTGCGATAAGAAGTTCTTCACGGTGTTCGAATTGAAGCAGCACCATATAGACGAACACGAGTTCACGCCGGAGTACGACGAGTATACCTTTCGGACAATGAATGGTGAGTTACTCAATTTTTCTTCAAGTGGTCAACCCTTCCTTAGTTTACAAATATTCACACAGACTTTCGCATTACCGTTACGCTGCGTACTTAAAACAAGAATAGAAAAATAAATACTGGACCTTCACTTACCAAAACATGTTAAACATGCTTCGTATGGTTACATGATTGATATGTGAGGTTTAACGTCCCGAAACCACTATATGACTATGAGAGACGCCGTAGTGGAGGGCTCCGGAAATTTAGACCACCTGGCACGTATCAAAACGTGAAGGCATATGTCGAAATAAAGGGGAGAAAATTGATACCACAATATGACATTTGACCATTTTTGTGTGCCTCTTTTTATGTAATGTTTTTCTTTGCTCTAATCTGTATTCGTGCACATTGCTGCTTGTTGTGATCGCTAAAGTTGTTATGTTGTTATCATTACTATTGAAACGTTCCTTGTTGCTCCCGTGTCTGTCTTCTGTCAAGCCTAATTTACTGGCTTGTTGGCTGAAGGGGGAGGGGGGGAGAGGGGTAGGGGCGATATTACTGAGTGCTCTCATTTTCGCCAGTGCTAAATACCTGTAAGGTCTCTAAGCAGTCCATAATATAGATTTGCACGCAGGAAGTAAACTTCCTGCAGGAATTTTATTACGCATAGAAGCAATATATAGGGCGTGACAAACAGGGTGCCAAAGTTATTTGGTGTGGAGAGAACATTGTGAACTACACGACTGTTTCATCCGCCTTTTCCGTGGTCACAGGCACCATCAAAAAATATATCATGGACTCCTGCCCTGCACCAGAACACCTTTGAATTGCCTGCAGTGACAAGGTGACTTTTGCTTCAAGAATGCTGCGCGGACGTTTTGTTACGTTCACCTCCATATCAAGGTTCGCTGCATCGCAAATATAGGCCCCTATAAAATCGCCACCACTCACCCAATGCGGCGGGTGCACTGCAAGAAACGAACCGTTTTCAAAGTATATCACACGAACTCGAGTCAACGAACACAGTCTTCCTATTCCAGAAAATGGCGAATAACCTCAGGGAACAACCCTCCCACTTTCAGAACTTGCTACGTAAAGAAACCAACCCATTCTTGAAAAAACCACGCTACCTTCAATGTAAACTAGCAACCACTGAGAACCAACACGGCGGCCCGCCATGTATAGCGGCCGCCAAAGCCCATGGTAAGCAACTATAATCGAACTTGTCACCACCCTAAAAAACGGAGGGGGCGCGCACACATGAAGGCTCCCAGCGCAATCGAACAAGCGCGCGCCACATAGCAAAGAGGCCGCGCCCAGCATGAGTGGAGCGGTCTCCTCCTCGCCAGAGGAATGCTCAGAGTTTCTCTCCTATCTCCGTCACGAGGTATCGGGCCAGGCAACACTCTGCGCGCCCATTGACCCCTCTCTTCTGAAAGCGGGTGGAAAGAAGAAGGGGAAGGCGCCCCAAAAGCAGGGCAAGAAAACGGCACCACGCCCTAGCTCCTCACAGGCTGTAGTCGCGGTCCGCGCCCCTCTAAACCAAGCTCCCACGAGACCTACAGCAGACTCAGTCGGCCAGACTGTCATTTTCCAACTCATTGGCCGAAAGTCTCATTTCCTGGCCGCGTCGAGAGACGCTATTGCAGCGTTTCTCGCGGGATTTCCAGCTACCCAGCGGGCCCGGGTGAATCACCGCCGCAACCTGGTGGCGGTTAACACCACGCCCAACTTGGATGCTGAAGGCCTGCTTCAGATCAGCACCATTGTTCACGTCCGAGTCAAGGCAAAGATCCTCGACCTCAACTCGTGCGTGAGGGAACTTTTTGGTGTTGACCCGAACATCCCGCTTGACAACGTCGCCTCGAACATTGCGTCCCCAGTGCGGATCATCTCTTGTGCGCGGCGCGGCTCCACGCTGGTGATCACCTTCGAGGGAACGGTGGTCCCAGCTGAGCTGTCGCTTTCCAAGCAGTGGAGGCCGGTTAGGGCGCGCCTCTCGCGTCCACTTCAATGTGCGCGCTGTGGTGCGTTTGGGCACGTCACAGCGACGTGCTCTCGTGACAGGCGCTGCCTTCGTTGCGGCGGGAACCATGCCGAGGGCCCTGCACCTCTGAAAGACCCCGCTGCATCAATTGCAAGGGCTCACATGCTGCCAACGAACCCCGGTGCGCATCTTGGCAGCTTCAACTCAAGGCCGCCTTTCTGCTCGCCTCCTCGGGTGGCAAACTGACGCCCCACGAAGCAATGCAGCAAGCGAGGGCAGCATCTCAACCGGAGGATTCAGCGACAGCTACCACACGCCCTGGTCGCTCCTTCCACGATGCCCTCAAAAGCAACGCTAACGCAGCACCGGCAGCCACGCAGCCAACTCTTACCTCCCTCTCCCCAAGAGGACCCAAAGGATACGGTGATGACAGCACTGCCTGCAGCTCTTCGCGCACTCCTGGAGACGACGGTGTGCAGCAACAGGACGAGCGACCTTTGCGTCTTAATCGGCGTTGCGCGCCGATTAAGATCTTCCACACCTTGGATACTGCGTCCAAGAAGCCGCAGCCGCAGATATTCCAGTGGTACGTGCATTCCATCCGCTGCCGTAACCCTGAGTTCGCCCGATCACTGCCCCAGCGCGACCTCGACGTCCTAGCATTGCAAGAGATGGGAGTTCATGATGGGGCCCTCAACCTCCCAGGCTATGTGGCGTACCACGGCGTAACAACCTGTAAGAACAACACGTGCCTAAGCACGCACTATTTCAACCCGGCGCACCCACAGGGCATGGCAAGGGCATCTATTTACGTCCGCTCGCGCCTTCCCCAGTCTGTGTCTTATTACCTCTGTATGAGAACTAAGCTGTGTACATGTGCATTTTGCATCATATGTTTTTATCAACGTTTTTGTGAAGATGACCACAAAGAATATTAGAAAGAGCATTGTAGCGATGGTTCCAAACTGTAGCTCTGCCGAAACTTGAACCACCATCTGGCTGATCTACAGAAACTCCTGAAGATATGATTGAGCCCTTCACAACACATTGCTTATTTGATAAAGTTCCACACAACCAGAAGTAGGTGCATTTTCTGTGAGCGACTTGAAGGTAGATACCTTCGATGGCTTTCATTAAATGGCACCAAGCTATTGGAGTAATAAAAATACTTCTGAAAGTGCGTTTTAGGCGTGTTGGAAGGTGTTCGCACGCGTGCCTGCCAACACCTGGAAGCGTGCAAGAGAGGTGGATGCCTCAAGGATACGTTTTGACAGTCCGCGAAATTTACCAGTCCGCTTCACCATGCACCATGACGCTACTCCACCCTATGTACCACCTAGGTGTTCACTCTTCTACACGTGCTTTTCGTATGAGCACAGTAGAGAGCCTCCACGTTGAATCTAATCAGTGGTCATTCCACCTGCAATGATCCTAAGTACGCTTTGTATGCTGCCTGAAAGTGAATGCAAACAGTAAACATTCTTTGCACTCCAGTATTATGATATGAGCAGTCTTGCCCTCTTCAACACTCACACGGCGGTGAGGCAGCTTTATTGACTTCGCGTGAGGGGCTTAGCTAAAGAAATAATTGTGCCACTTTTCGGACTATCCAAGAAAAACTGATTTATTCATGGCTTTATTTATCGAGATTTCCCTAGCATCACTATAGCATTCAGTATAGTAAAAACCACCTATGTATTTTTCATGTGATAAGCATGCCACTACACTTTCTTTTATGCTGTAAACTCATTTGTGCAGTTTCCTCCTCCAAGATTGACATGTACATAACTCAACATGGGCTAAAGAGGCAGCTCAGTATTGAGCAGTAATTTAACGGTGCTGAAAATAAGCCCTCTTAATACTAATCGAATGAGCACAAATGTTCATATTTCAGTAATTTGCCAAAGCAGGTAGCTTCCTCTTACAGTTAGCCATATTAAAAAATCGTGAACATGGTGACACGACCACAACTAACTTTCAAGAAAGCTGTCAAATCTGAAAAATTAATGCAAAAAATTGATAACACGGTTTGTGACATCAAAATTTTCTATAAATTCTCAAAATATCTACCAAATTCAACTTGTGCTCTTTCACCACAAGCAGAAAAAATAATGCATGAGTGTTACCAGTCTCCTCATTTTCCTCAGAATGTTTTGCATCGCACCACATTACTTTTTAACCTTCTCGTTAACTTACTCAGCACAGAACACTGCAGCTTATTTTGTAAACTTGCCTAATGATCTCCAGAAGCTTTTACAGTTCCTCCCCTTCACTGGTTTCCGTGGTTGTTCGTCTACGCTTCACGGCACGAGAATTTTCCCTTCCTAGTGCTCCTCCGTCTTGTTTTGTTTAATTTTGCAAACATACAATGAAAAACCTACTCGAAAGTTACAAAGCCACAATATCCTTGAATAAGGGTTACCTGTGTAAAGATGGCAAACTGGCAGTACACAAGGTGGTGAACGTTATGAGAGATTTCTTTCGGAAGCTAGGAGCTACCTTAGAGGGCCACCAGCAACATGACTCAGCAGCTTCAGCTACTCACAATGAAGACAAAACCGAGGAGCTTAGAAGTGCACCTCGCATCATAGGCGTTTTTTCTTTTGTGTATTTAGATGATTATAAAGGACATTAAAAAGAGCATGATAGTAACATTTCTGATCTGTAGCACCTCTGGAGCCAATTTATCTGGGTGATCGCCTCAAGGTCCTTAGGCAAAGATTGGGCCTTTAGCAACGTTGCACTATGTTGTTTTTCACCACCCTCCTGTAGACGAGATAAAACTCGTGAAACGATGGTGTGGAGTTGTGAAACACAGCAAAGAACTGCCTCGAGTTTCGGGGCAGCCTGTGGTTGTGAAAGTCACGATGCTGAGCAGCTCATAACTTGCAGTCTCCTGAAAATAGCCATTGAAGCGGGACCCAAACCGGCCTGTCTGTGGCTATCACATCTTTCTGAAGGACAGGAACTGTCCTGAGCTACGATGTTTACTCTGTTAAGGGTGAGACTTCCAAAAAATAACGCATGATAATGATGGAGCCAGGCACTGAGTACTGGGTTAAAGTGGCTCCAGTGTGTTATGAGGGTGCCGTTGTGTCCCAGACACAACAGGGACACAACAGTCAATAATGGACTGTTGTGCCATAGACAACACCTGGCATTCAATATGTAGTTGCACAAAAGGAAAATGAAATCTGCAAAGAAATTGGCTCAATACAAGGTTTGTGCACATATGTAACCTGCTCGTGCAACAATACTCTCGGGTGCAACCTGTGCAAGCATAGACATGCTGCTAGTGCAATTAAGGAACTTGACTCTGCCAGTGACTACACAACTGCACAGCCTCTACCTCGCCGGGGCGCTTGCGTAAGCAGGCATTTGGTGTGTAGCGACACCACAGACCCAAGCTAATGGGGGGGATTTCGATCGCCTCCCACGCCTAGCCGTGCGTGGCTTGGCTGTGTCTGGCGAAAAAGGTATCCTGGGTGTTTAGCCAATGTTGGATGATTGGACCTTTAAGGCCCCCCAGCGTAGGCAACACACCCCTTTGGCCCTGGCTTCACGTAGACTGCACTCCTAGGCTGACCCACCCAGGGGAAATCGACAGTTTCCCTACATCTTTGTTTTTTATCTCAGTTTTTGTCTGTCCTGTCTTTTCCTCACTTCTGTTTACTTTTTCTTTGCTGTAAGGGTTAGCCTTGTGTGTTCACCCCACCTTGAGATGTGTCACATGTGGTTATAGTGGCAGTGTGCAGCTTGTGTATGCAAGCCGTTCCTACATGTCTTGCAGCGTCTCCTTGCGAAGGTAAGGAGCTTTAGCAGGGTCAAAAACTTTTCAATCCTCTTGGGATTCCCTATTCTTCTATTTGAGTGTAGCATGGCCCAGACATTGTCCACTGAGCTTGTCGCCCAGGTGCGTTTGCCCTGCAAGTGGTCAATGCCACGTCCATAGCTATCTGAACAGATGGCTGATTTCTTACTCCTTGTTTACTGCTGGCTCATCAAAGAGCAGAATAACCAATGTCTCGATAACAACTATTTATCACCAAGTCATTTATCACCCACAAAAGATGAACAAACTTCAGGGAAGATGCTACTGAAAAAAGCAGAATTTTTTATACTTTCTTTTCAAAATTACATTTTTATTTTTAGCACAAAAACAATCAAGAATGTAATGAAAACAGAAAGTAGGTTAAAACCACTGTTAAAGAGCACAAGTTGGTTATTGAGGACGAAGAAGAGCTCATTGTCAAAAGTGCCCCGAAAATTTTAACCTGGTTGCTTGCTATTGCATTTGGCATGAGTTCACCAAAGCCACATCTTCAAAACGACCGTGATTCACAAGCTCAAGAGTGCAATAGCTCAGTGTGCGCCAATAACTTTATGGCGGCTTGAGCCAACACTAAATAGAAACATATGGGAGTTTTATTTCATCGCTTCTGGCCGCCTTCGCGTGTGTACAAATGCAAATGTCTTCAGGTTTGTTGGTAAAGGCCACTTGACAGACCTGGCACACACTGTCTGTCAAGACGGTGCTTATTTATCTTCACTTGCTAGCATGTATCATCATGAGCAACATGCATGTAATGTTACACCTTGTGCAGCAGTCTGTAAAGCTACATGTTCAGACGCTAGCTATTTTTTTACATTCTTCGTACGTCTTTCCCCTCTTTTTATTTTCTCTTTATTTTGTTGGTGGAGGGGGGAGATACGGACGCTTCTGCACGTGTCCCACAGCTACAGCCAGCATTCCTTGTGTAGTTTAAATATTCCTTACCATTTACTCCAGCAAACAAGCTATTATCTCATCAATACAGTTTAGTGTAGTTATTTGTACAGGTATCATGTAAGCCCATGCTGACGTGGAAAAAACACAGCGTGTCTCCATGGTATTCAAGTGTATATACCCATCTGTTAACCCAAAATGCCATACTTTTTATTGCTTTTTCTTTTTGAGCACGCTAAAGAAGTTCACAGCACTGCTTTTCCATTGGGAAATGATGCAATCACTGTAGTTTCCCTTTCTTAGGTAACTACAGACGAGAAACAATGTCTTAGCCACCAGGCAGTGCCAATGCGCGGCATATGCAAAGAAGTTTTCCGCGCTGCTTTTTCCGTTGCAAAATGGTGCGATCGCTATTACTATAGACGAGGAACATTGTCTGTGGTGACCTGGCAGTCCAGACATGTTGCACATGGCGCTGAGATGGTGCCAGGCACCACAATAGTTCCCAAGGTTTCATTCGAAGTGTTTTTTTTTTCTTTTGTATGCTCACAAAGCAGCAAGGGGCTTTTAAGGATACTGCAATGCTAAAGAAGAAAAAAGCCTCTAAATGAGCCTAAGATGACGCCAATCAGTCAGCTACTGTGCTCGTGGCTTGCGCACCAAGTTAGAACAAATTCTGTCTCTTGTGGTGCATATTGCAACTCCCATGATGTCCAGTCAGAAACTCGAGGCTGCCGAATTAGGCAAGCCAAACCGGAAAAGGGCCAAAATGCCAGCGAAGATTGAGGGAAGTTTTTCCTTCGGAGCCCTTCTCGTGGGCAAATGACGCACCGCTTCCCAACGAAGTGCGCTTCTCTAGGGGAAAACACATGTTCCTAGACCAATCTGAGGGAGTGTTGAAGGCTTGGTGCCTCTAAACCCATCGACACTGCTTACAAAAAGGGTTTCTCATCGACACTGATGTTTTTGAAGACAAAAAAACGGTAGATTTTCATATAAGCGACAAGCTCACTCTACTTGTGACTATCACTCATGAACGCACGCCTTTCACAGCGCATGGAGCTTCAAGATAGATAAGCTTCAACCTAGCACTAGCAGGTGGTATAATCGCTGCCTAGTCAAAAAAAAAAAAAAGGCAAGGTAAAGCAACTGCAAAGCAAAAAAATGCCAGCTAAAGGCTTAGGGCTCTGACAAATAAGAAGCAGACGCTAAAGACAGAAGGCGTAGCATGCTTGAGGTCTACAAAAGGAAACATGCCAAGTATCTTGACATAAACTCACGTAGCAAACTGGGTTGATGAGGTAAACTCAACTGACACTGGTAAACTGGGCCACGGCCCGACTGGAGAGGCACGCGCGCTTTCCTTCTTAAGGCCTTCGCTATCGCTTCGAGCACAATGGGAGCGCGTCTCTGTGGATAACCTCCCCGCTCACCGCGTGAGGGCGCAGCGACCCTGCTGTAGTTGTAGCTGTTGTAGTTTGGGGAGCTGCTTGCAACTGCCGTCCTCACATTGTCTTTTTATGTTGTGTGTTGCATCGTTCAACAGAGTGGATGCCTTAAGCCAGATAGGTCGTGATTTGAGTACTTTTGACTCATAGCTTTTGCATTCTAAGGGATACGACTTGCAATGCAGAGCAGTGAATCGTTGGCTGTGGACCGGCCAGCGAGACCATGGTGTACTGTTGCGTACGGCACTGTAAGTTGCAGTCCAGTAGGACTAAAGGTGTCTCTTTTCATCGATTCCCGAGTGATGCAGAACTGGTCAATAAGTGGCTGAAAAACATTTTTAAGAGAAAATATGGTTGTCAATGACAAGTCGGCGTCAACTGCCGTTCGTAGCCGGCACTTCCTCACCGCTGACTACGTGCCTGGGTGCCGAATCAGGAAACTTCTACCTGGTCTTGTGCCAACAGTGTTCGACGAGTACCCAGGCTACCTACCTTGTGCCGAGTGCCAAGAAGCCCCGTAAGGAGCCTGCATCTAGATGTTCTGTCCCTGCTCCAAAATCAAGTAAGCGAAAAGTGGTGCCAGAAGATGCGGTCGATCGTTCTGAATCGCAGGACGACTTCGCTGGCAAGAAACCTAGTGTCTGCACTCAAACGGCAAATAAAGACGCCCACCGAGTAAGTGCGTATGTTTCGCTAATCCGCAGGCTTTGTGAACAAGCTGCGTACCACCGTTCTAAGTGTAGCAAACTCCAACAGCAACTTGACCCTGCAAGAAAATTCTATCGGTAGAAAAAGAAGCATGCTTGTGTCAAAAGAGTTGTTGCTGATTCTGCAAAGGATGAAAAGAAGGCCATCTTTCTCCATCAACTAGACAGTTATGGGCAGAAGCGACCGTGCTAACCAGAGGAAATAAATCAGAGTGTGTGTCGTGTGGCGCTTTCTTTCACCTAAGGGGTACGATCATGCTCGGACATCCCAGCTGTTGACACTGCCAGCGAAGTGCACGCTGCAGCAGTACATGGGACCCAGCCCGACAACGATAGGTATGAGTCCTGCGATGAAAGAAAGACTGGTTTTTGAAGCTTCCCCACTAGGCTCCTAGCAGCATATGGCAACGCTAATCATTGACGAGGCTAGCATCAAGCCGAATAACATATATGATAGGAAATTGGACGCAGTCTTAAATGGCTCGAAGGAAACCCTTGCAAACAGGATCCTGTGCTTTGTGCTTCACGGCATCACTAGCTCCTGCAGAATTCCCTGCTCATACTATTTTACTAAGCAACTTAGCAGGAGAGGCCTGTTTGCATAGACCAAGGAAGTGATCAACACTGTTGAGTCTTACGGATTTTCAATTGTGCGCATTGTGACGGACAATTATTCCGCCAATACTACAATGTTTAAGCTGGTAGGAAATGGCTGCCTATCGACTGTAGTGGAGCATCCACATGATACCAATCGGGTGATCTTACTAAGCTTCGGCCCATGCCACGTAGAAAAAACGTTCGGAGTCAATGTTTTGAACGAGAGCTGACAGACAGCTTAGGGGACATCTCTGGCATATTTGTCCAAAAGCTGTACGAGCACCAGAAGGACAAGACAATCAAACTGGCAAGAAACCTAACCGAAAAACATGCCTACCCTACAAACCTGGAGAAAATGAATGTCCTCCGGGCAGTGAAACATTCTCTCCACAAGTAATTGCAGCTATTAAGCACCTCCAAGAAAACACAGGCGGTGACTCTACCCTCTAAGTGTTCAGCAAAGCAAGTTCAACCATTCACTTTATGTAGACAAACGATGGTTCGATAGCCATGATACCACGTATGCCGGCAGCGGCCAAAAGAACCAGATATTGAATACAGACGACCCTCGGCTGATGTGGCTTGAAAAGGAGTTCACCAGCTGCATTGAAGGCACCTAGGAAAGCTCGATAGCACAAGGAAGGGATGGTTTACCTTGTGAGACATTTGAAGACTTGCGCTTTACGACGAAGTCTACAGTTGAAACTGCACGTTTTCTTGTGCGGAATGGTGTCAACTGCGCCCTTACGCGGATGCTGAACAGTGACCCTACTGAGGCCATCTTTGGAAGAATAAGATTCATGTGCGGAGGAAATGACATGCTAGGGCAGTGACGACTGCGCTTGATTGCATTATGAAGTCTCAGGCCTTAATTAGCAAGAAGCTCACAGTACCTTGTGTTGAAGCCGAAGAGCTGCCTGCTACGCTACCACAGTCTCTGACTGAGGAATTGAACGACCTTTCGGAATATCGAGACACCCCATCACCCTCTGTCACGCACTCTGGTTTGGTTTATGTTGCTAGATACATCGCCAAGCTAATATGCGACTTTGAGTGTGACGCTTGTTCAATTCTCCTCAAAACACACGAGAGAAGTGATCCTCTGTACACGCTTCTAGAAAGCCATGATTTTAGCAGGCTGCACTATCTAAAAGAAGGGTTTGTGGCACTGTTAAGACAAAATTGTGTGCTTTTTCGAGAAAGCTGTCGTGCACCTACTACGTACAAATGTGCTGGAAGAGCTACGAATCCTCATTCAGCCACATCTTGAAAACTCGACGCTGCTGCGTTGTCCAGAAGGCGTCAACAATAGCCACGCGATATGGTCTGGCGGCTTGATTTCCGAGAAGCTTGTGAGAAAACTTCCGATCAACTCCACCAAGAAGACAACCGACAAGAACGAGGAGTCAATAACTTATGTGCACAAGCTTTCCAGGAAAGACTTTAGGCTTTGAATTTGTGTCCCAGATGAGAGTTACTTCAGCAAGAAGTGATGTGTTCAACATCACAGTTCTCAAATAATGCGGTATTAGTGAAGGAAATGCTCGGTTTGTTTTTATTTTCCGTCAATAAACACTTCTTTTCCCCGAATGTGTAGCACCATCTATTAATAGTTTTTAATGCCAGTGGTGCTCAACCAAAATACCAGCACTTCGGCTTCAGAATTATGACGCAAATCCAAGCCTGGCGTTTCGTTCTGTGCAAACACTGCACATTGCGCGGAAATTTATTTGCCGACTTGGACCCATTATGATGATGATGATGGTAGACTTTAGTGGTCAAGGGCAACTCGGGCCAAAGAGCGCCAAACACACGGTTTTTGGTCGATTTGATTATAAAAAGTCTACTCAGGGTGGCAAGAATAAAAGAGTAGTGTATAGGACTTAAACGTAGGTGTAGTGAATATGTGTGATGGGTTTAAAACGGGCTATGCTTATGGGCTTTACAAAGTCATGCCGCGTCGTCAACAGTCCTTGTCAAGACAAGGAGTGTGTGCTGCATGACATTTGATAAAAAAGTCTCAGCGGTTCCCTCAGGATTGAGAGGAGGCCGAGATTAGTGAGAATATGTTATGTAATGTAGGAAGCCTACACTAGCTAAAAACTTTAAGACTACTTTTGGGGAAAACAAGGGATCGTCTCCAAGAAAAAATTGTAAATGAGGCGGAATGTGACATTTCTACAGCTTTGGAAAGTGACACAGTCTTTCTGGTTCGAGGTACGGGCAGGTACAGTAAACCCTCGTTAATTCGAACTCGCATATCTCGAAATCTCGGTTAAGTCGAAACTTTTTTTCGCCGTGCATTAACCTCCCATAGGTGCTATGTATTTGCCCCCTCTTATCTCGAAACGTTTTCCGGAGGGAACAGTGGATATCTCGAAATCTTGACAGGGAGGGCAGAAGGCAAAGTCTACTCCCAACAGGAAACGAGGGCTCCGTGCGAACGCTTAGCTCTTACTATACGTGCCGAACGCAGTCAAGAAGGGCGAATTTGAAATTCCTGCAGACGCTGCCATTTCCTATCAGCCTTGTCAGGCAACTGTGGGAGTGATCACGTGTGCGCACCTGCGCGCGACTTATGCGCGGTGGGCGGCGTGTGCAGCATGCGCCCGTCAGTACGCAACCTAGCCCTTGTATGTGCGAGCTGGTATTCTTTGTTTTCCTCGCGATCTTTGCACGACGCATCTTGAGCTCAGTTTTGCTGAGTAGTGAGTGGTCTGTGCAACGGACGCTTCCGAATATCGACCAAGATGTCCCGCCCAAAGCAGTGCAAATCTCCGACGTTGGAGAGAAAAGTCGCGCTAATCAAGGAAGTGGAAAAAGCAAGTCGAAGCAAGTCGTGCATCGTCAAAGAATTCGGCATCCCTTTGTCAACCCTCTCGACAGTGCTTAATGCTGTGATGAGCTGTGCAATGAAGTGCGCAAGGCAACTGGCTGCGTGAGCGATACTGAAGACGGCGAGATCGCCTTTGAGGAGTATGCGCTCTACGAGGCCGACGTCCCCGTTACCGGAATGCTGTCGGACGCCGATATCGTTGAGATCGCCGTGAAGACGCAGATGACCATGCAGATGAGGAAGAGCCTCGAGAAGTGCCTACGATGACAGAAACACAAAACATGCTGTGCTTGCTCCGCAACAAGGTCGAATGCAGCGGTGGCAACCAACAGCTCATGCGATGTGTTGAGCAACTGGAGAACGCCTTTCTCGGTCCGAACGCTAAAGCGAAACAGGCGAGCATCACGCAATTTTTTGGTCCTCGGTAATAAATTTTTTCTTCTCCGAATTCTTGTGCCTTTACTACGGTAGCTGTTTTGTGCAGTGGAGCTTTTCCTAGCAGCACTGGCTTTTCTTTTACAGTGACCCGGGCGAACATTTTCGGCGTTTTGCTTAACTCGAAATACCGCCTATCTCGAAATTTTCCCCGGATTTGATGGCTTCAAGTTAACGAGGGATTACTGTAATTAGAATGTGAACGACAGACAGCTCATCACCACATTTTGCAATATGTGGTGCTGGAGAGTTGTTTAAAAGGTGCGAGTGTGTTGCATGTGTATGACCGATCCCGAGTCTGCACAGTGCAACCTCTTGATGCCTGTTACGTTTTTCAGTCATATATCTTCCTATTCTTGGCTTTACTAAGTGCAGTTTGTTTGCATTTGCTGCGTTCCATTCTTCTTGCCATTGTCTACGCATTCGGGATGTGATGAGTGGCCTCAGGTCCTCATACGGGATGGTGTCTACGTCAACTGACGGGCGGAGTACTGCTGACTTTGCAAGTTTGTCCGCTATCTCATTGCCAGCAATGATGCAGTGTCCCGAAATCCAGCATAGCGTGATTTTGAGCTTAGATTTGCGGGCTGACATGATGCATTTTCGAAGTGTATGAGTAACTGGGTTTTTGAGTATCTTAGTGGAGGACAGCGCAGTCACAGCACTGAGAGAATCTGTGTATAAGATTGAGGCTGGTTCTTTCTCCTTTAAAATGTGCGTTACAGCTAAAAGTATGCCATAGCATCATCATCATCATTATCAGCCTGACTACGTCCACTGGAGGACAAAGGCCTCTCCCATGTTCCGCCAGTTCCGGGATAGCCGTGATCGTATAGTGGTTAGTACCTTGCGTTGTGGCCGCCATGCCATAGCATTCTGCAGTAAATATACTGGTATGTTCGTTCATTGTTCTAGATTCAGAGAAAGCGGGATTATACTGAGTCCTCCACATGCGACTGTGGAGGACTCAGTATAATATTCAGCACACCTGTATTTGGCCTGCAGGTACTTGAAGTGTTGATCGATTGCGACTGGGTGGCCATTTTTTCCTACCTCTAGGAATGACAAGTCACAATCGATAGCCTGCATTTCCCATGGCACAACAGTGTCCTTGTGAGAGGTTAGTTGAAGATTGGAGACAGGTATGTGCGTATTTCCAAGGTGTGAGGCCACTCTGAGGGGATACGGTGGCGTAGCTGATGGTTGCCTCAAAAAGAGGAGGGTGTTCGATGTATCCTGCAATAGCGCACGAGCTGGGTGATCGACATGAGAAAGCACCTTGGTGGCATACGTGAGGACGATCTTTTTTCGGAGGGAGCGGACGTGTTTTTTCGTCGCTCCTTCAAGTCTTTTGTTTTAAATAAAGTAATTGACACTCCTGTGTCCTTTTTTTTTCCTTTTTGTTCTGCTCTGACGATCGCGCTCTCGAGCGTAGCCCTCCTCAGGTCTCCCAGGGGGCAGAGCATTATGTAGCTCTAAATCTTTGTTTTTCTTTTTTTTTCCTATCCCTTTTTATTTTTTTTTCCCAACCTCCATTTGAGGTTTGTCGCCACATATCATGGCCGACGGCAACAACGAGCCTGCGAACAACTCCGAGGCTCTCCTCTCAGACCTCAACGAGGCCGCCAACCACGTGGACTCTACGCCACAAACATGTGGCCCTAGCCCAAACGTCAAAGCGGCCAGCCTGCGACTCACCAGAGCCCGCCGCCGACTGGCTCACAAAGGTTCCTACTCCAAGGAGAAACCAGAGGAGACGCTGATGTCCAGGCCACAGACTCGACTGTGTCCACGACGCCAGCAACCACCCAAGAGGCCGACTGCTACACAAAGAAACCGAGGAGGCTGGGCGGCGGCCATTACCAAGCCAGCCGCCATTTCTACAGCCACACAGACTGACGAATTTCCTCCACAGTCACCGCCCAGAGACGAGGAATCTAGTGGCGCAAGTTCCTCCTCTCCCACGACGACTTCCTCCTCCTGGGAGCACGAGACACCCGCCACCTCACCGAGCTCCGAAAGCGAAGGTGATGCGAGTTTCGAACAGCCTGAGCAGGGAGCGTCGTCTGCTGCAGCCGCCGACACCAACCCAGCCCGCGATCCATCCGTGCTGCCGCAAACTGGTTTCCTCTCTCAACCAGACCGCCCCAGTCCTGACGGCACTGGAGAGAAAAACCCTTTCCCGAGGCGAGAGCGAGCCCGGGTTATCTGCTTGTCTTCCCCCGCCCTCTCCTCAGGCCAACAACCCCCTCCCTCTCCAGGCGGGTCCCCCAAAGGAACTGAGCCGGCCACTAAGAGAGGAGGTGCCACTCCCAACAACATCCGGAGTCTCCTCCTCCCCCAGGCGGGCTTTGCAAGCTTTCCTCCTGTTCCCACGACGGAGGCGCCCAACAAGATAACTCTCTGCGCGCCGATCGACTCCTCCCTGCCAAAGACAAAGGGAAATAAGAAGGGGAAATCGACAACAAAGCAGAATACAGCACCACGCCCGGTTTCCTCCCAGGCGGTAGCGGCCTCCCAGGCGGTAGCGGAGATCAGCGCCCCTATTAGGCAAACACCACCGGAGCACGCCGGTGACCCCATTGGCCGGACGATCATTTTTAGACAGCTTGGCCGTAAGTCACACTTCCTGGCTGCATCAAGGGACGCAATCGCTGCTTTCCTAGCCGGTTTCCCAGCGACACAACGGGTGCGGGTCAATCATCGCCGCAACCTCGTCGCTGTCGACACCGCCCCCAACTCGGACGTCAGTGCTCTTCTTCAGATAAGCACCATTGTTGATGTCCGAGTTAAAGCAAAGGTGCTTGACCTTAACTCGTGTGTTGGGGAGGTGTTCAGGGTGGACGAAAACATTCCCCTCGACATCATTGCCGTGAACATTTCCTCAGCGGTAAAGACTCGTGTGCGCGGCGCGGCTCCACGCTGGTTATTACTTTTGAGGGAACCGTGCTGCCAGCTGAGCTCTCGCTCTTTAAACAACGGAGGCCGGTTCGGGCGCGCCTCCCACCGCCACTACAATGCGCGCGTTGCGGTGTGTTTGGTCACGCCACAGCAACGTGCTCGTACGACAGGCGCTGCCTCCGTTGCGGCGGGAACCACGCGGAGGGTCCCTGCACCTCAAAAAGAGCCCGCTGCATTAACTGTAAGGGATCACACCCTGCAAACGAACCTCGGTGCGAGTCTTGGCAGCTGCAGCGAAAGGCTGCCTTTCTCCTCACCTCCTCTGGCGGCAAACTGACACGCTGCGAGGCCATCCAGCAAGCAAAAGCTGCGACTAAACAGCAGGCTTCAGTGAAAGCAACGGCTTCCAAGCGCTGTGGCTGTTTCCGCAATGCCCTGAAGGGCAGTGCCACCGCAGCACCGGCTCCAGCCGCCACACAGCCTTCATGTCCCCCCCCCCCCCCCAAAAAGACGCAAGGGATACGGTTATGACGGCACTGGCCGTGGCTCTTCGCGCACTCCTGGAGACGACGGTTTGCAGCACGACGACGCGCGACTATTGCCTCGCAGCTTTGTGCGCACACCAAGATATCGCACATCAAGATATCACACACCATGGATAGTGCGTCAAAGAAGCCACGGCCGAGAATACTCCAATAGAACATCCGTTCTCTCCGCCGCCGTCATGGTGAGCTTGTGCGCTCACTTCCCCAGCGCGAACTCGATGTCCTGGCTCTTCAGGAAACGCACGTTCGTGCTGGGGAGCTCAATATCCTCGGCTATGTGGCTTATCACAGTGCAACCGAGTGTCAACATGCCGAATGTGTCAGCCCCCACTGCACACAACTGTTACATCTGCCGGGATGCTTACGCGCGTCTATTTATGTCCGTGCGCGACTGCCCCAGTCATCAGTTGACATCGCCGATATACTGTGTCCTGGCGTCGAGTGCGTTGCTGTGCGAGTGCGCGTTGGTGCTATAGACACGGCAATAGCTAGTGTTTATGTGCGCTACCCTCGACTCTGGGACCCCGAGTTTATCGTGCGACTGGTGGACCGTCTTGGCGCTATGGCAGTTGTGTGCGGCGACTTCAACTGTCACCACAGGGCGTGGGGGAAGTGCGGGGGTGAACAACCCGGGCCGGAAGGTGTTGGATGCGTCCCTCGCCGCCGGTCTCTATCTCCTCAACAATGGCAGGAACACCTTCCTGAGGCGCGATTCGGCTCCTAGTGCGATCGACCTCTCCTTCGTGACGAAAGACTGCCGCTACCGGTGGTCCCGAAGCCCCGACACGGAGGGGTCGCATCACTACCCCATCTGCCTCGAGCCCCTCTGCGCCCGGCCTGATCGGACGTGCGCCTACTCGGTGGTGAACTTCTCACGGTTTTGCGAACTGTGTGCTTCAGTGCCAGTCGCGGGCGACGTGTTTACACACATTGCCGAGTGCGCACGCGAGGCTACAGTGAAGTGCCGTGTTCCTACCAACATGCCGGTGCCGGACATCAAACAGCTTAACCTCATCGCTACCGGCGTCCACGTTTGTGGACGTTTACATTTGGGCGATGTACTGCGCCAATAGCACTTTTGAAGAATTCAAATTTGGCGCTTTTCAAAGCCATCTTCATAGTTTTCACAATAAGTTGAGTGGGCATGGAACTTCGGCAAAGATGTACACGCATCTGACACCCTTCTGTTATATTGTGCAGATCTCGACCGTCACTGCCTCATCTACCGGTCCTTTTCCCGGAGCCGCGTCTGCCCACCTGGTGGCGTTCCTGGACGCGCGCTTCAGCCAAGCCATGCGATCACCTGACTTTCCCGCTTGCCGGTCTTCCGGATTGCGCGTTCGTGAATGCCTGCCGGTGCTCGACCCCCCACAGCTGTCAGCTTCGACGGACGCATCAACTGGCAGCTGTATAAGGAGCTGGATCTTCAGCCGCCCCTTTGGTAGGCATGGGACTTCGGCAAAGATGTGCACGCATCTGGCACCCTTCTGTTATGTTGTGCAGATCTCGACCATCACTGCCTCATCTACCGGTACTTTTCCCGGAGCCGCGTCTGCCCACCCGGTGGCGTTCCTGGACGCGCGCTTCAGCCAAGCCATGCGATCACCTGACTTTCCCGCTTGCCGGTCTTCCGGATTGCGCGTTCGTGAATGCCTGCCGGTGCTCGACCCCCCACAGCTGTCAGCTTCGACGGACGCATCAACTGGCAGCTGTATAAGGAGCTGGATCTTCGGCCGCCCCTTTGGTAGGCATGGGACTTCGGCAAAGATGTGCACGCATCTGGCACCCTTCTGTTATGTTGTGCTGATCTCGACCGTCATTGCCTCATGTACCAGTCCTTTTCCCGGAGCCGCGTCTGCGCACCCGGTAGCGTTCCTGGACACGCGCTTCAATCAAACCATGCGATCACCTGACTTTCCCGCTTGCCAGCCTTCCGGTTTGCGCGTTCGTGAATGCCTGCCGGTGCTCGACCCCCCACAGTTATCAGCATCGACGGATGCATCAACTGGCAGCTATATAAGGAGCTGGATCTTCGGCCGCCCCTTTAGTGGGCATGGAACTTCGGCAAAGATGTACACGCATCTGACACCCTTCTGTTATATTGTGCAGATCTCGACCGTCACTGCCTCATCTACCGGTCCTTTTCCCGGAGCCGCGTCTGCCCACCCGGTGGCGTTCCTGGGCGCGCGCTTCAGCCAAGCCATGCGATCACCTGACTTTCCCGCTTGCCGGTCTTCCGGATTGCGCGTTCGTGAATGCCTGCCGGTGCTCGACCCCCCACAGCTGTCAGCTTCGACGGACGCATCAACTGGCAGCTGTATAAGGAGCTGGATCTTCGGCCGCCCATTTGGTAGGCATGGGACTTCGGCAAAAATGTGCACGCATCTGGCACCCTTCTGTTATGTTGTGCTGATCTCGACCGTCATTGCCTCATCTACCAGTCCTTTTCCCGGAGCCGCGTCTGCGCACCCGGTAGCGTTCCTGGACACGCGCTTCAATCAAACCATGCGATCACCTGACTTTCCCGCTTGCCAGCCTCCCGGTTTGCGCGTTCGTGAATGCCTGCCGGTGCTTGACCCCCCACAGTTATCAGCATCGACGGATGCATCAACTGGCAGCTATATAAGAAGCTGGATCTTCGGCCGCCCCTTTAGTGGGCATGGAACTTCGGCAAAGATGTACACGCATCTGACACCCTTCCGTTATATTGTGCAGGTTAGTTCACCGGTTTCCCTCTATGCTAAAAAAACGAACAACGTTTGTTTGCTGATGCTTCCATGCCCACAAGTTTTGCTTATGTCCACTTGTGAGTGCGTTCATGTCGTTAGGCTTCTGGCTATGTCCGGCGATGTTGAGGAAAACCCGGGCCCGCCAAAAGAAGATACGGGGAAGCAATACAACGAGTTAATCTCGTTGATTAAGGGGCTGCACTCTAAGATAGACGCAAAACACGAAGAACTTATGGAATCCATTAACGAAGTTAGAGAAGCGCAAGTGTCTCTTGAACAAAAAGTGGCAGAATTAGACAACCGATTATGCGCAGTTGAGGAATGTGTCCGGGTCTCAGACAGCGAGCCGAATCGTCAACGGGTACCGGAGGTACTTTCGGTTAACAAGCGCCTTGACGAACTTCAAGATCGTTCTCGCCGAGAAAACTTGATTTTTTATAGAATAGAAGATTGCGATTCGGAAACGTGGGCGCAATCAGAAGAAAAAATTTGCCAAATCCTCAATGAAACTCTGAAGCTAAACTTGGGAAGTAGCGACGACCGCATATCCCGCGCGCACAGGCTAGGCAGATTCGTAGTTGGCAAATCTCGACCAGTGATCGTAAAATTTGCTTCTTTTAAGTTCCGAGAAAGCATACTGCAGTCTAGAAGTAGTTTTCGCGAGTCTCATGTGTCAATCAGCGAGGATTTCTGCCGCGCAACAAGAAGCGTGCGCAAGAAGCTTTTTGAATTCGGCAGGGCGAGTGGCGAGAAGTATACCGTCAAGTACAATAAGCTTTACATCAACAAAAAGTGCTTTGTGTACTCTCCGGTGACCGACAGCGTTTGTGAGCTGCATACAAATGTGCAGACCTCATCAAAAGCTTCGTCCTCCGCTACGCATGCCGACGAAGATACGCTCTTATCCTAACAAAGTTCACCCCTCGGCTACTTATCGTAACTACTCAGTTTTATATTCTAACGTACGAAGTGTTCTTAACAAACGGGATGCATTATCTTCAATTTTTGATGACTGCGCCACCGATGTTGTAGTGTTAACGGAAACCTGGCTTACCCCTAACATTGCAAGTGTAGAGCTGTTCGATTGTGAAAATAATTATACCATTTACAGATGTGATAGAGAAGAATCACCAGGAGGTGGTGTACTTATAGCCGTAGCTGATTATATAGTTTCTAGCTATATAGTAATAGCATCACCTTTAGAATTTGTCTGTGTTTCCCTCCATGTCAACTATCAAAATGTCATATTTTGTGGCTGTTACCGCCCTCCGAGTGCGACGCCAGTGTTTTGCGAGCAACTGCATGATGCTTTGAATGATATTGTCAAAAGGCACCCGCATACACCTGTTTTTATTCTAGGCGATTTTAACTACCCGAAAATAAACTGGTCACTTCCTTCCTGTTCATTAAGCTCACTTTCAGCCGACAGTTTACATTTCGTGGAACTGTGCGAAGACTTTAACCTTACCCAACTCGTAACGCAACCAACAAGAATGGGCCCCAATTCATCAAATGTTCTTGATCTGATTCTCACCACTGTACCTGACCTTGTCCATTCTATTTCATATATCCCAGGCATAAGTGACCATTGTTTCGTGCACTTCAATCTAACAGGTTCTTTAAGGCGTCGGTCAAACAATTGGAAAACAATAAGAGACTACTCACGCGGCGATTATGACTCAATCAACAGTGAACTCGAATCGAATTTTGAGAGCTTTGCTAATGGCTTCTTTGATCGCAGCGTTCAACAAAACTGGAACTTGTTCAAAATGAAAGTTGAATCTTTAATCACGCGATACATTCCCACATACGTTATCAAGGGTCGCCAACGCCCCCCTTGGTTCTCAACTGACTTAAAAAAATTGCGGAATAAAAAGAAACGGTTGTTCCGTCAGGCAAAGCAGACTAATTCGTTAGCCCGTTGGCACGTGTACAAATCTGTCCTTTCCGAATACAGAGCAGCTATCAAGGAAGCCAAGCGCGTTTTTCTTAATAATACCCTTCCCTCAATTCTTGTAACTAACCCTTCTAAGTTTTGGAAAACTGTTAAACCTAGGGAAAAGGAAAACATTTCGCTTACGAACTCAGACGGGCAGCCAGTTCGCTGTGAAGAGTGTTGCATTGCATTAAATGATTTTTTTGTTACTTCTTTTTCAAGTTGTTCTGCTTTTGCGTTGCCGCAAATGCCTAGTCGTGATTTTTTACCCATGTATCCTGTTACCGTTGATGCCGCTGGAGTGCAAAATTTAATTCACAAGCTTAAGTTATCCTCTTCTTGTGGCGTAGATGAAATCAACTCAAAGTTTCTAAAAAACACTGCATTGTATTCATCAATTTACTTGTCCTTAATTTTTTCGCAATCTATTCAGACCTCCACTTTGCCGCTTGACTGGAAGGTGGGGAAGGTGGTCCCTCTGCACAAATCTGGTAACACACAGTCTCCTCTCAATTACAGACCAATTTCCCTAACCAGTGTTCCTTGTAAAATGTTAGAACATATAATTTACTCCAACCTTGTCTCATTCCTAGAATCAAATTCTTTTTTTACTCCCTACCAGCACGGATCCCGAAAAAGTTACTCACGTGAAACCCAACTTCTTTATTTTACTAATGACATAGCATCGGCTTTAGATCGCGGCTCCCTTGTGCATTGCATTTTTCTTGACTTTCAAAAAGATTTCGATAAAGTACCTCACCAATTACTCCTCCTGAAAATTAGTGCCTTAAACATTGACCCGAACATTCTTAAATGGATTGAATGCTTTCTGACTAATCGCACTCAGTTTGTAACAACTAATGGCTATAACTCACCTCTTTCTAAAGTAACATCCGGCGTACCCCAAGGTTCCGTATTAGGCCCTTTACTTTTTCTTATATATATTAATGATCTCCCAGACAGCATTAACTCCGCTATAAGGTTATTTGCAGATGATTGTGTAATTTACCGCGAAATAAACAATGAATATGATAACCAATTTCTACAGTCAGACCTTGACACTGTCTCAACCTGGTGCAATAAATGGCTTATGACTCTCAACTCTAACAAATCTAAATGCATGTCAATAACCCGGCGATCTATTTCTCCCCCCTGTACCTACAGAATTAACGCCGTTCCCCTCCAGCATGTCTCTTCATATAAGTACCTCGGCGTTTACATTACCAACAATCTATCTTGGCACACGCATGTTACCTACATCTGTAATAACGCTAACCGAACGCTAGGATACTTACGCCGCAACTTTTCTCGCGCTCCGCTGTCCCTCAAAATTCTATTATACCGATCACTAATTCGCCCAAAGCTTGAGTACGCGTCCGCTATATGGGATCCCGTGCAGCAAAATTTAATTAACGCGTTAGAATCTGTTCAGAACCGCTCAGTTCGGTTCATTTGTTCTAATTATTCCCGTACTGCTAGCATATCAGAAATGAAATCTAACCTTGACCTACCCAATTTAACTGTCCGGAGGAAACTGGCGCGACTGCATTTTTTTCATAAGATATTTTTTCACAATCCATCAATGAAGCGAGACCTCATTTCACAACCGTCATACCACTCATCGCGCATTGATCATCAGCATAAGGTTGCAATTCCGTTTTGCCGCACCAAATTCTTTTCAGCAGCCTTCTTACCGAAAACAGCCGCCGATTGGAACCACCTTCCCTCTTCCGTTGTATCAATAACAGACCCTTTGTTCTTCAAGACTGCAATTTCTCAGCAATGCTTGTAACTATACGCAGTTTCCATTATCTATCTTTGTCTTGTATGTGCTTGAATTTTTATACATTTTTTAGTTTACTTATGTTGCCTTCCTGATTTGCGCATCTGATACTTGTTTCTTTATTTTGTCTTTTTTCTTGTGTGTTATATATGTTGTACCCACCCCTGCTGTAATGCCCTACGGGCCCTGAGGGTATTCTAATAAATAAATAAATAAATAAATAAATAAATAGGAGACAGAGGGCGCCAGTAGTCGACCAGAAGCACCGTGACAAACAGGTGAAATGGCGGCGCCCAGCTCCAGCGACACGCAGCGAAGGAGAGGTACGTTTTTGGCTATTATTCTATATTTTGTAAACATTAAATAATATTTTCTGCTCACATATTGAATATACGCACAGCGGAAGCGCAATAAAGCATTATTACTACGGTATTCACAACTATTGACTTGCGATAAGCGTCTATACGATGGGCCACGTTTGTGGACATAAGTTCTAAAAGGGGGTACTGCTTTCCGGGTATGCGCTCAACAGCTAGGTTCCTGACCGATGAAGAGATCGTTGCCATGCTAGAAGAAAGTGATGCTGGCCTCTCGGACTCGGAAGACGAAGAAGAATGGGCCTCGTCACCACTTGCAAGTGATGTAGAGTCTTCAGGCGAGTCTGCAGATGAACCTGAACCGGATATTGCCCAGCGACCAACGAAAAAAAAGAAGAAAAGTTCCTGGACCTTGCAAGCATAAGTGTTTCTCACATTTTTTCTGTCGGTTCGTTAAAATTAAATATTCGTTTCGCTGTTACAGATTTTGCAAGAGGGACTGTCCTGACAACGACAACAAAGACGATGATTTCCGGGAGTTTCTGACACCGCACGAGTACTTTGAAAAATATTTTCCTTTGGACTTTTGGAAGGAAGTTGCTGAGCAAACAAATTTGTATTCGGTTCAGAAACGAAACCACCGATCTGTGCAAACCAGTACACTTGAAGTAAGAAAGCTTGCTGGGATCCACCTGCTGATGGGGATTATGCACCTTCCCCAAGTCCAGCTCTACTGGTCTCGAGGAACAAGGACACCATCTGTTGCGGACCACATGACAAGGAACAGGTTTTACGAGCTGCGTAATCACCTGCACTTTGTCGACACTTCAGCAACTACAGCACGCCAAAAGGAAGACAAGCTTCACCTTGTTCGACCAATAGTGGATTGCTTCCAAGCCGCCTGCCGAGCACTGCCCCGCTCAAAAGAACTGTCGATCGACGAACAGATGATCCCATTTTCAGGAAGATGTGGATTCAAGCAGTACCTCCCTTCGAAACCGAATCCACTCGGTCTCAAGAATTTCGTTTTAGCCTCCCCTGACGGTCTAGTCCTCGACTTCGTTGTTTACACCGGGAAGAATACTGTAGACGCTGATGACTCAAAATTGTATGGCCTTGGGGGAGCAGTGGTCAAGAAGCTAGCATTAACCATAACGGATGACCGAGCACACATCTTCACTGACAGGTATTTTACAGGCCTGCGAATCATGGACCACCTTCTAGAAAGAACAGTGTTTCTTACTGGGACAGCGAATGCAAACCGTACAGAGGGCGCGGCTGCAAACCTTCCAAGCGACAAAGCAATGAAGCGGGGTTACAGCGCTTGCCTTGTGCGAGATGATGGAGAAGTGTGCGTTGTGAAGTGGAAAGATGATAAGAGTGTTCTTTTGATGTCAAGTGCCGTTGGGTGCGACCCCGTCGCCACATGCATGCGGTGGTGCAAAGAAGCAAAGAAGAAGGTTCCTGTTCCCCAGCCAGCTATTGTTGCTCATTACAACAAGTTCATGGGTGGTGTAGACTTGGTCGACCGATATGTGTCGTGCTATCGGATAAACATCCAAACAAGAAAGTGGACGGTGAGGTTTTTCACTCACTTTCTGGACCTTGCCGTATGCAATTCATGGATCTTGTATCAGCGTGACGCCCAGGCCATGGGCATACCAAAAAAGGAAGTGCTTAGCCAGCTGCAGTTCAAGCAAGACATCGCTGAGACACTAATAAGGGAAAACCCCATGCACAACCGCAAGGAAAGGAGCGATCCGCCTGCGACTGACAACTCAAGGCCTGTGCAACTGCCAAACCTTGACACACGGCGTGACCGCTTTGATCACTTTCCCGAATTCTGCAGCCTAAAAAATGCAATGCGGTGCAGAAACGAAAACTGCAAAGGGAAGACGAGAGTTAAGTCAAGGAAAGGAGCGATCCGCCTGCGACTGACAACTCAAGGCCTGTGCAACTGCCAAACCTTGACACACGGCGTGACCGCTTTGATCACTTTCCCGAATTCTGCAGCCTAAAAAATGCAATGCGGTGCAGAAACGAAAACTGCAAAGGGAAGACGAGAGTTAAGTGCACCAAATGCAATGTTTTCCTATGTCTGCAAGGCAAAAATTGCTTCGTCAAGTTCCACAACGCTGGCAACTGATGTCCTCCTATGTGCACCCTTTTGACATTGTTCACAACCAATGTCCACAAGTGTGGACATTCTTGAATTACATCAAATAACGGGAATTTTTTCATTGTTTTTTTTGTTATAGACTAAGACTGAAGTGTTCAATAAAGCTTTGTAAAAAAAATAAGGTTTTCTTCATTCCTTCTTAGGCCAATAGTGAAGAGGTTAATCTACGGGCTGCTCGTCGTCGTGCTCAACGCCGGGCTGAACGCTCTGAGAGGGCGGAGGATTGGACAGTCTGCAACTGCATCGACGCGGTGTGCAGGTGCCATGCCCACGATCGCTACGCCGAAAGCTGGTCCAGCCTCTGCCGCTCCTTCGAACAGCAATACTACAACAGGCGCGCCTGGCGGGTGTTCGGGGCGATGCTGCGACCGCGGGTCCCGCAAGCTCCGGTCCTCTCCACCGCTATCGCCCTGCAGCTAACCACGGCCCAGCTGACGGAACCACTCGCCAACACCTTCCACGCCCCTGTCCTCGTCCCTGACACAGTGCAGCTTCCCCCTCTGCCAGCGCATCACCAGCCGGAACTGTTTGCTCCCGAGCGCTTTTTCCCCACGTCTGAGATTGTGTGACAGATAGAGGCCCTCTGTACGCAGGACTTCACCATCGGCAAGCTCCGTCACGTCCTTGCTACGCGGAGGAACCGTTCTGCGCCTGGCAGTGACGGCATCACGTACCAGATGCTGCGAAACCTCGACGAAAGCCAACTTCCTGGCCTGCTCAAGGGATATAACACCGTCTGGCGCTCGGGTGCGTTTCCGGCAGCGTGGAAGGAGGCCATCGTCGTTCCGGTGCGCAAGAAGGGCAAGACCGTTCTGCGCCTGGCAGTGACGGCATCACGTACCAGATGCTGCGAAACCTCGACGAAAGCCAACTTCCTGGCCTGCTCAAGGGATATAACAGCGTCTGGCGCTCTGGTGCGTTTCCGGCGGCGTGGAAGGAGGCCATCGTCGTTCCGGTGCGCAAGAAGGGCAAGTCCGCGTCGGAATCAACCTCCTACAGGCCAGTTTCGCTTACATCAGCTGCCGGGAAAGTGATGGAGGCCATGGCTCTCAAGCGCCTCGAGTGGATAGCTGCGGCCTTCAACTTCCTGGCGGACGTCCAGAGCGGCTTCCGCTGCCACCGATCAACTGCGGATTGCATCTCCGACGTTGTCACCACGCTGGAGGATGCAAAGTTCCGCGGTGAAGCCAAATATTTGGTTCTCCTCGACATCAAGAGTGCCTTCGATAGCCTGCCTCATGCGGCCGTTTTGGACGCTCTACGTGCAATGGGTGTGTAAGACAGGCTTCTCGGGTACGTTGAGAAGTTCCTCGGGGGCAGAACGTTCCGTGTCCGCATTGCTGGCGACCTCAGCGCGCCTCGCCCGTCCACTGCTGGTGTGCCGCAGGGCAGCATCTTGGGCCCCATACTGTTAAACCTCGCCCTCGCGCGCATCGTGGACTACATTTCACGAAACTTGCAGTACGAGGTGCGCATTGCCATTTATGCGGACGACATTGCCTGCTTTGCGAGTGGACCCACTTCGTGCGGGATGCAGGTGCGACAGAGCATCAATCGCTCTCTCGAGGTCGTGGATGCTTACATCAAGAGCATTGGGCTTCAGCTCCACTGCCAAGACTGAAGCGCTTCTCGTCCACCCAACTCTCAGGGGGCGGTATGAGGTTAGCTTCTGTGAAGCCTGCAGGCGGCTGCGGGCGAGTTGGCGTGCGTGGTCGGCTCGCGCGATGGCTTCGCCGGCATACTCCGTGACCGAGGGCAGCAAGGTGTCAAATGGTAGGGCGGGTTCTCGGCCGTATAGAAGATAGAATGGTGAATAGCCGGCAGTGTCGTGACGTGACGAATTATATGCGAACGTCACAAATGGCAAATGAACGTCCCAGTCCTGGTGGTCGGCCGCTACGTATTTAGAAAGCATGTCGGTTATGGTGCGGTTGAGGCGCTCCGTAAGACCGTTCGTTTGCGGATGGTACGAAGTGGCAAACTTGTGCTTGGCAGAGCAAGAGCGCAGGATTTCTTCAACGACAGCTGATAGGAAGGTGCGGCCCCGGTCAGTGAGAAGTTGGCGTGGAGCTCCGTGTACTAAAATAATATCATATACCAGAAAGTCCGCC
The DNA here is from genome assembly GCF_043290135.1 of Rhipicephalus microplus. Lineage (NCBI taxonomy): Eukaryota > Metazoa > Arthropoda > Arachnida > Ixodida > Ixodidae > Rhipicephalus > Rhipicephalus microplus. The sequence continues at coordinate 61,741,486 of NC_134705.1, read as the reverse complement.
ACATCGGTTGCGCAACTCGTCGGAAGTGCTCGTGTGATAGCGTAACGTGTCGCATAGTCAGTGGCGACAGCGATCCATTTGTTGCCTGAGCTGGAGATCGGGAATGGGCCAAGCAGGTCGTGGCCAACTCGAAAAAAAGGTTCAAAGGGAATGTCGATCGGCTGAAGGAATCCAGCTGGTAGCGAAGATGGCTTTTTGCGGCGCTGGCAGGGTTCACAAGCGGCGACGTAGCGTCGAACAGAGCGGGCAAGACCAGGCCAAAAGAAACGACGACGTACACGGTCGTATGTGCGAGAGACGCCCAAGTGGCCCGCCAAAGGAGCGTCATGAAGTTGGTTGAGAACAGTCGCACGAAGATGTGCTGGTATGACGGGGAGCAAGTCATGGCCATATGGATCGAGGTTACGGCGATACAGGATGCCGTCTTTTACCAGGAACATTTGCAGAGATGCGTCGCGAGGCCTTGACTCAAGCTTGCCAATGATGGTTCGCAGGGAAGCATCCAGGCGTTGTTCGTGGCCAAGGTTGAGTAGCTGCATCACAGACAGAAGGTCTGGAAAGGTGTCAGTATGGGCAGCCTCTTCCACAGGGTAGCGTGATAAGCAATCAGCATCTTGGTGTGACCGCCCTGTTTTGTACGTTACGGTGAACGTGTATTCTTGTAATCGTAGGGACCAACGAGCGAGGCGTCCTGTGGGATCCTTGAGTGAGGCCAGCCAGCAGAGCGCGTGATGGTCGGTAACTACCCGGAATGGACGCCCGTATAAGTATGGGCGAAACTTGGCGACTGCCCACACGAGAGCGAGACACTCACGTTCCGTGATTGAATAGTTGCGCTCGGCTGTAGATAGCAGGCGGCTTGCATATGCTATAACACGGTCATGTCCGCGTTGATGTTGCATTAGCATTGCTCCGATGCCATGCCCACTAGCGTCAGTGCGAACCTCGGTTGGAGCTGATGGATCGAAATGGGCTAAAATCAGCGGTGTTGTAAGGAGCGTCGTGAGCTGGGAAAAAGATGAGGCTTGATCAGCGCCCCAGAAAAACGGGGTGTCCTTCTTCAGCAGGTTTGTGAGTGGGCGTGCAATGATGGTGAAGTCCTTAACAAACCCTCGAAAGTAGAAGCACAAGCCCACAAAACTGCGAACATCCTTTGTTGACTTCGGAACAGGAAAGTCCGTGACGGCGAGAATTTTCTCGGGATCTGGGCGGACTCCTGCGGCATCGACGATGTGGCCAAGTACGGTTATTTGACGACGAGCAAAGTGGCATTTCGACGAGTTCAGTTGAAGTCCGGCTCGACGAAAAACTTCAAGAATCGCCGATAAATGCTTGAGATGGGAGTCGAATGTGGGCGAGAAAACGATAACGTCGTCTAAATAACATAAGCAGGTTGACCATTTAAACCCTTGGAGCAACGAGTCCATCATTCTTTCAAATGTGGTCGGCGCATTACAGAGACCAAAGGGCATAACTTTGAAGTGATGAAGTCCGTCAGGAGTGACGAATGCGGTCTTCTCACGGTCCATCTCATCCACAGCGATCTGCCAATAGCCAGATCGAAGGTCGATAGTGGAAAAATACGTAGCACCGTAAAGGCAGTCTAAGGCATCGTCGATTCTAGGCAACGGATAAACATCTTTCTTCGTAATTTTGTTGAGATGCCTATAATCTACACAAAAACGCCATGTTCCATCCTTCTTTCTGATCAGGACGACAGGAGAAGCCCAGGGGCTACAAGAAGGTTCCATTATGTCTTTTGCAAGCATCTTTTCGACTTCCCGTTGTATGACGGTGCGCTCGGACGCGGAAACACGGTATGGACGTCGGTGAATGGGACTCGCGTCACCAGTATTGATGCGATGGGTAACAACACTCGTTCGGCTTAAAGCCGTGCTGGCGAAGTCGAAAATGTCACTATAGGACTCCAGGACGTGACGAAGAGCTTCCGCTTGATCAGGAGCGAGGTCTGATGGTACCATGTGGTCAACGTCGACGCCCGATGAACATGATAGAGTTGGTTCATTGTCTGAGGTGCAGCAATCATCCACTCTGAAGGGTTCAACCATATGGTCTTGTAGAGCAGTAATTTCGGCCAGGGAGATACCTTGTGGAAGAATTTGGGCTGTGAGGGCGAAATTGACAATAGGAAGGCATGTGCGGTTTTCAACGATTGTCAAAATGGTGTGCGGAACAGCGACGCCATGCGTAAGCATCACGGCATGAATTGGTGCCACCATGTATTCACCGTCAGGTAGAGGTGGTGTAGAGAAGAGGTCGATATGTGTGACACAGTTAGGCGGAAGGCGTGCGAAATCAATGCAGCAAAGGCGACTTTGGGGTGGGTTGGTCAGATCAGAAAGTAGAGGCATTTCAAGGTCAAGACAGCCGGCTGAACAATCTATAAGGGCCGAGTGAGCGGTGAGAAAATCCATGCCTAGAATTACTTCATGAGGACAGTTTTCTATAACGGTGAAAAGAACAGCAGTGCTTCTATCGGCGATAGTCACACGGGCAGAGCACATGCCGATAATTGCGGCAGTTCCCCCGTCGGCGACTCGAACGGCTCGGTTCAAGGCGGGTGTGACAACTTTCTTTAGGCGGCGACGAAGAGCAGCACTCATTATGGACACATGCGCGCCAGTATCGATCAACGCGCGCACAGGTACATTGTCTAAAGTAACGTTCAACAGATTCCGGGTGGTCGGTAATGTCACACGAGGATTTCTTGCAGAGGTCGTCGTCAATGCAGCTTCACCTCCAGAAGCTGCACTGCCTAGTTTTCCGGTCGGGGGCGCTGCGAATAGGTCGGAGAGGCAGGACGGCGTTGTGGGGGCGAACGAGATTGACGGCGAGCAGGGGATGGCGAGCGGGCGTAGCGAGGTCTCGTCAGAGGTGCGGCAGGATCAGAGGATGTGGTCAGCATAGGGGAACCAAAATCAAATGTTGAGGCCGACTGGTGGTCAGAAGTGGCTTGGGTAGGAGGCCCATAGCGTGCCGGCGGAGCCCAGTGATTGCGGCAGTGGCGAGCAATATGACCGACACGTCGGCAGTTAAAGCATATGGGCTTGTCGTCCAGTGTACGCCATTCGGACAAATTGCGCTGTCGAGAGTAGTTGGAACCATATCGAGGAGCGGATGGACGACGATAAAAAGGCTCAGCAGAGTAGACTGGTTGAATGGGGTGTAGGCCGACGTTCGATAATTCTTGACGAACTACGGCTTGTATCAGTGAGATAGTGGTCGGTGAAGGATCAGGCGTTGGAAACGGAGTAGCTACTGGTTGGGCTGCCTCGACCTCACGACGAATGATGCGGGTGAGGTTGTCACATCGGGGAACTGGGCGGACGGAGTCATCACACGAGGAAGTAGCAGCTGTGTTCGGCAGGCGCGTGATGCCGTGGGTGACGCGGCGGGCTTTAGCCTGTTCTAGACGGCGGCATTCTGTCAGGATCGTGTCGATGGTCGTGACATTATTAAAAACCAGCAGGTTGAAGGCATCGTCAGCAATCCCTTTGAGGACATGGTTAACTTTTTCTTCTTCTGACATGCGCTGATCGACCTTGCTACAAAGCGCCAAGACGTCAAGAATGTATGACACGTACGATTCAGTAGACGTCTGGGCGCGAGTGGCGAGAGTCTTCTTGGCAGCGAGCTGACGACCAGATGAATCGCCGAAAAGATCGCGGATCTTCGATTTGAAAAGATCCCAACTTGTGATTTCGGCTTCGTTGGTTTCGAACCATGTCCGCGGCGTGCCGTCGAGGTAGAACACAACATTGGCCAGCATGAGCGTCGGATCCCAGCGGTGGGTAGCACTGACTCGCTCGTACCGGTGCAGCCAGGAGTCAACGTCGATGGTGCCGTCAGCGGAGAAAGTTCCAGGATCCCGCAGGGGTGGCAGGGTGACGTAGGTTGTTGACTCGGATCGAGAGACCGGTGGGGATGAGGCACTGGCAGTGGAAGTAGCCGAAGAGTCCCCGGTGTTGCGACCGCTGCGCGTCTCCATCGAGGTACGGGAGTCGTCCACCTCCACCAATAATGTTACGGGTAACGTATTTAATAAATTGAATACGATGCACTGTGCTCGGCGAACAAGATGGCGACAGTTCATCAACAACCAGCCACCAACGTCGTCTTTCTCTTTCTTCCAGACAGGCTGTGCCGGCGGTTGCGTATCAATATGTCGCCCAAAGGTGCCGCGCCGCGGCGCCACTGCAGCGTAGAGGCCACATTTCGCCTGGTTGTCCTTGTTCTAGAAAGACAGCACATGCAGCCGGCGCGAGCGAAAAAGTCTCCACGGGTACTTTGTGTTTGTGATTTCTTTTTAGATGAACGCCCACTTCTAGTATTGTACATTCGAAGCGGCACGTTCGCGCGACGATGCCTTTCAGGTGCCGTGTACCGGGGTGCCATTCTGGTTACAATGGCATTAGCGAAAAGGTATCGCTGTTTTGCATGCCGAGTGTTCGCGAGCAGTTCGAGCACTGGAAGCGAGCCATACCGCGGCAAGAAACGGACGACATCAGATTCGATTCGAAGCATGTGCGTGTGTGGGCAAAGCACTTTGACTCATCGGACATCATCCGTACGGATGATTTCGTGATAAACGGTGATGCCATGTCGTTGCCGAGGGACAAGCCGCGCCTCAGGCCTAACGCCATTCCCCGTGTGTCCGACAGCCTACCAGCATACTTCATGACGCCGAAGCCCCGACCACGGACAGTTCGACCACCACAGAAGCGGCCTAGGGAGCCGTCGCGTAAAAGAAAAGCAGTCGAAGTTCCTGTGCTGCCTACGAGCACGTTGGGTACTGCGCCGGCAGACGATGGTACGTAATCTGCCCGTTTGCGCTAAGGCGGCTGTTTGCATTTCTTGAGCGTGCGATTTACTTTGCATGGCGTGTATACATGGTGTTTGGTGTGAAGTATGTACATACTGCTGCTGTTTTCAACATTTTCACAGATGCAGCAGCTTGTAATATTACCAGCAGCGACCAGAGTTGTGACTGCGCCTGCCAAATGGATAACGAACTTAGCTGTTGCTGCGCAGCGGAAAAGGCAACTCTGCGGTATCAGCTTCGGGCCGTCAAACAGCAGCTTGCACGGTGCCAAACAATGCTCGCAAAATTGAGGGTGCAGGCTGGCAGACAAAAAATGCTGAAGCAGAGCCTTCGGAAGCTTACTGATCAGGGGAGGTTTGTCCTAGATCAATGTTTAATGAAAGGAAACGCGAAGTCTACCTATTTATCTAAATATCTAAATATAGTGTGCCTTTATACGCCTTAAAGGCTGTTAACCATTCCTCAATGTGGCGACCCTTTTACTGCCTATATTGTATATTATATCAGTGCCTCTTTTATTTGTTTGCTTACTTGAAATTGTACCCTATATTAGGACGCCATCGGTCCGACACCTACGCACTCTAACACCTATTTGTGTTCATAACAAGGATCACAACAAAACTGCTTTGCTCAGCACTGAAAGCAACAAATTCCTCGTGGCTAGACCAATTGGTTGATGGGTTTTTGTAATTTTTGCACGTTTGGCAGCCTGTTTATAGGCGTATGATCTATGCACATACCTCTGAGAGTGTATATACTCTGGCATTGTGGCATTTTAGCGATTTTCACTATATGCAAGGTGTCTTTACATTAACAGCCAAGCTGCATGGTTTAGTAAGCATGAAAAGCACTATGATGATAAGGCTGTAAGCTTCCAAACACATTTCAACATGTTTTTAATGCAAAACAATTTTGCGCACCTTTTCCCATCAGGTACAACAAAGATTGGCTCTATGACAGCCTTCCTTCGAAAATTAAGTCGACTGCAGTGTACACATTTCTTCATGAGAATGACTTCCTGCCTTTGCCAAATGTGCGCACATCGTACACCTACATGAAAAACCTTAAAGCGGACTTTGGGTTTGATTCAGACTTATTTTCCGTGCCAAAGGAAAAGCTGCTTGCTTGCCCCAAGAGGGAACGACGAGGTTTGTAACCAGTGTCTCCATCACTTCATCATGCTTTCCTTATATTCCTTGAACAAGTTGATTTCATTTTTTTCTTCTCTTCTATAAGAGTGTTAATGTTCGACAAGATGAGTGTACGAAAAAGCCTGCACCTAAGGGAGTCTGACATGAAACTCGTGGGAAAAGTGGAATTTGGGAAGCACACCAGACCATCAGATAACGAGCGAGATGCTGACCACGTGCTAGTTTTCCTATTCTGACCTTTCCTTGCCGGTTGGTCTCAGACCGTAGGCCCATTCTGTACTTCAAGTGCTGCTCCAGGTTCAATCATTGCAAAAATTGCTGCTGCAGTGCATTGTGTACTTGTTCTAATTCCGGAGCTATTGTGGACGCAGTGACATGTCACAACTCAACAAGCAACTGGTCAGCTTTGAAATCATTGGGTAGGGCAATTACTAAAGTGCATATTTGTATCTAGAGTATAAATGATAAAATAAACTGCCTAACCTCATATAATATATCATTTTTAGACATATGCGGTGAAATGGGAAACACAAGAACATCTTTGAACATCCATGTGACCCTTCCAGAGAAATCTATTCAGTGATAGACCAACCCCACACATTCAAGTGTATACGAAACAATCTACACAAAGTTGGGAAGTTTTTGGTAAGCTAGAAATGAGTTTTGCCTGTTTGAAATGAACTTTCAATGACTATTTAATACTAATGAAATTTGTGTGCAGCTCCCACAGGGACAAGAAGTGTACCACTCCGATTATGCGGATCTTCTTGAATATGCAGAGGAACAGGGCAGTTTTCGTGCTGTGCCAAAGCTTACAAAGGCACATGTATCACCAAATGCCTTTCAGAAATTGAGTGTGACGCTTGCAGTTCAGGTAAGAAACATTAAAATTTTCTTCAGCTGAGAATGATTTTGATAATGGTATTTTAGCTAAGAACAATTTCATCAGAAGAGCATTTCTATATTTAAGCTATTCAGTGAATCCACTGCTGCAGCAATGGAATTTTACAATACACAGGATGGCTGCAAGAAACTCCACAATTCCTCGGCAACATCGCAGTTCACAAGACGAATGAACAGCCTTTCTGACTGCCTGAACTCTCGACGGCCAGAGCACGTACAATATAAAGAAGCCGAGCATATTGCTGTAAGAAATCAGTTCTTTTCATTCAGTAAACATTTTGTTCTCGAGGCTGAAATGTGATCGATTCGCAGACACTGAAAGAACACTTTATGTGGCTGGATAGCTGCTGCAAGTATCTGGATGAGCTGTCAAAGCAAAGAAGCTGCTTCCTAAGCAAACCTACGTGTGAACCTCTGCGTATAACTCTCCTTAGCACCATTTCTCTTGTTGAAAGCCTGCTTTCATATGGTTTTTGTTACGCGCTGGTTGGAAACTTCAGGCAGGATTTATTGAAGGTAAATAACTATTTTTTCACAAGTTTTCACTGATAACACATGCCCGTTCTTCCAGAGATTCTTCGGCATAGTGAGACGTGTTGCTGGTGATGGAGGGCAGCCAACAGTGCAGCAGTTTTTGTTTATATACAGAATGCTCTCCATTAACAACCTGGTACAACCACCCAAACGAGCGTCAGTGGCTAGAGATGGGCCACAGTCTCTGCTCAAGCTCCAGGACATTTTCAACCAAGCAAAAGCACCCATAAATCATGTGAGCAAAGCTTTGTTAACAAAATAGTTGTTGGGCAATACATGGGTGTATAATTGTTACCAATTATGGGCAACCAAAATTGCTTAATTGAAATATAAAAAAAACTCAGGCATGTCAAACAATATTGTCCTATCTATAGAGCACTAAATGTGCATTTCTCTCATTGGTTCACTGTTTACTTTTCGAACAAAATTGCGGTTTACGTTACAGGCCGACTCTCTGGCAGTTCTCCTAGACGATGTCCTATTGAAGCCTGACAACAGTGTGGAGAAAGCTTCGGGTTTGTGTTCCCAAGAATCGCCAAAAGAGCACATTCTGGAATATGTTGCAGGCTTCGTGGTGAAAAAGTTTTCTTCTCTGAAATGCTCCGGCTGTGTCGCAACGCTAAAGTCTGAACGAGTGCCAGCTGGCCTAATACTTGCAAGATCCAAAGGTCATCTTCAAGTGCCCTCTAACCGGCTGCTTACGCTCCTGACAATTGTGGAACATCACCTGGAATGGAACTCTTCACAATTGAAAAAGTGGCATGTGCCAATGCATAAATGAGCATTCTTGAGGGCAATTTGCTGGACGGCCGCACGGCTTCGGCAGCAGTTGGTTGCACACTACATTTCATTAGCATCACTGCTGAGATTATTCATTTTTTTCTTAGGACTCGCCGGCATTTTTTTACTAGAGAAAAAAAAAAGGCGCACGCAACCATCAGTGCGAAAAACCTGTCCAGCAAGCAGGGCCGAAAAATCTGCTTGTACGAAGCAGCAGGCACATGTCGGCCCAGCACTGCCTATGTAACTTGTTTTTGCTTGAATATTGCAAATAAAATCACCACCAAGCACAAACAAAAAAAAACTCTGCTTTGCTGTTTGAGCAATAAAACATTTTCGTCCTGTAACCTCGACTGCATTCTCTGTGTGCGAGTATTTATAGACAGCAAATTATTTGCATAACCATTTAGTTTCAATTCGTGCATATGCATCTTGTATGCTGACATCAAAAGCTATTGACAATTTTAACCTATTCTTAAGCTTGCTACTGCAGCTCTGTGCTGTTTGGAAAAAAGGCCATCCCACAGAAGTGACTTCGTTTCCTAAGCAAAGTAGGCTTCCAGCCGTGATGAATGGGCCGTTCGTAACTTATGGCAGCAGGAAAAAAAAAAAAACAAGGTATAAGACTTCTATGTCCATACTCCTCTAACACTGCTGTTGTGCTTTACACTACCCCAGTGCTGAGTGAAGGCGAAAATTAGATGTTAATTATCAAGCATATGCACAGCCTCATTTCCTTAAAAATAAATAAATGAATAAATAAGCTCGCAATTACAATCCTATTATGCGTCTTCGTTCACCAAGGAAATATGATACTGTATGCAATCATGCGTCAATCTTCGTCACCCTGATCGAGCGAGTTAAAAAGAAAAATACTTTGTTTCTTTTGTAACATTACATTAAGGTGGCAAGAGCAAAAGACCCCACAGCCTGACAGAGGCTCCTGCTCCGAATGAGTTAGAGATAAAAAAAAGCGCACTGCTGAGACAGGGGGCATTAATATGCCCCTGTGTCACTCTGATTCACGAGGTTTTCATCGGGGACATTAACAGAAAAATATTGCATGAGAAAACTTTGTCGCACACTTGGACTGATACGCACGAAAGTTAGCAAAGCTTGCGAGGCCTGAATTCGACAATTGTTGCCGTCAAGCAAGCGTTTCATTGAGGGCTACAAGCCGTCGACCTACCTGTTTTAAACGGCGTGCCGTCAAGTGCAAGCTCACGTCCTAGAAAAGCTTATGTTGAGTAAAATTAGAGCCCGCCACCACTGCTGCAACGACTCGCGTGCAGTCGGAGTTCCGAAAATAACAGTGCACGACATTAAGCTCAGGTTTCATTTACTGACAGCACTGCTGATGTCTTATCCTTTGAGCGTATCACAGTCGCGTCGAATTTTTTTTATTCGAGGCCTGTTGGGCCAACAAAACACAAAATTCGCAGTAGGAATAGGTCCGTGCGCGTCATCTGCTGGCACACTGTGCCGCCAGCTGACTGAGATTGTTTACTTTTCTGTATGCGTCTTGTCTTCGGTAAGCAAACATTCTCAGTCAAAGTTCAAGTTTGATTAGTATGTTAGTATGATTTCAGCGAGAAAATATGATGTAAATAATGTCTACAAGGAGCCGGACTTTCAGCCGCGACGTACCCGAGAAGAAAAAAAAAAGATGCATGCGCAGCCTGCGGCGGCCGCTCGGGGAGATGGCCTTTCTTATATTGTAGCGCCCCTAGCGGCTGGCGGTAGCTTTATATTAAACTGAGGTGGCAGTTTCGTGAGCAGAAAAACGTATTAAAGGACTATGCCGTCGCCTTACCATCACGGCGACGCGTCATGGCCAAGGAGGTGCCTATGTCGTCCGCAAAGGTGCTGATGTGGTCCCTGAACCTCATTGCCATGCACTGTGAGCCCTCCGAACACGCGATAGCCTATATGTCAACTTGGGTGACGACTTTACCAGTTACCTTATTGGCGAATACTACCCCTCCCACGGTAACTCAGTTCCAGCTGGTTGTACCTTTTCCCCCCCAAGTGGTGGGAAAATTGGCCACATGAAATCACCCGCCAACATTTAAGACAACCGTCACTGAGGCCTCCGTTCGTCTGGTCATGCACTGAGTTTGTGTGGAACAGTGTGCGTGCAGCCGAATACAGTGATGGTACAAGAAGTTTACGAATTGTGTCAAATATGCATAGAACATCGACCCATCTCGCACCAAAGTGGACAAAATAAAGTACATCATGAAAGGAGTCGAAAGATTTCAGATTCTTGTCGCTAGAAATCCTCAGACTGTAACTGATGCGGTACAACTCAGTCGTTCGATGAGCTGCAAAAGCAGCTTGTCTATAAGCTGTGTTGCCGAAGATACAGCTGAAACATCCACCCTTGTCAGCGATGTTGCACCTGGTCCCACTGCTTTACTGCTCGAAATCAAGCAGTCCATCCACGAGGAAGTTGCACATCCACTTTCTCTAGTCGCCCAAGCACCTGAGCCAGTGACGGTATTAGACCGAAGTCTTCAAGCCCCAGGCTACTTGCCAAGTACCACGGCCCATACCACGTGCTTCAGAAAGCAACGCTGGAACTACCTCATCAAGCCATTAGAAAAATGTTCTCACCATCATCGCCGGGACAGGAAAACTATCCGTGTGTCCCGACTCGAGCATTGCTATAATCTTCCTGTGTTTTCTGGCCCCTAAGTGGCCAGTATGGCCCCACCTTCCACAGGAAGTAAACTGTACTGAATGCCAATGACAGAGGCTCCAAATAAGAACAAGGGTCGGTGGCTGTGGTTGTTGCTCGCACTCGCCAGTAACCATACCCGCTTTACAAAAGGCCTTGCACAAAGCAACAGATAACTCTGCCTACATGCAGAAAACCCATAAGGCATAACGAAGACCTCAAAGAAAACTTCATAAGCTAAACGAAGAAATTCCTGACCTGAAGAAAACACTACAAACACTTCAAAACACGTGTCAAAGTGCATGAGTGCTTGAATGCTTAAGATGACAGTACATTTCAGCAGTTTTGGAGACCCAGCAGCTGCCATGCAAAGCGAAAAACTGGCTTTCTTCACTGAAGATAAAGTACGCAATTTTCATGCCTTAATGAGGAGGGCCATACCAAACCCCAGTTATTAACGAAAACCTGAGTATGGAAATAGAAGGCTTAGTAATGGCAAAACAGCAAATGAGCCCCCTCTCTCATTGACAAAATGTCCTTGCAACAAAAGGTCTACGGACGCCAAGTTGATTAACTTTTTCTCTTTGTCGAGATGTGCACTTGCTCAGGGTAAGATGCCAATGCAACACCATGCTGTGCAAACTGCTTTCTGTGCTTAGAAGACTTCCAGCTCCCTTCATCATACCCGTTAGCTTTTTTTTTACTCGGTATATCAAGGAAAAGCACATGTCACAGCGTAGGTGATTTGTGTTATTGAGAAAGTGTGTTTCCATGCATCGTAGGTTGTAACTTAGAACTAACAAATGTCTCGCTGTTGAAGAGCCTTTCTGACAGCTGCATAGTTTCCCACGTGGTGCCCCACCCAGTGCCGGTAGGTGACCTGCTTTTCCTTTCTGTTGATCAAAACCATGTGGTCAAGACTCTTTGCAATAATTTTCTGGAAAGAGCTTTCAGACAAACAGCTATTTGAAAGCGGCATCTACAGAAAGAACCTGTTAGAAATACAGTCTCAGTTGCTGGTTAAGCCTGTAAATGAAGATGTTAATTCACTGCTCTCAATTAAGGTTTACGAGAACAAAGTTCTAAACTCCCATATTGCTTTAAACTTTCATTGTATAATGTGCTTTACTATTACTTGGGGCCTGGTCAACAATTTTATTCTTCAATGTTTTAACCCTTTCTCTTAATAACAAGTAAAGCAGTGCTTTTATTGATAGTATAAGGGCAGAACGTAAAGGCATTGTAGCTAATGCAGTGTCGACCAATAAGGGGCCAGGAAACACAGCAATGCAAAGGCTGTGTGGTATTCATGCTTCGAAATGTCAGACGATATGTCCCCACCCCTGTGGCAGTGAGACACAGCCGTATATTTTTGTGGATTCCCCTCTATTAATAATTTGAAGGGTAATCTAATCAGGGACAACGAAAGTGACAGCTGCCAACCAGAACCAATTACCCAGAAACAGGGACAATCTTCAATATACAGGAAAGACCCTACCTTTAGCCGCCCCCCCCCCCCCCAAAGATTGTCAAGGCTTCTGAATACACTTCCCAAGTTCAGAGAGCTACACACTTTTTTGGTATGTCTTTATGAGACGCACGCTGGGATTGGAAGCGGTCTTCGACATCAGCAGGCGAGTGAAATGCTAAAGAGAATGCTTCTCGTCATCGTTTGCTCGAGTTATGAACTTCGAGGACTCATTACATCACTTCCCGTGCACCACTTTCTATAATTCTTCTTGCATTCGTCTCAGTAACAAACGCTACACGTTCCAGTGCTAAATAAGGCTGTCACAAAAGTGGCGCAGGGCCCCTTTAATTCTTGCAATTAACCAACCAAACAAACAGTTTCTTCAAGAATTCACCCTCCTAATTCTCACGATAATTAAGAATGCTAACAAAGGAGCCGGAAAACCTACGCGCAAAATGGCTTTGTTCTGGCCACCTTTGCTTTGTTTTTGAGCATGTGCTAAACAATTATAAAAGTGTGAGTGCATTGAATTGTGCAAGCTTTAGTTATCCTGAATTGTATTTTCATTTTTTTTAATCTACATGCCACGCTACTTTGACTGAAATGTCACAGAGAAGCCAGCTCGCATTCTTGTGGTAATGATATGGTGCTGTGAATGTTACTTCAAAGGTATTTTGCAAGCAACTGCTGATGTGAACTTGGAGGTAGCCCTGCGAGAGAGCACTGTAAGGAATATCACAAAGTGTTACTTCTTCAATCCCTACAATGAGAAAAGAAGCCAAGACATTTTACACAGGGTGAGAGATGCCGGCAGTTGGAGCATAGATAGAACTTTGTTTTTTTATTGTGGGGGCATATTTCTTTTTTTTTTTTTTTGATGACCTCATTTGTACATGCTTTGAGTGGAATGAAGGTTGTGTTTATGTCCCACCCTAGTGTCGCGGCTAGTTTATTTCGCTGACTTTACGAAAGCATGCCAGTTCTACGCACATCAAGATGTGACAGTAAATACAAATATTAGACAAAGGCTCTCGAAAAATATTTCTTACAGTGCACTTCTTTTGGCTTACATAAGCACACCCCACATGACACTTATTTTTTACACGGTGTGACCTACATGTGTTGGGCAAATGACACACGGGTCACTTTTTCCTCGCCTACCACCTCCACTTCATAGAAGCGTGGTGCTTTGGGTAAGTTGGTAGGTCACAACAATTGTTATAGCGCGAACTGAGAATGATGACAAAAGGACAGCACTCGTCTTCTTGTCCCGTTGTGGTTGTTCTGAGCTCGCACAATGACAATCTTTCATCTGCAAAATCTGCAGTGCAATGCAAAATTATTCATTTGAACACTTTCAGTGCAAATAGACATATGTTGCAGTATACTACTGTTCCTTTGTCAGAAGAAAGGTGTGTGACCTCAAAGAAACAGAGGCATGCAAAAACCCAAAAGTCTGACTAACAATTTCGTGCAGGTTGGCCTAGTTCAAAATATAAAAATCTGTCAGAGACCAATTTCAGAGACGTAGATGGCTATCAAAGCTTTAAGGTGATAGGCCACCTTCAAAAGTCATTTTTTTTTTTTCGAAATAAATTTTTAGGGCTTTGCTTTTATTGCACTCCCAAACACTCACATGTACGTTGCAACAAAAATTATCCTTCTAGCGTCATTAGTTTGCGAGTTACAGCAAGTTTTCTATACCCTATGCTCCTATAGCAAAACCGAAACTACATTTCCAACTTTGGTTTCGGTTTTGAAAAATCGCTTTCAAGAGCAAGTGTTGTTTCATCTATATTAATGCTATTCAAAATAGTTTATTCATTTTGTTGTGACTGTTATATAAGATGATGTCATTAAATACAACTTTGTGTTTAAAAGTCTTCGTTAACTTCTAACAACAGCCACAAGGGGGACGCACGATGCTCGTTGGAATTTTTGTTGTTTGCCTTGGTCAGGCTACGTCAGGCTTCGTTCTGCATTTCTTCCATGTGTCAACGCTACTAGGGCTGTATCCTTAGGCCACCTGGACCATATTACAACCAGCATGGGGAAGTGCAGAACACAGAAGACGAGGAAGCGCAAGTTTGCTGGAAATCGCTACATGACGACGAGGCTGCCTACTGACACAGACACCAGTATTTCGGCGACCGCGAAGAAGCTTGGGGACATAAACAAGGCGTACCAGGCTCCACTAGAAAATACTGCGCTTCAAGGGAACAGGATAATGGACATTGGTATTCTTTCTTTAGTGTTTCCATCGCTGGCATGTTCCGAATGCATGAACACAACACTGAAGCTCGAGAAACGCTCTCTCCAAGGGATATGCTCGGCTTGTGCGGTCGTGTGTACTGACTGTGGGTTCAAGCGCCCATTTCATACGTCAAGAAAGGTGGGTCATGCCAATGAGAACAATATACGTCTGGTTTACACGATGCGCCAGTTAGGAAAAGGGCACGCTGGTGCGAAAACTATTTCCAAAGTGATGAAAATGCCTGCTCCTCCACGTCGCTCCGCCAAAGACAAATTGTCATCTCGGCTTTCTGCAGCGGCAAGAGAAGTGGCGTCGAAGTCGATGACTGTTGCTGCTGTGGAAGTTCGTTGTGTTGTGGGGAGTGCCGAGTGTGGTGTTTCAGGTGATGGCACGTGGCAGAAGCGTGGCCATTCATCTTTGAACGGTTCTGTGTCTGTGATTTCTGTTGACACGGGAAAGGTTATTGATGTTGAGGCCCTTTCTAGTTCTTGTAGGTCTTGTAAAACCAAAAGCAAGTTGAGGCAAGATAGTGCTTCGTACCAGGAATGGAAGGCAAACCACACTTCCTGTCAAGCAAACCATGAAGGAAGTGCTGGCAGTATGGAGACGGTTGGTCAATACCGAATATTTGAAAGGTCGAAAGACAAAAGAGATTTGAAGTACCTGCAGTACTACGGCGATGGTGATTCCAAGAGCTATGCCTCTGTCAAAGATATGTATGGCAAGGACAGTGTGCACAAACTGGAATGTGTTGGGCATGTCCAGAAGCGTGTTGGCTGCCGCCTCAGAAAACTGAAGAAGACAGTGCGTGGACTCAGTGGTAAGGAAAAGCTCGCTGATGCCCTCATTGATTGCCTGCAAAACTACTATGGCATCGCCATAAGGGGCTAATGTGCGGAACCTTTCTGCAATGGAAAAGGCTACCCTTGCCGGTTTTTTTCATTCCAGCTCTACCGACAGGCAGCCGAGACATGGCCTGTGTCCACTTGGACCGAAAAGCTGGTGCGGATACCTAAGGGTCGAAGCACTCGGCCAAGGGAAATGTGTACACAAAGGAGGACTTCCAAATAATGTGCTCAACAGTTAAAACTGTCTACAGTGATCTGTGCTCTGATGAACTTCTAATGAAGTGCCTTCTTGGAAAGACTCAAAATGCTAATGAGTGTTTCAATGGTCTAATATGGCAGCGGGCACCCAAACAGGTCTACGTAAGCTTGCCTACAGTAATGTTTGCCTTGCATGATGCTGTGGCACACTTTATTAATGGCAGTGTAAGCACCTTAGATATTCTGAGGCAAGCTGGCATGGAACCACGGTACCACACGACGAAAGCTTCCATCGCCAGGGATCACCTGCGCATGCAGAATGCTAAATGCAAGTCAGCGAATGGGACAAAACAGGCCAGGAAGAAAAGACGAGCAGCCACCCGAACAAAACGAGACAATAATGCGTCCCCAGAAGGGCCCAGCTATGAATCTGGTGCACTTTAGGCCTGCATGCGAAGATTGTGACCCTTTTTCCAAGCTCGAAAATCTTTGTTTACGTTTTTCTAAAAATAACAATTTGCTCCAAATGTTGCGACGCAAACTTTCATAACGTATTTCTCAGCATATACTTTGAACTGAAATTTTGCACAATGATTTACAACATACATATCTGTGCAGTGAACTAGAATAAAAGAAATCCCTCGAATATTTTTCAGTTCAGAGCTGAATTCTCTTACAGGTTCAGTCCAAATTGGCTCTTTTTCCATGTTTTTTTGGTTTTTTTAGCATTACTTCCTTAATATTCACTGCATAATATTGTTACGCCTTCCATTCCTCCATTTCGTATACGCCATAGGATAAATACAGAAACAGCACAGCCAATCCGACAAAAACCGTACCGAGTATCGCCGTCCGAGCGCAAGATAATAGACAATCAAGTGCGTGAAATGCTCCAAAAGGGCATCATTCAAGAATCATCGAGCCCTTGGGCAGCTCCTGTGATCCTTGTGAAAAAGAAAGACGGTACCTGGAGATTTTGTGTCGACTATCGCCGTTTGAACTCCATCACGAAGAAAGATGTTTATCCTCTTCCACGAATTGATGACGCCTTGGACTGTCTCCATTCGGCGTCATACTTCTCGTCTATCGATTTACGTTCAGGCTACTGGCAGATTCCCATGCATCCAGCGGACAAGGAAAAGACTGCTTTCATAACTCCAGACGGACTTTATGAATTTAACGTGATGCCGTTTGGATTATGTAATGCTCCTGCCACATTCGAAAGGTTCATGGATACCATTCTGCGTGGCCTAAAATGGAATGTCTGTATGTGCTACCTAGATGACATCGTGATCTTTGGGCGCACATTTCGTGAGCACAACGAACGCGTGGACATTGTTCTGGAATGCATTAGAAACGCTGGCCTTGTACTTAATTCGAAGAAGTGTCATTTCGGCGAGCGACAAACCTTAGTACTTGGGCACCTTGTGAACAAAGATGGGATCAGGCCTGACCCGAGCAAGACAGCAGCTGTGAAAGCGTGCAAACCACCTCGCTCAACGAAAGAGCTTCGCAGCTTCCTAGGCCTGTGCTCGTACTTTCGCCGATTTATTCCTGCATTCGCCGACGTTGCCTTCCCCTTGACCAATCTGCTACGTCAAGGTACTAGCTTTGAATGGACACATGACTGTGAGACGTCTTTCAACCAACTCAAGTTCTTACTCACATCGCAGCCCATTCTCCGGCACTTCGACCCTTCGGCGCCGACCGAAGTTCATACTGACGCCAGTGGCATTGGCATAGGTGCAGTTCTAGTACAACGACACAGTGGAAAGGAACATGTCATTGCGTATGCCAGCAGAACTTTAAGTAAACCAGAACGGAATTACACAGTGACTGAGCAAGAATGTTTGGCACTCGTCTTCGCTGTACAGCGATTCCGTTCATACCTGTACGGTCGCCCCTTTCAAGTGGTCACAGACCATCATTCCTTGTGCTGGCTTGTAAGCCTCCGAGACCCATCTGGCCGCCTGGCACGCTGGGCCCTCCGCTTGCAAGAGTATGACTTCACGGTGTCATACAAGAGTGGCAGGAAGCACGCTGACGCTGACTGCCTTTCGCGGATGCCGCTTACTACAACACTTTGCGATGCCGACAATTTCGATCACCTAATTGCGTCAGTGACTCCAGTATTCCCGGACAAGACCACCTTTGAAAATGAACAGCGGAAGGATGTCAGCTTGGAGCCATTATTTGCTGAAGCACGAGCGTCCACTTTGGCCGGACGCTTTTGCGTTCGTGAAGGATTACTTTACAAGAGGACCTTCTCGGCCACGGGTTCCCGCTTCTTGCTGGTGGTGCCACACACACTCCGTTCCTCCATCCTGCGCGCCATGCACGACGACGCAACTTCGGGTCACCTGGGAATGACGCGAACACTCCTTCGTACACAGGAGCGATTTTACTGGCCACGCATGCGCCAGTCAGTTGAGCAGTACGTGGCCAGTTGCACTCAATGCCAGACGCACAAATCAGTCACGACTGCTCCGGCTGGACTTCTACAGCCTGTGACGCCTCCCAGCACTCCCTTTGAGCAAGTTGGCATTGACCTCGTGGGCCCTTTTCCACGCTCGGCAAAAGGCAACCGTTGGATTGTAGTGTGCGCCGATTACCTGACCCGCTACTGCGAAACGGCCGCCCTGCCATCTGCGACTGCTGGCGAAGTATCCTCCTTTCTCCTGCACTCTATCATACTGCGCCACGGACCTCCTCGCGTCATAATAAGCGACCGCGGCCGTCAGTTTACGGCAGACGTTGTTGAGGAACTGCTCCGTATGTGTGGCTCGGAACTTCGTCATTCGACACCTTACCATCCACAGACGAATGGCCTTACTGAACGAACGAACCGGACACTGGTGAATATGCTTTCAATGTACGTGGCGTCCAATCACAAGAACTGGGACGACGTCTTACCGTTCATCACGTATGCCTTCAACACTGCCCAACACGAAACCACCGGCCACAGCCCTTTCTTCCTTCTTTACGTTCGACCCCCTCGTTATACCCTGGACACTATCTTTTCGTTTTATGACAATGACGATCCTTCATTAGCTGAAACACTATGCCTTGCAGAAGAAACTCGGCGTCTTGCCCGCCTGCGTACTATAGCATCGCAAGACCGCTCAAAGCTCCGCTACGACAGCAAACACCGCCACGTCACATATGAACCGGGAGACCTTGTAATGGTGTGGAAGCCTATCCGCAAGCGTGGCTTGTCCACAAAACTTCTCGCCCACTACACTGGCCCATTCGTTGTCCTTGAGCGCCTCAGTGCAGTAGATTATAAAATAGCACGACTGACAGCTAGTGGGAGACGATCAACCAAGACCGAGGTTACCCATGTGGCTCGCCTCAAAGCTTTTAGACTGCGGGACGATGCATGAAACGCGCGGTGCGCTTCGTCTGCGAAGGGGGAAATATTACGACGTGTATGTGCCGGATTGATAAGAGGGAATAGAAGTGTGGACTTGGGAAGAAGAAGATCTCTCGCCAGTTTTATCCGGTGCGGCCTCGCCATCCCAGCTTCCGTTCAATAAACCCCCGTACCCCTACTTCAGGCGTAACAATATTTATTCTAGTTCACTGCATAGCTCCAGCCATTAGTTACACAAAAGTCAAAGCTTTACTGAATAAAGCCACCCATTAGTCACTTATCACAGCTGGCGTGGCTAGCACTTTTAATGCAATTTTTGACAAACATTACCTCCCAATAAATAAATATTCAATATTTTGCACTGTAAATAGCTGGGTAAATTAAATAAGACATGCTGGTTTTGAGGAAAAAGTTATTTCAATACTGCCTGCCCTTGAAAAAATTTTTGTTTTTGAGTGGCTTACCACCTTAAAATGAAATCAGCCGACAACAGCATGACAAGGTGGGCCCGGTGACTGTGTCTTTGCGCACTGTGCTAAACCTTTTGCTCTTGCAATGCAGATTATCAGCTTCGTCGCCGCACAGATACTACTGCCTGTGATAGGCAACGCAGCTACAGTCGCCTCAGCAGGGTGTGCGGCCAAATTTCAAGCAAAAGAGCCGGGAAACTATCCAGTTCTCCTTAGCGGCGATGCGCCCTACTCGGACAGCTCGCCGCAGCGAGGGTGGCCAGGGTGGCCTCCGGTCTCCAGTCAAGGATGGCAAGCCCCATCGTCATCAACGGCAGCGCACTCAGTGTACATAAAGAGCGCACGACCTTCGCCGCAGCTTTGTGGGCCCGGTGACTGTGCCTTTGCGCACTGTGCTGAATCTTTTGCTCTTGCAATGCAGATTATCAGCTTCGTCGCCGCGCAGATACTACTGCCTGTGATAGGCAACACAGCTACAGTCGCCTCAGCAGGGTGTGCGGCCAAATTTCAAGCAAAAGAGCCGAGAAACTATCCAGTTCTCCTTAGCGGCGATGCGCCCTACTCGGACAGCTCGCCGCAGCGAGGGTGGCCAGGGTGCCCTCCGGTCTTCAGTCAAGGATGGCAAGCCCCATCGTCATCAACGGCAACGCACCCAGTGTACATAAAGAGCGCACGACTTTCGCCGGAGCTTTGTGGGCCCGGTGACTGTGCCTTTGCACACTGTGCTAAACCTTTTGCTCTTGCAATGCAGGTTGGTGAACCTTACGCTTTATTTGCTAAGAAATCTAGTAACTATCTTTTGGTACAGTTGCCGAGCCCACATTGCTGTATTACCATTGCTGTTGAGTGTTTGCATGTAATATGCGACTTGCTGATTCTGGCCGGCGATGTGGAAACAAATCCTGGTCCTAACAATTCTGAAAACATACTAACTGAATTGAGAAAGCTAACCGCGGGTCAGAACCAGCTAATTACCGAGATTCAGGGCCTAAAAACCCAGATAATCACTCCCGACAAAAGTATAGCGGACTTGAGTGAACGATTAAGTACCCTTGAAAATCACTACCAGACATTTGCGCCTATCCGAAGCGAAATGGTGGCGATGCACACTGCTAATGAAGAAGCTGCGCATCGGATTTCTAAGCTGGAAGCACGTATCGAGGATGCTAATAATCGATCACGACAATTTAATTTTCTATGGCATTCCCGAGTCTTCCAGCCCCGAAACCACTGCTGACGCAGAAGGTCTGATTGTTGATCTGTGCTGTGACAGGTTCCAGGTAAACATCGACCCAAAAGAAATCGAACGGGCACATCGCGTTGGTCGTCACTCGCCCAACCGCTGTCGCCCTCTAATAATTAAATTTGCGTACCATAAAACTAAAACAAATATACTTTCTGGAGGACGTATGCTTAAGAACACTAGTTATGGTATCGGTGAAGATTTCTCGCCACAAGTTCGGAATTCACGCAAGCATCTTCTAGCATTTGCTAAAAACAAAGGAGTCCCGTATTCGCTTCGCTTCCAAACCTTATGCATCGGTTCTAAGAAATATATTTTTGACGCTGCTTCTAACGGAGTCAAGGAAGTCACATAGCAGCTACCCCGTGGCAAACAGAAAATCACTGATTGCTCCGCTAACTGTGTGTCACTTTCGATAATCTATGCCAACGTGCGCAGTTTCCTTCCGAAATGTGACTTGGTGTCAAGCTGAGTTTTATCAACCGGTAGCGATATACTGTTACTGACTGAAACGTGGCTGAGTAGCGATGTCACTGATCGCGAAGTTCTAATAGACTTGCCAAATTTTTGCCTTTTTCGAAAAGACTGCACGGGTACTCGTGGCAGTGGTGTACTGATAGCATTGCGCAAGCATCTACCATGCTCGCCAATAAGCATTTCATCAAGCCTGGAAACATTATGGGTACTAATCCATACCCTTCCAAAAAAAGTTTTACTCGGTGTTTGCTTCAGGCCCCCTAGTGCCACTACCGATTTCAGTTACCAGCTTAACGACATCGTAAGCAAGCTAGTGACAGAACACCCAACCGCACAGCTCGTCCTCTTCGGTGATTTTAATTTTCCACTCATTGACTGGTGTAACCCGCAATCATCTTCAGCGCCAGGGAACACTGAGACGCGGAATTTTGTCGATTTTTGCTTAAACTTCAACCTTTCTCAGCTAGTATCAGAACCGACCCGGTTTACCCAACAAGTTGCTAACGTTCTGGATCTTGTACTAACCAATTTCCCCGACAGCCTTTCGTCCATTATGTGTTTATCTGAAATAGGCGACCACAAACCCATCCATGCTGTCTTCTCATTCACTCCGTCAGCTCGAAATACCTTCGAGAAAACAATACGTCTTTACAACAAAGGTAACTATCAAGAGATTAACGATGCCATGACTCAATTCCTTCCCGTATTCCTGTCAATTTTTTGTGAACATTCTGTAGGTAGCAATTAGACACGCTTCAAAAATAAACTAGCGGAACTAACAGACAAATTCATTCCGAAAATCAGTTTTCGTTCCTCCCAGCGAGAACCATGATTTACAACTGCCTTAAAACGCCTGGAACAAAGAAAAAAATGCCTTTATCGCTCCGCCAGGACAACTGGGCGTACTTGTGCATAGGATAAATATTATGAAGTAGAAAAGAACTACCTGCACCCATTACGTCAAGCTAAACACACATTTTACAATACCAACCTACCAAACCTATTAGTTACAAATCCAAGGCCATTTTGGAAAGTTGTAAACCCTAGTGACACTCGGGCCATTCAAATAACGAACGAATCCAACGAAATACTTAAGGATGCAGATTGCGCCAACGTGTTAAACTCCGCTTTTGCAAGCGTCTTTACTCACGAGTCAAACGCACATCCCGCTTCCTCATCGTTTTGTATAAGTTCTGAAATGCCAGCCATCACTTTTGATGTAAGCGGAATTAGCGCTATCATTGACAAAATGAAGTGTACATCCTCTCTGGTGTAGATGAAATTAATGTGAAAATTTTGAAAAACATGAAGTGCATTGTCCCAGCCTATTTATCCTTGCTGTTCACCCAGTCTCTTTCCTTAGGTCTTATTCCAGATGACTGGAGGGTTGGGAAGGTCGTTCCAGTCCATGAATCAGGTGACAAAGACTCCCCGCTAAACTACCGTCCCATCTCATTAACGAGCATTCCTTGTAAAATCATGGAACATGTCATCTATTCTCTTATCATGAAGTTTTTTGACTCGAACAGCCTTTTTCATCCCGCTCAACATGGGTTTCACAAGGGTTTATCTTGTGAAATGCAGCTTGCCATTTTTCTGCATGACATTCATACTAATCTCGATATCAACGTGCAAACTGACGTCATTTTCCTGGACTTCTGCAAGGCCTTTGATAAGGTTCCTCACCAGCGCCTATTATTCAACTTAAAAAAACATTACTTACACCCAGATGTCTTCAAATGGATTACTGAATTTCTTAGTAACCACTCCCAGTTCGTAGCTATCAATAATCACTTGTCTAACCCAGTACTAGTAACATCTGGCATTCCTCAAGGATCTGTCCTTGGCCCCCTCGTATTCTTAATATATATTAATGACTTACCTTCGCATGTCTCTTCTAACATTAGAATGTTCGCAGACAACTGTGTCATTTACCGTACCATTTTTGACAGCCACAATCAAACTGCTCTCTAGAAAGACCTAGACAACATAACTACTTGGTGTAACAAGATGGTACATGCAAGCGTACGTAGATGGTACTTATGCTGGGAACACTTACCGGTATGTTAAAGCAGTGCACGTCCACAGTCACAAAATTGAGAGAGAAGATTCTATGCACTCACCAAAAGGTCAGAAATGTGGCTCTCCCGACATCAAAGAACTACAGGAGCACAATCAGGGACCAGGAGGGCTTGAACGCATATTTCAATGCTGGAAAAATGGAGGAAAAGCAGAAACAGGCAAGTTGTAAGGGGAAAGCAATCTTGATGTTGCTTCCTCAGGGAAATGAGCAAGGGATGGATTATGTAAGGTGACCCGGCACAACTCACACTGAACGACATCATGCAGCACATTGACCTGTCACAAATGGTCACTCGCTTGAATTCCTCCTGCAAATAAAAAGTGCAGGTGTGCACATAAGCGACACTGAACATTCATTTGAATGAATTTGTAAATAGGTGGTGTGCTAGAGCCAACACACCCTTAGTAGATGCATGTTTCACGGCAAGCTTCAATCTTTCCCTCCTTCTACCTTCCCTTGAAGCGCTAATTTCAGGCAACAGAGTACCAAAGCAAGCCCAGTGATGACTTTTACAGTCCAAGAACCAGTTCTGATTATGTTGAGAGAGAAGGCAATGTTACTGATAATAAGAGCACCTAAGAATGTTCCACCACGAGCGGCCAAGCAAAAAAGTGTAACTGCCCAAAAGGGCTTGCAACAGTTGGTATATCTACAAAGTGAAACAATACAAGCAGCGTGCCACCTTCCACCACACTAGAAAAAGAAGGCAAGGCTGCTTTGACAGGACCACAAAAGTCATGGCAGGTATAGATACCGACAGTCACCCATTTGGGATGACTTGACAATGTTACCCTTGATTTACATTTTTTTCACAGACGCATAGGAAGCTGTGGGATGGTGAAGAACACCGGGTTGCAACGGCAATTTCGAGGAACTTTCGAAGCAGCAAAATGTTACTTTCGCAGCACTCAATTCCAAACTTGGAGCAGGTTACAGAGAAAAAAACATGAATTTTATAATGAAATACCCAATAATTTTTTTCTCGGCTGTTTTCACAAATTTCGATCAAAGGGGCTCAACATCAGCACTGCTTAAAATAATTGGAGGGGGGGCGCTGCTACTTAAGTGGCGTGGGCCACAGCAATATGTTATTATATCTCTTGTACACTTGCCTAGCTCAGCACGACTCGTTTTCGATGGGAGCTGCTGCGCTTCGCTCATCCACTCTTAAAAATGCGGCTCGAGAGAGTTTGGGCTTTCACTTGTTCTCGCGCCATGCAATTTGTAGTGAAAGCGGGATACTGGACCTTGGTCCAGTACGCGGTGGCTGGTATTTGTATCACACAACTTGATTTCTTGGTCTTGTATCAAGTGAACAAACGAGGCCTTCCTAATCCGATGAGCTCGTTAAAGTACGACAACAAAAAACCACAATGCTTCCCTTTCAACATCGTACACAGCAACAAACGAGGCCTTCCTAATCCGATGAGCTCGTTAAAGTACGACAACAAAAAACCACAATGCTTCCCTTTCAACATCGTACACAGCAACAGATGACGAGTCCCCAACAAACCGCGCTGCAGCACGCGATTTGCTGTAAGTACCAAGGGTGGTACCCGGGCATGGCTAGAGAGGGCGACAACGGTGAAAGTGACATCACATGAACACTATGTATACTCTGTAAGTATATTGATTTCATTCATTCTCCCCCCAACAAATTTCCGTTGGGGCGAATGAAGTTGGAGTGTGCTGCTACCTCTTCTCTACGCCACTATGAACCCGTGGGTGCCACAAGCAGCTTGATCGCGTATGCTTTGGCCCCATTAATTGGTGCTCGTTCCGAGAATTCCACTGTTCTAACAGTTTTCTAATCTTCAACGTCTGTTTTAGAACACCCCACCTCGAATTATTCCCCCCCCCCCTCTACAAAAGTCGCCAAGATTCCACAGAGATGAAATTGTCGCTAGCAAGACTGAAAAGATGCTAAATTTAGCGACTTTCTCGTTAAGGTAACACCACTGGTGCATGTTTTTTTATGTTCCATCTTTTCCGCATGAAATGCAAAATGCATTAACATATCGGCTGCAGCTTGACAAGCTGCCTACTTGGATCGTGCAAAAAAGAAAGAAAAATTTGGAAGAGTCTGTTCCACAAACTACACCAATATTTATCTGAGCTAGTAAACCTGAGGGCGTTCCCTTCGGAAATAAAAAATGACGTGTGACAAGATTCTCCTCATTCGCTACAACTAGAGTGTACTAGAACAAGGGGAGTGCCCGGACCGAGATCCAAAAAGTGAGGCCCAAACGGGGTCAAATCCGCTAGTGGCGCTGCGATCGGTAGTCTGTGACCTGTCGTCGTTTTAAGAGCCGTGCGCAGCTCCGCCGAAGTGGTCGAGGGGTAGAATGCTCGCATCCCACTAAAAAGACCCAGGTTCGAATCACCGCTGTGACCATAGATTTTTTTTTTAATTTCACGTGTACAACTGTATTGTTTGGCTTTTTTTTTAAATATGCCTTCAGTTTCTACATATTGCTACAAAACATTACGCGAGATATGAAGTAAAGGAGAAAAAAACTTGACAGCAAGCGCATTTATTTGCAGCGCCACCGCACGGGATTCAACGAAAACTTAAAAGCATAGCTTGCGAGATTTTAGCGAATAAAAGAGAGACGGTGTGCTTTCACTCGCCTGCGGTCGCCGCCCACTGGCTCGCTTAAAAAAAGAAAAAGAAAAACTGAAAGTAAACGATTTTCAGTCGGCGGGAAGTCGCGAAGGTTTGAATACTGGTAAAGCAGCGATGTTCTGTCTGCTCGAGTAAAGCGATCACGAGGTGTGCGGAAAGAGGTGAACGTGTTGATATTTTGGATACATATGTAGTATTCCTGTACAACTGATATTGCGAACATATATCTTATAATTATGGCCGCCCTCAGCGAAAATAAATGATGCAAACCAATGCTTGTGTTTTGCGGGCGCATCTATATGTGATCGGCGCGCTTTTTGTTGTATTTAGCTTTTGCGTCATTGGCGCCTGCATCGTTTTCAACTCTCTCAGCGGCAGCTAAACGGCAAAACTAAAGCGCGCCGGTTGCCTGTGCTTTTGATGAAGTAGTATTGAAATACAAATGTACTTTTCTTGTACAACTATTTTTTGTCAACGTATACATTTTGTCTTTTGAAAGCATATTTAGTGGTGCACACTTTGTGCATACGGCCGATGGTCACTAGCGTTTATTGTAGGGATGGGGTGGCACGGAACAGTGCTTAAGACGCGTGACACAAGGTAAGAATGACAGATACGTCATGACCATTCCAGTAGTGTACCAACCAGGCCTGCCCATTACAGTTGTAAAGGAATCGGTTTTGATGTCAATGGCACAGTGGTGATTGATGTGCACGAGGCTGCTGACCCGCAGATAAGGATCGCATCCCGATCTCGACAGTTGCATTTCGATGGCGTGGAAATGATAGAGGCCTGCGTTCTTAGATGTAGGCGCTAAGAACCACAGGTGGTCGTAATTGGGAGAGTGCTACACTGAATACGGCGAGCCTCACGCGGTATATAGTTTTATCACGCAAAACCATTGTCGTCGTCGTCGTTGTTGTTTTGTTTTGTTGAAAGTGCGTTGGTTCTATTCAGACGTGATGCCAAAAATGTAGACATGAAATGATCCGCGGTTGCATGGTAGCTACGGGAGTTTTCGCAGTCAGGCTTAAATGTGAGGTCTCCTAATCCTAAGTATAGCGTGCTATGCCGAAGGCAAGCAAGTGGTCGTGGTTTGTTTTGTCTTGTTAGTGACGTACATAAAAAACACGCTAGCACATAGTACAAAATCATTCGTTGAACGCGTATCCGCATAAGTTGTGTTCAACTGGCGAAGAAGTCATAGGTGTACAGCAAACAATGAATGAAATTTCTCTGTATTTGCGTTGAGATTTCGAAAGGAGACGACTTGCATACGCAATTGCACGGTCGTTGCCCCGCTGAGTTTGCGCCAAAACTGCACCAATGCCGTGACTACACGTGTCTGTGCGCGCTTCTGTAGGAGCATCGGGGTCGAAATGCGCAAGAATAGGGTTGTCGTGAGAGTGGTAATTAGTTGAGAGAAGGCGTCAGTTTGAAGAGGGCCCCAATGAAATGGGGCATCTTGTTTGAGAAGGTCGGTAAGTGGCCGTGCGAGTGCCGCAAAGTTTTCACGAACCGCCGAAAGTAGGAGCAGAGGCCCACGAAACTGAGAACATCATGGACAGAGCGGAATATTATAGAATGGTAGAAAGGCGTTCAAGGTGTGTGGCGAAGGTGGGTGAGAAGTTATCACGTCATCCAAGTAGCACAAGCACGTCGCCCATTTAAATCCTTGAAGTAGCGTATCTGTCATTCTCTCGAAGGTTGCCGGGGCATTGCAGAGGCCAAACGGCATGACCTTGAATTGGTAAATGCCGTCAGGGGGTAACGAATGCAGTTGTCTCACGATCCATTTCGTCTACAGCAATTTGCCAGTAGCCAGATCGGAGGTCGGGAGATGAAAAGAAGGTGGCGCCATGCAGACAGTCAAGTGCGTCGTCAATACGGAGAAGAGGGTACACGTTTTTTTTTTCGTAATTTTTTTGAGGTGCCGATAACTAGCGCAGAAACGCCAGGAGCCGCTTTTCTTCTTTACCAAGACCACTGGGAAGGCCCAAGGGCTCGACGATGGCTCGATGGTGTCTTTCGTTGGCATTTTGGCCACTTCCTTTTGAATCACTGCTCGTTCTGATGCGGACACGCGGCAAGGCCGACAGTGGATAAGCGCAGAGTCACCATTGTTAATTAGGTGCTTGACAATATTAGTCTGGCCCAAGGGATGACCACGGATACCAAAAATGTCACCGTGATCGAGTCCGAAACCTGACAGAGAGCATCGGCCTGATCAGGCGAAAGGTCTGATCCAATCATACTTCGAAAATGGCTTCGTCAGAACTGGGTAACCGTGAGACGTCTACCGATTCGGTAGACGCCTATACCCGAGTAGCCGACTGATTTAGTGCAGTCGTCTGCCGTGCAGCAGTGTCGCCGAAAAGGTCACGGATCGTCTCCTTGAAAGTGTCCCAGCTGGCAATGTCGACTTCGTGCGTCTCGAACCACAACAAACGCAGTAAATGTCACACTATATATTCTACGTAGAGGAAATTTGGTTTAGCCTTGTGAGCTTGACATTTCAGTAACGTGTTCGAATAACCTACAGGAACCACATCTGCAGTGGGCCATCAAGGTAAAGAAACACGTTGGCGAGCATGAGTGTCGGGCCCACCTATAGCCGGCGCTGATCTGTTCGTACACGTTAAGGCACTTGTCAACGTCAAAGCGTGCCCCGCCATGGTGGTCCAGTAGCTAAAGTACTCGGCTGCTGACCCACAGGTCGCGAGATCGAATCCCGGCTGCTGCGGCTGCATTTCCCATGCGGTCTGAAATGATGTAGGCCCGTGTGCTAAGATTTGGGTGCACGTTAAAGGACCCCAGGTGGTCGAAATTTCCGGAGCCCTCCACTACGGCGTCTCTCATAATCATATCGTGGTTTTGGGACGTTAAACCCCCCATATATATCTAACGTCAAAGCGATCTATATATCCTGGAAATATGCCAGGATCACGAGCAGGAGGTATACGACAACGTAGGTAGGAGTCACAGAAGAGGCGGGTGGTGAAGACGATGTTCCTTGAACCTGTGACATGGTTGGACCCGTGATGATACGTCCGAAGTGGAGCTTCGTGATGGGTACAGGGAAGAGCCAGCAGCTCCACCACAAATATGTCACGTAAAATGACTATTCGCGAGTGTAATAACACCGAACCACACAGAGCACAGCAAGCACGGCGGGCAAGTCAGTCCATTCTTTCGTTGTCATCTTCTGATCGCTGATATGTCAGCTACGTAGCACTGCACGAGTACTCCCAATGCACATCGAAACCGAACTTTCAATGAATTTGTTTTGATGGCCACTTCTTCATTTATAAACAACCCTGGCTCCTTACGAGCACCTGCTCTGTTTTCTTTGTTGTGCAGACTTCCGCCTAGATGGCTGTGCACGATTCAAGGCTTTGACAAAGAATCTCAGTCTTGTCAGCACATAAAAACCTACCACTCGTGCCGTGACATGTTCACGGTGCTCCTCGCATCCAATTAGTTTTGCTTTTTTCACCTTCAGAAGCTCTATCACATCCATGATGCTGTCATGGTGCACGCGGCGAGTGCTAAAACATTCAGTGAAAGTGTCTTCGAGAAAACCAATAAAGTTGGACAAGGTCGAAGATGGGTACAAAAGGCCCCCGTAATCACACTGTTGTGTGAACTGTGCGATAGCACTTTCAGATTCTCGTGAAGTCAACAAGTCGTTTTCGCAAGCAGAACAGTGCAACGGCACGATGCATTTCCTTGCAACATACCCGCTTATGTAGTGGACCAGTCTGCGGTCACTTCTGACAGACACGTATGCCTCATGGTCACTCTCATGTGTCACCACATCATCCAACATGTCGTTTTCATTGCTTTCAAAGTGAATTTCATCTAGTGCATGAGTGAAGCCGGAGGTCTGCGGTGGCGGTGACGGAGGCGAGCACAGTATAGGGGACAAAAGAGAGTCAAGTGTGCCAGGAGTCACATTGCCCTTGTCCGGCGAGCGCACAAGGTTGCAAAAGCTGATGCATGCCATTGTGTCGAGGAACTGCTGCGGCGTAGGATGATCATTATTCCCGCTGCACTGCCGCACTATACCAAAAGTGTTCTCCAGGGGGTCTTGGTTGAGCCGGGCTGTCATCAGGTAGGCATAGCCTACTTCCGTCGTCAGGTATTCCAGCAATAGCAAGGTGCTTTTGATGGTTACTCGAAACCCTGCTGCTGTGGACTGACTAAGGAAGCCCCGCGTGCCTTTTACGTGCGACTCCCATTCAGTCAAGTACGCAAGAAAGGTGTAGAGGCAGTCGACCGCACTTGAGTTCAACCGCAGCGCTACTCTCGCGTACCGAGAGGACATGATGTTGATGATGCTGTTTATCATCCTGCATAAAATAAAAGAAAATAAGAAGAACGTTACTCTCTGCACGCCGTTTTATGTATTTGTACGTGTGCAAGATAATTTTACCAAGACCGCGCAATGCACATCACACTGCATGCCATCGTGGGGATTCGTGCCTCACTATTTCAGGTGCATGAAGGTGTCGCCAAATTAATAGTATGATATAATTATGCTGTTTGGTTTACGGACAGATGTACACTGAGTACAACTTAGCACAGGTAACGTTGCGAAATTTACTACTAAGTTTGAAAGAAACGCTGGGGGTTTGGGCGACAAGAAACGCAGTAAATGCCACATGTTATAATCTGCGTAGAGAAAATTTGTTTTATCCCTGTGAGCTTAACATTCTAGTAAGATGTTCGAATAACCTATAAGAGCGTTTTATGTGGTTTCGGAACATGCCACAGGCTTCCCTTGCAGCATGTTCGAAGTGTCCTGCAATATATCACAAGGAGAACAAAACGCCGTAGTAATGAGGTGTCCGTTGACGACAGTTCCTAGGCTTGCCGTTTCAGGTGACTCTGATATATACACACACTCAGCACGGTACACTCGCTCTAGTGTATATTGCATGCTCAAGTGCCCAGCTGTGCAAACATATATGTCCTTCTACTTCCCTCTTCAAACATATCGTAAGCTTTGCTGTTAATACCAACACAATTAGGATGTCGGACACACTTACTCAAAGAACCGCAAAGTCGCCTGTATGCAGCTGCGTCTCGACGGTTCGACATCTTGTTGGTAGAACCGCAGACCACGGGTCACTTGTGGACCGAACAATTGGTAGGCGTAGGGGACGCGCATCTTCTCAAAGTTGTTCGGATTGAGGTGGGCCTCCCGTATGCCATGCATCACGCGAAGTGTCACGATGCTCCCATCCATTGCGTAGACGTCTTTGACAGCGTCCAAGGAGACCTGAAACATAAATCATATGTAATTGAAACTAGTTCTAACAATTGATGGGGAAGTTCGAATTATGTTGTAAAACCCGGAAACTCTTCAACTAGAGGAAGTAATTTTATGGCTCTTCAAGGGCTCAAATATTTAACGAGGCAACGAATAAAAAATATCAGGTCATCGTTAATGCCACCAATCTAATCCTGCGTATGTGAAAATCTGCTAGGGGGTTCTGACATGAAGCCTCCTCTAATGTCACCCGGACAAAAATGGAACCGTTTCCGGGCGAGGTTTCCATAACAAGTGAATTCATGATATGTAAAGACGCGGTAAACGAAGGAAGTTACCGTGTGAGCACGGGCGGATCTAGCCACTTATTTGAGATGGGAGGTCACATTAAGTAACACAGGAGGGGGGGGGGGGGGCGTGGTAATGAATTTTTCTTTTTACTAGCAGAAAAACCTCTTCGTTGTGCCAACACTGTTACTATGTGCTCACAGGGGTTCCACTCATTTGTCCTAATTGGTGATAGGAGGTGGACTGCGAGCATTGAATTGAGGGGGAGGAGCGCTGACAGAAATTTAGGGAAGGAAGGCGATCGCCCCTGTTCCCCCCCCCCCCTTCCCCTGGATCCGCCACTAAGGCCGATGCACAAGCTTGGAAGGAGACGGTTACTGCCATGAAATCATGAAACGAAACATCGCCGCACGCTTCATACGGTACGTAAAAGGTCGACTACCGAGTCCAATGCTCAATGCCGGTAGGTGGCGTGCGGCTTCGTCAAACGAAAGCTAACGTCGTAAGAAGTATAGACTTTTCCACTGAAGGCTGCCGGAGCGCCGCCATAGTCCTCTTTGTGGGCTGTTGTTACCATGAGTGACACTCCCCCCCCCCCTCCAAGAAAAAAAAGGAAAAAAAAAATGTCTGCTGAACTTGAGATGTCGGATTTAGGGCTCCCATGCAACAGCCCAGAAGGGACGGGGTCCTCGATCCTCTCCATTCAAAAAACAATAAAAGAAAAGAAAAGGTTTGTAGACGTTTTAGTGCGACAACGTTAGAACTGTATCTACAAAATAAAAAAAGAATCCTGTGTTCGAGTGGGTTTGGCGGACAAATTCGTACAGTTTACGAATCTCGGATCATTCCCGACTCTTCCTCCTGCTGAGCAAAGGCCTTTCCTTAGCATATAGCAATAGTTTATTGTAAAGTGTCAAAATAATGTTATATATATATATATATATATATATATATATATATATATATATATATATATATATATATATATATAACCATATATAACCACCGTGCACCATATATATGGTGCACGGTGTGTCCAAAGTAGTGAGAAAGAGCCTCGAGTCGTTGATAGTGCTATCGGTCCGATTTCTGTGTGTTGCTCATTGTTCTCGTTAGCGAGTGAGCAGAGAGTGTTCCGATAGACCGTTTTAGGCAGATATTTTGTGCACGTGGCAAGGTTTTATTTGCGAGACACCATGGATCTCGAGAAGTTAGTAGGTCTCGGTGAAAAGATGGGTGGCCTCGTGGCAATATATATATATATATATATATATATATATATATATATATATATATATATATATATATATATATATATATATATATATATATATATATATATACGTGTGTGTGTGTGTGTGTGTGTGTATACTTGATTTGGCGATGTTCCAGAATTAGCGAACGAATTTGTCCGCCAAACCCACTCGAACACAGGATTCTTTTTTATTTTGTAGATACAGTTCTAACGTTGTCGCACTAAAACGTCTACAAACCTTTTCTTTTCTTTTATTGTTTTTTGAATGGAGAGGATCGAGGACCCCATCCCTTCTGGGCTGTTGCATGGGAGCCCTAAATCCGACATCTCAAGTTCAGCAGACATTTTTTTTTCTTTTTTTTCTTGGAGGGAGGGGAGGGGGAGTGTCACTCATGGTAACAACAGCCCACAAAGAGGACTATGGCGGCGCTCCGGCAGCCTTCCCAGTTTGTTTTCCTCAACTGTAGTGAGTGAGTGCTATCTTACATTGACATTTACCCAATGAACCAACTGGACGCGAAGCATACATTTCTCAACGAAGTGTATCTCCATAACATAAACGCAAAAATTATCGGAAAGCATTCGTTCAAGTTCTATAACAAACACACAACAATAAAACAACAGAAGAAAAAGGAATAAATGGGAGCTTGAAAACCTACCAGCCCATCTGGAGTGTTGAAGTCGTGGAGGAGCAAGTTGTTGCGAAGACACTTTATGAGATGCGGAAAGTCCGAAAGGAAGTGGACGTAGCGACTGCTGTCTTTGGGATGCCTCATTCTGCATTGAATGTTCTCAGACGTTGCTTCGATTCCAAGTACCTTCCACATCTTCCTGTTCCATGTCGCACCGTCGCAAGTGACAAAGTCCACGAAAAGACCGGCATCTTCTGCAAGCAATACAGCCTCCACTAGAATTTTCGCGAGGAGCTCTCCTTTAACGTTCCCGTGTGTTGCGAATACTGCTAATACTTGTGTCCACTTGCCGGTGAAAGGTGCAAACATAATCACCATGCCATGGTCGCATGGCTCACATTTATCTTTTTTTGATGTAAAATGGCCTAAATCAACCAAACCTTCAATAGTGGCGGCGGATGTGACTGACAAGTGTTCAGATAGTTTCATTTCATCAATTAGCAGCCCTCCGTGTCGCTTAAAGGCGTCCATAGATCTCGTCTTTTTTTTTAGAGCACTCAGGACCCTTGTGCAGAAACCGAACCCTGTCTTGTACGAGCTCAAATATTTCCTCAAGGTGTCTTCACTTGGTAGGACTAAGATCTTGTTGCTTCTCATGTATTTGTAAAGCTTTGGACTTTTCATCTTCATGAGCAGACACTCTAAGATCCAATTCTGAGTGAATTTTAATCCCCTGGTACTCGCTCGTTTGGAAGCGCGGAAAAAATGAAGTGCTGCTTCTCTTTGTTTTGGAGGCATGTCAGCAATACTTTCTTCAAAAGTGCCTTCCTTTATAGCTTTGTTCTGCTTCACCATTTCTCTCAGTTTTGATTTCAAGTTTGACACCCGTCCAAGCAGTCGGCGATTTTGCTGTCTCAAGGTTTTCGTTTGGCGACAAATGGCTCGCTTTGCAGAAGTGGCACCAGTAGCAGCAGTGGTACGCATCACCTTACATTTTTTCCTAATCAGGGACAGCCTTGCCTTGGCGCATGGACGGCATTTTACACCTGCACAGTTAAAAAAAAAAGGTCTGATTACATGTTTACGCCCCACAGACAGACACACACAGACGCCTACCCACAAACAGTCGCATTAACGCACACAAACATATGCACGCACGCACCGTCAACCATCAAGCTTTCTCGATTTGAGAGGAGTAATGGGAAGAACATTAACTCACAGTAGTGTTAAACAGTGATAAATTTCACTCGAGTTCTTTTTCTTTTATTTTCGTGATAATAATTGCACACATGAAATGTAAACTTGTGCGATCTTTTTTTTTTATACCTCTGTAAGAGAAACACCCCTGCCCGTTAGCAATTAAAACATGCAAATGGAAATAAGATGTGCATATTAATGTCGTTTCCTTGCATATATTTTGACAACTCGTTCAAAATCACCATAAATTTTATCAAAACGTCCCTCTCCTATACGCTTTAATTTAAGCTCTGTCCGTATCGGTGAAGTACATAGACCTACTTACCTCCGTTAGGTACAACACCTTCACAGCTTCTGCTGTAAAACGCTCCTCCATGGCATCTGAAGTTCCGTCCAGAGGCAAATGTCTCAAGTGGGCCATCATTAGGTTCATTTTTCCTTATGGAGCCAGGGCATACAGAAGCTGCGTCGATTTTTTGCATATGTTCCTCTGCCTGTGCGAAAGATAGAGCCCGTTTTTCGTCGTAAGGACTGCCGTTTATATGTGTTCGGCAGAGAAGTCCGTCTTCTTCTTCTTTCAGGAATATAACTTTGTCATGGGATATTTCTGAAGGCGGTATTAGTGTGGAGGTGACATAGAAGACACCATCAACATGCGGGAACTGAAGGGCTGTCCATCTGGAGGTTGACGGCATCGTCAGTGTAAGAAGGGAACGTCTTCCTTCATTCGTGGTACCGCCTTGTGTCTCCGAATTGCAGTCCATCACGGGATGCGCTGCCGACTTCACACACTTTGCATGCCTCTCTGTCAAGCTCGCAGCGCTAGAGGACCTTTTTTTCTCTTCGCACTTGGTCATTGATGGCCCGGGGGCATCTTGTTTGGCATGCTGACGACTTGTCGAATTATTAGTCACCTGGTCACCCCCGTCGGAACGTTGTTGTCCACTCAGTATAACAGGCACTGCTCCGACTGCAAGCTTTGGCCGGTCACGGGGCAACCTGACCTCTCTACCGCCTATAATGTGCACGAAGTCTCGAAGCAGATGATGCGGCTCGAAATGTGCCTCGCAGACCACACTTGAACTTTTCATGTGCCCTCTTGGCAAGCGTAAGCTGTACTCCCATTTCTCCCTCAGGGTCGGAGATGTTGGAACGGCGAATAGCGAACACTTACTGCCTTCAGTAGATCCTATGTAGGTAACCCCGCAGCCGGGCACACAGCAGTTGCCCTGCCGCTTTGGTTTCATTTGCGAAAGGTGTAACAGGACGTGAGACTCTCACTTGTACAGAGGGGTCCACATCTGAAGGGGAACACGCGTGTCGTCTGCTCGGCTACACCGCCAGCCCGCTGCGGCAACTATGAGGTTTCGCGCACGAGCACTGCGGACAGCGCTTTTTTATCGTCTGCCACAAAAATATGAACACGTTCACCTGTCTGTTTCCGCACACCTCGTGATAGCTTTATTAATGTTACACGCCAATATCTTACGCATTTAGTGTGAGGAGGAACACTGAAAACTCGAGCAGACAGAACATCGCTGCTTTACCAGTATTCAAACCTTCGCGACTTCCCGCCGACTGAAAATCGTTTACTTTCAGTTTTTCTTTTTCTTTTTTTAAGCGAGCCAGTGGGCGGCGACCGCAGGCGAGTGAAAGCACACCGTCTCTCTTTTATTCGCTAAAATCTCGCAAGCTATGCTTTTAAGTTTTCGTTGAATCCCGTGCGGTGGCGCTGCAAATAAATGCGCTTGCTGTCAAGTTTTTTTCTCCTTTACTTCATATCTCGCGTAATGTTTTGTAGCAATATGTAGAAACTGAAGGCATATTTAAAAAAAAAGCCAAACAATACAGTTGTACACGTGAAATTAAAAAAAAAATCTATGGTCACAGCGGTGATTCGAACCTGGGTCTTTTTAGTGGGATGCGAGCATTCTACCCCTCGACCACTTCGGCGGAGCTGCGCACGGCTCTTAAAACGACGACAGGTCACAGACTACCGATCGCAGCGCCACTAGCGGATTTGACCCCGTTTGGGCTTCACTTTTAATGCATTGGTGCTGCGGCCGGTCCGGGCACTCCCCTTGTTCTAGTACACTCTAGCTACAACTAAATAATAGCCATGCCCCAGTGAGTTGCACATAGAAACAGTGTGCCACCCGTTGGATACGTCACGAAGTCACAGACAGCGCTGATTACACGAAAATTAAAACCCGCAAGTTTTAGGTGACGAGCAACAGTTATCTAAGCAGTTACAGTTACACAACTTAGGAGCCACAGTGGAATCTTAGCAGCGCAACCGCCTGAAACGGTGGTCAAGCAATAAAACGCTCATACCTTGTATGTTGGTCTCGTATGATGACGGCGTAAACCTCTCGCCGACACGTCGCAATGCTCGTCAAACACAGTGGCATACCACAACCACTCCAGCCGACGCGTTAGTGATTAAGACCAACGCACGTGGTTCTCGACTGTCGCGACGACTGACCGCCTCGGAAATTACCACGCAACAGGGCATTCACCGCGGGTAATACTAAAGCAAACAAGCTCAAAAACACTACCGATCATTTACTTTACACTTCTGACCATCGCGCTTTGAGTGTAAGTGCAAATGAAGTGCTCCACCGCCCACGTTCATCTTCGCTGCAGTTTGTTCGGCAACTTGTAATATCTCGGTTGTTGCCATTGTTGTGAATAACTGAACAACGACGTTTTTTTATGTTTATTCATTCAAAATGCTCACGCACTTACATTTTACACAGTATTTTATTGATTTATTTTCGTCGTATTCTGAAGTAGTATTAGCCATAGTATGAGCAGCTTTTATTTTAATTTTTATGGCTGCGGGCTAGCCGTTTGAGAACACAAACTAAACGTCTTTTTCGAACAGTGTTTTCAATAATATCTGAGGTTTTATGTCCCAGACCCACGACATGATAATGAATGACACCGAAATATCAACGACCTAGAGTCCTTTAACGCGCACGGATATCTCAAAGTAGACGGATGTTTACCATTTCACCTCCACTGCAATGCGACCACTGCGGTGGGGATGGAACCCGCACACTTGAGTCAGCAGCCGAGCACCTGAGCCACTGCTCTACCGCAGTGGACTCCGAGGTGTTCCTGTTAGTGCATGTAGTTCTCTGCTGGCTTTGCTCAGTGAGTTCGCACGAGCTTGAGCGAAAGAATAAACGGAGCGCTTATAAAATAATACATGCTAACATGTATGAACTGAGATTCAAGCATGATGCAGCCGCTTACACGGGCGTGCACATATCGGAAGTGTGTGTGTGTGTGTGTGTGTGTGTGTGTGCGTGTGTGTGTGCGTGTGTGTGTGTGTGTGTGTGTGTGTGTGTGTTTCCCCATTTCCTGAAATTTTTCGCTCTCGCGTGCACTCATTTCACACGTGGTACTACATATATAAACACCCAAGCGAGCATTGGAAATCATATGGCTCAATTACCATCCCAACTAAAAATTTCTGCTACGTTCGTGCATTCAT
Organism: Rhipicephalus microplus; assembly: GCF_043290135.1. Taxonomy (NCBI): domain Eukaryota; kingdom Metazoa; phylum Arthropoda; class Arachnida; order Ixodida; family Ixodidae; genus Rhipicephalus; species Rhipicephalus microplus. Next base: position 61,703,403 of record NC_134705.1, on the reverse strand, counting down.
CACATGCACACGCGGCACACACACGAACGTGCGCGCACACACACAAAGTAACAAAAACAACCGTACAAGAACAACATTTAAGAGAGGAGCTTGTCGCTGGGAGGATCCATTGGAAATATAAGGCCCGCATATGTAGCGTGGACCACAAACAGGGTGTCGATAAAAAAAAAGTAATCAATAGACCCGGGAAACTTCGATTGTTCGTACAGCAGAACTGAAAACGAGGAAAAAAAAAATGAGACGATGCTGTACTAACAACTGAGATTCTATTTGCGTGCGCACGACCAAATAAACAGCCAAATTTGGACAGGCGCGAACAGACGGTGATTGCACTGGAAATCGAACGTATACGTGTTCGCTCGGTATTTGTATTTTCGCTGTTTTATTTTTTTATCAATATTTTATGCGGGTGTATTAAAGGCGCACAGAACCGAGGCTTTTATTTGGAGGAAACACTCCCGACGCGCAATGTATACTGGCTGTCCTAGCTAGCTTGGAACAATAGTTAAAATGTTCAAATAAGCATGTATGGTTATTGAAACTTTAAGGAAGCACATGTGCTTCCTTAAAGTTCAAACTGAATATTTTATAAGTGGTCGTGTGCACATACATGTATTTTTCGTGCCTAAGCGCTAATTAACTATAAATACGCAAATCGGCGAAATATTAACTTCGTGTTGTAAGCCAAAATTAAGAATTCTCTTGTTTAATTCTTCCTCGTTGTTTCTTCCGAGAAAAAAACGTGGCTAATATGAGAGAGACGCACACTCGAGCGGCGCTGCTCGAACGCTTCCGAGCTTTATTTGCTGAAATGACACACTGAAGCGTTCGTCCACAACCGCGTGGTACAGGGCACCGTCATGAAATTGTGGTACACGGTTTCACGCTTGGTCATGCACGCGACAGAAGCGTGTTGTGGTGCGATCCCATCAAACACTTCAAGCCTGAACAAACGCAGTCACCTATCAATAAAGCAAAACTCGAAAACTATTGAAAACAATGAGTCAAAAGCTCTTAAAAACTAACATTTTCCAACACTCCTTTTTTTCTCGTAGCATAGCTGATTGGAACAAATTATTCGAAGCTAGTTTACGCAGTACAGATGCTATGAATGCTTTCAGTTAATGAATATGTCATTGCTTTTTGCGCATCTTTTTTTATTCTACTAATACATCAGTTGGACTTATAGTAATACTGTGCTTTCAAAATATTGGGTAATTCCTGCTTCAAAATCTTCATTGTTACAACATAGCTTTTCATCCCGTCCATGTTAATTGTCTAAATGATTGTTTCTTTCATTTTCTTTGATATCTGTTTGCATTGTACTTTTCTGTCCCTCCTGCTTGGACGCTTACTGAGTCTGCAGTATCTTGTAAATAAATAAATAAATAAACAAATAAATAAACATTTTAAAGCGCTTCATAGTGGAGCGTGAACGGGCGTAGATTTATTTTAGGGATGATTAATTCTTGCTGTGCACTCATTAAAGCTGTATGTATCCATCATGGTCGATTTTTATATTATATTGATTGATCGTTCATCAATTTAGCTTTAACTCGATTATTGCTTTTAATGTGATGTTTTCATCGATTAATCAACATTCGGATAATAGCTTTTGAATACGTACATACTGGCTCTACCAGTTATTGTGGACTTTGACGTGCCTACAATTAAGGCGACGTCGTCACCTCCGTGCAAGAGATCTCAGGCCTGGCTGACCACCGACTTCGACCGCTTTCGTGGAGCTCACCACCGTTCGTTACTTGACTTTATACACGAAGCAAACCTGCATGCATAATTTTCAATAAGAAATTAGTACGCCTGGGAAAAGACTTTTAAAAAAAAGCAGTGAAGGAGTGTTACAAGCTGCCACGCTAGCGCCGCCGGCGCGAAAGCAGCGGCACCTAGGAATGACAAAAGAATAGTTTGTTCTGTATGCAAGCAGAATCAATGAGGAGATCAGAGACGAGGGTCGGAAAACGATACGACAGATTTAATATACTTGCATACGAAACAAGAGATGCAATACCTCGAATAGTCTAACAAGCATACTTATAAATAATAATAAATGAGCTCACAAGCAAGAAGTATTAGGATAGCAAATAAATTAACAAGCAATGAAAGAAACAGTAGAATGAATAAACAATAGCTAAAGACGCGACAGTTCAGAAGTACTAACCGGTGATGGCATATATACGTCCGATGACCGGCAGCGTTAGTCCGCGATGATCGAATGCGAGAAGTTCCGAAGATTTCTGGCATGACTGCGATGCCGGTGGCATTGCAACGTTGATGTTTCCGGGACAATGACGGTGAACACAGGCAGGTTGTGCTAGCCTGAGTTGAATTTCCGATCTGCCTACATGGCAGACGCTAATTACGTGTCTCAACTGGACGAACGGCTAAGTTTAGGTGGCTAGCCAATCAATACACAGTTACACCGAAGCTTCTATAGGATATACCAAGTTGTACAAGCAACTAAACTAATTAGCATGGTGATATCCTGTGCCTAAATCACCATAATGCCCCCTCATCTTCTTCTTGGGGGGGGGGGGAAGAGGACTATCGACGTGGATCCGATCTTGCGCATGACATCTTTAAAAACTTCACCCTAAATTCCAACCACGCCCTTATGCAATGCGGGGCATGTTCTCAACTGGACGAGAGTAACAAACTTGTGAGTCAATCGCTTACAGCTCGACGGCGTGTTATTTCCACCGTGGGAAAGGGCTCTTCCCTCGGTTCTTAGCTGGCGCATCCGGTAGCCCATACCTCAATTCGGGGAATTCGGCGGCTGCCCCTTGTCGCCAGAGACACGAAACGTGAACCCTCAGCGGTGGATGTCCGAGACGAACAGCTCCGACATGCTTTGGCGGCTCGAACAGAAACTATTTTGATGTCGAAGGCTTCAAGCGGTCACACGGTCCGGGAGAGAATCCCCGCGCCTGTAAACTCGGCATTACGCCAGGTGACAAAAGTGGCAGTACGTGACAGGGAGTCACCCCAGATAGAAGCGGTCGGCGTATAAAATTGTATCAAATTACTGACCGCTATAAAATTACGTCATTTCCCGTTAAAGGGAACCATGTGTGGATGCGAGGCATGCAGCGGGCCCTAACACTTACACTGGCGGTGGCGCTGACACTGGCTCTCATCGCAGCATTGCGCAGGAGAGAATTCTCGAGAGGTGCAAGACTGGCCACTAGAGGTCCAGAGTGAACGGACGCGTATCGTATCACTTCCATAAATTTCTGGTTCCTGTACCCAGTTATATCCTTTCGTGGACCCACCAAGGCTCTCAGCGGATCCGAGAAGGTGCACGGACACTACCCGCTATCATCTTCTAGATGTGTCTTATGATCTTCGAGAAGTACCCAGTGAATCAAACCACCTCTGACACCCACGCCGTCACGCTAAACCTCGCATCTTTGAGGCAGGCCGCACACGCGCGCCGCGTTCCTCACTCTTCAACAGGCATGGATAACTCAGGGGATGGAGAGACCATCCGCCAGCAAGACAACCACTCTGGTGAGTGGCAAACTGCGCTTCGTGCTTATCGAAATCAAGCCCCGGGTTCGAATTTGGCCTCAAATCTTCTTTCAGCGGCCTTAGTTCCAGCACAGCCAAACGCCAGCAACGTCAGCGCACCGCTGGACGCGGCGTCTGCGCCCACTCGGACCACGTCCAAGGAGGCGACGCATCTGCTACACACTGTCGTGCTGTCGTGCAAAAAAGCAAACAACTGGCCGCATTGCCGTCAGGCCCAATCCGGGTTGTTTTTCGCCCGCGAGGCGGGCTCTCCCTGGAAAAGCACCCAGCAGCAAGTCTGCTACAAGCACTGCGTACTACTGTGGACGGCTCCACGCTGGGTGAACTGCATATCAGAATACATTCCACGAATAATACCTTCACAGTGGCGACTGCAGAGGAAGCAACAGCTCTGGCTCCAGTAAAAGTGCAGGCGATCGCTTTAAATGGAAAGCAATACCCCATAGCCACGTACATCGCAGCCCCTCCCCAACCCTGCTGAAGTCAGGGGTGTGGTTTCCAGGGCCTACTGGAATGAGACGCCTGAGCAGATCCCAAATCGCTTGCGCTGTCGCAATCCGGACGACAACATTATAGCCACCAGACGCATAGGAAAATCAGCCTCAATTTTGATTACATTCGCTTCTGGTCCTGTACCCCACACAATCAAGTACATGTGTGTGGCACACCGTTGCACAAGGTACAGGGAAGCCTTGACGCCTGCCCCTACTGTCGGAAGCCTGGTCACTGGTACGACGTGTGCCTTCCTTCAAAAAGTGAATTCTGCCCACGATGAGACGAGAAACACGAGAAGCAGAGACCCTTTGCACGCCGACATACATCCTCTGTGGAGGGAGCCACCTTACCGGCACAGGCTAATGCAAGGCCACGAAGCCCCAGCCTCGACGACAGACATTGCCGAAATTTCAGCCACCAGTGCCCATGACAAAAGACTTTACACCTCTAGTGCCCCATGAAGATCACCAGCGAACCTGGACCAAAACCACCAGTGGGCACAAGACATCACGGCAGAAAGAACACGTAGCACTCCTGCGGGAAGAGGTAAGGCACCTGAGGGCAGCCATTAACTCTATGACACCCAACACCCCCTTAACCCCCTAACATCATCGACCCAACCTCCTAACCATACACACCCTCTACCATCAACACCTGAGCCTTACATACCCCCTACCCAAAAGAAACGTCGGCCAGATGACACCCAAGATAAATACATAGACTCCGAACTTGGCACATTTGCCGAACGGCTAGAAAGCCAATATTATGGCTCAGACACAAAAATACATTGAAACTGCCATTGCCACGCTCACAGGGCGGATTATAAGTCAGGTAACCACAGCCATTTTGCCCCACCTTCCTAAAATAATTGCTGGAGTGTCTTCCCACGGCCCTGCTGCCACTATCACGGCGACTTCCATCCTTCGCACTACTACCCTCCAATATGGCGTTGCTGATGGCAAATAATCAAAACCTGCGCATTATGCAACGAAACTGCACTGGTTTTCGCCGAAAACGAGACCCCCAGCAGCAGCTATAGCTGCAGCGGAGAGTATACTCTCTGCTTCTTCCACACCCCCTGATTTAATAGCACTCCAAGATGCCGGTACGAACATGTTGCTGTCTGGATACGCTTTGGTGCCTTCTGACCGAACTCCAAAACCGAGGGTTACAACGTATGTTCAGTTTTGTACCATACACTTGTCATGTAGTAAACTCTCAAATAGCTCACACATCCCTCAAATCAATACCATCTCTTCACATATACCATCCCCTCTCTATCCTCAACTGTTACCTTCTTCCGAAACAACCGGTCTCAGAACTTATCGAGTTTATTAAGACCACCTCCACTGCTGCAAAGAAGTACCCCCTCATTATTTTAGGGGACTTCAATTGCGCGCATGTAGACTGGGGTTATGTACTTAGCAATAAGAGAGGGGCGGAATTGTACAACACCCTTTAGATGCAGGGCCTATCCATAAACAATGATTTCAGTACTCCAACTCGAATCGGATACAGTGTCAGCGCCTACACTTGTCCAGACCTTACTTTTGGCTGCAATCTTTCCCAGCCAGTCTGGCGAAATTCAAATGAAACGTTAGGCAGTGATCATTACGTGATTACTATTGAGCTTGACTTCAGTGACAAACCTCGCACCAATCGTGTCCGTCAGGCTTGCTGGGATAATTTTCGTACGCACAGAGAGGACCAACCAGTCTAGTCGCATTTCGACCTCCAGATGTGGATGATGGAGCTCAAACAGGATGTCCAGGCGTTTACACAAACGTTCAACGCTACTCCAATAAATCCGACAATAGACAGTAGGTTAGCGCATCTACTCCAAGCACAAACTAGTATACTCACGCGTTGGAAAACGCAGAAACTGAATAGGACGCTTAAGCTCGAACTGGCGCAGCTTCAAAAAGAAAGAAAAGCGCACACTGCCGCTATCCGTAAATATAATTGGAACCAAATATGCGATCGACTGCGAGGTAATCTCTCCTCAACGAGGGCCTGGCACCTTCTTCGACAAATGATAAATCCCGGTCAAACTGAAAAAATTACGGCATATTCACGGGGTGAATGATGATGAATGGGCGAAGCTCCGGAGGGATTCATCGGTAAACTGTGAATCTTCCGTATAATTCGCCCAGTCGATCATCATGTAAAGACGTGAGAAACGCTGTGTGTGTATATACACAAATCAACTTTTATTTGTTCTTAGACGATGGATGGCTTGCGATGTCCCTTGCCTCGCGCGCTCGCACATCGGGATTCTGTCTGCGAGCGCGCGCTGCTGCCGCCTTGCGCTCTCTCCGCTGTGCAGCCTTATCCATCCGGCGACTCCGAGCGCGCGCCAACAGCGAACGGATTTTATTACAACGCTCCCCCTAACGTACGTCGCCGCACTAAATCGAACGATTGCCTTCAACCAATGACACGCGCCATATGTGACATCATTCCTATTTTATAAGATCTCGCGTCTTTCATCAACTACAAGTACCGCTTTCTAGTTTATAACATCTTGCATCTTTTAATCATCAGCTACAAGTACCACCATCTAGTAAACACTACAAGAACTAAACGAGAGGTGGCTACATGGATGGATGGATATGGCTGTACCCTTTAGATCGGGCGGTGGCTAGCGTCACCAAGCCGTAACACCTAATGAACCAAAAACTATAGTTATTTTTTTTCCTTAAAAAGTGAGTTTGAGGATTCGTACTTTGCAGTGAAGAGTTTAATTTTCACTCGTGTCTTGACTTTAGCCACCAATCAGATAACCTCCTTCTGGTTAAGTCTACCTGCTTAAAGTTTATTTTGCCCTCCCGGTCCCTAAACCCCAGTGCTTTGAAAAACTCTGCGCCATCATCTTGAACTATAGGGTGAAGCCCTTTACAGAACATTATCAAGTGTTCGGCAGTTTCTTCTTCCTCTCCACACGCACTGCATACTGTGTCCACCCCTTCGTATTTGGCCCGATATGTCTTGGTTCGCAGTACTCCCGTCCTGGCCTCAAACAGTAGAGAACTACCCCGTGTATTATCATAGATCCTTTCCTTGGCAATTTTCTGCTTAAAAGTTCGATAGATCTCTAGTGCGGACTTCTTAATCATGCCAATTCTCCACATGTCAGTCTCCGTTTCCTTCACTTTCTTCTTAACCGATAGTTCTTTTTGGTTTGGCCACCTGCTGTTTTCTAAGTATTTACCAGTCAACTTCCTGGTTCGCTTTCTCCATTTTGTATCGACATTCTTCATGTACAAGTAGCCGAAAACCTTCCTAGCCCAACGCTCTTCCCCCATTTCTCTCAATCGTTTCTCAAATTTTATCTTGCTGCTAGCTTCCCTGCCCTCAAATGATGTCCATCCCATATCACCTTGTACTCCCTGATTTGGTGTATTCCCGTGAGCTCCTAAAGCAAGCCTACCTATTCCACGTTGCTTAATTTCTAATCTTGCTTGAACTTCTGATCTCATGCACAAGACCGCATTGCCGAACGTCAGCCCAGGAACCATGACCCCTTTCCATATTCCTCTCACAACATCATACCTATTGTAATTCCACAGTGCCCTATTTTTCATGACTGCTGCATTCCTGTTACCTTTAGTCGTCACGTATATTTCGTGTTCCCTCAGATACTCGGTCCCATTGATTATCCATACGCCCAGATATTTGTATTTATCTGTTATCTCTAGCGTGACCTCCTGTATTCTAAGCTCACTACCTTCGTTGTCATTGAAAATCATGACTGCTGATTTTTCCTTACTGAATCTAAAATCTAACCTATCTCCCTCATTACCGCAGATGTCCATCAATCTCTGCAAATCTTCCTTGTTGTTGGCCATTAGCACTATATCATCTGCGTACATTAATGCTGGTAGTGCCTGATCAATAAGTTTTCCTTGTTTGACTAAAGAGAGGTTGAAGCCCAGTCCACTTCCCTCTAATTTTGCCTCTAATCCTTGTAGGTACATCATGAATAATAAGGGTGACAGGGGGCACCCTTGCCTAAGCCCCCGTTTTACCTCTGCAGGCTTGGATACCTGTTTTTCCCACTTTATAACTACCTCGTTACCTTTATAGATACCCTTCAAAAGATTAGTGACTACATGTTCCTCGCCTAGTGTGTCCAGTATTCCCCACAATTCCTCTTGAACCACGCTATCGTACGCTCCCTTGATATCCAAAAATGCTAGCCACAGGGGCCTGTGTTCCTTTTCTGCTATTTCGATGCACTGCGTCAGTGAGAACAGATTGTCTTCCAACCTCCTGTGTTTCCGAAACCCATTCTGCAATTCCCCCAGCACCCCCTCATCCTCTATCCACGCCTGCAGTCTTTCCTTTATAATTTGCATCGCCAGCCTGTAGACCACTGATGTCACTGTTATAGGACGGTAGTTGTTTATGTCAGCTTTTTCCCCCTTTCCTTTATAGATCATGCTCATCCTGCTAAGTTTCCATCCATTGGGAACTTCACCATCGATTATTATTTTGCTCACTGCCTCTCTCAAAGCCTGCTTAGACTTCGGACCTAATGTCTTTATCAGCCTAATTGAAATGCCATCTGGGCCTGTTGATGTACTACCAGCAACCCTTTTCTCAGCCCTTTCCCACTCTTGTTGTGAAAATGGAGCCATTGCACCCCTTGATTCGTCCTTCTCTATTGTGGTGCATAAAGTACTTCTTTGTTGAAATTTTTCTGTCACCCTTGTTCTTATATATTCAATAGCTTCGTCCCCTTCTAGCCTAGCACCTTGGGCTGTAGTTATAAAACTCTGCTCTAGGCTCGTCTCATTTCTTAGGGAGTTTAGATGGTTCCAAAATTTCGCAGCTGCCTTTCTATCTTTTTTATGTACTTCTGCCAGCCACTGAGCTCCCCTCCTTCTAATCTTTTCATTGATCAGAAGGGATGCATCCCTTCTACAGCTTAGAAAGGTTGCCCGTTTTCTTTCAACATCATCTGTCGGTTCACCCCGCTGCTTAGCATGTCTGTGTTCCCTAAAGGCTTCCTGACGTTTTGCTATGGCTCTCTTAACTTCCTCATCCCACCAACTTTTGGATTTGTGTCTTCTTTTCCGGGGTGATTTGTCACGCGTCTTAACAAGCTCTAGCTCAAAGAGTCTAATTAGATTCGTGTATGTCCACACTGTCTTGTTATCCTCCGTGATTACTTTCTCAATTTGTTTAGTGGCTATTTCAATTTGCCTTTCTGGATAAAACTTTTTCTGTAGTTGCTCATCTTGTCTCCTTCCCACTTTCACTGCTCTTCCAAAACTTAGCTTGATACGTTTGTGATCGCTACCCAGACTTCTGGAGCCACCTTCATCTATGTGCATTCCCCAGAGCTTATCATACATCCTATGTGACATCAGTGCATAATCTATCGTCGACTGCAGCCTTCCTACCTCCCATGTTATTTGCCCTTCACACTTCTCGGTACTGTTGCAAATGATCAAATCAAGCCTTTCACACATATCCATGATCATTTTGCCTGTCGGGTCGGTATACCCATCTATATCTTCTATGTGCGCATTCATGTCTCCTAGTATAATTATCTCGCACTCTCTTCCTAACTCCTGAATGTCCTTTGATATACACTCTACCATTGCCTGGTTTTCCTCTCTGGCCTTTGCTCCCGTCCACAAGTACACGAAACCAAGGAGTGTCATTTGACCTGCCACTTTTCCTTTTAGCCATAAATGTTCCTTGCACTCCTGCTTGACCCTTTGCCAGTCTTTACTTTTATGAATGAATGCCCCAATACCACCCCCCTTTCTGCTGCCTTCTGTTCTGTTACAATATTCCCACGCGTAGTCCGGATTGTTCGGAGGTTGTTCCATGTCCCTGAGATGTGTTTCTACAAAACCGTATACCATCGGCCTCTCTTCCCTTAGCTGTTCTTCTATCTCTTCCCACTTCAGCCTGTTCCTACCACCCTGCATGTTAATATACCCTATGTCTGAATTGGCTCGGCGCTCGTGGCTACGTCTATTTATGCCCCGGACTCTACCTATCTTAGATATTGGTGCCACTTTGGAATCGTATCTGTCCATACCAGCTGTCGAAGAGTCTCCCTGGTTGTTTTCCTCGTTACTAGCTATCCTGCACCCCGAAGGGCTCGCTTGCCCCCCAAAAAAGCTACTGCGCGTCCTGCAAGTCGCCAACCCACCTCATGACCTAGCCGCCCATCGAAGTGAATTCTGTCTCGTTGAAAACCCCCCCACCTATGCACCTCTCTGTTTATTTCCACCACCTCAAAGCCTTTCTCTCGACTCATCCGCCATATCTCTTGGTTTGCGTTGACCCCCGCTCTTTGCAGGTTGCTATCACGCACCGGTACCTCCGGTATCGTGCATATAACTACCTGTACCTTAGGAGAAGTGGCGCGCATGTCATCGACGCCTTTCGCCAGTGTGGCTGCTAGTCCTTCTGCATCTTCATTGAGGACATCGTTTAAACCGCCTGAAATTATCACGAGGTTTCGTCTATCAGCTGTCGTTTTGAGCTTTGCGCTCGCTTGCCTCATGACTGCTTCCAGCTTGCGTCCTGGGAACGCCCCTACCGCAACCCTCTTGTCACCTCTTACCCTCTCTTTGATGGCTTTTGTGCATCGATTTAAATTCGAGTCCCCGGCTATTATCACATGCTGTGACTTTTCAGCTGGAGCGTTCTGCACCTGGGGGCTACTTGCACCTGTGACGCCGGCTGCTTTGTTTCCTTCCTGCCCCACCACTACCTCGCTGAAGCTGGGCCTTGCGACAGTTGAACCGGCTAAACCTGTTTTTTCCAAGCTTGCTTGCTTTTCCATCTCCACCGTTCTCGCTGCCGGTTCCTTACTGTTCTCTCGGTAGGTCGCTTCTTTGTTCAGCTTCGCTAGCGCTTCCTCGGCGGACTTCAGTCTTTCTCCCATTGCCCTTGTTTTTTCTTGCTCTGTCGCCACCGCAGTCTCGAGCTCGGCGATTCTCCTCAGCAGTTCACTCTGGGCAACCATCATTTTCTCCATTTTTCCTCGGCCTCACATTGCCTACACTTCGCGCCGGCCTCTTCTCCATCCGCTTCTACGCTTGGGTCCACTTTCAAACCCACTCCACATCCTGAACACTTTACGGTCTTTTTTAACCATACCTTTCTGACACCAATGGTCCCTATACTCAATAATTACTAAACTCGAGCCCTGCACTTCGAAGAAAAAAAAAGGAAAGTCTAAGCTCTACTACAAAAATGTGCGTGTTCAATGTACGCGCACCTCCCCCACGGGGTGGCAAAAAAAACAAAACAAAAGTGAGTGAGTGAGTGAGTATGAACTTTATTAAGGTCCTGAGAGGAAAGAAAGCGGTGCCGAAAGCCCCGCCATCAATCCGGCGGCTCCACCCAGGTCGGGACCGGTAGACAGAGTCTCTCGGCGACGGCCCGGGCCCTCTGGACAGCCTTGAGCTGGGCGATGAGCTCTGTGCTTCGAAGGGCGGAGTCCCAGGAGGACTGGTCAGAAAATTCTGTACCCACGTTGGCAGGGCACAACCAGAGCATGTGGTCGAAATTGTTATACTCGTTTCCACAGTGTGGACATGCAGTGGAAAAGTCCGGATTAATCCTGCTTAGTGTCGTTGGTGTGATGTACGTACGTGTCTGCAATTGTCTGTAAGTGATTGCTTGTGCTCTGTTCAGATCTCTGTGAGGAGGAGGAAAAGTTCGACGTTCTAATCTATGATGTGAGGTGAGTTCGTGATATGATACAAGTGGGTCTTTGTAATCGAGGTTCCTGCAGGCTGCATTTAAGCGAGGGGGCGAACCACTGACGCGGAAAGTGAGCTCTCGCGCCAGTGTGTGTGCCCGCTCGTTTGGGTTGCCAGCAAAGCCGGAAATGTTTCCCATGTGGGCTGGGAACCATGCGATGTGTGTAGACCGAAAGTTTTCCTCCTTCGTCTCGTGGTTGAAAAGCCTGTTAACGACCGCAGCTGCCTTCGAAGAGACTAGGGCCGCCGAAAAAGTTCTTATAGCTGTTCTAGAGTCCGAGTAAATGACAGAGGCTTCAGTGCAGCTTCGAAGGGCTAGCGCAATGGCCATTTCCTCTGCTTCATGGGTGAAGTTGGTAACTACCGTGGCTGCGTTGACGAGCGAGCCGTGGGCGTCCACCACAGAGACTGCATAGGCACCTCGATTCCAATATTTTGCGGCATCAACGAAGAGGACCTGCGTATCGTTGCACATGATCTTGGCGAGTATTGCCTTGGCTCTCGCTTTTCTTCGTCCTTCATTGTGGGTTGGGTGTATGTTTCTGGGAATCGGGTCAACTGTTATCGCTTTCATGGCTTGTGTGCAAAGTTGGGACTTTTCTGGCGGCATGAAGAAAGGCTGAAGACCGGCTTCAAACAATATCTCGTTGCCCGCCTTTGAGAGTGAGAGCCGACTAATCTGTGCATGCCGCTGTGCCTCAAAGAGTTCGGTAGCTGTATTATGCAGGCCCAATTGTAAGAGTCGTTCCGTACTAGTATTGCGAGGGAGGCTCAGGACCCTTTTCAATCCTGTTCGAATTAATGTATCAATTTTGTTGAGCTCTGTCTTCTTCCAGTTGAGGAAGGGGGCGGCGTAAGTCACGTGGCTGATGAGAAAGGCGTGAAATGCTTTCATGAGGTTGTCCTCTTTCAGACCAGCCCTTCTACTGTTGACCCTTGATAATACCCTGGTGAAGTTGAAGACACTTTTCTCTATACGTTTGAGGGCCTCCGCGTTGTCACCGCTGTAAGCACCAACTACCATGCCCAGGACCTTGATTGTGTTACATATTGGGATACTACCTCCGTCCTTGGTGTGTAGGTGAACGGGGAGGGAGCTAAGGAGCTGTCCCTTTCTGGGGCCGTGTTTACACAGAAGGAGCTCTGATTTGCTCGTAGATAGCTTCAGCCCCGTATTTTGTAGGAAAGCTTGTGTGGTGTCTAGGGCATGTTGTAGGTTCTGCTCCAGGGAGCCTAGTGGGCCACTTGTGGACCAGATGGTAATGTCATCTGCGTAAATCACGTGTCCTACCCCATGAACTTTCGAGAGTCGGTTCGCCAGATCGTGCATTGCGATGTTGAAAAGAAGTGGCGAAAGCACTGACCCTTGGGGGGTGCCGACGTTTCCCAGCTTGTGCTTACGGCTTCTGATTTGTCCGATGTTTATGGTAGCCGTACGGTCCGCCAAAAACGATCTGACATAGTTGTGAAATTTTTCTCCGAGATGTAAACTGGAGATTTCGTTGAGGATATGTTCGTGCCTGACCGTATCGAAGGCCTTCGTTATGTCGAGCGCCAGGATGCCCTTTACGTCCCGTGATTTATTGTCTATCACAGCACTCCTGATAAGGAGCATGGCATCTTGTGTTGATAGTGATTTTCGGAATCCTATGAGATTGTGGCGAAAAAGGCTGTTTGCTTCGATGTGCTCTGCAATTCTATTGTGAATGACATGTTCGGCGACCTTTCCGAGGCACGAAGTAAGGGATATTGGTCTCAAGTTCTCGGCATGGAGCGGTTTTCCGGGTTTGGGGATGAGAATTATATTGGCAGTTCGCCATTCATCCGGTACGCGGCCCGCCGTCCATACCTCGTTTATTTTCTTTGTAATGATTTGTATGGCTTGGTTATCTAAGTTTCTGAGAAGTTTGTTAGTTAATCCGTCTGGACCAGGGGCCGAGCGGCCGTTAAGGCCATGAAGGGCGTGCACAATCTCTGAGACCTCGAATGGACGATCCAGTGAGCGTTGAGGTGTCCCCTTGTACTCGCATGCCGGGTCGTCCCAGGGGACTGATTTGCTTTCTGTCGGCAGGTATATGTCTGCCAGGGTGTTAGCAAAGTCCTGAGGACTAGTGCCTTCAATCGTGTGCAGGTGGACGAGTCTGTCGAGCATTATTCGAGCATTGCTCTTGGTCGGTTTGTTGCTGTCGGCGAATAGGTTTTTGAGGAGGCTCCACTTGCTTCCCCGTCTCATTTTACCATCCGCCTCATTACAAACCTCATCCCATTGTTGCGCACTCAGCTCTCTGGAATGTTCTTCGATTTTTTTGTTTATTTCCCTTAGTTTAGATCGCAGCCTCCTGTTTAGCTTCTGCTTTTCCCATCGTCGTCTTAGCGCATTCTTCGCCTCCAGGAGGTGTGCGAGTCTGGAGTCCATGACTGGAACCTCCAGGTCCAAGGTTATTTCTTTAGTGGCTTTTGCCACCGTACTTTTCAGATTTTCCAGAAGCTCTTCAAAGGTTTCCCCTTGGCTGTCCTCGCTACCCCTTATTCTTCGGAAAAGGTCCCAGTCGACGTATCTGTACGTCTTAGGTGGAGCGGGTGTGATACGGACGTTGATTTCTAAGATGAAATGGTCGCTGCCAAGGTCCTCTTGCAGATTGTCCCATGACCCTTCCGCGTTTCCGAGGAACGTCAGGTCGGGGGTGGTGTCTCGCTGAACAGAATTGCCTCTGCGTGTCGGAAACCTTGAGTCCGTGATTAACTTCAAGTTGAGGTTGTTTGCACACTCCGCAAGGTTAAGACCTTTCCTGTCATTGGTACTGTAGCCCCAAACGTTGTTGTGCGCATTGAAGTCGCCGGCAACGATCAACGGCCGGTCCTTGGCTTGCGACACCGCCGATGACAGGAGTTTGGTAAAGTTCCTGAGTCGGTCGGTCGGAGAACTGTATACGTTCAGTATGTAAAGGTGAGCTTTAAGAGTTCGACTCGGAATGATTTCTGTTATCATGGATTCCAGGCCTTTCTTGTATGTCGGGGTGTCCCTTTCCATAAAGCTGATGTCCTTACGGATGAGGGTGGCAATGCCCCTGGCTTGTTTGAAGTCGGGGTCCAGGGTTGGCCTGGAAACCCTGTACCCCGAAAAGGACATGTTTTGAATGTACTTTTCCGCCCCGCACTCCTGTAAAATGATGACATGTGGTTTTTCTTTACATGATCGTACTAATTGCGTTAGGTTAGCTTTCTTTTTGTTGAATGAATTACAGTTCCATTGCCAGATCTTGAAAAATTGTGGTGTGCTATCCATGGTGCTGACTTGGCATGACCCCCTGTGTGTTCGCTTCACCTATTGGACCTGGTGGCTGAGGGGATGTCGGCAGCGCAGGTTGGGGTCCCTGGGAAGACATGGACCCCGGGTCCGGCGTGGGAATTCTTCTCGTGGCTCTGGGTTGAGCAATTGGTCTTTCCAGACGATCGAGTCTACCGCAAATTTGTATGAGTGCCTCTTTAATGTCGGCAATTGCTGATTGGAATTTACTGAACTTACTCTTCGTCTTGCGGTGCTTTTTGGCTTTGTTGTCACTAGCTAAGGCGTTAGAAGGAGCTTCGCTGACGTCGGACATAAAGTCGTCTACGTCTGATGTGTCGTCATCTGTCTCGGTGTTTACGGCTCTGCGTTTATTTGGGCTACATGATGCGACCACAGATCCTGATGATTGAGGGATGGGTGGCGGTGTGTCTTTTAGGATACGTCCTTCTAGCCTGGCGAGAGTTGCCTTCAGTTCAGCTAGTTCCTGTTTGAGTGCTTTGTTTTCCCGTTCTAATGTGTGTATTCGTAGATCTGCCACATGCTCTGGCTGTACCTTACCTTGCTTTGAAGTTGTCGGTGTTGTCGGTGCAGAGCCGCTGTCGCGAACCATGTCGGCCCAGGTCGTTTTCTTGCCAGGACATCTCGACCAGGATCGGCCCCTGGAGCAAGAGCGCCCGCTGGATTGAGAGTGCGCTGTGGAACGGGAGCGCCGTCTGGAACGGGTGCGCCGTCTGGAACGGGAGCGTCCTCTGGAACGGGAGCGTCCTCTGGAACGGGAACGCCCTCTGGAGCTGGAGCGCCGCTTGGGAGTGGAACCATCTGCCATCTCCGGTTGCATGTCCGCGAGGTCGTTAACCTCGTCAGCGTTGGCTTCTTTCTCGGAGCGGTGGCGTCTTTGTCTTCGGCGTCGTCGCACGACATATGGGATGTGGTATCTTTTGCTGCAGCAACGGTCACCTGTTGGGTGATCACCTTCACAGAGCTTGCATTTCGGAGTGCAACGGTGGGCTTCTGCAGCATCGTTTGAGAGTGCGTCTCCGCAGTTGTGGCATTTACTTTTCTCTGCCTTGCTCTGGTGGCATACGTCGGCCCGGTGCCCGACTCGGCCGCAGGCGTGACAAACATCGACTTGGCGTTTGTAAAGGGAACACGGCACTAAGGCCGTTCCGCACATGACGTTTTTGGGAACTCGAAGCCCATCAAAGAGTATCACAACAACGTGCGTGTTTTTGATTCTCTTGACTTCAATGGCGGTCGGGTTTCGTTGGTTGACAATCATGCCTCTGAGGGTGTGCTCTTCTATCGAGGGGTCAACATTCCTGATGACGCCTTTACAAGTGTTTTCCGGGGCGGCTAAGTAGGCAGAAACATCAAATGCGCCGACTTTCGTGTGAAGTTTCTGAATTCCAGCGTATGCGACTGCGTTGGATCTGACCGGAGTCGAAATAACAAGAATATTCTGTACCTTGTTGGGGCAGACTGTATCTTCCGATGCTTCTTGGTCAGTGAGCCCAGCTGCCATAGTCAGAGCTCTCGACAGCAGTACCATGTCCGTCTTCGAAACGTCAAGCCCTCCGCGGGGCCGTACAATGACCTTTATCTGGTCTCTCGGCAGCCGAGGGAGTCGCGAAGCGGCTACAACCTTCTGCACTGTTGAGAGGGAGCGAGCGTTGAAACCATGCTTCTTTGCTGTGTTTGCCGTAGACTTTGCAGCGGTAGCAGACGCTGCGTTCCTTGCCGGATCTCGTTTCCGCCGGGCGCCAAGGGCGGTGGTCCACCCCGCTCCGTCGAAATCTTCCGGAGTGATATCCATGCCTTCAACTGTCACCATCTCGGGCATCCTCGCTGCCTAGTCAGGTGCGGCAGGGGCCTGACGAGGCCCGGCGCTGCCTCGAAGTGAACCCTAGCTCCGTGCTCGTAGCCGAGTGGTTAGTCCTAGAGACGCGTCCCTCGCTTCGCACACTTGAAGTTCAAAAACTCGCCGAAAAGTTCACTCACCCCAACGAGAACGATGTCGTGAGATAGCTTGCACAAAACTGGTTTAGGAAAGTCCAATGGATCGGTGGAGAACACAAGAAAGATGTCCGAAAACATTTAAAGAAGCGGGAGCAGACGCGGCCACGTCTGCACTCCACAAAACAAAAAAAAACAAACAAAAAAACAAAAAAAATTCCAACACACACACCCGCACTAACTAATAAATACCTGGTGTCTGGCCCCCGAAAAAGCCGTACCATAAAATAAGTACTACGAAGATTTCAACCGCTGCCTTATAATTATAAATACAAGCTCAAAACATGCAAAAACACTTATCTGCGCAGTCGATCCGGAGCGCTCAAAAAACACGTCCATCCACCTTGACAGCCTGACCTGAACTACATACAGGAGACGGTACTGCCATCTAGTGAACACTGCAAGAACTAAACTAGAGGTGGCTAACATACAGGGGACGGTACCGCCATCTAGTGAACACTGCAAGAACTAAACTAGAGGTGGCTACATACAGGCTACAGGGGACGCACAGCCCACGCCCTAAGGAGCTTCGCCCCTAAAAGCAAATGCGGATCACACTCAAAAGGCTTGCGCGCGAAAATCGATAGAATCAGCAGGCACTGTTGAACCAACTCAAATCAGCCTATACCACTGTGGGCCATGCGATATCATATCTCGACTACATTGGTCCCGATCAACCTTCCCTCGACTCCCCGATACAGGAGGCTGAAGTCAGAGAAGCGCTCCTTAAGCTCAGGAACTCGACCCCTGTAGAGAACCAGATCACCAATGTCATGCTCAGGATCCTAGATGATCTTTCTATTTCTGTTCTTACCGACTACTTCGCTGAGTGCGGGCTAAAAGGGGAGATACCAGCTGAATGGAAGCACGCAAAGATCATTTTAATGCCTAAACCGAATAAGCCAATTAATGTCAACAATCTCCATCCCATATCCCTGACGTCTTGCTTGGACAAACTGTTTGAGCATGTTACCCTCGCCTGTCTCAAGCTACACATGAAATCGCACGGACTGTATCTCTATAGCATGGTGGGATTTAGATCGCACCTCTTTGCCCAAGATGCCCCGTCGCAGATTTCACTCACCATACTCACTGAAATTGTACATCATACAAGAGCAGTTCTGGCGATAGACCTCACCAAAGCGTTTGACACGGTTACGCACAGTCAGATCCTACAGGGAATCGAAGAGCTGTGCTTAGGGCCTAGAACCTATAACTACATCCGGGCCTTCCTAAATGGGTGCACCGCCTCCCTGCATATCGATGATGTACAAACGCCGCCCTTCTCCTTTAGGAACATCGGCACCCCACAAGGGTTGGTTTTATCCCCGCTCTTTTTTTTAATATGACCCTGATTCTCTTGGCGAAAGTACTTAGCCCTATTTCACACTTAGCTGTAACTACACACGCGGCAAGCATCGGCCTTGAATGCTCCCCCACAAAGTTGGTCCTCCTCATACTCCAACCACAGCGTGTCCCTATTGTCCCCATCCCAATGTATTTGCAAAACACACACATTCCGCAAACACCCACCCTCCGAATTCTCGGACATTTGCAGGACACTGAAAAAAAACAATGTTACATTAAAGACACTAAGGCAGTCCACTTACTCATTCGTTCAGCCTTTAAGAAGGGTCTCTCATTCACGAGCAGACTTGGACGAAGCCGACAACCTCAAAGTGCTACATGCCTTTGTGCTTAGTCTCATTCTCTACGCCTCTCCTTACTTGACCCTAACCTGCACAGACAAAGATAAACTAAATGTTCTATTTCGCATCACCACGAAAGCAGCTCTTAATCTCCCAAAAAACACCAGCACGGATAGTCTCCTAAAACTGGGAATGCGCAACACAGTGCAGAAACTGATAGCTTCACACAGACATTCACAGTATACGTTCGTGTGGCTGGGTCAGAAACAGGGCGGTATATACTCGATTCACTTGCAATCCGTATACCCGCACATACTACAGAATTAGTCTCGCTCCTTAGCGACATACGCACCGCATTTGTTGTCGAGCCTCTTCCCAGGAATGTCTACCCAGAATATCACCAATCCCGCCGCGTAGCGGCACTTTAGAGGGTGTGCGCACTTTAGAGGGTGGTGTGCCTGGGTAGATGCAGCGTGTGGTCCAGATCGTTCGGTAGCTGTAGCTTATCATCCGGCAGTCCCCCCACTTATCCCACTCTTCGACCCGCTCTGTACCTCAGAAGAAGCAGAGGAGGTTGCTATTGTGTTAGCGATAGCCAAAACCAATGCCACTTACATACTTAGGGAGTCCAAAACAGCAATTCTTAACTTTGTCCGTGGCCGCGTCCATCCTGCCACGTGGCAAATATTGAGGGTGTGTACTGTGAATTCCGATAGGCTTATAGAACCCATGTGGTTGTCGGCTCACTCTGACAATCCCGGAAATGAGGCCACCGATAACACAGCCCGAGGACTTATCTGGGCAAACGGCGACACCAGCCGGGATTTCTCGAGAGAGCAGGCACACACGTTCTCTGAACTTACCCAACAAGCACGCCTTGCCTGTCGTCTTCACCCCCCTCCCAACCCCCGTCTTTCTCACTCACAACAAATCGTCTGGGGGCGAATTCAGACGGGAAGTCTTCCCATTTATCACGTCCTATCCCAATTCCGCCAAATTTTTCCGGAGTGCACACACTGTGGAGAGCCGCCTGCCACCCTAGACCACATTCTCTTTGGCTGCCTTGCCAATCTTCCCCCGCAGGGACAGCTCGCCATCAGCACACGGGAAGAATGGGAGGCCCTCCTTGCATCGCGGCACCTGGAGCACAGCTTCGCTGTGTGAACTGGGGTGCCAGTGTCTTAGCCCGGCATGGCCTGGACCCATACGCGCAATGTGATGGCCGTGCGGTGGCCTAGGGTCCGTAAATGACCCAAATGCACTTGCCCAATAAAGATTTTTTCTCCTCCTCCTCGAGAGACGCAAAGCACGCAGTGGTGCACCTGTGTTTTCTACAGCAACATGCCAAACGCTGGTAATGGGCAATGAGAGACAGAAGACTCAAATTGTACACAGAGATCCGCAGTCAATTTTGGTTCACACACACGTTGCGAATTTTATTGCTCAACAATGAACCGGAAGCATGCAGTGTGGCTTAGGGTTGAGAAATCTCCCACCGGCACTACACTGGAGGCCAGTGAATGGTTGCGCAGCGCGAGCAGTTATTTTTTCAGTCAATAAACTAACAAGCAGATGCTACTTACGTCGGCGTTGTGAGTCGAGAGAGGGGTAGGGGATGTTCATAAATCATGCGCAATGGGGGTGTCAACGCCGTGGGAAGGGATGCCTAGAACACAGAGAGGGGGGAGCGAGCGTAGGCTATAGTAGACGCTGCTTGCGTCGGCGTTGCTTGGCGAAAGGGGCAGGAGACGCGCATGCAGTGGAGGGAGGCGCTGCAGGAGAAGCGACGCAAGCCTTCGGCATAAGAAGCTTAGCACATAAAAGATACATAATTGTTTCATTAGCATTGTTTCTCTTTGATATCGATCAAAATCTATCAAAATTACTAGAGATCACATGTGAGCATTGCGCATATGCATGCATTTCCTCCCAGTGGACACAGAGGAACCTTCCCATTTGGGAGACTTCACAGATTCGACGATATGTGGCCATCGTTCATGGACGATTCGGTCGCAGATAGTGTATCCTCGAAGCCTGCGAACTCGAGCACACCGAAATCGGTGGAACCACCCTGGTCTGACACGCTACGCAGTGTGGCCTAGGGTTCAGAAATCCCTCGAAACACAATTCGAAGACGTATGTTTATGTGGATGATATGGCATTGTTCGCTTCCTCAGATGCCATTTTATCCCAGTATACCCATTGACAAGGACACCTATAAACCTTGCAAGTTTGGCTAGACAGTGTTTAATTAATGCGAAACACTTCTTTGTGAACTTCAGCGACACTGAGCGTATCTATCTATCTATCTATCTATCTATCTATCTATCTATCTATCTATCTATCTATCTATCTATCTATCTATCTATCTATCTATCTATCTATCTATCTATCTATCTATCTATCTATCTATCTATCTATCTATCTATCTATCTATCTATCTATCTATCTATCTATCTATCTATCTATCTATCTATCTATCTATCTATCTATCTATCTATCTATCTATCTTTCTATCTATCTATCTAGTCGCCTACGACGTTTAGCTCTCCTTGCCGTTTCGATAATGGTATCGATACCGAACTTGGTATGACATAATATGACTGTATGAGGAGCACAAGTGACTAGTGATAACATAAAAATCATGACATGTATGTCATGAATGTCATGATTTACATTTATTGGTCTTGCAGCTCTTGCGGTGGTTTTGTTCCCAAGACATGTAGCAAAACTGGTATGGTATGGCATGACTACATGGTGAACATAAGCGACAGACCACAACATGAAAATCATGACATGCATGTCGTATAACAACATGACTACACGTCACACTCATGATGTGCTTGTGGCCGCTTCGCTAGCTTCACGTATACCAATTTGGTATTACAGGACGTGTATGGATGAAGAAGGTATGTGACGGGTGCAAACATTATAATCATGAAACGCGTATAATGTAACAACATGACTACATGCCACGCTCATGATGCGTTCGCAGCCATTTCGCTAGCTTCACATGTACTGAATTCGGTATCACATGACGCAAATGAACGACAAAGGCAAATGACACGTCCAAGCATGATAATAATGACATGCGTCTCATCTAACGAAATGACTTCATGCCGCGCTCTTTATGCGCTCGCGGCCGTTTCGCTAGCTTCACATATGCCAAATTTGGTATTAGGTCACGTGCATAGATGAACATGACAATCATGAGATGCGTGTCATGTACACGACTACATGCCACACTGCAGGCGCCAATACACTTAGACGTGACTCGCGTTTGTTCCGTCGCGACCCGCCGGCGATGCCTCCAGACGCCGATACGTTGCTTTGACGCATGCACGTTCGAGTGCGCCCAGCGTCCCTCAGTCGCGAAGAAAGGCAGACACAGGGCTGGGTGGGTAACGTCATCTGCGCCAAATGCATCATGTCGCATTTCGCACCAGTTGCCGTCAGGCCACGCTGACGGACGCTGGTCGCGCCTGGCGTCAGACTATAGAGTGCTCACGTTTTGCAAGTGTAGCGTCGCTGCGCCTGCAGCGTGCGCGCGTGTCAATGTTACGTCGAAGTATATTGGGCCCTTCACGATGCTCGCGGCTGTTTTGCTAGCTTTACATATACCAAATTTGGTGTTACGTGACGTCATTGGATGACAAAGGTATATGTCAGGTGCAAACATGATAATCATGACATGCGTACGTGTCATGTAAGAACATGGCTGCATGCTACGCTCATAACGCGCTCGTGGCCGTTTTGCTAACTGAATAGACGACGAAGGCAAATGACACGTCCAAACATTTTATGACATGGAATTTATGTACGGCATAATTTACCTCTGCCTCATGACGTTGTGCTATGTTTAAAGTGATATATCAACCTTCCTCATCCGTGCTTCGCATATAATCGATTCCCGCTGTACGTCGGGTCTGCCAATTTTTAACCTAAAATGTACACAAGTGTGCAGTTCTGGCATTCTCCACGCAGGAGACTATAAATATGCCACTCTGTTTCCACCAAGCTGGCATTACGCATGTGCAAACAGTCAAGTACCTCAGAATTTTGTATGACGGAAAGCTCAAGAGGCGTATCCATATTCAACATACAGTGACTAGAAGCATCACGTGCGATAGGCCTACTCAAAAGGTTTAGTAATAGCCGATGGTGAATGCGGACAAACACGTTATAATTGACTTACCGGATGTACATACGTCCTCTACTGGGATTTGTGTGTGCCTCAGTTTCTGGCGTACCAGCATGGATGTTACGTCCGCTAGTTCTACTTAATAGAGCTCCAAGCACTCCGCTGGTGCCTGTGGCTACCTAAAATTGTAGCAAACTGAGCTCTATATAAGGAATACCAAGTTCCCTTTCTGCCTGTTAGGCTCAGATTATTCAATAAACATGTCCATAAGAGTCTATGAAATAGCGATAAGACGAGACGAATATATAATCATGAATGAACCAGCTCTGTTTTTCAATGTCACGTGGCCTCACTTTCATATCTATCTATCTATCTATCTATCTATCTATCTATCTATCTATCTATCTATCTATCTATCTATCTATCTATCTATCTATCTATCTATCTATCTATCTATCTATCTATCTATCTATCTATCTATCTATCCGCTTACGTCTGGGTGTTCTCGTTATCACACCCTTAACTTGGCGTGAACTGAAATTGGTAAAGGATGGCAACATGGTTTGACGACTATACGCGCTGGTCAAGACACGAATAATGTCCCAATCCCGTCGCGTACGACATCAAACACTCTGCACCACACTGTACCACTCACCCCTCGCTGGATACGGGCCACTAAAATGCTGGTACGTGGCACAGACGATTGACACTTAATATCTACAGAGAAACGTCGATAATGCACATGGGTAATCGTAACGCGTGAAAGTCAAGAAAAGGCTGGCATCGGCAGCATCGATTCGAAGAATAGAATAAATAAATGTCAGGGTGCCCGCAGAAACCAAAGTTCGGCATTTCGTGCGATAGTTAGGTATTCTACTACAGAGCAATGCCAGGTCAAGGGAGACTACTTTTCAAATAGACTGTAATGTTCGTGAAACGTCAATCCTGGTTTTAGAACTGGCTATACAATTTTATAAACGTTACATTTGTACTCCTAATGTACAGCCGTAATGTCGGGTTAACGCAAGTTGTAGTTAAGTGCCATTCACTCAAGTTGATTTGTGTAGCAGTGTTGAGGTCCACCATCTTCCCGAGCACTGGTGAATCAAATCAGTGTCTTGAGTCTGATGTTGCTAATACTCATGTTCCTGTTAGCATAGTTGCACAAGTGCAAATCACAGGTTATATGACATCTGCGACTGTTAAACACATGTCTGTGCGTGCAACATTTGCACATATTGTTACGTAAGGTTACCCAGCACCTCCACCAGATTGTTACGTAAGGTGAGGCAACTTAAGAGGGTTTTTAATGACCACCGACACGACGATCACAGTAGAAGCAACGTCTTCTTCCTTCTATACCCGCGCTTCCTTTGTCATTCCTGGTAGGGACACTTCGTATCAATATATTTAGCGTCATTTCCCAACATGTCACTCAATAAAAAAGTTTACAACATGGCCATCCCTCTGCATGCTTCGCATGTTGTCAATTGCCAAGGTACGTGGAACTTTTTCATGTTGTGATGTGAGGCATGTATGCAGGACGCGTGTGTTTGTAAAGCAAGCTACTTTCACTTCATTTTCACGTAGACGAAGTTATTTTCATTGTATTCATAAGCAAACGAGTGGCTGTTGATAACAGCCCGGTGGAAACCGCAGTTGCACCATCCTGGTATCAACGAATTCATGAAGTGCGCTGCTGAAAGACCCTTCTAGACACAGCTGTTCGTTTGATATTGATTTGTAATGCCAATTGTACATTTGTCCTATAGGCCTTGAGACTATATGTATATTGTACGGTATGTATACACGTAACTCACTTTGTAATAAATACCATGTAAGGAAAAAAATCAGTCACGTGGCTGTGTGGTTGAACACCTGCTTTCCACGCAAGTGACCCCTGTTCAATTTTATCCAGACGTAAACCTATTCCATTTGCATCTTTCTTAATTTTTGGTCAGGCACAAGATGATGAATTTACACTCACAACCAGCGGCAACAACGCCGGCATTTCTGCGAAACGAGCCCATTAACGCGCTTGTTTCAAAATAATTTGCAAAACATTGCTGTAAGGAGCAGAAAGATATTTTAGGGGCGAAACTTCTTGAAGCGGCACCCGTTCGTCCCTCGTAGTACGTAACATGTCTTACGCTTTGACCTCCAAGGGGGTGCCAGTGGGAGATTTCTCCTGTGCGTTGTTGAAAAATAAAAAAATCGCAGCGTTTGCGTTAACTAAAAGCCAAATTCTTCTGTCTCTCATTCCCCATTAGCAGCCCTTGGCATGTACATTAAGCAGTATCTGACAAGAAAAGGTTGCTACGTTATACTTGCTGGACGTAACCTCCTTTGTTTCAGAAAGGTTTAGCGAGCGTTGGGCCGCAGTGCCATGAATACAGTGAACTAGTATATACCATGAACTCGAGGTGGTTAAAGGTGGGAAGTAGACACGAAGCTCCAGCCGTAAGAAAGTGTGCGTGTGCCACCTTTCGTTTAGTCCTTGGAATGTCTGCTGGATGGCGGTGCTTCTATATGCGGAATATATAATGAAAAGATGCGAGAATGTTGTACTTGGAGTGTTGACTAGATGGACGAATGGACACACAGACAGATGCATGGACGGACGCACGGATGGCTGCACGAACGGATGGACGCATGGGCGGACGCAGGGTGGATGCATGGACGAGCGCATGGACGGACGCATGGATGGACTTGCGGACGCACGTACAGACACACGCACGGACGGGCGGATGGACGCATGGGTGCACGCATGGATGGAGGCATGGACGGACTGAACCAAGAACGAATACACGGACGGATGCTTCGCCCCACTCTCCAACATTCACCCCGTGAATATGCTGCCAATTTTTTGTTTTTTGAAGAAGATAGTATTTCTTGGGGACCTTGGACGAAAAAATTTTGGTCTGTCTGTCTGAACACTTGTCTGTTTGTCCACCCTTACCGATACCTTAAACGGCCAACTCTATCCGCTGCGCCCACCAATATTTCTCAAGGTTTAGCGCTCATAGTTGTGCGATTGTCAATTAAAAAGGAATTATTGCGCATATCTGAGGCGCCACAACAACACGTCGATGTTTTGTATGTCTGCCTTTATACTAGAAGACGCATGCACAAGTAACTCTAAGGACTGTAGTGTTTGTCGCGCTGCGCTAACAGTCCAACGCGATGCTCAAAAAGGCGAGTCTTTCCAACGTTTTGCTACAATGACATGGTAGTGGCAACTGCCCGTCGCTTTCCGTTCTACACCTTATCACCTCCGAGACCGGCATGCAATTTTCTCTGCGGGAGCGCAAGTCTGTTTTTGAAGATAACTGCCAGATGGCGCTCGTGTCTACCGTGCCTCGATGCGCTCGTTCGCCTCTGCAACGTGGTCGAGGCACTCTAACGCAGCGCCTCCAGAATACCACTCACCGATTTCCTTGCGCAGAACATCAAATAAACGTTTTGTTCACTCTCTCCAGGCGCAGGACTATCGTCTTTCGACGATATTTGCAGTGTAACATGCATATTCGAGCCAACTTTTTTTCTCTCTCTCTGTGGTAAGATCGGTATATAGTTGAAGAAGAGAAATTGTTAGCCCAAATAAAGAACAAAAAAAAACAGAACACGTAAAGCTTTTTTACAAGCTTTGATTACATGTCATAGTAATAATATCCGGGGTTTCACTTCCAAAAACCACGGTATGGTTATGAGAGACGCGTTCTACCGCGGTGGTGTAGTGACTAAGCTACTCGGCTGCCGACCCGCAGGTAGCATGATCGAACCCCCGCTGCGGCGGCTGCATTTTCGATGGAGGCGAAAATGCTGTGGGCCGGTGTGCTTATATATGGGTGCATGTTAAAAAACCCCAAGGGGTCGATATTTCTAGAGCCCTCCACTATGGCCTCTCTAATAATCATCTGGTCATTTTGGGACGTTAAACCTCACATATCAAACAATTATGAGTGACGCCTTAGTGGAGGGCTCCGGAAATCTTGAGCGCCTGGTGAGCTTAAATCGAACGGCACACGGGCCTCTACCATTTTGGCTCCATCAAAATCGGACAGCCTCGGTGGGGACCGAACCCGCGACCTCGGCGCCAGCAGCCTAGCACCATAGCTGCTACACCGCCACGGCGGGCGGTGGAGAACACGTCGCCGCCTTGTTGGGAAGATGCTCATAGCATGCGTCCATTAATCCAACATCGTCTGTAGAACGCAGTAAAGTGCATCGGTTCGCTTCACATTGGTCAACAAGAACGTATGACCTAGTAACAGAGCAGTAAGAACAAAGAAAGAAGGGCAGATGGTGGTTTTGAGAGCCGGTCATTCCCGCTGCCCTCCGTTTGACCAGCACGGAACATACCTCGTAGCATGTCGCTTCTTCCATATGAAAGCATTTTGGCGAGGGACGTTCATATTATTGCACAGTGATGCCACTGGCTCCGAGAACACGAAGTAGGCGCTCATGCTGTCAGCTAGAGCTCCATCCATTTGTCACGCAGAGATCATTGATTGCCGACTGCCGCTGCAACAAAAATAACATATTTGTAGTGAGTAGGCGGCAGTTATCTTTGTATATAGTACATGAGATTATCATTATATGACTGGTGCGTTATGACATGCTTATCGGGAATCTTTGTCAACATTTTTTAAGATTTATCAACGCCACTCCTATGTCCTTACGACATGGATGAACGGTCCCAAACTCGAGGTTGCAAATGGCAAATAATACCGCTTCCCCCATCCCCACTGCGATTGTCCCACCTCGTCATAGCGCACAATTTTCATTCGAGGATCATGCGTGATGCACGTTATTGGTACGCCATCAGCACGACAACGGAGGCTTGAAGGCGCAGTAATACAGCGAGCAATACTTTAAAAGCTGTTTAATGTTCAAATGAGTAATGTTGAACGTCGGCAAATAAAATGGCCAATAAATCAACCTAATCGACTACACGATTTTATTGTTAAAATGAGGAACGCACAAGGCATTCATTGCGACCCTAAACAGAGCTTTGATACGCGGTAAATAGTGAGAAATCTGATGAAGTGGCTCCATCGCAATGAAATATTCTTCACGACAGCGATAAAAGAGCGCATCCGTTAACGCGACAGAACAGTCAGAATGTACATAGATGATGATGATGATGATGATATATGTTGTTTAATGGCGCAAGGGCCATTGATGGCCAAAGAGCGCCAGGAAAGGATATTGGATGAGAGCAATGGTTATGGTAAAAGGCTGTAAAAGGGCCAAAAATTCTGCGCTCTAAAGATTCGTAAGACATATATTTATTAAAATCATGTAAGTGAAGTGAAGCATGCCTGGTGAGAATTTGTCTTTAGTTATCATGACATCATAAAATAGGAGCGTTATATTAGCACCGATTTATCGCCAGCGCCCTTGGTCCCAAGGGCCGGGAGACAGGTGCTCTTTTGGATGTAGCATCCGCAGCAGCAGCCTCCTTTCGGAGACCGTGCTACCGATCACTTGAGTAGATAACATGGAAGGTATTTACTTCCTTTAAGAATGCATTCAATGCATTATATTTAAAAAGAGGTTCGTGACCAATAAACATAGCTGGGTGAAGGGGTATGTGTTCCTTGTATGCTAGTGGAAAATGTTTTTTTCCTGTAAGCCTCTAGCTCAGAGCATTCGAGGAGTATGTGAAGTACGGTAAGTGTGCGGCCACATCTGTCACAGCTGGGTGGGTCACCACCGGACAAAAGGTGTGTGTGCGGGCTGTGTGTGTGTCCTATTCCAAGCCGACAGAGACTGACCTCTGTACGGCGTGTTTTCGTCGTGGGTGACAGTTACCGAGGTATGAATTAATCAAGTGTAACTTGTTATGCGTTTGTCGATCCCATAACTTCTGCCAGTAAGCCCTGAGCTTTTTCCGTATTTTTGGTTTTAGGTCCATTATAGGGACAGCACCTGAAGAGTTGGCGGAGCTTCCGTTAATTGACGTGGCGAGCTGGTCGGCCAACACATTTCCTTGGATCTCGCGATGTCCTGGCACCCAGCACACGACGATATGTTGCTTGGAAGTATATAGGCCGCGCAGAGTATTGAATAGAGGGATATAATTATAGGGTTTCTGTGTTTTTCAAGATTTTTCAACGCTTTTACGACACTAGGGGAGTCTGTGTATACAACTACCCTTGGCGTATTCAATTCTTTGATGTGTTTAACGGCTACGAATAACGCGTAAGCCTCGGCTGTAAAAATGCTTGTGCTGATGGACAGAACGCCGGCATCCGAGAAGGATGGGCCGACCGCCGCATAGGACATGCCAGTATGTGACTTGGATGCATCAGTATAATATTCTGGACAGTCATATTTATGTTGCAGCTCTAAGATATACATCCAATTGTGTATGGGGGAGGCATGCTTTGTGAAAGCTACGAAAGATGTGTCACAGTCTATAACCTGCCACTGCCATGTCGGGAGCCGCAGAGCGGGGGGACTGAGGTGGTATTTAAGCAGTGGGACATCCGTTTCTTCAGCTAGGTGTCTAACACGCAGCGAGAAAGGGCGTGCCATTGCGGGTCGATTGTAAAAAAGTTGAGAGCTGGACAGGTCGTTGATGGTGGAATATGCAGGTTGCTCACTGTTCGCATTTACTTTAAGGAAATATATGAAGAAAGAATATGTTCTCTGCAGATGGAGTGACCACTCGTCCGATTCGACATAAAGGCTTTCAACTGGGCCTGTTCTAAAGGCGCCTGTGGACAGGCGGATGCCTTGATGATGAACAGGGTCCAACATTTTCAGAGCGCTTGGCGTGACAGAGTGATAGACTATTGACCCATCCTCAAGACGTGAGCGTATAGGGCTTCTATACAGATTCATGAGGCACTTTCTGTCGCTGCCCCACGTTGTTCGTGACAGTACCTTTAGGATATTCATTGTTTTCAAGCATTTATTTTTAAGTTGTTTTATCTGTGGTACAAAGCTTAACTTCGCATCTAAAATTATACCTAGGAACTTATGTTCTGTGTTTACGGGTAGACGCTCACCCTTAAGGACCAGTTCAGGTTCAGGGCGCAAGCCTCTTTTTCGTGAAAAAAGGGCACAGGTGCTTTTCTGTGGGTTCAGTTTGAACACGTTTTCACCAGCCCATTCGGATACCTTGTTAAGGGCGAGCTGAACCTGTCGCTCACAGATCCCAAGAGAACACGATTGAAAACCTATCTGCACATCGTCGACATATGTTGAATAAAAGATATTACGTGGGATGTAGAGACGGAGAGAATTCATTTTTATAATAAAGAGCGTACACCTGAGCACCCCACCCTGTGGCACTCCGGTTTCCTGTACAAATGTTCGGAACAGAACTTTGCTCCCTCTAACGCGGAAGGTACGATCAGACAGATAGCTTTCAATGACACTGAACATATTACCGCGTATACTTATGTGTGAGAGGTTTCTTAATATTCCAAACCTCCACGCAGTATCGTAGGCCTTCTATATGTCGAGGAACACAGATAAGAAAAACTGATTATGAACAAAAGCCTCACGTATGTGTGCCTCGATACGTATAAGACTGTCGGTGGTAGATCGGCCCTCTCTAAACCCGCACTGGTATGGATCGAGCAATTTGTTTGTTTCTAAGTAGTGGAGTAAGCGGCGATTAATCATTTTTTCAAGTAGTTTGCACAGGCAGCTTGTTAACGCTATAGGTCTGTAACTTGATACAGTAGAGGGATCCTTTCCCTGCTTCAAAATTGGAATTATAACAGCTTCGTTCCAGGAGGAGGGGATCACACCTGAAAACCATATGCGATTATAAAGAGAGAGGAGGGTTTCTTTAGTTTCGGAGGGTAGTTCCTTCAGCATCGCGTACATTACGTTGTCAGAACCTGGGGTAGATGTATTACAGCAGCTGAGTGCTGTTCGCAGTTCTGCTAAGCAGAATGGTGCATTATATGCCTCATTTCTTGTGAATTTTCTTTCTAACTTTAGTTTTTCTATTCGTGCCTTGTAATTCTGGAAGGATTCGGATTAGTGTGAGGAGCTCGATATGTGTTCGAAATGTGTGCCAAGAAAGTTGGCTTGATCCTCCAAGCTTTGCCCGAGGCTATTTACTAGTGGAAGAGAATACGTTTGTTGGCCCTTAATTTTCTTTACCTTATTCCACACTTTTCCCTTATCTGTGTATAAGTTGATACTCGATGTAAACTTTGTCCAGCTCTCTCGTCTAGCTTGTCGACGCGGTAGCCCTGCCTGCGATTTGACCTGCTTGAAAACTTTCAGGTTTTATGCTGTTTGGGAATCGCGAAGCTACGCCCATGCTTTGTTCGCAGTGGTCCGTGCTTTCCTGCGTGCGTCATTCCACACTGGGACTCGCCGTTTAGAAGACATGCCGCTCGTTTTGCCAATACTTTTAGATGCGGCATCAAGTATAAAAGCTGTAAAATACGTGACAGCGTCATCTATGGTCAGGGCAGACAGCTCAGTCGATGTCATGTGTGTAAGAGTTCTATACCCTTCCCAATCAGCTGAGTCAATCTTCCATCGAGGAACCTGCGGGGGTAGTTGATCTTTGTTCGGCGCACTCAGGATGATTGGGAAGTGGTCACTCCCATGAGGGTTCTTAAGAACGTTACACTTAAAAACAGGTAAAAGGGACGGTGATGAAATGCTAAGATCTATGGAGGAGTACGTGTTGTTTGCAAGGCTAAAATACGTAGGCTCCTTTATATTTAAAAGACATAAACTAGAAGAGAAAAGGAGCTGTTCAATGAGACATCCTCGCGCATCACAGTGAGCATCGCCCCACAGGACATTGTGTGCATTAAAATCACCTAGAATAAGAAACGGCTCTAGGAGTTCATCTACTAATGATTCCAGATCATGTCTGTGTAGCTGTTGATGCGGTGGTATGTACACAGAACATATGGTAATGAGTTTGTTAAAAAGTACAGCTCGAATGACCACTGCCTCAAGGGCCGTTTGGAGCTTCAAATGCTGGCATTCTATACTACGATCTACTATAAAGGCTACACCGCCAGATGGTACGACAGCATCCTCCCGGTCTTTTCGGAAAATAATATAGTGTCGTGGGAAGTCCTTGTGCTTAGGAGTTACGGGCGTTTCTTGCACACATAGCACTTTTGCGTTAAACTTGCACAAAAGTTCTTGGACGTCATCTAAATTTCTAAGTATTCCCCTTACGTTCCACTGTATGATTTTGTCCATAGTGAAAAAAAGGGAAAAAGTGCTGTGTGCAAAGAAGACGGAGATGAACTCATTTTACAGGGCCTTTGTCAGGCCCTGTACTTGGCGTTCAGTCCTTTTTGGAGCGGTCGAGTGAAGCTCGCCGCTCTTTCGGCGCTTCCTGCGCCGTTTGGCTTGAACGGGTGTCCATAGCCTGTTGTGAGGCACTGGACACCCGCTCTAAAGAGCGATCTGTGCGTCGCTTAGACTTCGTCTCGATCGACGAAGTCTATGTCCCCACCGAGCTGGGGGTTGATGAAACCCCTTTGGCCTCGTGATTGCCCTGGCTGCTGCCAGAGTTGGTAGAGGTCACTGGTGTGGACAGGCTGAATATGGGCAGGGCAGCGCTGGCTGCTCCCGCCGCAGGGGCTTGTGGCATTGGCCTCGGCACGCTAGGCGAGGTCCGGGCAACTGCCAAGGGCCTTTGTGGTGCCGCCCCTCGTTGCACCACTTCGGCGAAAGGTGTTTTTAGTGCTAATGATAACGAGACCCGTTGTCTTGCTTCCCTGAATGTGATATTTCCTTAACTTTTATAGTTATTATTTCTTCTTCTCTTTTCCAAGCTGGGCACGCTCTTGAGTATGCGAGGTGACTACTTTCGCAGTTAGCACAGAGGACCTCGTCATGTCTACATTCATCAGCACTGTGGCCGGTTGTGCCACACTTAGCACACATCAGCTGTCCTCGGCAGCTCTGGGATGTATGACCAAATCGCTGGCATTTGAAACAACGCCTAGGGTTTGGAATGAAGGGTCGAACATGGAGTTTTACATAGCCAGTTTCGAGAGTCTCAGGTAAAGTGGTTGAATTGAAGGTGAGTATCAAGTGCTTTGTTGCTATTTCATTGTTGTTACGTCTGATTTTGATGCGCTGGACATGTATCACACCTTGGTCCTTCCATCCATCAAGAAGCTCTTCTTCACTCAGTGTCATAAAATCTTCGTCCGATACCACGCCCTTCACTGTATTCATGATACGATGTGCGCTCACAGAGACGGGGATGTTACCAAAGGCTACAAGGTGCGAGAGTTTATTGTACTGTTCCTTGTCTTTTATTCGAGAAGCAGATCTCCACTTGCCATCTTCGTGGCCTTATAACCGGTTCCAATGGTCTCTCTCAAGCACATGGCCACTAGGAAGGGTGAGATTGCTCTAGCTTTTGTAGATGATTGTTCGCAGTGGAGGACATGATATTTTGGGAAAGTTTCTCTGTTTTTGGGCCAAAGTAGTGAAGTTGCGTCGGTGCGTACCCTTTTCGAGGCACGATCAGTTAGAGAGGGGGTCGAGGATCCCATGAGAAAATGCGAATTTTTCGGTAACGGTGCCTACCACCCACCACGGAGTCCAACAAAAGAGGACGTGGCAGAGCATGCGGGCATGTCTGCGCAACGCCAGCAGTACGCAGTTACTATAACCCAATATGGTTCACCCTAGTTTGGATAGCCACACAAGGTTAACCCTTGCTGCCAGGAAAAACAGAAGTAAATTGAAGAGAGGAGAAAACAGGAAAGATTGAAAGTAAGAGGGAAAGACGAAGATGAAGAGAGGGAGAGACAGGAAAAGGCGATTGCCTGTTTCCCCTGGGTGGGTAAGCTCAGGGGTGCCGTCTACTGAAGCCGGGGCCAAAGGGGTGTGTTGCCGCCACTGGGGGGCCTTAAAGGTCCAATCACCCAGCATTGGCTCAAGCCCCAGGATCCTCTTTTCCCCGGGAACGGCAAAGCCACGCACGGCTAGGCGTGGGAGGGAGCCAAAATTCCCCCGTAAGCTCGGGTCCGTGGTGTCGCTACACACCAAACGCCTACTTGCGCAAACGCCCCTGCGGGGAGAATGTACATAGACGGATATTTGTTTACTGGAATAACATTTTACCTCCAGTTAAGAATGGAAGTAAATGTATTCACAAAGTTTTGTTACATAAAGATGAAAGACCATTGTGCTTTATTGGCTAAGATTTTGTTCAGTCAGATGAGCCCTATGCCAAAATATGTTCTTTAGTGAACATTCACGCCCCCCCTTTTTTGCCCCCTTTTTTGCCCAAAGTAGGATTCACTCACTCGCACGCACACACACACACACACACACACACACACACACACACACACACACACACACACACACACACACACACACACGCGCGCACACATGCACACACACGCACACACACATGCACACATACGCACACACACACACACACACGCACACCGACACACACACGCGCGCGCGCCCGCACGGACGCAGACACACACACACACACACACACGCACGCACATACACAAACGCTCACACAGACACGCACGCAGACACAGATACGCACACGCACACGCGCACACACACACGCACACACACACACGCACGCACGCAGACACACATATGCACATGCACAGACACACACGCACGCACGCACACACACACACACACACACACACACACACCGACACACACACACACGCACGCACGCAGACACACATATGCACATGCACAGACACACACGCACGCACGCACACAGACGCACACGCACGCGCACACACACACACGCACGCACGCAGACACACATACGCACATGCACAGACACACACGCACGCACACAGACGCACACGCACGCACACACACGCCCACGCACGCAGACACACATACGCACACGCACACACACGCACGCAGACACATACACACACACGCACGCAGACACACACACGCACACACACACACGCGCGCGCACACGCACACACACGCACACACACACACACGCGCGCACGCAGACACATACACACACACGCACGCAGACACACGGGCACACACACACAAACGCACACACGTACACACACACACATACGCACGCAGACGCATACACACACACGCAGACACATACACACACACGCACACACGCACACGCACACACACATGCGCACGCAGACACATACACACACACGCACACGCACGCACGATAACACACACACACACACGCACGCAGACACACACACGCAAACACGCACGCACGCAGACACAAACACACACACGCACACACACAAACACGTACAAGCACAAGGGGTAATAGTTATTCTTCTTTTTTTTAAAACAGCTGGCTGTGAATATTCTTTGAACTCGACCCCGGTAAGTTACGCTACCGTTAGCTATGTATTTAGTTAGTTACGTACATACCCGTAAGTTAGTTATATATTTGCGCCCAGGTATTACGCCCAGCATTTTACCTTTTTGTGAGGATCACAATGAACATGTCCTATCGCCCCGCCGCGGTGGTCTAGTGGCTAAGGTACTCGGCTGCTGACCCGCAGGTCGCGGGTTCGATTCCCGGCTGCGGCGGCTGCATTTCCGATGGAGGCGGAAATGTTGTAGGCCCATGTGCTCAGATTTGGGCGCACGTTAAAGAACCCCAGGTGGTCGAAATTTCCGGAGCCCTCCACTACGGCGTCTCTCATAATCATATGGTGGTTTTGGGACGTTAAACCCCACAAATCATTATCAACATGTCCTATCGCGTTTTGACTTACTCGATGTCAAAATACAACTATGCAGCCAAGAACTAAGCAAAGCACGCAGCCTTTACTCTAAGTAAGCGTAAACAGATGACACATCATGGTGACTTTTTCTCTGCGCGTAACATACGCGGAGATATTCATGATCATTCACTGGAAAATACACTCTCTCACGAGTGTGAGTTTTCCGGCCAGAAAGAAGAAAAAGAATGCCCAAAGCATTACGGCGTCTCTCATAATCATATGGTCGTTTTAGGACGTTAAGCCCCACATATAAATAAATGAATCAATGTAGTATCGCGCTTGAGAAAAAAATCAACCAGTTTCGTGTGAAACTAAAGCTTTGGCCATGCTGTAATAATTTAAACATAAACACTAGTAAAACAAAGGCGGTGCTATTCTGGCATAAAAATAAGCGTTTTAATGAAAACTTGCATATTAGGTATGACGATACTCATATTGAGCTAGTAAACCGTTAAAATTTTTTGTAGCTACATTTTCTCGCAATGTGCTTTGGAACGAGCATGTTGACGGTGTGCTGGGTCAGTGATCCCGCGTTGTGGGTATGGCGTACAGTGGTAAAACAATGCAACCATTAATCACTTTTCTATTCGCATCTTACCTATTGTTTTTGGCATGGGGACTACAACTAACACAAACTAGCAAAAAGTGTACCGGATGCAAAAGAAGTATATCAGAATAGTTTTAACTTATTGTATGATGCTCACATCAGCGAATTGTTTCAACCGGCTGGTATACAACCCATCCATAATCTCTACGATTTTAACTTAGCGCTGGCGATCAGGCGTGAATTTAAAGAAAGTGGACATTTTTCGCATGACCTCTCAAAACTGCAGCTAAATACAGCATTGTTTGGTACACGAAATAAGGAAATATGGAAAATAGAAACTTCAAAATCAGACTACTCCAAAGATTACTCCAAAGACTACTCCAAAGACTACACCACGTGCCCGCTGCCACGTGGTGCTCGCCCGTCGGCTGGTCCATGATCAGCTGGCCAAATTGCACACGGCGTGGGACGGCAGCGACACCTACCTGGAGGCAAACGGACATAAAAGCATCGTCGCCGACGCTCCCCTTCAGTGGGTCCGGCAGCGGCATGATGTGCAGTCGTTACAGTGTCTTCTGCTTCATTTTGCAGATTGCCGCCAGTCTGGGAAACCACTATCTCCACTTGCATGCCCCTTCCAAAAGCCACCTTTGCAACGCGCCCTTCAAACGGCATGACGAAGCCTTCAATAACAGCACGTGCGCCAAATCATCGACTCTCTGGGACGTGCCCGCTGCCACGTGGTGCTCGCCCGTCGGCTGGTCCATGATCAGCTGGCCAAATTGCACACGGCGTGGGACGGCAGCGACACCTACCTGGAGGCAAACGGACATAAAAGCATCGTCGCCGACGCTCCCCTTCAGTGGGTCCGGCAGCGGCATGATGTGCAGTCGCTACAGTGTCTTCTGCTTCATTTTGCAGGTAGGGAATCCGTACCGGTATAAATGCCATAGAAGTGACAACCGTTTTTTGCTGCTTCTGCCGGACCCTACCTGCGCATGGCTTTTAAGTGTTGTCACTAGTGTAAAAATTGTCTTGAGATTTCTGTTACTTTTGTCTGGTGACGTCGAGACCAATCCCGGCCCCGCATCCAAAACTGAACAAATGTTATTAGAATTGCCAGCTGGGCAAACACGTATTAGCGAAAATATATTAGCACTCACCACAAGGGTTGCAGCGTTCGAAGCCCGTCTAACAAAGTTGGAGTCTAGTGTCACTGATAATAACGATCTTGTGAAACGTGTGCCGGAAATGGAGATTAAAATGAACGATCTAACTAAAGCAGCGCACACACTTGATCGCAAAAACAACGACTTGGAAAATCGATCACGACGAAATAACCTTATAATACATGGATTGCTGGAACCACATGATGAGAAACCCGAGCAGCTACTACCGTCGGTCGTGAACCTTATATCAACGAAGCTTGATACTGAATGTGACAACATCGAACGCTGTCATCGCCTCGGAACACGCAGAAGCGACAGTCCAAGGCCAGTAATTATCAAGCTGCTCGATTTTCGAACCAAATCCGAGATCTTAAGCAAGGCTAGCAAATTAAAAGGAACGGATATTTTCACCAACGAAGATTTTTCAGTCAGGGTTCGACAAATCCGCAAGGAACTATGGCAACACTCTGCTGACCTAAGAAAAGTAGCCAAAAAAGTATGACTACAGTACGATCAGTTAGTAATTGACAGTGTTCGCTACGTCTGGGACAACGTCACAAAGTCAGTTATTGAAGCGTCTAGCAATCGTGTTCCCCGTAGCAATGAATGACTTTCCGGAAGCCAGCGTAAATTAGTGCTGCTGAACGTAAATGCTCGCAGTTTGGTGAATAAGACTGTAGATTTTAATTGGCTCATCCAAACTTACGCCCCATCACTAATTTGTGTTACTGAGACATGGTTAAATAATACTATTTCTGAGGCTGAATTCCTACCCCCGGGTTTCTCGGTGCTACGTAAAGACAGAGAGGACAGCCGCGGTGGCGGTGTCGCCATCTTCTTAAAGAATAGTTTGAAGTTCTATCCATTACCCGACCTTCCCGAGTCAGAATCTTTATGGTGCAAAATCAGCGTTGGGGGGAAAATAACCGTATTAGGTGTAATATACCGGCCTCCTGGTACTGACCACGTTGTTTTTCCTGCTATTAGTGATTATATATTGAAAAACAGGCTTCACAAATTTAAACTTGATTTTATGTGGTGATTTTAATGTACCGCATGTTGACTGGAATTTACTCTTACCCACTGGTCGCGATAGGGCACTCAGTGAAGCTTTAGTTGACCTTGTTGTGTCGTTTGATCTTACCCAAGTAGTCGATGTTCCTACGCGGGAAAATGCAATTTTAGACCTTGTATTCTTGAATGAGGCTGTACAGCAGAATGGATTTGAATGTGAAGCAGTGAATGGGGTATCTGACCACAAGGCAGTCCTTCTTAGCTTGAATGTTGCCTGTGAACCCAAACTTCCGACGTACAAAACGGTTCTGGATTTTACCCACGCGGACGACAATTCAATTCTTGCAGTTCTAGCAGCGTCTTTTGATGATTTCTTGTTCAATAGCAACCAATGTCATGTGGACTTGTTAGTTGATCAGTTTTATAAGATTGTTGAACACTGCATACACACATATGTCCCACAGAAGTGCCTAAAACGAAACCCTCGGCATCTTTGGCTAAACGGAGAAATTATTCAGCTTACTCGGCGAATAAAGCGACTTCGAAGGCATCGTAACACTCTCCTAAATAACCAGCACTTATTGAACTCTCTGAAAACAGAGCTAAGAGAAAAAATGCATGCTGCCCGCAAATTCTACTATGAAAGTTCGTTAACAACCTTTATGAAAAACGACCCATCTAAATTCTGGAAAACTCTTAATCCTGCAGGCCCGACATCTTCCTTACTTATTGTGAACGAGCAGCCCTCTTCGGATTCTTTAACTATCTCGGAAGCGTTCAATGGTTATTTCAAATCGGGGTTTAGTACAGACGATGGCACCAGTCCCGCTTTCGGTCTTGACAGTACATTGCCTGCCTTCCCAGAACTACAGATTAGTTACGCTGGAGTTGTCAATCTCCTACTGAACATCGACACAAATAAGAGTGCCGGTGCTGATAACATCCCTAACACATTTTTAAAACGTTACGCTGAATGGAATGCGAGGTATTTAACAGTCATTTTTCAGAGATCCCTTGAAACAGGAATTGTACCGCAGATTTGGAAAAATGCAAAAGTTGTTCCGGTGTTCAAATCTGGCGACAAACAAGTAATTCCAAACTATCGACCTATTTCATTAATCTGCACCTGCTGTAAAATTCTAGAACACATTATTCACAAACATGTAGTCACATATTTAACTGAAAACAACCTCCTCTCCCAAAATCAACATGGCTTTCGTGCAGGATTTTCAACAGTCACGCAGTTGCTGGGGTTTACGCATGACATCGATTCGACTTTAAACGATCGCGGTCAAGTGGACGCCATTTTTATTGACTACTCGAAAGCGTTTGATACTGTTTGCCACAATAAACTCCTCCTCAAATTAAAAGCCTTTCTGCGCGGCACTCACGGCATTCGCTTGTTATCTTGGCTTTCAGATTACCTAAATTTAAGGCAGCAGTTTGTCGCGTTTTACAATTCGCATTCGTCATCCCTCCCTGTCACATCAGGTGTGCCGCAGGGCTCGGTCCTTGGGCCTCTTCTTTTCCTAATTTATCTCAACGATGTTGTCGAAATAACAAAAAAATACAAAGGTCAAACTCCGTCTATACGCCGACGACTGTGTCCTCTATTCTTGTATTAGTACCTCCCGTGACCAAATACAGTTAAATTATGTTTTTTCTTCTTTCCGTACCTGGAGCTCAACGTGGCAAATGGCACTAAACCTTAACAAAACGGTAAGCATGACATTCACAAACAAGAAGGAACCCCTACGTTTTTCCTATGGCCAGAACATGAAGCATGTCAACGAATACAAGTATCTTGGCGTAACATTCTCACCGAACTTAAAATGGCATAAACATATAAACCTAATCTGCTCTAAAGCGATCCGAAAATTGGGCTTCTTGAAGCGAACGTTAAAAGATGCAACTCACGAATGCAAACTAACAGCATACAAATCCCTGATACGGCCTGTTCTTGAATACGCCTCCGTTGTCTGGTCACCTCACTGCGCATGCGACATAGCACACTTGGAAGGTGTTAAAAAAAAAGCAATAAGATTCATATATCACCGTTATGATCACAATTTTT
Source organism: Rhipicephalus microplus (assembly GCF_043290135.1). Taxonomy (NCBI): domain Eukaryota; kingdom Metazoa; phylum Arthropoda; class Arachnida; order Ixodida; family Ixodidae; genus Rhipicephalus; species Rhipicephalus microplus. Next base: position 61,662,993 of record NC_134705.1, on the reverse strand, counting down.
CGCCTTCGTCACACGCTGTACGTCTATCACTCAAATCACTTGAACACAGACGTACTTGCGAGCGTATCGGCACTTTACATAAAATCGTGAACAAGATAATCACCATTGACATGCCCTTTTCCTTTGCCAACTCCGTTGCAAACACTCGCAGGTCAAACCCCATTAACATCACACCCTTCATGCCATTTCTAGATTGTTTTAAGTTTTCATTTTTTCCTTTCACAGTGGAATTGCGGAATAATCTGGATGTTTTTCTCCGAAAGTTGCCTACCAATAGTTTTTTGAGTGAACTACCAAACCATGTGTTTTGTTAGTTTAGTGTGTATTCACTGTTATGGACCCACTCCTGCAATGTCTCGAACTGTGAGACAGCAGTATTTGTAAATAAATAAATAAATAAATAAAATAAATTATCCGACATAGTTCCTACGTTACTTAATAAACATGTGAAAACTGCTATAGATTTTTTACAATGTACAGAGACCGAATTGCGCGAATCACACTTGTTCAGTTTTTAATATTTCTCTGCAGTTTGTATATTGCGATTAGTGGTTATTTTTCTTTTTTGAAGTTTGGGCTTGGGTCTGTATTGTTACATGTAACTGGAGTTTGTAGTGCTCATTGTAGCCTTAGCCATGCTGTCGTGTTAAAAGGTCGCTGTGGGTCTTTCTCAAGCTGCCTCTTTCGGAAAGCAGCTTTTACCTGTAGCTGTCCCCCTTCTTCTTCTTCTTCTTCTTCTTCTTCTTCTTCTTCTTCTTCTTCTTCTTCTTCTTCTTCTTCTTCTTCTTCTTCTTCTTCTTCTTCTTCTTCTTCTTCTTCTTCTTCTTCTTCTTCTTCTTCTTCTTATTATTATTATCATCATCATCTTAAATAATAATAATAATAATAATAATAATAATAATAATAATGCTCTTCTCATCGATACGTTTGAAGAAGGACAGCTGCAGGTAAAAGCTGCTTTCCGAAGGAGGCAGCTTTACAAGGACCTACAGCCACCTTTCAACAACCAGACACTGCAAAGTACCTTTGCAGACGAAAAATTATATTAAGAGACGGCAAACAATGAAAACATCAAATGCATCCGACAAAATAGAGCTAGTGGATCTTTCGAAGCTAATCAATAGACGTAAAGTAGCCGATGTTAGAAGATATACCATGAAGAGTATGGAGCAGGCTGTAAAAGGTGGACCAATCGTAAAAGCTGCAAATTGAAACTTGTGAATAGGCTAAAATCGCATGTATGCATTAAGGAACAAGAAACGCAATGTCATAATCTATATTGATAAGATAATCGAGGTGAAGGAGGAGTTCTACAGAGAGCTGTACTGAAGCCAAAAAAACCAGGATGATATCGTGAGAACTAATGTTAGTCCGGAGGAATTCGACATCCTACCAGTATGACTGGGCAAGTAAGGAAAGCCCTACAAGGAATGCAAAAAGGCAAAGCAGCTGGTGAGGATAAGGTAACAACAGACCTTCTAAAAGATGGCGGAGAAATTGTGGTACAGAAATGACCATGTTACAAACGAAGTGTCTCTTGACGTGAATGGTACCAGAATCTTGGAAGAACGCCAACATCATCTTAACCTGTAAGAAAGGAGACGCCAAGAACTTGAAAAATTACAGACTCATCAGCTTACTGTTCGTTCTTTACAAAATATATACAAAATTAATAGCCAATAAAATCAAGGCTACATCAGAGTTCAATCAACCAAAGCAACAACCAGGATTTTGTGTAGGCTACTCCACAACACACCATTTTCATACTATCAATCAGATAATAGAAAAATGCGCGAAATACAACCAACCTCTATATGTAGCTTTTATAGGTTACGAGAAGGTGTTTTACTCACTCGAGACATCAGCAGTAATGCAGGCACTATACGGAATCACGGCATCAAATAACCCAACAAAAACATACCAGAACAAATCTACAGTGGATCCACAGCCAGCGTAGTTCTCCACAAATAAGGTGACAGAATCCCCCAAAAGAAGGGTGTAAGACAGCCAGACACAATCTCTCGACTGCTATTCGCCACGTGATTACAGAAGGTTTTCAAGACTGTAGATTGAGAAGACTTAGAGACAAGAGTTATTGAAGAGTATCTTAGTAACTTGCGATTCGCTGATGACCTTTTTTCGATAAGTAATCAGGGGACGAATTACAGCTCATGATTACAGAAGTGGTCAAGGAAAACAGAAATGCAGTTCTGAAAATAAATGCACTAAAAACTAAAGTAATGTGCATCAGTCTCGGCAGAAAACAAACTTCGCGATAGGCGGAGAGACTGTAAATTTAAAGAAATATGCCTACTTAGGACAGGTAGTAACCGCAGAGCCTAACCATGAGAATGGAATAACTAGAAGAATAAAGATGGGGTGGATCACATTCGGCAAGCATTCTCAAATCATGAATGATAATCTGCCACTAACCCTCAAACGGGAGGTATACAATAGCGGCACCTTGTCAGTACTTGAGGATGACGCAGCGAGCGATGGAAAGGAAAATGATCGGTGTAACTGGCAAAAAAATGTGGCCTTGCGTTCGTCTGCTGCAATGCGTTGCTGTAGGCCTGCGTAGTCATTACACGACACATTGTTTGCTGCAGCACGCGATAATTATTTACATGACCCTCATTATAGATCAGTTTCAGTTTAGGTTCGAGAGAGTTCCAAAAACTGGGTGCAACTGTCGCCACCTAACGTGTGCAACTCTTGACCACGTCAGCACACAGAACTGTGACGCAATTCGACACAATCCGCATCGAATAGGAAATGGCACTGAAATGTCGCCAAACACAAAACTTTCTAGGCATGCGCCACGGCCACGCACTCGCTACCAGCCGCCGAGAAATATAGACTTCGGAAACAAACGCGGCAAAAGAAAAATGGCGACTATGACGTCATTGTATCTTGTTTGTTGACTGCAGCGTGGTTACGTGAGGGAAGTAGGGGGTTACCTCGGGGTCACCTCCGAGGGTGTCTATAGCGCTATGGAGTCGGTGGCTCACGCAAATTTCAAAATTAATTAAATATTTTCCAAGCTATATTTGCTGTTGATATCTTGCAGATGATATACGAATGTTCACGAGAATCGACCCCGCAAGTTATCTCGACCCCCAAAATTTGTGTCAGTACCCCTTTAAGAGACAAGAAGATCAGAGTGGAAGAGAACAAAGCGGGGTTAAACATATCATAGTTATAATCAAGAAGAAGAGATGAACAAGGGCCAGGCACGCAGCACGTAGGCAGGATAACCACTGCTCAATAAGAGTAACTGACTGGATTCCCAGAGTACGCAAACACACGAAGGGGAGACAGAAAGTTAGGTGGGTCAATGACTATAAAAAGCTGGCAGGTATAACGTGGCAACGAAAAGCACAGGATCGGGTGGATTGGCGGATCATGAGAGAGGCCTTTGCCCTGCAGTAGGCATATCCAGCCTGATGATGATAGTAGAGGGCACTCGCAGTTCAGTGTACCACTCGTTTGCGTATTTTTCGGTAGATACCTTTTGAGGATAATATGCGCAACCATATTACGCATTCACCTCTCTCGGGATACCGATGAAAATGCCAAGGATGCACATTGATAGGGCTGCACATCGACCACACCAACAAGACATGGAAATGCCACAGCCTTTTTCCTGTTATACGCCTTCCTTTGTACGCGCAAACCTATTGTTTTTCCTTCTAGAGGTTAACGTCCCAAAACCACAACTGAAATATGGGAGACGCCGGAGTGGAGGAATGCGGAAATTTTCACCACCTGAATTTCTTTAACCTGCACCAAAATCTAACCACATGGGCCTCACATATTTTGCATCTGTCTAAAATGCCACCGCAGCCGCCAGCATTCGCTCCCGCCATCTTTGGGTTAGCGAGATGGAATCTCGGCTATGCGTCGTGATGATGACACTGATGGCGATGAAGAACAAGCGCGTTCCAAATCACGCATTGTCTATCTTCCATCATGGCACAGCTCATGCAAAGTACCTTTATACATCATGACGATGACGCTGATGGCGAAGAACAAGCACGTGCCAGACAACACACCATCTTTCTGCCATCATGGCACAGCACACGCAAAATACCCACTATACATCATGACGATCACGCTGATAGCGATGAAAAACAAGCGCGTTCCAAGCCACATATTCTCTTTCTGCCATCACAGCACTGCTCAAGCAAAGTACCCCCTATACGTCATGACAATGAAGCTGATGGTGATGAAGGACAAGCGCGTTCCAAAACACACGTTCTCTTTCTGCCGTCACAGAACAGCACACGCGCAATACCCACTATACAGGTTGATGAGGACGCTATTGGTGATAAAGAACAAGCACGTTCCAAACCACACATTCTCTTTAAGCCATCATTACACAGAGCATGCAAAGTACCCACTATATGCCATGACGATGACGCTGATGGCGATGAAGAACAAGCGCATTTGAAACCACGCAATATCTTTCTGCCATCCAGGCACAGCTCAAGCAAAGTACGCACAATACATCATGATGATGACACTAATGACGAAGAGCAAACGCATCCCAGACCACACATTCTCTTTCTGCCATCACGGCACAGCACATGCAAAGTGCTTTTTATACGTCATGACGATGACGCTGATGGCAACGAAGAACAAGCGAGTTCCAGACCATATATTATCTTTTAGCCATAGTGACACAGCACACGCGAACTAGACACTATACATCATGACGATGACGCTGATGGCGATGAAGAACAAGCGCGTTCCAAACCACAGATTCTCTTTTTGCCATTATGTCACAGTGCATGCAAAATACCCCCTATATGTCATGACGATGACCCTGATCATGGTGAAGAAGAAACGCGTTCCAGACCAGACATTCTATTTCTCCCATAGTCAATAGCGATCCGGAAAGCTTCCTTAACCACAAAAGGCCCGTGCAGAGTCAACCTTTATAACGACTAACGAAACAGCATTGCATATACAGTTCACACGTTTTGTCGCTCACTTGCATGTTCGAGTGAGCAAAGTATAAGGGGGATCATGATGAAACAAGCGCTAAAAATTACACACACTCAGAGACGACACAGACGAGTGCTTACTAGCAGCTGAAAATTTATTTCGAAGCGAACACTTATAAATGCATAACACGCATGTACGTCATTTCCATAAGGGGGATTCACAGTTGCATGAATTATCCCCCGGAGCTTTGTCCACGCATCATCAGTCTGTTCGAGGATTCGCTGTGATTTTTTTGCAAAGACCGCACAGGTGTTTCATATATACATCAAAAACGTTCGTTCATTCGTTCATTAATTATTTTATTTATTGATTATATCATTTTTATAGAGCATCTGTTGACACTTCTGCATACCGAAATTCCTCTCAAGCCTGACCCAAAGCACGCATTCTCAGCATGCACATCGCCTTTGCAGCGTAGGCGTCTTTGCAGCGTAATCGTCCGTGCGTCTACCAGGCCTGCTGGTAGACGCACAGAAGATTTCGCCTCCAAGTCGTCTGAAGCACTCAAGGAAATGTTTTAAGGGTGAAGTTCTTTTGGGTCAAGCCATGTCCGCGATCTGTCGCGACGTTTATTGAACTAGAGCCTGGAAACCTTGGTCTGTTGTGACACGCCGTGATGTTGGCGCCAATGACGATGAAGAACAAGCGCGTTTAAGACCACAAACTCTCCTGCCATCACTGTACAGTACCTACAAGGCCCTCACAGAGTTGGGTCTTATGAGGACCAACAAAAGAACAATGTATGTACTGTACCTATGCGCTGTCACTCATTTGCGTGCTCGAGTGGGCAATGCAGTACGTGGAATTTCACGGTTACACGAGTGATTCCACGGAGCTTCAATGATTATTCATCATTCGCTTTATAGACATGCTGTGATTTTTTTGTATTGCTGCACTTCTGGCAATGGTAACGGTGATCATACTACTTTAGATCTTGATAATGCAGGTTTCTTACTGAAATGTGGAAGTCTATCAATATTCGCATAGATATCTGTGTAAAGTTTTTTTTAACAATCATTACACGTCTGTGTTTCAGACATCGAAAACGTTTGTTTTAGGCACCGAAAAAAAGGTAGGTATCACAATGTTTTAGGTGCCGTGAATAGGCAGGCAAAACACATATTAGGACTCAAACGTCTTAATATGAAACATAGGCAGAATAAATTTTTCCTACTTGCGAATAATAAAAAAACACACACAAACACACACGTGACGTGTGTGATTCTGTATCTACGACAGAAATAAAAACAAATGGTAATGGTCATGATCGCACAAAGACGCCAACAGTTGAACGTAACTGCACAAGTTTTCCTTCCTGCACTGTACTAAAATTATGGTCTTTTCTTTTAAGCTTTAGCGTGGTGAGTCGGTTATTCACTGTTTAATTAACATGGTCCTGGGTTTCTTTTCTTTTAGGTATGGCTGAGAGAGGCAATGGAGGAGTGGCAATAGCCTGACAACTAAATGTCCAGAATGAATGGATGCCTCGGGTTGGCTGGGTAGAATTGTATATGGTCTTTTTCTTCCCAGCTGGTGAACACTGAAAAAAGTAAATTACACACAAGAGAAAACCTGTGTGCATATAACGATTTCTTTCTTTTCAACTTCGCTCTACTTTCCCCTGACGAATATTTGTATGGTTTTGAGATCCGCCAACCGTTCACGCCATGTCAGCACATCGGTTTATGGTAGCCGACGCGTCAGCCAGGGCCCAGGAAGTGCTGGGCAACATGAGTCCCGTAACTAGGGAACCACTCCGTCTGGGGCTTGTGTGCCGTGCAGGTCGTGCTAAATGAAAGTTGATTGAACATCTTGCCATTTCTTAATGCTATTAGTCGTTTCAGGGAATTTTGTTGAAATATGAAGGACTAGGTTGAAGCCAAGTTTTTAACAGTCATTATTGTCTGGTATAATGACTAAACGTCCCGAACTGCAGCTGATAGAAAATTATTAGTTTATTTTGTGTTCTCATAGGCACCGACTTCGAAAATGAAAAATCAGAACAGGAAGCGACAGGTCGAAACATTGCATTGGGATAATCAGCTAGGATGAACAGTGGAAGTGCCTCACACAGGCTGGCTGACGTTTCGATAGGAGTACCTATCTTTCTAGATTAGGTTAGGTTGGGTTAGGTTAGGATAGGTTAGGTTAGGCTAGGTTAGGTAAGATTAGGCCTTTGAGAGAGATAGGTCTTCCTCACGAAACGTCGACCAGCCTGTCTGAGGCACTTCCACTGTTCACCCTGATTTTCCCACGACTTCGAAAATAGGCATTTGTAGGCACTTAAAACATATTATAACTGTGACGCAAATCGGCCTTTATGGGCACTATAAAAAGATTGAAAAATGCCGTTCTTAACATCCCATTCATGCTCACACCCCAAGGTGTTGTTTCATGCATCTTGTTTTATGCATTCCTATCGCACCACCTTGGTTTGTGAGCATACCAAGGTGGTGCGATAATCCACTCGTAAATGGTGAGCCAGTCCTCCACGTTAGTGCCATCGGCGCCCGTGAAGATGGGTGGATCTCGGATCCTGGGGACAATGGGACAATGGAGTGGCATGGGAGGAGGCATTTGCTGAGAGGCGCCGTGGGACATGGTAGATTGCAGGGTACGTGAGCGCTATTCCAAGGGCATCGAAGGGGATCGTAGCACTCTCCACCGATTTGTTATGGCGTTTATTAGCAGGCACACAGCGAGTATACACAATGGCGACAGTAACGGCCAAGCACGGACTCTCAGCGCGAGCGGCATCCTTTTTGGGTAGACCCAGTAGAGAACACTTGAAAGTTTGACCCACTTCAGTTTTCGGCGGCTTCTCCACAATATATATATATATATATATATATATATATATATATATATATATACATACATACATATATATTGTCGTGGTACAGCGTGAACCAAAGGCAGGTAAACGTTGACACAGCGACTCTCAGCAGCCAACAGCAAGATCGCCTTCTTTATCCTCAATCAGCCAGAGCTCCACTACCTGGTGTACGCCAAATCCCCTTATCGTCGTTTTGGTCCACCAGTACACGCGCGTCATTTGCCCCCCCCCCCCTCTTAATGAGCATCGCCCCGATGCTAAACCAGTAGTGCAGTTGTTTTTCCTGTTCTTTAAGAAGTGTCTTGCGCAGTCACTACCTTTCATAAGGCTTCATGCGCACAACGTGAACTAGTTCAGGACGGTGCTGGCGACGCCTCGTACTATGTGAACTGTGGGGGACGACCTCGTAGGTAACATCACTCAGTCGTCGCAGTACTAGATATGGCCCAAAGTATCTCCTTAGGAGATTTTCAGAGAGTCCTCGTTTCCGTATGGGCGTCCAAACCCATACTCTGTCGCCGGTCTGGTAAACGACTGTTCTGCGGCGAGAATTGTAGCGGCTCGCGTCGTACTCTTGTTGTTGCTGGATTCGCAGGCGTGCTAGTTGTCTCGCTTCTTCCACTCGTTCTGTAAACATCTGGGCGTCCGGTTCAATGTCGTCGCATTCGTGCGCTAGCATCGCATCTAACATGGTTCGTACTTCCCTTCCGTGAATTAGGCTGAACGGGGTCATCTGGGTTGTTTCTTGCTTGGCAGTGTTGTATGCAAACGTGATATATGGCAAGATTTCGTCCCAATTTTTGTGTTCAACGTATACGTACATAGAAAGCATGTCTTCAATTGTTTTGTTCAGACGCTTTGTAAGCCCGTTCGTTTGCGGGTGGTAGGCGGTGGTCTTACGATGGGTTGTTCCACTCAGCATCAGGACTTGTTCCAATAGAGCTGCCGTAAATGCGGTTCCTCTGTCTGTGATTACGACGCTTGGTGCACCATGCCGCAGGACAACGTTCTCGATGAAAAATTGTGCCACCTCCGCTGCTGTACCTCTCTGGATAGCCTTTGTTTCAGCATAACGGGTAAGGTAATCAGTCGCGACAATAACCCAGCGGTTCCCAGCAGTAGAAGTAGGAAGTGGGCCTAAAATATCCATGCCAATCTGGTCGAATGGTGTTCTTGGAACATGCACGGGCTGCAGGAGGCCAGCTGGTTTAGTCGGCGGTGACTTCCGTCGCTGGCAGTCGAGGCAAGTACGAACATGGTGTTTTACGGCTATGGTCAGTCTTGGCCAGAAGTAGCGCTGCCGTACTCTGGCCAACGTTCTTGTGTAACCTAAGTGGCCTGAAGTCACCTCGTTGTGGCATGCTTCGAGTACTTCGGAGCGAAGGGCTGCTGGGATGACGAGCAAATACGCAGATCCTGTCGAAGAGAAATTTCTTTTGTATAGTACTCCGCTCCGTAAGCAGGATGATGACAGCGCTCTTACGAAAACAGTTGGTGCCTTCTGAGATCTTCCCTCCAGGTAATTAATTAGGGCAAGTAACTCAGGATCGCCACGTTATTGCTGTGCAATAGCGGTTGAGTCAAGCACACCGAGAAATGCTGTTTCCTCCTCATCGGATAGAGTTGCCGATTCAATGGGTGAGCGGGATAGACAGTCGGCGTCCATGTGGCGCTTTCCTGACTTGCGTACGACAATCATGTCGTACTCCTGCAGCCTGAGACTCCAACGCTCTAATCTCCCGGTAGGATCTTTAAGATTTGTCAACCAACACAGTGAGTGGTGGTCGCTGATGACTTTGAAAGGGCGGCCGTATAAATACGGACGAAATTTTGTGACCGCCCATACCACGGCGAGGCATTCCTTCTCAGTTGTGGAGTAATTGGTCTCGGCGCGTGTTAGCGTTCGGCTTGCATAGGGGATTACTCTTTCTGTGCCCTCTTGCAGCTGCACAAGCACAGCTCCCAAACCAATATTGCTGGCATCAGTGTGTAGCATCGTTGGGGCTTTCTCATCAAAGTGGGCAAGCACTGGAGGCGTCTGTAGTCGCTGGCGGAGGTTCTTAAAAGCAGCTTCCTCTTCGTTGCTCCATTGGAAAGCAACGTCTTCTCTCGTGAGGCGGGTCAACGGTGATGCGATGCGTGCGAAGTCTGCGATGAATCGCCTATAATACGCACATAGTCCGAGGAATCGTCGGACAGCCTTCTTATTAGTCGGCACCGGGAACTGTGCAACAGCTGCGATCTTTTCAGGATCAGGACGAACGCCTGCGTGACTGACAACGTGGCCAAGAAATTGCAGCTCTTCATAGCAAAAGTGGCACTTTTCAGGCTTCAACTTCAAGCCCGCAGACTGTATGGCTTGTAAAACTGCCTCAAGTCTTTTAAGGTGCTGGTCAAATGTTGCGGCGAAAACTACGACATCATAAAGATAGACCAAGCAGGTTTTCCACTTCAACTCAGAAAGTACGGTATCCATAAGTCTTTGAAAGGTAGCAGGCGCTGAACATAAACCAAAGGGCAAGACTTTAAATTCATATAATCCATCTGGTGTCACAAAAGCAGTCTTCTCGCGGTCTTTTGGGTCTACCACTATTTGCCAATACCCACTCCTTAAGTCCATCGATGAAAAGTAACGAGCATGTCAAAGTCTGTCGAGAGAGTCATCTATACGAGGAAGTGGATACACATCTCTCTTTGTCACCTGATTGAGTTTTCGGTAATCTACACAGAAGCGCAGGCGGCCATCTTTTTTTTAACGAGGACTACAGGTGACGCCCAGGGGCTTTTTGAGGGCTGAATGACGTCATCTTCTAGCATTTTGTCGACTTGCTCTTGTATCACTTCGCGTTCCTTTGCAGCAACGCGATAGGGGTTTTGGTGAATTGGTCTCGCCATGTCCTCGGTAATTATTCGATGCTTGGTGAGAGGCGTGCGGCCAACTCTTGATGTTGTCGAAAAGCAGTCTTTGAATTCGGCCAGTAGCTCAAGAAGCCTCTTTCGCTCGTTCTTAGGCAAAGCAGTGCTAACGTCACGAACTGGTGTTGAATCAAGTTTTGGTGCCTCGTAGACTACTGCCAAGCAGCCTTCTGCGTCAGTGATATCGTCGAAGTAAGCGACGGTCATGCCTTTTGGAAGGTGCCGGCGCTCATCACTAAAATTTGTGAGAAGCAAGTCCGTGCGTCCAGCGGCAACACTGACGATACCTCTTGCGACGGAAATGCCGTGTGTGAAAAGGAGAGAGGTTATTCGGTCTGCTACTCCTTCGCCGTCAAACTGGACAGCGGCTGCCACAGAAACAAGTGTGCATGACCGAGGAGGGAGAACCACATCGTCATTAGTTAGACGCAATTGGTTAGGTCGCGCCTGTGTACAATCAGGTGCGCCCGAACTGTTGCGGAATGTAATCAAACTGTCTGGGATATTGATGACGGTGCCGTACTCTCGTAAGAAGTCTATACCAATAACTAGATCCTTGACACATGTGGCGAGAACGACGAACGACGCAACGAAAGAAGAACCTCCTATGACAATTCTCGCTGTGCATCTTCCAGAGGGCATCGATAACTGACCACCTGCCGTCCTTATTTGAGGGCCTGTCCACGGTGTCTTCACTTTCTTGAGGTGGATGGCGATGTCCTGACTGATGATAGAAAAGTCGGCACCGGTGTCGACTAAGGCTGTTACTTTGTGGCCGTCAAGAAAATCACTCAGGTCAGCAGTCACAATGTCGTCGCTCTCACGTCTTGTCGGATTTACAGCGTCATGTCATGGGGGCATTTCGTCGTCATCTTCAAGGCCTGCAACCTCACCCCCGGAGGTCACCGTCCTCAGTTTCCCTGTCACGGGCTGGGTGACCTTCTTGCGTTTAGGTCCGCGGAGGTACGTCGGTGTGACGAAGGTGAATGAGCAGGAGAAGGAGAGCGGGATTGACCTCCCAAACTTGGCTGGCAGGTAGGTATTGCCTCCTCGTCAGAAGTACGGTATTCGTAAAAGTGAGAACGGGCTCCATGGAAAGAGGCGTCCTTCCGGCGTGGTATGTCTTCTTCGTTCGCACGTCGATCGTCAGACCATGTTCGAAGAGGGCCGAACGAATCACTGCGGTGCCAGCAATGACGGGCAATATGACCTGCACCTCCGCAGTTAAAGCATAGTGGACGTCGATCAATTGTGCGCCATGCGTCTGTTCTTCGGAGGGGTGGACGTCTGAGCCTCCCTTCTTGCGACGATGTCCATGGTGCTGCTGTGGACGCCTAGTGGTACGTCAGTTGGCTTGGCGATCGGCTCAGGGTCTGCTCTTGCCATGGTGACGTAGGAGCCGTCAGCACTGGGTGATATGGCGGCGATGTACCAGATGGTGAACGTCGCAGAGCATCGGCATAGCTCATGGGACGGTGCTCGTCACCAGGACCAGCGGTAGAAAATGCGTGGCGGATTTCGTCGCGTACCAATTCAGTGACGGACGCAACGGGGGTTTGAGCAACTGGATTCCGGAACTTTTGCAGTTCTTCGTGAACTATCTCCCTAATGAGGTCTCGCAGGGAGCTTCGATCCTCAGGTATGGCGGCAGTATTGATTGGGGAACTGCTAGACATTCGATGATACTGCCTGCATCGTTGATGGAGTGCCCGCTCGATAGCCGTAGCCTCCTTGATGAAGTCAACTACGGCACTTGGAGGGTGGCGCAGCAGCCCGGCGAAAAGTTGCTCCTTAACGCCGCGTATGAGGTAGGTCAACTTCCTATCTTCACTCATGTTCGGGTCAGCTCGACGAAAAAGACGAGTCATATTTTCAGCAAACATAGTAATGCTTTCATTTGGTTTTTGAACCCGTAGCTCCAACAGCTGCTGCGCACGGTCGCGTCGATCGACATTGGTGAACGTATCAACAAGCTGTTGTCGGAAGTCGCCCCAAGTTAACAGACTGGCTTCTCTGTTCTCATACCAAATTTTCGCACCGCCGTCAAGGTAGAAATAGGCGCGTGAGAGCTTTTCTTGTTCAGGCCATATATTAATCTTGGCGACACGCTCGTAGTGCTCAAGCCAGTCGTCCACGTCTTCATGGGCGCCGCCACTAAAGTGATAGGGAACCTGCGGTTGAAAGATGGTTACCTGTGAAGGCTGTGTTGGCGGGGGGCCTTGGGGCGCCGGTTGCGGACTGGCGTTGGCCATTTGGAGAGGTAATCGGCACTTGCGAGGTTCCGTGGAAGGCGTGAACTCTGGAGCGAGGCCTATCAGCCGCCGACTGAACCGGTGCACGGTAGTTGCAATGGGTGACAATGCGTCCGAGCTAGATGAACGGCTCCCAGTGGGGGTATGGAGCATTAGGTAGGGGTGCGTCCCAGCACTTCCACCAGTGTCGCGGTACAGCGTGAACCAAAGGCAGATAAACGTTGACACAGTGACTCTCAGCAGCCAACAGCAAGATCGCCTTCTTTATCCTCAATCAGCCAGAGCTCCACTACCTGGTGTCTGCCAAATCCCCTTATCGTCGTTTTGGTCCACCAGTACACACGCGTCAATATATATATATATATATATATATATATATATATATATATATATATATATATATATATATATATATATATATATATATATATATATATATATATATATATATATATACCTAAGAAGAATATACCTTAGGTATATACCTTCAAAGAAGTATATACCTAAGGGCTCGTTTTTCCGTCTTTTAACACAAGTGGTTTTTTATCCACTTTTCTTTCTTCTTATTTACATTCCTTGGCATTACTGTCTGTTAGATCTCATTAATATTGTGTTAAAACACGGAAAAACGAGCCCTCAGGTATACACTTCTTTCCCTTATTTCATTGAACGAGGGTCTCGTACTGGCAGACTTAGTGTGTTTAGGTTGTATAAGAGGGACAATTATTCAGCTGCCCACTCATAATAAGTTCACGTGCTACGTGACGCCAAACATGCGCATAAGAGTGTTTTCACACTCGCCGTTTGGCTTATAGATGGCGCTGACTGTCACTCCTACTTCTGCATTCCCATATAAACCCAAAAAAGTGGATGGAGGGAAGGCCGCTGTGGTAGCTCAGTGGTTAGAGCATCGAACGCTTTATTTGAAGGTCGTAGGTTCGATTCCTGCCCTCGGCTGGTTATTTTTTCATCCACTTTTCTTTCTTCTTATTTACATTCCATTGGTTCTAATAACTTCCCCTGTACATTCCTTGGCATTACTGTCTGTTAGATATCATTAATATTGTGTTAAAACACGAAAAAACGAGCCCTTTGGTATACACTTCTTTCCCTTATATATATATATATATATATATATATATATATGTGTGTGTGTGTGTGTGTGTGTGTGTGTGTGTGTAGCTTTTACATGTTTCTTCCTGTGTGCTTTGAAACGTCGGCAATGAAGTAAAAAATGGTCGATCGTCACAGTAAAAGCGCAAGGGAGATGACACCTGACCAGACCTGTATAAATAGAAACAGAGAGGTGAAATACGGCATCGAAATTTTCTGACGCACACTTCCAATTTGCGAGAGGGGCGCCATTTACTATTCTAAGCGGAAGAAAGATGAGCGTATTCTTGAACTGGTAATCTAATTTTCATGGAATCCTGAAGTAAAGAATGTTGACGAAATCGAGATTCAGTAACAAAACTGGTATCAGAACAATGCACATTACAGGACCACCACGCAAGAGTATCAGCCATTTCATTTCTAAATATGCCTCGGTGACCTGGCACCCACACCAACCGCACTGTACTTAAGGGTTTTGGTATTAAAGAAACAAAAGCATTTCAAGGGGAATACTCGAATGAAGAAGCTGAGGTTATGAATCCCATGCGGAAACCGAATCAGTAACAATAGCTGCTGCCGAATCATTGATTGAAAGTTTTTGTAGGGGCCCAAATAATGGCGAAAAGCTTTGCTTCAAATATAACAGTGTAATCCGGGAGACGTACTGAGAAGGACCAAGACAAGGTCTCTTAGATTTCACCTGCCTTCGCTTCCTCTTCACACATGAATGCATACGTAGCAATGACATTAAGAATTCTGATTTGATACAGATAGTCCTCTAATACGGCTTTTTAGGTAGAAATTTGGCATCAGAAGAGAATATATATTCTAATTCGATTTTGGTTGTTGGCAATGAGTCATTTGAAACAATGGTGCATATGTTAACATTTAAAGGTTCTAGTTGCTCTTTTACTAAAACAACTTGATACCTATGTACCTTAGACAAAGATGCTGTGTTGGGGGCTGGCTGGTCCCGACGAAGCAGAAGAAGAAGACGACCGACGGAGACGTAAGCAGCCGGCAGGGACGCCGACCAGCCCGAACACGCGGGTTGGTGCGAAGCGCCGAAGAGAAGAACAAAAACCGCACTCCACGGTTACCCAACGCACACTGATTTTATTTTACAGTCGCGTTGAAATCCTGGATTAAAGCCCCTAGATCTAGAAAGTAGCGACACTCTCCTCCGCGCGCGCGTTTTCCTCCTCAATTCTCCTCGGATTTCTCCCCTCTCCCGGCTGGCGCGGTGCGCACGGCACGCTGAACCCTCCACTGGCTCGCTGCAGCCGCATTAGATTCATTGCGCGCGCTTGTTTAATCGGCTCCTTGAAGCATTATACGAGAATATGTCCCTTAAGAAAGAGTCGTGACGAAAGTAGTCTTCCCATAGAACATTATGGCAGACATATTTTTTAAGACGATTCGATAAATACGAGCGGAAGCGCTTCGAAAAAATGAGCATACCAGCTGGCGGCTTAGCGGTTTACCTCTCCGTCGCCGCTTCGGCTGTCTGTAACGCGGATGTGTATTAAGCGCATGTAATGTAGGCAGCACATTGTATAGACGAGAACTTGATAAGTGCTGCAGTGTCGCTTTGTAAAATTCATGTTGTGTTGGCGAAAAGCAAGCATAGAAGTCACCGTGCGTGCCTGGCTTCCGTCACGATGAAACGACGAGATATTGCATTCCATTAACTTTGGGACTTACCTCAGTCTGTTAAAAAAAAAAGCAAAACCCACCGCTCAGATGGAAGCTTCTAAGACTATGTTACGCTATAATTAACTCACAGAATTCAGGATGTAAAGTTTATCAGAAGAGAGCCATTACGAAAAACGCGTACGTGGCTCTTTTTTTATATGAGCATACACGCATAATACATACATATACCAGATACATAACTTTGCTTCCGTGCGTATGGCTATTTACTTTACGGCTGCTGCCAAGATATCATTGAGCGGTTGTTAATTGACTTATTAAGACGAAAGCCTTAGCTGCCTCATCAAACGCGGAAATTGACCGTCGGCGACCCGCGTCGAAGGCGTCTCGCGTCCCGTGGCGTCGGTGACTATATATAGTGATGAAAAGGTCATCATCTGGTGACGTCACCAAACACGTCACAGATCGCCAAAATTTGTGACGTCCTGAGGCACCCCACCTGGTTTTGCATTGCCTCCGTGATCGGTACATCTTTGACAAAGCTACGACGCGATGTGATGACGTCATTATGTGACGCTACGTGACGTCCTTGTGACGTCATCATGACATCACGTAGCGTCACATGATGACGTCATCACATCGCGTCGTAGCTTGGTCAAAGGTGTACCGATCACAGAGGCAATGCAAAACCAGGCGGGGTGCCTCTAAACTTGGAGGTAGTGCAAAATCACGATAGGCGGAGAAAGCTTTGGAAGGGTGGCGGGGCAGCATCAATACACCTAAATACAATGGCTGAGAGGAAAAAGAAGATTGTTTTCGCCTTCGAGTCGTCCTAAATGAACGCATAAGGAACCCTGTGAGATGTTTTACTTTAGCCTAACCAACATATGTTCTTCTATATGCACGAAGGTCGAAGGAGTATAATCATTTGATTTTATTTAAAAGAATAATTGAATGAAAAATGCTACCGGTGTTACATAACTGATGGCATTGAACTACAAAATAATCAAGGCGGCGCGGAAGGTTCCGGACCGGACTGGTATGTGGTTCTAAAAATGTACTACTCTAGCTACGAAGTATTTCTCCTCGACTGAGAAGTTGTTTGTCGTTAATTTCTTGATCACAGTTTATCATATTAACTAAATTTTGAGGAATATGTAACTATGATTGCAATAGGAAGGTAGTTTTACTTGCCGTAAATTCACTGTGTCCAGTGAACCAAGAAAATGCATGTAGGCTCACTGTGCAGTTAGCTGAAGAAGAAAAGAAATTTCAGTAGCAACACGTTTGTTTTTGCGCAACAATGAAGAACCGCTCGTTGTAAGAAATTCGAAGCCAAGGCGCATGCTATTTACGCCCAAGATATCTCTACATGGGTTACATGAACAGCAAGACAGCTCTCATACAGTAAAGGTCTACCTACATATATATTGTTCAGAGGTACTGCGCATGCTACAAACGTCGTTATTCTAGCGCTACACACACAACGACGAAATAAATCGCATCTGCTGCAGGCGGGCACAATTGTCAGCGTATGTTTGCCGCAGCGACGTGCATGCTAACGCTTTTGCTTGCACACTTGCCGTTTGTAGCGGGGACTATTTCGATGCCTCGTTTCTGACAAGAATGTGAATTCGCAGTTTGGCATAGACGCCTACAATATCTTTAATGATTTCATGGCATGCAGGGAACAAGTCACGATGGAAATGCTTCTAGGGACTGCAGCCTGAAGTTCTACAGCGGTCACAGTGTTTTTTATGAGTGCCTCTCTGTTGCTTCTGAATAAGTTTTCCGTCACCTTGAGAATCTCCACGACAGCAGGCGAAGGGTTAACCAGCGCAAGGCCCGACTCTGATAAGTTCTTCAGTGAGATTAATTTTGCTGGTGCCTTATCGCTGACGAGTGCGGCGCGGCAGTTTTCACAGTGCAGCCGTTTCCGCAGTTTGGATACAACATACCCTGCCAAGTATTCTATCGACTGATCTGCTTCACTTGTTAGATCGAGTAGGTCATCTGGAAGTTGCACTTGCTCCTGACCCTCATTGTGCGGCTGGTCTTCAAGGGATAACAGCATAAACGCTCCATCATCCGAATAACTGGCGTTCTTGCTCGGCCTTAAGAACTGTGCTAACGTAGCACTCCTCAGACTGCACTTGAATTCATACAATCTCGGAATGGGGTTTTTCGAGCGCAGGGTTGAAAACAAGTTCTCAAGTGGGTCCTGGCTGAGTCTGCTCAATAAGAAATAGCTGAAGTTATACTTGTCAAGCATCGTAGATTGAAGATGTAATGCAGTCAATGTGGCGACAGTGATGCCGGTCTGTATTGGCTTCCAAGGTGCATTTGTCGGAGCCCCTATAGAAATCTTTGAGAATAAGTCAACAATTTCAGTAAGGAACTTAACAGCTTCACCATAAGCTGCTTGCACTGAATGGCTAAACGCCAGTTTACTAGTCCTTGATGTCATTAGCCTAAACCACCGAAAAACGGTCGAAATGAACCAAGCCGTAGTCAGTGCGTCCTTGCTAATCTTACCATTTTCAACTAACATGTGCAATCCAGCAGATGTATCGTTATGAAATAGACTGTATGCGAATTTCACTTTCATTTTGTCATAATGGTCATAACACAAGACGAGTTAAGGTGAGGAGCAAGCTTGATCTCACTTTTTTTCATCGTGTTCAATAAGTTCTTTCACATAACGAAGATCAACACAGTTTGTAGGCAGTTGATGCATTTTCACGATGTCATCGGGAAGGTAAATAGCCTGGCCTCTTGTCAGGTGATTTCTAAGGCTCTTCAAAAGGTGAGGCACATCTGGCATAAACCACAGTCGCCTTGACTGATCACAAGGGTGAACACAGCTTGTCGATGGCCGGCTATACTTTCCTGCACGAATACCGAACAGTCGCCATAATGCCAGATTTCCGCCACCCATATCGGATACTAGCACATGAATTTTTAATCCGAGCGACTCACAAGCCGTTATTATCTTAATCAATTCACTTCTTAGGCTGTTCGCGTCAAACGAATTTCCAGTTAAATGATGACCAATTGTCTGCTTCCACCTAGATGAGAATCCCCCGAGCATAAAAACTAAGCCGTGGGTAGCAAGACAGTCGTCTGGGAGCGATCCGTCGGCCAGTGGTAACGTAGGAGCTCCCATCACATTACAGCAGGAATGGTCATATACGAGCCCTGGTGTAATCTGCATCTCATCGATCATCAACGAAGCATGGCGTTCTTCAGGTTGCATAAGGTTGACCTGCACAATGGAATTACCAGACGAAGAAAAAACAAGTCATTTTACAGAAGTTTTAGTAGATTAGAAAGACATGTGTCAAGTTATAGCAATGGGCCAAAATAATTTTCCCCCGAGAAGTTCCAGACGTAACCCCAGGTTCAAGTATCCAGTATTTGTGTTTGCTACTATTTGCTGACACAGAAAATTTGGTGATGCAAGCGTTTTACCCAAGCCATACCTTCGCCCTTAGAGGCTCCAGTATATCTCTCAGTAATCCAGGTCGAAACTTGACGTGCTGAATGTGGCGCTGAAGCGTACGGTCCGACGGGAGTGGATATCCGAACTCCCTCAGGAGTCCGTATCCTCGGGAACCGCACGCCAGGCGCAGCTGCAGCGATTTGACGAGTGTGCCTGCTTCCCATCGCGCTCCCTGCGCGGACAGTCGTTCCATCGACCTCATTTGGTCATCATTAAAAAGTCCTTATAGCCTTTTCTTGATTTCTTCCTTTTCTTCTTCGCTTTTAAGATACCTCTTCCTAGCGAGCGCCAGTTTCCTCACGGTAGCTTCCTGTAGACGTTCGAGCTCCGCAATTCGTCCCTGGATTGCTTCTTGGCACGCTGAAAGCAATTCAGACGTAAGCCCTCAATATCACATGTTACAAATTAGGATAAGTCTAAGTGTTCAACAGCTCGTCTCTTACAAGTGTAAAGCACAGGTCGTGCAGTACTGGTTGCGTTCATCGCCGGTTGACATGTAGTTCCAGGGAAGCCTGTTTGGATGGTGAAATGTCAATGCTTAGACCCCAAAATCAAAAAAAGCAACGTTTGGTTTACCATTATCAACTGCTGCAATATCTTGAGTTGCGTTGCTGCTGACCTCAGGGCTAAATCTGTCATGGGCTGCACATGAAAAGGACAGGTGGAAATGTTTTTGAGAAACAAAATTACGGTGGCATTCCACACAAATCATTCAGGCGACTCTTACAGGAGTTGTCGTGGACGATTTCAAAAGGAGATTCCACCAACTGGTTAACTTCGTTTTCGCAAACTTCGTTAACTTCGGGCTCTGCTACCTCTGCAGAAGAAGCGGAGCCAGCAGAGTCTGCCGATGCTGGGGAGCTACACTGATTTTCAGCAAACGCTCCTTGTTTGCTTGTGGTATGCTCCAGTACGGATTCCTCACCTATTGTGATACAACCAGAATACGCCCACATGTATTACAAACCCGCTGAATCACGTAATTCAAAGAAAGGTCAAATCACAAGATGGACACTCGCAACAGAACTCGTGCTTTTTATGAAATACTTTCGGCGCTTCGGCGTCGAGCGTCCCTCCATAGTTTACGTGGCTTTCTGTAACAGGAATTCAAAACTACAATGACTTTTCTGCTACACTTTGACATAATTATAAAGGTTGGATTGAGATCGAATCATCGTGCTTAGGTATATGGCAAAAAACTACAATATTTTCCGCATTTCAGCGCCGTGTGTGTATTCTTTAATCACCATTCAGTGTGATGGTCTGATTTCGAACAACAGTATTTCTCCGTCACTTGTGTTCCATTATGTAGTTAAGATACGCATTAGAATGCTATATTTAATAAGGGAACGTCACTGAAGAGTGCCTTACGTTTTTTTGAGCATTTCTTGCGAATTTCCAACCTCTTTGACGGGGTTTTTGTTCTTTTGGCGGCGGCCGATGCGAGAACAAAGTAGGAATTGCGTTGGGCTTCAATTTTTTCAGTCCATGGGCTTCCAATACTTTCGGCTCAAACTGATCATTGGTGAAATGGAGCTGAAACATGACCGTGATATATGAGTATACGCATAGTAACAAACACATCTCAAACACATCTCTCCCATTCGAATTCGTTTTCACTCTTGGAGTAAAAAACGGTGCAAGCATGCACATTTTTATTACACATGCAACAAAAACGAAACGTCATTTACCTACTTATATATTAGGGTCCAAGCCTTCGAAACATGAAGTGTACGTAAACAACAACAAAATACTATAACCGTATTGAAACTTTGTAAAGATACAGACAGCACGCAACAACAGTAAACGAGTTCCTGACTACACAAGTATCCAGCCCAAGGTTCACGAACACACAAGCACGCAAGCACACACGAACGCACGAGCGCTCGCACACAGATACACACTCGCACGCACATACATACACACAAGCACAAACGCACGCACATGGAGGCGCACACGTACACGCACACACATACGTGCGCATACGTACATGCACACGCGCGAACGCAGACGCGCAACACGGAGCACATGCAGCACAACACACGCAGAACACAGCTCACGCAGGAGCACGCATACACACGCACACACATACACCGGCGCGAATACACAGACAAACGCACGCACACACGTCTGCACACGCACATACACACGCGCGAATACAGACGTACAGAAAAGCGCGAACACGCAGGCGCACACATGCACACACATACGTGCGCCCACACGTACACGCACACACATACGTGCACATACGTACATACACACGCCCGAATGCAGACATGCGCAACACGCAGCACAGCACACGCAGAACACAGCACACGCAGGCGCACGCTTACACACACACACACACACACACACACACACACACACACACACACACACACACACACACACACACACACACACACACGCACGCACCGGCGCGAATACATAGACAAACGCACGCACACACGTCCGCACAAGCACATACACACGCGCGAATACAGACGTAGAGAAACGCGCGAACACACAGGCGCACACATACACACACACATAAGCGCGCATATGCAGTCGCATACATACACACACGCATACACGCAGGCGCACACATGCACACACATAAACGCACACCCGCACGCACACACACACACATGCGTAGGAATTACACACGTTAATTTACAAATTACACACATTAAGAAAACTAACGCACGCGCTAAAACACAAGAAAACTATCTCAGGGCACAGAGAATTACAAAAAAAGCTCAGCGACTAATTCAGACCCAGCTATATCCATATTTATATGTGCTCGCTATTAAACTGAACGGAGAGTACAGCGATGCAAAGAGCATTAAAATCTTCGTACGACTTTATCTAGAGATTTAACGAAATCGGTAACACTAACCTCGCAAAGAACGACGTGTTTAGAAGGGGCGAAGTCCTTTCTCCCGATGTTGTGGATCCACTGCTTTCTGCGCACGGCATTCCTATTCCTATCTCCTCGGGGGATATAAAATAATCTTACTCCTTTCTCTGACCTGCTGCTGCACTGATACGCGCAACAGCCAGGCATTGCCACGAAAAACGAAGCTCACGATTCTACGCAAAAAAAAAACACACGTTCAGAGCGGCAGGGCTGGCGTGGCGCCTGGAGGGTTCATGGCGTGCGTGATTGACGAAAAGCGCGCGAAGTTTGCTTGCGCGCGCTTTTCGTGACGTCAGGGTCATCTGACTGGGCGGTATCGCCCGCCGCAGCCATTCAGCGCTTGGGATGCGCGGGCTCCGCGAAAGAGGGGGTGAAAAAAGAGGAGGTTGCCGGCGCGCCAAAAGAGTGCCGGCGTGGATAAAGGAGCGTCGCTACTTTCCAACATCTAGGGGCTTTATCCTGGATGCCAGAGCGGCGCCCCCTGGCTTCCTCACATGTCATTTCGAAACCGAAACCTAGAACACATCATCCCCTCCTCGAAAGAAGTACACCTATACACTGTTTATATTAATACATGATCGATGTACGTTAGAACACATGAAAATTCAGGGCACGGCACACCGAACTCACACACTACGAGTCCTGAAAATGCACTGAAAAACAAAAAAAATGTACATAACTGTTCGAAACAAGAGTTCTACGTCACGTAGTCTTCGAACCGACGCGGCTTCTGCCGCTTCCGCTTAGGGCGGGCCCTTTTGGGTGTAGAATCAGGTGTCTCTGCACCTTGGTCACTTGTGCTCTGATGTGACACATCAAGAGTAGTGTAAGATTGTGAAGGCTCTGAACGAGCGTTAAAATTCGCGGTCTCATCAGAGCTCGCAACATGAGCTTCGGAAGAATTTTGCGGACCGACGTCCGGTTCAACGGTTTCAGCCGTATTTGAATGTTCGAAGTGAACCGTAAGACTTGGTGTACTTGAACCAGCGACACCGACTGGTAACTCCTCTCCCCTTGAAAAAGAAATGCCTGTACATGGAGGCCACATGTAATAATCTGATGGATAGTTGAAAGGCGCAGACGGAACGTGATGGGGAAGACTTTTAGGTGTTGAAGGCGAATCCGTATGAAAAATAACAAGGCGCGAAGCATTCCAGATCTTACCATCACTTAAGCGAAACGAAGTGGGGCTAACCTGGCCCAAGACTTTGTAAGGACCCCGATACTTGGGGCGCTTGCCTGGCACACGAACTTTGACTAGATCGCCAATGTGAACTTTGGACTGCTTTGCACCTCGACGGGTGTCGAAATACTTTTTCATCGCTTGTTGTTGAGAAAAAACTCTGGTATGGATTTGATCAGGAGAAGACACTGCTATGTTACGAGGCAAAAAGACTATGTCGAGAGCAACTCGCGGTTGCCTACCGTGGAGAAGTTGAGCAGGAGACACTCCAGTGGTGCCTTGTGGTGTGAACCTGTACGAAGGTAAACATTCAGTCAAGACTTGCTTGAGGGGACGGTGCTCTAATTGGGCGATCTGGATATGTTCCTTCAGAACGCGATTAAAGCGCTCGATTTGCCCATTTGATTAGGGATAGAAAACTGATGACCTCAAGTGCTGAATTCCTCGTTGTGAAAGAAAAGCCTCGAAATGTTGGGACTGAAACTGTGGACCATTGTCCGTAACTATGGCATAAGGAAAACTTTCCCGGCTGAAGATTGAAGACAGAAATTCAATGATGACCTCAGAAGTAACCGTATGTGTGAAACAAAGCTCTGGCCATTTTGAATGGTAGTCGATGAGAGAAACAATGAGCCGGAAATTTTGCGGAACATTATGCAAAAGACCGATGATGTCCATGCCGAGTTTCTGCCAAGGCCGATCAGGCCATTGGACTGGCTGCAACGGAGAAAATGCAGGTTTGGCAGACTTGTCAGCTGCCTGACATATATGGCAGTTGTATACTGCATGCTCGACCTGCTTGTCTAAGGCTGGCCACCAGTACCTGTCTCGGAAATTCTGTTTGGTGCGGACAATGCCTGGATGGGTCTCATGGGCAAGCTGTATTAGCTTGTTACGGAAAGAAGCAGGGGGAATCATGCGTTCATCGCGAAAAAGCAAGTCCTCGACACAAGACAGTTCCTGTCGGACTGCGAAGTAAGGCAAGAATTCAGAAGCAAGAGCACATTTGGAAGGACATCCTTCACGTAAATATTTGAGAACTTGACACAAAGTGGAATCTGCAGCTGTAGCTGCCTGAAGCTCAGCTTTAGTAATGCAGGAGGTAACTAATGAAACAACTTCCTCATCCCGCTCTTCCGGTATCTGAAGAGGAAGACGTGACAGTGCGTCAGCAACCACGTTATTAGAACCCTTACAATATTGAACACTGAAATTATAATACATGAGTTTGGCACACCAACGGGAAATGCGAATGGGGCGGTGGCCTTCGGATCCTGCAGAAAGAAGAGCAACTAGTGCTTGGTGATCTGTACGTAATGTGAAGTGCCGGCCCCACAAGTAAACATGCCATTTCTCACAGGCAAAAAGACACGCGAGAGCTTCACGCTCTCCTACTGAATATCTGCGTTCAGCAGGGGTCAATGTACGAGATGCAAAAGCGATAGTGATCAGCTGATCACCTCTGAGTTGTTGAAACACTGCTCCCAGTCCAACATCGGAGGCATCCATTGTGATGACGATGGGAAGCTTCTCATTGAAAATACTAAGGCTGGCTTTGAGGCCAGTATTGACTTAACTCGAATGAAGCTCTGCTCAGCTTCAGCTGACCAGTTAAAAAGCTGTGCTTGACGAAGTAGAGTACGCAGTGGTTCAACAACATCAGCATATGAGGGACAAACTTGGCATAATAACCAACAAGACCTAAAAAAGATTGCAAGTTTTTGGCATCAGTAGGCCGTGGGGCATTGACAATGGCCTGAACTTTGGATTCAACAGGTGTCAAGCCGCGGGAACTGACATTATGTCCTAGAAATTGTAACTCATTCACAGAAAAAATGCACTTGTTATTAAGTTTTATACCACATTCACTGATGTGGTTGAGAACAGTATGCAAGTTAGCATCGTGCTCTTCGCGAGTACGTCCCCACACCAAAATGTCATCCAAGTAACAAAAGGTGCCATTACAATCCTTAAGAATAGTTGACATCATTTTCAGAAACACTGCAGGAGCACATGCAAGCCTGAAACACACGCGGCGAAACCGAAACAAGCCTTCGTGTGATACAAATGTGGTTAAGTCTCTACTGCACTCAGAAAGTTTAACTTGGTGATAAGCGGACGCGAGGTCCAGCTTGGAGAAACATACCGCTCCGGAGAGCTGATGAAGCAGTTCTTCAATGTGAGGAAGTGGAAACCCGTCTACGATGATTGCCTTGTTCGGTTCTCGTAAGTCGACGCATAGTCGAAGGGATCCATCTTTTTTTCTTGACGACGACCAGTGGAGAAACCCAGTTGGAAGCAGAGACAGGCTCGATGATTCCGCTGGCTTGAAGGCGAAACAGTTCCGCAGAGACTTGCTCACGAAGAAGAAGAGGAATGCGGCGCAGCTTGGCACACACAGGGCACACGCCTGCTCGACGCATCACTTTATGCACAAAACCACGCACACAACCCAGTTCATGGGTGAACAGGTGGTGGAATTCAGAAGGCGCGTTGGCCGGAAGATCATCTTGGGCGTCGACTTGAGCACACGTCATAGACGCACCGACGATGTTGATGGACAAAGTCCTGATGGCATCACGTCCCAAAAGCGAGCTTCCATTGGCAGTTACATAAAAAGTAATGGAAGCAGTGCGACTGCGATAGGAGACCTGAGCTGTAAAACGACCTAATATATCAATCGTTTCCTTGGAATATGTTTGTAGAACGACGTGTGAAGGCAAAAGCCGAATGTTGGAAAAATGACTATGAAAGTCAGCGGCACTGATTAAAGAGACTGAGGCAACAGTGTCCACGAGAAATGACAAGGGCACATGGCCCACTGAAGCTACAATGCTGGGCTCGGGCGTAGTGTGGAGACCATCCACATTTAAAACAGTGACCGTATTGGTTTGTGCAGTGCTTGAAGGAGCAGACGAAAAAACTGGTTCAGGAAGATTTGCTGGACGGGAATTGCATACGGACTGATAATGTCTGATTTTTCCGCACGCAAGACAAGTGCGGTTTCTCGCGGGACACTGCGCAAAATTGGCTAAATGCCGAGCCGATACGCAACGAAAGCAATGCGCGGTTGCGCTTGGAGAAGAAAATTGCGAACGCAAGTTAGGAGCTCGGTGCTGTTCCTGAAAACCGGATTTTGCCGGAATGGGGTCGCCATATTGCCGGCTTCCTCGCCCCCGCGACGCAGAGAGGCCGCCATGTTGGCTGCCACGAAAGCACTGTGCAGGCGGGTGTCCATGTTGGCCGCCACGCCGAGACGAAGGGCCGCCATGTTGACGCATCCCGTGAAACAAAAAGCCACCGCCTTGGCCCCCCGCAGCAGAAAGTTGCTGCACTGAATGCGGAGCGAATTGCTCCAACTGGGAGCGAATAAGCTCGTCCTCTCGCGCAATCGAGAGGGCTTCGGATAATGAAATGGAGGAGCCCTTTTGAAGCATGCGGCAGCGGACGTTTTGCGAGGCTACCCCGGTCATAGAGAAAGAAGAAAACAAGAGCGGACACTCCGCGAAACCTGGCCTCAGGAAGTGCGTCACGACTACGTAACGAACTAGTGCTCTCACCAAACGTCAGAGGGCACAAGCGCAAAAAAAAACAGTTATAATCAATGCAACAGAATCATTTTTACAAAATAATAATTATACGCCCCAATTTGGTATGTTCTTTATAAATAAAAACAATTTATTCAACACACCTTACGCGATTATTTTTCTTCAGCCGTACTGTCATAAACACCATCTACCCAGCGACAAGCCCATGCATGACTGACAGCGAGAAGCTTTCGTCGCTTTCGTCAACGTCGGCTGCGTCGGCGTTTTCGTGCGTGAGATAACAGGTGAGGCACGTTTTCAAGCGAAGCTTGTTGAATGACATGTTGTTGGTCTTGTTGGGTCATTTTTTCAGAAAGCGGTTACACTTGCGCGAATAAGACACCATGCAATAAACATAGAAAGATGCACACACACACGTTCCGCTTCGAGTGTGCGAGTTTGTTTCTCACGTGGCGTCTCATTCACGCAGTTGTAACCTTTTTCTGAAGCTTGTAAGGACTGGAAGGTTCGCTAAAAAGAAAGTTTGTGGCTCTATGTGGCGGCTAGACGGGAACATTGTGCAACGTATGCAGTATAGCAAAGGCGGCACGGCGTCAAGCCGAGGCGACGCGTGCTGCTTCTGCCATGGACGCCAGCGTCTGTGCGCTGAGCGTAGCTGGACAGCTAGGTCATAGGCTCGGTGCAAAATATTGAGAAGCATTCGCTGGGCCTCGCATGCTTCACGACGCGTTTCCCGAAGGCTCGGAACACGAATAATTCTTGGTGTGCCGGAGGCAAATCTGGACTAGCCAAGTGGCCATCATCTTCGTTTTTTCGCTAGCCTTGTGCCACTAGTGCAAGCTGCTCACAAATTTTTTGACGTTTGCAATACAATTTTACCGCATAAATTTCAACTACGATTTTTCTTCCCAAGGTACTGCTGATACTGCGTACGTACGAAGGTATTCTAAAGTTCCCAGGCCACGATACCATTGCATTACAAGGGATAGCGGCCTGGAAACTTCTGAAGGTCTTTGTACGTGGTCTTGACGTATATCTTCGCAAGTCAGAGTTTTATGGGTCAGAGATGTATCACTGGTTTTGTATTGTGCATCGATTAGCTAATCATTCAAAGGGGTTTGTTGGTACACTTATGACGTGCACATATCTATTTCGTAATTTGACAGCGAAGCATCCACTTACTAACATTTTCAGACCGCGCTGACGCCATGCCGTCCGGCGGTCCAAGCTACGGCAGCTACTGCTGTGTATCGTGGTGCTTCAACAATGGCAGAACCCACAAGAAGCCTGGGACGAGTTTCTTCCGCATACCACGGGACGGCAGGTGTGTTAAAGCTTTTGTATGGTTTGCATGTCTTAGGCTTACTGTTCGTACTTGCTCAGTGAGGGTAACAATAAAAAATCACTATTCAAGCACTTCCCCTTTCAGCTGATAGTTCATTGCCAATGCAGGATGAAAGCATGGATGCAGTATGCTGGACGCGATGATCTCCTTAGTAAGCCGGCCAGCCTATTGAACGCAACGTACAGGGTTTGTAGCGACCATTTTACTGCTCAAAGTTTCATGGACCCTGGGCACACAAGGCTTACAAGAATGGCTGTTCCCAGTGTGAAACCAGCTGCACCATGTAAGTGATTGACTGAAACTCAAATGTGTGCAATAGCAGCCACTTTTATTGAACCAGTGGCGACAGTTAACCGTGAAGATCGTTGTAGCCGATGGAGAAGCCTCACTATAGAAGTAACACTTGGAAAGTCTTAAATTTGGTGAATTGTGGGCTATTACCTTCCTAACAGCAGCTTTACATTTCTGTCGTTTTTTGATGCTCTTGACCTGCGCGACTTGTTTTAAAAGACTTTAAAGGGCTATTTCACGTTATCTTCAAGCCTGAGTGCACATGTACGTATACCTTTGATCAGTGAAAGCTGCCACTGTTGATAATTCCAAAAATGAAAAATTACTTGTTTCCTAGTTGGTGCCTTCTCTTTTCTTCCACGTTCGACCAATTTATGCGTTTGAAAGAGCTGTTTAAGTTTCCCCATGCTAAAAGCTTTGTAACTTGTACCAACTGCACATATATGCAGGTTCTCTGAGCGTTGCTTCAAGTAGTGACTGTGACATGGCTGCAGAAGCGGCACTGCAAGGTGCGGATGAGCTTCAGTTTGTGTTATTTTAAGCCTCTTACTGATACATTGTTGTAATTTAATTTCTTCAGGACCTGCGGTAGAGGCTTCAAAAAGCGGCTCCCACACATTGAGGTGCCCCGATGCATAGGGTGCGTTCAGTGTCACGATTTCTTTTTTTTACCGAAATTGACTGTCGACCAAACCTCTGCAGGTGGCAGCTCCCTTGTAGCTGGTGAAAGAATTTCCGCTGACTTCGTCTTGCCGGAGAAAACCTTAACCAGTCATTCAGCTGACACAAAAGGAACTTGTGTGACCGGTAAGTTGTATGTTCACTTCAACACCAGAGTGGATTGATATAGAGACTTCCGCAGGCCGCTCGCAAGATTGTTCCGACAGCACTGTCCGAGGCACTGAACAAGCTTCACAAAACCCTCCAGAAGACGTCCCCGCCAACAGCTCCACGCCTGAGTGCCCTAGAAAAACTGGTGACTATGCTTTTATATCAGCTGTTTTTAATGTGCTATTTTATGTTTAGGACATTCTGAGGAAACTATCCTCAAAAGGACACTACGTGTGCACTTACAAAATGTAAGGGTGGGCTCTCAGTGATTTTTATTTTTTTTGTGTATTGTAATCATTGTGAATGGTTTGTTTTTAGGTAGTTGAATTGAAAACTTTGCACCACAGAAAGTTGTGCACCTTGGGTCTGAAAGAGCGAGGAAAGTGCTCGTATGGGATTAGTTGTTCTTCGCTTTTACATCCATTTTTTTGTTTATTGCAGTGCGTTCCTGTGTGCCAGCGACAATGTCTCCATCAATGAAGTACAAGCAAACCATTAAACATCTGCAAGCCAAAGTAGCAGCACAGCGGAAAACTATCAAAAGACTGCGGAGACAGCCTCACCAAGCACCGTCATCGACTTCAAAGGCCCTTGAAGTTATCCGACCGCACGTCACCGAGGAGGTTTTTAAACTTCTTTCTGCACATGTTCACTTGAGGCCTGAACGCAAGGGCAAGCGGTTTCCCGTGTGGTTCAAGAAATTTGCTCTTCACTTAAACTTCCGAGGTCCGCGAGCATACCGATTTCTGGCTCCATATTTTTCTTTGCCCTCCCGGCGTTCATTAAGGAGGTGGCTAGCTAATGTAAAGATGACTCCGGGCATAATTCCAGGAATCCTTTCTTCCATTGCAACAAATACTCATGCTTGGAATGAACGGGACCGAGTGTGCGCTTTAGGTTTCGACGAAATAGCACTCAAAAAGAATTTGTACTATGATGCTGCAAGAGACGTTGTCCAGGGTTTTACAGATGATGGCACTCATCGCACTTCAACCATCGCTGATTGAGCACTGGTTTTTCTTCTTGTTGGCGTTTCGAGAAAGTGGGTTCAACCGGTTGCTTTTACTGTAGGGCACACATCAACACCATCATCTGTTATGCATAACTTCCTGGTGTCACTCATTTTGGAGCTTAGAAGCATCAATATTGCAGTGAAAGCAGTCATTTGTGACCAGGGCAGTTCAAATGTAAGTCTCGCTAACCAACTAAGAGTGACTGTAGCAAAGACTTTTTTTGAAGTTAATGGTGAGCGGGTATATTACATTTTTGATGTTCCGCATTTAATTAAAACAACGCACAATAATGTCCAAGCACACAAGTTATACATTGGGGATGACATCGTTAACTGGTCGCTTATTGTAAGCCTTTACCAATCCTCACATGAGTTGCGGTTGCGATTGGCTCCAAAGTTGACTGAACGGCACGTTCATCAGAAACTTTTTTCTAATATGAAGGTCAGCAGAGCCACTCAGGTCCTCAGTGCATCAGTTTCGATTGCTATCACGGCATTGGTGTATGCGAAGGTGCTGCCTGCCTCGGCCATCACTACAGCTCAATTTTGTGATCGTATGGACAGGATTTTCGATGCCTTGAACAGCTCGAGTAAAAAAAGAACTTCGCAAAAGCTGCGGCATGCAATCATGAAAAATGATTCAGAGCTGATTGACTTCCTCCGAGGCCAGCTTCCCTGAATTGCATCATGGCAGTTTGTTGGCAGACGTCAACCACAAACCATCGTAGGTTGGCAAATTACAATTCAGGCAATTTGTCAACTATGGGACGACCTCTCCAAAAATTACAATTTTGAATACCTGTTAACACGCAGGCTTCAACAGGATCCTCTGGAGAACATATTTGGCCACATTAGGCAAAAACAGGGTTGCAACACCAACCCCAATGTAGCACAATTCATTTGTGGCCTGAAGCACATCTGTATAAGAAAACTCTTCAAGCTGTCAGAATACGGAAATGTCGAGGATGATGAAGGTGACCTCCTCCAGGAGCAGCTCTCGCCATTCTCCCTCACCAGTGCGTCTCTTGTGGATAATGAGGAGTGTGCACAGCCACAGCCTGACGACTTTCCCGCTCTAGACGATCTCTCTGAACTTGGGACAAACGTTCACTCCCATATTATCGATGACTCCGCTGCACATTATGTAGCTGGTTTTCTCATGAAACACTTCCTTCGGAATGCATGTGACGGTTGCAGTTGCCCACAGTTACTGAAAGACGACAGTGAGACGCTTAAGGGTACCCACCAGTATTTCACAATGCTCAAAGGATACCATCTCCCCAGCAAACTTTTTGGGAATCTCACTGTGCCATCAGAAGCAGCTTTTGCATACGTACAACAACTTGAATCTCACTTTCTTGCCGTAATTGAGGCCACTGCACATCACCTGAAAGTGTGCGATGTTTTGTATCACCATCTGTCAAGTGTTGGCGATTTTCATTTCTGCTCTGCTGGGTGTCGCGCGAAGTTTCTGAAAATGTTTTGCCGGGTTCGTTTATGTTGGCATGTGCGTTGTTTTGTGAACCGAAACTTAGATAGGGTTAGGTTCCAGTCTTCAATCTCAGGCATACAGCTTGACAAGTTCAAAGGTTAGCAATTTACGGCGGGTTTACACTAAAGTATTCGAGTTGAGCCGAATCCTGCAATAGCTTTGTTATGTTATTACTTCGTTACAGCAGACTTCATTATGGTCTTATATGTTTATATTCAGCTCAACTGGGCTAGCCACTCCTTCGTTGCATACATTGTTTAGGTTACCCGCTATGAGGAGTAGGGACACTGTGTATTCGCTCGAAGTTATTTGCATAACCTTAAAAAGAATGTTGGGTATCCTGTCTGTAGTTTTGTAGCAAATGCGGGCGAACTGTACACTTTACTGTGGCTCGCTTGGTCACTGTGTATGCTTTATCTCTCCAGCTCAAGTAATATATCGATAACAAAACCGCTTGTTGAAATGTCTTCGAGCGGGTAAGGAACACAGTATGAAGTGGGCACGGTTCACGTTATCACGCTTTTCGTATTTTAGCTTCTCATCAACCTCCTCATCTCGCCCATCAAAATTTTCAAAAGAATACTCAAACTTGTAGCGTTTGATGGGGCTGCGGACGCTGCCATTTTATTTTTATATAGCTTTTGTGTGATGACGTACGATGTAGAGCCTTTGTGAAAAAATAATGAGCCAAAGTGGTTTCTTTTTGCTATTTATTAGCCCTGTAATACCGCTCTCGTAGCACCAATTAAGGTCCACAATTCTGGATAAGTGATGACTACAATCTATTTTAGCTCGCAAGCGTCACAGCAACACCCAGACGCAAATCACTTGGGATCTTAAGTTTTTGATGAAGGCGACGCATAACAAAAGCCACAAAACCTGCCAGTGTTGTAGCATAAAGTTTGTCTTTCACGTAGTGAGCAAGCTGCAAAGCCCTACCTTTCTGAGGACAAGCAGGCATCAAGTCTGCTTTTTTTTTTATTTTGGACTAGCTGTTCTTAAGCACAGCCAGCACACTGCACCTTTGCCTTTCTGCTGTATTGTGTCGTGTGGTTTCTGTGTGCTCTTTTTTTATATGCATTATTTCGGTTAACCCCAGGCGTGATTCGCGACTTCATTGCTGTGTATATGTCACTTCTTCCTTCTTCATCAGCATTGTGCGCTGTGTTTTTGCCATAGATCCTTACTTACCCACTGGCCCGGTGTGTCATACTTCACCAGCTTCTCGGCTTCTGCCAACTCTAGCGATGTGTGCGTTGTCTGTGTTCTCTCTGTATTTGTTACAATTTATTTGTAAGGCGAGAGGCATTTGTTGTCTACCTTTGTCATATTGTGCTTTTTATATTCTCAGACTCTACCTTGCCTTCGAATAAAACATTACGAATACTCTGTCTCTTTGACTGATATATACATTGATCACTCGTTCCAAAAGAAAAACACAAGCGCGATGAATAAAACCGTAGTGAATTATCATTACCTGCATCTCTCTTTATTAAAACTTAATCGAAATAAAAATTACGTCACGACCGATTCGCACGAACCACTGAACAAAACAAAGCAGGGAATCGCTAAATCAAAACGACCTACAAAAACTATCCATTTGGGCGATGAATAGTGGTCTGAAATCATGAACTTTCGTCATAGCCAAACGTCGGTTATGCAAAGTAATTCAAAATTTGCGCCAGTGAAACCGAAACAGGAAGCGCACGCCACTCGCTCTCACCAACCACTAGGTGTGCTAGGGTCAATTGGGCCGCTGGGGTCTATGGGAGTGTCCACTCTTAACCTTTATTTCTCTATGCCCCGGTGAAAAGAGCTGATGGCGGATCATATCGTCCTCAAGCGCGCCGAAGCCGCACGACGCGGCGGGCGTTCGAAGAGAAGTAATGAACTCGGCGACTGGCTCGCCCGGCAATTGTCGCCTTTCTTGGAATTTTACGCGTGCGAGATAATCACACGAGACATGTTTAAAATGCTCATCGAAAAGAGCAACAGCATTCTTGAAGGCATCGCCCGACGCTGGCGTCGGCGACGCATTGGTGGCGTCCAAAGTACAGAAGAGCTTTAACCCGGCAGGGCCCAACGCGTTGAGCAGCAGGGCCTAGCGACGCTCGGGCTTGCTGGCGACCTCCCCGGCCGCGTCTGCGTAGGCCTGAAACACCAATTTCCAGTCCGCCCACGGAAGTGGCGGGTCTCCGGGTGAATGAAGAAATAGGAGAGGTAAAATAGGAGACGCCATTTCAAACAAGAAGAATGGAGAGGTGCAGACGA
The DNA here is from genome assembly GCF_043290135.1 of Rhipicephalus microplus. Lineage (NCBI taxonomy): Eukaryota > Metazoa > Arthropoda > Arachnida > Ixodida > Ixodidae > Rhipicephalus > Rhipicephalus microplus. Next base: position 61,628,839 of record NC_134705.1, on the reverse strand, counting down.
GACGAAATTGACGCCAGTACACTGTTTGAAGAAGACGACAGAGGCGGCGTAGCGTAATGAAGAAGGAATGAAGCGACGCAGCACGCAGTAGCCACCTTGCTGGGAACAAAGAGCGTCTAGGGTTAGCAGGGTAGGTCCGTTAGAAGCAAGAAAAAGATGAACACGGAGAACGAAATGGGTTCTTACGGGTCCTCGTCGACATTGCTGTGTTGGGGGCTGGCTGGTCCCGACGAAGCAGAAGAAGACGGCCGATGGAGACCTACGCAGCCGGCGGGGACGCAGACCAGCCCGAACACGCGGGTTGGCGCTAAGCGCCGAAGAGAAGAACAAAAACCGCACTCCACGCTTACTCAACGCACACTGATTTTATTTTACGGTCGCCTCATATAGAAATAAAAAAAAGGTTAAGAGCGTGTACCAGGCGGGCCACCGCTTAATAAATCGGGATGATCCCACCTCACCTGGCCACCTTGAGAGAGGGCGCGCGCGCGGCGCGGCAGCCATCAATAAACAGTCCCTTGCTAGCTAGCGTCTCGTGTGGTTGTGTCTTTGCTGAGCGCGTAAAGCAGAACATGGTGTCAGAAGTGTAACAGTCGAACCCTGCGCTGAAGATGGACTGCCTACCACCACCCGAGCCACTTGTACTGACAAATACTCCGGCCGACAACTGGAAAAAGTTCCGCCAACGAATCGAACTCTACTTCAAAGCTACTGAGACCAACAAGAAACGGACGCCAGCACAGAAGGCTGCCATCTTTCTACACGTCGCGGGCCCAGAGGCAATTGAAGTGTTTAACACCCTACCTCTATCAGCAGAACAACGAGAGGACTATGACTCGATCGTCAAAGCCTTCGAAGACTACTGCACGCCTCGGTGCAACGAGACATTCGAGAGGTACGTTCTGCGCAGTCGGCAACAACAGGATGGTGAACCTTTCGAACAGTTTTTGCGCGATATTCAGTTGAAAGCACAGACTTGTAATTTTGGCGAACTTAGGGACTCGATGGTGAGGGACCAGATAGTGTGCGGTATCGTCGACAAGAAGCTACGTGCACGCCTGCTTCAGGAGAAGGACTTAACCCTAGAATCAGCTGTAGAAATCTGCAAAGCCGCGGAACTGGCAGCAACGCAGAACCGGGCTCTTGAAAGCGAAGCGAAAGTGCAGAGAGTCGAAAAAATTGCAAACGCTGCCGGACAGTCTCGTACGAGCGGACAACGTCGACGCTGTGGCTACTGTGGCAAGATTCACGGACCAAGACGCTGCCCAGCGTTTGGAAAAACGTGCACGCTGTGCAACAAAAGAAACCATTTTGCAGCTTGCTGCAGGAGTAGACGCGGCGTTCATGAGTTAGGCGTCGCTGCAACAGAAGATGCACTGGAGGAGTCCTCGGACGCTACCGATGAAGACATTCAAGTTCTCACGGTACAAATCAGAAACGTGTCCAAAAATCAGGATTGGACGGTGGCAGGGGACCTTGCCGGGCACCCGACAGAACTGAAAGTGGATACAGGAGCGCAAGCGAACATATTGCCGTACTCGTACTTTCGCAGGATGCGTTTGCCGACCATGGTGCGGCCATCGACCACAGTACTTACTAACTACGAAGGAAGCAAAATACATCATTTGGGCGTTATCAGTCTGCCACTACGTCTAGGAGAGCAGCAAGAGAATATCAGTTTTTTTGTGGTCAAGAGAGGCAAGCAAGTCCTACTCGGATTGAATGCAGCAGAACGTTTCGGGCTGATTTCCCGCGTTCACGATGTATCTTCAAGAAGTGACGTTAGCACCGACTGGGTCACCGAGTTCCCGGAGTTATTCCACGGTCTGGGCTGCATCCGTAGACCATATTCGCTGGCAATGAAGGATGATGCGCGCCCCACGATCATGCCGCCGAGGAAAGTGCCACACGCACTGCGAGCGCCACTTAAGCAGGAGTTGGCCCGGATGGTCTCGCAGGGCATCATATGCAAAATGGAAGAGCCGTCAGACTGGGTGAGTCCACTTGTTCTTATTATGAAGAAGAATGGCCGCATGCGAATATGCCTAGACCCGCGGTACATTAATCGAAGCCTTAAACGCGAGCATTATCAGCTACCCTCACGTGAAGAAATAGAAGCAGAGCTGGCAGGAGCGGTGATGTTCACCAAGCTTGATGCCAATAGCGGGTTTCACCAGATCCCCTTAGACGAAGACACTTCAAAGATCTGCACCTTTAGCACGCCGTTCGGAAGATACCGATTTTTGCGCCTGCCATTTGGTATCGCGTCCGCCCCCGAAGTATTTCAGAAGGCAATGACGGAAGTGTTTGAAAACCTGCCGGGCACACGCGTATATGTCGATGATATTTTAATTTGGGGTGCATCAAAAGAGCAGCATGATCAACGCCTGCGTGCAGCACTGATGGCAGCGAGAAAGGCTGGCCTGACACTGAACAAAGAAAAGTGTCTGTTCGCGAAGGCCGAAGTTAAATTCCTGGGAGATTGTATCAGCAAAGAAGGAATAAAACCCGATGCTAGTCTCATTGAATGCGTTGCCAACATGCAAAAGCCGTCGAGTAAACAGGAAGTTCAAAGGTTTTTAGGTATTATGAATTACTTTGGCAAATTCATACCTAATCTCTCAAAAAGAACTGACGCCCTTAGGTCATTGATAAAGAATGATGTTGAATTCATATGGGAAGTTCACCATGACAAAGAATGGAAAGATCTTATTAAGGCTTTGACATCGGCTCCAGTGATCGCAGTTTTTGACCCATTGAAGCAAACGAAACTCTCAGCTGATGCATCAAGCTTTGCAGTAGGTGCTGCTCTTCTTCAACTCCATGACCAAGATTGGCGCCCAGTGGGTTATGCTTCAAGGGTGCTCTCAAAGGCTGAAACAAAATATGCCCAAATTGAAAAGGAAGCGCTGGCCGTGACGTTTGCTTGTGAGCGTTTCCGGGAGTTCGTACTGGGGTTATCAGTGACAGTCGAAACAGACCACCGACCTTTGCTTGCTATTTCACAAAAGAACCTGAGTGAAATGCCGCCACGATTGCAGCGCTATTTCTTGAGGCTAATGCCTTTTGATATCAAATTGCAATATGTTCCTGGGAAGCATCTGCTAGTGGCGGACACACTGTCCCGAATTCCAGGAACCCAACCGAGTGACGGAGAAAGCGAACAAGACGTATGCATCCATGCGACTCGCGTGCTAGCCAGCATCGTAAGTGAGAACACGAAGACTGAACTGACCTCTGCAATCCTGGCGGACCCATACCTCAAGCAAGTGGTGGAGGCACTCCAGGAAGGACGACCAGTCTCAGGCGAACTAGCTCCATGTTTGTCAGAACTGTCATATGTTGATGGAGTGCTTTTGCGGGGCAGCAGGGTGGTAATCCCAAAGAGTCTGAGGCGATCCATGCTGCAACGTCTTCATGAAGGCCATTTGGGAATGAGCAAGTGCAAAGCCAGAGCACGCCTTCTGATGTACTGGCCTGGGATGAATGCTGACATCAAGTCACTCATTAGCAAGTGTGCCACATGTCAGCACTTTGCCTACCGGCAACCTTCAGAGCCACTGTTATCGAGGGAAATCCCAACGCGGCCGTGGCAGCGAATTGGTGTCGACCTATTTGACCATGGGGGCAAGCGTTACCTGGTTGCGTACTGTGCCTACTCCAACTACCCAGAAGTGGAACAGTTGCCTCAGTCAACAAGTCAGGTCGTAGTGGACACACTAGGGACCATGTTTGCTCGCCACGGTATACCCATTGAAGTCTGTACCGATGGAGGACCACAGTTCACATCGCGAGAGTTTAGACAGTTTGCAGTAAAATACGATTTTACTCATACCATATCCAGTCCACACTTCCCCAGGGCCAATGGTCTAGCTGAGAAAGGGGTACAGGTCGTAAAGCGCCTCTTGAAGAAAAGTGAGTACGCTGGCGAGGAGTTTTGGGTTGCACTGCTCAATTATCGAATCTCGCCCCTGATAGACGGACGCACACCAAGTCAGCTCCTTATGGGACGGATGCTTCGGGGACGACTTCCAGACTTCTCATCGGCTTCGACATCGTCAGTGCGGAAACATCCACAGGATCACGGCAAAGGCATACCTCTCACACCTCTCTCCGAAGGGGACGTCGTCAGAATAAGAAACGACAAGGGGTGGTTTCCGAAAGCCCGAGTAGAGAAACTTGCTGGCCCTAGATCTTACATAGTCTGTACAGATGAAGGCCGGCGTTATCGAAGGAATCGTCAGCATCTAAAAAGGACGCCCGAACACTTAGACCCACTGGATGACAAGGATGTCGCACCGATAATCCCGTCGCCTATACAGCATAGACAACATTCAACATCAGATACAGCGCCCGATTTGACAACAGCATCCGCATCACGAAAGGAACGACATCCGTCACAACAGGCGCCTGCATCGGATGCTCTACTGAACCAGTCGGCTGCACGTGCACCACCCATTGCAAGTCAACCATCAAGGGACCCCGACGTGGTCCCGTCCCAGCATAAGGTCACTTGCCAGGCACAAGAAGCAGCCGACTCGAGTCTCAGAAGATCAACTAGGCCACGTAGAGCACCGACGCGCTTTGCCGACTACATCACCTAAAGAAAAAGGAGGATGTACCAGGCGGGCCACCGCTTAATAAATCGGGATGATCCCACCTCACCTGGCCACCTTGAGAGAGGGCGCGCGCGCGGCGCGGCAGCCATCAATAAACAGTCCCTTGCTAGCTAGCGTCTCGTGTGGTTGTGTCTTTGCTGAGCGCGTAAAGCAGAACAGAGCGGACACTCCCGTAGACCCCAGCGGCCCAATCGACCCTAGCACACCTGGTGGTTGGTGAGAGCAAGTGGCGTGCGCTTCCTGTTTCGGTTTCACTGGCGCAAATTTTGAATTACTTTGCGTAACCGACGTTTGGCTATGACGAAAGTTCATGATTTTAGACAACTTTTCAACGCCCAAATGAATTATTTTATAGGTCGTTTTGATTTAGCGATTCCCTGTTTTGTTTTGTTCAGTGGTTTGTGCGAATTGTTCGTGACGCAATCTTTATTTCGATTAAGTTATAATAAAAAGAGAAGCAGGTAATGATCATTCACTACGGTTTTATTCATCGTGCTTGTGTTTTTCTTTTTGAACAAGTGATCAATGTATATATCAGTCAAAGAGACAGAGTATCCGCAATGTTTTATTCAAAGGCAAGGTAGAGTCTGAGAATATAAAAAGCACAATATGACAGAGGTGGACAACAAATGCATCTTGCCTTACAAAAAAATTGTAACAAATATTGTAACAAATACAGAGAGAACACAGGCAACACAGGCACATCGCTAGAGTTGGCAGAAGCCGAGAAGCTCGTGAAGTATGACACACCGGGCCAGTGGGTAAGTAAGGATCTATGGCAAAAACACAGCGCACAATGCTGATGAAGAAGGAAGAAGTGACATATACACAGCAATGAAGTCGCGAATCACGCCTTGGGTTAACCGAAATAATGCATAGAAAAAAAGAGCGCACAGAAACCACACGACACAACATAGCAGAAAGGCAAAGGTGCAGAGTGCTGGCTGTGCTTAAGAACAGCTGGCCCAAAATTAAAAAAAGCAGACTTGATGCCTGCTTGTCCTCAGAAAGGTAGGGCTTTGCAGCTTGCTCACTACGTGAAAGACAAACTTTATGCTACAACACTGGCAGGTCTTGTGGTTCTTCTTATGCGTTGCCTTCATCAAAAACTTAAGATCCCAAGTGATTTCCGTCTCGGTGTTGCTGTGACGCTTGAGAGCTAAAATAGATCGTAGTCATCACTTATCCAGAATTGTGGACCTTAATTGATGCTACGAGAGCAATATTACAGGGCAAATAAATAGCGGAAGGAGACCACTTTGGCTCATTATTTTTCACAAAGGCTCTACATCGTACGTTATCACTCACAAGCTATATACAAATAAAACGGCAGCGTCCGCAGCCCCATCAAACGCTACAAGCTTGGGTATTCTTTTGAAAATTTTGATGCGCGAAATGAGGAGGTTGAAGAAAAGCTAAAATACGAAAAGCGTGATAACGTGAACCGTGCCCACTTCATACTGTGTTCCTTACCCGCTCGAAGACATTTCAACAAGCGGTTTTGTTATCGATATATTACTTGAGCTGGAGAGATAAAGCATACGCAGTGACCAAGCGACCCACAGTAAAGTGTACAGTTCGCCCGCATTTGCTACAAAAACACAGACAGGATACCCAACATTCTTTTTAAGGTTATGCAAATCACTTCGAGCGAATACACAGTGTCCCCACTCCTCATAGCGGGTAACCAAAACAATGTATGCAACGAAGGAGTGGTTAGTCCAGTTGAACTGAATATAAGCATATAAGACCATAATGAAGTCTGCTGTAACGAAGTAATAACATAACGAAGCTATTGCAGGATTCGGCTCAACTCGAATACTTTAGTGTAAACCCCCCGCTAATTGCTAACCTTTGAACTTGTCAAGCTGTATGCCTGAGATTGAAGACTGGAACCTAACCCTATCTAAGTTTCGGTTCACAAAACGCACAAGCCAACATAAACGAACCCGGCAAAACATTTTCAGAAACTTCGCGCGACACCCATCAGAGCAGAAATGAAAATCGCCAACACTTGACAGATAGCGATACAAAACATCGCACACTTTCAGGTGATGTGCAGTGGCCTATATTATGGCAAGAAAGTGAGATTCAAGTTGTTGTACGTATGCAAAAGCTGCTTCTGATGGCACAGTGAGATTCCCAAAAAGTTTGCTGGGGACGTGGTATGCTTTGAGCATTGTGAAATACTGGTGGGTACCCTCAAGCGTCTCACTGTCGTCTTTCAGTAACTGTGGGCAACTGCAACCGTCACATGCATTCCAAAGGAAGTGTTTGATGAGAAAACCAGCTACATAATGTGCAGCGGAGTCATCGATAATATGGGAGTGAATGTTGGTCGCAAGTTCAGAGAGATCGTCTAGAGCGGGAAGATCGTCAGGCTTACTGTGGTTGGCACACTCCTCATTATCCACAAGAGACGCTCTGGTGAGGGAGAAATGGCGAGAGCTGCTCCTGGAGGAGGTCACATTCATCATCCTCGACATCTCCGTATTCTGACAGCTTGAAGAGTTTTCTTATGCAGATGTGCTTCAGGCCACAAATAAATTGTGCTACATTGGGGTTGGTGTTGCAACCCTGTTTTTTCCTAATGTGGCCAAATATGTTCTCCAGAGGATCCAGTTGAAGGCTGCGTGTTAACAGGCATTCAAAATTGTAATTTTGGAGAGGTCGTCCCATAGTTGACAAATTGCTTGAATTGTAACTTGCCAACCTACGATGGTTTGTGGTTGACGTCTGCCAACAAACTGCCATGATGCAATCCAGGGAAGCTGGCCTCGAAGGAAGTCAATCAGCTCTGAATCATTTTTTATGATTGCATGCCGCAGCTTTTGCGAAGTTCTTTTTTTACTCGAGCTGTTCAAGGCATCGAAAATCCTGTCCGTACGATCACAAAATTGAGCTGTAGTGATGGCCGAGGCAGGCAGCACCTTCACATACACAATTGCCGTGATAGCAATCGAAACTGATGCACTGAGGACCTGAGTTGCTCTGCTGACCTTCATATTAGATAAAGGTTTCTGATGAACGTGCCGTTCAGTCAACTTTGGAGCCAATCACAACCACAACTCATGTGAGGATTGGTAAAGGCTTACAATGTGCGACCAGTTAACGATGTCATCCCCAATGTATAACTTGTGTGCTTGGACATTATTGCGCGTTGTTTTAATTAAATGCGGAACATCAAAAATGTAATACACCCGCTCACCAGTAAATTCAAAAAAAAAAACGCTTTGCTACAGTCACTCTTAGTTGATTAGCGAGACTCACATTTGAACTGCCCTGGTCACAAATGACTGCTTTCACTGCGATATTAATGCTCCTAAGCTCCAAAATGAGTGACACCAGCAAGTTATGCATAACATATGATGGTGTGGATGTGTGCCCTTTAGTAAAAGCAACCGGTTGAACCCACTTTCTCGAAACACAAACAAGAAGAAAAACCAGTGCTCGATCAGCGATGGTTGAAGTGCGATGAGTGCCATCATCTGTAAAACCCTGGACAACGTCTCTTGCAGCATCATAGTACAAATTCTTTTTGAATGCTATTTCGTCGAAAACTAAAGCGCACACTCGGTCCCGTTCATTCCAAGCTTGAGTATTTGTTGCAATGGAAGAAAGAATTCCAGGAATTATGCCTGGAGTCATCTTTACATTAGCTAGTCACCTCCTTAATGAACGCCGGGAAGGCAAAGAAAAATATGGAGCCAGAAATCGGTATGCTCGCGGACCTCGGAAGTATAAGTGAAGAGCAAATTTCTTGAACCACACGGAAAACCGCTTGCCCTTGCGTTTGGGCCTCAAGCGGACATGTGCGGAAAGAAGTTTAAAAACCTCCTCGGTGACGTGCGGTCGGATAACTCCAAGGGCCTTTGTAGTCGATGACGGTGCTTGGTGAGGCTGTCTCCGCAGTCTTTTGATAGTTTTCCGCTGTGCTGCTTCTTTGCCTTGCAGATGTTTAATGGTTTGCTTGTACTTCATCGATGGAGACATTGTCGCTGGCACACAGGAACGCACTGCAATAAACAAAAAAATGGATGTAAAAGCGAAGAACAACTAATCCCATACGAGCACTTTCCTCGCTCTTTCAGACCCAAGGTGCACAACTTTCTGTGGTGCAAAGTTTTCGATTCCACTACCTAAAAACAAACCATTCACAATGTTGAAAATGCACGAAAAAAAATGAAAATCACTGAGAGCCCATCCTTACATTTTGTAATCGCACACGTCGTGTGCTTTTGAGGATAGTTTCCTCAGAATGTCCTAAACATAAAATAGCACATTAAAAACAGCTGCAATAAAAGCATAGTCACCATTTTCTCTAGGGCACTCAGGCGTGGAGCTATTGGCGGAGACGTCTTCTGGAGGGTCTTGTGAAGCTTGTTCAGTGCGTTGGACAGTGCTGTCAGAAAAATCTTTCGAGCGGCCTGCGGAAGTCTCTATATCAATCCACTCTGGTTTTGAAGTGAACATACAACTTACCGGTCACACAAGTTCCCTTTGTGACAGCTGAACGACTGGTTAAGGTTTTTTCCGGCAAGACGAAGTCAGCAGAAGTTCTTTCACCAGCTACAAGGGAGCTGCCACCTGCTGAGGTTTGGTCAACAGTCAATTTGGGTAAAAAAAAGAAATCGCGACACTGAACGCACCCTGCTCATCGGGGCGCCTCAATGTGTAGGAGCCGCTTTTTGAAGCCTCTACCGCAGGTCTTTAAGAAATGAAATTACGACATTGTGTCAGTAAGAGGCTTAAAATAACACAAACTGAAGCTCATCCGCACCTTGCAGTGCCGCTTCTGCAGCCATGTCACAGTCACTACTTGAAGCGACGCTCAGAGAACCTGCATATATGTGCAGTTGGTACAAGTTACAAAGCTTGTAGCATGGGGAAACTTAAACAGCTCTTTCAAACGCATAAATTGGTCGAACGTGGAAGAAAAGAGAAGGCACCAACTAGGAAACAAGTAATTTTTCATTTTTGGAATTATCAACAGTGGCAGCTTTCACTGATCAAAGGTATACGTACATGTGCACTCAGGCTTGAAGATAACGTGAAATAGCCCTTTAAAGTCTTTGAAAACAAGTCGCGCAGGTCAAGAGCATCAAAAAACGACAGAAATGTAAAGCTGCTGTTAGGAAGGTAGTAGCCCACAATTCACCAAATTTAAGACTTTCCAAGTGTTACTTCTATAGTGAGGCTTCTCCATCGGCTACAACGATCTTCACGGTTAACTGTCGCCACTGGTTCAATAAAAGTGGCTGCTATTGCACATATTTGAGTTTCAGTCAATCACTTACATGGTGCAGCTGGTTTCACACTGGGAACAGCCATTCTTGTAAGCCTTGTGTGCCCAGGGTCCATGAAACTTTGAGCAGTAAAATGGTCGCTACAAACCATGTACGTTGCGTACAATAGGCTGGCCGGCTTACTAAGGAGATCATCGCGTCCAGCATACTGCATCCATGCTTTCATCCTGCATTGGCAATGAACTATCAGCTGAAAGGGGAAGTGCTTGAATAGTGATTTTTTATTGTTACCCTCACTGAGCAAGTACGAACAGTAAGCCTAAAGACATCCAAACCATACAAAGCTTTAACACACCTGCCGTCCCGTGGTATGCGGAAGAAACTCGTTCCAGGCTTATTGTAGGTTCTGCCATTGTTGAAGCACCACGATACACAGCAGTAGCTGCCGTAGCTTGGACCGCCAGACGGCATGGCATCAGCGCGGTCTGAAAATGTTAGTAAGTGGATGCTTCACTGTCAAATTACGAAAAAGATATGTGCACGTCATGAGTGTACCATCAAGCCCCTTTGAATGGTTAGCTAATTGATGCACAATACAATACCAGTGATACATCTCTGACCCATAAAACTCTGACTTACAAAGATGGACGTCAAGACCACGTACAAAGATCGTCAGAAGTTTCCAGGCCACTATCCCTTGTAATGCAATGGTATCGCAGCCTGGGAACTTTTAGAACACCTTCGTGCGTACGCAGTATCAGCAGTAAATTGAGAAGAAACATCGTAGTTGAAATTTGTGCGGTAAAATTATATTGGAAACGTCAAAAAAATTTGTGGGCAGCTTGCACTAGTGGCACAAGGCTAGCAAAGAAACGAAGATGATGGTCACTTGGCTAGTCCACATTTGCCTCCGGCACACTAAGAATTTTTCGTGTTCCGGGCCTTCGGGAAACGCGTCGTGAAGCATGCGAGGCCCAGCGAACGCTTTTGAATATTTTGCACCGAGCCACCAAGCTAGCTTCCCAGCTATAGTCAGCGCAGAGACGCTCGCGTCCGTGGCAGACGCAGCACGCGTCGCCTCGGCTTGACGCCGTGCCGCCTTTGCTATACTGCATACGTTGCACAATGTTCCCGTCTAGCCGCCGCATAGAGCCGCAAACTTTCTTTTTAGCGAACCTCCCCGTCCTTACAAGCTTCAGAAAAAGGTTACAACTGCGTGAATGAGACAACACGTAAGAAACAAGCTCGCACACACGAAGCGCAACGTGTGTGTGTGCATCTGTCTATGATTGTTGCACGGTGTCTTATTCTCTTATTCGCGCAGGTGTAACCGTTTTCTGAAAAAATGACCCAACAAGCCCAACAACATGTCATTCAACAAGCTTCGCTTGAAAACGTGCCTCACCTGTTATCTCACGCACGAAAACGCCGACGCAGCCGACGTTGACGAAAGCGACGAAAGCTTCCCGCTGTCAGTCATGCATGGGCTTGTCGCTGGGTGGATGGTGTTTATGACAGTACGGCTGAAGAAAAATTATCGTGTAAGGTGTGTTGAATAAATTGTTTTTATGTATAAAGAACATACCAGATTTGGGCGTATAGGTATTATTTTGTAAAAACAATTCTGTTGCATTGATTAGAACTGTTTTTTGCGCTTGCGCCCTCTGACGTTTGGTGAGAGCACTAGTTCGTTACGTAGTCGCGACGCACTTCCTGAGGCCAGGTTTTGCGGAGTGTCCTCTCTTGTCTTTTCCTTTCTCTATGGTCGCCTTGAAGTCCTGGATTAAGGTCCCTAGATGAAACAAGTTTCCAAGGTAGCGACACCTTTCCCTTTCCTCTTCGCCTATGTTCCTGAAGCGCCCCCTAGAAGGTTTAAAACTTTCATTCAAAAGCGAATGTTTGGGTTCCGTTGCTACGGTGAATGGATGTAAATGAAAGAAAATGGAACGAAATAAGACGTAGAATAAACAGTTACCTTTATGAACATAAACGGCACAACACAAGAGCAAGCTGGATGTGCGTTACTCAACCGGCAACGTTGTGCAGTTCTATACTTTACACCACTAGCCATGGCGTCTCGCGTAGTACATTTTAGTTCCACGGCCGTGGTATTTCGTCCAGTTCTAACTAGTCCACTTCTCCGATTGTGTTTTGTTCATGCTGTGACACAGTGAACGTGCTTCTTGCTGGATCCTGTAAGTGGCCACTGGGTGTGACGTTGTGACGATTGATTACAACCGCCTTGTGCACACGCAAGAAAAAAAACTACGACCAGACTGGTACGAACACTCGTCCAGCAGCACAGCGATGACGTTTTTTTTTAAATGTGCCCATTTGGACAATCGTGATGCCAAGTGATTCTGATGTGGTGCTGGGAACTTCCTGAAAAGTGAGAGTTCTACTGGTGAGGTGTCTCGAAGTAGCGCGTTTCGGCTCAAGTGGGAACTGGTCAAGAGTGAAATGTTTCTGAAGGTGCGTTGATTACAACCTACAGCTGCTCTGTATACGTGCATACCCACATGTATTTGTACCAACTGGCATGCACTAGACACGCATTAGACGCGCGCCTGGCGTTTCAATAAAAACCGACAAGTGAACTCGCTTCGCAGATCCGCGTCGACATTTTCCACATAGTGTGGGCATACCAAAAAACCCCAAACCTTACCCCACTACCCAACCCTTCGCGGGAGGACTGGGAGGCAGCCCTGCTTGGCTGCTCTGACCTGACGGCCCAACGGGCCCTGGTCGAGCGTGCCCGGGCCGCGGCCAACGCCAATGGGCTCCCGTAAGAGGGAGCTCACCTAGCGGCCCCTTAAGGACCGTTCCCACCCTCCCTGTAAATAACATCTGTAAATAAATGATTTTCAGCAGCAGCGTCGACATACATTGACGGAGTTGCACGAAAGCATTCGCGTGAAATGGTTCATAGTTGCACTTCATGGTGCGCTTCATCTCGGAAAGCAAGAGGTAAGTTGAAAAGAGCGAAACCATTTTCTGTTGTTTACGGCAACGCAGCATTGCTGAAAAACGCAGATGTTGCATTGAATGAGCATGGCGAAACAATCTTGGTCGACTTAGCGCACACCGAAACGCTCCTCCTCTTCAGTTTATGTTCTGGCTACGATTTTGTCTTTGGTCACGGCGAGAATCCGGCTGGAGCCATATGCGCATGCGTACTCGTTTTTAACCTTTTGCATAATAATAAATAACACCACTGGCCATTTGCAGGACCACGTGCAAGTAATGCACCAATTACAGACGCGGATGGCAGAGAAAAAGAGGAGTAATCGAGAGAGTGAGGAGGACGGCTCGAGAACAATGAGTGACGCTACCTTGGAAGCTTGTTTCATCTAGGGACCTTATCCTGGATGCCAGAGCGGCGCCCCCTGGCATCCTCACATGTCATTCCGAAATCGAAACCTAGAACACAACAAAAGGCTCATTAAAAATGTTTTCGGTTTGAAAATGAATACGAGCTGTAAATGACTAAGTGAAGAGCGTATTTTTTAATATGCTTTAATGGTAAGCATGTGGAATGTACATGCTATGTGCCACAATCCACGACCATTGCGATCGTCTTCGTCGTCGCATACGACGCACGAACTGCGCGACGTGCATGCGCCTAAGAGAAAGCAGAAAAAGCACCGTGCCGCGCTTAGTCAAGACGCCCGTCTTCATCACCAAGTCCTCGACCTGCGACCTTCCACGGCTTCCTGCATCCACGAAAGGGCCGATGCGAGGAAGGTCAGCGTGACCTCTACAGCCAGCAAGTCTTCCTCGTCCGCGAAGTCTACTTCTTCCAAGGACAGCGGGATGGTCAGGAAACCGAAAAAGTCGCGAGTTGCCGAAGACGGCAAGGTGAGTGCTAAGGCGACTGGGCACCGCTTCTTTTTCAAATCCCTGGCTTAAAGCTATCGCATGCTAAAGCCGGATTGTTTGGTAATTTGTACTTTTTCTTTATCCTGTTGAATTTAACACGAGTACATAAGGTATTGAATTGTACTGTAAGGCCCCCTCACGCTAAGCATTTTTCAAATGCTGCGAGGTAATATAAGATAAAACAAAATAGAAAGAAGTAATACGGTTGCGGCGTCTCATTTCCTGTGGCCTCTATCTGCTGTGAAGAAGGGCGTGACTTACGCTTCTGGCCACCACATTTCGAGATCAATATTCTCACGCACAAAACTGATACAATAGTTCAATTGGCACGCACGCGCTTGGCGGGAACGATATGACGGATCTTGCGGTATGAACACGTTCCGGACGAGTTGTGTTTTTGTGCGTCTAAAGGAATCGGTACGGTCCAAGAAAAGTGGTCAAGCAGTTTCGAGGCGTCGACCTTTTTTTTCTAGTGCGCGAGGTTTGGGCTCTGCATCCACCGTGGCTCGAAAACATGCAAAATATTTTAGCTCAATATTAAAATATTTTAATCAATATGCATGCGCATGCCAGCGGCACTGCAATATAAAGGACCTTGAATAGTAAATACATTCCTGCGGCGTCTGCGAACTAACAGATGTACAGTCCATTCCGAGGCACCACGACACTTCTTTTAAATGTACTCGACACCAGCCTTTTTTTTTTCAGCAACAATACGAAAGTTGTGGAAATTCATGTCAATGCTCCTCCAAATTAACATTCGGAAATTAAGCTCTTGCCTGTTCATTAGGTTGTGACGAATCTTTCTTTCGTGCGTGTCTCAGTAATAAAAGATCCTGTTATGCAACATAATTCACTCGGCTAGCAATCTTTATGGTTATAATAAAATAAAAAATAAAAGGTGCCCGCGTCTTTCCTTTAGGTGAAATCGAGTAAATTTGTCACAGAGTGGAGGGGAGGGGGTATCGCGTGAATGCTGCGTAATTGCGAATGATTTTGGGATGCTTATTGCTAGTTCGTCTTTATTATTTTTATTTATTGAATGAAAGAGAAGAGTGGCCTTCGACGAGTGGTGGGGCGCTGATGTTGCGTTGTGCCTCCCCTACCGGTTGCTTGCTTCCGTCGCATCCACTCGAGTCAAGCAAAGCGCGAAATCAAGCAAAAGCCAAGTGAAGATCCCTTTGACTGAATTCCCAACGCGTGATCAGTGCTTACTTATACGGGGAGGCCAGTGAACAATTGTGTAGCGCGAGCAGTCGGTTTTAACTAACAGACGCCGCCTGCGTCGGCCTTCCGAGGCGAGAGAGCAGTGGGGGGGGGGGGGGGGCAGTTTGCACGAGACGCGAGTATGCGCAGCGGGAATGTCGACAACACCGCCGACTCCAGATTTGCGAGTGGGTACGACTCTAAAATGCTCCGCATTTATATGAAGCCTGCGCTTAACTAGCGTTCTTACGCAAAGAACTGGCCAAAGGATGAACCTAATGCGGTCTCCACTACAGGGGGCACCGAGATTGAACAATAAATTCGGCGGTTAAATTGCGAGTCATATACACACTTATTCTTTCAACCACACAGTGAAGACGACAAGCTGAAATGAGTGCAGGGTGGCGTTCGCCTCCATTGCCACTTTATATGCTACACGTTTATTCTCGGGCATTACTTAAGGATACCAACGTGATGTAGTTAAGTAAATGTTCACAGTTCCTTACGACAGCTTTCGAAATTAGCCCTACCATTCTTGCGACAACTATACCCTATTGGAGGAGGCATCCTTTGGCGTCTTGCGCATTGCACGGTCAAAGGGAAAATCGCTAAAATTCGACAAATGATCTAAACAAAAAGCAATGCCTTTTCGCGTTTGTTTGACGTGACATGCATTTGGCGTATATGCCACGCTTGACCACCCATTTCGAAATGTGCGTGTATTTGTGCAGCGTTTAAATATAATGACTGGTGTTGTACGCTTCCAGGCTGCAGATGGCTGGGATGAACCGGCAGCGCCACCAGGGGCAGTGCCTGCGCAGCCTGGTCCTTCTAAAGAACCACCAAAGGCTGCCAAATCAAAAGGAAGGTGCGAATTTACTCTCCACAGTGGGGATGCTTGCATCCTTTCTCGAGGCATAGCTATTGCATGGCGCCTTCCCACATGCCCTGTGGGCCGCCTTCATCGCGGGACCCTAACCCAGAATATGACTGACATATTTGATGTATTATTACCAATTCCCAAATTGGCTAAAACTTGTAGCAAATGCAGTTAAATAATATTTGACGCTGTGACGCCGATATTTTCACCTTTCAGCCCTGTGTCACACCAGAACCACCCCAGCAGCCTCAACTGCCTGAAGCGCAGGGCCCACGCAGGGAGTCTGCAAAGGTGGCCTTCATAACTGAGAAGTTGCGGAATAATGCAATGAATTGCGCACTTTTGCACCTTGCAGAACCAAAGAGCCAACAATTGCTTCAGCAAAAAAAAAAAGAAAAGGCTGTTTATTCTGAAGACCAGAGCAATGAATGAGATAGAAACAAGTTGTAACGCTATACGAAGTAAAGCTGGCCGCCAACTCCTTTCGATATAATCTCGTGTAACTCTTCGAAACGCTGATACAAGAGAATGCAGCCGCTCCAGAAAGAGCTCTGGTTTTCGTGTCGCTGTCCACGTTTAGCTTGCAGCATGTAGAAGTGTATTCGAGCCGTCCGCTGATGCCTGCCGAGATAGCGGGCTCCAGCGATCACGAAGGCACCCTAAACGTCAGAAGTTCACAGCTGCTATTCCAGCGGTGGAGAGAGTGAAAGGTTCATGTGTAGTCAGAGCATCCAAGTGAAATATAAGTAGCTTGTGGACGCAGATATGAATTTGAACATTTTACTTTTGCCCCACCGTGGTGGTCTAGTGGCTAAGGTACTCGGCTGCTGCTGATCCGCAGGTAGCGGGTTCAAATCCCGGCTGCGGCGGTTGCATTTCCGATGGAGGCGGAAATGTTGTAGGCCCGTGTACTCAGATTTGGGTGCATGTTAAAGAACCCCAGGTGGTCGAAATTTCCGGAGCCCTTCACTACGGCGTCTCTCATAATCATATGGTGGTTTTGGGACGTTAAACCCCACAAATCTAATCTAATCTAACATTTTACTTTTATCAGTTGCTCTATTTCGCGGTTTCACAGTTGACAAAGTAGTGTTCCTAAAGGAAATGAAATGTTGTACTTGACTTTTTATCGCACCGTTTGAATCCCTTTACCCTCATAGTCAACGTTTACCACATTCCCCTAAATGTAGGGTGGTTAGCTTGCGCACTTCTCATTTACAATATTAGGTTACAGAAAATTTTGAAGAGATCTTTAACCGCACAAGGAACGCAGTTGAAAAAAACGAACACATATACACCCACAATGGCGCTTCTTTCGATTGAAGAAATTTATTGTGGCGATACATTCACTACTTGTTGTATTCTGATGAATGCGCAGACGTTCAAAGCTACAAAGGCTTGCCACTTTTAAAATGGCGTTGTCACAACCAGAAAATCTCATTCCTTTTGGTCGGAGGAATTGACGGCTTGTTTATGCGTATCTCTCCTAGCTTCTTAATCTTTTGTGCCTGGGTGGTGTGCCGCCTCAGCTGATTTCTGTTTCTGTCAACAATTGTACACGTGTCCACCATTGAATCACAGCCACACCTCCTACAATGCATAGATAACCAATCGGGTAACACAAGCAGTGCAAGCCTAATCCTCGACAGTGGTGAATGAAGGCTTCCTGACTCTTTATTGTCGAGCACAAGAAAACAGGATACTATTTCAAGCGACAATTTCTCTTCGCGAAGCCTTCGGGTACATGAGCAAGTCTTGCATTGCTCTTAGTGATAGCTTTTTTTTCATCGAAATATTTTACGTTATCTCTGTGCCGCTCTTGGGGACATTACACACTAATGTGAAATCTGCAAATACCATGTTTTATTAGACAGGGAAACGTACAGCTGAAGTTTGAAGCATTACTTCTTGAACAAAAAGTTCGATTACGGCCAGAGACCTCGTGAAATTGTGGCGTCCTTGCTTTTCTGTAACTCAAAAATGCGTTTTTCTGTTCATGCTCAATAATCTCTGAATATATTCAATTCCTGCTTCGCAGACTTCACTTTAGACGACGGAAGCTGGTGCGCTGCTCCGAACAGCGCCTACCACTGTTGCCCGGATGCAGCCGAGGAAATCAATTAGCGCTAAAGAACAGGTGCGTTGGCGGTACTTTTTAAGGCAAAAATGAACGCCATGATCTATATACCACGGTCCTAGTGTTCTTGCAGCCGTTAAGGCAACTTGGTATATGTGGGAAATGGGATCAAGCTTATTGAGAAGCGTCAAAGCCTGAAAGCCTCAAATACAACAGACAGAATAGAGTTGGCGGAGTTTTGGAAATTGATTAATAAACGTAAGGTATCCGATGTAAGAAGTTATTACATGGAGAGAATTTAACACTTGTTGAAGAACGGAGGAAGCGTCAAAGCAGCCATGAGAAAAGTTGGGATAGGCAAAAACGAGATGTATGCCCTAAGGAACAAGGAAGGCAAAGGAACTACCAATACGCATAGGGCAGTTAAATAGTGGAGGAGCTTTACAGAGGTATGTACAGTTGTCGGGACAACCATGACCTTCATATAAGAACTAGCAGTAACCGAGATATCAGTCCACCAGTAATGACAAAAGTCAGAAAAGCCTTGGAGAGCATGCAAATAGGCAAAGCTGCTGGTGAGGATCAGGTAACATCAAATCTGCTGAAACATGGAAGACACACTGTAACCCAAAACTGTGTTTAAAGGGTGTGTGGTTTGTCCTTTTGGGACTAATGGGGCTGCCACAACCATTAATTCCTTTAAGGACTAACGGCACCGGGTCTAACAGTTAGTCCCCACAGACGAGCTCAAGGGACTAACATTTATTCCTCACATTTAGACCTTAGTGAGTAACCGTTAGCCCCACAATTCACCTCAAAGGACTAACATTTAGTCACATTTGCACTTTATGGAGCAACTGTTAATCCCCACATCTACACCTTACCGGGCAATCGTTAGTCCTCACAGTTGCACCTCGCCGGACGAACGGTTGATCGACTCGAATACTCCAATCGTATGATCCCCAGTTCAAACATTGTTTTTTATTCATTTTCCGCCAGGCCTAATACTTAATAGCCTGTTATTATGCGCAGTGAGCAAAAAATAGCGCAAAAAAGAACACACAAAAAAGTAGTTAGCCACCAATGTGTAACTGCTTTCGCAGTCACGGTAACACGAAAGACAAAAGTGAGACATCGAATTTTCTTATTTTTCTACATACACGTGAAGTTTCTCCATTCTTTTAGGTGAATTCATGGTGAAGTGTACAAGTCAAGTCTCGTTGTCAAATCTTGTTCACTCCTTGGGGAGCTCCTCCGGCGGAAGCGATAGATGACAGGCATTGCAGACGCCAGCGCGCGCAGCCTTCTGCCTGTTGTGTTCCCGCGGCTGTACGTACAATAAAAAGTAAAAATAGTTACACACGTGACAGAAGATGACGATGCACACATATGACAAGTACGTGCAATTTAATATAAAACATGCATGTAAAATATGACACACAAATAACTTTACCTTCATATCTCGCACAGTCATTCTGAAGCTGCTCTGACGAAAGTGATGGAAGACAGGCATCGCAGACGCCAGCGCACACAGCCTTCAGGACGATGTGTGCCCACGGCTGCACAATAATTATGTAAAATAGTGAGTCACATGTGACAGAGGATGAATGCGAATGCACATGAGAAATACGTGCAAGGTGAAATAAAAACATACGCGAGATATGACATGCTAATAATTTCACCGTGATGTCACACATCGTCAAAGACTCATTTTGATCCTCGTAGCGCAACAGCTTAAGAGCGGCGGCCGCAGCCACAACTCCGCAAATTATCGCGCTGCCAACAAGTCGGCGAGTCCTAAGCGAGCGATGTCGTTCAGCTCGAGCAAGCGAACGCGCGCGAGAGAGAGAATTAACTTTAATAAAGGTCCTGAAGGGGACTGGGCACCCCTTATGGGGGCTAGCCCGGTGGCTCCGCTCATGTGGGGACTGGGAGTCGGAGCTCGCCAGCCACCTTTTGGGCTTTCTGGACGGCCTGGTGTTGAAGGGCTCTGTCGGGGCTCCTGAGGTGGTTGAACCAGTCGTCCTCGGAGGCAGGGGACCCGAAGCTAGCGTTTAGCACGGGACACTGCCACAGCATGTGATTTAAATCGCACCTTGAATTTTGGCATTTGGGGCATTCTGGCCTTATATCTGGTAGGTATTTGCTGCAGATATAAGGGCTGGGGTAACTGTGCGTTTGCAGCAGTCGAAGCGTTAATTGTTGTGCTTTATTTAGTGCTGAGTGAGGTGAGAGGAATTCCTTTCTAAATAACTTATAATTCGAGCGAATTTCATGATATGATAGGAGTGGCTCCCGGTGCGTGTTGGTGTCCCCGGCCAGTGAGCCAGACCGCGACCCCCCGCGGCACGTAAGATCACGCGCGACATTATGGGCCAGCTCATTACCGTTGGGGACCCCTGGTTGAACGTTGATCCCTTCATGACCAGGGAACCAGTGGATATGCTTGTCTACAGTTATCTGAACAGATGCTAGAACTCTCAATGCCGCCTGGCAAAGTGAACCGCGGTGGTATGCCAGTGCAGAGGGTTTAGAGTCGGTAAATATAGTGTCGCGCTGAGGGAGTGCTAGAGCAAGGGCAATGGTCACTTGTTCAGCCTCGCAGGCTTTCTGTGTTTTTATGGTAAGAACATTAAGAGCTTTGCCGTCTGGGGCAACCGCCACTGCTGCATAGTAGGGTTTGTCCATGTATTTAGCGGCGTCTACGAAAACCACGTCTGTCGCGTGTTGGTTGGCCGCTTTTAGTAAGGATTGAGCTCGTGCCCTCCTTCGAGCCTGATTGTGCACCGGGTGCATGTTCCTGGGGAAGGGTAGCACTGTGATTTTAGCGTGAAGGTGTTGCGGTAATGGTTCTGGTTCGTTGACTTGAGTTGGGATAGGAAGACCAAACACGGCGCTGCACGCGGAGTGTCTGCCGCCAGCGAACTTTGAACAGGAGAGCGAGCGTACGCTTGGCCGCCGCCACGAACAGCACCGAGCTGGTTTGGAGCTAGCGCTGAAGAAATCGCCGGTAATGCAGCCCTTTTCCACAAACTCGAGCGAGTGCAGCGCGAAAACCCGAGTCTGCCGCCGCAGCCAATGGACGGCGCCTGCCCGCTTGTGACCGACTGACAGGAAAGCCAACTATAATGGCGACCAATTTTCACCGAGTTCCGACGCTAGCGAAAGCCCCGCCAGCTCGGTGGTGGGTGGTGGTGGTGAAAACATTTAATAACCATTAAATGGTTACAGAGAGGTGATTGGGTTGGGGCCTTATTGGCCTCCTACCCTCACAGCACTAGGTGGAACCCCTATTCTGGGGCTCCATTGGCAAGCAACGCCACTCGCGCCCGTTGAACCAGAGCCTCTTGGGCCTTCAGGTCTTGACAGCCGAGCAGGGCCGCCTCCCAGTCCTCTCTCGTGGGATTGGGGTTAGGGGGGGATAGATGGATTAGACTGGCACGCCTAGACGATGTGAAAGGTGTCAGCCACCTCACCACAGAACTGGCACGTGCCATCAAAGGATGAATTGAAATGTTTTAGCACCGCCGGGCACAGTACAGTATTGGTAAACAGTTTTAAAAGGAGACGCTCGTCAGCACGATGCAGTCCCTTACAAGGGTCTGGATAGCGCCGGTGCTCCTCCTTGTAGTAATTGGTAATATCTTTGAATGAAAAGGCCGAATTGTCTGATTGCGAGTAGGCTTCCAAAGACAGGGAGATAGCCCGGGAAGAGAGTGCGCGGGCGGCCTGATCGGCCTGTTCGTTACCCCTGAGTCCTGGGTGACCGGGTGCCCAAACCGGATTTCGCGGAGTTGAATTAACGTATAGGCAGCTAGGTTCCAGTATGCGCTGAGCAAGCGGTGAAGCCCACCCTAGCTGATAGTTCCGACAGGCCCCTCGTGAGTCGGTGATGATATGTTTAGAAGAGGGATAGGTGAGAGCCAGAGCGATGGCAATATCCTCCGCGTGTGTTGCGCTGTAGGCTTTGAAAGTAAGCCCGTTTACGGTGTTTGTGTTGTGTATGACTGCCGCAGTATACCACCCCCCATGGTGCGGGCCGGCAACGTCCACGTAGCACACGTGTTCCTCTTGACCAAAGTGTCGCTGCAATGCTTCCGCGCGCGCCTAGCGGCGACCACTGTGGTTTTCTTTGGACATGTTGCGGGGAAGGGGTCGGACCCAGAGGGCGCGTCTCCAAGGTTCTGGCACTCTCACCCTTTCCTCGATATAGTAATCGTGTTTGATGTGTATTCGGTCCAAGAGGCGGCGACCAGAATGGGTCTGTGCAAGGCGCGTGTATTGGTTAACGAGGTGGGCTTCTCGAAGTTCCCGGTAGGTATTCCCCACGCCTAGGGCCAGAAGTCTCTGGTTGGACGTGGTGATAGGGAGGTCGAGAGCCCGCTTGATAACTTTACGGTGGATGACCTCGAGTTGATCATCCTCGTGTTTGCGTAGGTGCAAGTAGGGAGTCGAGTAGAGTAATCTACTCGTTACGAAAGCATGGGCAAGCCGCATTGCATCCCTGCTTCGTAATCCGCCCCGCTTGTTGGAGACCCGGCGGACCATACGGCCCACCTGGTCTCCCACCGTGCGAAGTTTGGCTATTGTGGTGTCGGCCTTGCGTTGGTGGTGTATGAAGAGGCCAAGGACGCGGATCTCCTTGGCCTCACGGATCGGTCCCGAGGGAAGGCTGATATGGAGCTGAGTTGTGTCCTGAGGGGAGGGACGTACGAGCACAAATTCTGACTTAGCCGGGGCACACTGGAGTCCGCAGTAGGTTGCGTAGTCGTCGACTACAGTCGCTGCTGCTTGCAGCCATGACTCCATGTGACCCAGGTTACCTTGCGTGGCCCAGATCGTGATATCATCCGCCTAAAGAGCGTGATGTATCCCTGGTAAAGAAGCCATTTTGGGGGGAAGATGAAGCATGGCTATATTAAATAGGAGGGGAGAGAGAACCGCGCCTTGAGGAGTTCCCCTCGAGCCGATGACGTAAGGCCCATGTTCCTCATCTTGTATGCGTATGTAGGCTTGACGGTCTGTAAGAAACTGTCTAACATAATTGAATGTTTTATAACCACAGTTGGTCTGACTGAGGTGGTCAAGGATTACCTCATGCTTCACGTTGTCGAATGCCCCTTTAAGATCCAAGGCCAGGACTACCTTGTCATTGTGGGGGCATTCAACAGGATCTAATATGTCATGGTGGAGCTGTAGAAGTATATCCTGGGCTGACTTCTGAGGGCGGAATCCAAACATGGTGTCCGCAAAAGTGTGCTGTGTTTCTAGAAACTCGGAGAGCCTGTCGCGCACCATCGTTTCCATCAGCTTGCCGACACAAGACGTGAGGGAGATGGGGTGGAGGTTCTCCACGTCAATAGGTTTACCTGCCTTCGGGATGAAGGTCACGAGAGCTGATTTCCATTCAAGAGGGAGAGGAGTTTGTCCGTCCCAAATGCTATTGATGTATTTGAGGAGCGTGGCGTAGGCTGCGTCGGGAAGATTGACCAACAGTTTGATCGTAACCTGGTCACGCCCTGGTGCAGTGCCACGCTTCATCTTGCTTAAGGCTGCCTGGAGGTCGTGGAGCTGGAACGGGGTGTCCAACTGCGTGTTCTTTTTGCCTGCGTAGGAGTATGCGGCCGTCTGGGGGTCCTTGGTGGTGCACAGGTATCGGTCCCTGAGCGTGTTTGCCAGCTGTGTTGTCGTTCCTGTAAAGTTGTGCATGACCTTATGTAAGTGACGTTGAGTTTCCGTGCGTGTTTGTGTTGGATCGATGAGAGGGCGAAACAGGCGCCACGTGTTGCGACCAAACATCTGGCGTGCAGCCGTGTTGCACCTGTCCACCCAGTTAGTGTCGGCTAGCTGAGCAGCATATTCCGCAGCTTGCTCCGTGAGTTTTAGGATGCGTTTCTTGAGGCGTCTGTTATGTTTCTGTTTTTTCCATCGTTTAGTGAGGCTGCGGCGGGCCTGGCAAAGATGGAGGAGGTGGTTGTCCACGTCCGTTTGAGTTTCCGTGAGCTGTATCAGCCGTTGGTGTTGTTTCAGTGTAGACGTCAGTGATTTAGACCAGGTTTCGTATCCCGACTGGAGAGGGTCTACAATAGGTAGAGTGGTGCGGAAAGTTGTCCAGTCTGGGATATGAGCTAGTGTAAGTGGGCGTTTTAAGGGACGCATGTACACGGTTGTGTTTAATACACAATGATCACTACCGAGAGTGTCCTGTGTGTTCAGCCAGTCGGCATGGCGTATGTTGCGTGTAATTGTGAGGTCCGGGCAAGTATCTCGTTGAACAGAGTTGCCTACACGTGTTGGGCTGGCGGGATCAGTGTGGAGGGTGAGTCCAAGTGTAGAAAGAAGTTCCGCAAGCTTCCTTCCACGCGTGTCCTCTCGTGGGTAACCCCATAACCTGCTTGGGGCATTGAAGTCGCCGACGATCAGGAGGGGGTCCCTTCCGGCCACCTGCATAGCTTGTGTGAAAGTTGCACTGAACGTGACGTCCTTAAGCTTTAGGGGACAGTAAATGTTTAAAATATGAACAGGTGGGTCAGATCGCCTTATAGGCAGCACCGACACCATCGTGTATGGGAAAGGCGGTGTTGTGGGGAGTGTGACTTCCTGGGCGGTATATTGCTTGTGAACAAGTATACATGTCTCCGGGTTGTGTTGAAATGTAGTGTAATTTGTGAGTTTGACGTCCGTGCCGGGTTCCTGAAGGGCAACCACGGCAACGAGGAACTCAAAGGTCTCAAGATAGAGGCGAAAATGAGCCCGCTTCTTGTGGTTCTTGAGACCTCTGCAGTTCCACTGTGTTAGTAACAACGGCTGAGTTGCCCTGGCTCGCGACCTAGGGTAGGAGGCCATGTTCGGAGATGGAGGGTGGGGTTGTGTTGTTAAGATTACTCAGTTCACTAGCACCCTGTGCTGACGTGCTGGAGTCTTCAGAAAAGTCAGACCATCTGGAGTCACTCTGTTAAATTTTGAGGGGCGATTAACGTCCCTAATGGGCCCTACGCGCTTAAGGACGCGTGTATTGTCTTGTATCCACTTTTGGACAATGTGAGTTACTGTTTGTGTCACCTGTGCGATGACAGTCTCCATATGACGCGCGATGGTGTCGTGGATAACTTTGGGGAGGTCGGCCACTTTTGTTTCCATTGCATTCACCTGGGTCTCCAGGGCCGCGACGCGACTCTCTACAGTAGTAGGAATCTCCCTGTCTGTTATATTTTCATCTTCGCCGCTCAACGAGGGCTGAGTAGTGAGGTTGGTTCTGAGCGAGTCAAGTTCGCTGGCCAGTTTTTCATTCTGAGATCGCAAAAGGGCGAGCTCATGCCTGAGTTTTTGTGTTTCGGTAGTGCTTGTGGCAGAAGAAGGTGGAGAGGAGAGAGAGGGGGGAGAGGAGGCGACTTCCACCCAACTGCCTACCTTGGGTTGGTTGCGTGCAGCGTTGCCAGATGGAGCGCCGAAAGCTGGAGATTCCGCCGCGCCAGGTGGTAGCGTTGCCGCTGCTGCTTTGCCAGGAAGTGGCGCTTTGCCAGTTGACCGGCGCTTTGGTTTTGTTGGGGTCCCCGATGTCGTGGACCCTGGTTGCTGAAGCCTGATGAATTTTTCAGTGCATTCGCGGGAGCTGGTGAGGTGCGGACCCCCGCAAACTATGCACGTTGGGTTGCATTCGTGGGGGGCCATCCCCTCAGGACCAGCGCCCACGTTTTGGCCACAAAGGCTGCATCTTTCGGTGACCGGGTTGGGGCAGATATCCGCCCGGTGCCCCAGTGCACCACAGCGGTAGCACGCTGGCACTGTCTTCTTGTACTCCCTGACGAGAGTCAGTTCTGCGTTATAGTGGACGAAACGCGGAACGTTCCTTCCCGCGAAAGTCAACACAGCTACGTTGGAGTTCCCCTAGTCTATGCGCTTGCGCGCATAGACTAGTTCACCGCCACGCCACTGCACACTATGTTTCAGGGACGCACTGGTTTCGAGGTTGTGCACAGAAATCACGCCGCGACACACATCACCGGTGAGCTTGAGGTGACCGCGAAGCGGCAGCGGTCCTTTGCTGGTGTTGATTTGAAAGTCCGACAGCAGTTTCTGAACCACCTCGTTATTCTGCGTGCCACAGATGATGATGTATTGCTCCCAATTGGGAGAAATGGTGATTTCATTCATGTGCTGCCTTCCGATGAGTTGGGAAATGGCAGCGCCGAGCTCGCCTTGTTGAAACGCTGCCTTGAGGGCTACTGTGATGCGTGGCTTGAGCACGATCACGTAGTCGCTAGGATTCATCCTGACCGTTGGTTTCGGCATCCACTTGGAGACTGGTGAAGTCTTTCGTGGAGCTTTAGAAGATGGAGCGCGAGCGTCTCCAGTGGTTGGGTTGTTGAGGGGAGTTTTCAGTGCAGACGCTCCTTCCGCGTTTCTTCGGCGGCGACGCCGACCCTCGACGAGTTGAAAAATGTCAGCTTGCTCCGCCGAAATGGTGCATGGGCCGTCGTCTGATGGATTTGTCGGGATATACGACCACGACAGAGTCGTAGGGTCGTAGCCACGTTGTTCAGGCAGCGCCATGTTGAGGAGTTGACCGAGCGGCGTCTTCGCATCCAGCAGCGGCGGAGCCGCAGCCGTGAGGCTTAGCTCGTTCGCTACGTTGCGATGCAAAGTTGCTCGAAGCGGCCGAAAATTGGGCGTACCTGGGTAAGATCGGTGTCTCCAGAATCTTGCTGACTTTGCAGATGCAGTTGCACAAATTTTAGAGCAGCCAGATTGAAAAGAGCACGGTTCCAGCCGAAAATCGACGGAGCCGATGAGCGTCGCGTCCGATCACTTCGCGAAGCGCCCGCGTCTCTCCCCGCCAGCTTGTGCTGGTGCACTTACAGCGCGCGACATACTACAACCAAGCTCGTTACGAGAACCCACAACGTGTTTTCGCTGACTCCCAACACAGCGACGAGGTCTCAGCCCAATATCATCAGCCCGGAACTCATCGCGGCGGCGAAGACAGGCGGGCACTCGATGAGCGAGCGTACAGGAGGCCGACGGCAATGGCAGTCGATTTTCAGGTGATTGCAAAGCACAGGCGAACTGCAGACGCCCAAGCTGACCTTCGCGGTGCATTTCGTGCGTGCGATATACAACACGACCGAGCCCGTTGCCGGCAAGCGCGATCCGCATTGCACACGCGGCAAGTAAAGTAGAATAAAAAATGAAAACCCACTTGCGAAAGAATCCAGCGCTGATTTCTGCCCTGAGTCGGACTGAAGTATATATCTGATAGGCCTGCTGTCTTCTCGGCTGCCATGTTGGCCTTCCCGTCTCTTGATGTCGCGTGTTGGTCGTGACTATCTTGAAGCCAGAGGTATACAGCGCGGCGTGGTGACGTGTCGAGACTTGCTTCAGACTTCATAGGTGTAGCGAAACGTAAAAGTAGCAGCCCGCGCTCATCCAAGCGTACACACAAGCACCACGTCGTAATTCCTAGATCGTCGAATCCAGGCGGCCGTGGTCGAGCACTAGGAGCGTGACGCAACGCGAACCGTCGCCAGCACAATACAGGGAAAAACTGAGCCAGGAGAGGAGGAGGACGACCAGTGACCTTGGCAAAGCTTTCACCGGGCGGTTCATCCCTTTGGAGCATGTTTGGAGACTAAGTGGTTTGCACGCGTCACGCTTCCCTCTGTGGTTGCTCCTCAATGGTCTATCCGTTCATCGTACGCACCTATTGGGCTCCGTTACTTCTTTTTAGGGTAATTTTGCCTTAGAGTGAGACTGTGCTAGAAAAACTAGCCACCCTGTTTACGAAGTGCTTCCTGATGGGAAGAGTACCAGAATCTTGAAAGAATGCAAACATCGTCTTAATACGTAAAAAAGGAGCTGACAAGGACTTGAAGAATAACAGGCCAACCAGCTTGCTCTTGTGGGGATCTGAGGCGCGCCCGCGACCGTTTCGTGGGCATTCCGCCACACGGCCACACCCTTTTGCTTTCCCGCTCTGTTAACACCAGGTGGCGATAGATGGCGCTACGTGCGGGCACGGCACGCGGTATGCGCGCGCCGAGGGAGCGCTCTCTTCTCCGTTGGTCAGCGCCGGGTAAGCACGTGTTTTCCTTCGTCCGCGTCCCCTTTGGGAATTGCCGGACTGTAGCCTGCCTGGGGTGGCCTTGGGCACCTCGGCAGGCGTGTTTACTTGAGTGCTAGCTTCGGTAGCGTACGCTAAGCCCACAGCGGTGCCTAGTGCTTGAAGTGGTCGTACCACAACGAGCCGCACTTGTCGTAGGCCTACGCGTACGAGGTTTGCTCTAACACTCGCGACCAGGCCCATTGGCCATCGCGAGAGTGCGCAGCATAGCCGCGAGGGACCTTTTCCCGACCGCCGTGTCAAAGCTCGCCATTGCCAGCTGCGACATGCTCGCGGTTTTTCCCCTTATTGTGAACGTCCGCGTGCGGGTGCCTTTGCTACCCGCGTCCCGGAAGCAGACGTTGTACTGTTGTTCGGGGTGCCGCCAGTGGCAATAAAGTGTTGTGTTTTGCATTAGAACACTGTCTGTTTGCCGCGCCGCGCTAAACGCCTTATTAGTTGAGCGCGCGCGGAGCGGTGTGCTTCACGCGAGTAAACGGAGTAGCGGCCCTGTGGCTCGTTAAGCGTGAACTCGCGGTGATCGTCCGCTGCAGTTAAGAGCGGGGTCACCATGCTCTCCATCGTATAAAAGCTGTTTACAAAGGTAATTGCTAACAAAAGTAAGACAACATTAGAACTCAAATATCCAAAGGACAAGCAGAATTTCGAAGAGGCTACTCAACAGACCACATTCATACTATCAATCAGGTAAAACAGAAATGCTCAGAATACAGCCAACCACTATACATAGCTTTCATAGATTACGAGAAAGTGTTGGATTCAGTATAAGCATCAGCAGTCATGCAGACTCTGCGGAATCAGGATGCCGACGAAGCATATGTAAGCATTCTGGAAGAAATATACAGGGGCCTGGATTAACTGCCACCATAGTGCTCCGTAAAGAAAGCGGCAAAATATCGAGCAAGAAGGGTGCAAGGCAGGGAGATACAATCTCTCCAGTGCTATTTAGCGAGTACTTACGAGAGGTTTTCAAAGGACTACAATGGGAAGAATTAGGGATAAAAGTTAATGAAGAGTACCTTTGTAACCTATGCATAGCCGATGACACTGCATTGCTGAGTAACTCAGAGGACCAATTGCAACTCATGATTACGGAGTTAGACAAGAAGAGCAGAACAGTAGGTCTTAAAATTAATCTGCCGAAAACGAAAGTAATGTACAACAACCTCGGACGAGAACAGCGCTTCGAGATAGGTAATAGTGAGCTCGAAGTTGTAAAAGACTACGCCTACTTAGGACAAGTGATAAGCGTGGAGCCAAGCCACGAGAGTGAAGTAATTAGGAGAATCAGAATGGGCGAAGCTTATTCGGCAAGCACTCTCAAGTCATTACTGGTAGATTGCCACTACCCCTCAAGTGGAAGGTATACAACAGCTGCATCTTGCCGGTACTTACCTACGAATCAGAAACATGGGAGCTTACAAAAATGGTTCAGCTTAAATTGAGGATGACACAGCGAGCGATGGTAAGGAAAATGATAGGTGTAACCTTAAGACGCAAAAAGAGCGGAGTGAATCAGGGAACGAACCTGGGTTAAGGATATCATAGTTGAAATCAACAAGAGGAAATGAACATGGACAGGGCATATATCGCGTAGGGAGAATAACCGCTGGTCATTAATGGTAACTGACTGGATTCCCAGGGAAGGATAACGTGTTTGGGGGAGAGAGAAAGTTAGGTGGGCAGATGAGATTAGGAAGTTAGCGGCTATAAAGTGTCACCAGCAAGGACAGGACCGAGTTGACTGGCGGAACATGGGAGAGGCCTTCGTCCTGCAGTGGACGTAGTCAGGCTGATGATGATGATAATATTAGAATTAATAGGGCCTGAAAATATTGTACGGTTAAGATAACTGAGATGCTTTACTGTGCAAATCATGAAATGCATGTCACGCCCGGCATGGTTCACATGACATGCAGTTGTGGTGCTCGCGCCTGTATATATGCAAAAATTACCTGAAAAAGGAGTAATGGAGCCCAATAGGCGAGCGCGATGAACGGATAGACCATTGAAGAGTAACCACAGTGTGATGCGTGCCGCGAGCAAACCACTTAGCATCCCTCTTCCATGCAAAGAGATGAACCGCGCGGGAGACGATGGGGCGTGCGAAACCGCTGTCGAGGACACTAGCCGTCCTCCTCTCTCCTGGCTCAGTCTTACCCCCGATTTTGCTGGTGACGGTACGCGTTGCGTCGCGCTCGGAGAGCTCGACGATCTAGGATTTACGACGCGGTTTTTGTGTGTACGCTTAAATGAGCGTGCACTGCTGCTTTTACGTTTCACCGCACCCACGAAATCTGAAACCGGTCTCGACAAGTCGCCAATCCACGCTTAATATCCCTGGCTTAGTCAAGATGGTGACGACCAACTCACGACACCACCAGTTGGGAATCAAGGCCAACATGGCGGCCGAGAAGACAGCAGGCCTCTCGGATACATTATTTCAATCTGACTCAGGGCAAAAATCAGCACTGGATTGTTTCACAAGTAGGTGATCATTCTCTATTTTGCCGTACTTGTCGGGTGTGCGATACGTATCGCGCTTGCGGCAACGGGCTTGGTCGCTTTTATATATCACACGCACGAAATGCACCGCGAATGTCGACGTCAGCGTCAGTAGTTCGCCTGTGCTTCTTGACCGCTCGAAAATTGGCCGCCGTTGCCCTCGGCTACCCGTACGCTCGCTCATCGAGTGCTCGCCTGTCTTCGCCACCGGGATGAGCTGCGGGCTGACGATATTTGGGCGGAGACATCGCCGCCGTTTTGCGAGTCGTCCAAAACACGTTGTGGTCGCTTGTAACGAGCTTATTTGTAGTATATCGTGCTCTGTAAGTGCACCGGCACAAGCTGGCGGGGCTTTCGCTAGCGTCTGGACGGAGTCTGTGAAAATTGATCGCCATTACAGTTGGCTTCCCCATAAATCGGTCGCCAGCACCACGGCGCCGACCGTTGGCGGCTCATAGCGGCAGACTCGCGTTAGCTCACTGCCCTCGCTCGAGTTTGTGGAAAAGGGCCACGTTACCGTCGTTTTTTAGGCACTGACTCCAAACCAACTCAACGCTGTTCGTGGCGGTGGCCCAGCGTACGATCACTCTCCTCTTCGAAGTTCGCTGGCGGCAGACGCTCCGCGTGCAACGCGTGTTTGGTTTCGCGCCCGCTTGCTCAAGCTTAACAGCGGCACTCGCTTAACTCGCTGCCTCACTGGCGGCACGGTGTTTCACGGCGCCTAGGAGTTATGACTGCGGCTACCGCACTTAAGCTGTTGCGCTACGTGGATCCAATTGCGTCTTTGACAATGTGTGACATCGCATCAATATATTTACACATCTCATTATATACGTACGTTTTTATCTCACGTTGCACGTATTTGTCATACCCATGCATATTCATCCTCTGTCACGTGTGAATAACCATATTTACAATCCTAATGTGCAGCCGTGGGCACACACCATGCAGAAGGCTGTGGCTCTGTGTGCTGGCATCTGCAATTCCTGTCATCTATCGCTTTCGTCGGACCATCTTCAGAATGACTGTAATGGATGTGAAGGTAAAGTTATCTCCGTGTCATATTTTACACGTATGTTTTAGGGGCGAAGTTTCTTGAAGCGGCACCCGTTCGTCCCTCGTAGTCGTAGTGTGTAACCAGTGTTACATTTTGACCTGCGAGGTGGTGCCGGTGGGAGATTTCTCCTGTGCTTTGTTGAACAATAAAAAGTTCACAGCGTGCGCGTTAACTAAAAGCCGAATGCGCCTGTCTCTCATTCCCCATTACATTGGCATGTACATTGAGCCCAATCTGGCAAGAAAGGGTTGCTACGTTATACTCGTTCGGTGTATTCTCCTTAGTTTTAAAAAGATTTAGCGAGCGTTGAGCCGCAGTGCCATATATACAATTTCATTTTCATTTCATTTATTTACTCTCAATGCCGTAAGGCGTTACAGAGAGGAGGGGTGCAATATTAAATAATCAAGAGAAAAGACAACAGCGGGGTGGTTACAAAAAGTGATTGCTGACAGTGGACCTGAAGTGCGCAGTGAACTAGTATATGTACAATGAACTAGTATATACCATGATCTCGAGGTGGTTAGTTGTGGGAAATAGATACGATGCGAAAGCCGTAAGAAAGTAAAAGCCGAATTTTTCTGTCTCTCATTTCCCTTTAGCAGCCATTGGCATGTACATTGAGCACTATCTGACAGGAAAAGGTTCATATGTTATACTTGCTGGGCGTAACCTCCTTGGTTTCAGAAAGGTTTAGCGAGCGTTGTGCCGCAGTGCCATGAATACAGTGAATTATTATATACCGTGAACTCGAGGTGGTTAAAGGTGGGAAGTAGACCCGAAGCGCAAGCCAAAAGGAAGTGTGCGTGTGCCACCTCTCGTTTAGTCCTTGGAATGTTCGCTGGATGCCGGTGCTTCTACATGGGGAATATATGATGAAAAAATGCGAGATGGTGGTATTTGGAGTGTTGAATAGATGGACGAACGGACACAAAGACAGATGCATGGATGGACGCATGAACGGACGCAGGGGCAGATGCATGGACGAACGCAGGGATAGACGCATGAACAGACACACGCATGGACGGGTGGATGGACGCACGGACGGTCACACAGACGGACGCATGGACGGACGGAAGCAAGAACGAATGGACGGACGAATGCTTCGCCCCACTCTCCATCAGTCACTCGGTGGATATGCTGCCATTTTTATAGATAAACTTGCACGTATTTGTCTTATGCGTGCATCCTTGTCTTCTACCACGTGTGACTAACTATTTTTTACCATCTTATTGTACAGCCGTGGGCACACAACAGGCAGAAGGCTATGCGCACTGGCGTCTGCAGCGCCTGTCATCTATCGTTTCCGTCGGAGGAGCTTCACAAGGACTGTACAAGAAGTGATAACGAGGCCGGAATTGTATGTTTCACCACGAATTTTTTCAATGAATGAAGAACCATCATGTGTATAGAGAAAAATAAAAGATTTGAATGTCTCACTTTTCTCTTTCGTTGTTGCAGTGACTGCGAAAGCAGTGACACACAGGCGGCAAAATAATTTTTCGCGTGTTATTTTCTGCGCCATTTGTTGCTCACTGTGCAGAAAAACATGCGAAAAAAGTATTAGGCCTGGCGGAGGCTGAATAGAAAAAACAATATTTGAACTAGGGATAAAAATATTATTCGATTGGAGTATTTGAGTGGACCAGCCATTCGTCTGGCGAGGTGCAACTGTGAGGAGTAACGGTTGCCCGGTGAGGTGTAAATGTGGGTACTAACGGTTACCCGGTAAGGTGTAAATGTGACGACTAAATGTTAGTCCTTTGAGGTGATTTGTGGGACTGACGTTTACCTGCTAAGGCATATGTGAGGTATAATTGTTAGACACTTGAGCTGGTCTTAGGGACTAACTGTTAGACCCGGTGCCGTTAGTACCTGAAGAGATTAATGGTTGTGGCAGCCCCATTAATCGCCAAAAGGACGAACCAGACACCCTTTTGCCTTAGAGTGTGCCCCATATAAGTCAATGCATTTCCGTATTGCGAGCATAAATAGGTAAACTTTGAACAGACTCCCCAGTCACATTAGCCTTTAGTCTTTATTATTAAAAGCTACAGATTAAACGTAACTGAAGAGTCTATTTATTCGTGTAATTTTTGTCAGCCAGGCAAATCAGTGCCCAATACGTTTACCTATAAATGATTTAAACGCCAAGCTCGTGATTCGCTAGCTTAAAATACACCAAAACAGACATGGCGTAACATAAATAAGACACAGACACGGCTGGTGGCTACATGAAATGAATGCACGCAATTCTCGTACGGCCTCATTTACATGCCACGCTCATGACGTACTCGTGGCTGTTTCGGTAGCTTGACATATACCAATACTCTATTGCTGACAAAACTGTATGACTAAGGTCTGACTAAGGAATGACAAAGGCATGAAAGGTGGCAAAATGAAAATCATTGTATGCATGTCGTCTAAAGCGGGATAAGTTATCCGATGGTGTACAGGCTTAACTACAAGGTCGTTTGTCTTCTGATTCACTTTAAATGATATGCGCTTGTAAGCCGGGGAGTATTAGCAAGCACCGCTCGTAGCCATGAGGGCGAGTCTGGAAACCTTTCTGCCAGCTGGCGTCACGTGGTACCTGATGTTTCTACGAGCTGGTAGCTGACCAGCAATTCCTCGCATTATAACTGAAAACACCTCGTTCCCACAGACGTGATACATGCCACATTTTTGGTTGGTACGTCACATGGTATTCTATTTCGCGGACATATGCAGTGGAGAAAAGCCATAGTGCTTACAATTGGAAAGTCGTAAAGTGTCTAAGCAGACATTTTATTAAGATAGCAATTATATTGACAGTCTCCGCTGCTTTTGCTGGTGCCGCCGGCATCATGCAACATATATGTATACTTGTCTATATTTATTAAAACTCGAGTCGAGAAAAAAGAAAGGCCACCCGTGCCCCGCATTCAGCTCGTCACGATGTGCCAACGCGAGCTTACCTCCTGCGCGTGCTTTGCCCTGCGGATAGGGGTGGGAGTTTATGTGCTTAGTGCGCACGCGCTTATCCTTCGGCGGGGAAAATTGTGTGCCTTGGCCTCACACCGGAAAGATTGCGTTTAGTTTCCGGGCACACGAAGATCCTTTCATTCGCTGGGCAGGCCCCGTTTGTGAAAAGAGCGCGCTTTTCGAACTCACCGAAATAAGAACTAGAGCACTCGTTAGTTCGCTCTTATTTCTGTACCTATGATTACGTTTCGTGAGTTGTTCTAGATGTGTAACCTGTGTAACGCTGTTTCTTCGTCCGCACCACTCCCCTCTCTGCAGGTGTTAGAGCGGGGCCAAGTAGCTCACGCCCTCCTAGGAGTGCGTGGTGACGTCTCTCTCTCTAGGCTGCCGTGTGCTCGCCAAGTGTCATCTCTTTGCCGCTTCACCATTCAGTTCGGGCTGTCAACGTGGATGGACGTGTTTTTTGAGCGCTCCGGATCGACTGCGCAGATAAGTGTTTTTGCATGTTTTGAGCTTGTCTTTATAATTATAAGGCAGCGGTTAAAATCTTCGTAGCACTTATTTTATGGTACGGCTTTTCGGGGGCCAGTCACCAGGTATTTATTAGTTAATGCGGGTGTGTGTGTCTGAATTTTTTCTAGTTTTTTTTCTTTTGCCACCCCGTGGGGGAGGTGCGCGTACATTGAACACGCAAACTTTTGTAGTAGAGTTTAGACTTTCTTTTTTTCGTAGTGCAGGGCTCGAGTTTAGTAATTATCGAGTATAGGGACAAGTGGTGTCAGAAAGGCATGGTTAAAAAGACTGTAAAGTGTTCAGGATGTGGAGTGGGTTTGAAAATGGACCCAAGCGTAGAAGCGGATGGAGAAGAGACTGACGCGAAGTGTAGGCAATGTGAGGTCGAGAAAAAAATGGAAAAAATGATGGTTGCCCAGAGTGAACTGCTGATGAGAATCGCCGAGCTCGAGACTGCGTTGGCGACAGAGCAAGATAAAACGAGGGCAATGGGAGAAAGACTGAAGTCCGCCGAGGAAGCGCTAGCGAAGCTGAACAAAGAAGCGACCTACCGAGAGAACAGTAGGGAACCGGCAACCAGAACGGTGGAGAAGGAAAAGCAAGCAAGTTTGTAAAAAACAGGTTTAGCCGGTTCAACTGTCACAAGGCCCAGCTTCAGCGAGGTAGTGGTGGGGCAGGGAGGGAACAAAGCAGCCGGCGTCACAGGTGCAAGTAGCCCCCAGGTGCAGAACGCTCCAGCTGAAAAGTCACAGCATTTGATAATCGCCAGGGACTCGAATTTAAATCGATGCACAGAAGCCTTCAAAGAGAGGGTAAGAGGTGACAAGAGGGTTGCTGTAGGGGCGTTCCCAGGACGCAAGCTGGAAGCAGTCATGAGGCAAGCGAATGCAAAGCTCAAAACAACAGCTGATAGACGAAACCTCGTGATAATTTCAGGCGGTTTAAAAGATGTCCTAAATGAAGATGCAGCAGGACTAGCAGCCACACTGGCGAAAGGCGTCGATGACATGCGCGCCCCTTCTCCTAAGGTACAGGTAGTGATATGCACGATACCGGAGGTACCGGTGCGTGATAGCAACCTGCAAAGAGCGGTGGTCAACGCAAACCAAGAGATATGGCGGATGAGTCGAGAGAAAGGCTTTGAGGTGGTGGAAATAAACAGAGAGGTGCATAGGGGGGGGGGGGGTTTCAACGAGACAGAATTCACTTCGATGGGCGGCTAGGTCACGAGGTGGGTTGGCGACTTGCAGGACGTGCAGTAGCTTTTTTGGGGGGCAAGCGAGCCCTTCGGGGTGCAGTATAGCTAGTAACGAGGAAAACAACCAGGGAGACTCTTCGACAGGTGGTATGGATAGATACGATTCCAAAGTGGCACCAATATCTAAGATAGGTAGAGTCCGGGGCATAAATAGACGTAGCCACGAGCGCCGAGCCAATTCAGACATAGGGTATATTAACATGCAGGGTGGTAGGAACAGGCTGAAGTGGGAACAGATAGAAGAACAGCTAAGGGAAGGAAGGCCGATGGTATACGGTTTTGTAGAAACACATCTCAGGGACATGGAACAACCTCCGAACAATCCGGACTACGCGTGGGAATATTGTAACAGAACAGAAGGCAGCAGAAAGGGGGGTGGTATTGGGGCATTCATTCATAAAAGTACAGACTGGCAAAGGGTCAAGCAGGAGTCCAAGGAACATTTATGGCTAAAAGGGAAAGTGGCAGGTCAAATGACACTCCTTGATTTCGTGTATTTGTGGACGGGAGCAAAGGCCAGAGAGGAAAACCAGGCAATGGTAGAGTGTATATCAAAGGACATTCAGGAGTTAGGAAGAGAGTGCGAGATAGTTATACTAGGAGACATGAATGCGCACATAGAAGATATAGATGGGTGTACCGACTCGACAGGCAAAATGATCATGGATATGTGTGAAAGGCTTGATTTGATCATTTGCAACAGTACCGAGAAGTGTGAAGGGCAAATAACATGGAAGGTAGGAAGGCTTCAGTCGACGATAGATTATGCACTGATGTCACATAGGATGTATGATAAGCTCAGGGGAATGCACATAGATGAAGGTGGCTCCAGAAGTCTGGGTAGCGATCACAAACGTATCAAGCTAAGTTTTGGAAGAGCAGTGAAAGTGGGAAGGAGACAAGATGAGCAACTACAGGAAAATTTTTATCCAGAAAGGCAAATTGAAATAACCACTAAATAAATTGAGAAAGTAATCACGGAGGATAATAAGACAGTGTGGACATACACGAATCTAATTAGACTTTTTGAGCTAGAGCTTGCTAAGATGCATGACAAGTCACCCCGGAAAAGAGGACACAAACCCAAAAGTTGGTGGGATGAGCAAGTCAAGAGAGCCATAGCAAAACGTCAGGAAGCCTCTAGGAAACACAGACATGCTAAGCAG
This sequence comes from Rhipicephalus microplus, assembly GCF_043290135.1. Lineage (NCBI taxonomy): Eukaryota > Metazoa > Arthropoda > Arachnida > Ixodida > Ixodidae > Rhipicephalus > Rhipicephalus microplus. Next base: position 61,591,349 of record NC_134705.1, on the reverse strand, counting down.
CGTGGTGAACCGACAGATGATGTTGAAAGAAAGTGGGCAACCTTTCTAAGCTGTAGAAGGGATGCATCTCTTCTGATCAATGAAAAGATTAGAAGGAAGGGAGCTCAGTGGCTGGCAGAAGTATTTAAAAAAGATAGAAAAGGAACTGCGAAATTTTGGAACCATCTAAACTCCTTAAGAAATGAGACGAGCCTAGAGCAGAGTTTTATAACTACCGCCCAAGGTGCTAGGCTAGAAGAGGCCGAAGCTACTGAATATATAAGAACAAGGGTGGCAAAAAAATTTCTACAAAGAAGTACTTTATGCACCACAATAGACAAGGACAAATCAAGTGGTGCAATGGCTCCATTTTCACAACAAGAGTGGGAAAGGGCTGAGAAAAGGGTTCCTAGTAGTACATCAACAAGCCCAGATGGCATTTCAATTGGGCTGATAAAGGCATTAGGTCTGAAGTTTAAGCAGGCTTTGAGAGAGGCAGTGAGCACAATAATAATCGATGGTGAAGTTCCCGTTGGATGGAATTTTAGCAGGATGAGCATGATTTATAAAGGAAAGGGGGACAAAGCTGACATAAACAACAACCGTCCCATAACAGCGACACCATTGGTCTACAGGCTGGCGATGCAGATTATAAAGGAAGGACTGCAGGTGTGGATAGAGGATGAGGGGGTGCTGGGGGAACTGCAGAATGGGTTTCGGAAACACAGGATGTTGGAAGACAATCTGTTCTTACTGACGCAGTGCATCGAAATAGCAGAAAAGAAACACAGGCCCCTGTGGCTAGCATTCTTGGATATCAAGGGAGCGTACGATAGCGTGGTTCAAGAGGAATTGTGGGAAATACTGGACACACTAGGCGTGGAACATGTAGTCACTAGTCTTTTAAAGGGTATCTATAAAGGTAACAAGGTAGTTATAAAGTGGGAAAAACAGGTATCCAAGCCTGCAGAGGTAAAACGGGGGCTTATGCAGGGGTGCCCCCTGTCGCCCTTATTATTCATGATGTACCTACAAGGATTAGAGGCAAAATTAGAGGGAAGTGGACTGCGCTTCAACCTCTCTTTAGTCAAACAAGGAAAACTTATTGATCAGGCACTACCAGCATTAAGGTACGCAGATGATATAGTGCTAATGGCCAACAACAAGGAAGATTTGCAGAGATTGATGGACATCTGCGGTAATGAGGGAGATAGGTTAGATTTTAGATTCAGTAAGGAAAAATCAGCAGTCATGATTTTCAATGACAACGAAGGTAGTGAGCTTAGAATACAGGAGGTCACGCTAGAGATAACAGATAAATGCAAATATCTGGGCGTATGGATAAGCAATGGGACCGAGTATCTGAGGGAACACGAAATATACGTGACGACTAAAGGTAACATGAATGCAGCAGTCATGAAAAATAGGGCACTGTGGAATTACAATAGGTATGATGTTGTGAGAGGAATATGGAAAGGGGTCAATGTTCCTGGGCTGACGTTCGGCAATGCGGTCTTGTGCATGAGATCAGAAGTTCAAGCAAGATTAGAAATTAAGCAACGTGGAATAGGTAGGCTTGCTTTAGGAGCTCACGGGAATACACCAAATCAGGGAGTACAAGGTGATATGGGATGGGCATCATTTGAGGGCAGAGAAGCTAGCAGCAAGATAAAATTTGAGAAGCGATTGAGAGAAATGGGGAAGAGCGTTGGGCTAGGAAGGTTTTCAGCTGCTTGTACATGAAGAATGTCGATACAAAATGGAGGAAGCGAACCAGGAAGTTGACTGGTAAATACTTAGAAAACACCAGGTGGCCAAACCAAAAAGAACTATCGGTTAAGAAGAAAGTGAAGGAAACGGAGACTGACATGTGGAGAATGGGCATGATTAAGAAGTTCGCACTAGAGATCTATCGAACTTTTAAGCAGGAAATTGCCAAGGAAAGGATCTATGATAATACTCGGGGTAGTTCTCTACTGTTTGAGGCCAAGACGGGAGTACTGCGAACCAAGACATATCGGGCCAAATACGAAGGGGTAGACACAGTGTGCAGTGCGTGTGGAGAGGAAGAAGAAACTGCCGAACACTTGATAATGTTCTGTAAAGGGCTTCACCATATAGTTCAGGATGATGGCGCAGAGTTTTTCTAAGCACTGGGGTTAAGGGACCGGGAGGGCAAAATAAACTTTAGGCGGGTAGACTTAACTAGAAGGAGGTTATCTGATTGGTGGCTAAAGTCAAGGCACGAGTGAAAATTAAACTCTTCACTGCAAAGTACGAATCCTCAAACTCACTTTTTAAGGAAAAAAATATAGTTTTTGGTTCATTAGGTATTACGGCTTGGCGGCGTTAGCCACCGCCTGATCTAAAGGGTACAGCCATATCCATCCATCCATCCATGCATCCATCCATCCATCCATCCATCCATCCAACCAATCATTTCCACCACTCGCAACGCTCGAGCCCACTCCTCACGTGGGCATCATCTCAAGCACGCCACCTTTCTTCATCTGTCGGCGAGAAGCCGCGAGCTCTCTTCATCTGTTGGCGAGAAGCTACGAGCCGGCGGGTGCCCGTGCGACGCCTACAATGGGGACAGCACGCCGGTGCTTGCCGCGCGATCGCGCCGACGGGCGCTATGCCATCGCGGCTTGCTTCCCGCTAGTGTGCGCGTACATTTCCCGGTGGTCACCGGCATTACGAGGGTTATCGAAGTCGATCGCGTTCGCGAATAGGGACGCCCACGATGCGCGAGCCAGGGAAGCCGAATGGAAGCGTCGGCAGTGGAAGACCAGCTACACCGACGGAGTGCGAGTCAAGAACACTGATCGCGTTTGAGAGTACACATGGCACGCAGGTAAAACGGACGAGACGCGCGTCAATGAAGCCGAGCGCAAGTGTCTTCAACGCGTCCCGCCTCCCGTGTCATTGCGTCTCAAACAAACGTTTACTCGAGTAAACACTACACCGACAGACAGACAGACAAAGAACTTTATTCAGGTCCTGAGGAACTGCGTTGTAACGGCCCTGTTTAGGGGGAATCCGTAGCAGTCGCGGGAAGCTCCCACGTAGGGACCGGAAGACCGTGGCCCTCCGCCCTCTCGCAGGCCCTCTGGACAGCCCGAAGTTGAACCAAGAGGTCGCCGCTGGTAAGGGCTTCCTCCCAGTCCTCTTCTTTGTTGAACTCTGCGTCACGTAACGCAGGGCATTGCCAGAGCATATGAGGTAATGAGCAATACGCCTCTCTGCAATCTGGACAATGCGGCTCGATGTTGGGCGAAAAATGACTGAACCTGCCTCGCGAAGGGAAAGACCCCGTTTGCAGCATCCTCTAGGCCGATGATTGCGGTCGCGTAAGTTTAGGATGAGGAAGTGGAAAAGCCCTCCGAGACAGATGATAATGATGATAGTGAGTAGCGAGTCCCTGTATCTTCCGGCGTCCCCGCCTGCGAATCCGCCGGGACCGCCGCGGTGAACGATACCTCGCGCACGGTCATGGGCAAACTCATTGGCATTGGGGACATCAGGATGTACGTTGGCCCCCATGTGGGCCTGGAACCATGTTATGGTGTGAAACCCGGCAGCCCCCTCACAGCCGAGGATGGCCGCTGCCTCACGCGAGATCGAGCCCGAGGCGAAAGCCCTAGCTGCGGAACGCGAATCTGTAAAGACATTAGGACGCGATGGGTCCTTCATTGCTATGGCGATGGCGATTTGCTCAGCCACCATTGCCGAAACCTTTCTAACCGAGGCAGAGCATAGGAGTGTGCCACTATGATCGACCGGGACCACTGCGAAGCGATACGAACGCCCGTACTAGGCTGCATCGACAAAGGTCGCGAGATGCGGTCTGTTTGCAACTGATTTTGATAAGGAACGGGCCCGAGCTATGCGGCGCCCTACATTGTATTGTGGGTGGACATTTCTTGGAAGTGGAGCTACCGAAAACGTGCCTTTGATCGAGAGTGGTAGTGTTACATTACGCTGGTTCGTCTCCGTAGGACCGCAGCCTATGGATTCCAGGATGCGCCTACCAGCCCTCGAGGACGATAGTCGCACGACCTGAGCCATCTGCTGGGCCTCGATTACCTCCGAGAGGGAGTTATGCATGCCCATTTGTAGGAGCTTCTCGGTGCTAGTGTGGATAGGCAAGCCTAGAACTCGCTTTATGCTTTTGCGCATTAGTGTATCAATTCTTGCCTCTTCTCTTTTGGACCAGCGCAACGCCGAAGCGACATAATTAATGTGGCTCATGAGAAATGCATGATAGAGCCGAAGGAGATTGCTCTCGCTCAGCCCACCCCTGCGGTTCGAGACCCTGAGTATGAGCCTAAGCATGTTCTCCGTCTTGGAGGTGATGCGGGCTATAGTTCGTGAGTTGCCCCCCTTGGACTCTAGCAGGAGTCCGAGGACCCTGATGGAGTCCACCCTGGGTATTTTCTGCCCATCCCGTGTGTATAAAGCTATGGGATTCTGTTCTAAAGGAGTGAGGTTCCTCAATGCTTGTCGGGTGGGTCTGTATACTAGTAACTCAGACTTTGCCGATGACAGGCTCAGGCCCGAACCGACTAGAAAGTTCTCCATGATGTCTAATGCCTCTTGAAGCGCCTGCTCTACCCCGGCGTCGGACCCTCCCATGCACCACACGGTGATATCGTCCGCGTAGAGAGCATGGTTTACCCCGCACACCGTAGCGAGTCGCTCCGAGAGGCCCTTCATGGCAATATTGAAGAGTAGAGGAGAGATAACTGCCCCCTGTGGGGTGCCCCTCGCTCCTAAGGTAAATTCCGTGGATTGGATTTGACCGATCCTAATGGTAGCCCTGCGATCCCTGAGAAAAGACCTAACGTATGCGTGGAACCGTTGTCCTAGACCCATAACCGAAATTGCCTCAAGCACAAACTTGTGCGAGATATTATCAAAAGCTTTGGCTAGGTCTAGAGCTAATATGCCTCTAGTATCCCTGGTGCTGTTGTCAATGATTTGTCTTTTGATAAGGAGCATCACGTCCTGTGTGGATAGTGCAGGTCTGAATCCTACCATATTGTGTGGAAATAGCTCTCTGCTTTCTATGTACTCGGATACCCGATGGTGAATCGCATGTTCGGCCACCTTGCCTACGCAGGACGTAAGCGAGATGGGTCGCACGTTCTCCAAAGCCAGAGGTTTGCCTGGCTTGGGATGAGCGCTACCGAAGCTGTCTTCCAGGATTCGGGGACGTGCCCCGTCTCCCAGATTTTGTTGACTTCCTCGGTAAGCTTCTCGATGGATTTGCCATCCAAGTTACGTAAGAGCTTATTTGAGATTCCATCCGGGCCCGGTGCAGAGCGCCCGTTGAGCTCGTGGAGGACCTTCAATTTCTCGTTCAATTAAAGGTGCGTCCAGCTCCGCCACCATTCCACCCCTGTAATGCGGATAGTCCGCATCGCCGGAAGGGCCCAGCGGAAGATAGCTGTCCGCTAACCTCTTCAGGAGGGCCTTTTCGGACACTCCCTTCGCTCTTTGGTTGTGAACGATTCTGTCAATAGCCAATCGCTGATTTCCCTTCGACTGTGACCCATCAAGTAATGGTTTGAGGAGGTTCCATTTGGCCCCCACTCTCATCTGCCCGTCCACCGAAGAACATACTTCATTCCACTGCTGTTTGGAGAGTTCAATAGAGTAGGCTTCGATCTCGCGATTGAGTTGCGTAATTTTCTTTCGAAGTCTGCGATTGAGCCTTTGCGTCCTCCACTGGGACAGGATGGAATTCTTAGCCTCTAAGGGATGCGCGAGGCGTGCATCCATCCGATCAACCCTCAGGTTCGTTTTGACAACCTTGGTCGCAGCATTAGCGTCCTCCTTGAGCCCTGCAAAGAGGCTGTCTAAGCTGTCGTATTCATCCTGGTCCTCCTTCCGCAATTTACGAAAGGCATCCCAGTCCGTTACTTTAAATTCCCTGGGGGGAGCTGCATTGACTGCTAGGGTAATAGTCACTATGAAGTGGTCGCTACCTAGATTCTCTTGCAAATTTTGCCACCTTGTTCCGGCGACGTTCTTGACGAACGCCAAGTCTGGAGTTGTGTCTTGGACCACCGATGTGCCAATTCCTGTCGGGTATTGAGGGTCCGTAATCAATTCAAGAGAACAGCTAGATACGGCCTTTAGAAGGTTGTTGCCTTTGGGGGACTGCCTGGCGTATCCCCAAGCGTCGTGCGGAGCATTAAAGTCTCCCGCTACTACAATGGGGGCCCCCCTGGCCAGAGCCACCGCTTTTGCCATGATCGAAGCGAACCCCTGCCGCTTGTCCGACGGCGAGCTGTACACATTCAGGAGAAATACGCTGTTCTTGAGCCAGCTGTTGGGGATTATTTCGAGGATAATGACCTCAGCCTTGCTGTTGCCAAGCTGTAGTTTGTGTTCATGAAAGGAGCACTTTTTTGCGACCAAGGTTGCCAAATCGCGCTTCCCTTGCTCGCGCACCGAGACGACTCGATAGCCCGGGAAAGTTAGCGCATCACCGACAGTTTCCTGTAACTTAATTACGTGCGGTTTGACCGCCTGAGAAGCAATAAAGTGCAGCAGTGGAGCCCTGCGCCTTTTGAAACTGGCACAGTTCCACTGACACACGACCTGTTCATTAGTGTTGTTCGACATAATTACGGTTCTGAGACAGCCAATCTCCTGTCGGGTTGACTGTTACCGCGCCTGCAGGCGACTGTGACCTGTTCGGGCCTTTCGGAGGCGAGCTACCCGTAGCTAGGGCTGCCTGTGTACCTTCAAGAGACGACACTCTTTTCAGTAGGGTAGTCATGCTATCAGCCAGTTGTTTAATCGATTGCTGCATGCTTTCCAGAGCCTTGCTGTTGGATTCTGTCTCCATAGCATCCCACTCCCCTTGGGGGGGGGGTGAGGCCCTACGTTTTCCCGAGCGCGCCTGCACGTCCCCTGGTGGGGGAATCTGTTGTCTCTCACTCTGCGAGGAGTAATGTTTGCGGAACGACTCAAGGTCAGCCCTCAGCTGTTGAATCTCTGCCTTAAGGCAAGCATTCTCTTGGATCAACTTAGCTACCCTGGGGTCTTCCCTAAGCTCTGGCAATGGTACCTGCGTTACCTCTGGTGGCGCCGCCGCTGGCTTCGGCTTGGCTCGATCCGCCCAGGTAGGTACTTCCTGGATTCGTGCCCGGGAGCAAGAGGGCCCTTTGGTGCGAGTGCAGCCCCTGGAGCGGTCGCGCCGGCGGCCAGCCGGCGTGACGGAACGCCCCTGCCTGGGAGCACTTGCCACGCTGGAATCCCTTGACCGGTCCTCTTCGGCCAGCTGTTGCTGAGACTTTTTGACGCGCTTTCGGCGCCATCGTCTTCTCCGTCGCACGACGTAAGGAACTTGAAAGCGTTCTTTGCACGTTCTGTCCGCCGTCGGATGTGGGCCTCCACAAAGGGCACATTTCGGCGAGCACTGGTGATCGTCGGGTGGAGACACGAGCCCACAGACCCTGCACACCCTCTTGTTGGGGTTGGGGCAAACATCGGCCCTGTGACCAAGACCTCCACACGCGTAGCACACGTCGGTTTGGCGCTTGTAGAGCGTGCAGCGCAGCATGCTGACGCCACATATGACATAGTTTGGTACCTTCATGCCGTCGAAAAGCACTACCACAGTGGTGGTGTTCTTGACCCTTTTGGCTTCTAGGGCCTTCGGATTTCGCTGGTTGACGATCATCGTTTGGAGCTGGGCCTCGCTGATGTCAGTGTCCACTCCTCGTATGACTCCTTTACAGGCGTTATCGGGGGCCACGACATATGCCGCCACATGGTACATTCCTTCACTTATCCGAATCTGTTGGATCGCGGCGTAGGCGTTTGCGTTCTTCTTCTCCAGTGTGAAAACTACGAGAATGTTCTGGGCGATGTTTGGGCGAACGATGTACCCTTCCGTCTCTGCCGGGGCAAGAGCAGCCGCCATGGCAATAGCCTGTGCGAGCCTAATTTGGCTTACTTTTCTGACGTCAAGTCCGTCCCTCGGCCTGACGATAATTTGTATGTGGTTCCTCGGCAGCCGGGAGAGCCTCGATGCAGCTGCGAGGCGCTTCATTGCACCTTGCGGGGCTGCCGTGCGGCGGCCTCCCTTCGAGCCCACATGTGATGCGTTGCCCGCGGAAACTGGCGTTTCTACACGAGCTTTCTTGTTACGGCCCAGCGCTGTCGTCCAACTGGGGCGATTGGCTTCTTCGTGAGAGATTTCCTCTCCTTCCACCATCTCTACTTCGGGCATGTTGCCCCTTTTCTACCGCCCCTCGCTGTCGACGCTAGGCTGAGCCCGGTAGGGTTAGAAGAAACTGCGTGGAATGAAACGCAGCTCGAGCACAGGCACCACAAAAATCCTAACGAAAAAAATAACAGAAACGGGAGCCGATCTTCTCGCGTCCGCACTGGTCGGCGCCCTCTACGTCTCCCAACACTACACCGAGTTTCGCTTCAAACCATTTTTTCAGCACCCGCGTCGACGCCCGTTTCAACCGGGTCAACGCCGTGTGCACCGCTGCTGCTTCGCATCCCGTCAGGGTTCCCTTGAGAGAGGTAGTCCACAGTTTTGTTTGTTTAAACAGCACGTTAAGCGTCGAGCTGTAAACGTTGTTTGTTACCTTCGTCTTTTGTGTCTTCTTTTCGTGTGCCATTTCTGTGTGAGTAGTGCGCTGAACGTTCCGATCTGCCAGTCATCCTCAGCATCACATTCCGAGTTGTTGCTATCCCATTCATTGCTTCGCCCTCGTGGCGCAACTGACGTTTTTCTATTTATCCACAACTTCCTGAACATAATTACGGTCGAGTTCATTGTTTAGCAAGTAAGTTAATTTTCTGCTATTCAGCAAATAGGCAGAACAAAAAGTGTTTGATATACTCTATGCACTAGCCAGCAACATGCGTGGAAGCTCATTGTCGTAGAGTGCGACGGTGTAATTTCAAACTGCAGTAGAGTTCGCTAAGGCATCCTGCAATGCTTTCTATCAAGGGGAATATGTATCTTAACTTTATTTGCGTTCAGGATGCTTCACCAATTAGCCCTATCGCGTCACCCTACTCGAGCTTGGCCTGTAGAAAATTGTGCCGTATTATATTTGTCATCAATGCCTACATGATGGAGGTATATAACGAAGACTTCGTAATCGTCTCACGTAGTCAAAACTTGAAAGATATGAACTATTTTGTTAAAGCGCTTACTGAACGGCGCCTTGCAAGATCCCGGAAATAATGAAAATTGGTGGCGTTAGCATGTGAGGGGCCCTTTAAAACGCTATCTTTAGGATGCTCCTTGCTATACTCCAGGATGACTTTCTGTGGCAATGAAGTGAAGGCTACGTGGGCGAAGCTACTGCTCCTGCACTGCTCCGCGAAGTCGTCTTGTTCGTCTTGCGTTTCGAATGGTCGCTGCGTTCAAGTAATTCCACTCCACACAAAGTGATACGCCTACTGACACAGCCATTCGTGAGAGAACTTTGACACAAGCTCCCTCGGAGAGTTGTCGGAATAGCTGGAGGGCCACGCGCACTCACCAAAAGGCGAAGACGCCATTTAGACTGAGGTGCACGTAAAACGTACGACGTTTTCAGATGCACCAAAACGTGAAGTGCCTTTTCAGGAAGCAACAACAAATAATGGTATCTCCTCGGCGCGTGCAGAGTCTCTTTGTAAACAGAATCTAGTAGAAAATAAAGTTGACTCTTTGTTACTTTCACGCGGAAAAGACGGAAGAATTCGTGGCACTGTATTCTACAGTGGTGGCGCATGCACACTTTGCCTCCATAGCCTTCCCTTCAATGCGACAGAAAGTTGTCCTAAAATATTCGCAACTCCCAGGTACCGCGGCGCCGCTGAGTGGTGACGGCCGGAAGCTCTGTTGAGATGATTGAAGTTTTGAACCTGCTTAAAACTGCAGACGCTGCTGCTTGTTCTCACGCGTTTGTAGTCGCTTTTATACATTGTGAACGACCTCAATATTACAGTAACCCTTTGAGTTACTCGAGTTAAAGAGAACGTAGAAATTAAAAAAAAAGCTGACTGTTTTCATAGCGAGCCTCGATCGATGCTCCGGGAGGAAAATTAAGCGTCCCGTTCAAATTACCGCCCTAATAATTCATCAAGGTTTAAAGGGTTATTTTAGCAGGCAAATAATTAAGGTTTGTGAATGTATGCCTCACCCATTTTATGCACGAGTACGGCAACTTCCAGGTTTGTAGTTCTTGCGCTTAGTTCGTCTGCATGATACGATACAATTTTGCGCATATTATAGTCCCAATATTGTACCCGGCATTTATTTACTTAATATAGTACGTTAGCACTCACCTACGTTCCCAAAAGATGAATCAAGGACCACCCAAGCGCGAAAAATTGCAGTCTTCGCCTAAAGTGCACTTTCCCGTATTGTCTCTTGCGGGGCCATCATCCCAACGACCACCATGTTTTATGTATAGTCGCGCCACCAATAGGTCACAAAAGTTGCGAATAGTCATCCGTTCTCTGTAATGTGTTGTGCCATGTACGAATTCAGCGCTGTTCTGTCGTACCTCTCGCGACGTTGGTGCCCACCGATGACAACTAGCCGTTTAAGTATAGCGGAGGGCGTCTTGTGGTATGAAACATTAGCCCGTTAACCCAATTGTACAAAAAATGCATAGATTCACCATTGAAGCCTTTTTTTATTCCTTGCAGTACGTCGAAGCAAGTGCGAAAGCTGAAGCAGAGGCCATGTACCACAGCAAGGTTATCCTGCTGTTCGTCGTCCCGACGATCACCGTCTTGCTCATCCTGATGGCAGTGCTCATCTACATCGTCACCATAGAAGAGCCCCGAAAACGCAAGGATACGTGCCGGAGCGACGACTGTGCAGCATTTCGTGAGGAGCTTTACGCTGCCATCAACTGGTCCATCGACCCATGCCAAGACTTCCACGCGTTCGTGTGTGGTGGTTGGGATGATCCTCGGCGCCAAACGACGACCGAATCGCGAATGGTAGCTACTGCATTAGACGTTGCGATCGAGGAAGCCAAAGAAGACCTGGCGCAGCAAGGCAAAGCACCGCAGCAGCGCAGCAAGGCTACGCAGTTCTTCGAAAGCTGCCTCATTGCCAGCACGCAGAAGCAGCACAACCTAAAGGAGTTCGCTGATCTCCGGCGCTCCCTGGGTCTCTTATGACCCGAGCATAATCCTAGACACGCAGCCCACCCTCTCGACGTCATGGTGAACCTGGCGCTGAACAGGGAAATGAATTTCTTCTTCGATGTCAGTGCAGTTGCCATGCGCCAGTCCGTCGCCCTGCTTGTCTCCCGCGGTGGCCTAGATAACGTCTGGGAGGAGAAGCTGCGTCCTGTGAGGACGGTCGAAGCATATGAGAGCTACGTGAATAATTATTACGATGCTCTAAAGATCACCGGCTCGCAAGCTGGCGTGACCGCCGCAGAGCTGCTCGATATTGGGAACACCATACTCAAAGCTAAGTTTGCGTTCATGTACGGCTCTCCTCGCCAAAACTGGTTCCAAGTGAGCGCCCTAGATGGAAAGACACCATCAGTTCCAGCAGGATTGTGGCTTACTCTTTTAAGGAAGCATGACAAGCAGTACAACTGGACCGGCGATGACACAGCGATTGTCGAGGATGTCAAGATACTGGAGAACCTCGACCACTTGCTGAGGGCCCTGGGTCATGACAAGCTGACCACCGGAATATCCTGGATGTTTATTCAGACGCACCTCTGGGCTGTTTTGGGGGCTCCTTCACTGCGATTCGGTGGCACAGAGATTGAACCGGTAAAGATGCAACAACTCGGCTGCGTGGAATACGTCGGATCTCATCTGGGGCTGCTCGGCTGGGCAAAGATGCTTACCCACAGCTATCGCGACAAAGAGGACGGACAGCACGTGACCGATTTCTTCCGTCGAATCAAAGACCAAGCGAAGGGCCTCATTAGAAATCTCAGCTGGATGGATTCCAATAGCAAGGAAATGGTCTACGCTAAGCTGAACAGTATGTCTTACGTCGTACTTCCGAATGGAAGCTTCTTCAGCGCGAAAAAGAGGGAGGAACTGTACAGCGTATTTCCAGACATGGGCAGCAACACCTTCGTGACGAACCTGGTGAACGCGTCTAATGTTTTCCAGCGGCTTCACAATCAGAAACATTTCGCGGACGTGTACAACATTCGCATGGTTCCACGCTATGGTCGGGAGCTTTACCTGTATTTACCGAACTCCATGGCGATCGCGTTAGTGACCCTCAGCCCGCCGATGTACTACGAGGACGCAACGCTGGCGATTAAATACGGCGCCATCGGTTCCTTTGCAGCTCGACAGATGGCTAGGGAGTTCGACGAAATAGGCGTCACGGTGGACGATACGGGGAAGCGCCAAGCCTGGCTTGGGGCCGAGCGAGGCGGCCGCAGCATACGAGAGAAAGGCAAACTGTGATGTTCTCGCAGGCTCGGACAGCACCACATGGCATCCGATGCGAGCGCTGCCTATTATGCCAGGGCTAGAGATTGTTTTCGAAACATGCGTTTCGGCCGTGGCGGTGGACTATCGAGCCCTGATAGACTTCAAGGTTCTTCACTTGGAGATGTTCACCTAACTGCAGATTTTTTCCTGGCATACTGCTACTCAATGTGCTCTAAGAGGCCTCAACCCATGCGCGACGAATTCAATGTCCCGGCCATGAGCTCACCCATATTCGCTGAAGTATTTCACTGCCCCGTAAAATCGCCTATGAACCCACCGAACAAGTGCACATTTTTCGACAGGTGACAGCAGTTTAGCCCCAGCTTTTTTGTTGCCTGCGGCTTCATTGAGACTACTCGTTTTCCCATAGATCATAGGTGCCGATAATATGTGAGAGCTGACGCATTTATACTGATGCGTGTAATATATGACGCATGAATATCCAGTCCTTTGCTGCATAAAGTGCTTTCTTGTCGTGTCAAAGTTAGTAATGTATCTGTCTTCCTCAGCCATTTGCACAATATTAGTCTTCGTTAAATGTTATTTATCTGTAGTTCACTGGGTACACACTCTATCGACGCAATTTATTTTAATAATCCCGAGTGGATTCAACGTTGACATTGATTGGAACACAATTTTATAGTCTCGCTCAAATTTATTAGTGCTTAAAGGCTCACGACCTACTTGCGCTGGATACATTGTTAGTTTACTTTCATGTTTCTTATTCATCAAGAGCCTTACTACGCCCACTGCAGGGCAGATGCCTTCCCCGCAGGGGTGTCTGCTTACGCAGGCGTTTGGTGTGTTTGGAGGGACATCTGCTTACGCAGGCGTTTGGTGTGTTTGGTGTGTAGCGACACCATGGACACGAGCTAACGGGGGGGGGGGGAGGGGGGTTCGACTTTCTCCCACACCTAGCCATGCGTGGCTTTGCTGTGTCCGGAGAAAACGGGATCCTGGGTGTGAACAGACGCCGGGTGGTAGGACCTTTAAGGCCCCCCGGCAGAGCCAACACACCCATTTGGCCCCGGCTTCACGTAGACGGCATCCCTGGGCTGACCCACCCAGGGGAAATTGGCAGTCGTCTTTTCCTATTTCTCTCTCCCAACATCTTCTTCTTTATTTCTCACTTTTTATCTGTCCTGTCTTCTACTTTCTTCTGGTTACTTCCAAACTTCCTGGCGGCTAGGGTTAACCCTGTGCAAATAGGCTACCTTGGTCTAGGCACATTGGGTTATAGTAGCGTTGTACGGCTGGTGTCTGCAGTTTTTAGCATCCGCAAACTTGTAGCCACCCCACGTTGGGCTCCGTGGTGGGTGGCCGCCATTGCCTCTAAAGGAAATTAAACAGGCATGCATAGAAATTTTCACCTGTTAAGTGATCGTATCACATTAAAGTGCGTACGCACCGAGAACTTTGGCTTTTTAAACAATCAAATGAAAACTTCCCCCATTTTCATGTTATACTTAGGAGAAAAGTGGCAAGCAAGCCAGAACTGTATTTCTCTTTGTAGTAGCCAGGTGTCTTACAGAAACTCTTGAGGCTGGGTACTAAGTTACCAAAATGGCCAGTGGATATCTCCTCCTCGAAGTTCGTGACAAAGAACAATTTGAGAAGCTACACAATCTGTCTGTTTTTAGTGACACTCCAATCACTGTAACACCACACACATCAATGAACACAACCCGGGGAGTAGTATCTGATGCTGATTTGCTTGGCCTGACTAAAGCGGAACTTCTGGAGGGGTGGAAGAGTCAGAATTTGACCAATGTACAAACGATCATCAACAGAAGAGACAACAAAGAAACACCAACAAAACACCTAATACTCCCATTTGCTTCAGTAATCTGCCAGAAACTATTCAAACTGGGTACACGTAGACTTAGATCAGGCCATACATACCAAACCTTCATCGTTGCTGCCAATGCCAGAGGTATGGCCATGGCTCTAAAAGCTGTCGTGGTCACCAGACTGGTGCACAATTTGGAGTCCTAGGCCATGTGTCTGGAAACTGCAAGCAACCGCCACACTGTGTAAAATGCGAAGCAAAACGTGCCGCATATTCACGCTCGTGCGCATAATTGAAGAAAGAAAGAGGTAACACTGAAGGTGAAAGAAAGCATTTCTTTTGAGGAAGCAAGAAAAAGGGTCTCGCCATTCTGTGGCCCAACACATGCTGATACGGTACGTCAAGGGGCACTACCTCACCAGCCCTCGCCACTCCTTTGGCCCGCGCATACCGAGCCGGCGGTTGTGGCACCTGCCCCCAAGGCGGCTGTAGTCCAGACTACACCGCCTACTCTTAAACAGAGACCAGAGACTCCAAAGTCCTCCGGTCTCAAGGCCTCGCCTCACCAGGAGAGCCTCAATATTCAAAATACAAGCTCGCAAGTGCGGGCATCCAATGCCTCCGAGGAGACGATGGATACATCGGTACCCTTGGTGCCAAAAGAGCGGCGTGGCTCCTTGGAGCGTGCCAAGAAAACAAAAAAGCAGATAACAGAGCCTCGTGACAGCCATGTTAAATGAACTCAAAGTCCCTGCCTAAACAGCCACTTGCTTTTTGTACACACACCACTACTTAACGTTCACCATGAAGCCTAGTATTATACAATGGAACGTCTGGGGCCGTCTCAGAAACCTTGACGACATCCAAGAACCTTTACATGAACACTCACCAAAAGTGCTGTGTGTACAAGAATTACACCTAAATTCAAAACACACCAACTTCCTTCGAAAATACGTTATTTTTCGAAAGGACCGTGATGATGCCATAACATCAACCGGAGGTGTTGCCTTATCGTGAATAAAGGGACTGCATGTACACACAACTCCAAACGTCCCTTGAGGTAGTGGCTCTTCGAGCTGTTCTTTTTGATAAACTGGTCACAATTTGCACTTTTACATTCCTTCAAGCTATCAGCTGCAATAACATGACACACAATCTTGCATGGGTGAACTTCCGGATTCTTATGTTCTCCTTGGAGACTTGAATGCACATAGCAGGCTGTTGGCTGACTCTCATTGCGACGCGCGAGATTGACTGAACAGTTCCTTCTCTCACCGAGTGCGTGTCTTCTGGATCAAAAAAGAACCAACCTACTATAATCTCGCTAATATGACCTACTCCTCCATAGACCCAAGCATAGTATCTCCGTCTCTTGCGCCTTTACTTCAGTAGAAAGTCATCAGTTATTCATACGCAAGTGACCACTTCCCCGTAGTTCTAGAACAACTACAGCAACTGAGTGTCTAGCACGGGCTCCTAAATGGCTCTTAAACAGAGCCGACGGGGAGCAGTTTTGTACCATTGCTTGTTTAGGCTGGAGTGACATATGTACTTTGACCATTTATGCTACTGTCAACTATTTCACAGCATTTTTGATTGATGCTGCAACAAAGTGCATCCCACAAACAAAATGGACACCCTGGAAAACCGCGTGTGCCGTGGTGGAACTCTGAGGGCCGAAATGCGCGCAAGCAGCAAAACAGACCATGGAGGTTCCTTGGAAACTCACCGAACGCCGAAAATCTTGACATCTTTATGAAAATGAAGTCTCAGACCAGGAGAACGCGTTGACAGGCCAGAACAGAAAGTTGGCAGAAGTTTTTGTCAGAGATCAATTCATATACAAAAGGGGAAAAGTCGAGAACATGGTTGGTAGGGTAGCAGGATGACAAGCGCACACACTCCCACTTGTAAACACACAGGGTGACACCTTAGAAGATAAAGCGAACTTCCTTGGTGCAAACATCGAGCAGGTGTTACGCTCGTCGCACTATACTGACACTTTCCAAAAATACAGAACAAAAATAGAAACGCAAAAACTCGAACACAAATGTACAACATACGAGGCGTACAACCAAGCTTTCACTTAGCTTAGCTCCAAACATCACTGAACTCCTGCAGTAATTTGGCTCCAGGTTCTGACCATGCGGTTTACGAAATGTTAAAAACCTACCAATAAAAACGCAGAAAACCTTCCTTTGTTTGTACAATGCTATCTGGTTCTCTGGCGCTATCCCTACTTTCTGGCAAGATGTGATTGTTATTCCCATTTTGAAACAGGGCAAGAACCCTTCTTCAGTTTTGAGTTATAGGCCTGTTGCGCTTCCAAGCTGCCTATGCGAAATTCTCGAAAAAATGATAAAACTGCTCACTTGGACATTTTCTTGAAACGAGCAATTTGCTCGACCCATTTCAGTGCGGCTTTCGAGAGGGTAGATCCACCACCAACCACCTTGTTCGATCGAGGCTCAGATCAGAAACGCTTTCGTTCATAACCAATCCTTTCTATCTGTGTTCTTCGATATCGAAAATGCATATGATACAACATGGCGCTTTGGAATATTAAGATACCTGTTCCACCGTGGCGTGCGTGGCAGCATGCTTAGTATAATCGCAAGTTACTTGTCAAACTGGACATTGCGCGTTCGAGTGGGCAGCGTTCTTTCTCAAACATTTGTCCAAGAAACAGGCTTGCCGCCAGGTCATGTCTTTAGTTTGCACACTTTATATTATCAAATTGAATTCTTTGCGCTAGTCCATTCCTCCCAATATGCTTTATTGTACATATGTGTACACCGTCCAGCTTGGTTTTAAATCTTGTAATCTGACCATGTGTGAGCACCAGGTTCAGCTTGGTTTGAACAAAGTCTCCAGTTGGGCTGAAGAGAACGAGTTCCGACTGAATTAACAGAAAAGCACGTGTGTCTTGTTCTCCAGGAAGAGAGACATTCATTCCGAACCCCATATTCAACTGAATGGGCAACGTCTTTCCGTTAATACCGAACACCAATTCCTAGGCCTAATCTTGGACACCAAGCTAACCTTCATACCACAAATCAAATATTTAAAAACAAGTACATAAAAGCTACGAACTTGCTAAAATTGTTGTCACGTACTACGTGGGGAAGTGACAAGAAGTGATTATTGAAGTTGTATAAAAGCCTCATACGTACCCGCCTAGGTTATGGGGCAATAGCATATCAGTCTGCGACACCTCCTGCCCTTAAAATGCTTGACCCTGTTCATCATCTAGGCATCCGTCTCTGTACGGGTGCTTTTCGCACTAGCCTCTTAGAAAGCTTGTATGTGGAATCGAACGAATGGTTGCTCCACCTACAAATATGTTGCATGCCTTTTAAAAATTATTTTAATGTAAATGCAGACAAGGATCACCTATCACATTCCACAATAAATGGCATGACAGGCCTTGCTGTGTTTGAGAAACGGCCATCTATGGGACAGCCCTACTCACTTCGTGTGAGTAGCCTAGCGAAAGAAACCGGTGTTCCACTTGAACACCGTTTGATGGCTCCCGCAGTAGGCCTGCCACCGTGGCAGTGGCAGGTGACAGATTGCGACGTGTCTTTCTTGGAGGTTACGAAGTATGCTCCAATTGCACATATCCAGAGATACTTCCTAGAACTACAACAGAAATACACAAGTCCTGAATCCAGACATACTTCCCAGAACTACAACAGAAATACTCATGTCTTGAGTTCTTTACGGATGCTTCAAAGACCAACTCTTCTGTCTCGTACGCAGCCGTCAGCCCATCCTTCCCGGATGATTCAAGCATTTTCACCAGCTAAGCTTATGCGATACTTTCAGCCGTCAAACACATTAAACAAATAAAACTACAGAAGACATTATTATAAACAGTTTCCCTCAGTGCAGTAAAAGCTCTGAAAACTCTCAAAAAGCAGGAAAACCCTGTTCTTGTCTCGCTTTATTCGCTCTTATGCAGTCTACTCATCTAAGCAGCATGTTGTAGTCTGCTGGGTGCCAGGACACTGTGAAATTCAGGGCAACGTTCTGGTGGACCTGCTAGCTGGATCTACCAACAAAACCGCTTCCAATACATCGATACCAATTCCTGCACTCAACTTGAAACCTTTTCTGAAACGAAGGCTCAGGGGCTATTGGCAGAGCACACGGGACACACATACAGGTAACCAATTGTATGTCATCAAGCCGCAACTTGGTCATTGGCCGCCAGTATCAAAATCATGTCACACAGAAATAATCCTTACAAGGTCAAGAACAGGACATACACACAACACATTCATTTCTTCTGTCTGGTGGTGATCCGCCTTTGTGTGATAGATGTGAAGAAGCGCTAACCGTACTTCACATTCTAATTCAGTGTAAAGAATTGGACACGCTGAGAAGACAACACTTTCCGTTACCCTACCGAGAACAGATACCACTCCATCTTGTAATGTTCGTCAGTAGGGAACCACTTTTTACACATAAATGATTGTTAGCTTTTTATGAGAAGCTCGTACTTTTCATATCATATACCCAGGCATTCCGTAGCATGACCTCTCCAGAGAGGTCTGTGCTGTGGTGCATGCTACACTTAACAAAGCACTTTCCTCACGGCACTTGGATGGAAGGGTGTGAACGAGTGAGGCCTATGTGCTAATATCATACGTGTCCACCATCGTTTTTATTATCACAAACTTTTCTTATCCATTACACCACACACCTCTCACGGCATGGTCATGATTTTATCACTTCTATGTTTTAGCCCACCTTAGTGCGAGGAATTTTGCGTCCTATATTGAGCCGCTTATCACAATCATAGTCCATATATATAAAAAGATGAACTGATACTCTTTGGCCACTAAATGGTCCTTGCGCCACCAAACATCAAACGTCATCATCGTCATCATCATCATCATCATCATCATCATCCGGGCAAAGGCGTTTCCCATCATCCGCCAATATGCCCTGTCTTGCACTTTCTGCTGTCACGTTATACCTGCAAACTTTTTAAACTGATCGGCTCATCAATATGATGAATATAAATAATAATGCCCCTCAGATGATTGACATTCACCTTTTCGTGCTCCCAGCGGTGTCGTGCAGGGACGAGTGGGAGTAGAGCACTGCGAACAGGAACTGGATCTCCCGTCACAATGCACATTTGGAGAGAATGTGATAAGGTAGCAAGCGAGAAGAAATATACCGTGTAAAAAAATCTCTCCATGTCCTTGCTTGTCTTGCATACACGCTGCCCCAGCCTACATATATTCGGGTGAAGAGGATCCTTGTTGACTTGCCGTGTTGTTAAAGCGCCGAGAGTCGTTCGGCGATCTTTGCATGATGTCGCTGTGAACGAGAGGGCGGCAGCGGCACAAGTGAGGCACATGTCCTGCATAACCGCAAGAATAGCAAATCGGGCGGTTGTCTGCGGTGCGCCACGGATTCGGAAACGGCGCAATTGGCCGCCTTAACGGAACTGGAGATGACCAAACAGGAACTGGTGATGACCAAACAGGGACCAGTGAGGTAGCATAAGTGGGCTGTCGGGGTGCTATGGCTGCAACGACTTGCGCATATACGTCAAGAGTGTGGCCTCCAGAGGTGCTGAACGAGTGAAAGGCAAAGCGCCAGCTACCTCATCTTGTATGACGTGCTTTATGGCCGCACCAGATGATCTGAGGCCAGAGTATATGCTCGTGCTGGTTCGGGCGTGTCTGATAAAATGGAGAGCTTCCGAGCGACCTCCTCACGCATGAACTGCTTTATGCGAGCCAACGTGTCGTTCTAGTCTCCGAGAGTCAAGGGCGCGATCGAGTCACGTTGTTCCAGAGAGCGCTGTGTTTGGGCACGTTGCTTGCACAATCCGTCAAAACTCTGGCACAAGGTGACGAGATCGGCTATGGTTTGTGGGTCCTTCGCTAACAACATTTGAAATGCGTCATCGCATATGCCCTTGAGGATTTGTTTGACTTTCTCAGCTTCGAGCATCGCTGGGTTTAGCCGCTTGCACAAGCCAACATCTTCAATGTAGCTGGTAAAGGCCTCTCCTGGCTCTTGAGCGCGCTCACGAGGTCGTTGTTCTGCGCGGAGTTTTCGCACAGCAGGGTGGTCGAAGACTTGTGAAAAGAGGTCTTCAATGAATCCCAGCTGGCAATGTCGGCTTCGCAATTGCGCAACCAGAAACTAGCGACGCCTGACAAGTAAAAGCTTACATAGGTCAGCTTAGCCACATCGTCCCAATTGTTCGCTGCGCTCACCTTGTCGTAAGTAGCCTGCCACTCCTCAACGTCTTGGCCGTCAGTTCCGCTGAAGATCGGTGGGTGGCGCAGTGGCCACACGCCGGGACATGTAGAGGCGAGAACTTGTGAGGTACCTCGGGTAGAGTGTTCTTCCAGCATTGCTGGCACGGCAGGTAAGGTGCGACTTCGTAGTTCCTGCTTCGAAGACTACCCAGCACCTCCACTAAATTATAAGGGGGTTTATTGACTAAAACTAACTGCCTGGTTCAAGGGGCGTCAGTCACTGTCACGAGCTCAGCTCTTTGTCGTAGTCGTCTTCTAGGTGCTCCGACTTGATTATGTCTCTCTCCCTCTTCTCCAACACAAATGATACAACTGAAGTGTTTCATGTGCATTTTTCTTTAGTACACCAAGTCCGTATACAGCGTCGCTACGTACATCACCATTCTGGTCATGCATTTCATTTATAAACATCTGTAGCTGGAGACTGGAAAAGTCGAACCAATTCTTGTGCTCTGCACAGGGGTTACGTTGCGCCCTTCTGAATGACCGGTGCCGGTGGCCGCCTGCTTTCTATTCGGCATTCCTTTATATTCGCATACAATGAAACTTCTGTAATGATGACCAAGAAGTTCCAATCAGAAAGTTACAAATCGGTCAACGAAACATACAAGTTGGCAGCTTCTCGCTATCTATCGCTTCGCCCAATAAACACCTGCGAGCGCCGCCGAAGTTAAAAAAAAATTGGCTGAGAACTTGCACTACCCCATGCAATGCTCGGTAAGAATCAGTCTCTTATTAAGGCGTTAACGTTAAAAGAGCGCATTGCACAGAAATTAGTCTCAAGCGTCGGTGTCGGTGAGGGCGTCATTGGTTCTAAGCGAAAAATTCAAAGCTCTGCTGCAAAGGCGAAGTGATGAACGCGATAGCAACGAATGAGGTCACGCGCAGAATGCAAGCAGATGGAAACGTGCCCCGCGTTTTTCACAAACAAACAGCGCGTGAAACGTACTCACAGGTCCAGATGAACGCGAATAAGCATCTCATTTATTTCGCTGAGTGTGAAAAGCGCGCCCTTGTTGCAAACGGAGACTGCGCAACGATTGCATTGACCTTTGTGCGCCTGGTAACTACAACATAATCGTTCCAGTGGAAGCCCAATGCCAGCCAAGACGTACGTTTCTACCCACCGCGAGATAAGGGTGCGTGAGTGAGCGTCCACCCTCCTCCGCAACGTGGGGAAAAATACGCGTGGTAGATGAGAGTGCTCGCGACCGCGTTCTGGCGATGTGGCGACGCGCGCTCATGGCGCGAATTCGCTGATAATGCTGCAAACACGATAGTTCCGTTCGAGATGGCCGTCAACAGCGCTAAACGGTTGATATAAATAGCTTGGCGTTTACACTATCTAGGAGGTGTTCCTCAGTGGCTTACTGGTTCACGCGTCGCATTCACAAAGCAGATGTCCCCCGTTTGATTCCGCGCGCCGGTGTATTTTTTTCCTCAATTATTATTTTTCTTTCTAACATTTACATATACATAGATACATATACATATTCCGTGAGTGACGCCGACGTCGGCTCTAAATCCCGCCGCGTGTGTTCATGTAATTGCTGTCGTAATAAAATGATCATAAATTGACTCAAAAATCAAGAAATATTCAAAGTTAGGGGACCATAAAGCTTCGCCTTTAGGACTTGAACGTAATAGCGACATCTTGTTCCTCGTGCGCACTTCAAACACTCAAAGCATGAAACCTTTTCGAACATGCTATGCACCCATGACGTGGCCTGAAGAGAATAGGTGCAGTAGCAAGTGTGCCTTTTGTAGTGGGGTACCGGCTTTCAACCACGAATACATTATAATAATCGCATGCTTTGACACCCATTGGTAACGCTTGCCCCACGCATTATTACTGCAATATTACATGTTGCATTGTGAAGCAGCTATACAGGACGCATGTGTTGGTAAAGAATGAACACTTCTTTCACGACATTTTATGGTAGAGGAAGCTTTTTTATTCACTGTTTTTACAAGCAAAGGCGTGGCCTTGTGGTAGAACATCCGCTTGCCACGCAAACGACGCGGGTTGGATCCTCACTTTACCCAAACGACTAATGTTTGGTCCCCTCTCACCTTCATTTATTTATATGCACTGTTCTTGACTTTGCGGTGACGCATAAGATGTTGATTTTGTGCCCACAATCAGCGACGCCGGCACTGGCGCCGACGCGAAAATTTTTGCGAAACGAGCTCTTTAACGCTACCACGTTAAAAAATGTGGCTTAAACCGCCTACCCTCGGAATCTATATTATGGGAAGCATACGAAGGAAAGGTGACTGCAACTTTTATGCACAGCATTTCCTCGCACATAAATCTATCTATCTATCTATCTATCTATCTATCTATCTATCTATCTATCTATCTATCTATCTATCTATCTATCTATCTATCTATCTATCTATCTATCTATCTATCTATCTATCTATCTATCTATCTATCTATCTATCTATCTATCTATCTATCTATCTATCTATCTATCTATCTATCTATCTATCTATCTATCTATCTATCTGGTCACCTACGTCTGGGTACTCTCATGATCGCCTTTGTAACATGGGGTGCACCAAAATTAGTGCGAGAAGGTAAGATGGTTTGACGAATACGACTCGCTGGTCATGATGGCACTACCCTGCAGCGGATACATGTGCCACTGGCACTCGGGTATGTGCCACAGGTAATAGACCCTTCATATCTACACTAGAACGGCGAGAACACGCTAGGGTAACTTTTACGCTCGAACTTTCGGTGAATGAGCAAAAAAGCTTTATTGACGATCCAGCTTAAAGGGAGAAGAGGTAGGAGAATTCAAGCGAAACACTAGCGTGCTCGGACGTCCCAGAGCAGCAACCTAGCCGCGGCAAGCCCGTGGGGGCACCGCTTTCGGCCACTGACGTTCCAAGATGCTAAGTACACGCTGGGCCACGTCTCATTGGTTGCCTGGCTATCGACTGAAGATCTTGCTGCTGATGGCAGTTGGCATTGCTTTTTCTTCGTTACCCAGCGGTGGCGCACAGTCCCCGAGGAGGTGTCTTTTGGTCACTCGCGCCTTCTTGACGTGTTGGCATATATCCATGGTGTATAAGTGCGGGCATAAGTGCTTTGCCCAGTAGGTGGTGCATATGGCTTGCACTTGCAACTGGCGTAGTGTGGATGCTTCGCTGCGTTGTAAGTCTCGCTGAGGCGGTGAGGTGGTGAGGCTGTTGGTAGAGTTGTCATAGGCAGCGTTAACCGGACAAATGCGATGAATAAATTTCAGTGTGTCAGCAGAAATCGAACGCTAGCATTTTGTGCGGCAATCAAGTATTCTACCACAGAGCCACGCCAAGCCTCCCATGTACTTTTCAAGTATACCCTAATGTTCGTGTAACGTCAATTGTGCTCGCAGTGCTGCCTACCCAATTTTATAAACAATACATATATACTCCTAATATACATGCGTGATGTCCAGTTTACGTAAATTGAAGTTATGTGCCATCCACTTAAGCTGATTTGTGTAGCGGTGTCTACGGCTACCATCCTTGCGAGGACCAGCACTTCTTACCAGCTTACCGCTTCCGGTGTTGATAATATCTATGTTGTCATTGGCATCGTTGCCGTAAACGCTGCCAATGTCGGCTTTTTTCTTAATGCCCAATAACTAAAATTACGCACGTCTCTTCTTGCCGTTCCTGGTAGATATAAACTGCCAAGCACCTGTAGCACATACCCGCATACCTGCGCCACATGCATACCTGCACACATACCCCCATACCTGCGCTACATACACGCATACCTGCGCCTAAGGTTATGCGCTACATGTCTGGCGGAAAAGGTTTGACGAAGTACGCGACAAAATTGTGACATCATGCATGTCATGACCAGTGAGTCATATTAGATAGATAGATAGATAGATAGATAGATAGATAGATAGATAGATAGATAGATAGACAGCAGCTGTGGTGGGGCTTAAAATATAGATAGATAGATAGCAGTTGTGGTTTGGCTTAAAAGGCCACATGATAGCCACGATCGTGACACTTGTGCAGAGACGAACCTGTCACTTGTGGTAGCACATGGGATAGCGACTGTGCCCACTTGTCGCTCCATGGACTAGTGAGCAGCATCCATTTTTTCTTGTCGGCATATTTTTGAAGGCTGGCAAGAGAGAGCGGGAGGAGGGGTGGGGGGGCACCCTGCAGAAGCGACGCGTGACGCCGATTCGATTCCTGCCCGCTGTAGCCGTGTTACGAGCGAAGTAGCAGCACAAAGTTACACTGAGGACTTAACATCGGACGAGCTATCTATGCGCTGGGGGGGGGGGGGGGGGAACTGCTGAAGGCTGACAACAATTTTCGTCACGAATGTCGTAATGGTTAAGCCTGTAAAGAGTTTAATTTTCCAGGCAAACTTGGTAGGCTACGTAGCTGAGCTCGACTTCTTAGTAATGTTTTGGTATAGAATGAAGTGATTAGCACACAGTGCACTTGTGCGAAGATTTTCCGCGTCGCTTGCGTGTAACTGATTAATATTTTTATTCGATTGCACTGGGGAGCTAGTTTTGCTTAAATTCTATAGTATGCGTTGGAGACACCGTCATTGGCTAGTGGGAAAAATGACGTTGTCCATGCATGCGTGAAAGTATAGATAAACGGAAATATATTTATTTATTTATTTAAAGTTCGTTTTCAAGCCCATAGAAACATTCTGTATGAGGGGGGGGCTATTAGAAGAAACACCTTAAAGGTGTATAGTGTACAAGAACAACAAAATTCTATGAGAACGGCATAAACAATGTATTGTAACCCAGGTGGAAATGCTATATGTAATGTGATTCCATAATGTTTTATACAACAAAAACGGCAAAAATAACATACGCTTTCAATCATAACAGCTCACTTACACGACATCTTGGACCATTTTCCGCTAACGCTTACACTCGCGTTGACGTTGACGCTCATCAATCGAAAGCCAAGTAAAGACGCCCTTGACTGAATTGCGAACACGCGATCCAGTGCGCACATATACGGGGTGGTCAGTAAACGTTTGCGCAGCGCGAGTGGTCTGTTCTTTATTTTATTTATTGCATACTGCCAGCCATCTCTTGGTGGCCAAGGCAGGAGTGATACAAACTTTCATAATTGCAGCCACTTATAACACTATTCTTCACGGCACAGAAATAAAATCACCACATAACAGGTTTGCGTGGAACATGAATACTCGGGTTACAGGAGCAACACAAGAGCGGTATCAAAAATACAATCCAAATTTTGTTCCTAACACGAAGTGAAAAAAACATCATAAAAAGAATTGAAATCTGCACATACGACCAGACAGCTTTTACTACAGACAGGCAGTGGCAGCTGATAAGAATGCGTCGGGCGCTGCGATGCTGGTGACGTCATGAGGTAGTTCATTCCAGTCGGAAATTGTTCGTGGAAAGAAGGAATATCGCCGAGAATCTGTTTTTGTAAGTGGCACCACTATGGTGTTATCATGCTTGTTCCGAGTTTTCCGCGATGTATTGTACTGCATGTAAGTGTTAAAGGCGAGTCCTGAGTGTCCGTTGACTATGTTATAAAGGAATTTTAAGCGATGTAGCTTTCTACGCGACTCCGATGTGGGAAGGGCGGATCTATTACGGAGTTCAGTGACTGAACAGTGTCTACTATACGCGTGGTAAATAAACCGAAGGGATTTATTTTGGACTCGTTCTAGTAAGTATATTTCAGTTTGTGTGTGTGGATCCCATACAACGTCAGCATATTCCAACAATGGGCGTACCAATGTAGTGTAAGCAACTAGTTTTGTTTTGCTGGTGCAGTGCCTCATGCGATGCTTTAAGAACCACAATCGCCGCAGTGCTGCTGATGTTATACCTTCAATATGAGTTTTGAAGGCACCATCTGCTTTACTAGCAGATGGTGCCTGCGTTGGCCTTGCGAGGCGAGAGAAGGGGAGCGGAGCGACAGTTTTGCTGGTGTCTTCCTGGGCTGGCACGAGGAGCAAGCATGCCCACTGGGTTTGTACGGAAGGACAGCTTTACACAGGCTAGCAAAGAACAGCTCCGCATCTAATGATTACAGAATAAACATAAGGTGGCGAATACATGAGAGCTATATCTAATCTAACGTGGATATGCAAACAAACGACAACAAAAGTGCTCTAGCGGCATATCATTAAGGAGCAAAAAACTTTCTTCAGAGGGGTCATGACATGGTCACCCAATAATTCATAGTTTTCGGCAAAAAAGGAAGGTAGAGCGTCAAATAAGCTTGTACATGCGTGAAAACTGGACTGTAAGAAACTGTTTCAGTCCAAATGAGCTGTAGAAGTGATAAGCTGCAAACTGCGTCCACCGCCAGCAATCACCATTTTTTTTATGCCGTGCCTGACGTCACAAGCCCAAGGAGCAGTGTCGTCTGCTACCAAACAGAAGCTTCCGCACACGGTCAGTGTTGCGAGTGTTGCTTGCCGCGTGGTCCACACATGTCAGCGGGTTGCAAGTGTTCCGGTGTGTTACAGGCACCATCACTACATGCGGGGACGACGTCATGTACATTGGGCATTTTAATTTCGGCTCCGTCGCCACCAGCTCAAGGGAGGAAGAAAACGTCAAAGACGGTGCACAGCGTCAATTTTTATGAAAGAGAACACAAGAGCGCTTGGTCTGTGCACTCTAGTGGCTCTGGCAGCTCGTGCAAGTGTAAGCGAGAGCAACCACAGCTTTTTTTGTCTCATTTCGCGGCGAGCGAAACTATCATTCATTTCAGATATAAAACTAGTGGTAAGATAGCATGCCCTCCCCCTTTAAGGCAATTACCAGCTTCTTCAGTTATTCTCTTTTTAGAGGGGTATCTCACCACTGGTTCCATATGAGCTTTTTTTTTTAGTGCGAACGCATCACGAATACTGTACTGACTCATTTTACAATATGTACTCCACTGTCATCGGGAGCGAAAGGGAAAGTGAAAAATTCCACGGAATCAATGACGATGAGTGGGGCGAAGCGTCCATCGATCCATCCGTGCTTCCGTCCATACGCCCGTACGTGCGCCCGTTCGTGTGTCCGTTTGTTCGGCCCTTCGTCCACCCGTTCGTCCTTGTGTCTGTCTGTCTTTCCGTCTGCTTGTCTGTCTATCTAATGAACGCTTCAAGTACCGTCATCTCGCTTCTTTTTAATACTTAGTCATCATATGCAAGTACCACCATCCAGCGGACAATCTAAGGACTGAACGAGAATATGTACCACATTTCTGCTGTCTGCACTTTGTTAACACCGAGAGCGTGGTAACGACGCCGTGCTACGTTTTTCGTAACATGTGGATTTTTCGCAACACGTCGTAACGTGAAGTTAATAGTACGGTAGGCAGGATGTGTGTTTATTTTTAAACAGTTAGGTATATAAAGGAAAGCTGCCTTGTCCACAAGGTTTGATCGGAAGCACTTTCGCCTACGCCTCTGAACATTTATTATAGATACTCTTGCTTTGAATACTCGATGCTAAGATGCCTATGTTTGACTTAATTTGTGCATAATACAGGATTCTCGTTACGAACAAAGAGGCGGACTACTCGAAGCTTAGCCTGCTATTGTCAACCGATGCGGCAAGCTTCTTTTTCAGTGGCGGCCGTGGCTATAGTAACATCGGAATTTATGCCTTGCTAGGGAATTATGAGATGTCTTTGATATTCACTCGTTATTTAGTTCGCCTAACAGTTTTTCAGTTTTTTCCGCTTGCCTATGTCAGCCTAAAATGAAGACGTCTGTTGAACATCGATAATTGCTAGGCTTTCATTTGCCAAAGAAGATATGTTGAGGTACGCTGTAGTGTGCGTATCAAGATTGTGACCGCTTGGGGTTCTCGAATGCGCACATATATCTTGGTTCACGGGTGTTCTTTTTATATTTCGCCCCCATCGAAGTGTGGCCGCCATGGTCGCTAATGTATCCCGTGCCCTCAAGAATAGCAGCGCGACACCACACGTGCTATGCTGCCGTGGTGGTTTGCTTTATCAACGCCCCCGTGGTCACATACCGCAGATAGAGTGTACAAACGATCCCAGTAAAAAAAGTATGCGGCTACCACTTACTCTGCTTTTGTTTTCGTTTTGTTTTGTTTTACTGCAGATGTTGGCTGCGTGGTATCTTCGCAGCACGGACATATCAATGGGGCCATGTCAGCCAGCACTAGCATTAGTCCAAAACCCAGCACGCAACCAGAAAATGAGGACGAGGGAAATGCCATCACGACACAGCGCCGTCCCTTCGATACTCTATGCATAGATGCAGTCCGCTTTTCAGGGCTTCTCTCCGTTCTTTAGTGATTTCCATGTCAGAGTAGCCTTCGGGGTAAGTTATTTTTTTAAACCACGGTGCAGTACTACTGGCGCAATGAGTTTTCGAGCTGCTCGTTCCAAAATGAAGCATGGCAGCGGCGCACGCGCGCGCTCTCAGTTGTGTCGTGACTCTCCACTAGGCGCTCTATTTCGGCGCGCCACCTATCCAGCGCTGGTCTCCGTTCTTGACGTCAGCGCGCCGACGTCAAGGACGCTCTGCTTTCTCTCTGGACCATCTGTTGTCTCCTTTGAAAAGTTCGGCTGCTGTGGCAGCCCGGAAACACGTCCTCTCCAAGTTGCTTCTTTCGTGCCTTTTCCCCGCGTGTCGTTCACGGGTAGTTCAATTCCCGTTCCTCAGAAGTGGCAGTTGGTTTTCATTTTAAGACAAATACAACAACCTCCCCCGATGAGCGAGATCTTGAGCTCACTGTTCATTGACTTCTAGAGGATAAAACAACCGTATAGGTCGCTTTACTTCTGTTTCCTCGTTTAGTTTCAACCTGCAGGCCCACGTCGAGCCGTCTCTGCCTTTGAAAATTTCTTCGATTTTGGCAGCCTTCCACGTGTGTTGTTTCAAATTATCCTGTCTGAAAAGAACCGAACCGTCTATATTTCGGTCACTTGTCGTTGGGCGGGACAAATGTGCAGTCCAATGAGTAAACTGCCGATTGGACAAGCTCCAATGGGTAAACTGGCCCCCAACGCTTCCAGAATCTTTCAGCCATGCCCGACCGGTACCTCCACTGTCGTGAAATGTGCGTCACCACTTGAAATTTTCGCTGGCAGGTGATGTGAAGGAAGGCTTGTCCGCTTTTTTTCAACGAGGAAGTGTGCCGGCAGAATCGTGAAGGGATGAGTGCTAGGCTGAATAATGGGATGTTTGATTGATTGATTGATTGATTGATTGATTGACAACGGTTCTGGCTCTCGATAATCGGCGTAGGTAAAGTCAATGGGTGTGAGTTCATCAGAGCTTTCACTTCATACGGTATAGTTGTGAGTTCTTCAAAGCTTAAACTTCTCCATCTGATCGCGCCAACCGCTCTCAGAATCTGCCCCAGCAAGCAGCCCTTTCAGCAATAATTTTCCACCTGGTCTGGTTTTTGTTGAAGTATGACTGCATTTCCTCTGATTATGGCAGCGCGAACACTGCTTTCTGCTCTTTAGCTGCTCTTTTGAATGTTAGCGCGTTCTCTGAATAAATAGTCGAGCAGATTTCCCCCTGAGCCACGAAGCACTTTAATGCCAGGAGAAAGGCTGTCGTCGACATGTTGCTGACTAGTTCAAGATATACAGCACGTGTCAAAGCGCAGGGTAAAATATCAATGAAACGCTTTCGGACACCACACGGCTGTTGACAAATCAGAGGTCCGGTGAAATTGATGCCGACAGTGTCAAACGGATTTCTCTTCGTTACTCTATTAGCTGAAAGTGGTGCTACTAGTTCCGTAGCTGGAGAGCAACTTTGTTTACGACAAACCAGGCACTGCTTGATGACCTTATTTACTACGTGGCGCCCTCGGATTATTCAATAGGACTCTTGCTGTTGCGCCAAGATGTCGCGCACCTCCGAAGGCACCATTCTTACGTGCTCTTTTCTAATAAGCAGAATCGCGAAGGAATGAGTGCTAGGCAGAATGATGGTATTGAAAAAGGGTTTATTGGTGACTGTTGCGACGGTGGTCCTACGATGAAAACCGATCGGGCAAGAGCAACGGTCAAGCAGATGCCGGCGATGATCAGCACGAGTCGAGCGAGAGAAGCCCAGCATCCAGTACCCAAGCGGTGGCGATGTTGCTTGCCAACGATGCGTTTTCTTCTTCACAATTTGCCCCCGCCGAAAAAGAGCCATCCTGGCGACCTAAGAGTCTGGAGGCAGAGGGCTATGATATGGCTTAAGGCGGGCGATGTGGACGATGTCACGTCCACGCCGGCGCATGTCGTCAGATGGGGAAAGTGGCTCGTTGAGAAAATTCACCGGCGAGGTTTGTTCCAAAACGCGGTATGAGCCCTCGTACTTTGGAACGAGTTTTGAGGAAATGCCGGAGATTTGGTAAGGAACAGCCAGCCATACAAGTGATCCCGGGGAATAGCTGGGGCTTTGTGAAGAGTCGGCGTTGTTTTCTTTCTGGCGCTGTTGTTCTTGTGACGTAAAGGTGCGTGCGATTTCACGGCACTCTTCCGCATTTCGGGCAGCTTCGGACACAGATGGGCATTCGGATGCGTCAGGACGGTATGGAAGGAGAGTGTCGATGGTGTGGGATGGTTCGCGTCCATAAAGAAGAAAGAAAGGTGAAAATCCAGTGGTAGACTGTGCCGCGGTGTTATATGCGAACGTGATGAATGGAAGAATGCGATCCCAGTTAGTATGATCGGATGTCACCCACATGGCGAGCATATCGCCAAGAGTGCGATTAAATCTTTCCGTGAGCCCGTTAGTCTGCGGGTGGTATGCCGTGGTCTTGCGATGAACAACATGGCATTCAGAAAGCAGAGACGTGACGACTTCTGATAGGAAGGCTCGACCTCGGTCGCTTAGTAGTTCTCGAGGTGCACCATGTCGTAGTATGAAGCGATGAAGGATGAAGGATGCTACGTCCCGCGCAGTGGCACTCGGAAGGGCGGCGGTCTCAGCGTAGCGTGTTAAATGGTCCACCGCGACTATGATCCACCGATTTTCATCTGATGTTGTTGGTAGAGGGCCATAAAGATCAATGCCGATCCGATCGAAAGGTTTGGCAGGGCACGGAAGC
This sequence comes from Rhipicephalus microplus, assembly GCF_043290135.1. Lineage (NCBI taxonomy): Eukaryota > Metazoa > Arthropoda > Arachnida > Ixodida > Ixodidae > Rhipicephalus > Rhipicephalus microplus. The sequence continues at coordinate 61,559,757 of NC_134705.1, read as the reverse complement.
GGTTGATGCACACCGGACGAGTGTAAAGGCGGTGATTTGCGGCGTTGACAGTCAGGGCAGCCCATAACGAATTTTCGAACGAAATTATACATTCCGCGCCAGTAGATGCGATGGCGAATGCGTTCGTAAGTTTTGAAAACTCCGGCATGACCACATTGGGGATCGTCGTGAAAGGAGGCGCAGATTTGTGATCGCAAGCTGCACGGGACTACCAAGAGCCACTTACGACCTTCGGGGGCGTAGTTGCGTCGGTGTAGCAGCCGATCACGAATGGCGAAATGAGCAGCTTGACGTCGGAGAGATCGTGGTACCGCAGTGGTGGACGATCCAGAGAGACAGTTAAAAAGGGAAGCGATCCACGGGTCCTTGTGTTGTTCACTGGTAAAGGAGTCGAGGTCGAGAGATGCGACGGAGTTGGTACCAGTGGTTCCGCAGGCCGAGTCGGGAGGTAAAGGCGAACGCGACAGGGCGTCGGCGTCGGAATGCTTGCGTCCGCTGCGATAGATGACACGAATGTCGTACTCCTGGATTTGCAGTGCCCACCGAGCTAGGCGGCCAGAAGTATCTTTAATGTTGCGAGCCAACAAAGTGCATGGTGGTCCGTTACCAAGTCGAATGGGGGACCATACAAATAAGGGCGGAACTTGCGAAGCGCCCACACTAGCGCCAAGCACTCTTTTTCAGTGACGCTGTAATTGGCCTCAGCTTTAGTAAGTGTGCGACTCGCATAAGCGACGACGTATTCGGAGTAGCCCGGCTTGCGTTCGGCGAGGTCGACGCCTACACCAACCCCACTAGCGTCTGTGTGAACTTCCGTTGCAGCTGTTGGGTCGAAATGCCGAAGAATTGGAGGAGATGTTAGCAGTCTACGGAGCGTGGCAAACGCGACGTCGCACTCAGAAGACCAGGATGAAAGGTCTGCATCACCGCGTAGGAGGTTGGTCAGTGGTGACGTGATCGACGCAAAATTTCGCACGAAGCGCCGGAAGTACGAGCATAGTCCGACAAAACTGCGTAATTTTTTCAGTGTAGTAGGTTTCGGGAACTCACTGACTGCTTGCAGTTTTGCAGGGTCGGGTAGAACACCATGCTTGGACACGATGTGCCCTAAGATGGACAGCTCTCGCGCAGCGAAGCGGCACTTTTTGAGGTTCAGTTGGAGCCCAGCGTTGGTTTAACACGTCAGAACTAGTTGGAGCCGAAGCAGATCTGTAGGAAAATCGGGAGAGAAAACGACAATGTCGTCGAGGTAGCATAGACACACAGACCACTTCAGTCCACGCAGTGTGTTGTCCATGAGTCGTTCAAACGTGCCAGGAGCATTACAAAGCCCAAATGGCATTACGTTAAATTCGTACAGGCCATCTGGTGTAATGAACGCAGTTTTCTGGCGATCAGCTTCTGCCATAGGAACCTGCCAGTATCCAGATCGTAAGTCTAAGGAGGAGAAGAATTCGGCTCCTTGGAGGCTGTTAAGGGCGTTGTCAATGCGCGGTAATGGGTAGACGTCTTTCCGCGTCACCTTGTTTAATCGCCGGTAGTCGACGCAAAATCGAATCGATCCATCCTTCTTTCGAACTAGAACGACAGGAGATGCCCAAGGACTGTGCGATGGTTGAATAACGCGACGGCGTAGCATCTCTTTGACCTGGTCGTTGATGACGTGACGTTCTGCAGCAGAGACACGGTATGGTCTTTGACGCAATGGCTGGTGCGAACCGGTGTCAATGTAGTGGTGCACTGCGGAAGTCCGACCCAATTGCGGCTGAAAAACGTCGAATGAATTCACGAAGTTCTGGAGGAGATTAAGAAGCTCGGCGCGTTCATGGGCACTTAAGGTGTCGGCGATAGAACTCGAGAAGGTGTCACTCGATGAGCATTCCAGTGGGGAAAGGGCATGAAGTTCGGTCGAGGCGCTACTGCACGATTCGTCTGGCATGTTAGGAAATAAAGAGGAATCGAGGTACTCCATTCGACCGAGAAATTCGCCGGCAAGTAGCGTAAGCGGTGCAGAAAGGGGGTTGTGGACGAAAATATTGCTTCGGCCCGCAGTGGCGTCGAGTGTAGCGAAAGGTAAGGAAACGGCTCTGCGGCTCATGAAAATGTCGGAAGGTGTAAACATTACTGTAGCGTCGTTATGGTCATCGCAGCAAACAGGGACAACGGCAAGAGAGGCTGGGGGAATTTCAGTGTGTTCACGTACGACGAGTTTTGGGGACCGCTCAAGAGTTTCGTGCAAAGGTTCGTCAGACAGGTGCGAAAATTGAACTTCAGCGCGTGCGCAGTCGATGACGGCATGATGATGTGACAGGAAGTCCCACCCGAGGATAACGTCATGCGAGCACACCGAAAGGACGATGAACTCGACAACGTACATAGAGCCTTGGATGAAAATGCGGGCTGTACAGGTGCCGAGAGGTCGAACTGGTTGTGCGCTAGCCGTACGAAGCGATAGTCCAGAGAGCGGCATGGTCATTTTGCGTAGAGAGCGGCAGAGCTGGGCGGCTATAACAGAAACGGCAGCACCTGTGTCGATGAGGGCAAAGGTAGAAACACCATCGACAGATATGGCGACGACGTTAGCAGGTGAAGTGCGAGGACTTGGGCATTTCGATGACGGCGCAGTTCTTGCCTCTGGAACTGCGGCGTTCAGTTTTCCCGGTTGGAGGAAGCGGGTCGGGGACGCATTGGGGACAGAGATCGCTTGCGAGGAGACGGCGAGCGGGGAGAGTGAGTCGGAGCTGGTGGCTGGGGTGAACGAGACTCGGGAAGATTAGTGTAGCCATACTGCGGTGAAGGATAGTGAGCAGGTCGGTGCGTGGGCTGCGGGTCACACGGTAACGGCCAAGTAGCGTTGTGTTGCGATTGGAAGCGACGACGACAATATCGTGCCACGTGTCCTGGAGTACCGCAGGCGTAGCAGATCGGTCGATTGTCAGCAGTGCGCCAGGAATCGCTGACTCGCGGTGCCGCCCAAGGTGTCGAAAGAGGGGTAGAGTGGTGAGCAACTGCAGGCATGGGTGACAAAAGCTGCTGGTGAGGCCTGCTGCGTACCACCTGGGCATAAGTAAGAGGCGCGGCCACGGGCTGCATAGCTGGCGCATGGGGAACAGGCATGGCCACAGGCTGCTGGTGGGCAGCGACGGGAACAGCCTTAGCTACCTCTTCGGCAATAACGTCGCGGAGTGGTGAGGGCAGACGAGAGGACGGCGGCTGCTGCGTGAAGGGAATCAACGACAGTTGCCGAGCTACTTCTTCACGCACAAAGTCTTTGATCTCTTGCAGGGTTGTTGAGTAATCAGGAACAGAAGTAAGACTAGATAGTGAGTCGGCGTGTGAGGAAAATGGCCGACTGCTTCCTCAACTAGTCGAAACTTTGACATAAAGTCACAAGTTCCGCAACGGTGGCAGGATTGCGCGCCAGGAGCATCTGAAATGCGCCGTCATTTATCCCTTTGAGATTGTGTTGAATCTTCTCTGACTCGGGCATGGCGTTGTTCACACGGTTGCAAAGACCAATGATGTCTTCTATGTAACTTGTGAACGATTCAGATGGCTTCTGTGCGCGAGTCCGCAAGCGTTGTTCGGCTCTGGACTTGCGGACAGCGGGTCGGCCGTAAACGTCAGCAAACGACGTTTTGAAGATGGACCACGTTGTAATGTCGTTTTTGTGGTTGTTATACCACATTTCGGCCACGTCAGTGAGGTAAAAGATGACGTTAGTCAGTTTATCCGCGTTATCCCACTTGTTGGTTGCGCTCACCAGTTCGTAGTTAGCGAACCAGTCTTCCACGTCGGTCTCATCAGCTCCGCTAAAGACTTTGGGCTCTCGCAAACGAAGAACGCCGGGTTTCTGGGGGATGGAGTGGAAGAGCCAGGTTGCGCGTTGTTGGTAGCTATGATGGGAGGTAGCGTTCGGTTGCGCAGCTCCAGGTTAAGGCGACGGCGAATGGCAGCACCCAGGTTCAGGTGACGGGGAATGTCAGCACCCTCCACCAATTGAAAAAGGGTTTATTGGTGACTGTTGCGACGGTGGTCCTACGATGAAAACCGATCGGGCAAGAGCAATGGTCAAGCAGATGCCGGCGATGATCAGCACGAGCTGAGCGAGAGAAGCCCAGCACCCAGTACCCAAGCGGTGGCGATGTTGCTTGCCAACGATGCGTTTTCTTCTTCACAGTATGTTTAGTCTCTTCGGGGTTTGCAAGCGTCTGCAAGATTGCAAGATTACTGGCATAACTCTGTGGCCTGCTCAAAGCTGTCGACACCAGCGACAAGGACATCAACATAGAGGTGCTTGCGCAGCATACTCACAGTTTCAGCATACAGCTCCGTTAGTCTTTCAAGATCATTAGTTGGCAGATCTTCGTTCATGTTAGCATGCAGATCGGCTGTTCGTTCGAATAGTCGAGTCTCGCATGAGAAAGTCCTTCGAAATCTGTGTTGGTTAGCAAAGGGAAATTTGTTATTTGCGAGGTGGCGGTAAACATTGGAGGTCATCATCCGATCCAGCATTTGGCAGCAGCTGGCTGTTAATGATATAGAACGGTAATTTGAAAGTGAGTGTTTGTTACGCAGTAAAAATATCAGTTGTCACGCAGACACTGCGGAATCAGGGCGTCTACAAAGTACATATAATCATCCTGGAAGAAATCTGCAGGTGATCAACTGCTACCATAGTGATTCATAAAGGAAGCAGCAAAATACAAATCTAGGAGGGTGTAAGGCAGTGGGGTGCAGTCTTCCTAATGCTATTTACCGCGTGCTTACAGGAGGTTTTTAGAGGCCTAGAATGGTAGGAGTGATGGATAAGAAGTAATGAAGAGTACATTAATAGTCTGCGCTTCGCCGACACCATTGCATCGATGAGTGACTCAGGGGACGAATTGCATCTCATGATTAAAGAGTTAGGCAAGGACAGCAGAAAGGTAGGTCATAAAATAATCTGCAGAAAAGCGAAAGTAATGTACAACAACTTTAGAAAATGGCAGGTCTTCGTGATAGGTAATAGTGCACTAAAAGTTGTAAAAGGCCATGTCTACTTAGGACATGCAATAACATCGGAATCGAATCATGAGATTGAAGTAACTAGAAGAACAAAAATGAAGTGGAGCACATTTGGCAAGTGCTCTCAAATCATGTCAGGTATGATTGAGAGCACTTCAGTGACGCCACTATTCCTCAAGAGGAAGGTATATAACAGCTGCATCTTGCCGGTACTCAGCTATGGAGCAGAGACCTGGAGACTTACAAAGAAGGTTCAGCTTAAACTTAGGGCGATCCGGCGAGCAACGGAAAGGAAAATGGTAGGTGTAACCTTAAAAGACAAGAAAAGAGCAGAGGAGATCAGGGAACAAACCGTAGTTAAGGATATATTTGAAATCAAGAAGAGGAAATGGATATGGGCCGGGCATGTAGCGTGCAGACAGGATAACCGCTGGTCATTAAGGGTAATTGAGTGGATTCCTAGAGAAGGCAAGCGGGTTAGGGGAAGACAGAAAGTTAGGTTGTCAGATAAGATTTAGAAGTTTGTCGGTATACAATGGCAGCAGCAAGCACAGGGCCAAGTGGATCGGCGGAACATGGTGGAGGCCTCAGTCCTGCAGTGGACGTAGTCAGGCTGATGATGATGATGATGATGATGATGATGATGATGATTGTTACCTGACTCAAATGTTGGTATACCTTTTGATATCTTCCTGTCTCTGGGTAGCAGACCTGTCTATAACGATTGTATGAAGATGCGTGTCAGAATTTAACTGGATACTAGCAACCGTGTTTTCGAGTATTTTTGAATTATTGCCATCGATGCCACATGGTGCGGTTATCTTGTGGTTATTTATTAGGTGTGCGACACATTTAATGCTTACTTCTATAGAGTGCTAATATTGCTAGGTAAACTCCTGTACTTCGAGAAGTTCTGACCGATCTTCCGAGGTGAAATTAGAAAAAAATATGAATTGAAAGTTGAGGTGGACTGAGAACCTGGGAGAGGAGTGTTGTTAGTGCCATGCAAAGAGATAATGTTGTCGTCATCCGGGTTTCTGATGCACCAGATTTTTTGCGCGGAATAAACTTAGAAAGCGATGGCTAGTCATAAGAAGAGTATTTATCTTTAGCTGAAGATATGGCCCAAGAGTAAAGTTTGAGGCTTGCTCTGTACTTGTCCCAAGCTGCTTGCATGCGCAATCGTTACCGCCCATATTTCCTTATGACCATGTAGTGGGTGCATAACAATTTTGAAACCATTTCACACGTATATTTGCTCGTGGTTTAAACTTTCGTACCATTCACTATCGAGGATATACGAAGAGCTCTGCATGAACTCAATGGTGAATGGGCACCGGACCCGGTTAGTGTAAACAACAAATCACGCAGAAATTTTGAGGATGAGTCGGTCAAGTTTCTCGCGGAAGAAATCAACCGCGTATGGAAGGAAGGCGCAGTGCCTAAGCAGTGGAATATTTCTTGGGTCATCCTCATTCCTGAGGCAGGCAAGCCACCAAGTTTGGAAACCCTACGGCCAAACTCTCTTACATCTTGTGTGGGGAAGGTGATAGAGCATGCCACTCACAGAATCACAGGATTTATCAAAGAAAACGAGCTGGTTCCCCGTCACACAGTGATATTTAGGCCCAGTCTTAGGATGCTCTGAGGCTCGTCAAGACTCAGATACTCGACAGTAACACCAGAGAGACGAAGGCTATTCTCGGTATGGACCTGGAGACAGCGTTTGATAGCATATATTGTTCATACATCCACCCCGCAACCACAAACCTAGTCCTCGGCGCGGTCCTTCTTGCTTTCGTTCGTTCTTTCCTGGAAGGATGAAGCGCCCTGGTGAAGGCCGGTGAGATCGAAAGAAACAAAATGGAACTATGCAATCCCTCCAAAAGGGTCCGTGATTTCACTGAACATCTCCATGATGGTTCTATCAGAAGGCCTGAGAAGATTCGTGCATCGTACATACCATTTACGCGGACTACATCACAATCTGGTGCACTATAGGTATCGAAGAGTACGTTGAATCTGCCCCACAGGAAGCTATCGACTACGCAGAGTTCTTTCTGCAGGACACATGCCTCTGGTGCTCACCGAGTAAATCAGAGCTGCTCTTGTACAGACCCATGAGGCGAGGACACAAGCCAAGAAACTGAAAGTTTTTGGCACAGATCGACAATAAAATGCACGCAAAGAGTGGAGACAGAATCCCTAGGGTCGCGTCGATTCCCATGCTTGGCATCGTCATGCAGTCATCGGGCACCGATAACCAAACGATACTCTGGCTCGCGAAAAGGGTGGCCAATACTATCGGCCCCATCATGAGGGTTGCCAACAGATGCAGTGGTATCACACAAAACAGTCTGGTCAGGCTCATTCAGGTGCTATTGTACCTGTTTACCTACGTTTGGGTCATGCTTGTCTCGCAGAAGGCTGAGCAGGATAAACTAAACGCCAGGAGTCAGAGATGCATCAAGAGTGCCCTTCGTATCTGAAACTACACGCATACTGAACGGCTCCTTCTACTGGGAATGCAAGTATACACTCAATCAGATAACGGAGGCACAAGGGAGGGAAAAAGTCATTAGACTCTTGCGAACGAAGGCTGGGAGGCAACTCCTGATAGATATTGGTATCCCACCAGTCATTGTGAACGACAATGACCAATGGTGGACTAGACGAAAACGTCAGCAAATCATCGTTTCCTCAACCCACGTAATATGCACCCAGTGCAAAACATGCGAAAAGGACGGGCCAGGGCGGTGGTGATCCTTCGCCGGACATCATAAATTCCCGGGGGGACTTGTTTTATCGATGCGGCCTGGTAAGAGAACAGCAACAAATAGGCCGTGGTGTCGGTCGACGAAGCCTGCTCAGTCATCAAAGCCGCGTGAATCAAATGTTCCTTGACAAGCGCTGCGGAGCAGATAACTATCGACTTTGCTCCCCTCGACGACAATCGTGCCCAGACAGTGGCCCGTGCCTTTGTCAAGGAAGCATGCTGAATTCTCGGTGAAAACGACATCTCTAACCACATCTTAGTATAGTCCCCTGCCCATATGGGACATTTTGAAGGAGGCCCCCACCCCTCCACAACAAGCTGGTCCACTAGCAGGCGGATAGAGGAGCATGACTTCTGCGTCCACAAAATCATTTATGCCCACAACGTCGGGCAACAGAGATCAGCCCCCGACATATAAAGAGATTACGCAGCACATCTACTCAAGCAGGAGAGTCGGTCCCCCTCCTCACAAAAAGCTACACAGCGCCGAAGCAACGACTCGTACTCTTATTAATGGATTCATATCCAAATCTGGCCTTCATTATAAAGTTCACCGGGATACTTACACCAGCAGCTCGTGGCCCCACTGTGGCGAAGTAGCTAATTTAGAGGAGATGCTCTGGCGACACCCTTCTTTACTGGGCAGTGATCAAGCCAGCCTACCCAAGTGGTGCTCCGTCATGAGGAGCCTCAACAAGGGGCCGTTCAGAGAGCACACGATCACACTGTCGACTGCTTTTTTTTAACGACGATAGTCCTTTTGGGGTACTTTGATGCAAAAATTTTGGTCTGTCTGTTTGTCTGTACATTTGTCTCTTTGTCCAACAATATGATACCCCAAATAGCCCCAATCGTTAACTCCAACGACCAACCCTACATGCAGCACCAACTAATGTTTCTCAAGTTTCAGCGTTCATTCTTGTGCAATAAACGATTGAAAAGCAATTAGTGCGTAAATCTGAGGCACCATAACAACACGTCAATATTCTGTATGTGTATCTATACTAGAGAAGGCATGCATAAGTAATTCAAAGGACCGTAGCGTTTATCACACTGCACTGATAATGCAACGCTAAGCTCAAAAAGGCAAGTGCTTCCAACGCTTTGCTTAGACGACGTGGTGGTGGCACCTGTATGTCGCTTTTTGTCTTAAACCTTATTGCCTCCGAGACAGGCGCGCAGCCCTTTTTTCATTTTTGAAGGTAGCTGCCAGATAGCGCTCGTGTCTAACGTGCCTCGATGCGCTCGTTCGCCTTCGCTGCACGGATCGAGACAATCTAGCGCAGCGCTTCCAGAATGCAATTAACCAATTTTCTCGCGCAGAACATCAAATAAACGTTTATTTGACTCACTCAAGAAGCAAGACCATCGTCCTTCGATAACATTTGCAGTGAAACATGCAGATACGGGGCCATTTTTTTCTGATTGATTGTATAGCGATATCATTTTAGCGGCGGTCAGTCTTAGCCTTCCTGTACCCACGTGGGAGAAGCCCACTGCGCGCTATTAGCTTCTCTCAGGGCTCCCACTTAGGTTCCTCCATCCAACACCCATTCATTTCGTACATTTAACTGTTCTAACCGACCCAAAAATTGCGTGTAGTTCACTGTGACCATACATAACACAAAGGAAAATTTTTTTGCAAAAGAAAATATGCTTAATAACATACCGTGATACCATTTTTTATTCTTAGAGCTTCGTGCGCCATCTATCAATCGTGGTTCAGCTTTGAGACATGTGCAATGATAATTGCAGTAATCACCGTCAGGGTCCAAGAGTAAACAGCTATTATTTTATTATGTATTGTAACACGGACTGAAAGAGCGAGAAAGAAGAGGAGGTACCACGCTCTCGAGCGATGGTGATTCGGCAGTGACGGTTGAGCTTGGTTGATTCTTGGCCAATACCCTTGCCACTAACAATAGGAGAAAAACAACAAGAACAACGACGCTTGAGCGCTCACAAACAAACATAGCCGTCGATGGCTGTGAGAACAAACCGAGGGACCAGCACATTCTTCTTTATGGCGTTTGTACGATCAGGCTCGACAAGTCCAGTGCAAGGTTCTGAGTGCGCGTGAGAAGAGCATACGGGTACAAACACTGCTGCTCGCCAAGGGATCGTCACATCTTCAGACAACGAAAGCGCATCGATGGGCAGAGTCGGAAAATCGTCAACTATTGCAGCGGGCAACGTACTTTGTAGGAGATTCTCTCCGGTCTCACAGTAAAGCGTAGCGCCGCATTCATGAAGGAGGTCTATCTCTAAAATGACGTCATGAGTTGCACGAGCCAGTACAGTGAATTCAACTCGGAAATTTTGTCCACCAGTCATCAGTACAAGTGAGCAAATACCAACGGGGCATAACGCTTCGCCTCCAACTCCACGAAAAGTTTTTTTACGATCCCACGCGAACATTACTTTGTGGCCCAAGAAACGATGCTTGAAACGAAGACTCATAACTGAAATAGCAGCGCCAGTGTCTACAAGAGCAAGAGTGTCTACACCGTCTGTACACACACACGCTTTGTTCATCAACTTCACAGCAGAAGGAGGAATTGGCGAAACGTTCCGTCCCGCAACCGCTTCTACATCGGTCGCACAAGCTAGTTTCCCGACTGATGCGGCGAAGGCGACCGACGACGCGGAAACGGCGACCGGCAGGAACGTGTCGGAGGCGGCGTCAGGCTTCGCTCAGAGGCGGGGGACTCGCTGCAAAATTCATTGCTGTCGTGAACGGTGGTCTGCTGGGTGAGAGGTCCAGGTTTCGTGTATACGAGGCGGATACGTCGAGAAACGTGCTGACACAGGCGTTCCGTGCATATGAGCCGGGCACGTCAAAAAACGCGGCAGCGCAGGCGGCCGGCTGAGGCAGAAGCGTGAAATAAGCCCTGGAAACCGCATGCCTAGCGTACGGAGACTTGTCGGCTTACATTACCAGGAGCAGAGGTGGAAGAAGTACGCGGAGAAAGCTTGTGCTCCGCAGGAACATTTCGTGATGACGCATAGTAGCCTTCTGGTAGAGGCCTGGTTGACGACGGTCGGAAGTCTGCAGCGGCACGTCGAGATTATCACATCCAGTGGTGGCCGTGACCCATCGGGGAAAACAGAAGCGGCGGGGTGAAATCTTGTACATTTTTATCTCTTGTACATTTTTGCTCAAATACAGGGGAAGTTCCGTGCCCTGACACACGCTCCTCCAATTAGAGCGATGGCGTCAACCTGGGCGACAGATACCACCAGCGGCGGGTGTAATTTTTTGCTCCCACCCGCCACCTGCAGTTCCTGTGCGTGGTCGGTTTTCGACGTGGCGCTATCGCATCCAGTAGGGAGGTGGTTTGGGGCACGCGGCGAATGATCATTGGTGGTGAACGTCACCTGCTTGAAGTCGTGCGAGCTCTTCTCAAACTACCCGACGTACGAGGAAAAGAATGTCTTTGCAGGCGGCGACGTCCATACTTGTAATAGTGGGTACATTGTCCAAGCGCCTGTGCTTGGGTGAAATTCTCTGGGTCTTCAACGCCTCGAACGCGCGACACTGCTGTCTGAAAATAGAAGAAATGTTCAAGTTTTCTTTCGTTATCAGAAAATTGTACCCGTCCTTGGCGATGCCTTTGAACAAATGACCGACTTTGTCTTCGTCAGACATATTCGCATTGACTATCCCGCCAAGCTTCAATACCTCTTCAATGTTGGTTGTGCACGTCTCGCCGGGCAACTGAGCCCTACGTGACAGCGTTTGCTCAGCTTTCTTTTTCATGGAACTAGTGTCCCTAAGGCAGGCCTTCAGTTCCTCAACAAATACACCCCCCGTGGTGAGGACATGTTCATGGTTCTCAAACCAAAGCAAAGCGGTCCCGGCAAGGAAGAATACTACGTCCACGAGCTTCGCCGGCGCGCCCGATTCGTAGTAGCGGCTCGCTCTGCCGTAGTGTTTCAGCCAATCGTCCACGTCTTCGTCAGTTATACCTGAATATATCGGTGGTTAAGGTGGCCAGTAGTCTGCTGGTCGAGGTCAACGGCCACCTTGTGCCGTGTCGGTGGCACTATTGGATGCAGCAGCGTAGTATGTCAACGGGATTGCTGTGTCGTCTTTCATGGTGATGTTGTCCGGGGGTAGGCCAGCTGATGTAGTCCGGGGGTAGGCAAGTTCTTTTCCGAAGAACTTCTGCTGCGGGGTCCAGGAAGGCAAGTTACCCAGCACAGCTTCACCAAAGCTGTTAAGAATGTGATGGGTTTATTTACACTGAAAATATCAGCGCTCAACAGTCACTGTCAACGCAGTCTCAGAGCCTGTTCTTCTACCAGCCGAATTCCAACTGGGAACGTTTGAGGAGCAGGCCACAATTGACATCAGAATGGTCTAATAGTCTCCAGCCACCAGTCAGACTGCGCCCAGCTGCTCAGCCGAGATGAAACGTATGCTCAATTAGTCCTTGCCTTCTTCCTAGCAGGATGTCCCCGAGGAGGTGCTTACACGCTACGCGGGCGTCTGATTTCGCTCAAGACAAACGTTGTTTCATGTTGCCCGAATCCCGTATGCACCACCGCATCAACACGGGAGATGCTACACCGATACGCCAGAAACCCTATCGCGTATACCCGTCAGAAAAGCAAGTGATCACCGATGAGGTCAAGGACATGCTGCAGAAAGGCGTTATTTAAGAGTCAAGCAGTCCCTGAACAGCTCATGTTATAATGGTAAAAAAAAGACAGACAACTCTTGGCGATTTTCTGTAGACTAACGCCGTCTCAACGCCGTCACAAAAAAAGACGTGTATCCGCTACCACGCATCGATGATGCTGTTGATTGCCTGCACTCGGCCGCATACTTTTCGTCCGTCAACCTAAGGTCTGGATACTGGCAAATATCAATGCATCTGTCTGACAGAGAGAGGACTGCTTTTGTCACGCCTGACGCGTTGTTTGAATATAACGTTAAGCCATTTGGCTTATGTAATGCTCCAGCTACCTTCGAGTGATTCATGGACTCCATTCTTCGTGGTCTCAAACGGGAGATATGTATGTGTTATCTCGAAGATGTAATTATTTTTCGCAAGACATTCCACGACTACAACCATCGGCTTCGCGTTGTTCTAGATTGTGTCAAACAAGCTGGTCTCATTTTAAACGCAAGGAAGTGTCATTTTGGTGAGCGTCAAGCCCTTGTCCTCGGATATCTAGTCGACAGGGACGCTATATGGCCAAACCCGCAAAAGATCAGGTCACGTCGGACGGGTTATTTGAATTTCACGTTGTGCCGTTTGGCTTATGTAATGCCCCAGCTACCTTCGACCAATTCATGGACTCCATGTTTCGCGGTCTCAAATGGGAAATATGTATGAGTTATCTCGATGACGTAATTATTTTCGGCAAGACATTCCACGGCCACAACTATTGGCTTAGCGTTGTTTTAGATTGCGTCAAACAAGCTGGTCTCATTTTCAACTAAAAGAAGTGTCATATTCGTGAGCGTCAAGCCCTTGTGCTCGGATATCTAGTCGACAGGGATGTTATACGAACAGACCCGCCAAAGATCAATGCTGTCCGAGACTTCAAGCAACCAACATCTGTGAAGGATCTCCGTAGCTTCGTGGGCCTCTATCCTTACTTTCGCCGGTTCATCAAAGACTTTGTACAGCTTGCTCATCCTCTGACAGAGTTGCTCCACAAAAACACCCTATTCCGATGGACCGTTGAGTGTGAGGCTGCTTTCGAGTAGCTGAAGTATTTGCTTACTTCCGGGCCCCTTTTGGGCCAATTGGACCCGGAGGCACTCACGGAACTGCATACAAATGCTATTGGTATCAATGTTGGTGATGTGCTCAGTATCACGACAGCCGCCAGCCCATCGTGGCGTATGCAAGTCGTACTTTGACTAAGGTGGAGAGAAATTATACGGTCACCGAACTGGAATGTCCCGCAGTTGTTTTCGCCGTCCAAATGTTCAGACCTTATTTGATGTTGATGCTGATGACCTCAGATGAATGGCGCTCACCCACAGAAGGGGGTTGGGCCAAGAACCGGGCGGCAGGATACTTAAATGAAACGAAAATGAAATTAAAGCCAATACGAAAATTTACTTTAGAGATAATACTACCAATAAACAAAATTGTTTCCTGAGCAAGCGGTAAAACTATCTCTCGTTTTTCACAGACATCGCTACGAATTATAAACTAAAGATCTGAAAAGTTTAGGGTTCACTAGCACGATAATCTTTTAGTTGCATTGATGTAATCAAACACAGTGGAGCCTACAGCCCTGTGGCAGTAACCAAATGAAGTGCCGCCAAGTGATAAAAGTACTGATAGATTTACTTGTATTCCTAGCTTTTGTAATGGGGCTACTAAAATATTTTTCTCTGATAACAGTAACAATGATAGAATAAAAATAAATGTTCAATTCTTTCAAATTTGTTGCAAGAAATGCACAACGGTGACGCCTTGAGTCGAGCTTTGTTAAGGAAATAATTTAGTTGTGGAACTGTAGAGCGCAATCTGGTATAAGTGACCTCTAACTGGCGAAATACACACCACTGTTTATTCCAGAAATACCTCAGATGCTCGAAATCTTTAAATTTATCCAAATTACCTATTCCCCATTGCAGACAAGCATTTCGGAACCATACCACTGTCACGTAAGCCGTATTTAGAAAAATTAGGATGGTGGGCCCACTCTCGGATACAGCTGCTAAAGAGTCCGCCATTTCGTTTAAATATAATCCGCGGTGGCCCGGTACCTATAGCAAATGCAGTTTTTTTTTGCGTTTTTCGGTACTACATGCCGAAACGTATTCATCAGCTCTGCATTTGCTTCCGCAGAAAGTGCATTACATACTAATAACAAATCTGTAATAACTGCTAATGATTCGCTTGAGGGCAATTTGCGTATGGAGAGAATAATAGCTAATAATTCTGCAATGAATACAGGGGTGTAATCTGGGAGTCGAATTGAAAAGGACCAGTCCAAAGAAGGAGAGAAGATGCCAACCCCAGCCTTTTTTTTTTGACACAGATGCATCAAACGCAATGATATTGCTTATCTCAAGGTGAGCTAGATAACCTGCTAACTGTTTTTTAAGTACCTTTCTGCCAATTCTTTCGCGTTATGAGGAAATATATCGTCAAATAGTATGCTAAGCAATGACTTTAGGTTGTGTATTCGACCAATATGTTTAATTTTTACGTTAATTTGCAGTATTGGTGCTTGTGCAAATATTATTTGCGGGGTGTGTAGTCGCGACCAATTTATTTCGAAAAATAAAGCCGGTTCTTGAATGAAAACGTAAAATGAGAGCCTTTGATGTGAACTGTATATCTTTAAGAATGCTGGCACAGCAAGAATTTTAAACCTATTTAGCAAAAAAATTAGAACACGTTATTATATTATTATATTATATTATTATAATATTATGATATAATAATATTATATATTATATTATTATTATTATTATATTAAATATAGAACACGTTATTTGCAACAAATTTTGGGTGACCCAGACACAAACGCAACGCTTCTCTTTCCAGCAGTAATCAGGGTGTCATTTTATAAGCTGCACTGCCAGAAAATAATACACATCCGAATTCTATGATCAGCCGCATATAAAGTTAATATATCATCATTAGCACATCTCTTCTTAAACCCGCTCTATGGTTTGCGCGCTTCCGTATATAGCCACCCCATGGCCTGTGTTGCCTTGGAGTACACATCATCAATGTGGCTTCTCCAATTTAATCTGTCATTATATAGGATGTCCAAATATTCAAGGGATTTCGCCTGCGGAACGAGCTCATTACTGTATATTAACAAGATGTAGATAGGCTGCAGAAAATATTATGCAAGAAGCGCACTCTTCTTTACGTTCAGGGTCATATGAATATTTTTAAGCCGTCTTTCTTTTATATTGAGATAATTTTATAGACTCTCGTATAGAGATTGGAGGTAGGTATTACTTGCAAAGAAAGCAATATAGTCCACGTACACATATTTGTACGGCCGGCTATTCAAGATTGTCACTGATCATCATTCTCTTTGTTAGCTCGTTGGACTACGTGACCCAACTGGCCAGTTGGCTCGTTGGACCTCACACCTTCAAGAATGTAACTTTTCTGTGACCAACAAGAGCGGTCGATGTCACGCAGACGCCGACTGCCTATCTCGTTTCTATCACCGACTGTGGATGCTGATGATGAGGATTTTGATTACTACCTAGCTGCGATTTCATCCAACTTCCCAAATTTGGACGTCTTCCGTCACGAGCAACAGCGTGATCCTTCGCTGAAACCTATGATTGATGTGGCTCATAGCTCTAAACGCGCAATGCCATTCATGATTCATGGCTCCCTATAGCGCAAGAATCACTTTAGCCATGGTTCCACACTATTGCTCGTCGGGCCAGAATGCCTGCGTCTTGCAATATTCCAAGCCATGCACGATGACACCACGTCTGGGCACCTTGGATTTGCCCGAACGCTTCACCGTATCCGACAACGTTTTTACTGGCCTGGACTCTGGAAGACCACCAAGCACTACGTCGCAAGTTGTGATGTGTGCCAACGCCACAAACAACCTACCACATCATTTGCCGGCCCACTGCAGCCGGTTGAGTCACCGACATCACCATTCAAAAAAGTCGGCATAGATTTACTGAGCCTTTTCCCCAAGTCTACCACCGACCGCCGCTGGATTATTGTGTGCGTAGATTACCTGACGCGGTATACTGAAACGATGGCGGTTGCTTCAGCCACATACTCTGATGTGTCATGGTTTCTTCTGCACTCGATCATACTCCATCACGGGGCCCCTCGTGTGGTGATAAGTGATCGCGGCAGGCAGTTTACCACTGACGTTGTCGAAGAGTTTCTGCGGCTTTGTGGGTGCCAGTATCAGTATTTCACGCCATACCATTGTGGCATACTTTTCTTGTTCTGCTGGCACGACACACTTGGGACATAAGATAGTAGTGGGTAGTCGGCTGAGGAAAAAAAAGGGGTAGTTGGAACAAATGGCGCAGATGCATCATCAGATCATCATCACATGAATGGCCTCACAGAGCGCACCAATCGTACCACCATCAACATGCTTTCGATGTACGTTGCGGCGGATCACAAGAACTGGTATGCCGTATTACCTTTTGTTACATACGCCTTTAATACCGCGAAACACGACGACGACGACGACGACGACGGTGATGATGATGATGATGATGATGATGATGATGATGATTATGATGATGGTATATGTTGTTTAATGGCGCAAGGGCCTTGATCGCCTAAGAGCGCCAGGATATGATATCGGATCGCAGCAATGGTTATGTTGAATGGCTGTAAAAGGGCATAAGATTCTGCGCTATAAACGCCCGTAAGATATATATTCATTAAAATCATGAAAGTGAAGTGAAGCATGCCTGGTGATAATGAGTTGTAAGTAATCATGACACCATAGATAGGAGTGTTATATTAGCAACAATGCCTCGCCAGCGCCCTTGGTCCCAAGGGCCGGGAGACAGTTGCTCTCTTTGGATGTAGCATCCGCAGCAGTAGCCTTCTTTCAGAGGCCACGCTACCGATCACTTGAGTAGATAACATGGAAAGTTACTTCTTTTAAAAATGCATTCAATGCATTATATTTAAAAAGAGGTTCGCAACCAATAAACAAAGCTGGATGAAGGGGTATGTGTTCCTCGAACGCTAGTTGAAAATATTTTTTCCTGTAACCCACTAACTCAGAGCATTCAAGCAGTATGTGGAGTACGGTAAGTGGATGGCCAGATCTGTGACAGCTGGGTGGGTCGCCACCGGACAAAAGGTGTGTGTACGTGCTGTGTGTGTGTCCTATTCTAAGCCGACAGAGACTGACCTCTGTACGGCGCGTTTTCGACGTGGGTGGCCAGTTATCGAAGTATGGTTCGATCAAGTGTAACTTGTTATGAGTTTGTAGATCCCATAACTTCTGCCAGGAAGCCCCTAGCTTTTTCCGTATGTTTGGTTTTAGGTCCATTATAGGGACAGCAACTAAGGAGTTGGCAGTGTTTCCGTTGATTGACGTGGCGAGCTGGTCAGCGAACACATTTCCTTCGACCTCGTGGTGTTCTGGCACCCAGCACACGACGATATGTTGCTTGGAAGCATAGACCGCGCACAGCATTAAATACAGGGATATAATTACAGGGTTTCAATGTTTTTTTTAGATTTTTCAACGCTATTACGACACTCAGGTAGTCTGTGTATATAACTACCGTTGGCGTATTCAATTCTTTGATGTGTTGAACGGCTACAAATAACGCGTAAGCTTCGGCTGTGAAAATGCTTGTGCTGGTGAACAGAACGCCGGCATCCGAGAAGGATGGGTCGACCGCCGCATTGGACACGCCAGTATGGGACTTGGATGCATCAGTATAATATTCTGGACAGTCATATTTATGTTGCAGCTCTAAGAAATACATCCGAATGTGTATGGGGGAGGCATGCTTTGTGACAGCTATGAAAGATGTGTCACAGTCTATAACCGGCCACTGCCATGGGGAGCCGCAGAGCGGGGGGGGGGGAGGGGGGCTGAGGCGGTATTCAAGGAGTGGGACATCTGTTTCTTCAGCTAGGTCTCTAACACGCAGCGAGAAAGGGCGTGCTATTTCGGGCCGATTGCAAAAAAGTTGAAAGCTGGACAGGTCGTTGATGGTGGAATATGCGGGTTGCTGTCTGTTGGCATTTACTTTAAGGAAATATATGAAGCAAGATTACACTCTTTGCAGATGTAGTGACCACTCTTCCGATTCCACAAGAAGGCTTTCAACTGGGCTTGTTCTAAAGGCGCCTGTGGACAGGCGGATGCTTTGATGATGAACAGGGTCCAACATTTTCAGAGCGCTTGGTGTGGCAGAGTGATAGACTATTGCCCCATACTCAAGGCTTGAGCGTATAGGGCTTCTATACAGATTCATGAGGCACTTTCTGTCGCTGCCCCACAATGTTCGTGATAGCATCTTTAGGATATTCATTGTTTTCAAGCATCTATTTTTAAGATGTTTTATGTGCGGTACAAAGGTTAACTTCGCATCTAAAATTATACATAGGATCTTGTGTTCTGTGTTTACCGGTAGACGCTCACCCTTAACGACCACTTCAGGATCAGGGTGAAAGCCTCTTTTTCGTGAAAAAAGGACACAGGTGCTTTTCTGTGGGTTCAGTTTGAACCCGTTTTCATCAGCCCATTTGGATACCTTGTTAAGGGCAAGCTGAACCTGTCGCTCACAGATCCCAAGAGAACACGATTGAAAACATATCTGCACAACGTCCACATATGTTGAATAAAAGATATTACGTAAGATGTACAGACGGAGAAAATTCATTTTTATAATAAAGAGCGTACAGCTGAGCACCCCACCCTGTGGCACTCCGGTTTCCTGTACAAATGTTCGGGACAGAACATTGCTCACTCTAACGCGGAATGTACGATCAGACAGATAGCTTTCAATGACACTGAACATATTACCGTGTATACCTATGTGTGAGAGGTTTCTCAATATTCCAAACCTCCACGTAGTATCGTAGGCCTTCACCATGTCGAGGAACACAGATAAGAAAAAAACTGATTATGAACAAAAGCCTCACGTATGTGTGCCTCGATACGTATAAGATTGTCGGTGGTAGATCAGCCCTCTCTAAACCCGCACTGGTATGGGTCGAACAATTCGTTTGTTTCTAAGTAGTGGAGTAAGTGCCAATTAATCATTTTTTCAAATAGCTTGCAGAGGCAGCTTGTTAACGCTATAGGTCTGTAACTTGATACAGAAGAAGGATCCTTTCCCTGTTTCAAAATTGGAATTATAACAGCCTCCTTCCAGGAGGAGGGATCACATTTGAAAACCACATCCGATTATAGAGAGAGAGGAGGGTTTTTTTAGTTTCAGAGGGTAGTTCCTTCAGCATCGCGTACATTACGTTGTCAGAACCTGGGGTAGATGTATCACAGCAGCTGAGTGCTGTTCGCAGTTCTAAGCAGAATGGTTCATTATATGCCTTAATTTTTGCGGAATTCCTTTCTAACTTTTGTTTTTCTATTCGTGCTTTGTAATTCTAGAAGGTTTCGGAGTAGTGTGAGGAGGTCGATATGTGTTCGAAATGTGTGCCAAGAAAGTTGGCTTGATCCTCCAAGCTTTCCCCAAGGCTTATTTACTAGTGGCAGGGAATACGCTTGTTGGCACTTAATTTTCTTTACCTTATTCCACAATTTTTCCTTATCTGTGTATAAGTTGATACTCGATGTAAACTTTGTCCAGCTCTCTCGTCTAGCTTGTCGACGCGGTAGCCCTGCCTGCGATTTGACCTGCTTGAAAACTTTCAGGTTTTATGCTGTTTGGGAATCGCGAAGCTACGCCCATGCTTTGTTCGCAGTGGTCCGTGCTTTCCTGCGTGCGTCATTCCACCATGGGACTCGCCGTTTAGAAGACATGCCGCTCGTTTCGCCAATACTTTTAGATGTGGCATCAAGTATAAAAGCTGTAAAATACGTGACAGCGTCATCTATGGTCAGGGCAGACAGCTCAGTCGATGTCATGTGTGTAAGAGTTCTATACCCTTCCCAATCAGCTGAGTCAATCTTCCATCGAGGAACCTGCAGGGATAGTTGATCTTTGTTCGGCGCACTCAGGATGATTGGGAAGTGGTCACTCCCAATAGGGTTTTTAAGAACGTTTCACGTAAAAATAGGTAAAAGGAACGGTGATGAAATGCTAAGATCTATGGAGGAGTACGTGTTGTTTGCAAGGCTAAAACACGTAGGCTCCTTTCTATTTAAAAGACGTAAACTAGAAGATAAAAGGAGCTGTTCAATTAGACGTCCTCGCGAATCACAATGAGCATCGCCCCACAGGACATTGTGTGCTATAAAATTACCTAGAACCAGCAACGGCTCTGCGAGTTCATCTAATAATGATTCTAGATCACGTCTGTGTAGCTGTTGATGCGGTGGTATGTACACAGAACATATGGTAATGAGTTTGTTAAAAAGTACAGCCCGAATGGCCACCACCTCAATTGCCGTTTGGAGCTTCAAATGCTGGCGTGCTATACTTCGATCAGCTATTATGGCCACACCGCCAGATTACGACAGAATCCTCCCGGCCTTCTCGGAAGATATTATATTGCCGTAGGAAGTCCTTGAGTTTGGTAGGTAAGTGTGTTTCTTGCCCGCATAGCACTTTCGCGTTAAACTTTCTCAGAAGTTCTTGGACGTCATTTAAATTTCTAAGTATTCCTTTTACGTTCCACTGTATGATTTTGTCCATAGTAGAAAAAAGGAAAAAGTGCTGTGTGCAGAGAAGACGAAGATTAGCTCATTAACGGCAACTGTAATCGGCATTTTGTCCAATTTGGGGCGGTCGAGAGAAGCTCGACGCTCCTTGGACGCTTCCTGTACCGTTTGGCTTGAACTGGTGTCCATAGCCTCTTGCGAGGCACTGGACGCCCGCTCTATAGAGTGATCTGTGCGTCGCTTAGACTTCGCTTTGATCGACGAAGTCTTTGTCCCCACCGAGCTGGAGGTCGATGAGGCCCCCTTGGCCTCGTGATTGCCCTGGCTGCTGCCAGAGCTTCTAGAGGTCACTGGTGTGGAAAGGCTGATTGTGGGCAGGGCAGTGCCGGCTGCTCCCGCCGTAGGGGCTTGTGGCGTTGGCCTCGACACGCTAGGCGCGGTCCGGGCAACTGCCAAGGGCCTTTGTGGTGCCGCCCTCGTTGCACCACTTCGGCGAAAGGTGTTTGTAGTGCTAATGATGACGAGATCCGTTGTGTTCCTTCCCTCAATGTGATGTTTTCCTTAACTTGCGTTGGCCTCGACACGCTAGGCGCGGTCCGGGCAACTGCCAAAGGCCTTTGTGGTGCCACCCCTCGTTGCACCACCTCGGCGAAAGGTGTTTTTAGTGCCAATGATGACGAGATCCGTTGTGTTCCTTCCCTCAATGTGATGTTTTCCTTAACTTTTATATTTATTATTTCTTTTTTTTCAGGCTAGGCACGCTCTGGAGTATGCGGGGTGACTACCTTCGCAGTTTGCACATAGGACCTCGTCATGACTACATTCAAAGCACTGGGGCCGGTTGTGCCACACACACATCAGCTGCCCTCGGCAGGTCGGGGATGCATGACCAATTCGCTTGCATTTGAAACAACGCCTCGGGTTTGGATTGAAGTGTCGGACAAGAATTTTTATTTAGCCAGTTTCGAGAGTCTCAGGTAAAGTGGTTGAGCTGAAGGTGAGTATCAAGTGCTTTGTTGCTATTTCATTGTTGTTACGTCGGATTTTGATGCGCTGGACATCTATTACACCTTGATCCTTCCATTCATCAAGGAGCTCTTCTTCACTCAGTGTCATAAAATCTTCCTCCGATACCATGCCCTTCACTGTATTCATGATACGATGTGCGCTCACAGAGACGGGGATGTTACCAAAGGCTACAAGGTGCGAGAGTTTATTGTACTGTTCCTTGTCTTTTAATTCGAGAAGCAGATCTCCACTTGCCATCTTCGTGGCCTTATAACCGGTTCCAATGGTCTCTCAAGCACTTGGCCACAAGGAAGGGTGAGATTGCTCTAGCTTTTGTAGATGATTGTTTGCAGTGGAGGACATGGTATTTTGGGAAAGTTTCTCTGTTTTTGGGCCAAAGTAGTGAAGTTGCATCGGTGCGTACCCTTTTCGAGGCACGATCAGTTAGAGAGGGGGTCGAGGATCCCGTGGGAAAATGTGGATTTTTCGGAAAGGATGCCTACCACCAACCACGGAGTCCAACAAGGGGACGTGGCAAAGCACGTGAACATGTCTGCGCAACGCCAGCAGTACACAGTTACTATAACCCAATATGGTTTACCCTAGTTTGGAAAGCCACACAAGGTTAACCCTTGCTGCCAGGAAAAACAGAATAAATTGAAGAGAGCAGAGAACAGGAAAGATTGAAAGTGAGCGGGAAAGACGAAGATGAAGAGAGGGAGAGACAAGAAAAGACGACTGCCAGATTCCGCGGGGTGGGTCAGCCCAGGGGTGCCGTCCACGTGAAGCCGGGGCCAAAGGGATGTGTTGCCGCCGCTGGGGGGCCTTAAAGGTCCAATCACCCAGCATTGGCTCAGGATCCCTTTTTCCCCGGACACGGCTCAGCCACGCACGGCTAAGCGTGGGAGGGAGTCGAAACTCCCCCGTTAGCTCGGCTCCGTAGTGTCGCTACACACCAAACGCCTGCTTACGCAGACGCCCCTGCGGGGACCGCGAAACACGAGGTCGCAGGTTATACGCCTTTTTTTCTCTTCTATACTCGTCATCCTCAAAGTTTACTAGACATCATACTTTCTTTTTTGATGAACAAGAACGCCAGTGTTGCGCAGACTTTGTGTCATGCCACAGAAGCTCGTCGACTTGCTCGGCTCCGAACTTTTTCTGCCCACGCCCGTGCGAAAGACCGTTACGACGCAAAACACCCACATGTGACTTTCGCTAAGGGTGATCTCGCCTGGCTGTGGACGCCCGTTCGAAAGAAGGGACTTTGCCAGAAGCTTCTTTCCAAATACTCAGGACCACTCGTCTTTATTCAGTGCTTGAGTGTCGTCCCCTAAGTTGTTGCGAAAGTGACAGCTCAGGACCGGCGTTCACGTTAGCCACAAATTTTGCACTTAGTCCGATTAAAGCCCTACAACAAACGATCGCTTCTACTGGCTCGGTGAGTTTCGTCTTGCCCGGAGGAAAATGTAACGCGCACTGAAAGAGCGAGAAAGAAGAGGAGGCAGGACGCTCTCGAGCGATGGTCATTTGGCAGTGACGGTTGAGCGCTGGCATTTTCAGTGTAAATAAACCCATCACATCCGTAACAGTACTTTCAATTTATTTTTATGCACTAGAAGTTTATTCGAAACATATGCTCCAGCGATACAAGGATCCGAGCAATTGTTCATGAAGCAATTGGGCTGTTTCGGATTGTTGAGCATAGGGAAGGGAGAAGGTGAAATATCCTTTTACATGAGAGCTGTACTAGCGAACTGCGCGTAGGTTACTGCAGAAACGAGTGTTCTTTGAATGCGCGAAATCTTTGCGACGAGTTCTGTGCGTTCACGTGAAACGTCGTCCTTCGATGTTTTTGCAGCACGGAATGCAAAAATAAATCACATTCACAGACAACGTTCGGTTGCTTGCTGTTAAGGTGCGCTTCCTCGCTTCAGCATGGCGCGTTAGAAAAGGGACCAAATACTGCTATTGCGTAAGTGGTACTGCTACAGTGTACTACACTGTTAGAAAAAAAGGTTGGTATACTCACTAAGTACTAGCCTGTTACTTGCCACAGAATCCACTAACCAGCTAGTAAATGCAGCTGGTATATATAAGTAACCTTAGTGAAAGGCACCACCTCATTGGGCTCGTAACAAACACCAGCCCAAATACTGACAGGCTGGTAAAACCACTACGTCGTTGGGTAGTTGAAGTTGCTGCCTAGTTAGCAAGTGGATAGTGTGGACTCGAGTGGTTAGTTCATTACTAAATTGTTAGTAACCCCCGCAAGTTGACGTTTACGCCTATTTTGTTAAATGTCCGTGTGCGTGGCAACATCAATATAATTCCATTACAAAGGTATAGGATAAAAACGAATTGACATGGCCCTCAAAAATTAAATATTGCTTTTAATTACGTTATGTGACTATACTGGGGTAAGTGCGCATCTCAGCAACATACTTTTAGATAATTGAAGACATGATCATAAGATCAAATCAGATTCACATGTCTATGATCATTTGAATCTCATATGCTCCTATGGACTCATATAACGTATGAGTTCATATGAGCATATTATTTTTCTATTCACATGATTATATGAACTCATATGAGTGGATCACGAGAACATATGCACAAGTAAATCTTCAAGACTTCGGCATAGCAGAACAATACTGTAGCAGCAGCTTGATGACCATATATACCCCTGCTGTGGAACCACACACCGCGTACTGGTTAGCAATCACAAAATTTATGAGGTATATTGTTGTTTTCTATGCATCATCATGTCACCTTCTATTTACTTACGTGTGGGTCATTACGTAGCACGAAACTTTTATTCCAAGGTAGTCAATAAAATTAAAGCTTGCCTAAATATTGCTTAGGATGTCACCATTACGTCGAAATATACTGCGTAATCTTTGAAAGATCTCGCAACGTAGATGGCTTAGTAGTTGCTTAGTTAAGAACTCTAAGAAAGGTTCCCTGGTTAGTAATGAATAAAGTTACGAGCTGTACTAACTGGTGGCTGGTAAAAGTGTGCCGCGCAGGTAATAAAAAACTTCAGAAACTAGTAAACACACGCGTTCGCTAACTAATCACTAGCTTTTTTCTAAGATTCTAACAGCGCAGCGTACTATAAACCTTCCAGTTCACGGTAGCACTGCTTCACGCACACGCACCCAAAGCGCTTGGAAAGAATAGGGCGGTACGAGCTCACGTGACACACTACATGACCTCGCACCGCCAATAGCATCGCAGCGATTGCCAATCGCATCGGCAGCGGCGTTCACAAACATGTGATATTCTATACATTATCCAGTGCCTGTACGAAACTATTCGTACAATTAGGGTGTCTCAATGCACGCGCTGCCGCTTAGAGGGCGGTAATGGTTTGAAATGGTCTGCGTTGCCTCACCACGCGTGTCCACCATGTGTTTGCCCACACCACGCTTCATTTCCCCGTGCACGCGGTGCCTGCCACCTTGCCGCCATTCTGATTCGTAGCGAGTCCCACAACACGTTACTGCATCTGCAGGGCACATGCTGCGCGCCACAGCCACAGGGCACGGACCATTCTGGGAATGGATCTGCAAGGTGTTCTTTTTCCCGAATGATCCTAAAAGAGGGCTTTTATTGACAGTGCGAATAAAGAGTGACAACTTGGAGCCGACGAATGCTTCTCGTGTATGCAGCGGGAGTATTGCAAGCTTTGTTGCTGTTTCCTACAACTTTCCTTTGCTACGTGGGGTACCTTGGGGACAATTTCTGAAACGACGTGTATATTGCTAGTAACACTGCCACAGATTAGAATATTATCATTTATGACTTCGTGTTGGTGCGCGAGCTTCTTGCACCTTAACACGACCAAACATTCAGTGAGCTGGTAACCGCAAATGGTTTCATGGGATATGCACCATTATTGTTTTTTGCGTGCGCTTGGAAACCGTACTCTTGCTGTCACCGGCATCTTTGGTTTTTTTTTATGCATGAAGGTATGATTCTGAAATTGTCTCGTCTGTTGTGAACTGGAACAATTTACTTCGAAAAGTGTCTTGTGGAGCAAGAACCAGAAATAAAAAGTTTGGTGTTCCAGCTCGCATTGCTCACGTTAGCACGGTTTGATTACACATTTTTATACTGTTAGCACGATTAGCTCACGTTAGTATGTTTTGTTAGCATGCTCCGTGGGCGCCACTTGCCGCTCATTGCACTTCCCCACCAGCGGCAAGTTATCTAAATTTGGTCCACCTTTTTTGGTACTGGTAAACGCGCGTTTACACAAGAGAGACACGACACTGAAATGACCCCGCCGAAAACATGAGGCAGACGCAAACCATCGGCTGACGAGTCGTCCGCCGACAAAGTCGCCAGGCCTTATGATCACACTAGACCGATGGCAGCGACGACACCTGAAAAGACTGCATTTCATCGTAGTGTAACATGATGAGAGACTAAAAGACCAGAAAAAGACATCGGCAGACCTATCATCGGCGTGCAATGCCCTCTCAGAGGCTTCCGTGGCTTCTGAATAGGCAGCTCAAGCGCTCAACGGAAGCCTTTTCTTCGCTTCCCTATTGAGTCCAGCACCCCCGTCCCTCTTTATCACGGATTATGGCTTCACTTTGATGCCATTAGGGTCATTTGATACCGTCAGTTCATCCCTCCACCGCCACGGTTCCCCACGTAGTGGGTTGAACCACAAATACCAGCTGGAATGAATCGACCAGACATCATCAGTGCACAGAGCGCGCGAAGAAGACGAGGCCCTGTTCTGGTGGTGGCCATGACGAGCAGCTCGACCGAAATATCCAAGGACCACCCGTCCACTGGGCGACCCGGCCTGAGGAAGTCCGACTCGTCCACCAATGCAAGGAGCATCCTCCGATCCCCGAAGGGCGGCAGCAAGCAGTGAGTCGGTGCTACACCCGATGGGGGCATTGGGTTCGCACTAAATGGAATCTACTGGCGCAGACGACGGAGGGGGGGAAAAGGGAGTCTTCGAGCTTCTCAGAAGCTTTTCCTTCGACCGGGTGGCCGCTTAGTCACGCACGAACACACACGCACGCACGCATCCACACGAAAAGTATAGTTGTACCCGCCCACCCATTCTGAAAAAGTTTCTGGCTATGCTACTTCTGAATATCTATCTATCTATCTATCTATCTATCTATCTATCTATCTATCTATCTATCTATCTATCTATCTATCTATCTATCTATCTATCTATCTATCTATCTATCTATCTATCTATCTATCTATCTATCTATCTATCTGTAGGCACCTACGCCTGGATGCTCTCATAATCATCCCTTTACCTTGGGGTGAACCAAAATTATTATTTAATAACTCTTTGCAGACAAAACAAACAGTGTTCTACACTCGCCGTATTGGTAACAACTGGCGTTCACGGCCGATCTCGCGTTTAAATGTACAAATATACTACATTGTATCCTATAAAGTGACGGAGGATAGATAGATAGGTATATAGATCGATCGATCGATCGATAGATAGATAGATAGATAGATAGATAGATAGATAGATAGATAGATAGATAGATAGATAGATAGATAGATAGATAGATAGAAATCCTGTGAATGCCTACCATCCGCCAAGAAATGCTTCTAATTTAATAGGAAACATTGATCGCCTACACGCTGGTTGTCTTTGTCGCGATTGTTCACGCAGTGCTTGACTAATAGATATAGCTGTGTTTAATGTTAACAGATGCAAGGTCTAGCTGATTTCATACCCGAAACTGTAGGTTTGATTTACGATAAGGGATTCCCCCATTTGGATGAGAATTGTTTCGAAAGTGAAGGATACTTGCACTCCAGCCCTGACTACAGTGACGGGTGTCGTGACCACAGTACAATCGTTAAAGTGAGCAGCCCGTCATCGTAGCGTGATCGCAATGTGCGATTCCAACTAAGCCGTCGCAACCTAGCAGTCGTGCCTCCAAACGGCGCTAAATAGGGTCAAAAACCTTGAAAGGAGGTTTTTCAACACGTTGTGCGCATTGAGAAATGGCCGCATAGTTCCCTCTTCATTTTACCCAAGCTGCATGCGCGGGCCCAAAAAAGAAGAAAGCGACACCTAAAAACCATTGCTGTGTGGCGCTACGTTGGCGTCGGTGTGGAAAGATGGCGACGTATGGTTCTATCACTCCCCTTGCGCTTTTTGAAAGATGCCGAGTACGCACGACAAAAGAAAAAAAATCACAGCATATCCATGGAGTGAAGGTGACTGGTAGGGCGAAGCATTGGTTAGTCCGTCCGTCCTTTCGTGCGTCCTTTCGTCCACCCATTCGTTCTTACTTCCATCCGTCCACGCGTCCGTCCGTGTGTCCGTCTATCCATGTGACCGTCGGTGCATACGTCCGTACATGCGTCATTTCATGCGTCCATCCGTACGTCCGTTCTTCCGTCTGTCCATGCGTCCGCCCCTCTGTCTGTGCGTCCGTCAGTCCTTTCGTCTATCTAGTGAACACAGCCGTCTCACATATTTTCATCATGTATTCATCATATGCAATTGCCACCAACCAGCGGACATTCTAAGGACCGCTCTTTTGGGTATGTGTCACCGGTGGCTACATACACCATCGGAGGATGAACAGACCCACACCCTAAGGAGCTTTTCACCTTAAAAGGTGAAGATAAGAAGCTTACTCATAGAGAGGGGGTGATGTCCACTATAGTGGTTTGTTCTAATCAATTACTTTATTGTTCCCCGTGAGTACAACATTATTATGCATGTGTTTATTCTTGTCAATTTTCGGGCATCTCTAAGCGCGTCCTATAGTTTCGTTTCAGAATTCGAAATTTGTTGCGTTATGTTGGTGTGTATTTTTTGCATATGCTTCGCTTTTACTCAAGTCTTAGTGATACCCATTCTAAATTTAGCTGCTCTAGTCCTTCGCTCAGAAAATTTATTTCACATGTGCACATATACAAGGGCTCATACGCACGGGCGAATATACACAAGGCATGGCGTACCTCAACGAAAAAAAGTTTCTCGCTACGTCCCCGTCACTGACGTACGCTTTTGCGAGAACTGTAGTCGTGAAACATGAGATACATTTATTATGGGCAAGCGCGCAGTGTTAATGTCTGCGTTTGCTTTGTGGTGTTTACAGATGGTGCGGCGTCCTCACCGAATTAGGTGCACTGACAAGTTAGGTTCGTCAGCTCGCAAGAAATTTGTGAGGAACTGCAAAAGGCGATTGTTCCAGCTTTCGGAGCATTCGACTCATGAGCGCATTCCTTGGTTCCTTTCCGACACGTTGCAGCAGAAGTTATGCTGGAACAGGCTTATTTCCGAGTCATGAATTTATCATCATTGCACTGAATAAGTGTTTGCTGATTTGCAGAAACCATATGTGGTTAGTTAAAATTAGTCTACTTTGATTACTTATGAGTTTCTTATATTTATAAACAGGCGATACAGCTGACATTTTTTGTGGAAAGCGGGGTGGGGTTCAACGACCTCCTACGCGCGTGCGTAGCGTGTGTAGTATAGGCGCATTTGTCTGCTTTGAGCATAAAGTAGTGCCCTCTCGAACAAGCGAGTGTTCTCAAGCGCACGACCTCATTTATTAAAAACCCAACTAAATGAATCGGCGAACGGAAATAAAGAGGCACTCCCAGTACTGCAATCAAAACTACGATTTGCCTTATCTCAAGATACAATGACCCCTACATAGCTTCGTTCTGTAGTCAAGTGAGCATGTGTATTGACCTCTTGAAGGGACAACGGAACTCAATGAGGCACGTGCCATCAGCAACACGAGTCACACTGCAGAGTTATCTCAAAAACTGTTAAGGCCGTAATTGCCTGCAGAAATGCAGCAACTAACGTAGCGCACAGATGCTTGCACCTCTCGAATAGGGCTGCTACAGCAACAGCCATTGCCTTCTTCAACCGCGGGCTCGCTGGACAGGCTGTTCAACTTGAAGTAAATCTGATGTGGTTCGTCGAAGAGAATCACTGCTTGTATGGACAGCACAACTATTTCCGCTGTTTTACCAGTGAAATCATTTATGTTGATGAGAATGAAGCGGTCCACGGCCAGCGCCCTTTCACCTTCGACGAAGCAACGCGATCCCACACGGGAGTGCTGTAGCGAAAGTACCACGTTGACCCTGTTAAGTGTAGCCATCTTTGTTTTTAGACCTGTTTCCAGCAAACGGAGCATTTTTTTGTCATTGAGATTAGTAAGAAAGCCCATCATAATAATGCTACTATACTTACGGGCCCCATTATCACGAAGCAGCAACTGCGGTCAAGGGCGCTCGCTAGCCCAGAAATACCGTAAAAGTGAAAGGCCCGTCTCTGCAGTGTAATCATAAATGTGAGGGAGCCGGCTACCGTGAAACTTGTGGTGGTTGGCGGCTAAGGCGGTGTAGTGGTTTTGCGCGGTGTTTAATACGTGGTGGTGCTGAAGGTCCTTCGATGATATCCTGCTCGGTCCACGGTTCATTGTATTTTCTTGCGTCAGCATATATATGGACACTCCCGGCTGGATTTCGCCGCCGGTGTCGGTGTCGATGTCATGCCCTGTATATGTATACGTATCTATTTATATGAAAACGCAAGAGCGAAAAAAAGAATCCAGAAATAAGACCACTGTGCGCAGAATCAAACGTCGGGCCTCCGCGCCGTAAATGCGAGGCGTTAACCTCAAAGCTACCAAGGAGTACCTGCTTCACTGTTTAAACTGCAAGCTATTTATATCTACCACTAACCACTGTTGGCGGGCATCTCATGGGAGGGTGTGTGGGGTGGGGGGGCGGACTAACCTATTTTTAGCATTATCCGCAAGATCGCGCCATGAGTGCGCGGTGGCTCTCACCTCTCACGCGTACTTTGACCCACGGAGAGGAGGGGAGTCGACAATTTCTCGCGCGCCCTTATCTCCCGGTGGGGAGGGTCATACGTCTCAGCTGGCGTTGGGCTTGCACTGGAACGATTCTGTCGTAGTTGTGGGGCGCACAAATGTCACTGTGATTGTTGCACAGCCTCCGTTTACAAAAAGGGTGCGCTTTTCAGACACAGCAAGTAACAGCTGAGACGCTTCTTCGTGTTCATCTGTACCTGTGAGTACCTTTCGTGCGTGGTTTGTGCGTGAGAAACGCGGGACACGTTTCGACCTGTTTGCCATCTGCGCATGACATTCCAATTTGTTGCTGTCGCGTTCATTGCTTCACCTTTATGGCAAAGCTGAGACTTTTTTAAAAAATATTAATGCATCTACTAGGACATTACTTCACCAAAGGAGTTGTAATTTATGTCATTAAAAGAAAATATGTTGGTTTCTGCGGTGTTTGTTATACGGCCTCACAGTTGTGATCTCGTAGCGCCCACAGCGCTACGAGATCTCGTTGCGCTATTTATGACGCGTTGTTGCTGTCCGACCTCAGTTCGAATCACGCTGACCAAGCAAATATTTCTTTATCTCTTTTCGATGTTGCTTCAAGTAACGTCCCATTCTTTGAAATGCAATTGCTTTGGAGAACGTTCTACTATGGGGCGATAGCACGAGCGGTTGATTATAGCGAGAGTCTCGGTGATCAGCTGAGTCCAGCTGAGTGACCGGGCTCGCAAAGCGGCAGCTGCAGGGGAGCCCTGGTCTGAGCTTCCCTCATGTCAAGCTGTGCAGCTATATATGAAACTGCAAATGAATAGGTCCTCCCCTTCTTCCCGCTGCAACTCAAAGCGTGCAGTGACTGCCCCATCAAGGCAATGCAGCCGTAGCTTTCTTTTTACGTTCTCGCCAGCGGGCGCGCTAGCGTCCATTGCCGCTGAGGCCGCAGACGCGCAGCCAAGCGGCTACGATTACCCCATGATTGACCCTCAATGTTGGGGACAGTACTATCCACACAGCCGCACCGCACGTGGCGGGACACCTACCGCACGCAAGTGGAGACGAAAGGGCATCGCCGATACGCTCTTCCGCACTCCCTTTGCGTAGACACTGCGCTGTGATCCCTACTGGGCCGCACAAATCAGGCGCCTTCTAACCACTGCCACCCATTGGCCGGTGCAGGCGCTTCCCGCGCAGCCGCAACACACTTGCCAGGACCCCTGCCGCACGCAAGCGGGGGAGAAATAATCCAATTGGCGAGGCTCTTTCACCCTCCACAGCGTCGCCAATCGGCTTATTTGTCCCCACTTGCGTGCGGTAGGGGTCCCGGAACGTGCGTTGCGGCTGTGCGGAAAGTGCGTGTAACTGCCCTAAAACCCCAGTATACTGCCACCACCTTGCGTGCGGCAAGAGTCCAGGCACGTGCTGTGCGGCTGTGCAGATAACGCGTAAATAGGCACTTATACTGACCGCATGAGCACCGCCTGCAACGTACATGCTAAGTTGCACTTCGAATGACTGAAATTCGAGCTAGTTGATAGGGATATAAACGAAGATGGATGCACGTGGAAACATGCATACAAGGAACAAAACTGGACTGGACAAGGCTTCACACAGCTGTTCCCCCGTTATTAATAATTCATAACTTTGGACTGGCGACACTCGTTATCTAGGAGAATCGTACTGTGGGTGGTGGGGAGTGGACGTGGCAAAATGGAAAACTGGCCTGCATTTTTATTGTTTGTTCAGGCTGCAACAACGTCCACAGCTCTTAATGACTGTCATTAATCTTTAGACATCAGCGACCACACTGGGTCTCGTTATTTTCGTACCGTGCACGCGTGGCAGCTGAAGAGTCAAAAACCGCTGTAGAAGTCCCCTAACTTGTTGGACAAAACTGCGTAGACAGGCCCCGTAACCGAAGTCAGTGCCTAGCAATCACGTAAATTTTAGCCCAGTTTCGGTTCCTGGATGTGCCTTTCTTTGAAGACGGAACGCCACATGTGGTCCCTCACGAACTTGACTATAAAAATGTTGTTCCGAGTGCTCAAATTTGGGTGCAAACCCCAGGTGGTCGAAATTTCAGGAGTCCTTCACTACGGCGTCTCTCATAATGATATGGCCGTTTCGGCACGTGAAATCCCACATATCAGTAAATTAACTTGTCTAGGGTCACCTGAAACCCATAAGAAACAACTTTGAAGCACCAATAACGAGCTTACAAACCAAAGATTTTTTTGGGGGGGGAGGGGTGAAATGTTCTGACACCCCCTCACGGAAATCTCTGCATCCGATGTGTTTTCGCAGTGCCTCTGTAGTCAGTCCACCTTTAACCAAGTAACCATGTCACATTTTGACGTCATAATGACGCCATAATGACGCACATAGCGCCTTGATTAGGCGAAGGAGACTTTTCGCATGACTTCACTTCGCGTCGACTGTCAGTGTGCCAATTGGATGAGACATCTAAGCTTTTCACCTTACAATTTTTCAGGACTTCTCCGGTGTCGTCAAACGTGTCCGTCAAGTGGAACGAGGAAAGCGTCAAGCGCACTTTACACCCGCGAGACAAGGACTACGGCCTGATGAAGGTGTCCGAGCCCAAGACGCCCTTCATTTACGACGAAGCCAAGAAAAAGAGCCCCGTCAGCGCCGAGGTTTTGGCGCAAAGGTATGCATGCGTCACGAAAAAGATAATTGTAGGGTGGCCACCCGTCCCCAGTGGTGTAGCCAGAGGGTTGTACAACGGGCCCGTGCCTCCCCCTTTTCTCCCGTTTTTTCTTTAGTGATGTAACACAGAGCCTAAAATGACATTCGACCCCATCTGCCTGCCCTGCCCCTACATCAGAACAGGATGGTGCCCCCTCCCCCTATCATAAGAGAGTCCCGGCACTTTGGTAGCAGAAACGTCGTCACCTGAAAGGTAGCGCGTGCGTATGGAACCAAGAATTGCGCGTTTGACTGGTTACTTTGTTGAATGATTCGTTGTTAATAGGCCCATTAACTTTCGGTGTATTATGCAGCTACGTAGGCATCAACAATAAGCAGCAGTCAATACACGCATGCGGTATTCATGTAGCAATAAACTAAACGCAGATTAATTGATCGGACAATCAATTGATCGATCAATTGATTGAAGAATCTATCTATTTATCGATTGATTGATTGATTGATTGATTGGTTGATTTACTTGGTCACTCAATCATTCGCTGGTAGCCTTGAACTATAGCGATCGCACAGAGCAAGAAAGTCAATAAAAATTGAGTTCATGAAGATTACATGACAACGCACCATGCACCTAAGTAATGATACAACTACAAATGCATATTCTACTTCTACGCGTGCTAAGCTACGTGGCCGTATTGTGTTTAGTAGGCCCGACATGTGACGTGTGGCACAGAAAAAAAATTGTGCCATTGTAAGCCACGGGTATTTTCTAATAATCTTCATCATAGTGAAATACTTATCCAACTTATTTGCAATAATAACTCCCGCGTGTTCCCCTAGGTAGCATAACTGCATATAAATCTGTATCAGTGGTTTCACGTACCAAAACCGGGAGATGAATAAAGGCAGAGAGTAATGGAGAAGTTCAAAATCTTAGCGTCCACCAGCAATTTGAGATGCACGGGTATTATTGCACTTCGCATCCTTCAAAATGTGGTGGTCTTGCTGGGGAATCAAACCAGCATCCTCCATCTTAGCATTGCAACAGCTTACCTGCTCAACAGCTAGTATCGTAATAAGCTGTCAGGCTACTGTTTTTATACGCATCCACTTGAGCACTCACACATGGTTTTGCATGACGACTGTATGTCATTGCAATTACAGCCGACTCTCTCTGTGTGTGATGCAGAATAGAAGCCTTGCACTCCCAGACGCTGAATGCTGCCCGGGCCCAGCGTGAGAATGATGCAAACATGTCAGAAGCTGGGAGAGGTATGCCTTCCGCTCTTTAAACGTACAACACATATTCCAATCAGATACGCCAATGTTTTGTTTGTTTGTTTTTGCTTATGCCAGTTAGTCGAGGCTTCTCTTTTCGGAGGCCACGTACAGACCTACTTCGAAACGGTCCCTGCTGCTTACAAGAAAAGCGTGTGCTACCTCAGTTAACTCCTTCAGCTGTCATTCTCCATTCTAGCAGTTATTTGGTCCTTAAGTTAATTTATGCACCCATTTCATACGTATCCCATGTAAATGTTATATAAACCTAAAACTGCCCATTTCGCGCCACTTTCATGAGCATTAAGGAAGCCAGAAGTTAGTGTTCCATCTGAAGAGTAACAAAGAAGTGTCACTCGTGGCTCGAAAAAATTCGCAGGACTCTTGTACAGGGTCGTCCACAGCTAAGTTCCACACATCATTAGTATTGAAGACCTCGTAGAGGCTTGTGCTCGAAAGAACGCCAAAACAGCAAAATGATATTGCTCGTAATAGTAAACTACTCTTTCACGATGCCCAACAAAAAAAATGCCCGCAGCTTCCCTCGGGGGAACACTGAGGAGGATGCGGACCATATAATTGGTTAACGGGGTGTTAAAGTGCGACTTACTTGGGTCGATGGCTAAATTGGTTAACGTGGTTGTGAAATGGGGTGTTAAATTGCGACTTACTTGGGTCGATGGCTAAATTGGTTAACGTGGTCGTAGGAGAGGGTGTTAAATGAGTGAACACGTACACACGTATGCGAAAGGGCGGCGCTGGTCGAAGGGACGTCGATCATTGTGTTTGTGGATTCGTTGGAATTCATTTCACCATGACCTTGGACGTCGACGCGCCGTACAAACCAACCGACGAGCGGCAACTGAGCGAGCGAGCGCCGACCTTGAGTATATATACAGCACGACGGCGCATGCACTGTCAGCTGTTGAATGTTCTCGAAGCGCGACGCCACATGCGCGTCCACTGGAGAATCAGGAGAATTGTAGATGTCGAACGCGGTGTGTAGAGGAGGAAGGGTGCACAGATCGTGGAGGAGTGAAGCGCGCGCGGTGTGTAGAGGAGGAAGGGATGCACAGATGGTGGAAGAGTGGGCGACGGCGCGACGGCGCATGCGCGCGCGTCAGCTGTCGAATGTTCGAGAAGCGGTGCGGACGGCGCGGACGGCGCGGACGGCGCACTACAAGGCGCGAGTATAAGATGCTTCCGCATCTAAAAGCACTTGCCGAGACAAGACAATAGCAGTGAGCGAGAGTACGTGCAAACAGACAACGTGGCTGGTGACGCCATTGCCAAGTTCCGCGTGAAGCGCCGTTACGTCGCGGGCTTTAACAACTTCTGCTACGGCCTACGTAGTTCTTGATAGCTGAAAATGAAGTAAACTACCATCTGCATGGAAAATAAATAAGCAAACTAGGTTTCAGAAAATTTTCTACACGTTAGGCGAACAAAGATTTTGCAGTGGTCTGGAGCAGGATAAACTACACCAACTGAGAAGGAAAAAAAAAAGATTGCTTTGGCCTTCGAGTCGTTTTAAGGTAATTCACAAGAGACCCTATCAGTTTTTCGTGTACATCTGCCAATTAACGTCCAGGCGACGTCGCTATTGCACGAAAACAGGTTACTCGCCACGTGATTATGTTGCCTTGACGTCATTTAAATCATCGTATATAGAGTGTGTGTCCATAACGTCCACGAACGAGCTACGAAGACTTGCGTTTTGTCTCTGTTGTTTTTGTGCCCAAAGAGGCGCACATGCACATATGTCGATTTCATGTCAATGTGCCAGCGGGTGTTTGAAATTTCATGCTGCGCACGAAATGGCTGCACAGAACGCCAACTGGAGTTCGAGAAGAAGAGAAAGGTGCACTACGACGAATTCTTCGCCATCAAGGAAGCACGAGAGAAGGTGAAGAAGGGCGAGTGTGAGGAACAGGCCGAGGACGAGGTGGCCCAGGAGGAAGCCGAGAAGCTGGCCAAGGCCCAGGAAGAAGAGGCCAAGCAGAAGACAGCTGAGGCCAGGGCCAAGGCCGGGGCAGCGGCCATGGCAAGGGCGGTGGCGGCAGCGGCCGCAAAGGCGGCGTCAACAGTGGCTGAGAGCGACAAAAAGAAGTGACGAGCCCCAACCATCGAGCCGGCTTTTAATACTCGGATACTTAAACGCGTGAGTTGAACGTAGTGACAACAATGGTACATGAGTCTTTTAGTGAGTAACGGAAATACGGTGTATAAATACTGCATGTTGCACATTTCACAGTCTAGAAAACAAGAGAAGAGTGTGCGGAGCCCTTTCGGTGAATGCTGATTTGCCGCGTATGCTACTATGTTAAGGAAGACGCATTAAATTTGTTGTGAGTCACAAGATACTCTGAAAAGAATGTAGGGAATTCCAAAAGGTAGTTCACGTAGAATATCGTATACGTGTCAAACCGGAACTTTCGAAGACGAGTAAAATGACTCTTACTTTTTTTTCTTAAAGTGTACAATGCCACTCTTCCTTTTTCGTTCGTCGTACTTTAGCCACTTCTCATTCCATCGAATGCACTCCAACGTCCCAATGGTTTTTTTTATTATTCATAGCCATGAGAATAAACAGAGGCGCCAATCGGCGAACGAAGTCCCACATTGCGGATGCCTGTGACCCGTCACTGCTTCAGCAGCAGCAGAGTGTGTTGCGTTTGTTGCTCAGCAATTCATGATGGAAGTTGACGAGGACGATTCGGTCGACATGCAGAGAACTCCTTCGGCCCTTTTTTCGTAATGATAGTTCGTATAGTTTGACGCCCTTCCCGAGAAACAACCACAACAAATACGTTTGGCTTTTCAAACTGTTGTTAAAAGTATTTGCAATTCCACCCCCCGTATCTTTGCCTCTGAGCGCAATACTAACTCATGTTTCGTACTGTGTCATGTTTATCTCCGATGGCAACAACGTCGTTACGGTGGACCTCGTTGCTTATTTCAGTGTCATATCTTAATCTACGTGCTGCTCTGACGTTGCCGTGCACGTTATCGCATTCATGCTCCAGTCTTGCTGGCTAAGCGAAGACCTTAAAATAGCCCATGTCAAGGTGACTGAAACTAAAGAGAAAAAATTCGCGAAGCAATTGTTGAGGGTTAACCTCTCAAAACCGGGATACTATTATATGAGAGGCACCGTAGGGGAGGGTAGCGGAAATTGGGACCACCTGGCGTTTTTTGACGTTTACTTCAATCAGAGCACGCGCGCCCTTAGTATATGCACCTCCATTGAAAATGCGGCCACCGTGGCTGGGATTCGATCCCGCAACTTGCGGGCAAGCATTGGAGCGCCTAGAAGTCCAGAAGATCGTGGAGAGAAAATAGGTAAATTGAACTATTCATACTGCGCAGGACGTTCATAAAACACCAAGTTCAATTGCGCCAAATTGCACCGCGTACCGCACTTTGTTGAGTAGCGCTTTGCGACGCAGATTTCGATATTAGAATCGACGCGGTAACTTCTAGGGGAATCACTTGAAAGATTTTTAGAGGAAACACCGCAGCATGAGCAGCCACCATAAACTCAACCGCGAATTTTCGCTCATCACATATACGGTCCGTCTGTTGCCTGCTCGAGAAACGACATTCTCTACTCTGTGCAAGGTCATGAACAAGATGAGCAAGTTTTGGCGCTGTTGTGTGTACTTCACTGCACCAATAAAGCATCGCGCATCTCGCTGTGGAAAAGGCGAAAGTTACAGTAAGGCTCAGTCACGCTCGCCTAGAAGGACTGGCAGCTAGTGCAAGTGAGCTCTGGGAAGGTGGCACACTCAGGATACAGAACGAATTGAATATTCAGAGGTTCAATTAATTTCCGTGTGGAAGCTCACAGAAGTGTAATGGAATCATTATGATCAGCGCTAGCCAAATCGTCATGATCATTCACAAACTTCTACGGTGTTCATGGAAGTAACGTGCACAAACCGCGAATGTAACAAGCTTGTATGTACAAATAACAAAGTGTAAATGAGAAATGAGCTCTAATATTCGACTGAGCATCGCCACTTTTTTCCGACGTACCTGTAAACTTTTTTTCCTCGGATAATTCTGGAACACCGTGTTATTAAATGGAGGTCGAGGAAATTTATGAGTCTACAGGGCAAGCGTTGCACTCGCAAAATGAGTTACTCCAAAGAGTGCGTAAACGGGACACACAGGAGCCCCACACAACTCAGGTGCCGAATTCCGACAGGGTTAGATTGCGCGAACGCGACATATACAGGCAAACACAAAAATTGCAGATCCCACGTACAGTGGGAATCGATGATATGCGAAGCACGAATGAGAAATGTTCATATGTCACTTCAAAATTAGCACAACGTTACGAGGTGAAGGTAAAGCATTCCGTGCACGACTTCTGTGTCATGATTATCATGTTTGGATGTGTCGTTTAGCTTCGTCATCTATTCACGTCGTGTGATACCAAATTTAGTATATGTGGAGCTAGCGAAACGGCCGCGAGCACGCTATGAGCGTAGTATGTTGTCGTGTTCTTACATGACACAAATGTCAGGATTATCATATTTGCACCAGTCATATATTTCGTCGTCCATCGACGTCACGTACCACTAAATTTGTTATATGTGGAGCTAGAAAAATGGCCGCGATCGCATCATGAAGAGCCCAATATTTCTCAATGTAGCGTTGACGCGCGCGCACGTTGGGCACAGCAACGCTACGTTAGCAAAACGCTAGCACTCTATAGCCGGACGCCACGCGCGCCCGACAACAAGCGGCGCGAAATGCGACGTGCTGCATTTCGCGCCGATGCGTTACCCTGGCAACACTGCGTCTCCTTTTTTTCGTAACGGAGGGACGCTGGATGCGCTGAAACGCGCATGCGTCAAAGCAATGCAGCGCGGCGCGCGCCTGTGAGTATGTGGTAGGACCAGCGCCTGGCGTGGCAACGCTGACTTGACGCGACGAAATGAACACCGGGGAGCACGCGCAACGCGTCACGTTGAGATATATTGGCGCCTTGACCGTGGCATGTAGTCATGGTCTCGCATCTCATGATTATCATGTTCGCACCAGTCACATACCTTCTTCATCCATTCACGTACTGTAATGCCAAATTTGGTATATGTGACGCTAGAGAAACCGCCGCGAGCGCATCAAGAACGTAGCATGTAGTCATGTTACATGACACGCATCTCATGTTTACTACGTTTGCACCAGTATCATATCTTCATCGATTCACGTCCCGTAATACAAAATTTGGTATAAAGGAAGCTAGCCAAACGTCCGCCAGCGCATCATGAGCGTGGTATGTAGTCATGTTGTTACATGACACGCATCTCATGACTATCATATTGCACCAGTCCCATACCTTCGTAATTCATTCACGTACTGTAATACCAAATGTTATATATGTACACTAGCGAAACGGCCACGAGCGCATCATGAGCGTGGCATGTTGTCATTTTGTTACATGACACGCATGTCATGATTTTTATGTTAAGGTCTGTCGCTTGTGTTCGCCATTCAATCAAGCCATACCATACCAGTTTCGCAACATGCCATGTGAACAAAACCACCGCAAGAGCTGAAGGACCATGAAATGTAAAACATGACATTCATGACATACGTGTCATGATTTTCGTGTTATGACTAGTCAGTTATGTGCTTCATGCAGTCATGTTATGCCATACCTAGTTTGGTACCGATACCATTATCGAAACGGTGAGGAGAGCTAAATGTCAATTGTAGGCGGCTAGATAGATAGATAGATTGATTGGTTGATTGATTGATTGATTGATAGATAGATAGATAGATAGATAGATAGATAGATAGATAGATAGATAGATAGATAAATAGATAGATAGATAGATAGATAGATAGATAGATAGATAGATAGATAGATAGATAGATAGATAGATAGATACTCTCAAATTCGCTGAAGTTCGCTAAGAAATGCTTCGCATTAAAAAAAAGATTGGAGGGAAGACGTGATTAACGCGATAAAACATTGAGTAGCGTTTATAGACTTTTGAAGCAGTTATTGTTGCAGATATGTGATTTTCTCATCAAGTAACTGGATGGACGTTAAACTGACTTAAGAGACCCCGCTTGATAATCGTGAATGATTCAATGATCTCACGCGCGCGCTGGTTCGAATGTCTTCTGATGACGGTGACTTGATTGAAATCCGGCGTGCAATTACATGACCTACAATGTAGTGTCAAATTGCTTCCTTGCCTGTTCCGCTTCTGCGCTGTTAGGAATAACTGTGTGTGCGAACCAGCAAGTCCCCCTAACCATTATTTCGAAATTCGAAAACGAAGCTCATTGTCAAAGAAGCACTTATAGTGATCTTCCGCATCTATGCATGATGATAGAACGTTGTAGGTGATGTAGAGTGAAAAAGAAGAATGGATGTTGAACCGTTTAAATAAAATGGCGATCTCGTCGTCATTGTGCTCAAATGCTCGCTGGTAGGTCACAGGATTGAATCCCATCCACAGCGGCCGCATTTGACGATGCAGGCGAAAAGGTTGACAGCTTTGTGCCTCAATTTAGGTACACAATAGGGAACTTCGCATGGTCAAAATTCGTAAAGCCTTCCACTATGGCTTTTTTGATAATCATATCTTAATTTTGGGACGTTTAATTCGAGGAATTATGGTTTCTAGCCATCAAAATGAACTTGAATCAAGTCGCGCAACCTAGAATCTTCCTTCAATGTATATGTATATATAGGCAAATGTCTCTCTTTGCAGGTCGAAATCTCTCCGCGACGGAACAAAAATTTGCCTTCGACTAGCTAGTCGTCGCCCTGCCCACCAGACAGAAGTCGGAACATCCACTTCACACCTCTTTCACAAGATTCCCTCTGGCTGTGCGAAGAGAAAAATGTAATGATAATGTAATCGCACGATTAAATCAAATGCTTCAGAACTCGCTGCTGTGTAGTTGAATGTAGCAATATTTCGCACAAATACGCAAAAGCACTCAGACGCTTGAACTTAGCTCTCGAGTGCAGATCACGATAGTGTAATCTGGCCTGGTGCACATCTCCTCATGAACTGGTGGCGTTCTTCGGTTCTTGCTGTGTCCTTCACCATGTTGTAAGGCAAAGAATGACTGTGCGTGTGACATGCGTCATTTAGAAGTATCATTCAGTGCCTACCATAAGCACAGTTATGTGGCCAATGAGCCATAACTAATCGTTTTGCGAATGAACGAATGGCCTATTACGCATCCTGTAGGGCAACCCGCAAACTTACTAAGCTTTTCACTTTGTTGATGCTGCTGTGTTTGATTAAACATGCCGTAGCACTTTGCAATGAGTGGGCCTTTAGAAATCCCACTTGTTGCTCAATTCACATGTTTTGTCACCTGTAGCAATTTTGTGCTTCTGCCTCGCAATATTCGATGCAAGGAGGCGATTCCTTGTACTACATGTCATTCGCATAGCGTTCTTTCTTAAAACATTTGCAACAGATAATATAGCTCATTCTCTTTCCGGACGCGCAAGCAAACGCCCGCAATTCATTCGTCGCTCGAAAAAGAAAATTGCGTGCTGGCAGGCTATCGAGCGAACGGCACGTTTTCTGCTCGAAATTTTAAGTCGCCGTTCTTTTGAAAACGGCCTAATTTTTTTCTATTGATGTAAAAACTCAACACCAGTAGGTGGTAATGCTAACAACTTTATTATGAACTCAGAAAAATTCGTGGCCCGGGCCTAGGCAGCCCCCGAGGAGGACCGGAGACCCTGTCTCCTCACCGCCTCGCGGGCTTGCTGGATGGCCCACAGTTGATCCTGGAGGTCGGAGCTGCGCAGCGCAGCCGTCCACCACGCCGCAGCCTTTTCTGGCGAGACTGCATTTCCTTCTGCTAAAACTGCACATTCCCTGAATTGTTTTCAAATTTATGCGTGAGCCCAGCCGCACAATTTGCAAGTATCATCTATATAGACATCTGGGTATATCCTCTTGAAATGAATGGGGTCGGGGAAGGTCTGGATTGTGATTCCCTCCAATCTACCGCTTCCTATCTGTTTACCTTGGGGCTTTGTGTTGAATAATTACACCTAGAGTTTTTATAAAGGTTTGTAATTTCGCAGTATCGGGTCATACTATCCCTCTCTCACCGCTGTCTGCGAATGACTTGAGATATATCGGCTATTGGGGCAAACTATGGCTAGGGCTATCCCCGCTTCTTTTGCTACCTCAGGGTGTCGGCTGCGTACGCTACATGATCTGACCGATTGTTTGTCAGTATTGAGGACTGTCGCTGCGAAGGCACCTAGATTTGCGTATTCTGCCACGTCTACGAACAGCGCTTCCTTTTCCCTACCAAATGCTTATAGTAGAGACCGCTCTCTGCTCTCTCTTCGACCCTGATTTAGTTTGGGGTGCATGTTCTTGGGCATGTTCACCACACGGCGCTTTTCTCTGACCGGGCCGGGGAGGGATTTCTTATCGCCGTGCTGCTTGTGATAGGCTATCCCGAGTTTTTACTAGGCTCTCCTGCCCGTTCGTGTTTTGATTAGTCTGTCTAGTTGCGAACTTTGGTGTGCCTCTATTAGCTCATAAAGCATATCGTGCATGCTCAACTGTAGTAAGTTTGGTGCTTGTGCTGTCTGGAAGTCCCAGCGCCATCTTGTGTGTTCTTCTATTGAGGGTGTTGAGCTTACTTTTTCAGCAGTGTACCAATTGTGGTAGGCGGCCGCGTATGTATTTTGACTAATCACGAAGGAATGAATAAGT
This sequence comes from Rhipicephalus microplus, assembly GCF_043290135.1. Lineage (NCBI taxonomy): Eukaryota > Metazoa > Arthropoda > Arachnida > Ixodida > Ixodidae > Rhipicephalus > Rhipicephalus microplus. The sequence continues at coordinate 61,516,195 of NC_134705.1, read as the reverse complement.
CTTACCACACTGGCCTCCTTCATGCCCCGATTTTTTTTTTGTGATTATTCTGATGAGCCTCACCATGTTCCGGACCTTAGCGTCCAGATTCTTTATTTTTGCTGCGTTGGCAACAATATGAGTCTACCATGAGTCCGAACACCTTGATCTACTTGACCCGAGGAATTTGTTGTCAATCTTTGGTGCGGACACAAATTTCTTCGTACTATGCATGCCGAATGGAATACTTGGGAGGTCGTCCATTGAGCGTTGAGCTGTATGGGAGAAGTTAAGTTTTTCTGACGAGCAGACAAGACCTGTTACCACAAGGTACTGTTCTACTACCTCAACCGCAGTCTATAGCCACTGTTCTATGTCTCCGTCACTTCCATCGCATACCCAAATCGTAATGTCATCTGCGTAAACGGCATGATGTACTTTCTCTATGGCGTTGAGGTGTTCGGGGAGGCGGATCGTAACGAGATGGAAGAGCATCGGCGATATGACGGAGACTTGTGGAAGTCGACGCTACCAATGCTCCTGTCTTCGGTTGTGAGTCTGTCCAGCGTTAAAGAGACACTTGTGTGAGAAAATCTGCCACGTAGTTGTACGCTTGTTGCCTACACTTAGTGTGGCCATCATGCGAAGTATGGCTGCGTGAGCTACGGTGTCAGAGGCTCCCTTGAGGTCTAATCCTAAAATTACCCTAGTACTTCTGGTCTTGCTGTTATAAGTTACATTTTTAGTTTGTTAGCTACTCAATAAAAATCTCGCCATCTCCACGAAGGGAAGGATAATCAAGGAGCTTGCCTAGAACTGGTTGGGACAACCCGTGAATAATCCGTACGAATTCCCTACTATCACATCAAAACATAACACGTTTTTATATAGGTGATTGTATATACACATACATAGACAAGATGTCATAATTTACATATCAATGCAGTTGTATAAAATGATTGCGTCCCTGATTAAAAAGCTGGGGGACGCGTTTTTCATTGAAGATTACAGTTTTGCGGTGATTGAACTATATATGGTGAGGAGATTTTGAAATAGAGGTGGCATTTGGAAGTTGTAGAAGGCAATGTCAATACAGGTCAAGAATCTAGGCTGTCTTACCACTGATTTTGTGTAGCCTCTGTTACTTCAAGGCCAGTCTGTTGATGAGTCTTCTCCGCAGCACAAAGGCCACATGTCTTACAGACGGGTAGTGTGTACATCCCTTGTGAACAGAATGAGGAAATTCTATGAACATCGCGGAAAAAGGAATGAGAAGACGGCATGCCCAGCCGGCGCACTGCGGGAGAAATTTGAAGGAAATGACGTCATGGCATTCATATCTACTGGGAACAATGGTGGCGTTGCTATGATTACGTGTTGTGCAGTGTAGCTGGTCTAACAGTGAGCGGTGGCGGTACGGTCGTGGCATATGCGCCTGCATACATCTCGTAGTGGCCCGTGGCGGAGAATATTCGGGCTTTGCCGTACTTTGTTAGCTATTCAGCGTTCTCCCGGCGGCTATTGCACTCATAGCTACGTTTACAAAACCTGTTGTCAGCCACGGGGCCTCAAGGGTGGGTAGAACGAGCGCGTATATCCATGTTGCGTGCGGCAGATTAAGTATTTGAACTGCTCAGCGAAATCGCGTTTCGGTCAAAATGGCAAAACGTAACCATGACGAGCACCTTGCAGGTTAGTGAAGGTTGCAAAATGTTCCTGCTTGTGGTAACAGACGAAACACTTCTGTTGAGGACATCCTGTGCACATATGTAGCTTCGTGTTTGATATTTGTACCGTAACAACTTGAACGTACGTGTAAAACACCTTTTCTGATTCGCTCGCTATGCTCGCTCTTTAGGCATTAGAGTGTCGGGAATGTGCGAACTTGAAGAAACGGCGAAATCTTGGTCTTCCCAGAGTGAAACGAAGAACCCGACACGACAGCTGTGATTAGAAGTATTTTAATGACTGTCTCGAATGCCCAACGCGAGAAGGCCCGTGGAAGCGTCTCCTGCTTCGTGCAAGAGCGAACGTTTTCTCGTCTTCTCTCTGCGACGCCGATGCAGCAGCCACTACAGAGGGCTCCCCCCCCCCCCCTAAAGAGGAGGAAAAGTCCGGCAAACGATGAAATCTTCAGGAAGCATGATACCTTCTGACTGGGGCGTAAGGAGGCAGTGATCCGGAATGCAGGACCGTTGCGTCGGTTGCGTCACGTGATGGTGTGGCCGAGGGCAACGTTGTTTTGAAGTAGGCAGGCTGGAGATGTTCGAGAGCGATAGTGTCAGACCGGCCGTTCTTGTTGACGACGAATGTCGACGGACGCCGTTCTAGAACTAGAAAGGGCCCGGAGTAGTGTGACTTTAAAGGTTTCTGCACGCCATAGTTGCACACGACGTGTATAACTTAGGTGAGCTGTGGAGACACATAAGGAGCTGTCGCTTCGTCCGTGCATGTAGGCGCGGAGTATATCTGCTGGAAGATGTTTTGTAGTTTGGAAACGTAGTCTCCAGGCCGTGGCACAGGTGCTTTGACTGGGGGATGGAAGAAGTCGCAAGGCAGGCGTAATGAACTGCTGTAGACCAAACTCGGCGCATCAGCAGCTCAGGTCACTTTTCATGGCTGCTCTAATGCCAAGCAAGACCAGTGGTAGTTGGACGACCCACTCCTCTGGTGATTCATGTGCCATGAGGGAGGCCTCGAGATGCCTGTGAAAACGCTCGACCAGCCCATTTGTTTGTCAGTGGTAAGTGGTCGTACGCAGGCGTGTAGTTCCGAGAAGCTTGAGGAGTTCGTTGAAGAGCGCCGGATGAAACTGCCGGCCGCGATCAATGACTATATATAGTAGATGAGCAGCCTAACTTTGCAATCGATGTCGACACGAAAGCCGCTGCAACCGTGGGCGCTGATATGTCGGCGATGGGTGTTGCTTCTTGCCACCGTGTGTAGCAGTAGATTCAAGAGCAACCGCGGTCGAGTGTCACTTTCACTGTGCACAAGATCACCCCAATTGCACAAAGCTGACGCTGGTGACCTTTTACGTGGAACACGACCGCGGTGACCAGGAGCCGCGTCGGTCACGTTAGCGGCTGATTGCGACGGTGCTCAAAGCTGATGACTGAAGCTTCTAGCCGAGTTTCTAGTCTGTACGAGACGAATTTATAAAGTTGAAATAGGGCAGTGGACGGCCGATTGCGTTGTCTGTTGAGGGCGCGAATATAAATGTCGTGAACACATTGGCACCACACTCACTGTAGTCAATTCATCTAGCACGCGTACTCCTGTGGTTGCTTCCTCTTTTCTCCCCTTTATCCCTTCCCCAGTGCAGGGTAGCAAACCGAATGTGCATCTGGTTAACCTCCCTGCCTTTCCTTGCATCTTTACCTCTCTCTCTCTTTGTCGGTGAGCTGTTCCTCACTGCTTAATACTCGTACGAATGATTTCGCCAATGGTATCGCGCTGGCCCAGCATGTTGAGCCACATTCCGTTGGTTTCGGATCCCGACGACACGCGCGCCGGCAGCCCACGTGCTTTTCGAGCCAGAGGGTATCACGCCTTCTACTTCACATTCGGATGTATTTAAGAGAAGACAATTTCTCCAGTCAATAAGGCCAACCATCCGGCTTCACAATGATTGATGTCAGGGCCTGTCCTCAGTTCTTTTCTTCCTCCATGAATGACATATATCGGGTGCTTCACTACCTACACGCACCCTGCAAACAGCGTATTCTGAGATATGCACATCCTGCTTTGTTACCCAGGGTGTCTATCGTCTGCGCACCGGGGCACATCTCTCACCATGGTACTGAACGCGCTAATGTGGTAGCATGAAAGCTTACAAACCAGGCGCCATCGGGAAAGCTGTCTAACCCAGAAGATGCATCAAGCGAAGCATTAGACTGCACTTACACGCTACAATATCACCGCCAAAGTCATATGTACTTCTCACTGCAACACAAATCACTCAATCGAGAGGACGTGGTTTCCTGGTGGCAGCTTAAGACTAACTCATTTTCCTGCCTTTACATCCTTCATATGTTCCACCCCAAACAATATCCCTCATACTGTCCTTATCGTGGAGCGTCACCGTCAGTGTATCATTGCACCTGAGAATGTCCACAACGACCGGGCTACTCGCATTCCTTGTGAGAGACTGCGCTGACCATCTCAGAGCCGCAGAAAGAGTGCCGGCTGATCAATCGGGCACGTAATGTGGCGTGAGCCCATGGGGCCCTGACTGAAGGGCTCCACCTTACGAGGACGATCCTTTTGGCCTGAATGAATAATTTTTTTCTCTCTCTCTTCCTACTTCATGAAATTTAAGGTGGACGTGTAGTGAGAACATTGCACAGCCGCGCCTCTAGCGTACATGCCAAGACACATACCCCGAACATAAGAAGCTTGACGAGCAAGCTCCTAAAGATTTGTGCGTAACACGGGTAAACTGGTAGTATAGAAAGACGTGACATAAAACAAGCAACAGAAGTTCAGACGGCGATGAAGATTTAAAGAGTTTGGAATCGTCTAACAATAAATGTTGCTAGAATGTTGGGGAACCAGGTATCACGCATTAATAAAGTTATTGGTGCGTTCTTATCTTTATATTTAGGATTAAAAAAACGACAGCACTCAAATGAATGGAGCGTTGTAGCATTCTGGTCATACGTACTTGTGTTCGCTCCTGAAAGATATGCAACACAATTGTTATACGCAAAATAATTGAAAAAAGTATGCTAGAAGTTCGCACTTGAAAATCGCATCATATCTTTTTTAACAGAGCAAATACATATCAAAATTGGCACTCGTTTGGCTGCCAGTTGGTCGAATCAACTAATCTGACTCTTTTGTATGATGAGTGGGCGACGGCCCTATCAACGTCTTGCCTGCTTATTATTCTGACTCTTACGAAGCGATGATTTTGTTGAGAGAATGACTGAACAATTGGAACAACTTTATCTGGTTCAAAATAGGTGCGAGTTAACTCGACATCACCTGGCTAGGCCCTTAAACAGAAATATGCTGAACAATTAAGCGACCGGCAGACTGAAAAGCCACACAGTCAACTAGAGACCCACTCGCATGCTGCAGGTGTAGCTGTTATGGACAACGCCATCGCCAAGCCCATATGTTCAGAGGTGTGCGTTTTTTCGAAGCAGGCGTGCGTGGGCCATCGATTCAACGTTTCACTTGTTTTATTTTCTATAAGCACAGAGTAGGAACCTAAAAATTTTACTCAAGTGGGAACAGTGCATTTTTTTCCATGAGAAAAATAGTGAAGGAAAAGATGAAGACAAACGCTGGCACGGGCAGCGCATCTCTGTGACGTTTTCTTCACTACTCTACGTGCGTGGAGAAATTGGTGCGGATTCTTTTTCGATATGCAAAAATAACTAGCCCGAAGTTTCACTGTACTAAATCTTGATTGAAAATACTTCAAAGAGCTTTCAAAACACTTTGCGTATAGCTCTATAAAATAAGTGTCTCTTCGTTCAAATTTCCACTCTTCTATGACAGTAGAATTCATACATTTTTCTCGCCTGCCTCATAAGTGATAACTTCTCATTGCGAGGGGAAGACGAAGTGATTCTCTTGTGGAAATAATCTCGCGGTCTGTGATGTATTTTCTGCGTTCTACAGCGCAACAGCGGGGTCTCCAGCCCGCTACATCGCGGTGATGGATGTACAATCCCCGCCCAGTCCCAGTTCATCCACTGGCATTGCTTCAAGAAAGCGTGGTAATCCATCTAGTGAGAGCGAGTACACCGAGCTGTACTCTGCATCAGACTACGAGTCCTCGGAAGATGGCTTCGAACCTGTGCTCTACTGCAAGGCCAAACGTAGAATCATGAACGCATCATCGGCATCACGTACAGCCACTGTGAGGACAGCGCCTCAGCGATGGCCTCACTCCATTCTGTTTGTGCCGCAGACTACTACTGCCAATCTACGCATCCTCAACAGGCAAGCACTGTCCTTGTACCTTGAAAACATTGTGCCTAACGAGATTAAGGACATCAGGATAAACACGAGGAAGAATCTTTTGGCAATCGACGATAGGAACCCGAGTGCACTGAACACGCTACAGCATGTGTCGGAGCTGGGAAACTTCAAAGTCCGATCCATCATACCAGCGAATGGTGACACCGTAACAGGAGTTATCTATGACATAGACACTGAAATCGCCAATGAAGATTTTCCTGTACTGATAAAACCAGTGAGTGAAAACAACGTCATTGTGCATGCTGGCCACCTAGGCAACTCTTGTTTTGTGCGAATAATATTCAAGGGTGACTGTCTTCCCTCTTAGGTGAAGGTTGGCCATTTCCGTCACCAGGTTCGCCCATTTATTCCGAAGCCTATGCAGTGTTTTAAGTGCCAGAAGATTGGCCACGTGAAGGGCGTTTGCAGAAATTCCGCAGTGTGCCCCCGTTGCGCTGAACACCACTGAGAAACGACTGCAATGCAACTACGTTGAAATGCCCCATCTGCCAACGAGTTCACAGCGCTTCCTCCAAGGACTGTCCTTAGATTAAGAAAAAGATTTATATTCTGAGGCAAATGGTGTGAGACAACTCGACTCACAGAGAAGCTGCGCAGAAAGTAAGGCGAAGGCGCCGTCATCGCCGAAGGTCCTCACGAAGGATAGTGCAAAATCTGACGAGAAAGTCAGAAACTCAAGGGAAATTGACAGGTGCGGCTCCTAGCACAGCAAACATCTGCGCTAAAAGAGAAGATGCTGAAAGATCTCTCTTTCCAAAGGAATGGCCACCCCTTCAGCCTAGACGATCTGTTGTGCGTAAACAGAAGCGGCCTACACGACCTGTTGAGCCTCAACAGAAGCCGCCTCAAGAACAAGCACAAGATGCTGCAACGGCCGGGAAGCCAGATCATCGCGTGATGGTGATGCTAAGATCATTAGTGGACACCATTCGCGTGTTGTTAAGCGACATGAATACACCGTCAGCCAAAAGTGCCCTTCAAGTACTGGACGCGCTTAGTCCAGTGCTAGCAGCCCTAGAGTAGACCATGGCTAACCCACCACTGTCTTTCAGGGATGAGGTTCGTAAAGCAGCAATACTGCAGTGGAATGCCAGGGGACTGAGATCGCGCATTGGTGACTTTCGTCGATTTGTGTACGTCAATATGTTTCCCGTAACTGTCCTCTGTGAGCCTAACTTATCGAGTGCAATACGACTGTCGGGATACGAACCTTTTATGTCGCCTACTGTTACTGAAAGCAGCAAGGTTCTGGTGTACATTCGCCGAGACCTCACTTACATCCTTCAACCTGTACCACCTCATGACGGAAACCAATACCTATGCTTAAGATTGAAAAAGAGGAGGCTCAACATCACTGTGGTTGGCGCATACCTATCACCATCAAGCCGTTTCGATCAAAAAACACTACGAGACATCATAGCGTTAACTCTTGACCCGTGTGTTATCATTGGGGATTTTAACTCTCATCATGCATTATGGGGAAGTCAGAATACCAATATGAAGGGCAGAGACTTGGTGTCTTTTGCCTCCGACAACAAACTTTGGTTACTGAACGATGGCAGTCCTACATTTTTACGTGGCCCCACATACAGTAGCTGTCTCGAATTGGCTTTTGCTTCGCGAAGCCTAGTGAAACATACTGAATGGTTCACGGATATAGAAATGCATGGGAGTGATCACATTTCAACATACGTCAAGATCAGAGGATTGTCGCCCCCTAAAGTGCGCGACATGGTTAAAAGAGTGGACTGGAAAAAAATTCAGTCTTGTATGGAAGACCAATGCAGAGAAAACATATCCCATTTACAAGAGGCCATCAAGATCACTGTAAAAGAGACTGCGTGTACGATCCCATTCCCTGTAAGAATCATGGACATCGACATCGAGCTGGAGCGGCTTCGACCCTTGCGACGACGAAGGACATAGAAGATTTACGGACTGCTAGACGTATGCAGAAGAAGATCAAACGTCGGTTGGACAAGCTAGAATTCCAACGCTGGATTACTTTCTGCGAGTCACTCGACCCTAGTAAGCCTTTATCGCAGATATGGAGGACGGTTAGAGGTTTGCGGTCATCGCCCATCCAGAAGTCACCATTCAAGGCCTTAGCACTTCACCAAAATCGACCAGATGTGGACGTTGCTGAAGAGTTCTGTGCCGGATTATCAGGACAAACTACAGCCATCAGCAGCTTACCACTTTCGAGCAGTTGTCCGCCACAACGTGATTCCTGTATGGACTTCCCGTTCACCATTCAGGAGCTCAAGGCAGCACTCGCTTCATGCAAACGTACCTCCGCACCAGGACTTGACGGAATCTCCTACAGAGCCCTGTGTCATCTGGGTGAGCGCGCGAGCATAGCTCTACTTCAGCTATATAATAATTGTTGGCTAGAAGGCACTGTCCCCTTAAGTTGGAAAGCTAGTCGTCTAAAACTATTGCTAAAACCTGGCAAATCACTATTGGAACTCTCCTGCTATCGCCCGATCGCATTGGCTAGTTGCGTGGGTAAAGTGATGGAGAGAATTATTCTCGGCCTACTTGAGTGGTATTTGGAGTATCATGAGATCTACCCAAATGCCATGGCTGGCTTTCGACGTGGTCGATCATCGATCCATAGCGTCATCGACCTAATCACGTGCGTTGAACACGAGAAAGGCCATAAGCGTCTTTGCGCCTCCCTGTTCCTTGACGTCAAAGGAGCCTATGATAACGTTACACATGAAACCCTCCTTGCCGCACTAGATGAGATTGGAGTGGGTGGCCGAATGATGAAGTGGATATCCAAATGCCATCCTATTTTGTGAGTACAGAGACCGGGAACACGTCTGCACATTTCAGTTGTCGTGGCGTCCCTCAGGGTGGTGTACTGAGCCCCGTGCTATTCAATATAACAATAATCGCTATTCATACGCACCTACCAAACAATATTTATCTATCAACATACGCTGATGACATCTGCATCTGGACATTTGTTGTAACTCGCCTGCAGTTACGAGCGAGAATACAGAGAGCTGCCACTGCAACTGCTTTGTATCTACGCAATCGAGGCCTGGAAATTTCCTCCGGAAATTCACTCTTCTGGCATTTACGCGCAAACCCATGTCGAATTACAGAGTGTGAATTAATAGTCAAAATATACCTTATCGTCGATCTCACAAATTTCTGGGTGTCATAGTCGACAGAGACATATCAAGGAGCACTCTTGTGTCGTATTTGAAAAAGCGATTGACAGGCATATGTCATCTTTTCAAGTTTCTCGCTGGGAATACTTGGGGAATGCAGCCTAATGCTATGTTACGACTGTAGAGGGTGCTTTTCCTTGGATTTTTACGATACAGTTTGCCTGCGTTATCAAACGCCAGCAAAACAAGTCGACGCATGATACAAAGCGTTCAGGCACAGGGGCTTTTAATATGTCTAGGTCTGCTTCAGGGTGCCTCAACAATGGCGACTATAGCTATAGCCAAAGACCACCTCGTGCAGACCCATATTGAAATCGAAGCTTTGAGGACACACATAAGGCATGTGGGCCGGACTCCCCATCACCACCTAGCCTTTCTACCAACGGATAGGCCTCATACTTCTTTTCGTCGAATAATAACTACACATGGTGACTCCCTACCAACTGGTTTTACGCCCGCGGCGGGACCTTCAATTCCTCCATGGTGCCTCGAACAGCCAGTCATCAACCTGACAATACCAGGCATCCAGAAAAAACGAGATTTCTCAATACCAGTCCTCAAGCAGCTCGCCTTATTTCTGCTGTACGAGAAGTACCAAGACTGCACCCACGTCTGCACCGACGGCTCCATCCTGCAAACAGCTCAACTGCGGCGGCCGTTATTCCAACACGCCACAACCAGCAAATTCAGGACAGCTCATGCAACCACAACAACGGCAGCAGAGCTTTCAGCGCTTGGCGCTGCGCTGCGTTTCATTAACGACCAAAGCACGCAACGGTGGACGATTTTCTGCGACTGCAAGGCGGCACTGCAGTCACTTCTGTCCAATCTACGCCGTGGTCCACACGAGCAGTTGGTATTTGAAACAGTAGAAATGCTACACCATATAACATAGAAAGGGCACCACGTTATATTTCAGTCGTTCAGCCTATACAGAAGACGACAACCAGCCAATACCTCTTTCAAGGACGGACGCTGCTAGGAAGCTCCGCATGCTTGCTCGCCAACGCTCCATGGCTCTTTGGAATGAGCCTCTCTTTACGCATGCAAGATTACGATGCCTTGATCCAACGTTAAGCGTACAGCTTCCAACAAAAATTCGACGAGGCGACGCTACTGCTCTGTGCAGACTATGGTTGCGAGTCACGTTTACCCGTGCGTACACGTTCCGCATAGGTCTGGCCGACAACGCCGACTGTGCACACTGCGGAGATGAAGAAACAATTCGACATATCCTGTGTGACTGCCCGAAATACAACCTGGAAAGACAATACCTTTCTAGTAATTTAAACAGGTTAGATGACCAGCCACTGTCCGAAGAAAGTATACTGCCCATCGTCATGACTCATCGTCACAGAAGAAAGCCGTGCAAGCGCTACTGGGCTTCTTGCGAACTACTGGCCTGTCGGAACGCCTCTGAGTGGACTGATTTTGTGTGTGCGTGTGTGTCAGTGTTTTTCTCTTATTTATTTTTTAACTCTCCCTTTTTCATTCAACCCCATATTCCCCAACCCCAGTGTAGGGTAGCATACTGGATACTAGCACCTGGTTAACCTCGCTGCCTTCTTTTTTTTCTCGTTTCTCTCTCTTCTCGTTGCGAGAGAAGTTATCACTCTTCACTTAAGTGTACAGCGTATACAAGTCAGTTTTTGTGAAAAAAATAACGTTCGAGATTTTGAGTGAACGATCAAGTAATAAAACACATTCAGTATGTTGAAAATTCATCATAACGTCAAAATAAGCCCACCTTGATCTGGTCCGCCGTTTGCTTGGATGGGAGCACAAGCACACTATTTATTACAAATATTTCTTGCCTGTTCATTGCCCCACTTTGGCTGAAGCGCCGCCTTCTTGTAATGGTTTAGCATTAAACTTCAGCTCTCCGTCAACCAAGTTCAATGCATTCTTAGTTTGAAACATCCATAGAGCGTATCCCTGCTTCCACCAGTGAGACTTAGTTTGCAGCAATCTATGACTTAAATAAACAAACTGATTAGCCCAAGCATACCACTTTTGCTACCATGAGATAGTCTTCTAGTGGAATACTTCACAGAATTCAAGAGTATATTCCGCAACTGTAGTCAAAATAAGATATTAAGAAAACGCTTATCTGGCATTTCAGGTGAGTTGGTGCACATTGTTTAATTGCCAGCCATCAGATGCTGCTTCGGATTCATGCTAGGGCAGAGAGGCTGAGGTTGAAAAATACTTATAAATAGATCTTGAAGGAATTAAGATAATTAGTAATTATCTTAATAATATTAATTACATAAGGCCTTTTCCTAATAGTCTTGAACAAACAGCTCCCACGAAAAATGTCAAAAAAAAGGCAACTTCTCAGAAAAATCTCTTTTTAAAGCTTAGCAACTTGTTTTTAAACGCAATTGGTAACTGTGCAGATCGGTTCTTAGCTAACATCGAAAAAAGGGTTAAATATGCAGGGTTCGAAAATCAGTGTAATATAAAACAACGACGTCTAAATTTCAAAGTTTATCACAAAAGATAACCATACAATTAACATGCTTTAACATTCACAGTTAGATTGCAAGGCTGAGGTATGTTTTAGTGAGAAACTGCTGAATCACATCTAACCAGCTAAGCTGACAGATTTCTAGTATTCTCTACAGAAGTTTACGCACTTTGCCTCCACAGATGGCGCTCGCAAACATCGACGTTTTTAAGCATTCAGTAGAGCAGACGAGCAGATCTGTTACATGCAGTACCGTGGCGGTACCCCAGTTACTTCAAAAATGATGGGGGATTTTTATCAGTGACACAGTAGTAGATACACCCGTCAAGGAAATGCTGATATAGAACCAGTTGTCGTAACGATCCGTTAAAGCCCGGCGTTTATGACATGACGCTGTCATTTGCGCCGGCTTATAATTGTCTCATAATTATCGTATAATAAAAAAACGAATTCCCAGAGACCAGTAAATCATGACGTCGTGCACTGGAAATATCCATTCGTTTTCTGATTTAAACTATCAAAAACGATGTTGTGAATTTACATAAAAAAGGTTACAATCTAAGACAAAACAAGGGAACCACTGTGGCATAATGACCCTTAAGTCACGTAAGTAACGTATACTTGGTTATTGACAAATGTATGAAGGGTAAAACGAAACAATAACGCACCAAAATTACAATGCTGTGAGATTTGCAAGTGCTGCCTAACAATATCATTCTACAACAAAACCGGAGGTTAAATTGTTGCCATACTGAGTTATGAATACTGAAACATGTAAGTCTCAACACGGCAATATTCATAATAAAATGCATACGTATTCTAAAATGGGTCAAAAATTGCGTGTAAAATTCTGCATCAAAGCTTAGACATATAAAATAAGTATTTTAGGCACATTTCCTTAGGTGAAGCAAGAGCTTTATTCATTCATTTATTTGTTTATTTATTTACTTATTTATCAACTTGTTTATTTATAATTAACTTAGAAGCCCTAAGACGCTAGTTATAGCCCGAGAACAAAACGACGTCACAGAGACAAGAAGGACACGAAGATCTCTGCGTCATCGTTTTGTTCTCACGCTATAACTATCGTCATGCCATACCAACTAGCCCAAGCTGCCACATCCCTAAGACACACTACGTAATCGTAAAGGAGGGGAAACACAAGGCAATGTTTGCGACGTATTCATGGAACAATAGGAGCATATATGTATAGTTACATAAAGAAACGGCATAAAAACAATTCAACAACATAATAAATGTAACTGTAACGTATGCTGAAACGTAGCGAAATTTGCGTTATGCGATACAACACAGGAAAGGCGTGGAAAAATACACTTTCAATAGGACAGCTAATATACAAAATAAAATTGTGTACATAGTGACGTAGTACTTTTCACGCTTTTAAATTTTCTGACGTAGTACTAAGCATGCCCTATAAAGGCGTGCGTAGTTATACAGGCGTTTATGAGGCCTTGAAGACGTGGCAAACCAGTCACATCCGTGGCACAGAATGTGTCTCCACAAACGATGAAAATGAAGGACGCATTATGATGATGATTATGCATATGCGATGAAGTATCAGATAAATGCCCACAGTGTGTAAAATATATTTTAAAAACGAATGTGACATAAGGTGGGTACTACAAAGAAAATTCAGCACAATACTGCACACAAATAACAATGACTGGTATGAAAATAACAATGTAATAGTTATGACATTATTCCTTACTTTATAGAATGTACAGTTCGTTGCTTGAAGCGTGCTTGGTTACTCTCAATTAGGTTATTTCAATGAATCATTGAATCAATCTCGGAAGCGATGGTTTTAAAAAGGTTATACCAAAGACGACTAGCTTTTGGAAGAGCAAAACGGTTAAATTAATTAGTCATTCCGCAAATCCACAAGAAATTAACTGATGATGCAAACCTTGGCAGGTATATTGTAGAGTGTGAAGCTGCAGAAACGATGACGCGGCGTCATTGATTGTTCATTGTCTTCCAATGTATTCGAAGTTGTTCACTGTATTTCAATCTGTGCCAGATTATTCAAAAATCTAATTGACGAAAAGTTGCAGGTCATGTTCTTCTAACTGCTTCTTACTTTATGCACTTTCATAAACAGAAAGTTATTATGTTTAAATGGAGTGAATTATTGTTTTTTGAAAGAAACATATTTTCTTAGTGCGCAGGGAACGTTTCAGAAACAAGACAGATAAGACAGATCTCACCTAAATGCACGTAAATCTAAGCACATGGGCCTCAAGCATTATTGGCTCCATTGAATGGAGCAAATGTGCCCGATGAGTGTATGACACATAAATCGGGCGTATACTTTGGTTTATGTAGCGAGAAGAGGAAGCGATTTCTAACTGATTTTGAGAATTAGTTGTAAAGTATACACTACGTGGTGCGCTGTGGCTCTCGGCCCACGTGTTTTCAGCAGCCTCGATAACAATCGGCGGTGTTTTCTTCACCTGCTCAAAAAGAGTTGCGGGGTCCCTTCAAAGTGCAATAGAGTATTACCTCGAACAGTGGCACACACCCACGTGGGGGGATCGGCCAAGAACAAGGTAGTTTTCATATTTGATTAAATGTTGTCACTTAAGGGTGAAAGAAGTAATGTTGTAATGAAATTGCAAATACTACGAATAGATGAGCACAAACATAGGTAATAACTCTGAGCTGCATTTTGAAGAAATAACAATCATGAATTTAAACGCAATTTAGAAAATTGGAAAAAATTCACTAATTGGCTCGCTCGTGAGAATAAAAATTAGCCTTTCTAGTCACCAAGCGCGCAACTGAGCCTCGAGATCGTGCGCATGCAAGAAGAAGACGAAGACGGTACTCGACGGTGGAGCACCGTTTCAGTAACGTTAAAGAACCCCAGGTGGTCTAAATTTCCGGAGCCCTCCACTCCGGCGTCTCTCATAATCATATAGTGGTTTTGGGACGTTAAACCCCACATATAAATCAATCACCGTTTCAGTAAGCACAGCAAAAGAGGGTTATCATATTGCCGCTTGAAAACAGCCTCGTGAAAGTTATCAACAGCCTCGTGAAAAGGGGGACTGAAAAAGACGACGTGCTTTTGTTTTGCTCGCCTGCTCTTGGCTCCTGCATAAAAACACACGCCGTCGGTTCTCGGACTCAACGTCTCAGTGCACTGCTTACGTTGAACCACGACACTGGTGGAGGTGCTGGGTAGCAAGCCTGCCGATGCTCAACACCCCATCTGCGAGCCGTTCATCAAGTCCCGACACGCAGCCACCTGTTACGACACCAGTGCACCGCTTCAGTCGGCGGTTGCTAGGCCTATCTCCTGAGCTGACCTCTTTCGACGAACATTCTACCAGTCATTACGTACCTCTACCAATGGCCTCCGCTAGCCAGCCTAAGTTGGTCCAAGGGATACAAGGCAGCCCCGTTTCCAATCCAGCCCAGGTAACACTTCTTCAGCCGCTTGTGCCTGATCGCTTCAGTGGTGCCCCACACGAAGATGTTGAAGATTGGCTTGAGCATTGCGAACGCGTTGCCGACATCAACCAGTGGAATGCTCAACAGAAGCTCCCCCGCACGTATTTCACTCTCGATGACAGCGCTCCCACATGGCTTGAGAATCGAGAAGGCCGTATATCCACATGGGATGACTTTCGTCAGCAGCTGATTGACACCTTTGCTAGCGTCGACCGTCGAGAGCGGGCTCAGCAGTTGCTCGAGTTAAGCCTTCAAAAACCTAACGAAACTGTGGCAATGTTTGCTGAAGACGTGACGCGCCTCTGTCGCCCAACATGTCCGAGGAGAAGAAGTTGCGCTACCTTATGCGCGGCGTGAAAGAACAACTGTTCGCTGGACTTGTACGCAATGCCCCAACTACCGTGGCCGATTTTATAAGAGAAGCCACTGTCATTGAGCGTGCTCTGCACCAAAGATCGAGGCAATATGATCGCTCGTTCACTACCACCCCAATCAACGCCGCTTCAGTGACTCCGGACAATCAGGGTGCCCTACGTGACCTTATCAGAGATATTGTCCGCGAAGAAATTCAGAAGCTTTGGACTCCTCCAGTGGATACACCAGTGACCGCCGTTGCCGCAGTCGTTCGTGACGAACTTAGGCACGCTTTTTCAGCGGCTGATCTCGGTCGCGATCAGCGTCAACTGAGTTACGCCGATGCTGTCCGCCGACCACCACCCGTCCCGCCTATTACATCATACTACCAGCCACCTACAGCCGCACCTTCGTCGCAACCATTGCAGGAGGCTTTCAGACGTCGGCCCATGTCTCCGATGTCTCCATGCCACCAGCCACCACTTGCAGCGCCTTACTCACCACCACGAGAGGAAATAACACGCCCACAATTTCGCAGAACGGACGCTTGGCGCACCGTCGATCGACGCCCTCTCTGCTTCAACTGTGGTGGTGCCGGCCGTATAGCTCGCTATTGTTGGTACCGCGACACATCGCTTCGCCCGTCTCGGCCAGGGTACGACGGTCGCCGTGCCAATGACGATTACACTGTTCGCCATGACGACCCTGGTTTTCGAGGACCTTCAACAACGTGGTCCCCTTATCACGAGTCGCTTCCTAAACGCCAGCCCAATTCCGCCCACAGGTCACGCTCTCCATCTCCTGCCCAGACATCGTCTCCGAATTGACGTACTTTTGCTGACCTTCGGGGAACAAGGTCGCCCAGCCCTTACCGGGGAAACTAAAGGCGGCGACCTCTCGGGGTAAGGTCGCAGCCCGACCGCAAGACGATAAAAAGTCCCCAGTACTGCCGCTACAGAACGACTCGACGCCGACGAATATTAACGACGAAATGGTGAGCGCCGACCTCAATGTAATTATTGACGGAGAGCAAGTGACGGCCTTAGTCGATACGGGTGCTGATTTTTCCATAATAAGTCGCAAGCTGGCTGATCATCTTAGAAAAGTAAGAATGCCATGGACAGGACCACATATAAGAACAGCGGGTGGTCAATTGCTGCTCCCTACTGAAAGATGCACAGCAAGAATCAGCATAGGAGATTCTTCTTTCGTCGCGACTTTCATTGTTCTCCCAGAGTGCTGCAAAGATTTAATTATAGTGTAGTGGAGCATACGCACTAACGTGTATGCGCCTTCCAAAGAGAAGGAAAAACCCCGTGCTCTGATTGCACGAGAACCTGGGCCGCCTTTTGCCAGACTTGTCGTACGGCCATTTTTCGTTGCGACATCGTTGCGACTTCTCCGGTTCAATAAACGTCATCACATTTGGTGGAGGCTGCTGAGATCCCCAAGCAGACCTGGAGCTCCGCTCTCGCAAGTAGCCCGAGACACCACTGCAAAATATGACTGACGCAGTCGCCAACCAGCCCATCCCAGCCCAGCCAGCACCACCGGCTGTCCCGTCTACCTGCCCCGGCGCTACTCGCCAACGGGACCCACCAATCTTCAGCGGCAGTGGCGAGCAAGACGTCGAGGACTGGCTCTCCTTGTACGAACGCGTAAGCGCCAGTAACAAGTGGGACAACGACTCTAAGCTCGCCTACGTTATATTTTACTTGGCAGACGTAGCTAAACTTTGGTTTACGAACCGCGAAACCGCCATCGCCAACTGGTCTTCCTTTAAGACACTCGTCACTGAAGCGTTCGGCCGACCAGAGGTCCGCAAGCTCCGCGCTGACCAGCGCCTGCGCCACCGAGCCCAGCAGCCTGGCGAGACGTTTACTAGTTACATAGAGGACGTGCTCGACCTCTGCAAGCGTGTGAATCCATCTATGCCCGAAGAAGAAAAAATTCGGCAGATTCTCAAGGGCATCGAGGATGGCGCATTCCAGATGTTGCTAGCGAAAAGCCCGAACACGGTGGCAATCCTCGTAAGCCTCTGCCAGAGCTTTGATGAATTGCGCCGTCAGCGTTCCATCGCCCGACAGAGTGTCCTACCGCCGGATTCGATCTCGGCCGTCACACTCACAAATGCCAACGTTTGCAAAGAAAGTCTGTCCAACCACATCAAAGACTTCATCAGGGAGGAAGTCGCCCGACAGCTCTCCCTGCTGCCGCATAGCGACGCGCCCACCGCAAGCCTGCCTACGACACTGCAGCAGGCCATACGCACGGAAATTTGTGATGTCCTCCCTACAGTGCAGGCCCCTTACCCGTGCACTTCAGTAGCGCCTAATCTCTCAGCTGTCGGCTACGCACCACGACTATCACTCATACTATTGACACCGGCTCACATTTGCCTCTGCGACAGCGTCCTTACCGCGTTTCCGCCGAAGAGCGCCGCGTCATTACGGAGCAAGTAGACGACATGCTTAAACGTGGAGTGATACAGCCTTCTCAAAGCGCTTGGTCATCACCTGTCGTTCTGGTCAAGAAAAAAGATGGCACCGTTCGATTTTGCGTGGACTATCGCCGCTTAAACAAGATTACGAAAAAAGATGTCTACCCGCTACCACGAATAGACGATGCTCTTGACTGTTTACAAGGCGCCGAGTACTTTACATCCTTGGATCTGCGTTCTGGGTATTGGCAGGTGCCAATGGCTGAATGTGATCGCCCTAAAACAGCCTTTGTAACGCCAGATGGTCTATATGAGTTCAAAGTGATGCCATTTGGGCTCTGCAACGCACCTGCCACATTTGAGCGCATGATCGATACCATCTTGCGTGCCCATAAGTGGAAAACTTGCTTGTGTTACCTGGACGACATCGTAGTCTTTTCGTCTGATTTCCCGACACATCTTGTTCGCCTCCACGAGATTCTGACGTGTCTAACTTCTGCGGGCCTACAACTTAACTCCAAAAAGTGCCACTTCGCAGCACGAAAACTAACCATCTTGGGACATGTCATCACAAGAGACGGTGTTCTTCCGGATCCCGATAAGCTTCGGGCTGTCGCTGACTTCCCGTTGCCCACATCACTGAAAGCTCTAAGAAGTTTCGTCGGTCTCTGCTCGTACTTTCGTCGCTTTGTGCCCAACTTCGCGTCCATCATCGCACCTCTAACAAGTCTGCTCTCCAACAGCAAAGGTATATCTGCATGGTCACCTGCATGTGACGACGCATTTCGCCAGCTGCGCCGCCTGCTGACCTCACCACCCATTCTTCGTCACTACGACCCCGCTGCTGCCACAGAAATTCACACCGATGCAAGTGGCATCGGTCTTGGTGCAGTTTTGGCACAACGGAAAGGCACCCAACCCGAATACGTAGTCGCCTATGCAAGTCGCGCTCTCAAGAAGGCTGAATTGAATTACTCCGTGACAGAGAAGGAGTGTTTGGCCATAATCTGGGCCTTGACGAAGTTTCGCCCGTACCTTTACGGCCGCCCTTTCGACGTGGTCACAGACCACCACGCTCTATGTTGGCTGTCCACATTGAAAGACCCGTCCGGACGCCTGGGACGTTGGGCACTTCGATTGCAAGAATACGACATCCGTGTAGTATATCGTTCCGGTCGCAAGCATGCAGATGCCGATGCACTTTCGCGATCGCCTTTGACCCCAGATGTGGCTTCTCTGTCACCACTTTTTACCACCTTGTCACCAATAGACACCACTGACATGCTTTCGGAGCAGCGTAAAGATCCATACCTTGCATTGTTACTCGACTACCTTACCGATCCGTCTGCTGTCCCTTCCACGAGAGCGCTACGCCGACAAGCAGCCCACTTTTCCGTGCGAGACAGCATTCTGTACCGCCGCAACTACATGCCTGGTGGTCGGAAGTGGCTCCTTGCTGTCCCAACTCATATGCGCTCTGACATCTGCATGAATTTCCATGCAGACCCTCAAAGTGCTCACGCAGGTGTCCTGAAAACCTACGAAAGGCTGCGCCAACGATATTACTGGCGAGGAATGTATCGCTTTGTGCAGAAATACGTTCAGTCTTGCACCACTTGCCAACAGAACAAGACACCTCCGCGGCACCTTACTGGCATGTTACAGCCGCTCCCATGCCCGGCTCGCCCATTCGACCGCGTGGGTATCGATCTCTATGGCCCCCTCCCCTATAGTCGCTCTGGAAACCGGTGGATTATTGTCGGCGTCGATCATCTGACACGCTACGCTGAGACTGCAGCTCTACCAGCAGCGACCGCCCACGAAGTTGCACTCTTCATTCTCCGCAGCTTCATTCTCCGCCATGGGGCTCCACGGGAATTACTCAGTGATAGGGGTCGAGTGTTCCTGTCGGAGGTCATCCAAGCTATTCTCGCTGAATGCAACATCATCCACCGGAAATCTACCGCATACCATCCACAGACGAATGGTCTCACTGAACGGTTCAACCGCACACTTGGCGACATGCTGAGGATGTACACCTCCTCCGACCACACTAACTGGGACGCTGTCTTGCCTTTTGTTACCTTCGCTTACAACACCGCGACGCAAGCGACTACCGGTTTTTCCCCGTTCTTTCTGTTGTACGGCCGCGAACCATCCCACCCACTCGACACCATACTCCCGTACCGCCCTGATGTATCGGAGTGCTCCCCGCTTTCGGAAGTCACCAGATACGCTGAAGACTGCCGTCAGTTGGCTCGGTCTATGACAAGTGAGGCTCAAGGTCTACAAAAAACCCGGCATGATGACGCTCATCACATAGCGCCTACGTTTCGTACTGGCTCCCTCGTGTGGCTTTGGGTGCCCCCGCACGTTCCTGGCCTGTCTTCTAAACTTCTGGCCCGGTACCATGGTCCATACCGTGTCATTGACGCAACCTCACCAGTGAATTACATCGTCGAGCCCCTAACACAATCGCCAGATTTGCGCCGTCGAGGACGCGAGACCGTACACGTCGACCGTCTCAAGCCCTACTACGACCCCCTCATTGTGCCTACTCCCTGAGTCGCCAGGATGGCTACTCTTCAACCCGGGGGGTATTGTAGTGGAGCATACGCACTAACGTGTATGCGCCTTCCAAAGAGAAGGAAAAACCCCGTGCTCTGATTGCACGAGAACCTGGGCCGCCTTTTGCCAGACTTGTCGTACGGCCATTTTTCGTTGCGACATCGTTGCGACTTCTCCGGTTCAATAAACGTCATCACATTAGGAATGGACATTCTCCGGGAGTATGGCGCAATAATCAACATCCCGGACCGCGTGGTTTGATTTTACTAGAGTGCTCGTCTGACTGATCCTACATCACCAGAGCACAAATCCTTTCGTCTCAAAGACCACAATATAGTCGTGCCGCCTCGATCATGTATCCTCGTTTCAGTAGCATGTGACGTACCGTTCGACGGTGAAGGAGTCACCAACCAACTAACCTCGCTGCTTTTCACACACGAGATTTCCGTAGCACGAGGAATAGTCAATGTCACTGACGGCCGAACAAACGTGCTGTTGACCAATTTCAACTCCGAGCGACGGCACCTTCCAAAAGGCCCAACGTTGGCACATTTCGACGAGATCGCAGATGTTTGTGACTGCTCAGCACTCGAAGCAACACCTGCACAAGACCCACGTGACCTAGCACCTAACCTTGACGTCAGCCCTACTTTAACTCAGCGGGAACGCCTGCTTGTGCTGCTAGACGAGTTCCACGACTGTTTTGCGTCGACCTCGAAAGTTGGCCGGACGTCCTTGACCAAGCACCGAATCATCACAGAGGACACGGCTAGAACAATCCATCAAAATCCGTACCGTGTGGCTTCAAAAGAACGAGAAGCGATAGAACAGCAGGTGACAAAAATGCTTGAAGACGACGTCATTCAACCGTCGAAAAGCCCCTGGGCATCACCTGTTGTTCTAGTGAAAAAGAAGGACGGCAGCCTGTCTGCGGAATCCTCGACACGTCAACCATCGCAGATCACCAGCATGACGATCCTGAGCTACTTGGCTTGATTAATTATTTAGAAGGACGAAGCCAGAATGCACCCAAAGCCTTTACTAGAGGACTATCGTCGTTCTGTCTGCGAAACAATGTCCTTTACAAAATGAACTTCTCGTCAGACGGGTCTACCTACCTGCTTGTCGTCCCTACCACTCTCCGTTCTGAGGTGTTGCAAGCGTGCCACAACGAGGGAACATCTGGACATTTAGGCTACACGCGCACACTGAGCAGAGTTCGAGGGAGATATTACTGGCCTAGACTCACCGCTACCGTGAAGCATCATGTTCGGACCTGCCTCGATTGCCAGCGGCGCAAGTCACCTCCAACGAAACGAGCCGGTTTGCTACACCCTGTCCAGATCCCGACAACGCCATTTGACCAGATCGGAATGGATGTTTTGGACCCACTTCCCACCTCTAGTGTTGGTAACCGCTGGGTTATAGTGGCGACCGACTACCTTACTCACTACGCCGAGACAAAAGCCATCCAGAGAGGCACAGCAGAGGAGGTAGCCCGGTTCTTCATAGAGAACATTGTGCTGAGACACGGTGTGCCATCGATCGTTATAACAGATCGCGGAACCGCATTCACGGCCGCGCTTTTAAATCATGTGTTGGTGCTCAGTGGTACTATTCATCGCAAGTCGACAGCTTACCATCCACAAACCAACGGGTTGACCGAGCGACTTAACAAAACTCTGGAAGACATGCTTTCAATGTATGTGGACTTCGAACACAAAAACTGGGACGAGATTCTCCCTTACATAACGTTCGCATACAATACTGCGAAACAAGAAACCACACGGATGACCCCATTCAACCTTGTTCATGGACGAGAAGTAAGAACGATGTTAGACGCGATGCTGCCACACGAATGCGATGACAACGAAACGAGTGCTGACGCGTTTACTCAACGCGCAGAGGAAGCCAGGCAGCTCGCACGTCTGCGAATATACCAACAGCAAGAGTACGACGCAGGCCGCTATAACCAACGTCATACACCTGTAACGTACGAAACCGGGGACAGGGTATGGGTGTGGACACCTGTACGAAGACGGGGACTATTCGAAAAATTGCTCAGAAAGTACTTCGGACCTTATCGAGTGCTGCGACGACTAAGTGACGCTACCTATGAAGTCGTCCCGGATAGCCCAAACTGTTCAAGGCGTCGCCAGCACCGACCTGAGCTTGTGCACATAGTGCGCCTTAAGCCATACGTCAGCGAGTGACTCTGCGAGGCACCGTCGCTTCTACAAAGTGACTTCATGCGCAAATTACTGTCTCAGCTATAGCATCGGGGCGATGCCCTTTTAAGGGGAGGCAAATGCCGCGCCCGAAACAATGAACGAAGACGATGTGCGCGCCAACAGCCTTGTGAAAAGGGGGACTGAAGAAGACGACGTGCTTTTGTTTTGCTCGCCTGCTCTTGGCTCCTGCATAAAAACACACGCCGTCGGTTCTCGGACTCAACGTCTCAGTGCACTGCTTACGTTGAACCGCGACAATATGAAACAACATGATTATCTTTCTAAGGCTAAAAACAAAAAAGCGCTCTTCAGATTTTTAAGATCTCAAAAGATGTTACCACCCGCTGAAAATATTGACTCTTCTGTTCTTTCCCCCAGTTAGCTCTCTGATTTAGTAGAAAATATTGCGAAAGGGCTCCAAGATAGATTCATGTCAACTATACTACTGCATATTGTGAACCCAATGGCAGGCGAGGATTTCGAGGAGGTTACTTTAGATGAGCTGGCAGAGATAATAAGGCACTTATCTCCTTCAGCACCTGGACCAGACGGGGTAACAAATGCAATGATAAAAGTAATATTCGAGATTTGTCCAACTGAAGTACTTAATCTGGTGAATTTTTCTTTGACAAAAGCTTGGATACGTGCGGAATGGAAGCTGTCTAAAGTGATTCCACTTTTTAAAAAGCAGAAAAAAGGAGTCGCCTTGGACAATGTAAGGCCTATATCACTCACGTCAAATCTGGTTAAGCTAATTGAAAGAGTTTTGAATGCCCGGGTAATGAAATATATTAATAATAACGCAATAATAAACCGCAGTCAAATTGGTTTAAGATCCGGTTGCTCAATATGGTGTGCGCATTTTGATTTAGAGAGCCGAATACAAATGGCTCGGTGTCGGCGCCAATACTGTGCTTTAGTTACTCTAGATTTGGCTAAAGCGTACGATAGGGTTGAGCATTCAATTTTATCAAAACATATGGAATATCACCACTTTCCCAACAACATCACTGCGTGGGTGTCGGAGTTTTTAAGAGGGAGAGAATATTACTGCTTTAAAGATAGGTGCTCGTCAAATAGATATAAGCAGACACGTGGCCTACCACAGGGGGCTGTCCTGTCGCCAGTTTTATTTAACATTTTCTTAAGCTCCATTCCATCAACTAATCATATTCAGTTATATGTGTACGCGGACGATATTGCTTTCTTTGCAAGTAATACCGACCTTCAATCCCTATACCTGAGCCTACAAAATTATCTCAATATCATAGAAAGATGGCTTAAAAAATATTCATATGACCCTGAACATAAAGAAAAGTGTGCTTCTTGCATTCTCTTTTCTTCAGCCTATCAACACCTCATTAACGTACAGTAATGAGCTCATTCCACAGGCGAATTCCCTTAAATATTTGGGCATCCTATATAATGACACATTAAATTGGAGAAGTCACATTGATGATGTGTACTCCAAGGCAACATGGGCCATAGGGTGGCTACGGAAACTCGCAAACCGTAAAGCGAGTTTAAGACGAGATGTGCTAATAATGATATATAAACTTTATGTGCAGCCCATCATGGAATTCGGATGTGTATTATTTTCTGGCAGCGCAGCTTATACAATGAGACCCCTAATACTGCTGGAAAGAGAAGCGTTGCGTTCGTGTCTGGGTCTACCAAAATTTGTTGCAAAAAACGTGTTGTATATGAAAGCTCGCCTACCTTCTCTGCTAAATAGGTTTAAAATTCTTACTGTGCAAGCATTCCTAAAGATATACAGTTCACACCAAAGACTCTCATTTTACGCTTTCATTCAAGAACCGGCTTTATTTTTCGAAACCCATTGGTCGCGACAACACACCCCGCAAATAGTATTTGCACAAGCGCTACTACAGCAACTGAATGTAAAAATTAAACATATTGGTCCAATACACAACCTAAAGTCAATGGTTAGCATACCGTTTGATTATATATTTCCTCATAATGCGAAACAATCGGCACATAGGTATTTAAATGACCAGTTAGCAGATTATCTAGCTCACCTAGAGATAAGCAATATCATTGCGACTGATGCATCTGTGTCAAAAGAAAAGGCTGGGGTTGGCATCTTCTCTCCTTCTTTGAACTGGTCCTTTTCGATTCGACTCCCAGATTATACCTCTGTATTCATTGCAGAATCATTAGCTATTATTCTCTCCCTACGCAAATTGCCCTCAAGCGAATCATTAGCAGTTATGATTACAAATTCGTTATCAGTATATAATGCACTTTCTGCGGCAGTAAATGCAGAGCTGATGAATACGTTTCGGCATTTAAAACTGAAAAACGTAAAAAAACTGCATTTGCTATGGGTACCGGGCCACCGCGAATTATATTTGAACGAAATGGCGGACTCTTTAGCAGCCGTATTCCTGGGTGGGCCCACCATCCCAGTTTTGCCAGATACGGCTTACGTGACAGCGCTAAGGTTCCGAAAAGCTTGCCTGCAAAGCGAAAAAGGTAATTCGGATAACCTCAAATATTTCGAGCATTTGAGCTATTGCTAGAATAAACGGTGGTGTGTATCTCACCAGTTAGAGGTCATTTATACCAGATTGCGCTGTGCAGTTCCACAACTAAATTATTACCTTAACAAAGCTCGACTCAAGGCGTCACCGCTATGCATTTGGTGCAACGAAATTGAAACAATTGAACATTTCTTTTTATTCTGTCATCGTTATTCTTATCAGAGAAAAAGATTTTTAGTAGCCCCATTACAAAAGCTAGGAATACAAGTAAATCTACCAGTAATTTTATCACTTGGCGGAACTTCATTTGGTTACTGCCACAGGGATGTAGGCTCCACTGTGTTTGATTACATCAACGCAACTAAAAGATTACCGTGCTAGTGAACCCCAAACTTTTCAGATCTTTAGTTTATAATTCGTAGTTATGTCTATCAAAAAAAAAGAGATGGTTTGACCGCTTGCTCAGCAAACATTTTTGTTTTTTGGTAGTATTATTTTCAAACTACTTTTTCAGATTGGCTTCATTTTCATTTTAGTTTCATTTATGTATCCTGCCGCCCAGTTCTTGGCCCATTCCCCCTCTGTGGGTGAGCGCCATCCATAAGAGGTGATCATCATCATCATCAGCATCATCATCATCATCATCCTCTGTCCTCCCCTTCGGTTCAGAGAAACCAAGTTCAGCATCGGCTGCTGACGCCAAGGAACAGCACGGTGACCCCATGAAGAAGCGCACGTCTGAGGTCACCCCGGTAGCCTCGGTGAGCACCGCTTCCAGCGGCAGCGGGACCTCGGTGAGCCCGGCCCAGTCGGTGACCTTTGCCGTCGACATCGCCGACAAGGAGAGTCCTGCTCACACGAGCCAAGCGCCACCACCTACTGAAGCCTTCCGTGGAACTCCGCGGCTCGCCCGAAGGCGCATCGACAGCATCTCGGGCAGCGAGAAGCAGCGACGCCTTTCGAGGACCACCTCGGCCCAGGATGCCGTCGCCTGGCGCGAGTTCTAGCCTGCCGGCTTTGGCGAGGACCCTCAGGAGCCTTACGTCACCGTTCAGCGACCGTTTTCTAGGAAACGGCTAGTGGTGCTATTTATTCTATTATCCTTGTAGGGGTCATTTTCCCTTCGTTTGCAGTTGTTGACGAAAATTTATGCTGATATTTCAAGCACAGATGTACTGCTATATCTAATTGTACAAAAGTTACTACTAATTTCAGGGTGTTCTAATCACATCTAGGACACTGCTTATACTCCAGCAGCATGTAGGTCGTTGTCAGAGTGAATCATGACACGCAAGCACATGTGTGTGCGCACGAGGGCGGGCGCCCCTCTCTAGTCACTTAAAGGCCCGCTCACGAGGCTCCATAACAAATTTTAGTTGGTATGTGTCCGAGGAGGGGCATTTTGCCACAAAAAATTAGTTGTGAAACGGGTTGTTGGACAAGCAGGAGTTGACTCGGCGAAGGAGAGCTTTATTTAGCGCAAAGGCTAACTGAACGCAAGCCTGCGATCACAGCAAGTCTTCTTCCTTTTCTATACTCGAGCTCCATGCCCACTGCTCTCGTTACAATCACCCCCGGCCGATGAGGGAGCCATCCTGGCGACCTAAGGACAGGTGTACACAGAAGGGTCATGGTATGGCTTGAGCCGAGAGATGTGTACGATTTCTTTTCCCCGACGGCGCTTGTCCGGAGATGCATCCAGCGGCTCGACAAGGTAGTTGACAGGGGATGTTTGGCGTACAACTCGATAAGGGCCATGGTACATGGACGAAAGCTTGTGGGAGAGTCCTGGAGGAGTAGAAGGAATCCATAACCACACCAGTGAGTTCGGAGCAAAGCTCATATGCGTGGTTGACGCGTCGTAGCGATGTTTTTGGCGCGTCTGGTCATGTGACGTGAACGCACGAGCAAGCTTCCGACATTCTTCAGCGCGTGCTGCTGCTCGAGAAACGGTAGTCATCTCTGAAGGGTCCGGTCGATAAGGAATAATTGTATCCATTGTTGATGATGGCTCGCGTCCATAAAGAAGGAAGAAAGGTGAAAATCCAGTGGTGCTTTGCGTTGCAGTGTTGTAAGCATATGTCACAAAATGGAGTATGCTATCCCAATTTGACTGGTCGGATGAAGCGTACTTGGCCAGCATATCCCCAAGTGTACGATTAAAACGCTCTGTCATCCCATTAGTTTGCGGGTGATAGGCTGTGGTAGTGCGGTGTATGATGCGACACTCGCTCAACAACGCTTTGATGGCATCGGAGAGAAAAACGCGGCCGCGGTCGCTTAGTAACTCCCGAGGTGCTCCATGCCTTAAAACCAGGTTTTGCAGTATAAAACACGCAACGTCTTTTGCGGTAGCAGAAGGTAACGCAGCTGTTTCAGCGTACCGCATTAGGTGGTCGATAGCGACAATGACCCAGTGGTTGCTACTCGAAGTATAAGGAAGCGGACCGTAAAGGTCGATTCCGACACGATCGAAAGTTCGTGCTGGACATGGCAACGGCTGCAAGGGACTTGTGGCATGTTGAGTGGGCATTTTGCGTCGCTCGCACGTAAGGCAAGACCTTACGTAACGGCGAACGAAACGGTACATACCGCGCCAGTAGTACCGCAGCTGCAAGCGGGTGTATGTTTTTAACACACCAGCGTGGCCACATTGCGGATCATCGTGGAACGTGGCACAGATGTCAGAGCGCAGATGTCGGGGGATGACGAGCAACCACTTACGGTCGATCGAGCTGTAGTTTCGGCGGTAAAGCAGGTTATCCCGAATAGCGAAGTGTCCTGCTTGACGGCGAAGCGTCCTGGAAACTGGAGCGGGCGTCCGGTTTGAGAGAAAGTCCAAAAGAGAAGAAATCCAAGCATCTTTGCGTTGCTCGGAAGGCATGTCCGAAATGCTGATGGCCAAGGCAGCACTAGTGGAGATAGGCGAGCCGACAGGCTCTGAAGCCAATGGCGAACGTGACAGGGCATCGGCGTCGGAATGCTTCCGGCCAGAACGGTAGACAACACGGATATCGAACTCCTGTAACCGCAATGCCCAACGAGTGAGCCGACCATTAGGATCTTTTAGTGAAGATAACCAGCAAAGCGCATGGTGGTCTGTTACAATATCAAACGGACGTCCATATAAATAAGGCCGAAATTTTCCGATTGCCCAAATAATGGCGAGGCACTCCTTTTCAGTTACACTGTAATTCTTCTCGGCTTTACTGAAGGTGCGGCTGGCATAGGCAACGACGTACTCGTCAAAGCCCTCCTTGCGTTGGGCCAGTATGGCCCCTAGCCCGACACCACTAGCGTCCATATGAAGCTCCGTTGGAGCAGACGGATCGAAATGTCGGAGTATGGGAGGCGTGGTGAGGAGCCGTCGGAGTTCCTGAAATGCATCATCACACGCCTGCGACCACGCTGACAAATCAGAACTTCCGGCAAAAAGATTGGTCAAGGGGGCGATAATGGAGGCTAAATTGCGGACGTAGCGCCGGAAGTAAGAACATAGGCCGATGAAGCTTCGAAGCTCTTTGATGGCGGTTGGCTTTGGGAACGCCGCGACTGCATTAAGTTTCGTAGGGTCCGGGAGAATGCCGTCCTTAGAAACCACATGACCAAGAATTACAAGCTTGCGAGCGCCGAAGTGGCATTTCTTCAAGTTAAGTTGAAGTCTCGCCGTGGAAAGGCACGTAAGAACTTGCTCGAGG
Organism: Rhipicephalus microplus; assembly: GCF_043290135.1. Lineage (NCBI taxonomy): Eukaryota > Metazoa > Arthropoda > Arachnida > Ixodida > Ixodidae > Rhipicephalus > Rhipicephalus microplus. Next base: position 61,487,292 of record NC_134705.1, on the reverse strand, counting down.
CGGCTGAGGTGGGTCGCAAAGTCGCTTGAAAATACCACAATGTCATCCAAATAACAGAGGCACGTTTTCCATTTCAGACCTCGCAAGACGGTATCCATCATCCTTTCGAAAGTGCCAGGCGCATTGCAGAGGCCAAAGGGCATAACGGTGAATTCATATAGTCCATCCGGTGTTACAAAGGCTGTCTTCGGGCGGTCACCCTCTGCCATGGGCACCTGCCAGTAGCCGGAGCGTAAATCTAACGAAGAAAAGAACTCTGCTCCTTGTAGGCAGTCCAAAGCATCATCGATGCGCGGCAGAGGGTATACGTCTTTGCGCGTTATCTTGTTGAGTCAGCGGTAGTCAACGCAGAACCAGATGGATCCGTCTTTTTTCTTGACGAGAACAACCGGTGAAGCCCAGGGACTGTTGGAGGGCTCGATGATGCCACGTTTCAACATGTCGTCCACTTGTTCGTCGATGACATGGCGTTCAGCAGATGACACACGGTACGGACGTTGCCTTAGCGGGGCTTGTTGACCGGTGTCAATACGGTGAACGACCGCAGAGGTTCGGCTTAAGCCTGACTGGTCACGATCGAATGAAGAACGAAAGCGGAGAAGAAGATTTATAATCCCTTCGCGCTGAGTTGGTGCGAGCTCAGAGTCGATGTCATCCGAGAATACGTCCAGAGCATCATTAGGCGCGTTGGTAGGAGTGACAGCACAAATTGGGAGCGAAACCGTTGAATCGGGTATAGTAGCCGGAAGAATGCACTCGCAAGGTTCGTAGCTTCCCAGGCATTCTCCACGTAGTAGGGATGACGGGCTGTCCGAGGGATTGCACACATAAATGGCAGCGTGACCATTGCGAAAAATGACGACGGCAAACAGAAGCATGATATTTCGACGGCACGCAGATGGGACCGATGGCATGAACAACACAGGCGATTTCGGAGGGGAGGCACATGACACCGAGACAACAACAGCTGAGAAAGGCGCAATGTCAACGTGAGAAGCAGCAAACACTCTACACGAAGCACCATCGTCGGGGTCATAGCACGGCACAGATAACGTGTAACGTGAGTTCAGAACGAGCACAGTCGACCAAAGCAGAATTTGACGAAAGAAAGTCCCACCCAAGGATAACGTCAGGCGAAGAACGGAATAAAACTACAAATGTGACGACATGCATCGCACCTTGAATGACGACTCGTGCAGTGCACAAAGCTGAAGGCTGAATATGATGGGACGTAGCTGTCTGCAAAGATAGGTCGGTAAGTTGTGTGGTCACTTTCTTCAAGTTTCGGCACAGTTTCTCGCTAATTACAGATACGGCAGCTCCAGTGTCGACAAGTCCGTGCACCTTAATGCCATCAATATAGAGTTCGATTTCGTTCGGGGGACAGCAGTTAGGTCTTGAAATTTTCGCTGCCAACGCAGTTCTTGCCTCCGGAACTGCGCCCGTCAGCTTTCCCCTCGCGGTGGGCTGTTGTGACGTAACATCGGAGAAATAGATCGACGACGAGTAGAAGGTGAACGACTTGAGCCGGATGGTCGGCCACCGGGACGTATGTCTAGAGGTGGATCGGCAGGAACGGGATATCGCGGCTGAGTGGGCATGGTGGGCATGTAATGTGAGGCCCCTGCAATGTCGTGAGAAGAGAAGCTGCGACGACGGCAGTGACGAGCTACGTGGCCTGGGATGCCACATGAAAAACACATCGGCCGATTATCCGGAGTGCGCCATTGGCTGACGATAGGGGCACTGTTCACTGAATAAGGTACCGTAAATGGTCGTGCAGGCGGCGGCGTCATGTAAACGTTCTGACCTGTTTCATATACAGCCGGAGACGGGACGGTCAGCGAGCGGGAAGGTGGCGTCGACGAATAAACGTGGCGAGTAGCTTCGTAGATGGTAGGAGACGCTGGCGCACGTGGCCGAGCAACTGCGGCTGCATACGTTAGTGGTGCGGTAACAGTTGGTGGAGCCTGAGCTGGCTGCAATGCTTCGGCAACTTGCGATTGAATGACCTGGCGAAGCGAAAGTGACAAGGGTGCCATCGGCTCGGTAGTTCTTGTGATTATAGATAGCTGCCGGGTGACCTCCTCACGTATGAATTGCTTTATGACTGGCATCAACGCAGAGTGGTCGGCGGTATCATGGCGATAGTCGAGGGATGAGATGTCCGCGGTGTCTTGAGCAGCGCAACGTGTAGAAGCGCGCTGCCTACGCAGCTCATCATAGCTTTGGCAAAGCTGAATCACCTCGGCGACCATCTGGGGACTCTTCGCAGCCAGCATTTGGAATGCACCGTCGTCGATTCCTTTCATGATGTTCTTGATCTTGCCTGCCTCGTCCAGAGTCGAATCGACGAGATTGCAGAGAAATAGCACATCTTCGATGTAGCTCGTGAAAGTTTCATCTGCTCTCTGTACTCTGCCCCGCAAGCGCTGTTCTGCACGAAGGCGGCGGACAGCAGGACGGCCAAAGACTTCCGCGAGGGTTTTCGCCAATTCCGACCAGGTACTAAAATCACTTGATGATTTCGGTACCATAGTTTTGCCACGTCGGTCAAGTAAAAACTCACATTTGTGAGCTTATCGGCTGCGTTCCACTTATTGACGGCGCTCACCAGTTTATACTCGGCAATCCAGTTGTCCACATCTTGGTCCTCTGTGCCACCAAATAGGGGGCGGTCGCGCTGCCGGAGAGCGCCAGCGCAGAAGACAGGCACAGGTGCGAGATCTGGAGTAGCAGCATGAGATGGCCCCGGATCAGTCATTGAAGAAGGTCGTTGGAGTGTGCGGCTGCGAAGTTCCAGGGTGAGGACCAGATGTACCCAGCACCTCCACCACTTGAAACGGGTTGTTGGACAAGCAGGAGTTGGCTCGGCGAAGGAGAGCTTTATTTAGCGCAAGGGCTAACTGAACGCAAGCCTGCGATCACAGCAAGTCTTCTTCCTTTTCTATACTTGAGCTCCATGCCCACTGCCCTCGTTACAGTTGGTTCATTACGAGCTGAGAAAACTGTTTTTTAAGGCGAATGCATTTCTTAGTCGGGCTATCTCAGGAGTCTGTCGGGATCTATTCACCACCCTCTCCCATAGCAACAGCTGCGGGCTGTCGCGTCCCTAGAAACCGAAGCCCCCACCATGTTACGCTTCGGCGTCGCAACATCTGCGGGCGCATGCACTCACTTTAACCGTGCACGCTAGGTACTAGAGCTCGTTGTTACTTCGCGATTAGGGCTCTTACGTGTCCCCTTACGGTTCAATTGTTTTCGGTAGAAGGTGTTCGATATGCGCGAATTTTCGCGTTATGCGAATTTTACTAATGAATTCCCTGTAGCATCTCTAGCACCAAATCCATATTCTTTTACTGCCTAGTCGCCAGCCTGGTTATTCTCTACCTTGGAATTGAAGTCTCCAATGAGTATGGCCTACCTTGCTCATTGCCGATCCCACGCCTTCATAGAAGCTTTCAACTAATACGTTATCATGGCTGGATGTAGGTGCGTAGGCTTGTACCACCTTCATCTTGCATATATTATTCAGCTAATTTACGTTACCTGCCACCCTTTTATCAATGCTATAGGATTCCTCTATGCTACTAGCTATATTTCTGCTGATAAAAAACCCCACCTCCAGTTTTCTTTGTCAGCCAAGCCACGATAGCAAAGGACGTGCCCATTATGTAGCACTATATAGGCCTCATATGTCCTGATATCCTCGCTGAGCCCTATAACATCCCACTTGACACTCTCTAGGTCCTCCAACGGAACAGTACTCGCTTCACAAGATAAGTTTCTAGCGTTAAACTTTGCCACCTTCAGTTTCCAATGGCGGCCTGTCCGGACCCAGAGATACTCAGCGCATTTTGCAGCATCGCAGATGTGACCTCCACCGTGGTCAGTTGCTTCGCAGCCACTGTGAACTGAGGGCCGAGTGTTAATTGGTGTATTCATGTGGGAGGTATTGGCCAGATACTGCACAAGGGCGGCCAATCTTTCTCCGGTGAGGGAGTGCGGCCTCACCGGTGGTGGTCACCGGTGAGGCCGCACCCCAGGCTTTAATGTAATTCCATCATCACGTGGAGAAGGAGGAGGAGGAGGAATAAACGTTTATTTTTCAAAATGGTGTAGTGGTGTAGGTTTCGCGTCCACCTTAGGTGAGAGACATCCTCATTCCAGGAACCCTCTGGTCTTCGCTGCATCCTTGGTTCTGGCGACGAGATGTCGATGTTGGTCCAGATCCTCCAAGGCAAGATTCTCCCACTTTTCGAGAAGGTGTTCGCGTTTTTTGACAGCGTCGCAGGTATTCTGCGGAGGCGATATTTTTTTTTTAATTCGGTGGGGAATGACACGGTACTGGTATATGAACCAAATACATCTTGCACGCGAGGCTGCGTAAGTTTTCTTGTAGATGAACTTTACTTCTATATATAAGTTTACACACACACACACACACACACACACACACATATATATATATATATATATATATATATATATATATATATATATATATATATATATATATATATATATATATATATATATATATATATATATATATATATATATATATATATATATATATATATATATATATATATATATATATATATATATATATATATATATATATATATATATGTTTCTTTCTATACAAAGACTTCAGGGCCAACCGCCGGCTTTCGCAATTCTGTCCGACTCGCTTTCTTATTGCCTTTTTCCTTTATTTTTTAATTGCTGTACAGATTCAAGGAGAGTACGCAGACTACACAGAAGCCGTCACATAAGGCAGCGAGAGGCGCATCCGAGAAGCGCAGCGGCAAGTCAACCACGCCATTCGACCCCCACCAAGTCAAGGCCTCCCAAGCCAATCAAGACGTCGCCTTGAAAAACGCCTCACCCTGAGGTAGGAGCTTCATTCAGACACTACTGATTATTCGTGTCTTTCCGTCTTCTCTCGTAAGCAACCGCACATGCTCGTTTAACTTGCCTTAGTGGATGCTTATGGCACACTCGTTTTGGGGATAAGGGTGCCTATTTAGAATCTTTATTCACCAGCTGCAATTACCGCACATAAATGGTACAGCTCAAGAATCAACCTTGAGCAACTTAGCTTGAAATTTTCACCACAGGACTTGATTCTTTCTTTTTTGCGCTTTTCATTTACACAGCTAACTAGTTTTCATCGTCCCACCTCAAACCTACCTGCGGGTCAGTTGAGGGTACTCTTGTGCCTTATTGTTCCCAAAAAGTCTCGGAAGGGTGTGATAGGTTATTGGCACCTATAGGTGCTGATACGATTTGCGTTTAAAGATACTGCGGCAAATGGTTCCGCAACTAATTCCGCCTCTTGGTGGTGGGGACATATGTTATGGCCTTCTCTAATGGAAAGAGCCGAATACTGCCTGGTCTGACGCCTGTTTTATTTATCTCAGCCAGGAGCTTCTGGGTGTTGCCTAAGTTCCTGCGCTGCGCAACTTCCTGACATAGTGTTATCCAAAATATTTAAGCTTCATTCGGCTTTGCTACGCTGATTTGAAAAAAAAAAGATTGTTTGCATATGAGTGTATTATCACAAACAAAACTCCTACAGAGATGTATACATTGCTAATCTTGTACTTTCAATTTCGCATTTCTCGTATACACGTTTTTCAGTTGAGTGTTTTTGTTGTTTTTGTTTTCGCTTTTCATGTCTGTTCTCGTACACCCCAGTACACTCGCACACGTACATAGATTGTAATGTACGGCTTATATTATAGCGTCGTCATTCCTCTAAACATCGCAGCTTTTTAAAACCGAAAAAAAGTCACAGTTTTGCCGCAAAAGCGAAGCAATGAACGCGATAGCAACAAATTGGAAGGTAACGCGCCGAACGGTAAGCAGATCAAAACGTGCCCCGAGTTTCTCACGCACAAATGACGCACAAAACGTACTCACAGGTGCAGGTGAAAGCGAAAAAGCGCCTCAGTTGTTACTTCGCTGTGTTTGAAAAGTGCTCCCTTTTCGCAAATGGAGGCTGTGCAACAATTGCAGTGACTTTAGTGTGCCCCATAACTACAGCAGAATCGTTCCAGTGCCCCAACGCCAGCTTAGACGTACGATCCTCCCCATCGGGAGATAGGGCGCGCGAAACATCGTCCCTCCCCTTCTCTCTGCGGGCCAAAGTACGCATGAGACATGAGAGCCGGATAGATAGATGGATGGATGGACGGGCGGGCGGGCGGGCGGGCGGATGGATGGATGGATGGATGGATGGATGGATGGATGGATGGACGGACGGACGGACGGACGGACGGACGGACAGACGGACGGATGGACGGACGGATTTCTACCCGTTTAAAGTCTATTTTGCCTTTACTGTCCCTAATGCTTTGAAAAATTCCGCGCCCTTATCTTGGACTATAAGAATGGAGCCCTCTACAGAACTTTATCAAATGTTCAGCTGCTTTCTCCTCCTCTCCACATGCACTAAATAACGTGTCTGTGCCTTCGTATTTGGCTCGGTACATCTTGGTCCGCAATATTCCCGTTCTGGCCTCCAACAGCAGAAAACCACCCCGAGAATTATCGTAGATCTTTTTTTTTGCAATGTCCTGCTTGAAAGTTTAGCGTAGATAATTTATTTTGCAATTTTCTGCTTGAAAGTTTGGTAGGTATCCATTAATCAATTCGTAAGCTTTCCAATCTTTCACCCTCCCTCTCTGTTTTTTTTTCACCTTCTTAACCAATGTTTTCTTTAGGCCTAGTATTCTGCCGTTGTCTAAATACTTCTTGCTACTACAATTTTCGAGTTCGCTTCCTTCGTTTAGTATCAACATTCTTCATGTGCAAGTAGCTGAACACTTTCCTAGCCCAATGCTCTTCTCCCATTTTTTCAATCGCTCCTCAAATTCTATATTGCTGCTAACTTCCCGGCACTTAAATGATGTCCATCCCATGTCACCCTGTAGCCCCTGATTTGGGGTATTCCAGTGTGCTCCCAAACCAAGTCTACCTATGTCACGTTGTTTATTTTCCAATCTTGCTTGAACTTCTTATTCCATGCACAATACCACATTGCCGAACGTCAAACCTGGGACCATGACACCTTTCCAAATCCCTCTCACAACGTCATACATATTGTAGTTCCATGGTGCCCTATTTCTATTTTTCCTTACAGCTGCATTCCTGTTACCCTTAGTCATTACGTATCTGTCGTGCTCCCTTAGGTACTCAGTCCCCGTTATTTATCCATACGCCCAAATACTTGTATTTGTCCACTATTTTTATCGTGACTTTCTGTATGTTATGCTCACTGCCTTTGTTATCATTAAAAATCATAATTACCGATTTTTTTCCTCCTGAACTTCGAATGGAACCTATCCCCCTCATTACCACAGATGTCTATCAATTCCTTCAAATCTGCCTTGTAGTTGGACATTATTGCTATACCATCTGCAAACAACAATGCTGGTAATGCTGTTCAATGTGTTTTCTCTGCATGGTAAAAGAGAGGCTGAAACCGAGTCGACTCCCCTTTAATTTGACTTCTAGTCACTGTAGATACAACATAAATAACAAACGTGACAAGGGACATCTCTGTCGAAGCCCGCATTGTATTTCTCTAGGTTCAGATACGTGTTCTTCCCATTTGATAACTACCTTGCTACTTTTATATATATCCTTTAGAAGATTAGTTATTCCATTTTCCACATCTAGTGTGTCCAGTATGTTCCACAAGACTTCTTGAATCCCACTATCATAAGCTGCTTTGATATTTAGAAATGCCAGCCACATGGTCTTGTATTCTTTTCCCGCTATTGCAATACACTGAATCAATAAAACCAGATTGTCCTCCAACCTCCTTCGTTTACGGAACCCATTTTATACTTCTCCCAGCACCCGCTCATTCTCCACGCATGTCTGTAGTTTTTCCTGTATACTATCTGCATCACCAGCCTGTAAACTACTGATGTCACTGTTATAAAACAGTAGTTGTTTATGTTAGCTTTGTTCCCCTTTCCTTTATAGATCATGCTCATGCTGCTTAGTTCCCACAATTGCGGGGTTCACCATTCATTATTCCTTTGCTCGCTGCCTCTCTTGATGTTTGCTTAGAGTTTGGTCCTAGTTTATTTATTAGAGTGATTGGGTAGCCATCAGGGCCTGTTGATGTGCTCTTAGGAACCCTTTTCTCCGCGCTCTCCCACTCTCCTTGTCTTAAAGGGGCCACTGTGTTATTTGCTCCATCATCATCTGGTATGGTGCATGCAGTGCTTTCTTGTTATTTAAATGTTTCTGTCATCATTGTTTTTATATATTTCATTGCCTCATCCCCTTTTAGTCTGACCCCTTTAACTGCAGTTATAAACGTCATTGCTCCATCTTGCTGATAATGGTGAAAACACTATAGTTACCCCTGAGAGGCCCGCCAACCACGGTAAGCGGTAGATATAAATAGCTTGCTGTTTGAACATTGAAAGAGGTACCCAACGGTTGCTTGGTGGTTAACGCCTCAAATTCATGATGTGGAGGTCCCGCGTTCAATTCCGTGCGCCGAAGTCATTTTTCTGGATACGTTTTCTTTCTTGCGTTTTAATATATATATAGATATATATGGTGCATGACATCGGCGCCGACGCTCACGTCGACGCCGGCAGCGAAATCCAGCCGAGAGTATCCAATATATTTGCTATAGCAATAAAAGAAAACTATTAGCGGTTGTTCATTCAACTTATTCGCAGGCCAATGAACAACACACGAGCTGCGTCGTCGGTACCAGCAAGGCCTTCCTTATCTCAGCGGCCACCGAAGCCAGAAAATCAGGCTCTACGCCGTTGAACGCAAGCTTGAGTTCCGCAAGTAGCATGAGACTCGCGGCGGCAGCAAGCGCCGACGCAGCGGAGGCTTTTCGGGTTTGTCCGCAACTACGATTTGTCCGCAAATCGTAGTTGCAACAGGTTGTTTTTTTTCATCGCTTCCAAGACGTTTTCACCATGAACTTTCTGTAGGTGAGCCTGCGCATGACAACTTCTTGTTTAGAATCGACTTTGTCGATGGTCCACCTTCATGCAAAGAGAAGTTCGGCTGTTTCAACAAGGAGGTTCTCTTTCAACTGTCTCAATAAATATCAAAGGTCAAAAGTTTATAGTATTTCGTCGAAGTTCACGCGAGTTTTTCCTATCATTTCTGGCCGAAGAAGCTTCACTGATCGTACGAGGCTCTTCAATGATTCGTTCCAGAAAGTAGCAATCGCATAGCAAACTTCCATGAACTGCCAATAATGCTGACGTGGCCAATGACTTTTGCTCGAGAGAGCACTCGGTGCATTCGCCTTATGCCTCCCGAGGCCTTGTGAAATATTTCATCGTTGTCAAAGTACACGGATCACGCTCGGTAATCCTTTTATCGCAGTAGGCGCTGTAAAAAAGTCACGGAACTCGATGTTCCCGACTCCAGATTCAGCTCACGTAAAGGCCGCAGCGTAATAGTTCCTGTCACCTTTTTCCGCAGCATCAAGCACCACTCGATTTTTCATCGCCAGTGGTTCTTCAAGTACTTGCGTGCGTGAAGTAGGGCATGGCTTTATCTCTGCGGCAGGTACATCACAGGCGATATTCGCGTGTCCTGCTCGCGTTTACCATCCTATATTGCGGTCGTTCGTTTCGAGCAGTACCTGTTTGGTGCTGAGATGGTTGGAAAGGAAAGGTCGAGTAACGGTGACTTGTCTGTTGCTTTCATGTTCGAATCCATGCTTTCAAGCTGGCGCCATTTCATAGCTCGCATTGAGAACGCTAGAAGTTTTCTCAAACTGTCTCATGGTCTTTCTCTCTTCAGATGGCTTTTCTCTTTCTGTTACTCCCTGAATTTAAAATTTCCAAAGAGACAGCGGAAAATTGTAGGACTCGCCACGTTTCGTAAAGCTATCGGTCGAGACATCAAGTGTGATGTGCTACCCTGGAAAGTCCATCCAAGCTTGAAGTTGAGTGAAATCAACGATTCGTCGCCTTTACATCGGATCCGAACTAATCAGTACGCTGGCACCACTCTTCCTGATGACCGATGGGTGTATCAGCTCATCGGTGGCATTGTTTTTAAGCTTCCTGAAAGACGTGACGAAAGGTTTGTCATTTGTTGTCTCTTTGATGTCCTGACACATGCCTGGTATCTCGATTGCTCGTAGCGCCAACCCTTTGTTAAAAAACTGACTTCGCAGTCGCAGTCCTAAAACTTGACTACTCATATAGCCGCTTGAGCTGGTGCCCTCGCGAAAGTTTTGAGCGCTGTCCGAGTTGTTTGCATTGCTTATAGCAGGAGATGTTTGGGCAAAGCTTCAGCGATCATGCGCTCTGAATTCCACCGTGAAAAGTTTGCGTGTGTAGCAGCATGTGTCATTGTTTAGGGCCCATGCTCGCGAGGTTTGCAGAAATACGAAAGCGAAAGAGAATCCATTAGGTTGTCGTTTTCCAAGTGACGAGCAGACTGTCGTAATTACTTCTTAGTTCGTGTTGGCATAACCTGTCTTTCGCGAACACTTGTCGGGATCACACATGTTTGTAGCGTGTCGAGCGTCGCATTTCGAGCAGGTCTTCCTTTTGCTGTCCCGTGCCTGATATCCTTCAGTGTTGCAGCGGAAACACATCTGGTTATTGGAAAGTAGTCACATCGTCTGTGTCAGGGGCAACTCGGCGGTGCACGATTTTAGTTTTTGCTCATATGAAGAGAAAAAGATGGAGTTGTACTCCTTGTTTCCTTTGTACTCCTTTGTTTCCTTTGACGGAGTTGTACTCCTTTGAATTGCTGTCAAGTGCACATGAAGTACGTCTCCCACGGCGATATTATGTCCACTGACTTTCCATTAGAGCTGTTTCAAGCTCTCGTCCTCCAACGTCCTTGAAATTGCTCCTCTCTAAGCAATTCAGCTCAAAGCACGGCAAGTTGAGCAGTGCAGTTCGATGGGGGTACCGTCAATGCACAGCAAGCTGAGCAGACCATCCAGTCCGATGGGGGTACCGTCCTTTCTCGAGTCACGTACCACCTGAACATCACACGATCAATGGTACTGCATGACTATGTTCTGTGGAAAAGTACACAGTAAGATGTCACAGAGCATGGATGAGAAGGATGCCTTATGAACACCTTGGATACGGAAGAGAACTTGTTCGTACAAATTGCACAGAGCTTCGGTGTTATTTGAACGAACAGAGCTCAACATCCGTAACTGGGCAAAACACTCTTGCTCCAGGCGTCTCTTGTCTCTAAAGCGCTTCTGTACAAGGAGGCGGCATCGTGTAAGCAGCTCTCAGTCGTCAGAAGGCCCGCTATTACCTATGCAGCTTCTCCTTTCAAAGAGTAGTAGATTATAGAACTTCTCTGTGGACGCGATGTGGACGCTACTGTGAACAGTTTAGTCGTACTGCTCCCGAAGTTTGGTCTACTTGGCAGTTGCTCAGGGGACGAGGCTATTGTCAGTTTAGGCAGTCCGACTCCTGTTCCGTCTAGCAGTGCTGCGACTGTTTGAACGTCCATTCCTTTGGTTGTAGTCGGTGACCATAGCACGCGGTCTGGCTTACTGATAATCGCTACGAAAAAACAACGTAGCATCATCTTCATATTCCAAGACGGTGTTATTCACAAGTTTCATCGCCTATAAGGGGCGCATAGGGTGGTTCAATATGGCGCCAACAGAGAGTATCAGTCGCTGAGCAAGTGCGGCATGCACTGCAGTGACTTTTTTTTTCACTTCGCGATGTCTGTACCCTTTTTGCAGTCGCAAACTATGCGCCATCAAGACGCTTCTTAAACTCGTATACGATGCTTCGTTGAAGGCCAACAGGTCCTGAGTGCCAAACATATCAATCGTTGTGACGTGAAGGCCTGTAGAGCATCCGTGGTTGTGCAACGACTCTGCCTGCAGACGTCTCATGTCCGCCACAATTCACACGAAGTGCAATTCACATATTACTGAGAAAGTTCTGTATAAGAGTGTTAGCTTGCTTTTTGTCCTCGTGCTAATCATTCCGGTCCGCAAGACGGGCCTTTCGTGCACTGACGTTCGGCGACGCAAAGTAATCTTACTGTTCTTCAGTGCTCTATACGTGTGTGCCATGGTAATGTGGTGGTTACGATGTTCTGCTCTGACCCGAACGTCGTTTGTTCGATCCCGACCGCGGCGGTTGCTTTGCGATGTAGGAATGACAGAGGACGAGTACCGTGTGACGTCCGTGCACGTTTCACTCCACTAAAGGCGTGCCTCACGATCATTACGTGCTTTGTAACGCAAAATTCCAAATAGTGTTATAACATTGTGTATTTCCTTTCACGTCCTCAGTTTTGAGCGGATAGTTACCGATCTAAGATTTCGCTAAGTTATCGCAATGCCGACATTTTTTACCTCTTTTTGAAAAAAAGTCACAACTTTGCCGCAAAGGCGAAGCGATGAACGCGACCGCAACAAATCGGAAGGTCACGCGCCGAATGGCAAGCAGATCAAAACGTGCCCCGCGTTTCTCACGCACAATTGACGCACAAAACGTACTGCACAGGTGCAGATGAACGCGAATAAGCGTCTCAATTGTTACTTCGCTGTCTGAGAAGCCCACTTTTTTCGTGAACGGAGACTGTGCAACGACTGCAGGGACCTTTGTGCGCCCGGTAACTACAACAGAAACGTTCTAGTGAAAGCCGAACGCCAGCCAAGGCGTACATGCACATGCTATGAGCGCCACTGCCCCGCCGCTACCCAATTACTCTTAAGAAAATTACGCTGGGGTCCGCGGGGCGGTGTGACAGTCTACGGAACTTGTGAATACTAGAACTCGAACCCTTCGTCAAGAATATGCTGCTTGATCTCGGTGTTCAAGTTGTTATGCTCCTCGTTGTTAGCCTTCAGCCTCTCATAAATGTAATTGAGCTGGTCGTAAGATGCAGAGTCGTTAGCGATAAGAGCACTTGCCTCGCTTATAATCCCCGTGTTCTGTGATCGCCGCAACGTCCACTTCGGCTTCAATTGATTCATGCCGGTGCGGTTGTCTGGTTGCGGTCGGTAGGTCCCTGGTTTTCAACTCTGGTTCTTCGGCACCAAATGTTTAGACGATGGGCTTCCAGACACCACGATTAGACTCAACTCTGTCGTAAAGACATTTGTCCAAAATACTTTTTATAAGATGAGCTTAGTGCTGCTGTTTCTCTGGTTCAGATCGTCGCCGATTCTCATGCAATCGCGTTTTTTTTTCTTTCTCAGTTCCTTGGCGCAGCCCTGAATTGGCAAATAATGAAACGATATTTTAAGGTCACTGAACGCCTTGTCAAAGAGTCAGTTTTAGTGAAACGTATATACAGTGGCTTTAGAAGCTTCCCTACTGGCATTGACGAGCGGATGGGAGAGGAGGTGCAGGGAGGACTGAGAGTGAACCACGAGAGAAGGAGCAGAGTCACTGCGTGCCACATGCTTGGGTTGCTAGGAGGCGAGGATAAGTGCGCGCGCCCGCAGCTGCTGCTATGAGAGAGGGAGTGAAAGCGGAGAAATCAAGACACGGTCGGGGCGTGTAGTGCGTTGGCAAGATAATCTCTGGTAATCTAAGACTAACAGACTAGATTCCAACAGACAGTAAAGTTCAGTGGCAAGACGAGACGAGGTTCAGGCAGATTAGGAAGAGGACAGGATCGGCTGCCAAAACGTGGTAGAGGCCTTTGCCCCTGCAGTAGGCGTTGTCAGGCTAAGGGTAATGTAGTCGCAAGCACATTTTACTGACCAACATGCTAATTTTCTTATAGAAATTCAGTGCAGGAGGTCTCTGCACTCGGCAACCTTCCAGCTGGCTGCACTTTCTCATGGTGGCTCTCGTCGTCTCGTTCACCGCGGTCATGCTCACCTTCGTCGTCCGTCTCCTGACGGGAGGCCCCAGTAACACTGCGGTTGTGCGGGTGTGCCACACGCACGAGTGTCACGAGTACGGCGGACGGCTGAGCAGCTCACTGAACTCGTCGGTGCGGCCATGCGACAGCTTCACCAAGTTCGTTTGTGACGGATGGACGCGCGACAACGAGCTCGCCACCTACGAGCTGCTCGTTGCGCAGAGACTGGACTCCATGGCGCGCACGTTCGACGGCATGACCGTACCATCGGTACGCTCAGATACCATATGCGTATGAAGCATCGCAAATGGCATACATCGATGCAGAGAGCGGTGTCAATGCCTCGAGACCTCCATTTAGAATGTTAGACAGCACAGTACAAATAACCGATGGGATTCTGCGTCCCGAAACCACGACACGTCTGTAGAAGGCCCACTAGAGTAGTGCATAGAATTCCAGGCTACCAGCGAAGTCACAAACCCTCGCTAGGCTTACAACGTGAGAACATAACGTCAATATAGGTGATGACACAGCACACTGTGCTGTTCTCTTTGACATTGTGTCCGGCAAGTCTTTTATAATGTATTTCCAACATCCCCATCTATGCCTTTGTACCCTTCTCGTATCCCTTGTTTAGTTCGCGCACGCATACATCTAAGCTAAATGTACCGTTTAGCGGGTGCGAAAAAGACCCTGTTGTAGCTCTGCCCAACGCGTTTATAGAGATGTTCAGATAGCCAACACCAAAGCAGTCCAGGGTGGTGGCGCAGATCTTACTTTGCAAACGTCTAGGATATGGAAGCACAAATAAAATATCATCTTCACTGACGAAGTACAAGTGAAATTATTTGGTGTTACGCTTCAACTATCTCTCGTGATTCGACGCTATATATCTCTCGCAGCATATTTACTTACGTATACTCGCAGCTTCTTTCTGCTGTCCATTGTGGAAATCTTACTTTTCGCAAGACCGGGCAGAGCGCAGTGCAGCGCGGAGTCGCTCTCTACCGCAGCTGCGAAGATCTGCTGCACGGCCATCGCGACCACCCTACTACCGTCAGAGAAGCCCTCCAGGAAGCCGGCATCACGTGGCCGAGACGCCCCGCCGAGGCAGACGTGCTGCACACTGTTCTGGCGACGTCGCTGCGCCTCGGCTGGGACGTCCTGTTCCGCTTCGTTCCACTCCGATCTCCACGCTCGCGGCTCACCGTCAACCCCGGAAGGACTATCGTCGTCGTCTTCAAGAGGAAGATGGCATCGCAGTTCACTCGCAGGGGGCGGGAGTACTTCTCCCTCCTTCGAAGCAGCATGCTGCCACATGACGCGATTTAGATGGATAAAACGAGCACCGCCATCAAGCACCGCCTCCTGGAAGTCACTGCACTCGATGAACTGACGTCACCACTGCTGAGCGCAGCCTACAACGTGCCCACCACGATACCTGAAAGCGCAGACCACATGATGGACATTCCGAAAATCGGGCTGTCCCGCGCAAGGTGGGCGGCGGCGCCTTGCGTGTTTGGCCTAAACAACGTGACAGAATTGGTCACGGCCAACCAAGAGTACCTGCTAGCTTTCCTGGATACATGGACGAGCCTGTGAGAGAACAGCACACACGTCTTCGTCTCCTGGTACACTGTGCAGGTATGGATTACGCAGGGGCTGAAACTGAGAAGGACGACAGATAGAAAGAAATGACCCACATGAGGCTGTCTTGTAAAAATTCGGTGCACGTGACAAGGAAACTTATAATACAGGTGTAGCGGTAACCTCCAATCAGACATACCTGAATGAATGCAATCAAGGTCGCCACTCGCTGGACTTGAGAAGGAGCCTAAATATAGAACTAAGCCCAAATGTACACAAGTATCCATGCCTTTGCGGTCAAACAGAGGAGAAGCCCTATCAAGACTCGATTATTTGTTACAGAACAATACACATGATTTCGAATAAACAAGAACAAGAGAAAAATCTTAACCCCTTATTGGTCTTCAAGGCACGCATACCTGGCAATTTAGTCCACAAGTTACATTAAACACAATACGCCTCCATGAAGTTCATGTAGAATAAAGTTCTTGTGACGCAATACGGGACATTACAGCCAAGAAGTCGAAAATTGAATTAGTAGGCTTTGCATAATACAAGTCCCGTTTTTCTGGTAGTAAACAGCCTGGTTTAATCGTGTTAGGGATCTTTGTTTTATTGCGAGAGCAATTATATGGACACTATCGGCTGAATTTTTCAGCCGGCGTCAGCGTCCTTCACCTATATATTCGCGTTATTCGAAGGTCGTAGGTTCGATTCCTGCTCACGGCTGGTTATTTTTTATCCACTTTTCTTTCTTCTTATTTACATTCCATTGGTTCTAATAACTTCCCCTGTACATTCATTGGCATTACTGTCTGTTAGATCTCATTATTATTGTGTTAAAACACGGAAAAACGAGCCCTTAGGTATACACTTCTTTCCCTTATTTCACTGAACGAGGGTCTCGTAATGGCAGACTTGGTGTGTTTAGGTTGTATAAGAGGGACAATTAATCAGCTGCCCGCTCATAATAAGTTCACGTGCTACGTGACGCCAAACATGCGCATAAGAGTGTTTTCACACTCGTCGTTTGGCTTATAGATGGCGCTGACTGTCACTCCTACTTCTAAATTCACATATATACCCAAAAAAGTGGATGGAGGGAAGGCCGCTGTGGTAGCTCAGTGTAATAAAGAAAAAAAAAGCTGTGGTAGCTCAGTGGTTAGAACATCGAACGCGTTATTAGAAGGTCGTAGGTTCGATTCCTGCTCACGGCTGGTTATTTTTTCATACACTTTTCTTTTTTCTTTCTTATTTACATTCCATTGGTTCTAATAACTTCCCCTGTACATTCCTTGGCATTACTGTCTGTTAGATCTCATTATTATTGTGTTCAAACACGGAAAAACGAGCCCTTAGGTGTACATTTCTTTCCATTATATGTATATATATATATATATATATATATATATATATATATATATATATATATATATATATATATATATATATATATATATATATATAAGGGAAAGAAGTGTATACCGAAGGGCTCGTTTTTCCGTGTTTGAACACAATATTAATGAGATCTAACAGACAGTAATGCCAAGCAATGTACAGGGGAAGTTATTAGAACCAACGAAACGTCAATAAAACTGCTGCGCACGCGCACATGTTTTGACTTTTCCGTGTAATATTGAACCGTACCAAAAATCCCTTTGTTCCTGCGTATATATATATATATATATATATATATATATATATATATATATATATATATATATATATATATATATATATATATATATATATATATATATAGTCCAGTAGAACCTCCGTGAGCGGTCACACCGTTGTTTATTTCGACGTTTCGGCCTAGAGTCTGGCCTTCATCAGGATTAAAGGTACAGTTTGTTGGTGCTCAGCTTTATACAATCACACACACATACTCGCAAGTAACCGTAAATTTTCTTGATGTTACCATAACGATAGAAAAAGAGAAGCTCTCTACAACCCTATATCGCAAACCAACGGATCGACAACAATACCTCCATTACCAAAGCGATCACCCACGCCACTGTAAAAACAGTATTCCATACAGCCAGGCTCACCGGTTTAAGCGAATCTGCTCTAGAGACGTTGACTTTGACACGAGCTCACAGAGGTTAAAACTTATGCTCGAGAAACAAAAATACCCCCCACGTGTAATTAATGACGCTGTTCAAAAAGCGAGAAAACTAAAGCGTGAAGACTTACTTATGAAGCGACCACCACAAGAATACCCACAACAAACAAACCTCTGCTTGACTTACAGCACAAACTTCCCCAATGTAAACAAAATCCTTAAACGACATTACAACATTCTGGAACAAAGTGAACGTCTGAAACGCGCATTCCTATCCGCTCCAGGCGTCGTTCACCGACGACCACGTAACCTCAAAGACACCCTTGTCCACTCTCAAATTAACACATCACCCCCCAACAATTCATGCCGACCTTGTTTAAAGCCACGATGTCTTGTATGTAAGGCGATGCGAGAAACACACAAAGCAACCAGCACACAATCCAAGTTTTCGATTAACATACGAGGAATCCTAACATGCGATTCCTCTAATGTGGTATACCTACTCGAATGTAACGTGGGTGGTGTGCAGTACATCGGACAAACAGAAACACCATTTAGGATTCACTTCAATAATCACAGAGCCCATGCGAAATCAGCCCCAAGTCTACCTCTATCAAAACATCTCAATCTTCCCGACCATGCATTCGACAAACTATCAGTAACGCTCTTAGAGACGGGATTTAAATCAAATCGAGAACGTGAACAACGAGCGTCATACCTTATCCACCGATTTAACACCCTCGATAGAGGAATAAATGAGAATCCTGGTACACTTGCAGCAATTAAAGCATTAGAAAACAATAACGGCAATAATAAAAATAGTAACTGAGTTCACGGCACTGCAGCTGCGAAGGGCACTGGACAACCCAAAACAATTCCAAGTGTGACTACTCTTCCTAAGTGCAGCTGTCGTCTGTTTCCTGTTTTATTTTACTACCCAATCAATTGTGCCATGCATGACATGCCCAACAGCAACCCTGTGCACAGCCGGGAGGCCCCCACTACAAGCGTAATCCAGAAGCGGGCAAGGAATTCGCATTGCGCCCGCTTACCAGCCTCTGCGGCGATGCGGGGCACCCCTCTTTTTACGACGAAACGTTGACGGGGCGCCGGGTAGTTAAAGGCTTAGATTTTCCTAAAATGCCCGCTTACCAGCCTCTGCCACAATACGCAAAACCCCTCTTTCTACGACGAAATGTTGACGGGACTCCGAGTAGTTAAAGGCTTAGAACTTCCTAAAAAGCTCTTTTTTGCCCCACACCGATGGATGGATGGATGGATGGATGGATGGATGGATGGATGGATGGATGGATGGATGGATGGATGGATGGATGGATGGATGGATGGATGGATGGATGGATGGATGGATGGATGGATGGATGGATGGATGGATGGATGGATGGATATGGCTGTGCCCTTTATATCGGGCGGTGGCTAGTGCCACCAAGCCGTAATACTTAATGAACCAAGAACTAGATTTATTTTTTTTCCTTTAAAAATTGAGTTTGAGGATTCGTACTTTGCAGTGAAGGGTTTAATTTTCACTCGTGCCTTGACTTTAGCCACCAATCAGATAACCTTCTTCTAGTTAAGTCTACCCGCTTAAAGTCTATTTTGCCCTCCCGGTCCCTAAACCCCAGTGCTGTGAAAAAATCAGCGCCATCATCCTGAACTATAGAGTGAAGCCCTTTACAGAACATTATCAAGTGTTCGGCAGTTTCTTCTTCCTCTCCACACGCACTGCATACTGTGTCTACCCCTTCGTATTTGGCCCGATATGTCTTGGTTCGCAGTACTCCCGTCCTGGCCTCAAACAGTAGAGAACTACCCCGAGTATTATCATAGATCCTTTCTTTGGCAATTTCCTGCTTAAAGGTTCGATAGGTCTCTAGTGCGGACTTCTTAATCATGCCCATTCTCCACATGTCAGTCTCAGTTACCTTCACTTTCTTCTTAACCGATAGTTCTTTTTGGTTTGGCCACCTGCTGTTTTCTAAGTATTTACCAGTCAACTTCCTGGTTTGCTTCCGCCATTTTGTATCGACATTCTTCATGTACAAGTAGCTGAAAACCTTCCTAGCCCAACGCTCCTCCCCCCTTTCTCTCAATCGCTTCTCAAATTTTATCTTGCTGCTAGCTTCCCTGCCCTCAAATGATGTCCATCCCATATCACCTTGTACTCCCTGATTTGGTGTATTCCCGTGAGCTCCTGTTCCACGTTGCTTAATTTCTAATCTTCCTTGAACTTCTGATCTTATGCACAAGACCGCATTGCCGAACGTCAGCCCAGGAACCATGACCCCTTTCCATATTCCTCTCACAACATCATACCTATTGTAATTCCACAGTGCCCTATCTTTCATCACTGCTGCATTCCTGTTACCTTTAGTCGTCACGTATATTTCGTGTTCCCTCAGGTACTCGGTCAGATTGCTTATCCATACGCCCAGATATTTGTATTTATCTGTTCTCTAGCGTGACCTTCTGTATTCTAAGCTCACTACCTTCGTTATCATTGAAAATCATGACTGCTTATTTTTCCTTACTGAATCTGAAATCTAACCTATCTCTCTCATTACCGCAGATGTCCAACAATCTCTGCAAATCTTCATTGTTGTTGGCCATTAGCACTATATCATCTGCGTACATTAATGCTGGTAGTGCCTGATCAATGAGTTTTCCTTGTTTGACTAAAGAGAGGTTGAAGCCCAGTCTACTTCCCTCTAATTTGGCCTCTAATCCTTGTAGGTACATCATGAATAATAAGGGTGACAGGGGACACCCCTGCCTAAGCCCCCGTTTTACCTCAGCGGGCTTGGATACCTGTTTTTCCCACTTTATAACTACTTTGTTACCTTTATAGATATCCTTTAAAAGATTAGTGACTACATGTTCCACGCCTAGTGCGTCCAGTATTCCCCACAATTCCTCTTGAACCACGCTATCGTACGCTCCCTTGATATCCAAAAATGCTAGCCACAGGGGTCTGTGTTCCTTTTCTGCTATTTCTATGCACTGCGTCAGTGAGAACAGATTGTCTTCCAGCCTCCTGTATTTCCGAAACCCATTCTGCAGTTCTCCCAGCACCCCCTTATCCTCTATCAACCGCCAGTGCCAGGAGGCGCCTTCTGGTCGGGAGGAATGCGTTAGTGAAAGGAAGCATACACAGACCGCTGACATCAGAAAGGTGAAGGGGAGAGAGATGAGGGGGGAAGTGGAAGGAAGAGTGGAAGGGGGGCGCCCGAGGGGAGTCCGTCCTATATTATTTTTCTCTCATTTTTCTCTTTTTTCTTCTTTTTCTTTTTTTTCTTTCTTTTTATTTCCTTTTTTTCTTTTTTTTCTTTTTTCTGTCTTTTTCCCTCTTTCCTTGCCCTCTGATTTGAGATTGTATAAAGCTGAGCACCAACAAACTGTACCTTTATTCCTGATGAAGGCCAGACTCTAGGCCGAAACGTCGAAATAAACCACGTTGTGACCGCTCACGGAGGATCTACTGGACTATATGCAACGCTACGGCCACTCAACCACCATGCCTGCCTATATATATATATATATATATATATATATATATATATATATATATATATATATATATATATATATATATATGTGTGTGTGTGTGTGTGTGTGTGTGTGTGTGTGTGTGTGTGTGTGTGTGTGTTTGAAAACCTAAGGAAGAAAAATAATCCAGAAAGAGTCCGGCCGGTGGAATCGAACGTCCGATCTCTCGCGTGTGAGTGCCAGGTGTTAGCCCCTGAGCCACGGAGGAGCACCTCCTTCAACATTGAAACGGCAAGCTGTTAACATCTACCATTTACCGCTGTCGATAGCCATCTTGGGGGAACCACGGCCGCCTGGATCGGGGCGCGCGGCGGTTGCTCCAGCCGTTCATTCGGCGCGCGCGCGCCTTTGAAAAAATGTAATAGAAGTAGTTCGGCCGCGTGCCGCGACGCGGCGCTGTTCTCCCACTCCTAGAAAGGGCAAAAATGAAATAAGGAGGGAGGCATTTTACGATAATTCAAGGGGAAGCGCTTTACTGTTTGAAGCGAGATCGGGTTGCCTTAGAACGCGTAGTTATAAAGCAAGATTCAGTAAAGAAGAAGAACAATGCACATGCTGCGGGAAAGATAAGGAAACGGCGGAGCATGTTCTGATTGAATGTGGAGATATCCACCCAGGTGTACGTTTGGGCACGAGCCTACAGGAAGCCTTGGGTTTTAGGGACAACAATGGAAAGCTGAACACACCCGCGATTGAAATAAGTAAGAGACGGTTAGAGTATCGGTGGCAGAAAATTAGAGAGAAAGGACAAAAATAAATATTGGAAAAATAAAATATGGACAGTGTGCCGTAAATGGCAGAGAACTTAAGCTGAAAATTTACCTTTTTTTCCATTAAGATAGAATTTATCGAAGTAGAGGCATTAGGCCAACATAAAAAAAGAAAAAGGGTTTTTTTTTTTTTGTCGAGCCTGGTGGCATACTTGTCACCACCCCGTTATAAAGGGGACGCTCATAGCATCCATCCATCCATAGTGGGAGAACAGTAAGGAAAAATCAGCAGTCAGTAAGGAAAAACAGTAAGGAACAGTAAGGAAAAATCAGCAGTCATGATTTTCAATGACAACGAAGGTAGTGAGCTTAGAATACAGGAGGTCACGCTAGAGATAACAGATAAATACAAATATCTGGGCGTATGGATAAGCAATGGGACCGAGTATCTGAGGGAACACGAAATATACGTGACGACTAAAGGTAACAGGAATGCAGCAGTCATGAAAAATAGGGCACTGTGGAATTACAATAGGTATGATGTTGTGAGAGGAATATGGAAAGGGGTCATGGTTCCTGGGCTGACGTTCGGCAATGCGGTATTGTGCATGAGATCAGAAGTTCAAGCAAGATTAGAAATTAAGCAACGTGGAATAGGTAGGCTTGCTTTAGGAGCTCACGGGAATACACCAAATCAGGGAGTACAAGGTGATATGGGATGGACATCATTTGAGGGCAGGGAAGCTAGCAGCAAGATAAAATTTGAGAAACGGTTGAGAGAAATGGGAGAAGAGCGTTGGGCTAGGAAGGTTTTCAGCTACTTGTACATGAATAATGTCGATACAAAATGGAGGAAGCGAACCAGGAAGTTGACTGGTAAATACTTAGAAAACAGCAGGTGGCCAAACCAAAAAGAACTATCGGTTAAGAAGAAAGTGAAGGAAACGGAGACTGACATGTGGAGAATGGGCATGATTAAGAAGTCCGCACTAGAGATCTATCGAACTTTTAAGCAGGAAATTGCCAAGGAAAGGATCTATGATAATACTCGGGGTAGTTCTCTACTGTTTGAGGCCAGGACGGGAGTACTGCGAACCAAGACATATCGGGCCAAATACGAAAGGGTAGACACAGTATGCAGTGCGTGTGGAGAGGAAGAAGAAACTGCCGAACACTTGATAATGTTCTGTAAAGGGCTTCACCCTATAGTTCAGGATGATGGCGCAGAGTTTTTCAAAGCACTGGGGTTTAGGGACCGGGAGGGCAAAATAAACTTTAAGCGGGTAGACTTAACCAGAAGGAGGTTATCTGATTGGTGGCTAAAGTCAAGACACGGGTGAAAATTAAACTCTTCACTGCAAAGTACGAATCCTCAAACTCACTTTTTAAGGAAAAAAATATATATAGTTTTTGGTTCATTAGGTATTACGGCTTGGTGGCGCTAGCCACCGCCCGATCTAAAGGGTACAGCCATATCCATCCATCCATCCATCCAGTGGGAGAACAGCGCCGCGAATAGGTAGGCTTGCTTTAGGAGCTCACGGGAATACACCAAATCAGGGAGTACAAGGTGATATGGGATGGACATCATTTGAGGGCAGGGAAGCTAGCAGCAAGATAAAATTTGAGAAGCGATTGAGAGAAATGGGGGAAGAGCGTTGGGCTAGGAAGGTTTTCAGCTACTTGTACATGAAGAATGTCCATACAAAATGGAGGAAGCGAACCAGGAAGTTGACTGGTAAATACTTAGAAAACAGCAGGTGGCCAAACCAAAAAGAACTATCGGTTAAGAAAAAAGTGAAGGAAACGGAGACTGACATGTGGAGGATGGGCATGATTAAGAAGCCCGCACTAGAGATATATCGAACCTTTAAGCAGGAAATTGCCAAGGAAAGGATCTATGATAATACTCGGGGTAGTTCTCTACTGTTTGAGGCCAGGACGGGAGTACTGCGAACCAAGACATATCGGGCCAAATACGAAGGGGTCGACACAGTATGCAGTGCGTGTGGAGAGGAAGAAGAAACTGCCGAACACTTGATAATGTTCTGTAAAGGGCTTCACCCTATAGTTCAGGATGATGGCGCAGAGTTTTTCAAAGCACTGGGATTTAGGGACAGCGAGGGCAAAATAGACTTTAAGCGGGTACACTTAACTAGAAGGAGGTTATCTGATTGGTGGCTAAAGTCAAGGCACGAGTGAAAATTAAACCCCTCACTGCGAAGTACGAATCCTCAACTTCATTGTTTAAAGGAAAAAAAAAGATAAATGTAATGGTTAGTTCACTAAGTATTACGGCTAGGTGGCGTTAGCCGCCGCCCGATCTAAAGGGTACAGCCACATCCATCCATCCTTCCATCCATCCATAGTAAGGAAAAATCAGCAGTCATGATTTTCAATGACAACGAAGGTAGTAAGCTTAGAATACAGGAGGTCACGCTAGAGATAACAGATAAATACAAATATCTGGGCGTATGAATAAGCAATGGGACCGAGTACCTGAGGGAACACGAAATATACGTGACGACTAAAGGTAAGAGGAATGCAGCAGTGATGAAAAATAGGGCACTGTGTAATTACAATAGGTATGATGTTGTGAGAGGATTATGGAAAAGGGTCATGGTTCCTGGGCTGACGTTCGGCAATGCGGTCTTGTGCATGAGATCAGAAGTTCAAGCAAGATTAGAAATTAAGCAACGTGGAATAGGTAGGCTTGCTTTAGGAGCTCACGGGAATACACCAAATCAGGGAGTACAAGGTGATATGGGATGGACATCATTTGAGGGCAGGGGAGCTAGCAGCAAGAAAAATTTGAGAAGCGATTGGGAGAAATGGGGGAGGAGCGTTGGGCTAGGAAGGTTTTCAGGTATACTTGTACATGAAGAATGTCGATACAAAAAGACGGAAGAGAACCAGAAAATAGACTGGTAAATACTTAGAAAACAGCAGGTGGCCAAACCAAAAAGAACTATCGCTTAAGAAAAAAGTGAAGGAAACGGAGACTGACATGTGGAGAATGGGCATGATTAAGAAGTCCACACTAGAGATCTATCGAACTTTTAAGCAGGAAATTGCCAAGGAAAGGATCTAAGATAATACTCGGGGTAGTTCTCTACCGTTTGAAGCCAGGACGGGAGTACTGCTAACCAAGACATATCAAGCCAAATACGAAGGGGTAGACACAGTATGCAGTGCGTGTGGAGAGGAAGAAGAAACTGCCGAACACTTGATAATGTTCTGTAAAGGGCTTCACCCTATATCTCAGGATGATGGCGCAGAGTTTTTCAAAGCACTGGGGTTAGGGGACCGGGAGGGCAAAATAGGTTTTAAGCGGGTAGACTTAACTAGAAGGAGGTTATCTGATTGGTGGCTAAAGTCAAGGCACGAGTGAAAATTAAACTCTTCACTGCAAAGTACGAATCCTCAAACTCACTTTTTAAAGAAAAAAATAAATCTAGTTTTTGGTTCATTAAGTATTACGGCTTGGTGGCGCTAGCCACCGCCCGATCTAAAGGGTACAGCCATATCCATCCATCTATCCATCCATCCTTGCTTTTTGAGCGCTCCCGATCGTCTGCGCAGATAAGTTGTTTTGCATGTTTTGAGCTTGTCTTTTTAATTATAAGGCAGCAGTTAAAATCTCTGCCGCACTTATCTTATTGTACGGCTTTTTCAAGGGTCCGTCATCAGGTATTTATTAGTTTGTGCGTTTGTGTGTGTTTGATTTTTTGTTTTTTTGTTGTTGTTTTTCTCTTGCCACCCCGTGGGGAAGGTGCACGTACATTGAACTCGAAAATTTTTGTAGTAGAGCTCAGACTTTCTCTTTTTCGTAGGGCAGGGATTGTGTTTTGTAATTATCGAGTGAGACAACTCATAAGGCCAATTGGTGTCAGAAAGACATGATTAAAAAGACTGTAGAGTGTTCAGGATGCGGGGTGCGTTTCAAAATGGACCCAACTGCAGAAGCGAAGGGAGAAGAGGCTGACGCGAAGTGTAGGTAATTGTGCCGTCGAGAAAAAAAATGAAGAAAGTGATGGTTGCCCAGAGTGACCTGCTAATATGAATCGCCGAACTCGAGATTGCGTTGGCGACAGAGCAAGAGAAAACGAGGGCTATGGGAGAAAGGCTGAAGTCCTCCGAGGAAGCACTAGCCAAGTGGAACAGAGGAGCGGCCTACGAAGAGAACAGTAGGGAAGCGGCAACCAGAACTGCGGAGAAGAAAGATCAAGCAAGTTCGGAAAAAACAGGTTCAGCCAGTTCAATTGTCGCAAGGCCCAGCTTCAGCTAAGTAGTGGTGGGGCTGGGAGGGGACAAAGCAGTCGTTGTCACAGGTGCAAGTAGCCCCCAGGTGCAGGACGCTCCAGCTGAAAAGTCACAGCATGTGATAATCGCCGGGGACTCAAATTTAAATCGATGCACAGAAGCCATCAAAGAGAGGGTAAGAGGTGACAAGAGGGTTGCAGTAGGGGCGTTGCCAGGACGCAAGCTGGAAGCAGTCATGAGGCAAGCGAGCGCAAAACTCAAAACTACAGCTGATAGATGAAACTTCGTGATAATTTCAGGCGGTTTAAACAATGTCTTAAATGAAGATACAGCAAGACTAGCAACCACCCTGGCGAAAGGCGTCGATGACATGCGCGCCACTTCTCCTCAAGTTCAGGTAGTGATATACACGATACCGGAGGTAACGGTGCGTGATAGCAACCTGCAAAGAGCGGTTGTCAACGCAAACCAAGAAATATGGCGGATGAGCCGAGAAAAAGGCTTTGAGGTGGTGAAAATAAACAGAGAGGTGCATAGGTGGGGTGGTTTTCAACGAGACAGAATTCACTTCAATGGGCGGGTAGGTCATGAGGTGGGTTGGCGACTTGCAGGACGCGCAGAAGCTTTTTTGGGGGGCAAGCGGGCCCTTCGGGGTGCAGTATAGCTAGTAACGAGGAAAACAACCAGGGAGACTCTTTGACAGGTGGTATGGAGAGATGCGATTCCAAAGTGGCACCAGTATCTAAAATAGGTAGAGTCTGGGGCAGAAATAGACGTAGCCACGAACGCCGAACCAATTCAGACATAGGGCATATTAACATGCAGGGTGGTAGGAACAGGCTGAAGTGGGAAGAGATAGAAGAACAGCTAAGGGAGGAGAGGCCGATGGTATACGGTTTTTAGAAACACATTTCAGGGACATGGAACAACCTCCTAGCGATGCAGACTACGCGTGGGAATATTGTAATAGAACAGAAGGCAGCAGAAAGGGGGATGGTATTGGGGCATTCATTCATAAAAGTACAGACTGGCAAAGGGTCAAGCAGGAGTGCAAGGAACATTTATGGCTAAAAGGGAAAGTGGCAGAGCAAATGACACTCCTCGGTTTCGTGTACTTGTGGACGGGAGCAAAGGCCAGAGAGGAAAATCAGGCAATGGTAGAGTGTATATCAAATGACATTCAGGAGTTATGAGGAGAGTGCGAGATAATTATACTTGGAGATATGAATGCGCACAGAGAAGATATGGATGAGTATACTGACCCGACAGGCAAAATGATCATGGATATGTGTGAAAGGCTTGATTTGATCATTTGCAATGGTACCGAGAAGTGTGAAGGGCAAATAACATGAGAGGTAGGAAGGCTGCAGCCGACGATAGATTATGCACTGATGTCACATAGGATGTATGATAAGTTCAGGAAAATTCACATAGATGAAGGTGGCTCCAGAAGTCTGGGTAGTGATCTCAAACGTATCAAGCGAAGTTTTAGAAGAGCAGTGAAAGTGGGAAGGAGACAAGATGAGCAACTACAGGAAAATTTTTATTCAGAAAGGCAAATTGAAATAGCCACTAAACAAATTGAGAAAGTAATCACTGGGGATAATAAAACAGTGTGGACATACACGAATCTAATGAGGCTGAGCTAGAGCTCGCTAAGGCACGTGACAAGTCACCCCGGAAAAAAAGACACAAACACAAAAGTTGGTGGGATGAGGAAGCTAAGAGAGCCATAGCAAAACGCCAGGAAGCCTCTGGAGAGCACAGACATGCTAAGCAGCGGGGTGAACCGACAGATGACGTTGAAAGAAAATGGGACATCTTTCTAAGCTGTAGAAGGGATGCATCCCTTCTGATCAATGAAAAGATTAGAAGAAAGGGAGCTCAGTGGCTGGCAGAAGTAGACAAAAAAGACAGAAAGGCAGCTGCAAAACTTTCGAACCATCAAAACTCCCTAAGAAATGAGACGAGCCTAGAGCAGAGGTTTATAACTACAGTTCAAGGTGCCAGGCTAGAAGGGGACGGAGTTATTGAATGTTTAAGAACAAGGGTGACAGAAAAGTTTCAACAAAGAAGTGCTTTATGCACCACATTAGACAAGGATGAATCAAGTGGCACAATAGCTCCATTTTCACAACTAGAGTGGGAAAGGGCTGAGAAAAGGGTTCCATCAACAGGCCCAGATGGCAGTCCAATTATGCCGATAAAGACATTAGGTCAGCAGTCTAAGCAGGCTTTGGGAGAGGCAGTGAACAAAATAATAATCGATGGATAAATTCCCGATGGATGGAAACTTAGAAGGATAAGCAAGATCTATAAAGGAAAGGGGGACAAAGCTGACACGAACAACTACCGTCCTATAACAGTGAAATCAGTGATCTACAGGCTGG
The DNA here is from genome assembly GCF_043290135.1 of Rhipicephalus microplus. Classification (NCBI taxonomy): domain Eukaryota; kingdom Metazoa; phylum Arthropoda; class Arachnida; order Ixodida; family Ixodidae; genus Rhipicephalus; species Rhipicephalus microplus. Next base: position 61,458,886 of record NC_134705.1, on the reverse strand, counting down.
CGATGCAGATTATAAAGGAAAGACTGCAGGCATGGATAGAGGATGAGGGGCTGCTGGGGGAACTGCAGAATGGGTTTCGGAAACACAGGAGGTTGGAAGACAACCTGTTCTCCCTGACGCAGTGCATCGAAATAGCAGAAAAGGAATACAGGCCTCTTTGGCTAGCATTTTTGGATATTAAGGGAGCCTACGATAGCGTGGTTCAAGAGGAATTGTGGGGAATACTGGACACACTAGGCGTGGAAGATGTAGTCACTAATCTTTTAAAGGATATCTATAAAGGTAACAAGGTAGTTATAAAGTGAGAAAAACAGGTATCCAAGTTTGCAGAGGTAAAACGGGGACTTAGGCAGGAGTGTCCTCTGTCACCCTTAGTATTCATGATGTACCTACAAGGATTAGAGGCCAAATTAGAGAAACGTGGACTGGGCTTCAACCTCTCTTTCGTCAAACAAGGAAAACTCATTAAACGGACACTACCAGCATGAATGTACGCGGATGATATAGTGCTAATGGAAGATTTGCAGCGATTTGCAGCGACAAGGAAGATTTGCAGCGATTGGTGGACATCTGCGGTAATGAGGGAGATAGGTTAGATTTCAGATTCAGTAAGAAAAAATCAGCAGTCATGATTTTTAATGACAATGAAGGTAGTGAGCTTAGAATACAGGAGGTCACGCTAGAGATAACAGATACAAATATCTGGGCGTATGGATAAGCAATGGGGCCGAGTAACTAAGGGAACACGAAACATACGTGACGACTAAAGGTAACAGGAATGCAGCAGTAATGAAAAACAGGGCGCTGTGGAATTACAATAGGTATGATTTGAGGGGAATATGGAAAGGGGTCATGGTTCCTGGTCTGATGTTCGGCAATGCAGTCTTGTGCATGAGATCAGAAGTTCAAGCAAGATTAGAAATTAAGCAACGTGGAATAGGTAGGCTTGCCTTAGGAGCTCACGGGAATACATCAAATCAGGGCGTACAAGGTGATTTGGGATGTACATCATTTGAGGGCAGGGAAGCTAGCAGCAAGATAAAATTTGAGAAGCGATTGAGAGAAATGGGGGAGGAGCGTTGGGCAAGGAAGGTTTTCAGCTACTTGTGCATGAAGAATGTCGATACAAAATGGAAGAAGCAAACGAGAAAATTGACTGGTATATACTTAGAAAACAGTGGGGGGCCAAACCAAAAAGAATTATCGGTTAAGGAGAAGATGAAGGAAGCTGAGACCGACATGTGGAGAATCGGCATGATTAGGAAGTCCGCACTAGAGATCTATCGAACGTTTAAGCAGGAAATTACCAACAAAACGATCTATGATAATACTCGGGGTAGTTCTCTACTGTTTGAGGCCAGGATGGGAGTATTGCTCACCAAGACATATCGGACCAAATACGAAGGAGTAGACACGGTATGCAGTGCGTGTGGAAGGGAAGAAGGAACTGCCGAACACTTGATAATGTTCTGTAAAGGGATTCACCCTATAGTTCAGGATGATGGCGCAAAGTTCTTCAAAGCACTAGGGTTTAGGGACAGGGAGGGCAAAATAGACTTTAAGTGGGTAGAATTAACTAGAAGGAGGTTATCTGGTTGGTGGCTAAAGTCAAGGCATGAGTGAAAATTAAACCCTTCAGTGCAAAGTACGAATCCTCAACTTCAATATTGAAAAGAAAAAAAAATAATTCTAGATTTTGGTTCATTAAGTATTACGGCTTGGTGGCACTAGCCACCACCCGTTCTAAAGGGTACAGCCATATCCATCCATCCATCCATCCATCCTTGCGGACGACGCTGCGCTGGCGGCGCCGTAGACAGCCGCAGACGTGCTTGGAGAAATGCGCATTGCACCTCGTGCACGCGTGGTGACTGGAATCAAGGTACGCTGTTATGTTTTCTTAATCGGTCTTTACACAGTGAGTGCAGTTCACTGTAGCGTATTACACTCGAGATAGAGCCAAGCAGCGTGCTTAGGCGACTTCGTTTGCATTGCGCGTTCAAATGCCAGAACATACTGTTGTGCCAAGTGTGCGATTTGCCGTGCTTCTCATTCTCTGTTTTGGCGCTCGTTTCTCGAACGGCCGCCCGTATCGGCGCGCGCCATGCTTCTTTTTTTTTTTAATGGAAATGCATTTCGTCGTCGTCGGCACTGCATAGCTATGTTCTGCAGTTGAGCGCTGTCTTGAGAGCAACACGTTGTTGGAAAACTAAATTGCGGTAATGCTACACTGTTGTAGTCGTTTTCACCTTGCCAATGATAGGCAACTTTTTTTTGTAGGCACGTCTCTTTGCATTCTGAAGTTCCCACGATACGACAGTGATGCGAATGCGACGTTCTTATTTAAGCGCAGGCCGCATGTAGGCGAATCTGAACGCGGAAGCGATGAGTGACGGGTGTCACCTGGGAATTAGCTAAGGGCCGCTCGCGCAATGACCACTTTCTCTTGTTTTGTTTGGTGTTGCTTGTCATTTTAACGCGACAAAATTAATGCGCTCGTTTCGCAGTAATTCCGGTGTCGGCGTCTTTGGTTGTGGGCGAAAATTCGAGGTAGATGCAGTAACGATAGGTATTCACAGAGAAGCGAAGGCATGCTGGCAATTGAGAAGGTGGTGTGTGTGTGTGTGCGCACACGTGGGTATCGCTGTCACGTTTAACTCCTAAAGTGAAGGTTAAGGGTCCCCCAATTTCTGTCTCCATTATCGCGTGCATACTGTTTGCCCTTTAAGATTCGGACTAATCTACCGGTTGTTTGGCAGAACGGCTGCTGATATGGCTTTGTGCGACTGGCATACATGTTTATAATATGCATTTTCACGTTGTCATACCACACTGACTTCGGGCAAATAATTTTGTTTTTTGGTCTGCTTTGAGATTTCGTGTGTGATTTACCGTCTTTTTCAGAAACATGCCGTACTGCTGCGTGCCGTACTGCAAGTCAAGCACCAAGAAAAAGCTTGGTGTAAGCTTCCACGAGTTTCCTGCAGACAAGACTATCCAGCAAAAGTGACTTAAAGCCATTTATAGGAAAGATTTCATTCCAAACGACAAGTCCGCCAGTAGCGTCGTCTGCTCATTGCATTTTGTGGGCGATGACTACTCTTCTGATTCACCCAAGAGACGGCGTCTGAAGAGGACTGCTGTTCCCAGTGTCTTTCCTGGTTACCCCACCTATATGCAGCCGGAAATACCACTGAAGCGACGAAAGTTGGAGCGGGAACAACTACCGTGTAAAGTTCCTGCAACGAATGTCGTCCTTTGGACAGTGAACAGTGACAGTGTCGAAGATTGCACACCAAGTGGCCGTGAAGAAAGCCACCAGCTGGTTCCAGCGTCTGTGATCTGTCTACCCACGAGTTCTGAAACCTTGCTGGAGTGTGAAACTACTCATGACATACAGGTTATCTCCCAAAATACTGAAAATAGGCCCCCAGTGAATTCAACAGGATGTGCAACTCAAACTACAGACGAAATCGTCCCATTTAGCTTTCCAACGTGCGGAAAATAAATAAATAAACTACGCTATTCTATGCTATACTATAAATTATTCTATTTTAAATAAACTATTCTATGCATCGTGAACGTGTAATGCTTGCAAATCCGCTTGAACACAAACATGGCAAGTACAAAATAAGACAATCGTCATGGCATTCCTTCTATAGAAGGAATGCCATGCGCGAGCTTCACGTGCCATAGCGCACTCGAAGCTGCTAGTGCACTCGAGCATTATCACGACAGGGACTGGCACACACTCGCACAAAAATAAAGAATATAGCGATAGCTACCGTCCATTCTTTTATGTGCGTTTTGCGAGGGTGGGGGAGGTGGTATGCTAACCCACGGTTACTATACAGCGATATTTTCAAGGCGCCGCGAACCTTCCCGCATAGATAACAAAGGAATGGAGTTGTAGTAGGCGTGCGCCGCGGTGCGGCGAAAGCAGCGGCCACGCCCCTTTCTACAATTACGCCTCCTCCGTCCGAATACGGCCGGAGCAACACCGCCACGCGCCCCGATCCAGGCGGCCGTGGGGGAACTATAGTGTTTCCACCATTGACAGCGAGATGACGCAATGAGCGCGCGTCGCCAGATCGTCACGACGCGGCGACGCGTGGTCTGATCTCCCACGCTTATTTTTTTTGTGGAGAGCGCGGGAAGAGGGAGTTGAATGCAGACACGTGTGCACTCTAATCTCGCGGTGTGGAGAATAGTACGCATTGGGCTTTCACCGGAACGATTGTGTTGTAGTTACCGGGCGCACAAAAGCCACTGCAGTGGCTGCACAATCTCCGTTTTCGAAAAGGGTGCTCTTTTCAGACACAGAGAAGTAACAACTGAGAAATTTATTCGCATTCATCTGTACCTCTACGTTCTGTCATTTATGCGTGAGGAACGCAGGGCACGTTTCGATCTGCTTGTCATTGTTCACGTGACCTTCCAATTCGTTTCTATCATGTTCATAGCTTGTCTCGCCTTCGCGGAAAAGGTGTGACTTTTTATCTTGTTTATGTTTTACCACGGTCTGTGCAGAATAACGACAAACCTGCGCATAGCGTCAGCAAAGATAGCGAGCAGGGCGCTAGCCACGTGTTTGCCAACAAGCACTCAAATTCGTCATTACTTCTAGCAGCTACTTCGCACTCCGCGTTGGTGTGCTTCGATGCGCAGCCCGCTGATGGGGTGAGGACGATTTAATTTAATTGATTGTGGGGTTTAACGTCCCAAAACCACCATATGATTATGAGAGACGCCGTAGTGGAGGGCTCCGGAAATTTTGACCAACTGGGGTTCTTTAACGTGCACCCAAATCTGAGTACACGGGCCTACAATGGGGTGAGGACGTGCGTGCGCGTTCGCTGACGCGACAGTAAAGTTCGGAAGCAATCTATTACCCCTGCAATTCAAGAAGGTCATTAACTTAATGCCCCAATACATAAGTTCAAAAGTAGCCAGAAATTAGCCGTGGAGCCAAACTGGACTTCATGCCGCCAGACGCAAATTAGCCAATTTGACAATTCACCAACAAGAACCCAAGCGAAACTTGCGTCTCAGCTTGTTCATCTCTTCCCTGCAAACAAACGCATGTTGTATTTGCGGATTCTTTCACCCATTATTATTGCTACGCAGCTGACATATCAGCGATCAGAAGACGACAACGAAGAAGTGGGCTGGTCTCTGCGCTGTGCGTGCTGTCCTCCATCTTGGTCGATGCTTCACTCATCACCGTAAATACTAAAGAGCCACGCCTCGTGTCATTTATCGTAACAATATCAACAGCTCCGTAGCCACACAATTTTATTCTATTTTAGTGTCATCAACAGTCCTGGCTTAGCTGCAGCCACTTCATAATCTGCACGTGCTTTCAGCAACATCCTCATTTTCATAATGCAAACCTTTTACAAACCCTAGCCATTGACATCCAATCCTTAACAAGCCAACGACAACGTAAAAAAATGTAATCGAGGGCTGTAACTTCGAATGATCGGCTGTTTTTAAACGCTCAATAATATATACGGCGAAGGTCCTTCAGTTTTGAATTTCAACTTGACCGAAATTAGCATATCTTTTTCTCGTATACTCGGACGCTTCCGCGCGGCCTTCTTATCGATCGTATCTTCAAGCACAACCAATTAAGGGGACACTAAAAAGAAGAGAGTTTTTTAGAATATTAGTAAAATACGAGTCCATAGTCCCGAGAACACCACTCTTCTCGCGAGACGACGCCGGGCAAGCGAGAAAGCACGGGAAAAGAAAACGCGGAGGAGACGTTACCTAGAGAATTCCGCACGAAGCAACACTACGTCATATAATTTGATGCCATCTACTGGGTCTTAGGTAGTTTCTAGTCGGTCAAAAAGAAGTGCATTGTCATCTGTGTGTATCGGAAAATTTCGTCGATCGGAAAATTTCATCGATACAAAAAAAAATGAAATTAGCGAAGTCAGGTGCGGCAATTCAGCGCAAAATTAAAAATTGAAACTTCAACCTGAATTTCCGATAATGAACCTATCAATCTAAAACTCGTGACATAAAAGTTCTCAGAACACAGTTCATCAATCCTAACCAAGTCACTGCTTCCATGTCCCTTTATCTGCCCTGCCCGGAAGCGCAATGCCGCATGACATCATGCCATGCGGTAACATCACATCATGTAATATGTGCATAATGTCACTCACATGCTACATAGCCAAAATGATCATTGTGCTCAGAGGGAAAGTGCTAGGCATAAAATCAATGTTTGTAAAACGAAGGCCTCCCCTCCTCTAATGCTGTAGTATGCACATGTAACAAGAGGTCATCTGTAAATAAAGAAAAAAAAGAAAACACGCTTTCGACGCAGGTAGCCGCACTGATGGCCAACCAGAACCTTATCGCCAACTTCTACGGCGGTCAATCCCGGCGAGCTCTGTCGTTCCAAGTGGCATTTCACTTGGGGCTGGCGTATACGCTGTAACTGGGCCCGTCATTTTCTCTCGCTACAACCGCCACGTCCCCAGAGCCGCCCTGCGACAAGACGCTAGTCACCTGGTCCTCGGCGTGTGTGAGTTATTCTGGACGCGACTTGTCTGCTGGGGAGGCTACGACCAGAACGCTACTGTGGTTGGTCAATGGTCATTACTGGACGTGGCATTCAGGGAGTTGGGCAGCAACGACCGCATTAGGACTGGTGACATTGTCACTGATACTGGATATATCGAAAGCCATGCCGCCGACACTGCGACCATGGGCGGCACGATGCCGCCACTGACTGAAGACTCCCTCGTCGCCAACCTCCGAAAGGTATCTTCGTCAGTTACCATGAGGATAAGAGACGACGACGGCTTAGGTGACGCGGAGGAGAGTGCCTTCTCGGCCTCCATTATTGACATGCGCCTGTTGGCCTTGTCCAGGGCACACCACGACTTCACGCTGATGCTTTACGCGCTCTCTTTCCCGCACTTCGACGTCCAGCTTAAGGCAGCGGTGAACTACGGAGGACTCGGGGCCGAGGTCGCCAGGGCTCTTGGCGTGCTCGTTGAAGATGTTTACCGATCTAAGCCGACGTCACGTATCTCGATCGACGACCCCACCCGTTGTCTTAGCAACGGTCCATTTGGGGATGATACTGGGGTCAACGTCGCCGAAACACATCTTCTCGGCGCCGCAGTCGACGCGTACGAGCAGGTCCGCGCTGACGTCGACACTGCAAAGCTCCCCGAACTCGAGGCGTACACCGATCTCCAGATCCTGTTCATGGCGCTGTGCTTCGCCAAGTGTCGTGGTAGCAGCGCCCGCAACACGCCACCATCGGCCTGTAACTTGCCGCTTATGTACTCGGTGCAGTTCACTCGGGCCTTCGAATGCGCGGTCGGCACTCCCATGAACCAGGTCAACCAGTGTCCAGTGGCGTGAATCGCGTGGTGCACGGTATAGAAGAACGTCTGCAGTTCTCTTTGTTTCTCTTTAGTTCAGATAACTTAATTTCCCACAATCAGTTTCCACCGTGCAACTCAGAGGCTTCAAAAACACAATTTCGTTTGTCATTATTGCACTGACACGACTTCATCTCCTCCGAAACTTGTGCAAGACTCAGCATCGTACATTTAAACAATATTCGCGAGTGCTCGTCAACACGTTGAGGCTGCGTATGAGCGACTTTCTTTGTTTTGTTCGCTGCGTTATTTATTACAACGGCGCATTCCTGTATATGGACAATGTAATGAAAGCAAGCGAACGTCACGTCCTTGGAAGCGGTTGATTCGAAACCACCTGAGCAAGCTCGTAAACTGCCGCCTCGCTTGCTAAACACTCGCTGTCGCAATGATAGTCTTGAGTGGTCAAGCTGATTTGCCTGCATTGTCAAAGATGCAAGTGCTCATTGCGCAGTTGAGGAGAAGCATGCGAGTATTGTTAACATGACATTGTTTTCCTGCGCAGGAATGCGTCTGGAGAAAACTGCAGACGCGATCTTTCTGCAACCCTTACGTGTTGAACAAAATGTACCCGGAGGAGATAAAGCCGCAATGCAAATGGTGTCAGGCTGTGGCAACATATGATCACATACTTTGGGAATGTAGCATAGTGCCGCCGCCAGTGGATATTATGCGTGATCCCTCTCTTGAGCACTGGGAGGCCGCGTTCACCAGCTCAGACCTAGTCGTCCAGTTAAGGGTCGTGGAGTGGGCCACACAGATCGCCACCAGCCTTGGGTTGATGGCCATCTAACACGGAATCATCCGCAGTTGCTTTATGACGAAATAAAGTTTTACCATCCATCCATTCCCTGCTGTGACAGCAGATGCTTACTGTAATGCGTAACGACTTGTCATGGTTTTAAGAAAACAGATAATGCTTCACTCAAAAGAGTGTGTAAGTGAATGCTTTCGCACAAAGCTGTTCAGCAAGAAGAAAGAGTAACTTCTGGAATATCTACGAAATAGTGTCCTTTGTACACGCCCACAAAAGTGTCAAGAAATTAAAATCGTGCCGATTTTCGATCGGTTAGTAAAGGGTTCTTCTACCATCTCTGTCACACTACAGTGACACAAATACCCAACCAGAAAAATTTTGTCGAAAACTTTCGTCATCCCAGCTTCGAACAAAAAAGGCCTGAGGTAGCTAACGTTCATTACTACATCTGAGGCTTATTTTTGCCAATTATAGGATGATTGCACTCGAATAATTGAAACTTCCTACACTGCATGTCCCTCACTTTTTTGTCTGGCACATGTGTTAGCAAATCAAGAAAGCCCAACAAAATAAAAACACCCTAGAAGCCGAATCGCATCGCAAAACAACAAACGGGACAATGCTAAACAAAAGCTTGTGGGGCAGATAGCGGTTGATTCACCAGATAATGAGCCAGTGTTCGCTACGCCTCATGCTGAAAATAAGCAACCTCCATGCGAGAAATCTACACTCTAAGCCAAATTCCGGCAAAGTTGTCCTAACTGCAGTCGTTAAACCGACGGACGAGCGGTTCATGGACTAAGGTCGCGTTCACACTGAGCATTCCGGCCGCCGAAAGTGCTCCGAATCCGGCTCGGCGGCGGCGAGATCCGCCGAAAGGGCCCTCTCCGCCCGATTGCTCTCGGACCGATTTTTGCGGCGTCTGCCACCGAATCGGTCACCGCGGACCAATAGGAGCGCTAGTCAAGGAATTTTGAAAAATGGCGGCCAAGCCCTACTCACTTGTTATGCCGCAGTGCACGTAACTGAATGTTGAAACCAACAGCAGTTTAACCTACTCTGTGCCTACTTCGCCTCCGTATTTCGTGAAAGAGGTTTCCGAGCTTGCTGTTGGCATGACCGAGCTTGTTGCGGTCTTGCAGAGCAAAACGAACCCACCAACGCCGCTGGCGTCGGTGGTTTTTCTGCTCTTCGTGCATTACAAGACAGCCACTTGCGAGCAAGGTAAGCAGTACTGTCTTTTCTTGCTTCTTGCGTACGAGAATCGTCGAAGTATACACCACCGGATAGCGTAGTAGTGTTTGCGAGCCGCGACAACAACCGGGTGACAGCGCATCCATCCCACGTTCGCCCCGAAGTAGATGGCATATTCGGCGGCGCGGGGCGCGTCCAGTGCGAACGACGCTGCGTTTCGGCGGCAGGGGAATTTCGGTCGCTGTAGAAAGCGGATGTTTCAGTGTGAACTAGCATAAATGCGTGACAGTCCGTGTCAAGCGCAAACGCCCAGCAATGAAGCGACCAACGGGGGGGGGGGGGGTAACTACGTCGCGATCGCCCTCTATCGATGCTGCACTGAAATGCTCGGCCTGGTCCGCTATCACGAAAACGAGTTATATCGGCTATACGTCACTGTAAAAGTGAAGCACTATGAAACTAATAGAAGCTGTTATGCGGCCTGTTTGACACGCAGTCAGTGCGCTGTGGCGTTTCCACCATGCCGGCATGGGTGGGCCGAAAACAAGTGAAAAATCTCCGAGCATGGGTAATGCGGATAACTCACTTCAATGTGCTGAATTAGAATACGAACACTGAAAGTACTAATTGTTATGTAGTCACTAGTGCCCCCCTACAACTTGATTCAACTTGATCAATAAACGCCACTCCCACCATAGAGCAGGGCAGTCCTCGCTCGTTCAACATGGCGTTCGCCGTCACTTATTTCTGTCGCGCCCCAGACTCATAATTGCGACACATCGAAACATACCATGGTGTCAGAAGTGAACTAACGCAACAATAGTAAGCATGGCCCTTCCACTCATCTCACCACCAAAGCAGTTCGAGCCGGGCAGCAATCCCGCGGAAGCTTGGTCGGAATGGAAATCGGCGTATCAGCTTTACGAAGCAGCCTGCGAATACAACACCCAGAAGCAACACAGCGAGCACTGCTACTTCACGTCATAGGCGCAACAGCGCGGAAAATCGTTGAAACCTTCCGTTTTCCGTCGCCAGCCGAAGATGAGCAGAGAACCGACACGGTGGCAGCAATATTTGAGCGATTCGACGAGAGATACCTTCCCTACAAAAACGTTACGCAAGCGACAGCCATATTCAACACCATATGCCAGAAAGAGAACCAGCCGATTGATGACTTCATTGCTGAACTTCAGCATCAAGCGGTAATCTGTGACTTCGGTGACAAGCATGACCACCTCCTTGACGACAGGATCATCTTCGTCATCCGAGACGCAGTGCTTCGAGAAAGGTTGTTCCTCGAGAAAGACTTGACACTTAAGAAAATCATCGCTACGTGCAGATCGGCGGAAATCTCAAAGCATCATGTGACCTCGCTAGCAACGACTTTGCATGAACAACAAGCAACTGTGGCCAGATTGAGCAAAAAAGGCAAGCGATTACGACAACCTAATAAGCATCACACGAGACGGCAACCAGCATATCATCTTAAGAACGGGCAGCCCACAGAAACAGCAGCTCAGTGTACGTGCGGCAGGTGCGGAACGGTGCATCAACCCCGACAATGTCCCGCCTACGGCTCAACATGTTACAAGTGTGGAAAGTTAGGACACTTCGCGAGTGTTTGCCGTCATAAACAGCGGCCAATACAGAAAAAAGTTTACGTTCTCTCCGACCAAGGGGACGACTCCGAACAGGAGTTATTTTAAGGAAACCTCACAGTGGACATCATGGAAAGTGCATCGCCTGGCTGGTTAGAGTGTGTCGAAGTCAATGGTCGTCTCGTTAACTTCAAATTAGACACGGTTTCAGATGTCAACATTCTCCCAGAGCAGCTAGTACTAAACTGGAACCCGCAACCAACAATGAAAGCTACGAATGCCAAGGTCACCACGTACCTAGGTGAGCAGCTCACCATTCAAAACGAATGTCAGCTTTCTTGTTCGGTGAAAAACAAGCAAAGCCTTGTCAAATTTTTGCTGGTTAAAGAAAGTCTCAAGCCAATATTGGGAGCAGCTGCATGCACAGAATTAAAGTTGGTGCACAGAGTTAGGAACGTTGAAGCAGTAGCAGAGGCTTGTTCTCCTCGGCAGCTTGAAGCAGTACTTCAAGAATTTTCTGACGTATACGAAGGCATTGGCAGACTCCCAGGAGAGTACAGCATTCACCTACAGCAGGATGCAAAGCCTAAAGTTGCAGCCCTCGTCGTGTGCCATGTGCACTTGAAAAGACTGTCAAAGCTGAACTTGAACGTATGGAACAAAATTTCATTATCAAGCGTGTAACAGAACCGACGGACTGGGTACATTCCATTGTTATTATTACTAAAAACGACGGAAGTGTGCGAATATGTCTAGACCCCAAGAACTTGAACGCGGCTGTGAAGCGACAACACTATCGCATTCCTGTTGCTGAAGAACACTTTGTACGACTCAGTGGGTGTACTGTGTTTTCAGTTCTGGATGCCAAGAATGCATTTTGGCAGCTAGCGCTTGAGGAGAGCAGCTTGTACTTGTGTACATTTGCCACACCATGGGGACGCTACAGGTTCCTCCGTGTACCATTTGGCATCAACATTGCCCCTGAACTCTTTCAGCTGGCCATTGTTGGGACTCCGGGTCCTGCCGGTCTCGTTTTCGGTAGCTGGCCCCGTAGCAGGATCCATCGTCCAACAATTCAGTGCGAAGAAGCGCCCGAACGAACGACAGAGATTCATTTACATGTTGAGAAGTGATCAACTGATCCAAAGAGAGAAGAGAGAGAGAGAGATACAAAACGTCTTCGGCATTTTATAGCGCCGCGTTGCCAACACTGGGCGCATTGTCCGCATCGTCAGCCAATACGGTGGCCCCGGCACCTCGGCCACGAGGGAGGGGAAATACACCTCACAACACATGGAGAGGCACAACCTAACACGATGCCCAAATATGGTCACGACGCCCTAAAAAAGGCCCAAACATGGTCATGAACGCACAGCAGATTCCGGAATTCTCCCGGCGAGAGGGAGGAGCCTCAATGGGGAGGTGGGGGTCGACGACACAGTCGGTCAAGAACCGGTTCTCCCCGCAACTCCTCTTGCTTGGTTCCCTAGCGCAAAACCAGTGCGTTGACCTTTGTGTTCGCTTGGCTGCAAGGCCGTCTCGGGTGCAGGCTATCCCGGGAATGCGTCGACGATCTCCCAGAGGGGTTCGCAAACCTTCGGAGAATCCCAACGCTGGGGCCGGTCGTAACAGTCTCTCGTGGGGGGGGGGGGGGGGGTAAAGATCTCGATGGGCTGAGGTTTGCAGCCACTGTCCGGAGAGATCAGCGCCGGCAGTCGGTTTGGTGACGACCGTCTTTGATGAAGTAGAGGGCACCACCTGCTTCATTGTGGGCTCAACAGACATCACATACGCACATGAAAACACAACTACTCAGCCGGTGAGCGCCGGACAATTCCGCCAAACTCCACCAGGCAATTTTCCCCTTTAACTGATATTAAAGGAAATACACAATTTATTCAAAATGTTACTCATACGTTAAGGTGACACAAAACAACAACACTGGAAGCACACCGAACCCGAAACCCTGGATAGCCGGGTCTTCAAAGTTTTCAAACAAGTACACCTAAAAGAGTAAAAAAAAACAATCACTAGCCCTTGTCTAGGTCAGGAAAAAAAATGCCAGAGTTCTCGAGACATCCTCTCGCGTCAGGGGCATCGACTTAAGCCATCAGCGTTGCCATGGAGTACACCCTTTTTGTAGCGTATTTCAAACGTATATTGTTGCAAAACGAGGCTCCAACGCAGCAGGCGGCCGTTCTTAGAGGACATGGTCTGTAGCCAGGTGAGAGGACAATGGTCCACTTCCACAATGAACTTGCTTCCGGCAATATAAAAAGCCAGTTTCTGGGCTGCCCAAACCAAGCACGCACATTCCTTTTCGCTAGCGCTGTAAACCTGCTCGCGAAGGGTGAGTTTCCGGCTAACATAGAGGACGGGATGCTCTTCATCCCCCTCATCCCTTTGACTAAGAACTGCCCCCATGCCTCTATCACTAGCGTCGCATTGGACTATGAAAGGCCTCGAGTAGTCCGGTGAACTAAGCAAAGGTTGGCTCGACAAGGCCGCTTTCAAAACGCGGAAAGCCTTTTCTTTCTCCTCATCCCAGTCGACCATTTGGGGCTCGGTCTTGCGCAACGCGTCAGTAAGAGCGCTGGCAATGTCGGAATATCTAGGGATGTACCTACGATAATAACCAGCTATTCCAAGAAAAGCCCGAATATCGGTTTTCGTTCGGGGCTGGGGAAAGTCTCGGATAGCTGCCACTTTCATTTCAGAGGGACGGCGATGCCCTCGACCGATAACATGCCCGAGATAGAGTACCTCTGCCTGTGCTAGCTGACACTTGGGCGCCTTTACCGTTAAACCTGCTTCGCGTAGACGTGTCAGTACTGCTCTCAAATGCGCCAAGTGTTCTGGCCAGGACAAGGAAAACACGGCGACGTCGTCCAAGTAAGGCAATGCGAAGTCCTCTTGACCCCGCAAAACCTTATCCATTAAGTTTGAAAAACAGTAAGGCGCGTTCTTTAGGCCGAAACTCAACACTTTAGGGCGGAATGTCCCCAATGGTGAAATAAATGCAGCATACCGGCTCGCCCTCTCGGTGAGTGGCACCTGCCAGTAACCTCTCACTAGGTCTAGCGTTGAGATAAATTCCGCGCTGCTTACCCTCTCGACCCGTTCCTCAATGTGGGGAATTGGGTATGTCTGATCCTTGGTGATGAGGTTTAACTTACGATAGTCTACGCAAGGACGCTGATCTTTGCCGGGTACCTCCACAAGAATTAACGGGGAAGTGTAATCACTTTCACACGGCTCAATCACGCCCAATTCCAGCATCCTGTTAACCTCTGTTTTATTAGCTCAAGCCGGCGAGGTGACACCCGATACGTCTTAGATCTTACCGGTTCGGACGAGGTAAGCTCTATGTCATGAGTGAGGACGGATGTCCGGCCTGGCTCGCTTACAAATCTGTCCTGAAACTCGGTCAAAAGACCACGCAATTCCTGCTTCTGCTTCATTGTCAGCTGTGACTGATACTAAATCCTCAACTCTTTTCTCGATCGGGACTTCGTCCGATTCGGGAGCTAATTCAGGAATTTCTGCCGGAACCTCTTCCGGAACATTTAAAGTCATGTTCAGGATGGCTTCCCTCTCTTTATAGGGCTTGAGTAAGTTGCTATGATACACCTGGTGTACCTTACGACTTCCTGGTAATTTTACCACATAATTGGTGTCAGACAATTTTCGAGTAATCTCGGCCGGGCCGACCCATTGCACTTCAAGCTTATTCTTTTGGGAGGGCGTCAACAACATGATCCTGTCTCCTACAGCAAAGTGTCGCGCTTTAGCTGTTCGATCGTAGTAAAGCTTAGCCTTCTGCTGTGCTTTGGTCATCGCACTCTCGGTCAGTTCTTGGGCCTTAGTTAGACGATCCAACAAGGTGAGGACATAGTCCACTACTACATGATCATCACCCTGACCTTCCCACGACTCTCTCAGCATACGAAGAGGAGATCGCAGTCTGCGGCCGTAAACAAGTTCCGCTGGCGTAAACCCTGTTGTCTCATGTGGTGAAGTTCTTAATGCAAACATCGTTGCAGGTAAGCACATTTCCCAGTCAGTTTTTCGTTCAAAACATAAGGCTCTTAACACTCGCTTCATCACGGAGTGAAGCTTCTCTATCGAGTTCGACTGCGGATGGTAGACTGAACTATGCAATAATTTCACGCCACACCGCTCTAGAAAGGTTGTCGTTAAGGCACTCGTGAAAACGGTGCCCTGGTCTCATTGTATCTCGGCAGGAAAGCCTACCCGGGCAAACACGGACAGAAGTGCGTTCACTACTTCCACGGAACTTAGCTCTTTTAGCGGGACCGCCTCTGGAAATTTAGTAGCTGGGCAGATTAAGGTCAGGATGTGACGGTAGCCTGAAGTTGTCTTGGGCAAAGGACCTACTGTGTCAATTACCAACTGACGAAAAGGCTCCGTGATTACGGGTACCAGCTTCATTGGAAATTTTGCTTTATCTCCCGGCTTACCCACTCGCTGACACACATGGCAAGATTTTACAAACCTCTCTACATCTTTAAAGCATCCAGGCCAGTAGTATTCCTGTAAAAGAGGATTTTTCGTCTTCTTTACGCCTAAGTGGCCTGACCATGATCCTCCATGCACCAAACTAAGCAAATCCTGACGATACGCCTGAGGTACGACTACCTGGTCAAACTCTACTCCTCGCCTATCTAGATATTTTCGATAGAGTATGCCGCTCCTCTCTTGGAATCTCACATTTCGTTTGGCGATTCCCTCTTTCGAACTGTCCTGGAATTGCTTAAGCGTCGGGTCACCCTTTTGTTCGGTTATTAATGAAGCGGGGCTCACCTGCAGCCGCCGACTGAAATTATCCGAAGTTGGTATGACACACAACTCTTTTGTAGTTCCTAGTACCTGGAATGTGTCACCCTCTGTGCTATCCTCTGTACTACCAGGAATCGGCTTGGGAGCAACGGCATTTTCTATTTGCTCGGTCAATGAGGCGTAATTGACCCCTTCCCATTCGGGAAGAGGTTCATCGTCGCCTTTAGGAATGGTTGCCTCCGCGACTACGGCTTCTGCAGCCTGTTCTCGCACAAGTCAATTTGTTACCGTGGTGTCCAACTCGCAACCAGGCCCGTTGTCGATTTGAGGCTTGTTTGCCTCAGTGAATGTTGCTCTCGCCGCCAGCGCACGTGCCTTCGATCTAGTCAGTGCCTGCACTATGCCTTCTCCCAACGTTAGACCTTTCTCCTTCAGCATTTGATCTGACTTGTTTGAAAATAAGTAAGGATACTGAGGGGTAGATATGGCGATACCGCGGCTTCCGTTTCCAACGTACCAAAGGCTCCTTTAAGGACAACTTTAACTACGGGAAGGCACTGACTGTTTGCTTCTACGACTTGTCTAATCCAGGCACAGTCTCCTGAATACTGTCCGGACTGAACAAAGGACGGATGAACTACGTCCATAGTGGCTGCGGAGTCTCTAAGAACCCGACACTGCTTGCCGTTCACGGTAAGGTCGTACATATAGGGCTCTAACAACTTCATTTTTTCGTCAGCTTCATTTATAGATAAAAAGGCCACCTTTTCTTTCGGGCAATGTTTCGCGAAGTGCCCTGTTTCGTGGCAATTGAAACAAGCCGCCGGTTTTTTCGCCTCAAATTTCCTTTTGCTTGCCTCTGCCGACGCCCCATGGTTAGATGCCTTGTTTTCCTCACCCTTTTGTGCGAGACTTGTCGGTTGTTTTCTAAACAGCGCCTTATTCGGTAGTAGGAATTTTTCCCTTTTAGGCTCGCTGTTTGCCCCGAGGGCGCGGCGCGTAACGAATTCTTCAGCGAGCTCTGCGGCTTTCATTACGGTGTTCACGTCTGGTCTATCCTGCACCCAGAACCTCACCTTTTCTGGTAACCTTTGATAGAATTGTTCCAGACCGATACACTCGAGCACCTTGTCATGATTCCCATACGCCTTTGCCTCTTTGAGCCACTCCCCCATGTTGGCCATTAACTTGTAAGCAAACTCTGGGTATGAATCATTGTTCTCTTTTACGGCGTCACGAAATTTTTGTCTGAAACCTTCCGCTGACAGCCTGTATTTCTTGAGCAGGCTCGACTTTACCTCACTGTACTCGTCAGCCTCCTCTTTCGTGAGGCACGCGATTACTTCTGAGGCCTCCCCCGGAAGTAGGGACAACAAGCGTTGAGGCCATGTATCCTGGCTGAAACCTTGCCTTTCACAAGTTCTCTCAAAGTTGACGAGGAACAGCCCAATGTCCTCCCCTAGCTTGTACGATCTCATTAGGTCCGTCATTTTGAACCTGACACGCTCTGCGGTACCGGATGCCTCGCTGCCTCCTGCTCTACTATTATGGCTAATCTCTAGCTCGAGGCGCTTCATTTCAAGCTCGTGCTTTCGCATCTTATCTGCCTCGGCTTCTGCCGCTTTCCTTTCGGCCTCCGCCGCCTTTCCTTCGGCCTCGGCCGCCTTTCTTTCGGTATCTGTCGCTTGCCTCTCCTGAATCTCCTCGACACATTTTGACAGCTCGTCATCCTCCTCCCCCAATGCGAGAATCGCCTCTCTCAGCTCTGGCTTTCTTTGAGAGTCCGACACCTCCAGATTCAACTCCCTTGCAAGTAGCAACAACATGGACTTTCGCAGGGATTTCAGATTCATGGCTGCCTCCAGTACCGCTGTCTCTGTTCCACAAAGATTCCTGTCCTGCAACTAATTAACCTTGACGGCAACGACAGCTCTAGGTTCCTGCCTTGCCTCTAGTTTTCCGTTAACTTAGTCTACAAATAAAGCTTCAAAAAGCTCTTATACGGAATCCTGCCTTGCCACTGTTAACCTTGACGCCACTGACAGAAAGATCTTAACCAAGCTATCACACTATTTCTGCCTGACGCAAGTTACCTGTTAACCCAATGACCAAGACAGCCCCTCTCTACCAGCTTTTACTTAACACATAGAGTAAATGCCTGGTAAAATTTAACAGAGAAAGCCGGCACTCACCCAGTTCGCAGTCATGTCTCCGGCGTCGTGCCTCTCAGAAGTGCCGTTCGATTCCCTCTGGAAGTCGATGAGCTCGTGTCATCCTTCTCCTGTCGTCCCGTTGTTGGACTTCGGGCTCACTCCGTCCAGTGGTCGCTTTCGGGGTTATCGACATCCCGCCGCTGCCATCCAGTTGTTGGGACTCCGGGTCCTGCCAGTCTCGTTTTCGGTAGCTGGCCCCGTAGCAGGATCCATCGTCCAACAATTCAGTGAGAAGAAGCGCCCGAACGAACGACAGAGATTTATTTACATGTTGAGAAGTGATCAACTGATCCAAAGAGAGAAGAGAGAGAGAGATACAAAACGTCTTCGGCATTTTATAGCGCCGCGTTGCCAACACTGGGCGCATTGTCCGCATCGTCAGCCAATACGGTGGCCCCGGCACCTCGGCCACGAGGGAGGGGAAATACACCTCACAACACATGGAGAGGCACAACCTAACACGATGCCCAAATATGGTCACGACGCCCTAAAAAATGCCCAAACATGATCATGAACGCACGGCAGATTCCGGAATTCTCCCGGCGAGAGGGAGGAGCCTGAATGGGGAGGTGGGGGTCGACGACACAGTCGGTCAAGAACCGGTTCTCCCCGCAACTCCTCTTGCTTGGTTCCCTAGCGCAAAACCAGTGCGTTGACCTTTGTTTTCGCTTGGCTGCAAGGCCGTCTCAGGTGCAGGCTATCCCGGGAATGCGTCGACGATCTCCCAAAGGGGTTCGCAAACCTTCGGAGAATCCCAACGCTGGGACCGGTCGTAACATCATTGACAGTATCTTTGAACGTCAAGCTCTTGTAACGCCATACTTTGACGACAGTTTGGTTGCATCCCAAACACTACATGAACATGTTGTTCACTTGCGTAAAGTGCTCAGCATAGCACGAGCTAACAACCTCAAGCTGAATTATAACAAGGTCAAGCTGGGTTTACCAACAGTCACCTACCTAGGATATCAGTTGACACATGAAGTCACTCCTGATCCCAGCAAAGTGAAGGCTATCAACGCTATACCAGCACTAACCTGCAAAGCAGGGCTCCTTCGCTTCCTCGGCATGACAACTTACCTAATGAAGCTTGTCCGAAATTTTTCTGCGAAGACACAGCCCCTTTGAGAACTTCTCAATTTGATGTTGCATGGCACTGGACGCAAAAGATGACCGATGCATTCAATGACGTCAAGAGCAAACTGACAACAGCACCAGACTTGCACTGATTTGACCCGACACAGTCTATTGTCATATCCACTGACGCAAGCTCCTATAGAATGGGCAGTGTCCTCATTCAGCACGGACACCCAGTTGCCTATGCATCTGCAGCACGCACACCAGCACAACAGCGCTATGTGCAAATTGAGAAAACTGTTAGCGGTAGTATTTGCCTGTGAACAGTTCCACTATTATATCTGTGTTCGCAGCATTGTCATTGAGACTGTCCACAAACCTCTTATTGGTCTTCAGTCAAGGGACTTCCACAAGGTCTCACCCAGGCTACAACGCCTACTACTTCGACCTCAACGCTACAGCGTGAAGTTGGTGTATTTGCCAGGTAAACATTTGACTGTTGCAGACGCCCTGTCTCGTGCACCTGATACAGCATAGAGGATCAAGACATCAGACCAGGAGTATCAGGTTCTAGCTTGTACATTGGTGCAAGCGTCAACTCCGAAGCTAGCAGAGGTAAGAACCTGCACAGCTGCTGATAGCACACTCCAGTGTGTAGGGTCGTACATCAAGAAAGGCTGGCCCAACAAGATCTCAAAAATTCCCACAGCAGTGAAACCCTACTACTCAATCAGAGGTGAACTGTAAGTAACCGATAGCTTTTTGTGTTATGGTGAACGACTTGTTGTGCCAACGGCATGTCAAAAACAAGTGCTCTCAACGCTCCACCTCACCCACCAAGGCATTGTATCTTGTAAGAACACAGCTCGCCAGAGTGTGTACTGGCCTAGAATAAGCCAGGACATTGAGCAGATGATAACCAACTGCGAGGTCTGCCAGCGCCATCAGCGGGCTAACCAACGAGAGCCACTCCTCAACAGATAACTACCAGCACGACCTTGGGAAAAAGTGGCTGTGGACTTCTTCTACCACAATGGCATGGCATACTTGCTTTTAGTGGATTATTACTCTAAGTACGTCGAGGTCAAGAAAATGCCTACAACATCAGCCTCATCAGTCATCACAGTGCTGAAGGATATCTATGCGCGTTTCGGCATACCCTCAGAGGTCGTGAGTGATCAAGGTCCTCTATTTGATTCAGCCAACTTTAGAAACTTCAACAAGGAATGGGACATCGTTCACAAGCCCACGTCACTTCTTTTTTCTCGTGCAAATGGGCAAGTGGAAAGAACAATCCAACCATTAAGGCATCAATGACAAAAGCACGGTCTGAAGGCAAGGAACTCGCAGTGGTGCTATTGAACCACAGAGCTACTCCAATGAATGGCCTTCTTTGTCCGGCAGAGATGCTTATGGAAAGAAGGATAAGAACATTTATACCAGCTCATCCCAGCACGTTACCGCACTATCCACACTCGGTGCTCCAAAAAAACCTTCAGTCAAGGCAGCAGGCACAGCATAAGCATGCAGACCAGCATGCTCGTCAGCTTCCCTCCTTAACCAAGAATACGCCAGTGTGGTTTTGGCAGGGAAAGAAATGGGAGAAAGCAGTCGTAACACAGGTAGGCCTAGAGCCACGGAGATACACCGTTACAGCAGCCAATGGTCAAGTGTACATGCGCAACCGACACCATTTGCGAGTGCGGCACTCCCCAAGTGACCCACAGTCAACATCTGAAGGCTGCTATTCTTTCCAAACAACCAAAGAAATTGTGCCCCATCACACCTCACACCCGAGTTCTCTCCCTGACCGTCCTTCAGACACCCGAATGGTGCCACCGCAACCTTTTCCTAAAAAGACACGCTCGGGAAGGCCAGTGAGAATCCCTTCAAGATTCCTTCTGTGATCAAACTTTTATTTTCTAATTTTTGTTTTGTTCATGTGTGTCGGCGTGTTATGTAGTTACTAGCGCCCCCGCTACAACTTGATTCAGCTTGCTCAATAAATGCCACTCCCACCACGAAGCAGGCCAGTCCTCGCTCACTCAACATGGCGTTCGCCGTCACTCATTTCTGTCGCGCCCAATTCTCATAATCGCGACACATCGAAACATAACACTAATAAAAGTAAGTTGTTCGTCAGCGGTTGTGTGCCCCGCACAGTCACCGGCCACAACTTGAAAGCGATATATAGAAAAAGTATAGGCGTCGTACGTCATCGGTATCAAGCTGGCTGCCGGTGTGAGTGCATTGCCGGCGCACACGAAGGAAACGTCGCATACAATTTCTTTCACATAAAATGATATCTCCTGCATTAAAGCTCAGATAAAGTTATGTCATTTGCTCCTTGCTGCAATCGAACATCAAGTCGCGAATTCCATCAGCGGCGCGTCAGCTAAACCAGCCAGCAGCCCCTTCCACCGAGGTGCAGTTGCCTACGGCTCACCCTGTCACGCCTGCAGAGGACGACAGAGAGGCTCACATCCATATCCTCGTGCCCGCTGTGCAGTACGTGCTCGAATACCTGGCCCAATTCCACCTTGCGCTGGAACTCTGCACAACTGCAGCCAACCCGCCACGCAGTGCGCTCAGGCGCCAGTAATCACGCCACAACAAGGGCACTCCTACATCGAGACGACCACCACAGCCCTCTCATCACAAGTGTAGGCGACTTCCTACTCTCCTTGCCGTGACGGACTCGTGGCTGCTTTCTTGTCTTCTCTTGTCTTGTCTCCTAGGAGATCTTGGCTCATACCCACATGGGGGATTGGCCACACTGTACCTCTTGATAGATCATTTTTTACAACGCTTGCTAAAAAATTAAAGAGAAATTAGATAGAAACAATAATAATGTTCATTTGAAAAAACGTGAAAAAATTGCAGAAGAATGCGATAAACCAGAATATATAAAACAAATTAACAAGAATGAGGAAGGGGGATAAAGAATTGGATATATCTGGCAGTACCACTAGCAGCGTATCCGTCCGGTTGCCTGAATGAATTTATGTAGCGCTGACAGAATAGCACTGCGGCAACACCCAACTGACTGGCTCCAAACGATAATAGGGTGGATGTATTGACTGGCAATCCGAGCATATCAATCGGTCTTTCAAGAATTATTCGGCGCAGTGAGGCGAAGCGGCGGCATGTGAGAATAAAGTGATCTATTGTTTCCGGTTCATTGCAAACTACACATAGGTTAGTTAATGAAAATCCTGATTTGTTGGGACAAAAATTTAACAGAGGAACCCTACGGCGAAAGCTTGTGAGGGTCACCTCACATTGACGGGAAAGGCATTTTGCGGTGTTCCATGTGAATTGGAAGTGCCGAAATTCTTCAGATTGTAGAAGCGACGTTGCGTTGATTTTTAAAATTAGCAGGCGTTTGAATCGTTCGGCAGTAATAAAAGGAAACTGTGGAGCTACTAGCACCACCGGGAAATTTAAAGATGCCGAAGCGAGCGAATCAGCAATTTCATTTAGTTCAATTCCAGCATGCCCGGGGACCCAAATAAACCGAACTTCTGATAGGCTATACGGTACGAGAGACCAAAATATCCTGAGAAGAGGAAACTTCTTTGCGGATATTAGATGTGTACGTACAGACAAAGCATCCGAAATAATAATAGCTTTTGATTGCTGATAATTTAGTTTTCGAAGAGCCAATGTAATAGCCAGGAATTCTGCGAGATAAATTGGTGTGAAGTCAGGCAATCGGAGCGCAAAAGACTAATTAAGCTGATGAGAAAAAAATACCTACTCCAGCCTTCTGAAGATTTTGCGTTGCGTCCGTCGAAATTACTACGTATTTAGGAAAATGACTTAAATGGTCTTGAAGGAGGCCCTCCAAAACATGCTTTGGAAGTAACTTGGCGTTTTTCGGAAAAATATCATCGAAAATTAAGTCAACTGGCACCGAGCATTGGGTTTGGGGAGTTAAATGCCGGAGGGAAACGTGAATATTTGATAACAGAGACTCGACGAAAATGACTTGGGGTCTTTGATAACGAAACCACGGGCGCTGAAAGAAAGAAGCTGGATGTTTGATGAAAACTGTCTGAGAACAGAAGAGGGGTGCATCGTAAAGTTTTAAATATGTTTGCACAGTAAGCTGTCGAAATCTAGCATCAAGTGGAATGATTCTAGCTTCCAAATAAAGCACGCTATTCGCGACACACCTAGGTAGCCCGAGACACAGCCGCAGAGCTTGCCTTTCTAGCAATATAAGAGGTCTCAATTTGTACTCAGCACTTCCAGAAAACAGAACGCAGCCAAACACCAGAATCGGGCGTACGTAAAGTTTGTATATCATAAGTAACGTATCCTTGCGCATCCCTGAATTCTTATTGCAACACCGGCGGAGCAATCCTACGGCGCTTTCTGCTTTACGGGTGTTTGATTCTATTTGTTGCTGCCAATTTAAATTGTCCACGTAAACAATACCAAGATATTTTAGCGCTGTTACTTGTGGAATCGAATCATTTCGATAATGCAGTGAAAGAAATACGGGAACGGATAGAGGGAATACAAGCAGAGCACATTTACTAACATTAGGTGAAAAAGACAGCCCGCC
The DNA here is from genome assembly GCF_043290135.1 of Rhipicephalus microplus. Classification (NCBI taxonomy): domain Eukaryota; kingdom Metazoa; phylum Arthropoda; class Arachnida; order Ixodida; family Ixodidae; genus Rhipicephalus; species Rhipicephalus microplus. Next base: position 61,435,262 of record NC_134705.1, on the reverse strand, counting down.
AAGCCATACCTCAAGCTCACACAAATATGACTGCAAGATTTGATATAAGCTATTGATATCTCGGGATGACGAGAAAAAAGCAATATCATCAGCGTCGACGTAAAGAGGAACATTTTTATGAACGGGAATAGATGATAATAATATATTAAATAAAAGAGATGACAGGACTGATCCTTGCGGAACACCTCTTGTTTGCTTATATGAGGCCGAAGTAATTCCCTCGTGGCAACAAAAGAATTGTCTCTCAAAGCGAAACTCCTGAACCCAAGATATAATGTACTTGGGAACCTCACAGTCCACTAATCTTGAAATTAATGTACTGTATTCCACACTATCGTAGGCTTTTGCGATATTTAACGTGACTAATGCAGAAAGCTCACCAGATACTTTTGCAAGGCGAATTCGACTTTCCAAATCAACATGAGCCGACCATATAGAGCACCCCTGTCTAAATCCCACTTGCCTTGGTGAAAGGATGTCCTGACGAGCGATGAATTCACTGAGCCTTCTATGAAGAATTTTTTCAATTATTTTAACAAGGTTTGAAGTAAGCGAAATTGGCCGAATGTTATCCAGGACATATCCGAGGCTTGGATTTTTTCGCAGCAACACAACTTTAGCAATTTTCCATGCGCTTGGAAGCCATGTGTGCTGTAAGGAGCAGTTAGCAATATTCAAAAGCTTCTCGGGATGGGAATTAAATATCAATTTAATCATAGAGTTTGAAATCTGATCTGGACCGGGAGCCGCTTGCTTTACAGTTAGTATGACATCTGCCAGTTCAGCCATAGTGACTCCATTCTTACTCCATTCGGAAAGTACGCATTAATCACTGTAATCCTGTTGGAGTCAGGTAACAAACAATCTATTCCTAACAATTCACAATCCGGACAAATATGTTCAAAAGTTACAGTAACATGATGACACATTTCTGAAGATATTAGAACCAATAATCCACCTCCTCTACCTGGCCGATCCAGTCTAAAAGTTCGAAAATATTTCAGAGTAAATGTTTGGTTTACTGAAAGCCAAGACTCTCGAAGTAAAATTATATTAGGATTTGTTTGCTGTATGAGAAAAATAAGACCTATGTAAGCTGAAGATACGGAGCGACAATTCCACTGAAGAACTTTTACAGCACTATGATGGACTTAATATAGTTGACTCTACTGCAGAACGCAAAGCGTCCTGCTCATTGTTGGTATCAGTAATAACTTTTCTTGGTTTTGACATTGGCAAATTGGTTGGAGACAATGGAGCATTGCGTCGTTTATGAGTGATATTACCAAGCCTCATGTCACCAAACGACCCACTGGGCCCCACAGGGGTCGGCGACTGAGTGCTGACGAGCGTTTCAGGGGTAACATCTTCTTGACGCCGATTATTTTGTTCATTGTCGAAGTGCTCAACTTCACCCTGGACCGTGACAGTGTGTGCAGCGAAGGAAGGAATAAGGCTGTTTAACCTGGCGGCGAGCATCTCGGTCAGACCTTCAGCAAAGGTGTTGAAAAGCCGTTCCATAATCATCGGCATGGCCTTATCTATCGCTGCCGACACTGCGAAAGCGACCATTGCTTCAATTGACCCACACTGGCGTGACGTAGCAGCAGCGTACCCCACTTCGCGCTCTTTAATGAAGTTGCCTCAGACCGAGAACAACGACGTTTCTCCACTATATCTAGAATTTGTGTTTCACGTTCTCGAGCAGGGCAGCTATTGTCCGTGGCTGTGTGTGCTCCATCACATAGGCAACACCTGCAGTTGTCTACCTGACAATTTGATGCGGCATGTGCCCCACCGCAATTCGCACATCTCAATGAGGACCTGCAAGCATTAGCGCTATGTCCAAATCGCCAGCAGTTACGGCATTGCAGTGGGCGAGGTGTCAATGCCTCTACACGGAATAGATAAGGCCAGGCCTTCAGCTCAGAGGGGCGTGTGAGACCAGCAAAGGTAACGATGACGCTTTCAGTAGGGACTCGCGTATCACCTACAGGTCTGATGCATCTGTAGACAGATGTCACGCCAGCCCGACAGACCATCTTTAAGAATGCTTCAGGACTAATGTTAGTTGGAACACCACGAACAATGCCCTTCACGCAAGCAAGATGAGGGGGGATAAAAGCGCGAACAGCAATGAACGCAAATCTCGTGGCGGCCAGTAAGTCTGTTAAGCATTGAATATTTGAAGGCCTGCATAGTATGCCAGTCTTGCCGAAACGCCTCACCTCCTAGATGTCCAGAAAATGACCGCTTATGTTGCGAAGTTGAACACCTCCGTTTCACTCAACCGAATGGTTCCACCATCAGTGGGCACAAGCGCGACCGGCAAACTGCTTACGCCGTTCTTGAGGAAACACTCCAGTGGTACCGATTCAGCAGGGCGACTGGCCGACCAGGGCGAGCCCTGGCCGGGGCTGGGGACCGGCATTGATGGCTCCTGAAAAATCTGCAAAAAGAAATTCTACCGCTAATAAAGAATCAAAGGTGAGGAGTGTGGCCAATCCCCTCTCACAGGCCGTGCAATCGAAAGCCGTGAAATCGAAAGTTCACCGTTTTCGGTGTGCGTTGCACAGGCCGTGTCACCGTCAGTGTCCTCGACCAATGGCCTCCTTCACACCTCTTCCTCATCTATCCTGTTCATTTCCTTGCCCCATCCCCAACAAGGCACTGCGCCGTGTCGTCTTATGCTGATGCTGATGACCTCTGATGGATGGCGCTTACCCACAAAGGGGGATGGGCCAAGAACCGGGCGGCAGGATACTTAAATGAAACTAAACTGAAAATGAAGCCAATCTGAAAAAGTAGCTTAAAATAATACTACCAAAAAACAAAAATGTTTGCTGAGCAAGCGGTCTAACCATCTTTTGTTTTTGAAAGACATAACTACGAATCATAAACTAAAGATCTGAAAAGGTAGTGGTTCACTAGCATGGTAATCTTTTAGTTGCGTTGATGTAATCAAACACAGCGGAGCATACATCCCTGTGGCAGTAACCAAATGAAGTTCCGCCAAGTGATAAAATTACTGGTAGATTTACTTGTATTCCTAGCTTTTGTAATGGGGCTACTAAAAATCTTTTTCTCTGATAAGAATAACGATGACAGAATAAAAAGAAATGTTCAATTGTTTCAATTTCGTTGCACCAAATGCATAGCGGTGACGCCTTGAGCCGAGCTTTATTAAGGTAAAAATTTAGTTGTGGAACTGCACAGCGCAATCTGGTATAAGTGACCTCTAACTGGCGAGATACACACCACTGTTTATTCCAGCAATAGCTCGAATGCTCGAAATCTTTGAATTTATCCAAATTACCTTTTCCCCATTGCAGGCAAGCATTTCGGAACCTTAGCGCGGTTACGTAAGCCGTGTCTGGCAAAACTGGGATGGTGGGCCCACCCAGGGATACTGCTGCTAAAGAGTCCGCCATTTCGTTCAAATATAATCCGCGGTGGCCTGGTACCCATAGCAAATGCAGTTTTTTTTTTACGTTTTTCGGTACTAAATGCCGAAACGTATTCATCAGCTCTGAATTTACTGCCACAGAAAGTGCATTACAAACTGATAACGAATCTGTAATGATAACTGCTAATGACTCGCTTGAGGGTAATTTGCGTAGGGCAAGAACAATGGCCAATAATTCTGCAATGAATACCGGGGTATAATCTGGGAGTCGAATCGAAAAGGACCAGTCCAAAGAAGGAGAGAAGATGCCAACCCCAGCCTTTTCTTTTGACACAGATGCATCAGTCGCTATTGTACCAGGCGGGCCACCGCTTAATAAATCGGGATGATCCCACCTCACCTGGCCACCTTGAGAGAGGGCGCGCGCGCGGCGCGGCAGCCATCAATAAACAGTCCCTTGCTAGCTAGCGTCTCGTGTGGTTGTGTCCTTGCTGAGCGCGTAAAGCAGAACATGGTGTCAGAAGTGTAACAGTCGAACCCTGCGCTGAAGATGGACTGCCTACCACCACCCGAGCCACTTGTACTGACAAATACTCCGGCCGACAACTGGAAAAAGTTCCGCCAACGAATCGAACTCTACTTCAAAGCTACTGAGACCAACAAGAAACGGACGCCAGCACAGAAGGCTGCCATCTTTCTACACGTCGCGGGCCCAGAGGCAATTGAAGTGTTTAACACCCTACCTCTATCAGCAGAACAACGAGAGGACTATGACTCGATCGTCAAAGCCTTCGAAGACTACTGCACGCCTCGGTGCAACGAGACATTCGAGAGGTACGTTCTGCGCAGTCGGCAACAACAGGATGGTGAACCTTTCGAACAGTTTTTGCGCGACATTCAGTTGAAAGCACAGACTTGTAATTTTGGCGAACTTAGGGACTCGATGGTGAGGGACCAGATAGTGTGCGGTATCGTCGACAAGAAGCTACGTGCACGCCTGCTTCAGGAGAAGGACTTAACCCTAGAATCAGCTGTAGAAATCTGCAAAGCCGCGGAACTGGCAGCAACGCAGAACCGGGCTCTTGAAAGCGAAGCGAAAGTGCAGAGAGTCGAAAAAATTGCAAACGCTGCCGGACAGTCTCGTACGAGCGGACAACGTCGACGCTGTGGCTACTGTGGCAAGATTCACGGACCAAGACGCTGCCCAGCGTTTGGAAAAACGTGCACGCTGTGCAACAAAAGAAACCATTTTGCAGCTTGCTGCAGGAGTAGACGCGGCGTTCATGAGTTAGGCGTCGCTGCAACAGAAGATGCACTGGAGGAGTCCTCGGACGCTACCGATGAAGACATTCAAGTTCTCACGGTACAAATCAGAAACGTGTCCAAAAATCAGGATTGGACGGATGCTTCGGGGACGACTTCCAGACTTCTCATCGGCTTCGACATCGTCAGTGCGGAAACATCCACAGGATCACGGCAAAGGCATACCTCTCACACCTCTCTCCGAAGGGGACGTCGTCAGAATAAGAAACGACAAGGGGTGGTTTCCGAAAGCCCGAGTAGAGAAACTTGCTGGCCCTAGATCTTACATAGTCTGTACAGATGAAGGCCGGCGTTATCGAAGGAATCGTCAGCATCTAAAAAGGACGCCCGAACACTTAGACCCACTGGATGACAAGGATGTCGCACCGATAATCCCGTCGCCTATACAGCATAGACAACATTCAACATCAGATACAGCGCCCGATTTGACAACAGCATCCGCATCACGAAAGGAACGACATCCGTCACAACAGGCGCCTGCATCGGATGCTCTACTGAACCAGTCAGCTGCACGTGCACCACCCATTGCAAGTCAACCATCAAGGGACCCCGACGTGGTCCCGTCCCAGCATAAGGTCACTTGCCAGGCACAAGAAGCAGCCGACTCGAGTCTCAGAAGATCAACTAGGCCACGTAGAGCACCGACGCGCTTTGCCGACTACATCACCTAAAGAAAAAGGAGGATGTACCAGGCGGGCCACCGCTTAATAAATCGGGATGATCCCACCTCACCTGGCCACCTTGAGAGAGGGCGCGCGCGCGGCGCGGCAGCCATCAATAAACAGTCCCTTGCTAGCTAGCGTCTCGTGTGGTTGTGTCCTTGCTGAGCGCGTAAAGCAGAACAGCTATGATATTGCTTATCTCTAGGTGAGCTAGATAATCTGCTAACTGGTCATTTAAATACCTATATGCCAATTGTTTCGCGTTATGAGGAAATATATCATCGAATTGTATGCTAAGCATTGACTTTAGGTTGTGTATTCGACCGATATATCTAATTTTTACATTCAGTTGCTTTAGTAGCGCTTGTGCAAATACTATTTGCGGGGTGTGTAGTCGCGACCAATTGGTTTCGAAAAATAAAGCCGGTTCTTGAATGAAAGCGTAAAATGAGAGTCTTTGGTGTGAACTGTATATCTTTAGGAATGCTGCACAGTAAGAATTTTAAACCTATTTAGCAGAGAAGGTAGGCGAGCTTCCATATACAACACGTCGTTTGCAACAAATTTTGGTAGACCCAGACACAAACGCAACGCTTCTCTTTCCAGCAGTATTAGAGGTCTCATTTTATAGGCTGCGCTGCCAGAAAATAATACACAACCGAATTTCATGATGGGCCGCACATAAAGTTTATATATCATTATTAGCACATCTCTTCGTAAACCCGCTTTACGGTTTGCAAGCTTCCGTAGCCACCCCATGGCCCGTGTTGCCTTGGAGTACACATCATCAATGTGACTTCTCCAATTTAATGTGTCATTATATATGATGCCCAAATATTTAACATAATTCGCCTGCGGAATGAGCTCATTACTGTACATTAACGAGATGTTGATAGGCTACAGAAAAGAGAATGCAAGAAGCACACTTTTCTTTACGTTCAGGGTCATATGAATATTTTTAAGCCATCTTTCTATCATATTCCCTTATGGCAGACAGAAGTTATGTGCCTTCTTCCTTTTCCTCAAGAACCACCATCACCACTTCCGAAGAAGGCTGGACCACCAGCCGAAACATTTAGGAATAAATAAATAGCGGTTTTGTTTCCTATATAGCACTACTCTCGTAGTTATCTTTAGCAAGGGTTTAAAGATACCTTAAATGAGCCCGAAGACGAAGAAAGCGAATGCTTTTTTTTACCATCGTATGGAGTAAGTCATACTATTTTTTGTGCTCCACTCAATCGGTTAATTAGCGAATATTAGTTAATTAACTTTGGAGGAACCAAAGTTAGGTATTAAACATTTTCTAGGTTACTATCTATTCATAATTGGTGTTGTTCAGATTACTGTGGATGCCCGCGAAATACAGAAAAAAAAAGACGTTACATGCGCGCTTGTGCACCGCGATTGTAGTGCTCTCAAACTTCGCGCGTACGAACTAACATCGCTCTTAGCTCCTTGTATCGCCGCCTAAAAGACTGCAGGTAGAAGGCGAAGCATTCGTTGGATCAAAGAGGTTAAAGTAACATTAAACCTCCTTGGGTTGGGTGGTTTATGCTAGTGATATCGCTTTCCCCGCGGTGATTCATGATTGCAATAAGTACGGCAGACGCAGTGAGTCTCGTTCGTTTTGCCGTTAGGGACGGTTTCGTCCTTGCGCCATAGAGAGAGAGAAAATTTAATGCGGAAAGGCAGGGAGGTTAACCAGAAAACATATCCGGTTTGCTACCCTGCACTGGGGAAGGGGTGAGGGGAGACAAAAAAAAAAGGGGGAAAGGGAGGAAGAGAAGCACAAACACACACACACACACTCGCACACAGTAGTGTCACAATCGTTCAACGAGGCGGGTCGCTCGCAGAAACTTCATCAGCGCCTTCGTTGCTTTCTGGCGTGAAGCTCGATCTTTCCGATATTCCAAGATTGACTGCTCAGAAAATGGCTGGTCGTCGAGGTGAGCAAACACTGCTGAGAGGGACTGTCGCTGAGAGCTGTACTGGGGGCACTGACATAAAATATGTTCAATTGTTTCGTCATTGTCGCAATGGTCGCATGTAGCGCTGTCTCTCATTCCGATGCGGCAGGCAAAAGCGTTCGTGAAAGACACCCCAAGCCACATACGGCAGAGAAGGGTCGTCTCGGATCGGGGTAGGCCAGATGGAATAGTAAGTCGTAGGCATGGGTCCAGGCGGTGAAGACGGGTGAGGAGAAAACCGGGCGTATTCCGCATAGACCTTGCGACATCCTGTGCAAGCGTATTAATCTTTGCTGCTGCGTCGCTTCTTGATAGTGGAATAGGTTCCATCACTCCATTTTCGTGAGCATTCTTAGCTGCATTGTCGGCATGTTCGTTACCGATGATGCCGCAATGGCCTGGTAACCACTGAAAAGATATGTCATGTCCTTCGTCTATTAGGTGATGGTACAGTTGTCGTATTTCGAGCGCCAATTGGTCTTGAGGTCCACGACGTAGAGCATTGTGTAGACATTGGAGAGGTGGTTTCGAATCAGTAAAAATGCTCCATTTTTGTGGTGTCTCTTGGTCAATCCTGCGGAGTGCGCTGCGGAGTGCCGCGAGCTCCACGGCTGTCGATGTCGTCTTGTGTGATGTTCTGAACTGGATGGTTTCGGCTCTTGCTGGGAAGATCACAGCTCCTGCAGATCCTCCAACAGTTGTCGAGCCATCCGTGTAAAGTTTGACATGATCTTTGTATTCTTCGTGTAGCATGAGTAGAATCATCTGCTTTAAAGCTGGCGCCGAGAGCTCCGCCTTCTTGCGAATCCCCGGCACTGTCAAGCGCAGTTTTGGTCGGTCCAAGCACCAAGGAGGTGTTAGTATCCGTTCCGGAGGCGTGTAGACTGTTGGAAGGCACTCACGGAAAGTCAATACTCTCTTACAGAAGGAGGCACTCGGTCGATCTTCTGGAAGCGAAGCTAGGTGGTGGGCAGGGGCGCGAGCAAGGTGTCTAATATGAGCTCTAAGCACCTCCAAAGTAATGTGCACTGTGGCCGGATGATCTTTGGCGATTGCGATGGTTTCCGCTGTTGATGTACAGCGTGGTAATCCAAGACAAACTCTGAGTGCCTGGCCCTGGGCGTTTTCTATTGTGCGTATACTGCTTTTGCAAGCGTTCGTCAGAACCGGCAAGCTATACCGCAGGTACCCCAGAAACAGCGTTTTGTACAAATGCAACATCGCGTGCACTGATGTGCCCCACGTTTTGCCTCCGAGGAACTTGAGAAGTTGTGCGATGGCCGTTAGGCGCTTCTTTAGAGTGGCCATATGGGGACTCCAGCAGAGATTTCGATCGATCGTGACCCCCAAAAACCTGTGGGTCCTGGCGTAGCAGACACTGTGTCCATCGATGGCGATGGGATATGACGTCATTGCCTTCCGCGTGAACGCGACCAGCGCCGATTTCTCAGGAGAAATCTCGAGGCCTTGTTCTCTAAGGTACGCCGATATTGAGTTCGCTGCTTTCTGGAGTCTCGCACGTACCTGAGGACGTGTTACACCTGATGTCCAGGCACAAATATCATCTGCATAGAGAGATATCTGCACGGAATCTGGTATGCGTTCAACGAGACCGATCAGAACCAGGTTGAACAGTGTGGGGCTCAATACACCACCTTGAGGAACACCACGGTGTGTATAATGTTCAGAAGTCGGCCCATCATCAGTTTGCATAAACAATGATCTCATATGTAGGTAGCATTGGATCCAGCGGTACACTCGCCCACCCAAACCAACTGACTCGAGGGCGTCAAGTATGGCTTCGTGAGAAACATTGTCATATGCTCCTTTGACATCTAAAAATAGTGCGACAGATAACCGTCTGCTCATTTTCTGGTGTTGTACGTATGTCACCAGGTCAATGACATTGTCAATGGAGCTCCGAAGACGACGAAAACCGGCCATGGCATCTGGATATATTCTATGGCGTTCTAGGAACCACTCGAGTCTGGCAAGGATCATTCGCTCCATCAGCTTCCCTACGCAACTAGCCAGCGCTATTGGGCGGTATGATGTCAGCTCTAGAGGCGATTTTCCAGGTTTGAGAAGTGCAACCAACCGGCTTGTTTTCCACTCTCTGGGGACCGTTCCATCTCTCCAAGACTCATTGAATACTTCCAGCAAAGCACTTCGTGCTCGATCACCGAGATTGCATAATAGGCGGTATGATATGCCATCCGGCCCAGGCGATGACGATCGATTGCATGAAGCAAGAGCCACATTCAGTTCTTCCATTGAAAAAGGCAGGTCCAGGTGCGGGTCCAGTGAATGTGGCGTGTAATCAGCAGTAAGGGCTTCTGTGCAATTTGGCGGGCCCGCAATCTTCCTACAAAAGTCTTCCGCTACCTCGATATCCCTTCTATTTTGGAAAAGGGCCAAGGCTTTAAACGGAAAACGTTGTTGGGGAAATATGCGTAGGCCTCGCACGGTTCGCCATATTTGAGAAAGCGGTTTGCGAGGGTCTAGACTCGCGCAAAATTTCGCCCACCGTTGAAACTCCAGTTTGTCTATACGACGCTGGATCTTCTTTTGCATGCGCCTGGCCATCCGTAGATCTTGAATGGATTTTGTGCGTCGATATCTACGCTCCGCACGCCGACGAATCGCACGGAGTCGCTCTAACTCCATGTCCGTTTCTGAGGGCCTTGAAGAATATGCCAGCGTGCGCATCGCACTCTGCGCTGCTTGTTTGATCGCTTGCTCAATGCCAGAGGTTAAGCCTTTTTCACAAGCGTGGTCAATGTTGGTTGTGAATGCTGAAAGATCGATCCTCCGTACGGTTTTCGGCGGGTGGTCGCTAGCAAAGCCTGCGATGGTGAGATAACTGGGGATGTGATCGCTACCATGTGTCTCGATGTCTAAAAACCACTTAACGTTTGTGGCGAAGCGACGTGACACGAACGTCAAGTCCAAACAGCTGCTGTACGTTAATCCTCGCAGAAATGTAGGGCTCCCATCATTAAGTAGAGACAGTTCATGAGTCGATACAAATGAAGCCAGCCTCCGGCCCGTGGTATTGACTTTTGAACTTCCCCAGATTGGGTGGTGGGCGTTGAAGTCCCCTATAATTATCCACGGATCCGGGACGCTCGAAAGAATGTCATCCAGTCTTTGGCAATCAAAACGGGCTGAGGGAGATAAGTAGACACCTATTAATGTGAAGGTGAGGGTTTTCTGCTTCACAGTCAGGCAAATATATTGGTTCTCATCATGAGGCGACACAGGTTGAATGATGTAGGTGAGCTCCCGACGAATATACACAATGACCTTGCTGCTTTCGTTTCGGGTTTTGGACGGGATTGATTCGTAGCCGGATAGCCTGATCGGGTTTGATAATTTCGGTTCACATATTACGATGATTGGGAAACGGTTAGAAAACACGTACTGACGAAAATCGGAAATCCGTGATCTAAGTCCTCTTGCGTTCCACTGGATGACTGATGCTTCTCTGACGTCTTTGCGGAACGATTGTTGATCTCCTGCCATGACTCTACGCGAGGGAGGCGAGGACTGGGCTCAGCGCGTCCAACACCTGTAACCCGCTTCGAGCGGTTGGAGTTCCCAGGCTTCTTAGTATGTCTGCCATGACAGCGACGAGGGATCGTAACATCGGGATGATCTGTCGATCGACCCTTGACACATCCTCAACGGAAGTAGACTCGGTGGAAGGTGTAGGGCGGCGAGGCCTCGCAGGAGGCTCCTTTGCCGGCTGCGTACGCGGAAGCGTAGGCCACTCATCTGCAGCTGTGAGCTTCTCCACTTCATTTCGCTTCGTGCTTACTACTTCACTCGTGCTCGGAGGAAATGGGTTATGCGCAACACTCTGTCCTACACGCCTCCGTCGGCGACTACGTCGCCGCCGTACCCTTTCAGCAGCCTCTCTGTGGGTTGAATTGTCCCTAACCATTTGTTTGATAATGGCGATTTCCTTCTTAATCCGAGGGCATTCCTTGGATGCAGCATCATGCGGACCATCACAGTTTCTGCACTTCAGACTTGTTGCCCGACATGCGTCTGCAGTGTGCGGCTCAGCGCATCGGGGGCATACTGTGGTGTTTGTACATACACTCTTGATGTGACCAATTTTCATGCAGTTATGGCACTGGAGTGGTTTAGGGACAAATGGTCGAACAGGATGTCGGAAGTGTCCCACTTTGACATGCGACGGAATGGAATCTCCTTTGAACATTATCTTTACACATCGGGTGTTTCCGAGGCGAAGTACATTCGCGATGAGAACTCCTTCGTTCGCTGGTTTTATGAGAGTTGGGAGGTCCGAATTTGCTATGGCCAAATCAATGTCGTAGATTACTCCCGCCGTGCAGGCACCGTCCATTGGAATAACCGGTCGAACTTTGATGCCTCCCAAATCTGATACTCTGCGAAGCTTGTCTATGGCGCTGGCAGTCATTGTGTCCACAGCTAGAATATTCTTCCGCGTGTTCACCCGGATATCCTTAATGTCGTTTGGTGCTACCCCCTCAAAGTACATAGAGAGAGCTTGCCTGTTTACTGCTCGAAGGCTGATGGTGGAGTCCTCGGGCATGAAGAGGATGGTGTGCGGCCAGCATTCTCCTTTTGACTGAGACGTTAATGTCCCTGCTGGTGAAGACGACTTGATACTTCTTCTTTTGGCCTTCCTGCTTCTCACGGTCTCGAAGTCGTCATCCGACGAGTCGTCGCCAGTGGCCGAGTACAGTTCCGTGTCCTCGCTGGTGCTCGAACAGGTGCTTCGTTTCCGCGACGAGCTTGCCAAAGGTGGTCTATGGTCGGACAGAGCCGCAGAAGGCTCCATGTCCACAGCCATGATGCAGTGACTATCACCGTTGGCCTCACTGGTTCTGGGCCAGGCGCGCTGATTTACCGAGGAGCTCGCCATAGCAGACCTCTGGCTGGGCGGACCAGTGGATGACTCCGCGTCCGTCGCCTTGGGGCAGGGAGCAGCGTCTCCCGTAAAAAGCGAAAAACTTGATAACAATGCTCGGAGCCGAAAGCAGAAGCGTTCTATGAAGAGACACTTCGTCGTCGTCTCCCTTGCGCCATAGCTGTAAGGAAAATCAATATGCCCAAAAAGGAAAAAAAAAGTTGAAAACGATGGTAATGGTGCAATAACTGACACCTCCGTGGTCATACACCGTTTTTTTTATTGTTCTTATGTTTATTTGGTAACATGCGCTTTCACAAAACGTACTCGAAGCAGTGACGTTGTGCTGCAATACAACACTGGGACCTTTTGAGCGAATTCGCTGTCGCTACCTTGAGTACGACTAGTGTAATGCCACGGCATGCTTTGGTTATTTTCTCCAGACTCCTGCAAATCTTCTGGGGTTGTCGTTTCCGCGTTGTATACGTGATACTTATGTAGCCCCCCCTCCCCCCGCATACACATAAAGTCAAGAGGGTTAAGGTCGGGCGTCCTTGCCTGTCATACACTGTCATGTATGCCACACCAAACACTAAATGACCATTGATATTGGTGGCGGGATTTTTCGAGCCAGTGTGGATTGCGGTCACTCCAGTAGCGTGCATTGTGGAGATTTACTTGAGAATTTCGGGAAAAGGTGACCTTGTCAGTCTAGCGCACCATCGAATCAAAATTCAATTTACGAAGTCGAGTCTGTTTTGAAGATATCTGGGATCCAGGCATTGATGCAAATGCAGATGATAGGTGTGCAGTCAAGCTATTTGCAAAATCCTCCAGACAGTTGATTCGGACACCTCGGTCTCTGCGCTCACGCTATGTGTGCAAGCGTGTGGATTCATTGCCATGTACGCCAGCACATTACGCAGCTCTTCACTTAATGGGTGGATATTTTTGCCGCTTCCTTACAAAGCATCCATTTTGCTTCAATGATTCATAATTATTCACTATGGTCATCGGGCTAGATCGCTTACCATGGTACCAGGTGCGAAATATTCTTGCAACCTGCCATCTCTGTCCACCTGCAGCACCTAGGGCCAGAACCATGTCTGCTTTTCCGTCGTGCGAATAAGGCATCGCAGTCGAAAGCACTTCGCTTTGTCGCCCGACACGCGAGTCTGTCAATTTCCGGAACTGCTGCATCTGTCAATCGGTCTATGCAGCACGACTGATGACGCTTGATGATTCAGATCGTACGACCCCCTGCTGCTTTATAGTCCTCCCACCTCTAAACGGTGGTATACCCGGCTGAATACGGCGTTAGTTCGCACGCGGGAAGTTGGAGAGTACTGCAGTGGCTGCGCGCAAGCGCGTATGTCTCGTGTTTTTTTTTTAAATTTATTTCGCGAGCAAAAGCACTAGTTTTGAATAGATAGAAAGGCAGAAACGTTTTATTTGGATGATTGATAAACTACTGTACGATTTTTCTATAAGAATAATTTGCCTCACTTCGTTGCTACTGCAGTTAACTAATTATCATTAACCAATTAGGCGGAACGCAAAAATTATTCCGACTCACTCAATAGAATAGTAAGAAAACTGCATTTGGTCACGTGGTCTTACGGCGCATCGACAGTATTCTTAAAGCCTGGCTAAAAATATCTGGGGCACCATGAGTCAGTGAGTGAGCAAACTTTATTTAACCAGCGGATTGAGGCGTGGGCCTAAGCCGCACCTGGGGCGGTGGAGAGACCCTGTCTCTCAGCCGCCTCCCGTGCTCGCTGGATGGCCCATATTTGATCTGTCCGATCTGAGCTGATCAGCGCGGCTCTCCACCGCGCCCCAAGCTGTTCTGGGGAGACTGCATTGGCGTTCTGTATCTTTGTGCATTCCCATAACATATGCTCTAGGGAGGCGTGTCTCATGCTACATAGTTTACACGAGTCATCTGGCTATAGTTCGGGGTAGATGCGATTTAGGTGCTTCGGATTGGGAAATGTTCTAGTTTGAAGTCGCCTCCAGTCAACCTCCTGAGATCTGTCTAATGTGGAGCTAGGTGGTGGAAACCTGCGCCTCGACTTTCAGTAGAATTGGATAATGTCGCAGAACCTAAACATTCTGTCCCTCTCCCACCACTCATCTCCTCCCAGTACCTCATGTGAAGCTCCATTGCGAGTGCGGTAAGTGAGACCTCGCGCTACGCGGTGAGCCTCCTCGTTGAGGTTGGGAATGAGCGACACACACGGGGTGTGGGCTGGGAACTATATAATATACCTTTCTTCGAATTCCTCGGATGATATGAGATTTGCCTTGCGGAGGAGTATATTGGCTGCCTCGGGAGATATTCTTCCTCGTGCATAGTTACGGATTGCTGACTGCGAGTTGCTGATGACATACCTACACTTTGGGGAAATTATGGCCTGTGCAATAGCCACCTCTTCCGCGATTTCTGAATTATGCGAGCGTATGGAGCACGCGTTTACGCATTTGCGGTCGGTGTTTATTACTGCCGCAACGTAGGATTTGTGACTAGGGTACTCCACTGCGTCTACGAACAACGCTTCCTTGTCTCTGCCGTAGGCCTTAAGCAGAGTTCTAGCGCGGCATTCTCTTCTGCCCTGATTAAATTCGGGGTGCATGTTTTTGGGCAGATTGGGGACCTGGATCTTTTTCCTGATCACCTTTAAAGCCGACACTTTACTTCCTTGTTGCCTATGGTAATTTATCCCCAACTTGTCAAGGATACTCCGTCCTGTGCGCGTGCTGGCTAGCCTCTCCAACTTGGCAATCTGTTGCGCTTCTATCAGCTCCTCTAGAGTGTTATGTAAGCCCAGTTGAAACAGTTTTTCGTTGCTGGTGCTATCTGGAAGGCCCAAAGCTTGTTTGTACGCCTTTCGTATGAGTGCGTTGATTTTGAGTTTTTCGGCTGTATACCAGTTTAGATATGCCGCTACGTATATAATGTGACTTATGGCGAATGAATAAATAAGCCTGATGACGTTAGCCTCTTTCATGCCTTGGTGTTTGTTGGTGACTCTCTTGATTAGCCGTATTGCGTTGGTGACTTTGGTTACTAACCTCTTGACGGTTTCACCGTTTGTACCCTTAGGCTCGATGATGAGTCCAAGGACTCTGATTTGTTGCACTATAGGAATAGTCCTGCCGTTTTTGGTGGAAATTTGGATCTCTTCGTAAGCACGGTCCCGGTTGTATCCCTTGGGTGGTCTGCCTTTAAGCGTGGGGCGATAGAAAAGGGGTTCGGATTTATCTGGCGAGCACTCGAGGCCAGTACCATCAAGATACTCCTCAATAGTGGTGACGGCCTCCTGTAGTCTTTGCTCTATCTCTCCGTCACTACCTTCACACGCCCAGATGGTGATATCATCTGCATATATAGAATGATGTATTCCGTGTATTGAGTTCAGCCGCGCCGGGAGTCCTATCATTATGAGATTAAACAGCATTGGCGATATGACCGAACCCTGCGGGGTACCAGCACTACCCATAAGCCTTTCCTCAGATCTCAGTTCACCCATTACGATAGATGCCGTTCTGTCTGCTAGTAAGTCCTTGACATAGTTATACACTCTTGATCCTAAGTTTAATTGGCAGATCTGATGTAAGATAGCCGTATGCGATGCTTTGTCGAAGGCTTTTTTAAGGTCTAACCCTAAGATCGCCCGGGTAGCTCTTGTTTTGTTGTCTAGAATCTGCTGCTTAATTTGCAGCATGGCGTCTTGCGTGGAGAGCCGTGTGCGGAACCCCAACATGGAATCTGGGTAGATTTCGTTCTCCTCAAGGTAAGTGTTGATTCTGTCTAGAAAAGCGTGTTCCATCAGCTTCCCAGCACAAGACGTTAGTGATATGGGGCGTAAATTCGATAGATCGGGGGGTTTCCCGGGCTTGGGGATGAGGATTACTTTAGCTTTTTTCCACTGTTTTGGTATAGTGCCCTCGGTCCAGCACTCGTTAATATATTGCTTGATGTTCTCTGTGGCTTGGTCGTCAAGGTTCCGTTGTGTTCTGTTAGTGATCCCGTCTGGTCCCGGTGCAGACTTGGTGTTTAGCTTCTGTATCGTGGCCCTGATTTCAGCCACAGTAAACTCCTCATCTAAGAGCTCGTTCGGGCCTCCGGAATATGGTCCGTGCTCTATGACAGGCATGGCGGGAATGTACGTGTTGCTAGCCTCAGCGATAAAGTCCTCCTCACTGCCGTTATACGGGTGCACCAGTTTACGCAAGGTTTGCTTGTGTGCTGATTTGGTGTTATCTGGGTCTAGCAGGTGTTTGAGCATGCGCCATGTCTGACCAGCATTCATTTGGCCATCGAGACTATTACAAATTTGGTCCCGTTGCTGTTTGCTTAGCTGCTTACAATGTTCTTCGATCTGTTTGTTCAGCTTGGCTATGCGCTTGCGCAAGGGTCTGTTGTGCCTCTGTCCCCGCCATCTATTCTGCATTGATTGCTTGGCCTCCCACATGTGTGCGAGACGGCTATCAATCTGCTCTAGGGGTGGACTTGAAGTGATACTTCGCGTTGCCTCGCTGACGTCGTTATTGACATCTTTTATCCAATCTTCTATATTGCTGATAGGGTCTTGTTTTTTCGCGTTTCTGACTTTCCGAAAATTATCCCAGTCAGTCCATCTAATCTGTCTCTGAATTTTTGCGGCAGCCATGGTTTCAATCCTGATTTCTAATATTCGATGATCACTCCCCAGATCATCGAAAGTGTTTTTCCATTTAGCGGTCCCCGCGTTACGAACTAACGTTAAGTCTGGAGTGGTGTCTCTTGCAAGCCCAGTTCCCATACGCGTAGGGGAGTCGGGGTCAGTGATGAGAGTTAAGCCTGTTTCTTGAATATCCTGCCATAGCGTTTTTCCTTTGGCTCTTGTGTATCCGTATCCCCAAGCACTGTGTGGAGCGTTAAAGTCTACACCTATGACGAGTGGATTGGGTCCCGCTATATCTACGACCTTCTTAAAGAGAAGAAGGAAGGGTTGTCGTATGCGTGAGGGATTGCTGTACAAATTCAGAATAAATATGCTCGGAGATTGTTTTCTTTTAGGGGCAAGTTGTACGAGTATATGTTCAATTTCTGTGATGCGGGTGTCGTGGCATATTGCTACGAGTCCCTTCCTTACTAAAGTGGTTAGTGTTCTAATATCCCCTGTTGAGGGGCCGATCGCCTGATATCCCGGTAGCTTAGCTAAAGCATGGGTTTCCTGCAAAATTAGAACATCCGGTTTTGTTCTGTCTCTAAGGTGTTGTTGCAAGACTGCTCTCTTCCCCTCATAGCTCCTGCAATTCCACTGCCAAATAATTAAGTCCCTTTTTCTGGGCTTCCCTATTTTGAGTTGGCTATCGAAGAGGGAGGAGGGTGAAAGGAGGCAGGCCTCATGAAATTAGTTGATATAGCCACTGATGTGGTGCCCTGAGATAAGTGTGAATTTCCTTCAGTGCTTATCGGAAGGTTGGTAGCTGGAAGTACCGGAGGTGTCCTAGGGTTGAGATTGGCTACGTTAGCTTCGAGTTTATCTAGTCTATTCATGGTCATGGATATTGCAAGCTAGAGGTTGTTTGGTTTCCTCTGCCTGTTCCTTAACTGCTTTCTGTATTTCGGACAATGTTTGATTAATGTTCGAAGTTTGCGCCGTAGTTTTGTCATTAGACGCCTGAGCTTTCCTTTTAAGAGGTGGCGGGGTACTGTCCTCGTCCATTCGGTTATCTGGCATTTCTTCGAGGCGCTCTTGGGCCGCGGAACACATTTGACTAGAAGTTCTATCTGCGCAGTTTTAAAAACTGCGCAGAAAGACTTTGAATTTCCCGAGTAAGTTGTGATATCAATTCTCTAAGCTCACCGTTTCCTTTTTTCAGCTCCGCTATATCACTGACATTATGCGCAGTCTCCCCCGAAAACTCAGGGCGCGTCCCTTTAGCCACGTCTGACCAGCTCACCGTGAATGCCGGGTTCCCTTGATGGCCATTGCCACCCTTTGGCTTAGACCGGGATCTGGAACGGGATTTAGTGCGCCTTCTCGGTCCCGGAGACTGGGTGGTGTGGCCGCGGGGCGTTGCGCAGGACCAGGACCTTGATCTGGACCCAGGCGTTGCCCTCGTCCGGAATTTGGACCTCCCGCGTTCGGTTGGCTTGGTGGTAGGGGGGTAGTTCTCCTCGAGCGTCTCTTGAAGTTGTCGGAACCACTGGCGTTGTTTTACGATGTAGGGTGTCTTGAACTTGGCCTTGCAGAGTTTGTCATTCGTGGGATGATCCTTGCCGCACAGCTGACATCGTGGCTGACAGTGGTGGGCCTCGCTCGGATCAGGTGTTCCACAACCCGCACATAGCTTGTCGTTTGGCCTCCAACACACGTCACTCCTGTGCCCAAGTCTGTTGCATTGTTTGCAAAAGTCAACTTGTTTCCTGTATAGTGAACAGCGTGTGAGCACTGCTCTGTACATAACGTGCGTCGGGACTCTGCTGCCGTCAAAAAGTACTATCACTGTCGTGGTATTGCCAAGACGTTTGGCTGCGATCGCTGTAGGATTTCGGGATGTAATAATAGCTGCGGTGATGTCCCGTGGGGTTTCGTTCAAAGGAACTTCTTTGATGACACCTTTGGCAGTGAGTTCCGGGGCCGTCTCGTGTGCTCCCACCTCATACAACTTGTCGTTGGCTTTGATGTGCTTGATGCCTTGGTACTTGTCTGCATGGTCTTGGTTTGCGGTGCTAACGACCAAGATGTTCTGAAAATTATTCGGACAAATCGTGTCCGTCTCTCTTTCTTCATAAGGAATCTCGGCCGCTTCATACACAGCTTTCTCTAGCTCCGTTAAGCTGAGCTTGGATAGCTGCAGTCCTCCTCTTGGCCTTATAACTATCTTGAAGTCGCCTATCGGCAGTCTTGGCATTTTGCTGGCTCTGCTTATCCGGGATATCAGATTTGCACCGCGCGTTCTACGTGTTCGGGTAGGGCTAGGGCTACCACGGCGTTCCGGCTACCTTTCTTCGCACGTTTTCTGTTTCGAACTTCTGTCCACCCGTTGCCTGTGTCATCTTCCTGTTGGGTGACGTCTTCGTCTTCCCGTTGGGTGGCGTCTTCATTCTGCTGCGATACCTCCATTATTGATGATCACGGCCTGTATGGCGCGAACGCTGAGGCCTGGCTATCGCGAGGCCGCCCCAGTCGACGCGGAGCGCCGGTCGTAGGAATAGTAGACGCTGCTTGGTGGGGGCTGGTTTTCGGTCGTGAAATCTCGAAAAATGATCACCCACCTTATAATATGGTCTCTTCGGATTCTCGGTGACGAGAAGAATCAGATGGTATATAAATCCGAGTGGTGCCTGGCTGTATTCGCTGCAAAATCATTCTATCTTGGGGCACCATGTATGTATGTTTTTTTATGCTCCCCTTACACAGTGCCTTGTTCGGCCTGCAAGGTATTTAAGATAAATAAAATAAATAGGGATCCTCAAGCAGTTCAGGTTCCAGTAAGGTAAGGAATGTGTCAGAATGCGAGCCTAATTGCTGCATGTGCTTCGATGATCACCGTTAAGCTCGATCAAAATGAAATTTCGCAGCAATTGGCTTCCTTGTGCAGCTCGCTTAGAGCAGCCGACCACGATCGAAAAACTTGATCCAGTTCAGGCCCGGAGCCATCAAGATTGACTGCGTGAAACCACAATAACTATGTTTTCTATCCCTGCAGCAGAATGTTGCACGCAACATTCGCGCACGCTAGTCCTGAAGACGTGTAAGTTTCATAGCATAGCACATAGCATAGCACATAGTTTAGTTACATAGCAAATTTTCAGCTCTGTGCATACTGTTCATGTCCCAAGTTTCATAGCATAGCACATAGCATAGCACATAGTTTAGTTACATAGCAAATTTTCAGCTCTGTGCATACTGTTCATGTCCCGGTTACAATATTAGCAAACTTTTGCGCAAGTCCTCTTGTGACACATTGTTAGTGGGTGGCTTTTCCAAAAACTCAATTAATTAACAGGAAAGTACGACTTAGTTCACGCCCGAACTCTGCCCCGAACAGAATGACCGAAAGCATGACTTTTGAAACTCGCGCATATTCGAAGCAGCACCGCACTTCGGGTGTAGTTCGGTAGGTGGCAGGAAATGCCACATCGATGTGGCATTTCCTGCCACCTTTTCCTGCCATGGAGCTACTAGGCGTGGAACATGTAGTCACTAATCTTTTAAAGGGTGTCTATAAAGGTAACAAGGTAGTTATAAAGTGGGAAAAACAGGTATCCAAGCCTGCAGAGGTAAAACGGGGGCTTAGGCAGGGGTGCCCCCTGTCACCCTTATTATTCATGATGTACCTACAAGGATTAGAGGCAAAATTAGAGGGAAGTGGACTGGGCTTCAACCTCTCTTTAGTCAAACAAGGAAAACTTATTGATCAGGCACTACCAGCATTAATGAACGCAGATGATATAGTGCTAATGGCCAACAACGAGGAAGATTTGCAGAGATTGATGGACATCTGCGGTAATGAGGGAGATAGGTTAGATTTTAGATTCAGTAGGGAAAAATCAGCAGTCATGATTTTCAATGACAACGAAGGTAGTGAGCTTAGAATACAGGAGGTCACGCTAGAGATAACAGATAAATACAAATATCTGGGCGTATGGATAAGCAATGGGACCGAGTATCTGAGGGAACACGAAATATACGTGACGACTAAAGGTAACAGGAATGCAGCAGTCATGAAAAATAGGGCACTGTGGAATTACAATAGGTATGATGTTGTGAGAGGAATATGGAAAGGGGTCATGGTTCCTGGGCTGACGTTCATGCAATGCGGTCTTGTGCATGAGATCAGAAGTTCAAGCAAGATTAGAAATTAAGCAACGTGGAATAGGTAGGCTTGCTTTAGGAGCTCACGGGAATACACCAAATCAGGGAGTACAAGGTGATATGGGATGGACATCATTTGAGGGCAGGGAAGCTAGCAGCAAGATAAAATTTGAGAAGCGATTGAGAGAAATGGGGGAAGAGCGTTGGGCTAGGAAGGTTTTCAGCTACTTGTACATGAAGAATGTCGATACAAAATGGAGGAAGCGAACCAGGAAGTTGACTGGTAAATACTTAGAAAACAGCAGGTGGCCAAACAAAAAAGAACTATCGGTTAAGAAAAAAGTGAAGGAAACGGAGACTGACATGTGGAGAATGGGCATGATTAAGAAGTCCGCACTAGAGATCTATCGAACTTTTAAGCAGGAAATTGCCAAGGAAAGGATCTATGATAATACTCGGGGTAGTTCTCTACTGTTTGAGGCCAGGACGGGAGTACTGCGAACCAAGACATATCGGGCCAAATACGAAGGGGTCGACACAGTATGCAGTGCGTGTGGAGAGGAAGAAGAAACTGCCGAACACTTGATAATGTTCTGTAAAGGGCTTCACCCTATAGTTCAGGATGATGGCGCAGAGTTTTTCAAAGCACTGGGATTTAGGGACAGCGAGGGCAAAATAGACTTTAAGCGGGTAGACTTAACTAGAAGGAGGTTATCTGATTGGTGGCTAAAGTCAAGGCACGAGTGAAAATTAAACCCTTCACTGCGAAGTACGAATCCTCAACTTCATTATTTAAAGGAAAAAAAAAAAGATAAATGTAATGGTTAGTTCACTAAGTATTACGGCTAGGTGGCGTTAGCCGCCGCCCGATCTAAAGGGTGCAGCCACATCCATCCATCCATCCATCCATCCATGTAACTTAAATGCTTTGTAAATGTCTTTGTTCATTTTATGACGTTAAAAATTCACAAAGACGTGATCACAACCCAAATAGATGATGCATGTGCTTTAATAGATTTGCACCATAGAGTTTGGGATTTGCACTATCAACAGTGGGTAAACTTAAGGGGAGATAACAGAGGAAGGAAGTATTGTCTATACGATGTCTTTCCAGTTTCGGACAAACATTCGATAGTTCGGCTTACTCGTTCATTTGTCTAGTACTCACTGATCTTTGTTTCTCTTGGACTCTTGGCAACTACCCGCTCGCAGCTGTCCGCTGAAAACGAAAATACGCACTGACAAATTTCGAAAGGTGCTGTTGTAGCTTAGTCGATAAACGGTCACCCGCCGTCTTTGCGATCACCGCTTCAGGATGAACAAGGCTGATGAGAAAGACTTGGTTAGGCTGAAAATCGCCGAGGCAACCGCGTGCATCCATCTTCATGGTATGTTCCTATTGCGCTTGCAGCCTCTACCAAAGTGTCCGTGTTTAATAGATATATATTCTTTTATTTTTCTACTGTCGCTACAGGCGCGACGCTGATATCCTGGGTTGTCAAGGGCGAGGAACGCATATTCGTCAGGTACGTAAGAGCGCTACGGCTGTCTGAACATTTTTAAGCGTGGTATGGATTTCTGCAACTTTGCTCGGCGATTTTAATAGAGCTGGATTGCGTGCGGACCCGTTTTCATGCGGTGTAACCTTCGCGCAGATCGGCCGAGTACAAACTGGCCGCAGAAACAGGAAGGGGTGTGTACTCTGCCAATTTGTGTCAAGGTATATTCTTGGAGTTCGCGTTTAGAAGTGAGAGAGCTTGGTCTTTTTCTTTTAGCTGTTTTCCGGACGTGTAGAACATGTGCGAACACAAGGCAAGCGTACAGGTGGCGCGAAGACTCCTGCAAAAGGAAATAAACTTCATCAGTTGCTCAGTTACAGTAGAACTAATGAAGACTGTTTTAGTCGCTCATAGCATTAATTGGAGCTAATTAAAATGATCTTATAATGACTGGCGCGCTAGGCACAACGTACGATTCACCCTGATAAAATTTTTTTTCGTACCTCAAAAGGAAGTGCAATGTGACACGTGCTGCACAGGAATAGCCAGGGGGGGTTTTCATACTCCTCGAAAAAAAGTTTGGTTTTGCCACTTTTGTGCTGAAAGCTCAGTAAACCTAAAGCAGTGTAAAGGCCACTGGTACCAGTCCCTACTCAGTCCTCTGTTCATTATACATAGTGTTCATGTGATGTCACTTCCGCCGTTGTTGCCCTCTTCCGCCATTCCCGGGTACTTCCCTGGGTACCTACGGCAGTTCGCGTGCTGCAGCGCGGTTTGTTGGGGGCTCGTCATCTGTTGCTGTGTACGATGTTGAAAGAGAAGCATTGTGGTTTTTTGTTGTCGTACTTCAATGAGCTCAGTAGATCACGAAGGCCTAGTTTGTTCACTCGATACAAGACCAGAGAATCAAGAAGTGAACGAATATCGTTTCACATCCATTTTCACAGTTTGTTCGAATGCAATACTCAAATTCCCATGATCGCCTTCACAATTTTAGCCGCCTTCCTGACACGCTGATTGTGTACGCAGCGGTCGCAGACAAGTTTGTATATACAGTACCTATCTCTGTATGCATGTACGTGCTTGGATATAGCACTTACCCGTGATAAAGTTACACCTGAAGACGCAAATATCACCGGTTCTTCAAGTCATTTTGTTAATCTGCACCAGCCAAACATGCCGGCGCTTTTTGGAAAATCACAATGTGCGTTCTCAATTTTAGGTGATAACTTTCAGCAAAGTGAACACCCTAACGCTCTGCTCCCTCTTCGTGGACTGCTATATCAGCTTGCCTCACCAGCAGCTGACAATTGCTCAAACTTGCATCGTTAGGCAAAACTGAACGGGCTCCATGTTGAGGAAGAGGATAGGGGATAAAAATAATAGTAGAAAGATAAAGAAGACGAATCACTCGCTGCACACACACGAGTGAAGAAAAAAGAGAGAGGAGATAAGAAACACCGTCCAAGGAGTTCGAGGACAAACACCGATCGGCGAGAGCTACACGGCACCAATATAGTGCGGACGGCAGGCCGATCAACGAGAGATATGCTGCTGTTGGTGATCGCGGACGACACAACCGTTCAGCACGGAATCCACCAAGCGAGAGTGTGATGAAGAGGGGGCCTTTGAGGAGCCTTCCCTGCCCCCCCTTTTCCCCATTAGCAAGTCAACTGTAGCATTGTGGCACACATTCGACACGTGCATGGCTGTGATGCCTTGTGCAAGGAAACTGTAGCTCTACAATTTTCCAGATAATAATTTAGTATTCATTACTATATCCGGTTGACGTGGTATGAGTGAAACAGTAGGTGGGCTCAAATTTCTTACTCATCTCATGGTAATTGCGGGATTTCATCGGCTCTGTCACCTGAACTAGGTGAGTCCGTGCAGTGATGGGAAACCATATTTACCTTAATCGTGGTTAATCTTGTAAACCACGGTTAAAGATAACATACATATTTTATTGTGGGACATAAACAAAAAAGTAAATAAAATTTCCCCGCCCTCACCACAAGTGCAACGGGCTTGAAACAGTTAAAAGAAATAAATGAATAGGGCAAAAGCCATAAGGTAATTTTGATAATAAGGAAGAAATAAAAAATAAGATAGCCAATTAAAAAAGGTAAATAAAAAATAAATTTCAGAGAGAGAAAGACTGAATGGTCTTTTCTTTGTGTTACGGTTGTCTTTACTCTTGATATCTTCTTGGGTGACTTGATCTTCTCAGTTTTCTGGAGTTCTTCGAGAAAGTTGCAGAATTCAATCCAGGGCAGTTGCTTGAGGAGATCCTGGTGATGTCCTTTATGTTCTTCTCTGTTGATCCTTGATGGTTTCCTCTTTTTTTGCTCATCATTATGGAAGGGCCTCAAAAGACGTCTGAAACAGGGAGAACTGCCAGAAATGAATCACTATCTTTTATTTTTGTTTTGAAGAGTAAAAAAAAAAGAATAGAAGAGGTGGAAGTTGAGAAAAACATAGAGAGTTTGGAATTAGAACGGGTGGTATGTCCAAAATATGTATGAATTGATAAGCTGATTGATAGTTACCTGCTTGTGCACAGCCCTAGTTGCGGATATCGTCTGTGCTGAGGTCAACAGAGGTAAGTGACTTATAAGGGCACAGCGTTGTAAAGCTCTCTTGTTTTGACAGTTGTATAATGCAAACTCATCAATAGCTTTTTCATTGCTGGTGGTGACAAAAATGGCAGTAGCCAAGTGTTCATTTACACGTTTTTATAGGCACCCATCACTGACTATAGGGCTCAACGAGGCTCTTATTTGACGCCTCAGTGTCCCTGGCATCCCCCTCCAGGGATACCAACAAAAACGAGGGAAGGTGTGGTCATAATCGTATCGTTAAGGGTGGGGGGTGTTGTAAATGTGTGTGGGCCTACAACATAAAGTGCATTGCAGGGTCAGATTTCGTTGCTTATACACTGGAAGGTGTGTCCTCTGATGCTACTGTCACATCTCGAAAACTGTGTTGCTGGGCGCCTATTGCCAGCTCGCTACAGCTACGGTCTCGCTGCCCATGCTGTTTACATCCATATTCATAGTCTAGTAGTCATAGAAATAGCTTTTTCTCTTGCTTCAACCCTCAGCATGACTGCATAAAATAGCTAGAGCACAAAACTAACCAATTTTTATTTTCTGTATTGTGGATGGTGTTTGTAAGTAGCCCAGATCAAGATGACCTTGAAACTTCATCTGATAATCCTGGCAGGGCAGACCATTCTCGGAAAAAAACCGACAATGACTAGTTAACCAAATGTTGTGAACTCACCCGTCTTGGAGTGAAAAACAAAAGGAATTCTCTCGGCAACAAGATGACTGGCCGAGCATTTCGCAAATTTCTTCTATGCGTGAAGGTTGTGGGGACTCGGGCTGCAGCTGGCTTGGGAAACCCCCAGGAAGGACACCGAGATGCACCTAGAGCCATGTTTACTTTGCTGAGCCCCTGCCACAACTGTCTGCTGCCAGCGAACCGCTCACTGCGTGCCGCGAGCTTGCCCATGGTTATTGTTCTCTTCTACTTACGATTGGTGCGCTCACAGTCGCCGCTTTCATACGTTAAAACGTCTCGACAGCCAGGGATGAATCGCTACGGGATGGCTTGAGGAAGGAGTAAAACCGTTTGGAGCCTCTAAGCATCGACTGAAACCCCAGCACAATATTATATATCTGGACAGACAGATAGATGCCTTCGTCAAGGCTTTCACAAGATATTACAGAAAGGAGGCTAGAAGAAACTTTCACGGAGCAACACAGTGTACACAAAGAAGTTGTAAAAAAAATTATTTCGCAATGCTTATAAGCAAGCCAGCAACTACTGTCCGTTCAGCCATTTCTGGGATGTAATAGACATGCTAATCCCCAATTTGGGACTTTGGGAAGAATCCTACATTTGAATGTCTCCTGTTCCTACATTTTTGACCACATTGGGTAAAAATTGCTCGAAAAGATATGTAAAACTATCATTGAAAATAGGGGAAATGTCCTGTGCTGATCGACGAGAGTGCAACAATCAGAAAGCACTTGACGTTAATTGTGTATTTACACTCTAGCTTCAAAAATGCAATGCCGATTAGTCTTCCTGGACCTGGTTAATTTTATTAGATTCCCCCTAGAAAAAGTGTCTGTAAATGGATATGATTAATAATGCATTATTTCAAGGTGCTCAATAGTCTACTGCGACAAAAATAGTTTCACAATATAGTCATTTATCTGTGTTACAGCTACTAATCCTAATTAAGTTGCATTTAAATATTATGAGCATTATTCATGTGCTTCATCTTCTCATCTGTATATACCCGTCATCACCACTTAGGCCTGTGGGGATCTGGCTTGGCCATTGAAAGAAGAGTCTTGCATCCTCAACGTCCTCTTTGCTGACAAGGTGGCCCAACACCTTGATGTTCGTGTAGGTGAAGTGACATTTTTTGTGTTTAGCTAAAATAGAGCATTGGAAATACATGACAAAACTTCGTCCATACCCTCAAGATTCTGACTAAATGGGGTAGAAAATATGACGATGTCAATATCCATTGGCCCTGAAGTCACTGATTATCTTTTTCGGCATAAATAGAGTGAATTATCAGGCTAGAAATACAGTGCAAATCCATTTTTATGTTCATTTTGCGCAACGAAAAATTACACTTTTCACGTGCTTAGCAGGAAGCAACATGTTGAATGACTCGTTGAATGTGGTGTTGCCTTCAATACAGTGATCATATACAGTAGACTCTCGGTAAAAATAAATCTGTTAAACGGTACTACTGCTTAAACAGAACTATTACCTCGTCAATGCTTGGTTTCGAGCTTGTATTCTTCACCCATGATAACCTCTCTGTAAATGGAACTTCTGTTAAATGGAACATATTTTCCCGGTCCCTTCAAGTTCCATTTACTGAGTCTACTGTGCAATAGTTCACTGCGAAATGAAGTTAAATGATGACATATTCATTATAAAGAAAGTTCAATTCAACCAAAGCTCTATATGCTTTCGTCTTCCGTCGCCCCTGGTTGATACAAATAGCAACAAGTGGTGTACACAATTTTGTACATAGCATCTCAAAGGCTCAAGCTGAAGGGCCAAGTACTGAAGGGCAATGATTACATTCGCATCAGACGAAGCTGCAGTTACGCTCGAAAAACGATCTGGTGAGGCAAAAATCCTCGTAGAGTCATTCGTTCGCCTCATAAAGCAGTACTGTTTTGCACATTGTTTAGAACTAGCAGTCGAAGACTATGAGATGTGGGAAAGATCAACCACTAAGATATTCATGGATGCGTTTCTTCAAGGATAAGCGCTGTGTGTGTGTTGTGTGTGTCTTTCTCTTTTTGTGTCCTTGTCGTGGTGCACTATCATAGGTGTATCAGCCGGGGGGGGGGGGGGGGCAAGGGAGGCGTGGGCTGAGCCCCCCACTTTCTACAGTGCACCATGATCACTCTTGACTGCACGCTGGCAAAAATAACAAGTAAGGCGAAGATTTCCGTCATAATAGTAATCACTCAATTTTGTTCTTATGGACGCATGACAATGCTACGAGGCAATGTTACAACGGAGCGAAATTTCGCCAACATTTCCGCTGTGATGATTATTCTTGTAGGCTCTTTGCGTGCGGGTCATCTGTGCGACGCTTTCGCGTCTTGTCTAGTAGTATTGCCGAGCAGGCAAGCACTGAACAGGGGCCCTATAATAATACATCACTTATCCATGCTTTTATTCTGCTGTGACTTTTTGATGCAGTTATGTATGAGAATGAGCAAACTGTTTATAGACTGGTCAAAGCATTTACTGCTTCTGGAAAATAATTGTCTTCGAAAAGGATATGCCATCAGCCGATAAGTGTGACGAATCATTTCTGATATTTAAATTTTTCTGTACTGAAAGGCTAAAAATGATTTCCGCTTTATTCTATAATAAACCTGATCGGCCTCACTTATGGTAACTTGGAGTCATAGCGGCAGCTTGCAAAGTGGCCACGAATAAAGCAGTGGGCTCAAGCTCAGTAGAAAGCTCAGCTTTTGAGCTTGCTCACAACTTGACCCACCGTACCAGGGAGAAGGTTAAATACCATGGTTTTTCGCTCTATGGAGGCTTAGTTGGGCTAGTTGGTTTTCACTCAACTTGAATTGCCCTTTGCAGCTCAATATACATCTCGGACAGCAGATGAGCACACACATGCAGCGCTGTTTATTTATCTCTTTTCGCCTGTCTTTCAGCAAGTATGAGCTCACAGAGATGTATACACTCACAAACCACTAAGAACCGTTATGCTGCTTGTGGAAATATTTTATTAAACTGATAATCTATCTTGCCGGCTGCTATATGTAGCCGCTGCTTGTGTAATTGGCAGCTAGCCTACTTGAATTACATTTAGAAGAAAATGCTCTCTGGCTTCGTGACGTCATACAACAAGCAGGCAGTTTTGTGGCACAAAGAAAATTTGAGATGTTGGACAACCAATGGAAAACAATATGCCATATCGAAAATAGTCTATGCTCTTATTTTTTACGTGGACGTGCATAAGTGGTCATCATTACGCAATGAGTCCTTTTCGCGTGATTTGTTGCCTCGCATAACAAGCTGGTGCTGTGTGCATGACAAAGACTGTTTACACCAATATTCGCTCAAGGTGCCCCATAAGCTGCTCAGTGCAGCTTTTTTGCCTGGTTTCCTCGCAACCTTGTTGCGCAATAAACTCAATTCAGTTCAATATACAGCTAATGACTATTTCGAAACGAAGCAACGAGAGATGGTTTAACGTTATAATCACGCACATTTTGTTCTTTCGAAGAAAAGTCTTGTTTACACCTTTTGTATTGGTGTATTTATACAGCCAGCTGGGGCCCTTCAAGAAATTTTGATACAAATACAATGAATGTAAACAGTGTATTACCCCCCTAACACCACAAATTATACATTTTTGAAGAAAAAGGTTGAGAAGGTAATAAAAAGGTCACCAATGTAATATAACCATATCAATATTATTAATATTTACATGCTCCAGATGTAGTATTCACACTATTAGCAAATAAGGCAAATTATAATACACGCATGCCTGAATATATGCAAGAAAGTGTGATAGTCATAAAATAATATAACAGCAATCATTCCCTAAAAAAAACGTGGTTGATCCCTCTGTCAAATGAATCGGCATGTAGCACAAAAGTAAAACGTGCCTTTAAAGGGTTAATTAAATGCTTACAGTACATTGATAAAGGAGTGTTTGCCGAATGTATGTTTCGGTGTTTGGCAGCTATAGTTCCATTCAACGTAGATGTATCCTCGTTAACGCTTGGTACATCTGCATCTCGACTACTAACATCCATGATAAATTTATTAAACTATTGTGGTATTTGTAGATGTTAACCGCCAAAGCCTATTCAGACAAAGAGGCGTGACAGCAATATAGTAAGATTCCACGTCGCATATTGGACGTGGAAATTCGGCTAAGGGCGCCATTCCTCGGCCTATTAAGGTGTGATTGAAATTTAAATGTTTGAAATTTGATTTATATATATATATATATATATATATATATATATATATATATATCCCGGCGGACGAGTGAGGTAAGTTGTTAGCCCCCCCCCCTCCCCACTCACGAAGGAGTTGGTACGCCACTGTGCGCTATACCCATATAAATGATGAACCCCAACCAACTAGCCTGGCAACGCGCCTTAGCAAAGTGTTTCCGCTTGTAGAGTTGTTCAAGATATTTTACCATGTCACTTTTGAAGATAAAAGCTTTATATACCAGGTAAGTTTGATCAGTGACGACTGCCGACCCCGCCTTGTAAGACCACTTTTTGAGCAGTTCCCGAGGCCCTGGGAGAGATGCAAAAGAGCAGAGTCAATGCGATGAGCCCTCGGTGAGGTTGGCGTTAGTTGGGTTTGTAACAGTCTGTCACTGGTTTGTGACAGTATGGCCGAGCTGTCTGAGCTCTCTTTGAGCTGACCGAAAACTGCAATTACCTTGCGGGACGTACACTGCCTAATCACACGGCAAATGGCAGTTTTCGAAGCGAGATTATCTCAACTAGGCAAATAATCTGTTTAAGCCAACGAAGTGGAAAAGGAAAGGGTGTCGAAAAGTTTCTCAACTATCATAAATACCCAATTTATTCTATGCATTAAAAACATTATTTCTTCTACGAAGTCCTTGCGACTGCTTTTTTACCATATTATTCTTCGCAGAAAGCAGGCATCACGTAATTTTTATATTCATGTTCCTTCTGGGGAAAAAAAAAGAAAAGTTTCAGGCAATTGCACTGCAAGATGCGTCCATTGAGTGGTATTCACATAGCCGCTCTTCTAATTACAAGAGCTAACTGAATTTAATGTAATGAGATTATACTGCAAAAAGAGATTTTCATTTTGCTTTCTTGGCAAATTTCATTTGCATATCTGTGGGTACCTCCTCTGTTTCTCACTGTTTGTCCCATCTTGCGTTGCAATTCATGTAAAATGAAATGGATTCTAAAAAAAAAGGAAAGTTGACAGCCACCCACTTCCATAACCCTTCTGCCACCTTGCAAGATTGTGAAAAATGTATTTGCGAAATGGTTTCTAATGTAGGGTATAGTAGCTTATTGCAAACTTTTCAATGTTTTTTTTTATTGTGTTTGCTGATGTCATCAAGCTCATAGGTGTTCTCTTCTTAAATGAGTTCTTCTATTCTGTTTACAGTGACAAAGCCGTCTTCGACAACAAGAAGGCTATCAGAGGGGGAATTCCTTTCGTTTTTCGTAAGTTCTAGTGTTTATATTTTTTTCCAGCAACTTGGTAGCTGCATGGGCTTGTTCCTACTGCATTTTTAAGAGAAAACCCTCCCTCTTTTTTTTTTGGCCAAGAAACATTTTAGGAAATTCTTCGAAGTTTCTTTTCCAGGTAAAAGCCTTACATCTCTAGGTTTAACACACACGTGAGCTTTGCAAACGATCAAGTGAGGGTGAAAGCTGCTTGTTATCCTTGTGGCACTCGCATCAGTAAAAAAATTTTTTTATAAGCACGGTGATCACGGGACATACGGAGGCGGCCGAAGAAGCCGCGATAGCCCTAGCAATCGCCACGGTGCCGAACGCTACGATCGTAATCAGCGACTCGCAGGCAGCAATCCGCGGCTTCGCGCGCGGCCGCGTCTCGCGGGAAGCGGCCCGCATCCTTAAGATGTGCGGTGATGGTGACTCAGCGTCGCGATCGCCACAACAAAATTTAACAGTCTTCCTCCTTTGGACCCCGGCACACACCGATGTCCCGCTTCCGGGCAACGAGGCGGCCCACGCCGCGGCTCGAGGTCTCACTCGCCGAGCCGCGGCACATTCCGTGGCCGCCGCCTCCGCTCCCGAGAACGGGGCTTCTGATCTGCCGGATCGAGACACTTCGACAGACACGCAGCGACAACACAGACCACAATGGTCGTGGGGTGATCGTCTCATCACGTTCCGAGATATTACGCAACACTACAGACTGGAAAGGTGAAAGTTCCCGCCACCGCATGACAAATTAAACAGACACGATGCCGTAAGCTATCGCTTACTACAAACCCACTCTTACCCCAGCCCGGTCGTCTTACGCCACTGCTACCCGCACTTACACATTACCGATCTATGTAAAGCATGCGGGCACAGAGCAACGCTGCGCCACATGCTCTGGGAATGCGCCGATAACAATGGTCGAGAAACGGCCGCCGTTCGCGATGCGCCTATGGCGGCTGCCAATACCAGGCAACAGGAAGCCTCGAGCTCACTCGTTCCCGCCGCCGTCCCGTCTGTGGGAGCCGCGGGGGACCTTCTCCGTCGGCGACGCCGCCGCTGGGAGGCGGCGCTCAGAAGCTCGGAGCTCAACGACCAGCTCTGGGCTGTCCGACAGGCCGAAGATGCCGCCCGAGTTCAGGGACTCAGCGCCGCCATCTGAGGCCACCAAGACCAAGCTGCCGGCCAAGTTCTAATAAAGTTTCCTCTCTCTCTCTCTCTATAAGCACAAACAAACATCACATGACCGATTGGGCTGCACTGTCACTTCGTATTCGTGATGTTCATGTAATAAAAAGAATTTTAAAAGGTAGCGGTGACTGAATATAAAGGGCCCTGTAAAATAGCTGCAACACATGACCTTTGCCTTCGAGTCTTTTTAGGTGAATGCATAGGGGACCCTCAAGTCTACTTTTCTCTCTCCTGTTTTTATTTTTGTATCTTGTTCTCTATACATCAAGACTTCATCTCGTATTGTCTTCTCTTGTAACCATAACTGTAGTAGACATTCCACTGATCCATTTAAGTCAAAACTTGCATTTCATGTAAATTCTAGTCTAAGTGCATGCATTAATTACTTGTCGAAAACATGCACTATGCAGGATTACAAAAGGTCGAAGTCTTCATTGATTAACACTATAGTTTTTTTTACATACTACAGGGAAATTAGTTCAAGTTTAATAGGACGGGAAAAAAAATGTCTGAATCTGAACCGGCCAAATTACGAGTTATGATCGAAAGTTTCAAGAAAACAGCAAACAAATTTATATTACCTCAATGCACTTTCATTTTCTTAAGTAGCTGAATCCTGTACTTAGGTACTCAGCATTGCAGCGGTTTACTCTGCAATTTCCGCCACTCACGACTTTGTTCACAATGGGATAGCGGCTCAAGACCCCTCCGTCTTAACTTGAAACACGCTAACCCAAAATTTAAAATGTTATCATTGTGACAATATGGTTCGTGCTGATGGCAATGCAAACTGTTCCGCCTTGTTTTGGTTGTTCGTGAATGACATTTTCACCCATTTCATCACACATTTGTGCTGCTTCACGCACAATGCACTGCAAGAATTATCCAAATCAACTTGGTTGCTCCAGAACATGACTGAATTAACAAAATTTCAGTGTTTATCTGAGTTGGGCAGAGGCACTTGAAGGAGTATTCTTCAATACAAACATAAAAATGCGTGCACTGAAAGCCTAAAATACAGATACTTAGATGCATTGGTCTTTCATGTAACAGGATATTTCTGAAGTTCTTTTGCAAAATGACAAAAAAATGTATTCCGGTATGCAGAAACAGGAATGCAGATACAAGCATAGAAATACCAGAATACTTTGATTTAAGGTACACTGATGCTTCGAAAAAAGATTTGTTAGGCACAAGACAATATTGTGATTACACTCAAACCTCATTCTAAAAAGTTGCATCTCACACAAAATTAAGTTTGCCATATCCAAAAATTTGTTTTAAAGGTTTATTCCTAATACTATAACTATTGCAAGACTATGTATGTTTAAGTTACTTTGTGATAACTGATAGTTTGTTATATCTGTGCTTGTTATATTGAGGTTCGAGTGTAATGCTTCACTGTATTCAAATTTTCAAATCAAGCATATTGCTAGAATGGCCGCTGAATGCCAGTGAAGGAAGAAAAAAGTATACATTTATTCTAGGCACAATATCTATATTGCTGAGATGGTTTTTGCACTTAAAGCAACAGCAGCTTCTCAAATAAGCTTTCATTTAGGCAACTTTGGTTTGGTTTCAACACGAGACTCGTGAAATGACTTGCTGTGTGAAAAAAAATAGGAGTGCAGCACCTGCCTTGAAAGACATTCATATGTGGAGCATGGCAATACTGCCTCTGCAATTCTGCATCGAGCCCTTTACTACATAAACCTTTCTGTGCATGTGGGGAACCCTTTGTGACCTCCTACTGTATCGGGAACCAGCGGCGCACATTTGCTTGGCACAGCACAAAAGTCTTCCTTTACTTCTTCGGAACAGGCGAGCTCCTTTCTATAAAAAATGTACCAAAATACCTGTACAGTATCACTGTGTGATCGATACATCCTATGAGTATTTCACTACTGAGATAAATACATTTTCTGTGGAACTGTGGAACTTTTATGGTGTTCGACTGCCTGTTGTATAACCTCAACAACGAAGAACTTCTTCAATGTTCATGATTCCTATTAAATAAGCCGCTGTCTCCCTAACCAAGATAATCGATATTTCTCGTGTTAAAGGAAGTATATTTTTATTTTAATATGATTGTAAGCAAAACCTTTCTTTTCTTTTTTGGAAGAAATGGTGAAGCTAGAGAAAATGTGTGATTTTATTACATTTTTGACAGCATTTCTTGCACTTATACAGTCCAAGCAAAAGTATTTGGTATGTCACATTTCATGGAACACTTTGTAATCAGTAGGGAAAGTTTCAAGAAAGCATTGTTCGATAAAAAAAATGATAAAAATGTTGAAGTTCGTCCTTCAAACGCACCCGGCATTGCGGCATTACGCCATGTTGCGTCACTATACGTGCTTCAGGGGTGGAAGTGATGTGCCAGTTGCATCCTTCTGACCTACTGCGCTACTATAAACAGCAGTTTACTTATTTATTTATTTATTAGTGGAACCTACATCGCCCAAGTGGGCATTATTGTAGGGGGGTGAGGAAAAAAAAAGCAGAATTACAGTCCAACAAAGCGCACGTTTCGTCGTCGAAAACGGCATACATTTGCGCAGCAGCTCCCGCGCATTCGCAAAGAGCACACATCTTGTAGTGATGAACAAAGAGCTTTGGATGGAAGATTGGCAACACACGAATCCAAATTATTCAATTCGCGAATGGTAAAAGAAAAAAAAATTGCAAAGGCACCAGTCTGACAGCCGACCCCAAGTTTTTTTTTTTTTGAGTGATCATTTTCATGTGACACATCGTGTGAGCTCATCATGTATCCTCTTGTTAATGGGGATTTCATCACAGAATATATAATGGAAAAGCTTTATTCACAAAAATTTTCTGCGCTGCTCAAGATGCTTACATCCGAAGTTATTCTTAACGCATGTAACACTGGAGTTAAAATTGTTGTTATTACTGACAAAGGGAACCGGGCGGTTTTGTAAGCTTTGAAGTTTATAGATTAGAGTTTGACCTTGAGGATCCCACACTGTTCAGGCATATTCAAGGATAGGTCAGACATTTGTAACATGCAAAGCCTCTTTCAGACTTTTTGGGGCAGACTTGAACATGCATTTAATAAAGCTTAACACATCGTTGGCCTTGCCAATTACGTAACCTGTATGCTTATTCCAAGATAAACAGGCAGAAAAGGATGCACCAAGGTATTTAAAATGTTCAACTGCGTGTGGAACGTCAAATTTAGCAGAGACTTATTATTGACCCGGTAACACGCATCGGATACGGATACGGTTCGGTCACATTGCATTTCAGTTCATGCGTATTGCTCTATAGCACCACGTGGACGAAATGCATGAATGTTGTTAAGGTAGGGTTTGTGTATAGGTCAACCTCATCATGCAACTCTTGTAACAGCATAGGCGTACCAGCTGGGGGTGAGCAAAGGGAGTGCGAGCCCCCCCCCCCCCCCCCCCCCCCCCCCACTGAGAAAAGTTTGGGGCTGAGCCCCCCCATTTTCAACAGTGGTCACTCTTGGCTGCAAGCTGGAGAAACAAACAAGTTTCTAACAGCACGTAGCTGTAATACTTAGTGAACAAAAACTAAATTTATCCTCTCCCTACTGTGGTGCTCAGAACGTCTCTGCTGTGTTAAAATAGCACAGAAATACGTAATTTGCTTACTGCAGTTGAGAATGAAATGAATTCCCAGCCAAGCCCGGTTTCCAAAAAAGAAAAAAAAAGTAAAATTCAACTCTGCTGCAGATCCTTCTCATTCATGTATAAATGCGTGCTTCACTGCTTGGCAGATTATCGAAGGCCGACGCTCTATGTCTGCTGCTATCAATTTACAGCATGTATTGCTTGGAGAGTAATGTCTGTGGTTTTCCAGGCACAGGTTCAGCCAAATAAAATATTCAATCATGAAAACTGCATCCGCTGCCTCCATTAATGTCACAGACCCCCCCCCCCCCCCCTTATTATGCCCGGTAACTCTACAAAACGCCGTCATAAGAGAAAAAAGAACGGCCGCTCTAGGGAGAAATGCATGCTCATTTCGCATAATCTTTTCCTGTTTACAGGGCACCATGTAGAAGGGTGGTGGTGGTGGTATATTTATTTCTGCCAGACGAAAAAAAAATGTTTAAAAATATGGAGGGGACCTGTACAGAGACTGGTTGCACTATTTCAGTGGAGATCGGCCTACGAGGCGTTCACGGAAGCTTGCCGAGGTAGCGCGCGCACGCCAGCGATCATGTCCGCATTGACTGCGCCCTTAGAATCAAAGTTCACAGCTGCTGCTCAAGCAGCCCCTCCTTCTCCCCCACTTCTTTTCATGCTCGTTCAGGATCGGTGGCGTGTTTCCCCGGGTGAAAATATTCTAACTGGGAACAACTGACGAGTTCAAATGATTTATGGTCAAATTCTTAGTGGGGACCGGCTGCCAACAGGTTTCAGTTGGAGTTCTCTGGCAACTGGTCCCCACTGGGAATTGGACCATGAGCTACTTGAACTAGTCCCTGCTAATACCCACTGGCTACTGGTCCCCACTGGTAATTAGACCACAGACCACTAGAACTGGTCTCAATTTTTTCCGTTCGCCAGTGGACCCCTGCGTTGCATATAGCCGAAGAAGCTTGCCATTGAGACTGGACTCCATTTATTAGAAACTTCACAGATTATGCACAGGCGGTGAAGCATTTAGATTGCTTTCTTGGCAATGCGCAGACGGTTGCAATTTGATATATACCATCTAAACAAAATATTGACACTTTTAGCAAAACTGTAATGACTACACATGAAATTCTGAAATTCTGTCAGAAATTGAAATTCAACATGCAACTAGTATTGACTTATCCATAGAAAATAATGGAGTGTGCCCTTCTGTAAAACTGACATTGCTCTCAATCAAAACAAAAGTACTATAGTCGCAATCACAGGTAGCTCCTGTTAGCAGAAACTGTGGCTCTTGATGCACACCTCCTAATATGTGACTACATTGATGAACATACCATTGTCAGATATTTTTATGAACCAATCATAAGTGCAGTCCTGTTTAATTGTGTCCTGCAACGTGGCATTGCAGCTTTCTATAGATCTCTCTATCATACAGTCAACGTTTATGAATAAAAAGGCTTACCTTTAATTTATACATTGGTAAAAGGTACAGATACAGTGTAGTAGAGTTTATAGCCTTGTACTGCAATTATTAACACAATGAACTTGTGTCTCGTACAATTACGAACTCTAATTTTTCCGAGAGTTCTTACAAAGATCACAGGGCAATAATTTAACACTATCTGTAGGGATCTCGTCTTGGTCTATTCAGATTTTTCAACTGTCGAGCTTATTTGCACTGCAAAAGAGAAAAAGAAAGAAAAGCATTGGGCAGGAAAGCCGTAGTTCACACACAGACAACAAGTTGGGAACATTTAATTGCTGAGCGAATGTGTACCTTTTTCTAGTACTTCGGATAGAGCTACAAGCCTGCACAAGTATACGTTGTAGGGCATGCTGTTCAGCACAAGTATTTCGAGACACTCTTTTTTTATGATGCTCCAAAACAAATGGCAGCAAATTTACAGCAGCAACACATTACAGTGGTGTGTCTAAAGCAATAATTGTTTACGAGGCAACGTTCCATCATCTCCACGCTCAAAACACACTGCGTATTGCCGCATGAATTCGCGTGGTTTTCGTGTGGAAGAGGACGAAGAGGTTGGGGTTGGAACAGTTCTTCTTTTTGTCCTAGCTTGACGAGCAGTTCTGCGGAAGGTTTCCTTGAGTGAGACAAGATTGGTGACAAGATTGGTGGAGCTGCTGGGTACGACAACTGACGACGCACCCCATGCACAAGAGCCCATCCAGGAGCCGGAACACAAGCCCTGTGCCCGTGGACACGCCAGTTCACAGAACAAGCCGCCGCCAACGAGGCCTACCACCAGAGACACCGGCACAGCTTATCCATAGAGCGACTATGACTTCGCCTCAAGGCGTCATGGAAACTCCTACGTCGTCGGCACCAATTTATTGCACTGTCCAGAACCCGCTGATGCCTAGTCCCTTTCACGGAGAGCTGTTTGAGGATGTGGACGACTGGCTGAGCGAGTTCGAACACGTCGCAGCGATCAACTACTGGGACGAAGCCGCCAAACTCCGCAACGTCTACGCGTGTTTGAAAGACGGCGCCCGAACGTGGTTCATGAACAGAAGTGATGTCTTGACATCCTGGCGCGAGTTCCAGCATCGCCTCTTGGAGACCTACCGGAGCCCCGACCGCCGCGATCGTGCTGAACGTGCATTGCATTCACGCATCCAGATGCCTAATGAGACCGTCACCATGTACGTGGAGGACATGACGCAGCTTTTCAGGCGAGCGGATCCGGCAATGCCAGAAGAAAAAAAGCTACGCTATCTGATGCGAGGCGTGAAGGAGCAGCTTTTTGCTGGTCTAGTGCGGAGTCCTCCGAAGAGTGTAGCAGAATTCCTGACCGAAGCCACTACGATGGAGAGGGTACTTCATCAGCGGTCAGCCCTACTCAACCGGCAAGTGAATTCTGCATCACCTACTGAATTTTCCGCCAGCTTCGGGAGCAACAGCATTGAGTGGATTCGCGAAATCGTCCGCTCCGTCGTCCGCGAGGAAATCGCGAAACTACACGGGGCGAGACAGCCGGAGGTAAGCAGCATCACCAATATTATTCGGGACGAGGTCCAGCAGGTGCTTCACAGCCGTCGCCCTCAACCAACGGTTACAAATCTAGAACCACCTCCTGCGTCCACTGATGTTGGGAACCGCACATATGCCGAAGCTCTGCGCACTTCCATGCCGGTCTCAAGCCCTGCAGTCCCAATCCAGACGATGCCGCCAGTTTCAATTCAATCTGCGCATGCTGGTTTGGACATCGACGGTCGCCGTGCCCCTCCGCGGAAGTCCGATATTTGGCGTACGTCGGATAGAAGACCCCTCTGCTTCCATTGCGGTGAAGCCGGTCACATCTACCGGGAATGTCCATACCGACAACTTGGACTGCGCGGTTTCTCTATTCATTCGCCTCGTCCCCTAGTTGGTCAGAGGCCAAGAGAAATTGAGGACTACCTCGCGCAGCAACGTCTGCCTTTCCCACGGCGTCAATCGCGGTCTCCATCTCCACGACGACCCGCAGCTATTGGACCACGTCTCAGTACGATGGCACGGGGACGTTCCCCAAGCCCTCGTCGGGAAAACTGAAGGCAGCGACCTTCGGGGGCGAGGTCGCTGGGACTAAAAGTGCGGAAGACCTCCTATCGACGCTTCCACAAAACGCTGCAGACATTGAATTGACGTCTGAGTGCAGTGCGAGAGAAATGCCGGATTGTGCGTCTGAACCCAGTGGCCGAGTCTCACTCGACATTCCCGTGCTGATAGACGGTCTTCAGGTCAGCGCATTGGTGGACACAGGTGCAGATTATTCTATTATGAGCGGAAAATTGGCAACCAGTCTTAAGAAAGTGATGACACCTTGGAATGGGACGCGTATTCGCACTGCTGGAGGCCACGTTATTACTCCATTGGGTCGCTGTACCGCAAGAGTGGAAATACGCGAGTCAACGTTTGTGGTAACCTGCCTCGTACTACGCGACTGTTCTCGTCAGCTCATCCTTGGAATGGACTTCCTTCGAGAGAATGGCGCGATCATAAATCTCCGCGAGCGAATGGTGACTTTCTCGACGCAACTTGCAACCGATCGAGGCGCTGATAGCTGTAGTAGACCTGCGCTGCGTGTTGCCGACGAAAGCGTGACGTTGCCTCCCCGAGCGACTGCTTTCGTAGAAGTCACCTGTGAAGACCTCCAAGACGGTGACGTGGTCGCCGAGAGCAACGTATCCCTTTTACTGCTTCAAGGTGTGTGTGCAGTGCGAAGCATTCTGCGTGTGCGTGACGGACGGTCGCAGATACTCGTCACAAATTTTAACTTCGAGCACCGACATCTTTTCCGCGGCACCACCGTGGCCTTCGGAGACCGTGTAGCGGATGTCACCGAGTGCTTCGCATCCGAGGAAATGGTTGATGGAGATAAGTTTCTGGACCACATCGACGTCAGTTCGAAGCTTTCGGACGAGAAGAAGGCCGCACTGCATACCCTGCTGAAGGAATTTAAATCTTGCTTCGCCTCTTCATCTAGAGTCGGTCAAACACCCCTCATAAAGCACCGAATTATTACCGACGATGATGTTCGCCCAATCCGCCAGCAACCTTACCGTGTTTCGGCTAAAGAACGCGAGACTATACAGACGCAGGTAAAGGAGATGCTTGACGACGGGGTGATACAACCGTCGAGCAGCCCGTGGTCCTCGCCAGTCGTTCTAGTAAAGAAGAAAGACGGAACGCTGCGATTCTGTGTTGACTACAGGAAACTCAATAGCGTCACCAAAAAAGACGTCTACCCGCTTCCACGGGTTGATGATTCTCTCGACAGGCTACGACACGCGAAGTATTTTTCATCGATAGATTTGAAGAGCGGCTATTGGCAGATAGAGGTCGATGAGCGAGACAGAGAGAAGACAGCGTTTGTAACTCCCGATGGGCTTTATGAATTCAGAGTTCTTCCTTTCGGCCTCTGTTCGGCTCCCGCAACATTCCAGCGAATGATGGATACCGTCCTCGCTGGCTTGAAGTGGCAAAGCTGCCTTGTATACCTTGATGATGTGGTCATCTTTGCCGAGAGTTTCGAAGAACATCTGAAGCGTCTAAGAATGGTTCTGGAAGCTATTCGTTCGGCCGAACTCACGCTAAAACCCCAGAAGTGCCATTTCGGCTACGATGAGCTGAAATTTCTGGGACATGTTGTGAGTGCGGATGGAGTGCGGCCTGACCCAGAAAAAACTGCAGCAGTCGCCACCTTTCCTGTGCCGTCAGACAAAAAAGCGGTACGGCGTTTTCTCGGCTTGTGTGCTTATTATCGCCGATTCATTACCAACTTCTCGACGATAGCCGAACCGCTCACGCGACTCACCCGAGATGATGTACCGTTTGCCTGGACTACAGAGCAAGAAGCAGCTTTCACAGAGTTACGGCAGCGAATGCAAGAGGCACCTGTTCTTGCGCATTTTGATGAGGACGCTGATACCGAAGTTCACACGGATGCAAGCAACGTCGGACTTGGCGCTGTCCTTGTACAACGGCACAACGGCGTAGAACATGTCATAGCTTACGCCAGTCGTACTCTCTCTCGAGCCGAGGCCAACTACTCCACTTCAGAGAAGGAATGCCTCGCAGTCGTGTGGGCAACGGCAAAGTTTCGACCTTACCTCTACGGCCGTCCCTTCAAGGTGGTGACCGATCACCATTCGCTGTGTTGGCTGGCCAATCTCCGTGACCCGTCTGGTCGTCTCGCTCGGTGGAGTTTGCGCTTACAAGAGTTTGACATCATGATTGTGTATAGGTCTGGGCGCAAGCACGAAGATGCCGACGCACTTTCTCGAGCACCCGTGGGACATCCTGATATGGACTCGGAATATGCTGATGGTTTTCTCGGAGCCCTCAGTGATTCTGACTTTATGTCTAGACAGAGAGCCGATCAGGAATTGCGCCCTATTATTGATTCCTTAGAAGGCCGAAATTCTCACACTCCTCGGCGCATCGCTCGCGAATTGTCATCCTTTTGTCTAAGGAGGGGCATTCTTTACAAGAAAAATGCTCGAGGTAGCAACAAAGCCTTCCTCCTCGTTGTACCAGCCGACATGCGGGATGACATCCTCCTCGCGTGCCATGACGAGCCCACGTCGGGACACTTGGGCTACTCGCGGACTCTCGCCAGAGTGCGCCAGCAGTACTATTGGCCACGACTTTCGACCAGTGTACACCGCTACGTGCAAGGCTGCCGCGAGTGCCAGCGTCGCAAGACGCCACCCGTGAAACCTGCGGGCCTTCTCCACCCTATTACACCACCACGGACACCTTTCGACCTCGTGGGAATGGACCTTCTAGGACCCTTCCCTTTGTCGGCCACTGGTAACAAATGGATTATAGTGGCAACCGATTACTTGACCCGGTATGCTGAGACAAAGACATTACCCCGCGGCACGGCGTCTGAAGTGGCGAAGTTCTTCGTGCAGCACATCGTCCTCCGGCACGGCGCGCCGTCATGTGTGATTACGGATAGAGGAACATCATTTACGGCACAAATGCTAGAGGACATTTTCAGACTGAGCTGCACGAGTCACCGAAAAACAACGGCTTACCACCCACAAAGTAATGGACTGACGGAAAGGCTCAACAAGACCATAGCGGACATGCTGTCAATGTACGTGGACGTGCAGCACAAAACCTGGGACGATATCCTCCCATACGTCACGTTCGCATACAATACGGCAATGCAGGAAACAACCCGATTTTCACCTTTCCACCTTGTTTATGGACGCAACGTACAAACGATGCTTGACGCTATGCTGCCGTACGATAATAGCGATGCTCTTTCTCCAGAAACCGAGCAATACACGCAGTACGCCGAAGAGGCTCGTCAACTGGCTCGCGTGAACATCGGTCACCAACAAGACGCAGATGCACGACGTTACAACCTTCGCCGTCGAAACGTCGCATACCACCCGGGTGAACGAGTGTGGGTGTGGACTCCTGTCCGACGACCAGGCTTGTCTGAAAAGCTTCTGAGCCGTTATTTCGGACCATACAAGGTTATCCGACGTGTGAGTGACCTTACATACGAAGTACTTCCGGACGGCACAGTGTCGTCACGTCGACAACATCGGCCCGAAACTGTGCATGTCGTACGACTCAAGCCGTACTACACACAATAGTCTCTGTGCTTGCGAGTTACTTCGCAAACGTGACAGTGATCTCATGTGGTGTTTTTTTTTTTTTCTTGACTCTTCCACTGGTGCTGTTGTGTTCGCGCATGGTCCAAGTGCTTGTGCGCCCTCTTTGTTTTCCCTGGCACTCACTTTGTCATTCTCTGCGTCAACGCGTGTTCTAATTATGGGTTTTTTTTTTTTTCTTCTTCTTTTTATTTAGAAGCATCGAGTCGATGCTTTTTAAAAGGGGGGACTAATGCCGCATGAATTCGCGTGGTTTTCGTGTGGAAGAGGACGAAGAGGTTGGGGTTGGAACAGTTCTTCTTTTTGTCCTAGCTTGACGAGCAGTTCTGCGGAAGGTTTCCTTGAGTGAGACAAGATTGGTGACAGTATGTTATATTATATTTACATCTCTACTTACTTAGAGAAGAATGGATTATTTAACTTCAAACGGCCGCATTGCGGACAGGCAGGCAGCATGGCATTTCGAACACGATGGATCCACACATCCGTCTTGTCACAGACAAAAACATTCATCCGATGATCGCTTGAAGACTTCTAGAGATAAAACTGTTGAACACTAAACAAAATGCCTAAAAATATGCACGCCATCACTTCACGTTCCTCATCATCCAACATCACAACTGCACGACGCTTCTGTGCCTATCCGTGGCATGGTAGCTGGCCCTCGCCGCATGTGCTGTACGAAACTGCTCGTCGCTGTATTAAAAACTTTCCTGCCTGTGCGCTTCTTTCATTGAACATTACAGAATCTGCACTTAATAAAT
The DNA here is from genome assembly GCF_043290135.1 of Rhipicephalus microplus. Lineage (NCBI taxonomy): Eukaryota > Metazoa > Arthropoda > Arachnida > Ixodida > Ixodidae > Rhipicephalus > Rhipicephalus microplus. The sequence goes on along the minus strand of NC_134705.1, from coordinate 61,391,194 downwards.
CATTTCAGTCTGTTGTATAATTATGTCCGATTATACTTCACTTTTCTATTCAGTACTTTTTCTTCACTTTTCTATTCAGTACTTGAGCGTAAGATTAGATATGCAACTACAGTGACGGCTGCTGGCCATTCAGGTAGAACGTGAGAGGAAGTGGGAGAGAGTGGTAGATGTTTGTGATAAAGCCGTGTGTGGTGGTGTATGATGCACGTTGGCGTTAGTCTTTACAGCTGTAAAGGATATCGGCAGTCTCGGCCGTTGTAGGTACTGGCTTGGCACTGTTATTTTTCTTTGTCGTTCGGAGATAATACCTGTGCAGCACACAAGGCTGTCAACCAGGCATGCTTCCTGCGAGATAATTCAGCAATTATTATGGCCAGACGTTAATCGGGACCACTTCGCCCGTGTATTGTCACCGTGATAGATGTAAAAATATTGGCAACAGCCTAATGCGATTAAATTTATTGAAGCTAAAACAAGTGTACGATTGAATGCTATGTGTTTGCACACTTGTGCAACTGAATATTCCGCCATAATATTATATCAATTAAGTTATTGAGGTTAAAAGAACGCACAGAGGATGAAAAAAAATAATATAGTAGACTTGCAAATCATAAGACACTCATTTTCTTATCGTCCTGTATGTCTTACTAGGCTGGTGTTCTGGTACACTTTCATGTGTAGACAGAAAAAAGAAAGCAACTTGTGGATAAAGGCCATTTGTTCAAGGTGAAGAATTCTACGTCATACACAACAATCAAGTTCAACAATTTTCTTCCTTCACTGTGAAGAAGTGTACAACTGAAACATGTCACACTTCCAGTTAGAACATTACAGGGACCAGCAGCTTCCAGTTAAACTGGTAATCATCCTCGTATGTGCCCAGTTGATGTAACTGGGACCAGCTACTAACTGGAACTACATGTGATTGGGACCAACTGCTTAAACCAGTTGGTCTGCAACTGGGATCGCTAGATCCCAGGTAATGGCAGTTGTAACCTTTTAGATACCCAGTTACACATTTTCACCTGGGTCCTCTCTGCTTGAGCATTCGACGGCAGTTTTAACATGCGGCCGGATGCTATCGCGTGCGGACTACAAGCGGCGGATATCAGCCGTCTCATTCAATTCCTGCTTGAGCAATGGTCGCTCGATTTCACTCTGGGGTAGAACATACGATGAGGGGGGGATGTTCTCATCTTGCATAGAACGCGTAACACAGCAGCTTCAAAGACCCACCGAGTGCCGATATAATTCGTAACGCAATAAAGAACTTTCTGTGCGGTCATCTGGCAATGGCGCGGTGAACAGATTTAATTTTCCTTGTGGTTCCCATGTCGGCTGTGGCACTTCAGGGATGATAATAATTTTCAATTTATTTTTTATGAAGTCTTATAGGGTTTAAAATGAAAATAATTGTTAGTAGCTCATCTCTAGTTTCGAGTTTCTCTTTATGTTGGATGCGCTGTTTTAATCACATTGTTGAAAAAAATAATATAGTAGACTTGCAAATCATAAGACACTCATTTTCTTATCGTCCTGTATGTCTTACTAGGCTGGTGTTCTGGTACACTTTCGTGTGTAGACAGAAAAAAGAAAGCAACTTAAGGATAAAGGCCATTTGTTCAAAGGGAACAATTCTACGTCATACACAATCAAGTTCAACTTTATTGTGTATGACGTTGAATTGTGGCCAGTACTGAAACAGTTTAACATTAATGACTCTCTTTTATCTGAGGTGTCAGTATACCATCCAAAGCTTCGCTTATGTTTTTATTTTAGTTGCCGCCATATTATATATATGTATATACTATGAAGTAGAGGACAGGAAGAATTGAAACTTTTGTCCTACGTTTCAGCCAAGGACCGGCCTTTATCATGGAAAACATGATGCAAAAATGCACTCTTCTTAAGTATACAAGGAACCTCTACTCGTGAATCATCACTATCATACACTATCTACTGCAATGTGGCCAGTACCGTATTTTCTGGAGTATAAGATGCAGTTTTTTTTTATTTTCCCCCAGTGCGTTCTTTACAGAGGTGTAACTTATTTATTTTTTTCGCCTTTCACTTTGGAACTGAATTTATTTGTTTTTATTCTTGAACTGCGGTAACGAACGTAAAGCCAGCAATTTAAGCCGGCGCATCAAGATTCAGGTTGCAAAACAGCGAGCGCGACTTGGAAAAGAAAAAGAAAAAGTTGGAATTGTGCTTTGCACAAGTTACCAAATTTTAAGAAACAAATTTAGAATTAGCATATGTCACAATGCTTTTTATTACACTATATTATTATTATTATTATTGTTCTGCCTTTTTAGAGTGTTTTTAAACCGTTTATTGTAGTCAAGAGCCGACAGCCAAAGCGCTGTCTGTTGCACTTGCGAGGCAATAGTAAGGAAAATCCACGTCGATGCCGAGGCTAGCCAAGCTGAGTCAAACCATCCTTAACCAGTGTGATTACGTGTTGTGAACTGTGCTGCGGCGGTTGAGTCGGCCGAGTCGCCGTCTCCGCTTTGTTCCGCCGTCTCTGGGTTTACCTTGCCGCCTTCGCAATATCGGAAAAGCTACCCGTCAAAGTTCAAGTTGGCAGCAGTTCAGTTCGCGATTAAAAAGGGTAACCGTGCTGCTTGACGACACTTTGGTGTGAGTGAAAAGATGGTGCGGGATTGGCGTCGGAGTCGGAGGACAAGGTTAGGGCTAGGAGAAGCTCGAAGAAAGCTGACCGAAGTTTGAAAGCCCGATGGCCGGAACTTGAGGCCTGTCTGCACACTTGGGTACTGGAACACCGTGCAGAAGGCAGGAGACTGTCTACTGTGCAGTTGCGCCTCAATGCGCGCACGTGGGCGAAGGAGATGGGAGTTGTTCGTTTGGTCAGTGGTCCTTTTTAGTGCTTCAGATTTATGAGGTGCAACTGTTCGAGCACCAGAGCGTGCACAACACTTTTTGAGAGCTGCCCAAAGACTTCGCTGAAAACCTGGAGAAGTTCAAAGCATTTGTGAAGAAGCAGGTGGACGAAAGCGAGATATCGGAAGATCACATAGTCAACATAGACGAAATTTCTTTGACGTTTGACATTCAGATGGGACGAACTGTTAGAAGAGTGAGAAGTCGGTGCTGCTGCGAACAACTGGGCAGGAGAAATCACATTTTACGGTCGTCCTTGCTTGATGCGCTAACGGAACCGAACTGCCACCAATGCTTATATTTAAGCGGAAGACACTGTTAAACGACAGCTTCCCATCTGGCGTAATCATCCAGGCAAACGAAAAGGGATGGATGAAAGCATTATGTCAGTTTCGCTTGAAAAGTGTTTTGTCAAATGATCAGACGGCTTCTTCCGTGTGAAGAAAGGCCTGCTCGTTATGGACAGCATGTGTGCACATATTACCGACGCAACACTTAAAAGGGTGACGGCTGTCAACTGCACGGCTGCAGTCATACCAGGCAGTATGACAAAGCTTCTGTAACCTTTGGATATCTCCGTCGACCACAGCTTCAAACCTGTACTGTGCCGTTTGTGGGAAAGCTAGATGACCGACGTCGACCACAGCTTTACGGCCACTGGGCTCATGAGACATGCAACATTTGGCGAGTTGGCCAAGTGGGTCGATGAAGCTTGGGATACCGTGTCTGTGTTCACAATAGCTGCAGGCTTTCAAAAAGCTGGCCTTGTTGCGTCTGCGTCTGCCGGTAATTATGACAGCAGCGACTCGGAAGATAACAAAGATGTCCCTGCAAGCCTGCCCAGCAAATTGGCAGAACTTTTTAACAGCGCTCTGGGGACGAGGCCTTTGATGGTTTTTAGATAACGCACAGTGAAGAATAAATTTTTTTTCTGCTTACATTGACTCGATCGTTGTATTTTTGCCGTAAGCTGTGGCACTTTTACTGACGGGTTAGGGATAAGTGCATTGAGTAAGTACAATGCGTCGAAACCTAAGCGCATGCTGAATTATGCTCAGTTTGGCTGATCACCAAGAAAAGAGGTGCGACTAGTATATGAATTTTTTTCACGAAAACGTGTGAAAATAGTGGGGTGCGTCTTATACAAAGGTGTGGCTTATAATTCGGAAGATATGGTAATGAACGGGGACTAGAGCATGTCACTGCAAAGCTAAGATAATATATAAATGGTCGTTTCATGAAGTAGATCACATAAATAGCACTTAGACAACCACGGCAAAATCGGCAAATGGGAAATCATTATACAACCAAACGTATATGGCAAATCACACATAAAAATAAAATTTAGCAAAACGATCAAATGGAACAAGATGTGTGACTAACAGTTTCGTGGGCCACAGAATCGATAACACAAAGTAAAGAAAACAAAAGCAATGCACCAAAAACGTGTAGTGAAAATCTGCGTGTACAGAAATTATTCTTAGACTGTAGTGATGCTAGAACTTAGTTCTGTGCCGAAATAAACATCAGTTTGCCTGGATTTTCATTTATGCCAAATAAGACAGTGTTGAACTTGTGTATGAGGAATGACTCACACATTTCCCTAGCATGGTGTGAAGGGAAACCAGATTCCAGTTTAGTAGCTGTTAGATTATCGAAGGAGTGATCAGGAATAATAACATGCCTAGACAAAGGTAGATTGGGTAGGCCTATGGAATGCGACTTATGGTTACTAAAACACAATCTAATGGGGGTTTTAGTTTGTCTGATGTATTGCCGTTTTCACTCAGATCATTAAAGCATGTACACAATGTTGCTTGTGCCACAGTCAAAATCCCCTTTTATATTTAGATAAAAGTTTGATGGTGTGCTCTTATCAGATGCCTTCGTCATGTGGTTACAAACTTTGCAATGGGGATTGTTGTAGGGATGACAACCAGAATAACTTGGAGGAGAAATTTTTGATGATGCCAATAAGTCTCATGAGTTCCTCAATCTGAAATATACCACACTAGGGCGATTAGGAAAGATGTTTTAAGGTGATCACTCGGTAATAGTCTGTTGTGATGCTTTTGAAGAATGCGTTGATGCTTGGTGCACATGCGGATTGTGTCAGAACCAGGTTATTCTTCTTTTGAATAAAACGTTTCTTGCGGTCAATGTCGTCAGCTTGTTTAATAGCATCGTTATCAATTTGTGGTCGACATTTTTGTTTCTGTTGAGCCTCCTGAAGTTTGGTGAGTTGTCTGTTAAATCTGAATCTGTTGAACATATTTTCTTAAAACGTAGTGCTTGACCATATGGAATTACTGTTTTGCAGTGCTTTGTATGGGAACTATCAAAATGCAGGTAGGATTGCCTATCCGTGGGTTTCCTAAAGAGTTTTGTCGTCAGTTGATTATCATGTGTGATAATCAACTGACGACATATGATAACTGTGACATCGAGAAAATTGATTGATGTGCTGGAGTATGATTCTGAAAAACACATGGCTGGATAAGCATTGTTCAAGTCTGCAATGAATGACAAAAGTTCTGTCTTCCCGTGCGGCCAGATCACGAACACATCGCCAATATAACGCCTATAATAAAGTGGTTTCAGTATGCATGTGTCTAAGAATTTATCTTCAAGCTGGCTCATAAAGACTCTTGTGTAGCTTGCTTCTATTTTTGTACCCATATATATGCCGCTAACCTGTACATAATGCGCGCCATCAAAATCAAAATTGTTCAACATTAGGATTAGTTCTAGTAACAGTGCTAGTGTAGTGTTGTTCACAATATTGCTACAAACATTGTCCTCATATATACTTCCAATACTGCTTGAATGCCAGCCATATGCCGGATGTTCGTATATGAGGCCACATCTAGTGTCGCAAATACAAAACCAGGTGGTACGTTGAAGTCAGTAATGTCGTGGAAGAAATGGTTTGTATCTTTCAGGTATGAGTTCAAGCAGAGGAGTTCGGGCTAGTTGGTATGACATGGAGGTTGTTATAGTGCGAACTCGGAACGACGACAAATGGACAAGAGTGCTCCTCTTTGTCGTGTCCTTTTGTGGTCGTTCCGAGCAAGCGCTGTAACAATGGAATGAGTTGAACGTGGGTGGGATATGCTTAGATAGATTATTGACGAAGCGAGACATTGGTTCAGTGACTGTTTTAATAGCGGAAACAATAGGTCGACCAGAGTTATTTGCTTTGTGCAATTTTGGAAAGATGTAAAATCGCCTCAGAATGGGGCTAAGGGGCATTAATGGCCGCATAGCTCTCTCGCTGATTTTGTCATCCTTGACAAGGTCCTTTGTCGTATTGGAAACAGTTTCCTTGAACCTCTCCGTCGGATCGTCATCAAGGCACTTATAGAAGTAATTGTCATTTAACTGTCTTTGAAACTCTGCAGAAGATATAAATATAATCATTATTACTGCAGTTCCATCTTTATCAGCTGGCTTGATAATTTAGCTTTTTTTGCAATCCTGTAGCTTTTGGAGGGCTTCTTTTTCAGGAATGGACAGATTACATTTAAGTAGTTCATTTTTTGTAGGCCTCTATAGTGTCGACTTCTACTGCTGAGATGTTGAGATCAAGAAACTTGTCACATTGTGTTGGAGGCGTTAATTGCTCCTGGTAAATGCGTGTTTGAATAAGAGGACCGTTTATGAAAGAATTTTCTAGGTGTAGGTATTATGCAAGACTATCTAGGTCCTTCACCACTTAGAACTCGTTATAGTCACCAGTGGCTGGACAAAAGTTCAAACCTTGAGCAAGGACTCCTAATTCAGACTCTGAAAGAATGACCTAAGAAATATTGACAGTGTTAGTGGACTGATGTAATTCTGTTTTATCAGAACCAGCAATTTCTTTACCAGCATCTCAGAAAATATTTTATGCCGAAGCAACTTCTTAGTCTTTTTGACTAGATTTCAGCGTATTTACTTTGTTTGTATTCATTGAGAGCCTTGATCTTTGGAGTACTCATGGGATGCGAGGTGCATAATTGTTGCTCAGTCTAATTAATGCTGTGGACGATATTTTGTATTGGTCAATAATGACACATGTTAGGTATACGAAGCATTTGTTAAGATTGCATTCCACTTGTTGCTGTTGTCGTGCGATATTGTAGAAGTGCCTGGTTTCAATGAAAGTCAAATCCCCTTAAGTACCATCGAAGCAGTTACATAGGTACCAAGTGTGGACGCATGGAGATCATGGCAGATTCATTTTTTAATAACTTTCCTGATTTTACAAAAACCCAAATAATTTGATACATAGGCTGTGAATTGGAATGCTAGCCGTTTATTAGAGACTTTGCCAGAATTGGCACTTCTAAGTTTGTATGGGTGCGAAGCAGGAAGAGTCTCAGACCTTCTTGCCGTGGCTGTGTCTGGAGTCTCGAAGCGGTGTTTTGGAGAGTCTGAAGCTTTCTCGTTCAGCACCTGCTGGAAGAGTCACTGATGGGTTGGTCATGTGCGGAAGACGACCTGGTGGCGTGCACTTAGTCTGTGGGACTGTTCTACTGCCCAGTGAAGGAGGTCCCACTCGATTATTGGTTTAGCGATGCTTGCTTCGGAGATGCACTGAGATGTCGGCTGCCTGAGAGTTCACTTAATGGTTGGTTCAGGGATGACGGCACTCACTCGGGGAACTTTTGCTTCCAGGAGCGGCTGGTTGCATGGTCAAGCCATGAGCAAGACACGACGTTGCCCGTGTGACGAAGCAGCGTTGTCGGATGTGGCTCACCATCAATGCAATGCCCTCATAGCTGGGACGCAGGCCGTCAGCTGCGAGGACATGCACAGATGAGAAGTACTCGAAACCATAGTCCAGAAAAAAAACACAAGGCGAGAGTGGCAGTAAAAATCTCGCAGGTGGCGGTTCAAATTACATGCATCCCGGTTGCAGTCTTGTACAATCACTGTGTAGCGGCTGCTGCTGCGACGATTCGTACATCGGGGAAGGACCAAGCTTGCATGTAACAAGTGTATCTCGGGACGTTGCGAAGCAATGAAGTTCAGCAGATCTCTGTATTTGTGAAACGACACACGACCAGTGTTGCGGGTGAAGTCATTAGTTTCAACGCTGAGGATAAGGGTGTTTGTTGACGGTGGCACGAAGTCCAGTTTGTACGTACATCGTCGATGTTGGCACCGCACTGTGTTGTGAAGGCGGGTGTGTCTTCTCAAGTAAAGTTGAAGCGCCGGGAAAGGTACCTTGTTTGGGAGTCTCCTACAACGGCAGTGTGTGGCGTCAGCAGTGCTTGCTGCTGCCGCTGACTCACAGCACCAAGGTGTGGCAAGTTACAAATGGATGGCAGCGGCTGATGACGTCGCAGAAATCCTGCCGCTTTATGTCAGAGTTGCATGTACAGACTGTGTTGCAATCTGAGGCTGCTTAGTGGGCCCAATAAAGAGATAAAGATGCCATAGACTTGCTTCCACTGTTGTGGCATTATAGTTCCTCAAGGCTATTCGCTCACGGTACTTACAGGAAAGTATACAAACACACTTGAAAAGTGCTCTAAATATGACCTTATGGGGAGAAGTACAGCTAGAATGCCAATATTTTGCGTCTTTCAGGCAGTCTTAATTGTATGCGACGAAGATTTGAAGGCAAAGCTGTTGTACTAATGTAAAATTTGTGCCATCAAGAAGGGAGTCCTGTAAGTCCATGGGCTATCTCACCATGTAAATTACTTGATTTGGTCAGTACAATGTCATTCCTGCGAGAACAGTGTAGGCTGAAGTAGGCTGCAATGATTGAAACTTCTGTATGTCTTTAGCCACCTTGTTTGAGTATGCCTTTCTGTTAAACTGTGCTTCTTGGCACCCAAATGTACATGATCTTTATGACGTTGCCGTCTCCCCATGTGGAGCGCTAAGCAGGTGTCATAATTTGGTCCCTGTAGGGCCTCTGAAAGTTTGCCCTTGTTGCCATGCACTTTATAGTCCCTAGGACACCGTCGCACGCACCCTTTCTATTGGAATTAGTGAAAAAGTTCCAAGCAGCAGAAATTTCAGTGTCATGTTTGCGGCGACAGAGGTTGACAATGTTGTTTCAGTCTTTATATTGAGATGGTGCCCTGTCTGAAAAGTAATGAATCTTTATAATATTAAAGCACATCATTCTTCAATTTGCTTAGTAGGTACTTAAGCATAGAAAACATTCACAGCAGAAGTGTCGTGCTTCTAGGCAGTCGGAGATTACAGCACATGATTTCACAGAAAGCTCCACAAGAGTGCTTCCTTGTGGTTAAAAATAAACCACGAAGGAGTGCATTGTTGCTTTAGTGTTCACCAAGTGATCAGCCCACACAGTGAGCTACGAAGTTATAGTTCTCAGCGAAGTTCATCAGAATGATCGCTTCGTATTCTGGTAAGCCATGCTTGAGCTCGTGCTAGCATCATGCTTCGTCGTTGCTGATGTAGTGATGCATCGTTATCTACTCCAGCATTTACGAAACCCATCGCATAAGTCCTCCACGATGAACACATTTATTTCAAGCAAACACCATCTTGCTTTCGCTCAAAGTTGCACTTGCAATGATCCCACACCTTCTTTAGTGAAAGTTGCTGAACTCTACAGAAACCCTTCAGTGCTGGGTGTTCCTGAGCAGCTGTCACACATATTGAATACACAATTTTCATTATAGAGTGCACCCACTGCAGTGGTGTTTGTGCAATGTGTTGTTTCAAGCCAAGAGCATGGAGAAAGAGCTTGAGAATGCTCGATGCAGTGTGCCTTTTGCTTTTTCCTGTTTAAATGCAGTACACAGGCCTCATATTTGCAAATGTAGAGGCTAGAATTTTTTTTTTCTTTCACAGTGTACTTTCTTTAGGTTAAGCTGGAGAAATGCTTTGGTCACCGGATGGCCCATTTTTCTTTGTTTTGCACAGTGGACCAGGGTCTGACCTCTGCTTCTGCACGTCATGCACTTGTCATTCTGAGGGACCAAGACATTTATCAATTTTTTTCTGTACTATAAATCTTGTGCCAATGTCAAGATTTGTAAGTTCTTCTGCTTATTGTATTCTTCAGCAAACTGCTTTTTAACTCTTTCATCAAAGATACATAGTAATTTATTTCAAAATGCTCCTATCTCTGCTCCACAAAAGTTGTTGGCTCAGGCATACCAAGATACAAGCGCATTATTTTCTCTACATTCTTCTGGAGGCTGGAGACCTTTCTTTTTAACGTAGGGCACTGTTCAGTTACATTGTCTCTTGCGAACAAGAGAGCTCTCTCGCATGGCATTGAGTGCTTCATTAATATCTTCCACAGCTTTAGCTGCTGAGTTATCCGAGACTTTCAGACTCTGCTGTACACATCAGTTTATGGGCACAAGGACTGCATAGTGCTTCTACTCTTGAATCGATAGCACTAAAAACTTCAGCTCTGGCAGAGTCGTTCCCCTGGTACAAGACATACAGAGAGATGTAGTTTCTCGAGCGCTGAGCTGATGATTGATAAACCACAGCAGTTTTTCGTATGCTCTAAAGATGGGTTAGGGCACCATCGGCAAGCTAGCCTTGATAGTTACATCTTTGTGTACATCTGATAGGAGTAGGCGCAGATTGTACGGACATCAGTGGCATTTCTTGAACGAAGCATGATGAGTTGACTCTACAGACTAGTCAGATGTTGCAACTCTCGGAAGCAGGGCTTCTTGGTCTGTGTTGTTTTATGGCAACCTTTTGGGCCCAGAAAGCATGGTGGTAATTCTCGAAGGCAAAAAGAACGATAAGCTTCGCTTACATTCCAGATAGCTTTGTCTGTTACTGGTGTTCTGAAAACAACCATTAACCATCATGAAACATATACCACATATTAGCGATATTCATTCATCAAGAAAACGTAGGATGAAATATTTATTACTACTATCTTTTTTTCTAATAATTTATATCATCCTATGATTGGTGCACCGACTGCCGATATAGTTTAATACAATCATCTGGGCGCACAAAATGAGTATGCGAGAGCACTTATGTGCTCGGAGAGAGTGAGTGTATCCTGACCCATCAATGCAGACTAGACTTCCTCTTCATAGCCCACCGAAACTTCAGCTTTAATAACCTTCCATGTCCTCTTCCATTTCGTAGTCACCCGCCTATATAACAACAAAGACTAGACTATGGCGTTGGCAGTTTTTATGGAGATGAGCACGAATATATATGTTTTTTACAGGAAATATTACAATGTGACATATGGCAAGTCCGTGCACAGAGTGGTATGTGTGCATTCTCGGACAGTATCCTAGAACATGTATGTCCATCGGACAATAGGCGTAGAAAGTCACAGATTTGTACATATAAATGCTTCACACTTCTCTGTGCTTATGCTTCTCGGCAACATTCCTTCTTATGGGTATCGGTTATTATGGTTGTGGTCAAGATTCAGATAGTCTAAGGAGGGAAGTCTGCGCTCCTGATATCTTCTGGTACAGCGACCAGGATAACTCTAATAAACTGTATTATGTAGATTTTAAAATTGTACTGGATGTGCATACATTAAAAAGACTTTTCCCAAAATATTTTAAAAAAACAAGACACCAGTAAATTTTATAAACCTTTACTAAGATTTACTTTAACTGTGATCATGTCCAGGGGACTTTATCATGCTTAAAAAGTGTCAAAAACATAATTTTTTCTTCTACTTGCCCTGTCTGATTATTCCAATGCTTCTGTCTTGTTTTTCTGCATATAACTTTAATAGTAGTTCTGATTGTGTGCCCTGCTGCATGTGTGTTGCACTGCACATTGGGCAAGAATTTACATTGCCTAAATGCAAGTGCATTGTGTTTTCCCTATACGTAGCTAATTTTGGACCATGGAGCCTGGGGCCTCAGCACGGCTTTGCAAGAATTTCCAGATGGAATGTTCACAAGGAACCACATGCGGTAACGTCACATTCATTCTGACTTGTCAAGAATTCGTAGTAGCTCAACCGTGAAACTGATTAAATTCTGCTGGTCTAGGGCCACAGGAACATAATGCTGGAAAATTTAGTCTTTTGCACTTGTCTATTGTATGAAGTGTCGCTTACTTGTGGCCAGTGTGTCTAAATAAAAAGTGACTCCGTTGATCTCTCTGTTATAGGAATCGGCAAACACGTCATGACTGTGTCTTCACAGCAGCAGTTTATTTTATTTATTTATTTATTTTTACATACTGCAGCCTCAATGAGGCTATTGCAGGAGTGAAAAAAAACAAAACAAGGACAACAGGAACAAATCAACATTCACGAGCAGGCTTCCAAAAATTCTTGAAGTGATAGCAAACAAACACTTGCGGGCAGCATATTCCAGGCTTCATAGTGGAAGGAAAGAAGCTGTATTTGAACATGTCAATGTCGGTGAAAAAAGTTGCAATTTTAAGGGCATGGTCACTTCTTGTAGACAAAGGTCTGGAAATTTTGAGATATGATTCTAGAGTGCCTAAACGAGAAGAGTTGATTAAGTTGTGCAAAATTGTACACATTCAACATGGCGACGCTTCGCAAGTGTAGTGAGACCTAGCTGTGAAAGGAAATTCGCTAAAAAAGAATGCCTGTCGCATCTCTTGCATATAAGGTGCACAGCTCTTTTTTGAACAGATTCAAATTTGACGTCACATTTTTTATGGGGATCCAAACCACAGTACCATATTCGAGAATGGGGCGAATAAGAGTTTTGTAAATAAGCAGTTTAGTTTCCTGAGGAGCAAGATGGAGCGTACGATGTAAATAACCTGAACTTTTAAGGGCTTTGCTGCATGCGAAATCAGTATGTTTAGACCATGATAAATTGTGTCATAAGAATACCAAGATACTTATATTCGGACACCCTACACAGACTAACATTGCTAAAATCATAGTCAAAAGTGAACGGGCATGAACGTCCGTTAAATGACATAGTGACTGTCTTGGAGAAGCTAATACTCATTTACCAAGATTTAAACCAGCTACGAAAATCGGAAAATAATTGTAGAGAATGGTATGATCCAGTGGTGATTTAACAGCATGATAGAGGACGCAGTCATCTGCGAAAAGGTGTATATTCACAGTAGTGTGCAAAGGGAGGTCATTGATGTAAAGTAGGAATAAGAGGGGTCCTAACATAGAACCCTGGGGAACTCCTGATAAAACCGGCATTGAAGGCAAGGTAAAAGAATTGAAGCACACATATTGTGAACGCTGCAAAAGAAAGTCGGATATCTAGCCAACCAATGATGCATTCTTCAGTATGACAAACAATTTGTGCAATAGTTTAGGAGGAGATACAGCATCAGAGGCCTTGGAAAAATCAACGAATATGGTATCAACCTGATCACCTATGTCTAAAGAGCTGCTGATGTGATGAACGAATTCTGTCAATTGAGTAATTGTGCTAAAACAACGTGTGAAACCGTGCTGCAAAGTGTTCAAAATGTTGTTTGTTTCAAGGAATTCAATGGTATGTTTGAAAATAATATGTTCTAGCATTTTACAAGAATGTGCTATTAAATAGATGGATTTATAATTGCCTAATAATTGAGCATTATCTGATTTAAACAAGGGAAGGATGGAAGCACGTTTCCACAAGGATAGAAGTGTCATGGACGAAAGAGATTGTTTAAAAATAAGTGAAAGATATCTGCTACACCAAAGAGCGTATCTAACTAGGAAAGCTTCCGGGATGCCATTGGGACCGCATGATTTTTTGGTACCTAAATTTAAAATGATATTGAGTACGCCCTCAGGGGACAGTGACACATCGCCAATTCCAGGATGAAATTCAGAATGAAAAGCAGGAATGTCCGAGTTGTCAGTCGTAAAGACTGAGTAGAAGTAGGTGTTGAACGCTCAGGGGATTATTTCTGGATCAGAAACTGCAACATTGTTAATTGTCATTGTGTACAATGAAGAACCAGATGGTAGGATAGCCTTTTAGGATTTACAGGGATTTGCTTTCATTAGCATCAGCAAGGTAACCTTGTAATAATGTTCTTTAGCAGCCTTCATTTTAGCAGATAGTTCTTGTTTAGTACTAACGAACTGTTGAAGCTTTGTCGAGTCACCAGAACGCTTTGATCGACGTAGTGTGGCCACACGACGTGACAAATGTAAGATATCCGTCATCCAGGGTAAGTCAGTGTTAGTTTTTTTTGTTGTCAGAGAAATAAAACGATTGATACATTTACTGACAAGGCTTTCAAAAAAAATAGATGATGTGTTGACATCACTGGCAGTGCTTTTCAGCTCAAATTCTTGAAAAGAGTTGCAAAGGACCTCGGTAATTGCTTGATCATCAGCACAGTTAAAATCGCGTAACGTGCAGTAAGCGTAACGGCATTTTGAGACGATACCAGGAACCGAGAACAATACAGCATTGTGATCAGATATGCCATCAATAGTGTCACATTCAAAACCAGACATAGCTAAGGATGTAGGGAGGAAAACCAGATCAAGGACAGCATCATTACGAGTTGATTGCTTAACGATTTGGTAAAGGCCACATGACAACGAAATGTTAAGTAGCTCTCTTACAATGGATACTTCGTGTTCAATCACTGTCATAGAAGACCAGCTTATCGCAGGGACTTTAAAATCACCTAGCAAATAATGTTAGATGTCGAAGTAGCATAGCTTTCGGTAAATTGGTTGATGTTGTGTAAATTTTCTATATCAGAACCAGTAAGCGGTAAACGATCCCTATAACCAAGGACATGTTTTGTAAGTCAACCTTGCACCACAAAGACTCAATATTTGGCGGTGTAGAAAGTACAGAAAAGTTCAGGTGAGACTGTAGGAATAGAACAACACCACCTCCTCTCCCCATCTCTCTGTCTCTCTGAACCACCTTGTAGCCAGGGAGAGCTATCTCAGAATCATGGACTCCATTGTGTAGTCAAGTCTCAGTAACGCCAATAATGTGTGGGGTATAACAGGAGACCGAAGAAATAAACTTGGAATGATTACTGACAATACTTCTGGCATTTATATTTATTATGGAAAGTTTATATATTGTTAGTGCCCACTTGGTCAAGGTGATGTTGGCACAGAGGTTGATTCAACAATTTTAGTTCCACCAGAGGAAGATCTGACAAGAGTACTAGATGAACTGTCCCAGTCATATCGCACCTTATCAATGAATACATGATCAAAGCTGAGTTCTACAGATAAGCCCTTATCCCTATGATAGGCGGATGCCTTCTATAGCGTCTTGCGAATATTGCGAACATGGGGAGTTAAGTCTTCTGTTGATTGTTTATCAGTGTATGAGAGCTTGCACAATATCTGTTGGGGCTTGCCTGCTATAGCTCCATCTCACGTGGATGCTTCCACGTTGACAAGTGGGACATCTCTATCCTAATAAATGACACTCACATTCATAATTTAGCCCTTCGTTTATCTGAAGTAGTTAAAGGGGCACTGACTCAAAATTTGATGACTCCCTCGTGCTATTGACACTCTCAATGGTGACCCTTTCTCACCACCCTACTTTCGTCATGTGACCACGCTGCAACAAGTTATGAGGATGTCTTAGCAGCCACTTATTTTTGCCCCATTTGCACCAGAAGTCTATTTTACTTGGCAGCTGCTCGTGAGTATATCACTGAAAGTTTTGTTTTTGGCGACAACGTTCTAAAGAACTATGCCGACCGTGCCAAAGCACGTCACAGTTTTGTGTGCAAATGTAGTTGAAAGTTGCACGTGCTTGGTGGTAGTATATGTTGCACTCAAAAACTAGAAATTTTCGGAGCTCTCTCAAAATCCAATCTAAGGCTGGGTGGTAATGAGAAGACAGTAATTAGTTATCTGTCACATGCTGCTGCAAATGATGTGCAGTGTTATGACCAACAGCTGTCCAGCAACACAATCCAGCTAGAAAATGCAAGGGCAAAATTTTTGTCGGGATCCCTTCAACATATGCCTCAGTGCATGTTGGCGAATCATGCACAAATATGGTATTTTGCACATCATAAAAGCTGGTACTCTGTATACATTCATTCGAAGTGCCATCATTTGTCAAAAGTAACGCCATGTGCACTCCCCAGTGATAGTGTCATCTATGCCCGTGCTCTTTCATATACTGCACAACACTTCAGGAACGTGAGAGGCTGAGTTCATACCTTGAGCTGTGAAGGCCAGAAAGTCTTCCGCTTCCCACTCATTAGGAGGTGCATTTCCGCCACAATGATCTAGTGGCTAAGGCACTCGGCTCCTGACCCGCAAATCGTGGTATCGAATCCTGAGTTCAGCGGCTGCTTTTTCGATGGAGGTGGAAATGCTTGAGGCCCGTGTACTTATATTTAGATGCATAATAAAGAACCCCGGGTGGCCTAAATTTTCATTGTCCTCCACTACGGCGTCTCATAATCGTACCGTGGTTTTGGGATGTTAAACCCCAACAATTATGAGGCGCTTCTATGCAATCTTTCGTAAGTGTGCAGTGGGTACAGCGCTGAGCACTTGTTGCTGTGGAGTGAGAGGTCATGGGCTCAATTCCCAGATCATTCACGTCTATGAAGTTTATTCTTCTAGTCACTTGTACGAGCAATATTCTTTCTACCACCACGTGTGTTAGTCTCGTTTGTTTCTGGACGCATGTGTATCCACCAAGGCTTCTAGCATGTTTACATCACTTTGATGACTGTTGCGCACACGCAGTTGCTAAGTTATGGCGTGATGGGTCTTGCTATATGTCCATGTCATTTTTCCTGAAAAACTGGAGTTGTGAGTCAGTGCTCATATCGTTACCTTAGATATCTTCATCCTCATATATTTACCGCTGTGAACAAAACAATTTTACTGTTGCTCACAGGTTTCAGATGGTGGCTCTGCCGTGACGCTGGTGCTTGAAGACACTGAGGAGACCAGAAAGATGTGGAACTTCAAGTGAGTGCCATTTGCTGCCTCTAAAAAATCTCTGTATGGTTCACATGTAATTTCAATGTGAAATGCACTGTGACGCATTTAATCAAACTTTGCCGCGGTTACCCATATTGTTGTCTGATGGAGGCGCTGTGGAACTGGTCAGTGCAGCAATGTAGCAGTGTGCTATATGCATTCTGCCAGAAGATTCGTTTCTGCCAGAAGATTCAGGTCACATACGTAGAAACGTATGTGACCTGAATGAGTCTTATGCAATGAGTCTTATGTATGAGTCTTTTGCAATGCTGAAGAGCGCATAGACCTAACACCGTGTTTCACATACCACATTTACTTGCGTAGTGAACACACTCGCATAATAAACACACCTCCATCGTCAGTCATCAAAATTTGGATGCGTACTCTTCGACAAGTTCAGCCACTTTCGTCGCAGAACTTTTGTCACCCTGGTCCAGTAACCAGTTCTTTTCCTGCTCTGGGAGACAGTTCGAAAACTGCTCCGCTACAGCGTTCCTGTCACTGTATGACTTGGTGCTCTTTAGCCATTCTGTCAAATTGGCTCTCATTTTGTACAGAAAGTCAGGATAGCCTCTGCGCAAAGTCTATACTTTCTTAGAAGGCAAGCCTTGACCTTCTCATAGTTGTCTGCGTCCTCCTTGCTGAGTCGCGCAACAACCTCTGCTGCCTGACTGGGCAGGACCGTGAGTAGCCTTTGTGACCAGGTGTCTTGCTCGAAGGACATTTTCTCGCACATTCGTTCAAAATTTACTAGGTACAGACCAATATCCCCTGATACCATGTATGGCTGGATGTACCGGCACATCTTGAACTCAGCCTCCCTGTTGTGGTAAAGTACCTCTTGCTGGGGACTACTGCCCAACCTTTCCCTCAACTCAAGTTCTCGTTTGCGAATCTCGATCTCGTGCGCCTGTCTTTCTGCTTCACGTTCACGTTCTATGCGACGTTCCTCTCTCTCAGATTCCCGCCTTTTTGTTTCACGCTCGCATTCTAAGCGACGCTCTTCTCTTTCGCACTCACGTCTCTCTTCCTCCTCTTTCTACTGTCTCTTTCTTTGACTGTTGAGGTCCCCTGCTTCACTGAGCTCCTCATCATCAGCCCAAAAATCATTAATCACTTGAATGATTATGCGTTTTCGTGCCAAACCCTTTGTATCGATCCCCAATTCCTCACACAACAGCAACAAGTCCGGCTTCTGCAGCTCTCGAAAGTCCATGATCGTACTGAGTGCAAAATAGCTTCCCGAAATGACGAAACTGAGTCTTTCGGCAAAGTTAACTACCAGTTCTAAAATTTACCCCCTTTTAAAACCTGGTTCACTCTAAGGAAAAGCCAAGCACTCACCCATACGTGATCCATGTCTCGAGACAGCTGCTTCCCTTGGGCCGACTGTTGTCCCTTGTAGCTTCATATTCCTCCGCTGCCAACCAGTTGTTGCGGCTCTCG
The DNA here is from genome assembly GCF_043290135.1 of Rhipicephalus microplus. Taxonomy (NCBI): domain Eukaryota; kingdom Metazoa; phylum Arthropoda; class Arachnida; order Ixodida; family Ixodidae; genus Rhipicephalus; species Rhipicephalus microplus. Next base: position 61,372,980 of record NC_134705.1, on the reverse strand, counting down.
GGGCTGTTTACCAGTAGTCACTCTGAACCCCACTGCTGATCACCCGCTGTTGCAGACCGGGGTCTACCCGGTCTCTTGTGGTAGCGCGGTGTAACTTCGGGTGGAGGAAACGAACGCTGACAAGAAGTGGATACGAAAAACAAACAGGTTTATGGCACTATTTACACTTATTTACAACAATAGAGGTTACAAGTTTTTCAAACCACGAGCGTGGGGGTTGAACCGTTACATAGTTCATAGCGACAACCTGCACTCTGCAGCGTCGTTTTAAACCCTGAGGGGCTCCTCCTCCTTGATTGGAACGCCAATCACACACACAAGACACCGCCCACAGGGCATAATTCATTAGCACATGGTCCGCCGAATCGTTATTGCACCTCTTGATGCAATGCTCTGAGGATAGGGAAAATGGGGTTCTTTCCTGGAACAATTTGGCGGTTGGGTTGCTTCTTCCGCCTTTCCCAGGAACGGCAGCCAAGGAGTATATACTTGAATCATGGAGACACGACCTGTGCGTTCGGTCCGCTTCGCCGTCTCGCTAAACAAGCCGGCCCAGAGGAATTGCTTGTCGGGACATTGGCTCACGGACTATCTTCTAATCCTTTTGTCGCTCCCCGCTGCTGGATCCGAGAAACTGGTGTTCCGGGCGTGGGAGTGCGGCCTGGCTACGTTTCTCAGTGACAGTGTGGCGCCTAAGGACGAGGGTCATAACAACGCTGAAATATGCTATGAACCAGCTTGATTATGTATGGGTCTTTTTTTTTATGGTGGTCAGAAGCACTGAGTGCCATGCATGAAAGGTGTTATATGGGGGGTACCACACTGTATGAGCACAATTTGAGAAAAAAATTACATTCTCGTGTGGAGTGGATCATTGGAGCATCATTGCCAGTAATAATAAATGTGAAGCATTTCGTTACGCACTGCAGGCACCTTTAGCGTCTATCTATGTATGGTAGAACTTTAATTACACGTCGCCCGGTTTCGCGACAACCCCCATTTTAGTACCAATCGGTTTGGTCTTGGCAAAATTTCTAACAGAAATAATGTAGTACAAACCTTGGTTATACACGGTTTTACGCTGAGCCCACATCTTAAGACCACTTTCAGATTCCGTCTCAAAGGATGACAATGTGTCTCCTTTGAGACGGTTGTTGCCGATGCGTTGTAGGTTTCGCTTTTACGCGCACGTAATTTTCGGACTTTGTTTATCGGTATAAAGATGCACATTAGATTCAATTTTTCATTAAATTGGGAATTCACTCTCACCTCCTCCAACTATGTAATTCTGTGATTAGTTGCTACTGTGAAAAATAATTTTATCTATTTTTCTTGCAGAGGCATAAGGTGTTGCTGTGGGCTTAATGAGGCAGTCTGTACCCGTTTCTTTTGGCAAGGCTTACTGTCCCTGCCTCTAATCTTAGTTTTCTGGTTATACAACGCCCGGATTATACGACGGTCTTGCGTGGTCCCCTGAAAGTTGTATAATCCATGTTCTACACCAAGGTGCTCTCGTGATCACCCTCTTAACTTGGGGTAGACCAAAATCAGTTCAGTAAAAGCTCATTAACCCGTATCTCACAAGACCAGTGAAAATGACCGAGTTAACCGAATTCCGGATTGTCGAATGAACCATCAAAACAAAAGGAAAATGTACTCGGCACAGACAAACCCCCTTTTTTTTTCATGAAAAACTGCGTCAGCTTTTTTTGCCTCGTCATTAGAATTAGTGCTAGAATGATCTTCCTCAACCCTATGTTGTGGAGGTGTCCACACTAGCTGTCGCGAGAACTGATGCAGAACTCCGCAAATACAGCGAGGGCTTCGGCAGCCTCCTGCACGGTGCGATGTTGTGTCAGCTTATCTTGAATGTCATCATCAGTCAGCAAACCAGCGACGACCACACCATCATCACCGCGCACAAACACAGCCCGAGAACGTAAGTAAGGATGGTTTCTATGTCAAAGCGCCAACTCACCCAACAGTCAACTTTTTTATGTGCTCGAGCTGCACACGCTATGAGCGAAGTCACTACGCAAAGAAATCAGCAGCTTAAGCGTCGCGGGCAGCTGGAGTAGCGGCGGCTGCGCAAACTGTCCCGTGCAACGCCATGTGCGGTGCATTTTGCAGACACTGGATGCACCGGCGGCCCAAGTGCTTCCGCCGGGTGGTGACTAGTGCCACCTGGCCACTTTCCCTCTCATTCACTATCACAGAATCATATTCTGCTGCTGTTTGTTCGGATTCGGTTTCTCCAAAACCTCGGCTCGCCGAAGCATAGAGCCGGGACTCCATGCTTTCAGTATCCGGAATCGGTTACTGAAAACATGGATCGGTTACTGAAAGCATGGAGCACCAATAGCCCTCTCTGGAATCGTCCGAGTCAACTGGTGGGCACTTAAATCTCTCCAAATTAAGGAACATTTGGCACCATTGAAATATACTCAGTTTTGCCGGGACCGCGCCGCGCCAAGTTAACCAAATTTCCGAGTCAACAAGATCCAGATAAATGAGCTTTTATTGTTCAGAAGGGTAAGATGGTTTGATGAAAATCACTCGCTCGTCATAATGTGAATAATCTGACAATATCGTGACGTACGACGTCATACCCTCTCTACCAGACACATCAGGCACATATTCATATACGACAGGCGCGAATGTGCCACAGGTATGCGGGTGAGCACGACAAGAGATAGACAGTTTCCGTCTACTCAGGAAGGGCGAGACCATATATCCGTAATTTTAACGCAAGAGCATTACGAAAAAACTTACATCGGCAGCATTCACCCGACAAATATGAAGAGTACTATTGTAGCGGAAGCTGCTAAGCACCACCGCATTCTTTTCTATCCCGTCTGCAGCCGGCCGTCGACAGCGCGCCTACTCGCGGCGCCAGCTCCTCCTCCTCCGTGTTCGGGGAACAACGTGTTGTCGGGGCCGGCTCCGGGGATTAGACCGGCGGCATGCTACGCTTGCTCGCTCGGTGGCCCCCTTTTCCTCTTTCTTGTAGAAGAACGCGGGGGTGCCTCATTCTCTCCCTCGTCGAGGGGAGCTCTCGTCACTCGCACGGAGTGGAAATAAACAGTCTTGCCCTGCAACTCCAAACCTGCTTCACGTCTCCTTTCTCGCTGCCTCCGGCAGCCGACATTTCCGGCCGCTACAAAATTGGTGACCCGAACGCTTCAACGAACACGCCGCGATGAGCTCCGACGACAACGCTGCTGCCTCCACGCCTGCGGTCATCGCCACAGAACTGAAGCTACCAAATTTTTGGCCGAAAAATCCAAGAGTTTGGTTCAGCCAAGTGGAGGCCCGTTTTCAACTCCGGCACATCACCTCGCAGTCGACAAAATACCTTCACGTCGTCGCAGCCCTGCCCCCCGAAATCGCCGACGCTATCGACGACATTTTGGTTTCACCCCCCGCGCAAGAAGAATATGACACCCTCAAAAAGACGGTGCTGGACCGCCTCGAGGTGCCTGAAGAAAGCAGACTGCAGCAGCTCTTGTGTCGCGAAGAGCTGGGCGACCAACGACCTTCCCAACTGCTGCACCGTATGCGGCAACTACTCGGTGTGCACGCGCGTCAGGACGGCCAGCTCCCACTTCTTCGTGAACTTTTCCTGCAACGGCTCCCCCAGTCGGTGCGCGTGGTTCTCGCGGGTTCAAATGAGACGTCCCTTGATCGACTAGCGCAACTTGCCGATCGCATCACGGAATACTCAACTCCAACCTTTGCGCCCATAGCTGCTGCAAGAACACATGAGCAACCAGATCGACTGTCGCGCCTTGAGGAGAAACTGCAACACCTTACCGAGACCATGCAGAAACTTGTGCTATCTGGCGCTCCCCAACAGGACGAGCAACGACGCAACCGATCTCCTTCAAGACACCCAAGCTCTTCCCAGAGAAGCCATGCACGAGATACACAGGACGGAGTTTGCTGGTACCACCGTCGTTTCGGCACGGGTGCTAGCCGCTGCACTCAACCTTGCTCGTTTCCGGGAAACGCTCCGGCCAGTCGTTAACGGCGGCTTACGACATCGGCCCTCCACCCAGCCGCCTGTTTTTCGTAGTCGACCGCGTAAGCAACTCGCGCCTGCTAGTCGACACGGGAGCCGAAATCTCTATTGTCCCGGCAACCCCCGAGGATCGCCGACGTAGCAAGAACACATCGTCGCTGCAGGCAGTGAACAACACTGCCATCGCTACGTACGGCTTCCGCTCGCTGACAATAGACGTCGGACTCAGGCGCCTGTTTCGCTGGGTCTTCGTGGTGGCGGATGTTAATTTCGCCATACTCGGAGCAGATTTTCTCAGCCACTTCAACCTGGATGTGAGCGTACGTGACCGCTGCCTCAAGGATAACAACACATCCCTCAAAGTACGTGGTTTGGAGTCAAACATCTGCTCATCTGGCATCTGCGCCTTCCAGCCAGTATCAGCCTACCACCACGTCCTGGCCGAATTCCCCTCGCTCACCAAGCCCCGCAACACGGAACAGCCGGTGAAACATAACGTGACTCACCACATCGTCACCACCGGGCCGCCAGTCACCGCCCGGCCACGACGGCTGTCCAGCAAAAGGCTTCAAGCTGCACGCAGGGAGTTCGAGCATATGCTGCAGCTGGGAATTGTTCGCCCTTCGTCTAGCAACTATTCATCGCCGCTACACATGGTGCCTAAGGACGACGATTGGCGCCCGTGTGGTGATTACAGAGCCTTGAACGCATCGACAACGCCGGACCAGTATCCTCTGCCACACATTCACGATTTCAGCGCGCGGCTGGCAGGTACGAAAATATACAGCAAGATCGACCTTGTAGCGGCATACCACCAAATCCCCGTCGAACCGCAGGACATACCAAAAACAGCCATAACAACTCCGTTCGGCCTGTTTGAGTTTGTCCGCATGCCCTACGGCTTGAAAAATGCCGCACAGACCTTTCAAAGGTTCATGGATGAGGTCACCCGGGGTCTTCCTTTCATCTTTGTCTACCTGGATGACATTTTGGTGGCCAGCAGAACGCCTGCGGAGCACGAAGAGCACCTCCGCCAGCTCTTTCAGCGTTTGGATGAGCACGGTCTGGTGTTGAAACCTCAAAAGTGCGTGTTTGGAGTAGAGGCGCTCAACTTCCTCGGCCACCACATCACTGCTGAAGGCATTATGCCTTTGGAATTGAGGGTGGAATCCGTCAAGAAGTTTCCAGCTCCAACATCTTTTCGCAAGCTGAGGGAGTTCCTCGGGCTCTTAAACTTCCACCGGCGCTTCATTCCGTCTTGTGCTCGAGTGCTCCAGCCATTGACCGACCTGCTGCGCCGAGACGACCAAAAGGCACCAGAATTTTGTTGGTCTGACGAACACCAGAACGCTTTCCAGAAAGCTAAGGACGAGCTAGCCGCGGCTACCCTTCTCATTCATCCACGGCCTGAAGCTCCTACACGCCTCATGGTGGACGCTTCCTCCACATCGGTCGGAGCAGTGCTGCAGCAACAGGAGGGCGCCCAGTGGAAGCCACTGGGCTTCTTTTCGAAACGTCTGAAGCCTGCAGAAGCACGGTACAGCACTTTTGGAAGGGAGATGCTCGCAATATATTGTTCCATTAAGCATTTCCGCTACTTCCTCGAAGGCCGTGAGTTCTACATCTTGACAGACCACAAGCCCCTCACCTACGTATTCAAAAACAACAGTTCCTCCTACTCAGAACGAGAGATCCGTCAGCTCTCATTCATCTCCGAGTTTTCTACAGACATCCGCCACGTTCCCGGGGTCGAAAACGAAGCAGCTGACGCCTTGTCTCGCGTCAATGCTTCCAGCACAGAAGTCCTGGACTTCGAAGCTATGGCCGCAGCTCAGCGGGACGACCCCGAGTTGACAAGACTGAAGGGAGGGGGATCTTCACTCGTGCTCTCGGAGGTTGCACTTCCCTACGTCCAGAGCACGATAACCTGCGATACCTCCCAGGCAGCACCACGACCTTTTGTCCCACTGAACTTTCGCCGAGTGGTATTCAACACTTTCCACTCCATCAGCCACCCAGGTGTCCGTGCCACCCAGCGGCTGATAACGCAACGCTTTGTTTGGCCCGGAGTCAACGCGGACGTGCGACGATGGGCTCGGACATGTGAAACGTGTCAGCAAGTGAAAGTGACTCGCCACAATCGGGCTGCACTACAGGAATTTCGGACTCCTGAGTCGCGGTTTGACCACGTTCACCTTGACCTCGTGGGACCACTACCGCCCTGCCAAGGATTTAGGTACCTGCTCACATGCATCGACAGGTACAGCCGGTGGCCCGAAGCTATACCAATTGCGGACATATCAGCTGAGACCGTCGCGCAGGCCTTCATTCAAACATGGGTGTCCCGCTTTGGCTGCCCCGCCCGCATAACAACTGACCGGGGACGGCAATTCCAGAGCAACCTCTTTTCCGCACTCTCAACGCTCCTCGGCACGAAGCTGCAGCATACAACTGCCTACCACCCCGCCAGCAACGGAATGGTTGAGCGCTTCCACCGGCAACTCAAAGCCGCACTGGCAGCGAAACTCGACCGCCAGCACTGGGTGCAGAAGCTCCCGCTCGTTCTTCTTGGCCTACGCTCAACGGTGAAGGAAGACCTCGGCTTCAGCGCAGCGGAAATGGTCTACGGCTCAACAGTGCGCCTCCCGGGAGAATTCTTCTCCGACCAGACACCTTCCGCCCCAACAGCCTCCGATCACATCGAGAAGCTGCGCGCATGGCTCGCGCAACTCAGGCCAACAGCACCTCGCATCGCCCGCAACAGGAAAGTTTTCACTTTTCCTGACATGGACTCTGCTACCCATGTGTTCGTGCGACACGACGCAACGAAGCCGCCCCTTACTCCGCCGTACGATGGCCCATTCAAAGTTTTGGGACGTACTAACAAAACCATCGCAATCGACGTGCGGGGGAAACGAGAAGTCGTCGCCGTTGACCGCGCCAAGCCTGCTCATATTGAAGTTTCCATTCAAGCAGCCTCTCACGTACGATTTCAGTGCTAACCATTGGACTGTGACCTTTCACTATTCAGCCCGTAACTGCTGTCCTTCTTTAAAAGCTCCGCAATCTAGGGGGGGAGCCTTTGTAGCGGAAGCTGCTAAGCACCACCGCATTCTTTTCTATCCCGTCTGCAGCCGGCCGTCGACAGCGCGCCTACTCGCGGCGCCAGCTCCTCCTCCTCCGTGTTCGGGGAACAACGTGTTGTCGGGGCCGGCTCCGGGGATTAGACCGGCGGCATGCTACGCTTGCTCGCTCGGTGGCCCCCTTTTCCTCTTTCTTGTAGAAGAACGCGGGGGTGCCTCATTCTCTCCCTCGTCGAGGGGAGCTCTCGTCACTCGCACGGAGTGGAAATAAACAGTCTTGCCCTGCAACTCCAAACCTGCTTCACGTCTCCTTTCTCGCTGCCTCCGGCAGCCGACATTTCCGGCCGCTACACTATATGTCAGGCTTCCAGCACAAATGAAATTCCGTGTGGCAATCAAGCAATGTACCACAGAGCCACACTAAATCTTTGCACTGCCTTTTTAATAAACCCTAGTGTTCCTGAAACATCAGTTGTGCTTGCAGTGCTGGTTATTCAATGTTATAAATAAGATATATGTACTCCTATAATACAGCCATCTCATTGGGTCGACGTCAAGTGTAATCAAGTGCCCTCCACTGAAGTTGACTGACATAGCAGTGTTGAGGGCTACCATCGTCGTGAGCGTGGTGGTCATTGGTAGTACATTGCGGTGAACTCGCTACTTTTGGACCTGTTTTTGACAAAAATTTACTATTGAGGCCATGGCTATTTATAGACCACTGTTAAATTGGCCGTCTTACTTATTCAAAACGGTTCTACTTATTCATGAATGGTAAAGACTCAGTGCATAATACAGCATCTGTTCTATTTGGCTACAAATTTTGGCAATAATAATAAATAACATGGCTTCTTTAGCTACATTCAGTTAGAGTTCTGGTGCCTTTACAATTCCACTGAACAGCAAGCCTGCTTGCGAGCACAGGCGCTAGGTATCAGTGTTGCTGTTAGCATCATTAAACAACTCTAAACAACTGGTTATATAAAACATATGCGACCGTTGAGCATATGGGTTGTGTATGCCACATTTGTACATACCTTTAGCGTCATTGCATAATGTATTGCTAATTACAGCACAATCACCTAACCTCTGCATGATTCGTATAATGTTGATTCCTAAGGTACGTGGGATCTGCCGAATTTGATCCAACTGTGGACTGCCACTTCACATTCTTGAAATTATCAGCATTACCTCATTTCGCATTTTTTAGCATTGTTCGGATGCCAGCATTGTTAGCATTGTTAGGATTCAGGAGAGTGTGTGTAAAATGGTCTTAGGGTGCAGAAAGAAAACAAGCAAGCTATGTTCCACCAGCCAACGAGGTGCTCATAGCAAAGGTGCGGGGAATGCAATGCCAAAGGCACAGCCATCAAGAACAGTTTGTACGTGACAAACCTTCAATGTGCCACTGTTCCTTTAGAGAAGAAAAAAACATTTTAATCAAACCATGTGATTTTGAAAAAGGAAACACGAAGTGCGCCATTACGTAGAAAGGAACCCCATGTAAAATGTGTGCCAGCTCCTGGAAACTTTATTATAAGCAGCAATTCTTTTCATGCCTAGTTTTTTGTAAATTTTTCTCACAGTTCTTGCATAAAAATGGACAATTTCAAACTAAGACTACAGTCGAGCCCGCTTATAACGAACCTGAGCGTGACGTGGCATCCGTTCGCTGTATCCGGAAGTTCGTAGTAACTGAAACACAGCTTTTAGAAAAGTTGCGAGTGAAAACACAAACTTTTTTTGCCCCAAAAAGTCCGTGATGCATGTGTTTCGAAGGACAGAAGCGATAAGGGCGGTCTAGAGTACATTTAAAAGGGCAGGGTGCTCGTTCGCTGAGGCCCGTGGCATAAGCTGCATGAGGCACTGGCTCCAAAGTTTCGTCGTTCTCGCTATCTGATTCCTCCAAATCGTTCTCGCCACGTACTTCATTCACAATGCCTCAATCCGTGCATGGTTTTGCAGTGTCGGCATCATCATCTGCCGTAATCAAACCATCGCAACAGATGTCCCACCCGCTCTCCCAGGTCGGAGTCGATGACGCGCTGCCACAAATTGCTGCCACAGTTCGGAAGCTTCAGGCTCGGCATCGGGCCCGACGTCAACGAAGTCGGCCTCGCGAAAACAGTTTTGCGCGCATGTAGCCGTCACTGCCGCCAACAGAATATTCACCATCTCCACAGCTGAATACAGGGACGCCCGAAGCGGCAAGTTAGCTGCCAGGTGGCCAAAACAGGGTAGATGGCCGACTGGTCTTCGAAAGATCGGTGGCAGTGTGAAAACACGCGCCTCGTCTGGCGATGCGGGGTGCTCAGAGTAGCAGGGGGACAAAGGGGTGCGTAACAAAAAGCGGTCGGGGAGAGCGGCAACTAGAGGGGCGCGGAGGCAGGGTCGGCGTTTAACAATAAGAAAGTATGGGCACCTCGCCGATGCCTGATCAGTGGTCAAAATTGGTTTCCCGGGAAGTCGACAGACCGCTGACTCCGTTCGCTGTATCCGATCAGCGGCGGTAGGAGACGTTCGTTGTAAGTGCGATTTTGTGCCATTGAACCAATGTATATTTTCATGGTCACGCGAATATTGTTCACTTTAAGCGAAGCTTTGTTTTAAGTGGGGCCGTTATATGTGGGCTCGACTGTATTTAGATGCTTCAAATAGGTGAAGAAACAGCCCGTCTTGTCATCTCACTCGTCCACTGTTCGTTGCAGGTTCCAAGTGCTGTACACAGTCGTCCTTAGGAAGAATAACTTGGTCCTCGACGTTAACGTGATCAATACAGGTGAAGATTTTCTGAATGCTATGTCGACATGTTGTGAAATGCTTGCGGAGTACTGTACTCACTGTAGCAGGTTTCTCTTGCTTCTTACACGTGTGTCGCTGCATGTGTCACAGTCCACAGAAAATAAGAAACAAAAATCCATGGGCACACATTACTCGGCCTCCACTGGTCATGAAAAGCATTCCGAAATGAATGTTGTAGAGTTGTGGATGCTTCGCTTGACCTTTGACTGCGAGTTTGAAGGATATATGGCGTGTTATGACTGTGTTTCATCGACACACGGAAGACAACTGGAGTAGGCGTAATGTCGGATTGTGCGTGGATCAGTGCCAATCATTGAGAGCCATAGGCTCAAGGATGTCAGGCATTGGCAGGAGCTTGCATTTCTTGTTCACATGGCTGCTTCTGCCATCTTACTGAAGTACTCTGACTGTGTATCTGCCGTATCTTTGAAGTCTTTCGTGGTCATAGTATATAGTCATGGTCATAGTATAGAGTAGTCTAGCGAGGCATTAGGAGGATATTGTTTTTTCGATATGCTGATAAACCTAGGAGGCCTTTAGTTTCATAAGTAAACATTTGAGGGTCCACTCTTGATTGCAGTGCACTCCCTTCTTCTAGCTTTATTTGGCAGATTGGAAACTTCTGCGAATATTTTCCTGCTGCATTCGAGGCAATGTAATACGTCAACTGCGAAGTTCCAATTCTCGGCTTTCATTTCTTCCAATACAGCCAGCAATATCAAGCTGCCTGGCTATTGCTCACTTGTTTTTCTCGCTCAGAAGCTGCATTTTGCTACATCCTGTGCATTTTCATTCCTTGCATTTCGGCTAGCTTTCCCTGTTAGTCTCACCTGCCTTGGCTTTGGCACGAAAAGGTGGAGCGAAAACTCAGCAGCCAATACATAACCACTGATTTATTCTTTGAATACAAAACTAGGCTTGTGCAAATAGTCAAATAGTAGTTTATTCAAATTCTTTGACTCGAATTTAATATTGCTGTTATTTCAAAAGTACTTGTGGTTAATAAATGTCAGATATGCGTGCTAGTGCAGTAGAAACTCGCTGATATAATTTTGAAAGGACCTTAATAAAGAAGTGACAGCCGACCAGTAAACACCAAATCCGGAAGATGGAGGAAAAAGATAAACTATTTAGTGGTACAGAATTTCATTTCGATGCTTAAACCTGAAAAATTCGTATCACATTATGTGGTGCATTTACTTTTACTCGAGTAGTACAAAAAAGTAATCAAGTTATATTTAATTCGTTTGGCACTAACTGTTTAAAAGACGAAATAAAGCACACAACACGAACGATGCGACTAGCCCCATTGAGGACGTGTTGTAGGCCCGTGTACTCAGATTTGGGTGCACGTTAAAGAACCCCAGGTGGTCAAAAATTTCCGGAGCCCTCCACTACGGCGTCTCTCATAATCATATGGTGGTTTTGGGACGTTAAACCCCACAAATCAATCAATCAATCATCATTGAGGACGGCACGAGCCATACCAACTAGTGATGATAGGTCTACGCCGGCGAGATGACGAAAACCAACTTTTGTGAGCACTAATTGATAACCTATTACGTCATAACACCATGTTTTCTATAGGAATCTTGGAGGCAGTGTTTGTGAATTAGTGAAGCACGTATTTCTAGTGAAGAAAGGAGTGAGAATCAATATTGATACAAAACAGCCGCTAAACACGGCTGCATGAAAGAGGAGGACGAAGTCAGTTTTCGTTGGATGCTGGTCTGGCGCCATCTTACTCGTCGAGTTCTGTGCGCTCTAAATAGATCATTAAACAAGTTACTTGTAACATTATTGGTGGAGGTGGACGACCCCTGTACCTCGATGGAGACGCGCAGCGGTCGCACCATCGGCGAGCTTTCGACTGCTTCGACTGCTGGTACTTCCTCTACGCCGCCCTCGTCAGTCCAAGCCACCACCTACGTCACACTCCCGCACCTCCGGGATCCCGGCACTTTCTCCGGTGATGGTACGGTCGATCTCGACACTTGGCTGAAGCGGTACGAGCGCGTCAGTGCAACTCACCGCTGGGATCCCACGCTCATGCTCGCCAACGTGCTTTTCTACCTGGACGGCACTCCCCGAACATGGTTTGAAAGCCACGAAGCCGACATAACGAGCTGGGATCTCTTCAAAGAAAAGATACGTGACCTGTTTGGCGATTCATCTGGTCGTCAGCTCGCTGCGAAGAAGACTCTTGCCACACGGGCCCAGTCTTCTACCGAATCGTACGTCTCCTACATTCTTGACGTTTTGGCCCTTTGTTCCAAGGCCGACCAGTCCATGTCTGAAGACGAAAAGGTTAACCACGTCTTGAAAGGCATTGCCGACGATTCTTTCAACCTGCTGGTTTTTAACAACATCTCGAGCATCGACAACATCCTTAAGGGGGGACGCGGCCTTTGAAAACCGAAAAATCGCGAAAAAGTCGATTTTTGGCAAACCACATATTCGGGCAGTATGTGTCATAAACTACCTTTTCTGTAAATATCAACGTCTAATTCGTCGCGAAACCATTTGAAATAAAGTTTACAACATGCCGCGGCGGCCCTCGAGCGGCGCGCGAGCGCTCAAAATACCCCAACTTGGCGTGATCGCAGTTTCTCGACCGCTCGACGGAGCGCCGCCATTTTGGTGTTGTTTTGTTTGTGAATTCTTGCTCTTTCTTTCCCCGCCACCTGCGTCGCCGGCGGCAGCGCAGGAGAGGAGCAAGCCGCTCATGATTGGAGGGCTCGCGAGAGCTTTCAAGTTTCCCGCGGCTGAGGCGCGCAGCTGGGATTGGGCGAAGCGCGCGCTCCCCAAGGACGCGGGGGAGCCCGCGACTGCCATTGGCTGCTGCGCGCGATGACGTAGCGCTCTTGCGCATAATGCGGCCGATGCGGCCGCTCGTCTGCTGCTCCTCCGTCCGGCGTCTTTGTGTTCCGCTCGCTTCCGTGTATCGTTGCAGCCGTTCGCATACTCTCCACGTTTCAACTGTCTTCGAAACGATTTTCAACCGTCTTTACGAGACGATTTCAACCGTCTATACGAGACCGTTGTTGTGTTCGCTCACGATGCGCCCAACGAAAAAGAAGACGCTACAATCGTTCGGTGCAAGGAAGCGAGCTATGAAGCTTGTCCGCGCGGCGAGGCTCTCCGCTCGCACGTGCGCCGACGGTGATCGCGCCTACGGTACCTGTGGGGCAGCTTCTGCTTCATCTACGCAAGAGAGTGGTCGCATCGAAGCGCCTAGCAACGGGACTCCTGCTCCGCCGGTGCAAGAATTTGTCGTTACAAGTGCGCCTGGTGTCTCGTGCTCATCGACAGTGGCTTCCGCATCTTCTCTTTCATCGGCCTCGAGTGCGATGGCGTCGTCAACTGTGCATTTGCGAACAAGTTTCCTGACGTGCGAGGAGAAAGAGGTGGCGGATCAACAACGCGCTGCTGTGCAAAGAGAACTTGGCGCTATGCCAGCGACGGAGTGGAAATTTCAGGCAATGGAGCGCGATCATGAAGCTGCCACCGCTACAAGTGAAGGCGAAAAATTTTTCCTTGTGCAAATGGATGCCCTAGACGACCTGCTATCTCGAACCCCGTGCCACCGGTGCACCGCGATTGGGATGAAGGTACGAGGAGGCACCCAACTTGGACTTGCTGCAAAGCTTGAGCTAGTATGCTTGCATTGTGGAATAGTTTCAAGCTCATGGAGTTCATCTCGTCAGGATGACACAAAGGCTTTTGATGTGAATGTAAGAGCCATTATGGCAGCAAAACAAATAGGCAAGGGACAAACAGCTCTCAACGACTTTTGGGCAGCGATGAACGTGTCCCATCATGGCCTCCATCACAAGACCTTTCAGAAGCACCTGAAGAAATTCAGGGAACCGCAGACACAATGCATAGAAAATTTCTATGCAGAATCTGCTTCTGCTGTAAAAGCCACTTACAAAGAAATGGATCAATGTTTCACCAGGGATATAACAGTTTGTTATGATGGAACATGGCACAAGCGTGGGCACACATCCCATATTGGAGTCGGGGCAATTATCGAATACCATACGGGCCTTATCTTGGACGCCGTTGTTCTGTATAATCAGCGCCTTGGTTGCCAAGTAGGACCAAAGCCTGGAGACGCAGACTATGCATGCTGGCTAGAGAATCATGTGTGCCAGAAAAACACCGACTCTAAATCAGGGAGAATGGAGGTTGAGGCAGCTATCATCCTCTTTTCACGCTCACTGTCGAAGCACAACCTCCGTTACACAACGCTCGTGTCTGATGGAGATAGTGCCACCTTCTCTGCCCTTGTACAAGAAAATGTTTATGGACTGGTCCCCATTTCAAAAGAGGAATGCCTGAACCACATTCAGAAGAGGATGGGGACTGCACTTCGCAACCTTGTGCAGAAAAGCGACAAGGCTTTGGGAGGGAAGGGCAGGCTGACAAAGGCCCTCATCGACAAGTTCACAGATTATTATGGCTGGGCCCTACGGAACAATTCCGATGATGTAGCTGCAATGCGGCGGGCAGTGATGACATCGTACCACCATGTGACGTCGACGGATGAGGAGCCGCACCACGACTTGTGCCCAGAGGGTGCAGACTCCTGGTGTCGTCACAATGCCAGCAAGATTACCGGTGTTCCACCTCCGAAGCATTCGTACAAGCTGCCACGCTATGTTGCAGATGCACTTCTACCCATTTATGAGAGGCTCTCACAGGCTTCTCTTCTGCAACGCTGCCTGGGAGCAAAGACGCAGAATGCATCAGAGTCCTTTCACTCTGTGCTGTGGTCCCTCATGCCCAAAGAGCAGCATGCGTCACTGATTGCTGTGGAGACAGCACTGCATGATGCAGTGCTAAGATACAATGCTGGCTGCTACAGGGCCACCCAAGAGCTAGCTTCATCAGTGGGGCTAACACCTGGCCACCTGGCCATTCAACGGGCAGCCGAGAAAGATTCTCTGCGCTTGAAAAAGGCTAAGAAGCGATCCCTAGAGAAGATGGAAAGGCGGCAAAGAAAGAGAGTGCCAAAGGACAGCTCCAGTTACGCTGCAGGTTCATTTTAGAACTGCCTATGTGCTCAAAACTTTCAAACGTCGTTTTCTCAAAATGACTTTTTTGGCTAGTGAGGCTGCTTATTCCAGCCATATCTCTGGAACCACTCATTGGATTTCCATAAATCTTTTTTTATTATGTACAAAAGTTTATCCAATCCAATCCAATGAATAAATTTCTGAGGGGGTGACAAGCCCATTTTTTCAATATATTGTGTGTGTTATTTATTATATTTAATCAAAATTTGATTGATAATATCCTAATCACGAACACAAAGTTTGATGGTCTGCTAAAACTTTTCAGCAAGGAAATTCAAAAAAAGGGCTCTGTTACCCCCTGGAGTATCAATCTGGGAATCATCATAGTTAATTTCACAGTTCCAGCACCTTTTGAAAGTTCTCCAGGCCTGGAATAAGAGAAGCATGTGCACTACCCTGATATTCTGCTGTAACTTGAAAACCAGTGAACATAACTTGATGAAATTTTGTAGTTCTTCTAATGCTTTTGCTATAAGTCTATCCTGAAAATTTCATTAAGATATCTCAATAAACAAAAAAGTTGGTATGCGATGGTAGCCTCGCCCCTTAAGGGGGGACGCGGCCTTTGAAAACCGAAAAATCGCAAAAAAGTCGATTTTTGGCAAACCACATGTTCGGGCAGTATGTGTCATAAACTACCTTTTTTTCTGTAAATATCAACGTCTAATTCCCCCGCAGGGGCGCCTGCGCAAGTAGGCGTTTGGTGTGTAGCGACACCACGGACCCGAGCTAACGGGGGAGTTTCGGCTCCCTCCCACGCCTAGCTGTGCGTGGCTTTGCCGTGTCCGGGGAAAAGGGGATCCTGGGGGTTGAGCCGACCCTGGGTGATTGGACCTTTAAGGCCCCCTCCCCTGGCAGAGGCAACACACCTCTTTGGCCCTGGCTTCACGTAGACGGCACCCCTGGGCTGACCCACCCAGGGGAAATCGGCAGTCGCCTTTTCCTATCTCTCTCTCCCTACACCTTCGTCTTTATCTCTTACTGTTTATCTGTCCTGTCTTCTACTCTCTTCCGTTTACTTCCAAACTTCCTGGCGGCTAGGGTTAACCCTGTGCAAATAGCCTACCTTGGTCTAGGCGCATTGGGTTATAGTGGCGTTGTACGGCTGGCGTCTGCAGGTTTCAGCATCCGCAAACTTGTAGCGTCCCCTCGTTGGGCTCCGTGGTGGGTGGCCGCCAACGCTGCCGAACAAAAATAAGACCGGCATGCATGGAGCATTCCCTCAACTGTCTGATCGTACCGGCCTAAAGCGGGTACGCACCGACGACATAAACTTCTTCAACCAGCCAGTAGAAACTTTTCCCCACTTCCACGTCATTCACTGCGAAAAAACCGGAAAGCAAGCCAGGACCGTATCTCCTTTCGTAGTTGCCAGGTGTCTTAATGAAACTCTCGGGGCTGGATACAAAGTAACCAAAATGGCTAGCGGAGACCTTCTTCTCGAAATTCGGGACAAAGCACAATTTGTAAAGCTAGACAGCCTCTCAACGTTTGGTGACGTGCCGATCACCGTAACACCACACAGATCCATGAACATCACTCGCGGAGTAGTATCTGATGCAGACTTACTTGAACTCACCGAAACTGAACTTTTGGAAGGGTGGAAGAGCCAAAATGTCAATAATGTACAGAGAATTATAATCAGAAGAGATAATAAGGAAATACCAACGAAACACTTGATACTCACGTTTGCATCCAGTAAACTACCAAATTCCATACAAACAGGGTACACAAAGACATCTATCAGACCGTATATACCAAACCCTCGTCGTTGCTTCCAATGCCAGAGGTATGGCCATGGCTCTAAAACCTGTCGTGGTCGCCAGACTTGTGCACAATGTGGAGTCCTAGGCCACGTGTCTGAGAACTGCAAACAACCGCCACACTGTGTAAACTGCGAAGGAAACCATGCCGCATATTCACGCTCCTGCACCTACTGGAAAAAAGAAAAAGAAATAATTACATTGAAGGTGAAGGAGAACATTACGTTTAAGGAAGCACGGCGAAGAGTCGCTCCATTCTATGGACCTACATACGCTGATGCGGCGCGTCAGGGGGCACCGCCGCACCAGCCCTCGCCACACCTTCGGCCCGCGCATACCGAGCCGGCGGTTGTGGCACCTGCCCCCAAGGCGGCTGTAGCCCAGGCTACACCGCCTGCTCCCAAACAGAGGCCGGAGACTCCAGAGTCTTCGGGTCTCAAGGCCTCCCCTCACCAGGCGAGGCCTAAAATCCGAACTAATAGCCCGCACGTGCGGGCATCCAGTGCCTCCGAGGAGGCAATGGATACGTCGGCACCCTTGGGGCCGAAAGAGCGGCGTGGCTCCTTGGAGCGCGCCAAGAAAACAAAAAAGCAAATAACAGGGCCTGGTGATGGCCCTGTTACCGTAATTACTCGAATCTGACGCGCACCTTTTTTCCGGTTAAGCGAGTTTATAAATTGCATGCGCGTTAGAATCGAGTACAAACAAAAAAATTACGGTCAATCTATTGCCATCGGCAAATCCAAAATGGCCGCCCCCTACGTGCGTCGGCATGGCGCGTCGGCCATTTCTGCCTATGTGTTTCCCATGTGCGGCACTTCGTACGTGTGCTGAGGAGTTCGTCATCTAGTAGTGCATTAGCATCGACGGCGTGGAAGGGCCGACTCCAAAAACTCGATAGCACCACGATGCCGCTTTTAAAAGAAAAGTTATAGCGTGTGCAGAAACGGACGGAAATCGGGCCGCATCGGGGTCGTTCGGAGTTCCCGAAACGTGCGTGCGGGACCGGCGGAAACAAAAGCAGAAGATTCTCGACAGCAAAGCTTCACGCAAAGGCTTCAGTGGACCACAGCAGGGTCGGTTTCCGCAAATTAAAGAGCTGCTCGGCAAGTATGTGCTTGAGCAGCGAGCGGCACAGCGGCCCGTGACGACAGAACTGCTCCAAGTGCGGGCTATGCAATTAGTCTTGGAAAAAGGTCTAATGCAGAGCCAGTTTAAAGCGAGCAGGTGCTGGCTAACTAACTTTATTTAGAGGAAAGGCTTTTCCCTCCGAAGGGGAACATGCATATGCGAAAAGTTTTGCGGAGGAGTACGATGAAAAGCTTCACAGTTTTCAGAGGTTCGTCCTAAACTTGCGGCGCAACAACGGCTACCTGCTTGGGCAAATCGGGAATGCCCATCAGACGCCTCTTTACTTCGACATGCCTGGCACCACAACCGTCGAGAAGAAGGGCGCGAAGCAAGTTCGCGTGCTGACATCGGTCCACGGTAAAACTACAGTGACGGCAATGCTCTGTTACACGTCAGATGGGCACAAGCTTCGCCCGTACCTCATATTTAAATAGAATACGCTCCCGAAAGGAGTAGTTTTTTCGAGTGGTGTGATCGTGCGGGCCGGCGAGAAAAATGGGTGCGCGTTGCAATTGATGTCTTACGTTTTTTTTTTTTTTTCGCGGTGGAAATCGGGTGCGCGTTACAATCGAGGGCGCGGTAGAATCGAGTAAATACGGTAAGTGAACTCAAACTCCCCGTCTAAACAGCCACTCGCTCTTCGTACACACAGCATTATTTTACATTCACCATGAACACTCAAATTATACAATGGAACGTCAGGGGCCTTCTCAGAAACCTTGACGACATCCAAGAACTCTTACACGAACACACACCAAAAGTGCTGTGTGTACAAGAAACACACCTTAATTCAAAACACACAAATTTTCTTCGCAAACACGTTATTTTTCGAAAGGACCGTGATGATGCCATGACATCATCCGGAGGTGTTGCCATCATAGTGAAACAAGGAACTGCATGCACACACTTACAACTACAAACATCCCTTGAGGCAGTGGCTGTTCGAGCGGTTCTTTTTGATAAACTGATCACAATCTGCACTATCTACATTCCTCCTAGCTATCAGCTGCAAAAACGTGATTTACACTCTTTAATTGATCAACTTCCGGAACCTTATGTTCTCCTTGGAGACTTTAATGCGCATAGCAGGCTATGGGGTGACTCTCGGTATGACGCGCGAGGTCGGCTGATCGAACAGTTCCTTATCTCATCGAGCGCGTGTCTCCTAAATCGAAAAGAACCAACCTATTATAACCTCGCTAATAACACCTACTCCTCTATAGACCTGACCATAGTATCTCCATCTCTTGTGCCTCTACTACAGTGGAAAATCGTCAGTAATCTGTACGGAAGTGACCACTTCCCCGTAGTTTTGAGCACAACGACAGTAACTGAGTGTCCACCACGCGTTCCCAAGTGGCTCATAAACAGAGCCGACTGGGAACAGTTTTATACTATCGCTTGTCTAGGTTGGAATGACATCTGTACTTTGAACATTGATGTTGCTGTGAACTACTTCACAGCGTTTTTGATTGATGCTGCAACAAAATGCATCCCACAAACAAATGGACACCCTGGAAAACGATGTGTGCCATGGTGGAACGATGAATGCCGAAACGCGCGCAAACAGCAAAACAGAGCTTGGAGGCTGCTTCGTAACTCACCGACAGCCGAAAATCTTGAAACCTTCAAGAAAATAAAGTCTCAAGGCAGGAGAACGCGTCGGCAGGCCAGAAGAGAAAGCTGGCAGAAGTTTTTATCAGGGGTTAATTCATACACACAGGAGGCTAAAGTATGGAACATGGTCAGTAGGATAGCAGGAAAACAAGTACACGCACTTCCACTCGTAAACACTCAGGGTGATACCTTGGAAGATCAGGCAAACTTCCTCGGTGCACACTTCGAACAGGTATCCAGCTCGTACCACTATACTGACACTTTCCAAAAATACAGAACAAGAATAGAAAAGCAGAAACTTGAACACAAGTGCACTAGATCCGAGGCATATAACCAAGCTTTCAGTCTAGCTGAGCTGCAAATGTCTCTAAACTCCTGCAGTACTTCTGCCCCAGGTTCTGACCGTGTGATGTATGAAATGTTAAAAAACCTACCAAACGAAACCTGTAAAACCTTACTTTGTTTGTACAATGCTATTTGGTCTTCTGGCACTATTCCTACCTCCTGGAAAGAGGCTATTGTTATTCCCATTTTGAAAGAGGGCAAGGACCCTTCTTTACCCTCGAGTTATAGGCCTATAGCACTTACAAGCTGCTTGTGCAAAGTCTTCGAAAAAATGATAAACTGCCGACTTGTACATTTCCTTGAAACAAATAATTTGCTCGACCCATTTCAGTGCGGGTTTCGAGAAGGTAGATCCACCACAGACCACCTTGTTCGTATCGAGGCACAGATCAGAGACGCCTTCGTCCATAAACAATATTTTCTCTCTGTGTTCCTAGATATCGAAAAGGCGTATGATACAACATGGCGGTTCGGCATTCTAAGAGACCTGTCTCACCTTGGTGTGCGAGGAAGAATGTTTCATATAATCGAAAGTTACCTGTCAAGGCGGACATTCCGTGTCCGTCTGGGCAGTGTGCTTTCCCAAACATTTGTCCAGGAAACAGGCGTGCCACAAGGTGGCGTGCTTAGTTGCACACTTTTTATTATCAAAATGAACTCTTTGCACTTGTCCATTCCCCGCAATATGTTCTATTGTACATATGTCGACGACGTTCAGCTTGGCTTCAAGTCATGCAACTTGGCCATGTGTGAGCGGCAGGTTCAGCTGGGTTTAAATAAGATCTCCAAATGGGCAGATGAAAACGGATTTCGACTTAACCCACAAAAAAGCACGTGTGTTTTGTTCTCTCGAAAGAGAGGCATGCACTCGGAACCTGACATTCGACTGAACGGGCAACGTCTGTCCGTCAAAGCCGAGCATAAATTCTTAGGCCTAATCTTGGACAACAAGTTGACCTTCGTGCCGTACATCAAGTATCTAAAAACAAAATGTTTAAAAGCCATGAATGTTTTAAAAGTGTTGTCACGTACTACTTGGGGTAGTGATAGGCAATGCCTCATGAACCTCTATAGAAGCCTCATTCGCACCCGCTTAGATTATGGGGCCGTTGTCTATCATTCTGCTACTCAAAGTGCCTTGAAGATGCTGGACCCCGTGCACCATTTGGGCATCCGCCTTTCTACGGGTGCTTTTCGCACCAGCCCCGTAGAAAGCCTTTACGTTGAGTCAAATGAGTGGTCGCTTCATCTGCAAAGAACCTACATGTCCTTTGTTTATTTCCTTAAGGTGAAAGCAGACAAGAGGCACCCCTCATACTCTACTATTAATGACTTGTCGAGCTCCATTCTTTTTCAAAACAGGCCTTCAATGAGGCAGCCCTTCTCAGTTCGCCTGAAGGGTCTAGCTGAGGACACTGGAGTGTCACTCGAACACAATTTAATGGCTCCTGTAGCATACCCGCCACCGTGGCAGTGGCAGACTATAGATTGCGATGTGTCTTTTTTAGAAGTTACTAAACATGCGCCTATTGCCCATATTCGAACATACTTCTTGGAACTTCAACACAAATACACACG
Organism: Rhipicephalus microplus; assembly: GCF_043290135.1. Lineage (NCBI taxonomy): Eukaryota > Metazoa > Arthropoda > Arachnida > Ixodida > Ixodidae > Rhipicephalus > Rhipicephalus microplus. Next base: position 61,351,559 of record NC_134705.1, on the reverse strand, counting down.
TCCTGAGTTTTTTACAGATGCCTCTAAGTCTAACTCCTCTGTGTCCTACGCTGCTGTTGGCCCTTCCTTTTCGGATGCTGGCCCTCTACATCCAGACACAAGTATCTTCACGGCGGAAGCTTACGCGATACTTGTGGCAGCTAAACACATCAAACAATTACAAATACAAAAAGCAGTAATTTATACAGACTCCCTTAGTGTGGTAACGGCTCTGCACAGTCTTAAAAAACAAAAAAACCCTGTCCTCATCTCACTTTACTCTATTTTATGCACACTTTACACACACAACCAACATGTTGTAGTGTGCTGGGTGCCAGGGCATCGTGAGATTCAAGGCAACGTGATGGCGGATCAGCTTGCTGCATCCGTCCACGAGGGCACCGCCACTACACCCATATTAATCCCGGCCCTTGATCTTAAGCCGTCTCTCAAACTAAACCTCAGGGACTACTGGCAGAGCAAGTGGGATACACACACACAAAACAAACTACACATTATTAAGCCACACCTTGGTCATTGGCTGCCAGTATCAAAATCGCGTTATACAGAGGTAATACTAACGAGACTCAGGATAGGACACACATACGCAACACACACACATCTTTTGTCTAGTGACGATCCACCATTGTGCGACAAATGTGGTGAAACATTAACAGTCCTTCACATACTAATCCAGTGTAAACATTTAGAAACTCTAAGAAAACAACATTTTCCATTACTCTACCGACAACATATACCTTCACACCCTGCAATGTTTGTCGGTAGGGAACCACTTTTTAGTCATAAATCATTGTTAGCGTTTTTAAAAGAAATTCACAGCTTTCATGTCATATACCCGGGCATACCGTAGCATGACCTCTCCAGAGAGGTTTTTGCTGCGGTGGCTACACAAGAAAGCACATGCCTCACGGCCCTTGGACGCAAGGGCTTGAACGAGTGAGGCACTTGTGCTAATGCCATACATATCCACCATCGTCTTTTATTATCACCAACTTTTGTCATCTGTTCACACCACACACCTTCCACGGCATGGTCATGATTTTATTATTTGTATGTTTTTACCCGCCTTACTGCGAGGAATTTTATGGCCCTTATACAGCCACTTATCACAATCATTGTCCATATTTTTAGTAAGATGAACTGGCGCTCTTTGGCCGTGAATCGGCCCTTGCGCCATAAAACATCATCATCATCATCAACGTCTAATTCGTCGCGAAACCATTTGAAATAAAGTTTAGAACATGCCGCGGCGGCCCTCGAGCGGCGCGCGAGCGCTCAAAATACCCCAACTTGGCGTGATCGCAGTTTCTCGACCGCTCAACGGAGCGCCGCCATTTTGGTGTTGTTTTGTTTGTGAATTCTTGCTCTTTCTTTCCCCGCCACCTGCGTCACCGGCGGCAGCGCAGGAGAGGAGCAAGCCGCTCATGATTGGAGGGCTCGCGAGAGCTTTCAAGTTTCCCGCGGCTGAGGCGCGCAGCTGGGATTGGGCGAAGCGCGCGCTCCCCAAGGACGCGGGGGAGCCCGCGACTGCCATTGGCTGCTGCGCGCGATGACGTAGCGCTCTTGCGCATAATGCGGCCGATGCGGCCGCTCGTCTGCTGCTCCTCCGTCCGGCGTCTTTGTGTTCCGCTCGCTTCCGAGTATCGTTGCAGCCGTTCGCATACTCTCCACGTTTCAACTGTCTTCGAAACGATTTTCAACCGTCTTTACGAGACGATTTCAACCGTCTATACGAGACCGTTGTTGTGTTCGCTCACGATGCGCCCAACGAAAAAGAAGACGCTACAATCGTTCGGTGCAAGGAAGCGAGCTATGAAGCTTGTCCGCGCGGCGAGGCTCTCCGCTCGCACGTGCGCCGACGGTGATCGCGCCGACGGTACCTGTGGGGCAGCTTCTGCTTCATCTACGCAAGAGAGTGGTCGCATCGACGCGCCTAGCAACGGGGCTCCTGCTCCGCCGGTGCAAGAATTTGTCGTTACAAGTGCGCCTGGTGTCTCGTGCTCATCGACAGTGGCTTCCGCATCTTCTCTTTCATCGGCCTCGAGTGCGATGGCGTCGTCAACTGTGCATTTGCGAACAAGTTTCCTGACGTGCGAGGAGAAAGAGGTGGCGGATCAACAACGCGCTGCTGTGCAAAGAGAACTTGGCGCTATGCCAGCGACGGAGTGGAAATTTCAGGCAATGGAGCGCGATCATGAAGCTGCCACCGCTACAAGTGAAGGCGAAAAATTTTTCCTTGTGCAAATGGATGCCCTAGACGACCTGCTATCTCGAACCCCGTGCCACCGGTGCACCGCGATTGGGATGAAGGTACGAGGAGGCACCCAACTTGGACTTGCTGCAAAGCTTGAGCTAGTATGCTTGCATTGTGGAATAGTTTCAAGCTCATGGAGTTCATCTCGTCAGGATGACACAAAGGCTTTTGATGTGAATGTAAGAGCCATTATGGCAGCAAAACAAATAGGCAAGGGACAAACAGCTCTCAACGACTTTTGGGCAGCGATGAACGTGTCCCATCATGGCCTCCATCACAAGACCTTTCAGAAGCACCTGAAGAAATTCAGGGAACCGCAGACACAATGCATAGAAAATTTCTATGCAGAATCTGCTTCTGCTGTAAAAGCCACTTACAAAGAAATGGATCAATGTTTCACCAGGGATATAACAGTTTGTTATGATGGAACATGGCACAAGCGTGGGCACACATCCCATATTGGAGTCGGGGCAATTATCGAATACCATACGGGCCTTATCTTGGACGCCGTTGTTCTGTATAATCAGCGCCTTGGTTGCCAAGTAGGGCCAAAGCCTGGAGACGCAGACTATGCATGCTGGCTAGAGAATCATGTGTGCCAGAAAAACACCGACTCTAAATCAGGGAGAATGGAGGTTGAGGCAGCTATCATCCTCTTTTCACGCTCACTGTCGAAGCACAACCTCCGTTACACAACGCTCGTGTCTGATGGAGATAGTGCCACCTTCTCTGCCCTTGTACAAGAAAATGTTTATGGACTGGTCCCCATTTCAAAAGAGGAATGCCTGAACCACATTCAGAAGAGGATGGGGACTGCACTTCGCAACCTTGTGCAGAAAAGCGACAAGGCTTTGGGAGGGAAGGGCAGGCTGACAAAGGCCCTCATCGACAAGTTCACAGATTATTATGGCTGGGCCCTACGGAACAATTCCGATGATGTAGCTGCAATGCGGCGGGCAGTGATGACATCGTACCACCATGTGACGTCGACGGATGAGGAGCCGCACCACGACTTGTGCCCAGAGGGTGCAGACTCCTGGTGTCGTCACAATGCCAGCAAGATTACCGGTGTTCCACCTCCGAAGCATTCGTACAAGCTGCCACGCTATGTTGCAGATGCACTTCTACCCATTTATGAGAGGCTCTCACAGGCTTCTCTTCTGCAACGCTGCCTGGGAGCAAAGACGCAGAATGCATCAGAGTCCTTTCACTCTGTGCTGTGGTCCCTCATGCCCAAAGAGCAGCATGCGTCACTGATTGCTGTGGAGACAGCACTGCATGATGCAGTGCTAAGATACAATGCTGGCTGCTACAGGGCCACCCAAGAGCTAGCTTCATCAGTGGGGCTAACACCTGGCCACCTGGCCATTCAACGGGCAGCCGAGAAAGATTCTCTGCGCTTGAAAAAGGCTAAGAAGCGATCCCTAGAGAAGATGGAAAGGCGGCAAAGAAAGAGAGTGCCAAAGGACAGCTCCAGTTACGCTGCAGGTTCATTTTAGAACTGCCTATGTGCTCAAAACTTTCAAACGTCGTTTTCTCAAAATGACTTTTTTGGCTAGTGAGGCTGCTTATTCCAGCCATATCTCTGGAACCACTCATTGGATTTCCATAAATCTTTTTTTATTATGTACATGAATAAATTTCTGAGGGGGTGACAAGCCCATTTTTTCAATATATGTGTTATTTACTCTTTAATCAAAATTTGATTGATAATATCCTAATCACGAACACAAAGTTTGATGGTCTGCTAAAACTTTTCAGCAAGGAAATTCAAAAAAAGGGCTCTGTTACCCCCTGGAGTATCAATCTGGGAATCATCATAGTTAATTTCACAGTTCCAGCACCTTTTGAAAGTTCTCCAGGCCTGGAATAAGAGAACCATGTGCACTACCCTGATATTCTGCTGTAACTTGAAAACCAGTGAACATAACTTGATGAAATTTTGTAGTTCTTCTAATGCTTTTGCTATAAGTCTATCCTGAAAATTTCATTAAGATATCTCAATAAACAAAAAAGTTGGTATCCGATGGTAGCCTCCCTCCTTAAAGAATGCCGACGTCTCGAACAAGCTAAAGCCCGCCGTGTAGCCCAAAACATCGTGCGCCTTCCGAACACAGCGGCCACCTCTTCGTGTGACGACGCCTTCCACCAGGCCCCTCCATGTGACAGCCTCACACGCATCATTCGTCGAGAGGTCGAGGCAGCATAACCGGTAGCCACGCCACGACTCGACGCCTACGCCTTCCCCGACCACGATTTCTTCGATACAAGCCGTCGTTCGTCAGGAGCTATCGAATGTCGGCCTACATCCTGTACCTGCCGTATACTCTGCTGCGCCTTCTTTTCGTCCCCCTTCTGCTCCTCGCATACAACGCAATCCGTCCGAATGGCGCACCCTTGATGACAGGCCCATATGTTTCAACTGTCGACGCGTTGGTCATATCGCACGTCACTGCCGCAGCCGCTGGGCTCCACCGTCCCATTATGCACCTCAGTATTACACCACTTCTGCTCGCGAATCGTTCCCATCACTTTCTCCATCAACGCCGACCACATTTTCCGCTCCTACAGCACCTCTGAGCAGACCTCGCTACGACCGGTCACCATCCCCTGCTCGTCGTCAGTCCCGGTCGCCCCCACAACGCCGTGCTGCCTCCCCGACCTATTCGCAGCATCTCCGACCGGAAAACTAGGCCGTGCAGCTTCTGGAGGTGGAGCTGCGTTGACGACCTTCGTAAGAATCCTCGATTAACGTTAACAACGAACCGGAACCTTTCGGACGTTACTATCGACAATGTTCGTGTCAGTGCGTTGATAGATAGTGGCGCGCATGTGTCCATTATGAGTGCTAACCTTCTCCGCCGACTTAGAAAAGTTGTCACGCCCGCCCTCAACCGAGCTGTACGAGTCGCCGATGGAGGAACTGCCGCAATTCTTGGCATGTGCTCCGCGCGAGTGTCTATTGGGGAGAGAAGCACTGTCGTTCTTTTCGCCGTTATCGAACATTGCCCTCATGAACTCATTCTCGGTATGGATTTTCTAGCCACGCACTCTGCCCTCATAGACTGTTCAGCTGGCTCTCTCCATCTCGATTTACCCCTCTTTTCCGACCCACCTAGCCCACCGCAAACCAGCCTCTGCTGCATTGATTTCACGCGCCTCCCTCCTAACTCCGTCACACATGTCGACTTATCCTCCACGCCGCCAGTACCTGATGGTGATTACATGGTGGCCCCGATTCCTGCAGTGATGCTTACGCATGGGGTTGCTGTGCCGCATATGGTTCTGACGATTAAGAGAAACCGCACCTTCCTTCCACTGGTCAACTTTTCACTCACCACCCAAGTTTTGCCACAGGGTATCTCCCTGGCCAAAATTACTGCTCTCCAAGATGACCATGTCGAGCCCTTCAGAGTTGACGATTGCTGCAGCTCAGTCAGTGGTTCCACTCCATCACGTTCTTGGGGTGCCGACATTGAGCGAATGGTGTCATCGGACCTCACGTCTGAGCAAGCTTCAGCGCTTTGCCACGTTCTTGAGGGCTATCGTAGCATTTTCGACTTTGCCAGCAACTCTTTGGGCCAAACGACCATTGTCACCCATCGCATAAATACTGGCCATGCAACCCCCATTCGCCGACACCCCTACCGTGTGTCGGCGTCGGAGCGTGCAATATTACAACACCAAGTCGACAAAATGCTTGCGAAAAACATTATCGAGCCTTCATGCAGCCCCTGGGCTTCTCCAGTCGTCCTTGTTAAAAAGAAAGATGGAACATGGCGCTTTTGTGTCGATTACCGTCACCTTAACAAAATTACCAAAAAAGACCTTTATCCTTTACCTCGCATCGACGACGCCCTCGACTGCCTGTACGGTGCCACCTATTTTTCAACTATTGACCTTCGGTCAGGGTACTGGCAGATAGCCGTCGACGAGATGGACCGCGAGAAGACCGCATTCATCACTCCTGATGGTCTTTATCAGTTTAAGGTGATGCCCTTTGGACTCTGCAATCCACCAGCCACATTTGAAAGAATGATGGACTCATTGCTCCAAGGGTTGAAATGGTCCACCTGCTTGTGTTACCTTGACGATGTTATTGTCTTTTCGCCCACATTCGACTCGCATCTTGATCGTTTGTCAGCTATTTTGGACGTTTTTCGTCGAGCCGGACTCCAGCTTAACGCCTCCAAGTGCCACTTCGCTCGTCGCCAAATTTCCGTGCTCGGTCACCTTGTCGATGCCCAAGGCGTGCGTCCAGACCCAGAGAAAATTCGTGCAGTCACGAACTTTCCCGTTCCGAGGACCATAAAGGATGTCCGCAGTTTTGTGGGGTTGTGCTCATATTTCAGACGCTTTGTTAAGGACTTTGCGACCATTGCACGCCCACTCACAGACCTCTTGAAGAAAGACACCTCATTTACCTGGGGCCATGATCAAGCGTCATCGTTTTCGCAACTTACAACACTGCTTACAACGCCACCAATCTTAGCTCACTTTGATCCATTAGCCCCAACCGAGGTTCACACGGACGCCAGTGGACACGGCATAGGAGCTGTGCTATTGCAGCAACAACGCGGACACGACCGTGTTATAGCCTACGCAAGTCGACTGCTATCTCCAGCCGAGCGCAACTATTCCATCACGGAGCGCGAGTGCCTCGCCCTTGTATGGGCAGTCGCCAAGTTTCGCCCATACCTGTACGGGCGCTCATTCCGTGTTGTCACGGATCATCACGCGCTCTGCTGGCTAGCCTCCCTGAAGGACCCCACGGGACGTCTCGCTCGTTGGGCTCTACGCCTTCAAGAGTACACGTTCTCTGTAATGTACAAAACAGGGCGATTACATCACGATGCGGATTGTTTATCCCGCTACCCTGTTGACGAAGCAACCGATACCGACGCTATCACGGACGTTTTTTCCGTGTCGCAGCTGTTAAACATTGGCGAAGAGCAACGTCGGGATGCTTCTTTACGAGCCATCATTGACAAACTGGAGTCAACGCCACGCGACCCGTCCCTACGAATGTTTTTGGTGAAAGACGGGATCCTATATCGCCGAAACCTTGATTCCTTCGGATCAGACTTACTTCCTGTCATCCCAGCGCACCTGCATTCCTCTGTCCTGCGTCAACTCCATGACGCTCCCATAACGGGCCATTTGGGCGTTTCTCGCACCTACGATCGAGTACGACGTCGGTTTTTTTGGCCTGAACTTGCCCGCTCTGTTCGACGCTATGTCGCCGCTTGTGAGCCCTGTCAGCGTCGCAAAACGCCGTCTGCCCTCCCAGCCGGCTACCTTCAGCCGATCGACGTTCCCAACGAGCCTTTCTTTTGAGTTGGTCTCGACCTGTTGGGCTCTTTTCCACTCTCCACAGCCGGAAATAAATGGATTGCTGTTGCCACGGACTACGCGACGCGGTACGCAATCACACGAGCACTCCCGACCAGCTGCGCTACCGACGTTGCGGACTTTCTGCTGTACGACATAATATTAGTGCACGGTGCTCCCCGTCAACTTCTCACCGACCGTGGCCGCACGTTCTTATCAGCTGTCGTTCATGAAATCCTGAGGTCTTGCCATACCAAGCACAAATTTACTACGTCGTACCATCCCCAGTCAAATGGCCTCACGGAGCGCCTTAACAGGACCCTAACCGATATGCTTGCCAAATACGTTGCGCCAGACCACCATGATTGGGACATTCATTTGCCGTATGTGACGTTCGCCTACAATTCATCTCGTCACAACACTGCCGGATATTCGCCCTTCTATCTACTATATGGCCGGGAGCCAACTTTACCTTTAGACACGTTACTACCTGCGGCCACTGAATATGCTGGGGAAGCCATTGCCCGCGCCGACCACGCGCGCCAAGTCGCCCGTAACCGTCTACAGGCTTCACAGGCGTGCCAACAACAGCTCTACAATTCTCACAATAGGGACGTGCACTTTTCTCCGGGTTCTCTCGTGCTCCTCTGGTCACCTACTCGGCGTGTGGGTTTGTCAGAAAAACTGTTGTCGCCCTACACTGGACCATTCCGTATCGTTCGCCAAGTGACAGACGTCACGTACGAGATTGTTCCAACTGATCCAACAAAGTCATCGTCAGCTCCGAGCGACATTGTTCACGTGGCTCGGCTAAAGCCCTATTACCCCCCTTCGACATCATCTGCGTAAATTTAGCACCGAGACGGTGCTTCTACCGCCGGGGGTTATGATACAAAACAGCCGCTAAACACGGCTGCATGAAAGAGGAGGACGAAGTCAGTTTTCGTTGGATGCTGGTCTGGCGCCATCTTACTCGTCGAATTCTGTGCGCTCTAAATAGATCATTAAACAAGTTACTCGTAACAATATCACATAGCCGTGTCAGCCCAATGACTGTTTTCATCAAAATCATGAAACGGTAATATTCTGACAGCTTAATCGTATGTTAGCCAGCGCCTCTTTCTTTGTCCGTCATTTTAACTATAAGCATTATTAGGGAGTGCCATGTCCAATGCTGACGTAGTCACCGCTTTACGATGCTAACATGATATGGAAGATTTTATGTGAAAGTGCCACCAGGGCGAGAAGCACAATGCATCAAGTGCTGCACCATCCTGGAGATGCCAATGGGGACTACTACTACTACAGTATGTATAACCTTGTTACAATGGATCTGCTCACAACTGACATTCGGAAACTACATACCGATTTGTGGCATTATGTTGATCTTCTTATCTCTACCATTGATCAAGATTTGTTTACAACGGATTCGGGTATAACAAACATTCGGGTATAATTGACCGAAATAAGAGGCCAGAAAAGTAGCCAGCACTCTTTTACAGCGGACTTTTCACATCGCTTGGCATACTTCCAGGAAGGGAGCATTGTGCCTGCGGTGTCAACTCAGGTGGCAGGGTGGCAGCCATTTTGAGACGGCCGTGCTTGGCTTGCATCGATCTGGCTAGCGAGGCTTACTACGGCTAATGGCTAATGCATTGTACAAAAATCGATAATTCTTTATGATGGTAGTGTTATCAAAGCAAAAAACAGTCTACTTATCGACTCCAAAAAAAACATTAAAGAGATACTTCCTTAGCAATTGCATACTTTTGCCAAAGTAAAAAAAAAAACAAAGTTGATAGAAAGCGCTCGCTTGGTAGCGGCCCCTCTCGGAATAGAAATTATGGTCGGCATAGCGCTGACGGGGGGTGCATTGATTCATTGTGTGCGTGATCACGATGTGATGGAGCCTATGGAGCCGAGCACATCAGCCAATGACGCGCGTTGTAAGCCACTGCAAGCGACGAAGCATAAGCAGATATCTCTAAAAGTCAAGCTTGATATCACTGAGCAAGCTGAGAAGGGGAAAAAGCAGGTGGACGTCGTCATAGCGTACGTCTTGTCGAAGCAGACAGTCAACACAATTGTCAACGCCAAAGGGATGATCTTGTCGAAGAAAGTATCAGGTGACTTACAACCCAAGAGGTTTCGGTTCAGTGAAGCTTCATAGTCTGGCATCGAAGAGGCCTGCTGATGTGGCTTCGTGACGCCCGTTCGCGAAATATCCGTGAGAACAGACTGCTGCTACGAAAACGTGCGGAGCAACTTGCATTTGTCTTTAATCAAAAACAGTTTCAATGCAATGAAGGTTAGCTCAACCGTTTTAAATCGAGGCACGGAATCGCCTTTAAGTGTCTATTCGGAGAGTCGGCAAGCGTCGACGACACTGTTGTTGCCGACTGGAAGTCCGATCTTCTTCCCGCTCACCTCGAAGGCTATGCATTGCAGGATGTGTTCGACACCGATGAGAGCGCTTTTTTTATAAGTTAAAGCCAAGAAAGACTTTTTTGTTTTGCCAAAGCCGCTTGCCACAGCGGCAAGAAGTCCAAGAAGCGCGTTAGCGTTCTCTTTTGCTGCAATATAAATGGGAGCGAAAAGACCAAACTCTTGGTTATAGGCAAGTCGAAAAGACCACGGTGCATGCGCAGCATGCACATTCCTATGGACTGGGATTCGAACAAAAGTGCCTGGACGACAAAGGACATTTTCAACAGATGGTTGCTCGACTTTGACATCAATATGCCCCAACAAAACAAGAATGTGTTACTTTTCCTTGACAATTGCTCGAGCCACATGCACCTTCTCCAGCTACATGCAACTAAGGTCGCTTACTTCCCACCTAACACAACGTCAAAGGCACAGCCTATTGATCAAGGCGTTGTGCACTCATAAAGCCAAGGTACCGCTGAGAGAGAGAAAGAGAGGAAGCATGAGAATGCCCTTCTACGACAGTGCACGATAAAGGCCATACGTAGAGCCTTACTGCTAATTAAGGTAACTACTGCTTATGGAATAAGTGAGAGTACGAATCGACGGGTACTACGAAAAACCCAAGTGTAAAATGGGGGAATTATACTGCAGAAGCACATAAGGTTCCCGGTCAACTGAAAGCCTAGCTTATGACAGACAATAGAGTATAATGACAAAATATACATTTTTTTTGCATATGAGTATAGGCATGCGTAGTATGGTATGTGCGCCTCTGAGCAAGAGTATTTTCGCCACGTTGATTTTCTACTTAGCATGCGAGCTTGTTACAACGCCACAGTTTATAAGGGCTCAAGACAAGTTTTTTTTTAAAACAACTATGCTTTATCATGCAGGTATAACTAAAAATATACCCGGACTGTTCGCTCCAGTGGGCGCATATCAGTGACCGTGTCGGGCACTGATATGCCAAGGACTAGAATTACCAATTACCAAGGACTAGAACCACTACACAAGGTTAGAGGGCGAATGACGGCAGCCTACTACATGGACGTATTAGAAACAGTCCTTTTGCCCTACCTCCTTGACGGTTTCTTTCCAGGCGGACTGTGTCACTTGCAACAGGATGGGGCACCTATTCACACGGCAAAAAAAATTTGAGAGCTTCTTGACAGCTTTGGAATAATTACCGCGGACTGGCCTTCTAGAAGCCCTGACCTCAACATAATCGAAAATGTGTGGGGTCCAATGAAAAGAAACCTCGCCAAACAGCCTGGGCTTGCGACATGCAACGCGGACGATCTGTGGTGCGCTATTGAAACGAAGTGGGTCCGACTGAGAAATGATTCCCCTCTTGTGGACCATCTCTACGAATCTCTTTCTCAGAGAATTGAGAGCTTGCGGTGGTCTGGTGGAGCTGCAATGCGCTATTAGTTGTATGTACAATCACTTGCAGTCCCAGCTAATGAACTACGACAAGATTTCTGCAGCGGCTAAGTTACTGCTCAAACTTAAACTGTCAGCAATGAATGTTCGCTCACGAAACACACAAGGAAATAATACCGCATGCGTGGCTTCATATTACATATGACACCTTTATTGATATACTTATATGAGTTACTTGTAATAAACATCCAAAGGCAAGGGTACGCTCACAACGTTTTCATGTATGCGCAATCGAAACCCACATTTAGTCACAATCAACGGGCCGTTGGTGAAACGTGGTAAACAAAAGAATGATGAAATTCAATCATAAGACACGGAAATAAATACATTGAGCTATGAAAAGTTCACAGGGTTATGCGCAATATTCTTTGTCAGGCGCATTGTCGGTATGATACAGCACTGCGAACCGCGAATAAGAGCGCAGTATAAAACACGCTGACCTGGTGGTTGCACTCTCTCTCTTTTTTTAAGGCGCAAGACGGTTGGCAGCACTTCTCACGGCGAATTCATTTATTGCGGCCGTGGCAATAACAAAGAAGGAAATTACATGGCGAGAGCACCGGTTACACTGCGCATGCTCAGAGGTGCTCAGTTTTCAACTGTGCATGTCGCTCGTGCCAATCCGCGCGCGACGCTCCGTCGTTATAGACAGCCAAGTTGAGCACTGTACATTGTTATAGATAAGAGGGGAAATTTCACTGCAGGAATTGCTCAGTGACCTTGGATAGGCATAAAATGTTTTGGGCACACGCTGTTTTGTGTAAGTGGTGTGAAGCGGGAGGTAGCCCGATTTTCTCAACTGTGCACAAAGGCTAGGGCTACATAGTTGGCAGCTACAAGAAAAGCCCAAAAACTCAGGCGTGCATGTGCGCACGAGGAGGGCTCGTGCAAAGTCATCCTTATACATGGACGACATTATTGAAAGGGGGGAGAAGCCTGATGGGGGAGGGGCACTGCAACGAACCTTCGCTCTCCCCTGAAGGGAAACCTTGTGCATGCTTATGAGCATGTCTTATACAAGTACAAAGTGAAATGCAGCTGGATGTCCTTGAAGTTGTGCAAGATGTTCCCACGTGTTCGTATAGCGAGCGTTAAGTAATGCCTAGGTTGCTTTAAGGTTCGCAGGCCAATCACTGTGGAGCTTTCAGGGTGTGATGGGGCTTATAATCTCACTGCGGCTTAATGGAAGCTGATGACTGCTGCTGTGAAGATGCCTGATCCACTTGCCCAAGCCATGACAGAGCTATCTAGGGTCAAGTATCCCACTTGCCTCTAGTCATTCTGTTGCTGGAGTACACTAGCATCGTACTACCTCAATGCACAGCTCAGTTAGATGAGTGATTGTCTATCTCTGTAACCCTGGCACGTAGCATCAGGACAAGTCCTGGTGTAAGAGATCAGAAAATACTGTAGTGATGTTGCTGGATCAAACATTAAAGGATGCCTGTTACACTGCAAGGGCCAAGTTGAAATAGGCCTGCACTCTTCTCTCGAAAGCAGCAGGGGTAACGCTCGAAGTTGTACACCCGGAACTATCAATTGAAGTAGTGCTAGTTTAGATAGCTCCCAAGATGCTTTAGTGTGGAGTGCCTTTGCCAGCTTTGCTTTAGATGGCCCTACGAAGTCTAGTCCTTCCATCAAAGATGATCTTAAAGGCTATCTGAGATCTCCCTTCCTTCCTCGCTGTGAGAATCCACTCAAATGGTGGACGAGCACAGACACCCACCTTCACCTATCCCTTGTTAAGATAGCCTGCAGGTCAGAGCTCGCGATCAAACAACAAGTGAAAAGTTGTTGTCTTAAGGGGGGACGCGGCTTTTGAAAACCGAAAAATCGCGAAAAAGTCGATTTTTGGCAAACCACATATTCGGGCAGTATGTGTCATAAACTACCTTTTCTGTAAATATCAACGTCTAATTCGTCGCGAAACCATTTGAAATAAAGTTTAGAACATGCCGCGGCGGCCCTCGAGCGGCGTGCGAGCGCTCAAAATACACCAACTTGGCGTGATCGCAGTTTCTCGACCGCTCGACGGAGCGCCGCCATTTTGGTGTTGTTTTGTTTGTGAATTCTTGCTCTTTCTTTCCCCGCCACCTGCGTCGCCGGCGGCAGCGCAGGAGAGGAGCAAGCCGCTCATGATTGGAGGGCTCGCGAGAGCTTTCAAGTTTCCCGCGGCTGAGGCGCGCAGCTGGGATTGGGCGAAGCGCGCGCTCCCCAAGGACGCGGGGGAGCCCGCGACTGCCATTGGCTGCTGCGCGCGATGACGTAGCGCTCTTGCGCATAATGCGGCCGATGCGGCCGCTCGTCTGCTGCTCCTCCGTCCGGCGTCTTTGTGTTCCGCTCGCTTCCGTGTATCGTTGCAGCCGTTCGCATACTCTCCACGTTTCAAGTGTCTTCGAAACGATTTTCAACCGTCTATGCGAGACCGTTGTTGTGTTCGCTCACGATGCGCCCAACGAAAAAGAAGACGCTACAATCGTTCGGTGCAAGGAAGCGAGCTATGAAGCTTGTCCGTGCGGCGAGGCTCTCCGCTCGCACGTGCGCCGACGGTGATCGCGCCGACGGTACCTGTGGGGCAGCTTCTGCTTCATCTACGCAAGAGAGTGGTCGCATCGACGCGCCTAGCAACAGGACTCCTGCTCCGCCGGTGCAAGAATTTGTCGTTACAAGTGCGCCTGGTGTCTCGTGCTCATCGACAGTGGCTTCCGCATCTTCTCTTTCATCGGCCTCGAGTGCGATCGCGTCGTCAACTGTGCATTTGCGAACAAGTTTCCTGACGTGCGAGGAGAAAGAGGCGGCGGATTAACAACGTGCTGCTGTGCAAAGAGAACTTGGCGCTATGCCAGCGACGGAGCGGAAATTTCAGGCAATGGAGCGCGATCATGAAGCTGCCACCACTACAAGTGAAGGCGAAAAATTTTTCCTTGTTCAAATGGATGCCCTAGACGACCTGCTATCTCGGACCCTGTGCCACCGGTGCACCGCGATTGGGATGAAGGTACGAGGAGGCACCCAACTTGGACTTGCTGCAAAGCTTGAGCTAGTATGCTTGCATTGTGGAGTAGTTTCAAGCTCATGGAGTTCATCTCGTCAGGATGACACAAAGGCCTTTGATGTGAATGTAAGAGCCATTATGGCAACAAAACAAATAGGCAAGGGACAAACAGCTCTCAACGACTTTTGGGCAGCGATGAACGTGTCCCATCGTGGCCTTCATCACAAGACCTTTCAGAAGCACCTGAAGAAATTCAGGGAACCGCAGACACAATGCATAGAAAATTTCTATGCAGAATCTGCTTCTGCTGTAAAAGCCACTTACAAAGAAATAAATCAATATTTCACCAGGGATATAACAGTTTGTTATGATGGAACATGGCACAAGCGTGGGCACACATCCCATATTGGAGTCGGGGCAATTATCGAATACCATACGGGCCTTATCTTGGACGCCGTTGTTCTGTCTAATCAGTGCCTTGGTTGCCAAGTAGGGCCAAAGCCTGGAGACGCAGACTATGCATGCTGGCTGGAGAATCATGTGTGCCAGAAAAACACCGACTTTAAATCGGGGAGAATGGAGGTTGAGGCAGCTATCATCCTCTTTTCACGCTCACTGTCGAAGCACAACCTCCGTTACACAACGCTCGTGTCTGATGGAGATAGTGCCACCTTCTCTGCCCTTGTACAAGAAAATGTTTATGGACTGGTCCCCATTTCAAAAGAGGAATGCCTGAACCACGTTCAGAAGAGGATGGGGACTGCACTTCGCAACCTTGTGCAGAAAAGTGACAAGGCTTTGGGAGGGAAGGGCAGGCTGACAAAGGCCCTCATCGACAAGTTGACAGATTATTATGGCTGGGCCCTACGGAACAATTCCGATGATGTGGCTGCAATGCGGCGGGCAGTGATGGCATCGTACCACCATGTGACGTCGACGAATGAGGAGCCGCACCACGACTTGTGCCCAGAGGGTGCAGACTCCTGGTGTCGTCACAATGCCAGCAAGATTACCGGTGTTCCACCTACGAAGCATTCGTACAAGCTGCCACGCTATGTTGCAGATGCACTTCTACCCATTTATGAGAGGCTCTCACAGGCTTCTCTTCTGCAACGCTGCCTGGGAGCAAAGACGCAGAATGCATCAGAGTCCTTTCACTCTGTGCTGTGGTCCCTCATGCCCAAAGAGCAGCATGCGTCACTGATTGCTGTGGAGACAGCACTGCATGATGCAGTGCTAAGATACAATGCTGGCTGCTACAGGGCCACCCAAGAGCTAGCTTCATCAGTGGGGCTAACACCTGGCCACCTGGCCATTCAACGGGCAGCCGAGAAAGATTCTCTGCGCTTGAAAAAGGCTAAGAAGCGATCCCTAGAGAAGATGGAAAGGTGGCAAAGAAAGAGAGTGCCAAAGGACACCTCCAGTTACGCTACAGGTTCATTTTAGAACTGCCTATGTGCTCAAAACTTTCAAATGTCGTTTTCTCAAAATGACTTTTTTGGCTAGTGAGGCTGCTTATTCCAGCCATATCTCTGGAACCACTCATTGGATTTCCATAAGTCTTTTTTTATTATGTACATGAATAAATTTCTGAGGGGGTGACAAGCCCATTTTTTCAATATATTGTTTGTGTTATTTATTATATTTAATCAAAATTTGATTGATAATATCCTAATCACGAACACAAAGTTTGATGGTCTGCTAAAACTTTTCAGCAAGGAAATTCAAAAAAAGGGCTCTGTTACCCCCTGGAGTATCAATCTGGGAATCATCATAGTTAATTTCACAGTTCCAGCACCTTTTGAAAGTTCTCCAGGCCTGGAATAAGAGAACCATGTGCACTATCCTGATATTCTGCTGTAACTTGAAAACCAGTGAACATAACTTGATGAAATTTTGTAGTTCTTCTAATGCTTTTGCTATAAGTCTATCCTGAAAATTTCATTAAGATATCTCAATAAACAAAAAAGTTGGTATCCGATGGTAGCCTCCCCCCTTAAGCGGGTGCCATTGTAACCTGCAGAAGAGACCACATTCTTCTCCACATGTCGAAGAACTAGTTTTTTTGCACAAAAACTTTTTGACTCATTGTATTTTTGGGAAGGGACACATTTAATTTGGGAGTGCCTAAACTATCTTTTTTTTAATTTTTCATCAGAAACACATGCTTTCAAAGGAGTTTCTAAATAATTTAAAAGAAATAAGCAACTTATGTGACTTTATGGCTGTGCCTTGCTGCAGTTTTTTCTTCTGTGATGTAGCTTAGAAATAGAGGATCTTCTCCAATATTTTCTAATCTTCAAGTCCTTATGCCTCACTTGTTACTTGAAATATGTTTTCAAAGGACTTTCTGTGATGTTCTTTCTATGCGTGTGTTCTGTATTATCTCAGAGTAATTCTGTAGAAAGGAGCACCTTCATTTACCCCTAGTGCTTTCTTGCATTATTCAATATATGTTGCCAAAAGATTCTTTGTGACATCTTTTATATTGTTAGGGGGTTAGAGACTTCTGTACAAAATGCGTTTACAGAGGAAAACCCACAGGCAAGAGTCACAATGGCTGGTTGGCACCCTCGTGCGCTTATCAGCTGCTTGAGTTCTTCCTTTTCCTTTACTTCATCTCCATGACAGGACCCCCGGGGTTTGGAGTACCGTCGCGGCGTGAGTCCAGAGAAGTGCGAGAGAAGTAAGGTTTCATGCGCGAAACATGGACAATGTCGGCAAGTGACGAACTTGATGTATTGTAGTGCAATGGTGCTATCTCGTAGTTGACGTCACTAACTTGATGTAAGACTAGGTAGGGTCCTGCGTGTCGGGACAAGAGTTTTTCGTAGAGATCTACACGTCGACTTGGTGACCAAAGGAGCAGGCGGTCACCTGGGGCAAAGGTTATGTTGCGATGCCGGTGGTCGTAGTGGGCTTTTTGCATATCCAGTAACCTGGTGAGACGAGACTAAGCGGCTTGACGAGCCATGTGAGCCCGGTCAATGGCTTCGCGAGCGTACTCGGAAGCAGATGGCTTGAAAAGCAAGGTGGTTTCAAATGGCAATATGGGGTCGCGACCGTACAAAAGATAAGAAGGTGAGAATCCTGTGGTGTCATGTCGAGAGGAATTATATGCGAAAGTCACATAGGCCAACGTGGTGTCCCAGTCACGATGATCTTCGGAGGCGTACATCGAAAGCATCTCTGTGAGCACGCGTTTGAGGCGTTCAGTTAGGCCATTAGTTTGCGAGTGGTAGGTGGTAGAGAGCTTATGCACTGCGGCACACGATCGAAGGAGGTCGTCGACAACTCTGGACAAGAAAGAGCGGCCAGATTTGTCCTACAAATGGCCAGATTTGTAGCTGATGCTAAACGAAAATTTCTGGAGCCTCAGAGCTCAGCGACCCAGACGTCCAGTTGGATCCTTTAGAGAAGTCAGCCAGCAGAGGGCATGGTGGTCTGTAACGACGGGGAATATGTGACCATATAAATATGGCCGGAACTTGGCGACGGCCCAAACTAAAGCTTAACACTTTCTCTCGGTGATGGGACAATTCCTCTCAGGAGGAGAAAACAGGCCACTGGCGTAAGCTATCACGCACTATCTGCCGTGGTGCGACTGAGCGAGAACTGTGCTGATACCGTGGCTACTGGCGTCGGTGTAAACTTCTGTGGCAGCAGAAGGATTAGAGTGGGCAAGTATGGGCGGCGTAGTTATGTAGCCGATGAGAGCGGTGAACGATTGAGCCTGCTCAGGGCCCCATGACAATGTGGTATCTTTCTTCAGCAGATCTGTGAGTGGCCTGGCCAGGTCGGCGAAGTTTTTCACGAAACGACAAAAGTATGAACATAAGCTGATGAAGCTCTGGACATCCGATGTATAACGGGGCACCGGAAAGTTACGGACGGCGCGGATCTTTTTGGGATCTGTTTGGACGCCATCGGCGTTCACAAGATGGCCCAGAATGGCAAGCTGACGGCGGCCAAATTGACATTTCTTGGAATTGAGTTGTAGCCCAGCTGTTATTCTGAAGACTGCGAGAATTGCAGCAAGACGGGTCAGGTGACTATCAAAGGTAGATGAAAGGCTATCACATCGTCTAGGTAAAAAAGACAAGACCACTTATAACCACGCAGGAGAGAGTCCATCATTTGTTCGAATGTGGCAGGGGCGTTACATAGTCCAAAAGGCATGACTTTAAACTCGTGTAAACCATCTAGTGTAATGAAGGCTGTCTTCTCGCGGTCCATTTCATCGACAGAAATCTGCCAGTAGCTACCAAAGATTAACAGACGAGAAGTATGTAGCGCCGTGCAGGCAGTCCAACGCGTCATTGATGCGTGGTAGAAGGTATACGTCTTTTTGCGTGATCTTGTTGAGGTGGCGATAGTCAACGCAGAAGTGCCAGGTACCGTCCTTTTTCTTCACAAGGACGACAGGGGAGGCCCTAGGACTGCTTAATGGTTCTATGACACCTTTGTTCAGCATTTTTTTCAACTTCCGCTTGGATAACTCTGCGCTCAGTGTGGGAGACACGATAGGGGCGTCGGCGAATAGGACTGGCGTCACCAGAGTTTTATACGGTGCTGAACGATGGATGTTTGCCCTAGAGGTCTGTCGTCGAAATCAAAAAATTTTGGTGTATGATGCGAGAAGGCGATGGATGTCGTATGGCTTGCGCAGGATTGAAGTCGGGTGCAATCATCTTCAAGAAACGATTTAGCAGAGAATAGGTGCTGTTAGCTACAGAACACTGAAGTAAATCCATCTCGGTTGTGAGAGCCGCTATTTCGAATTCGTCAGCATTAGATACGCTGGCGAAGAACATGCCACGAAGAAGCACTTCAGGGCACAAACTGAAATTGAGAAGTGGGAGCGAGGTACAGTTGTCAGTGACAGTCACAAGCGTATGGGGAATGGCAATGTTGCTGCTCAAAAGGGCAACGGCGAGAGGAGGGAGTACATATTGACTATCGGGAACCTGTGGCTGTACGGTCAAAACGACGTAGGTGGCTGCCTGAGGCGCCAGTCGTACATGCTGAAGAGAGCACAGGCGCGGCGGGGCAGTGTGGGGTTCAGTAACTATCTGAGGCAGCTCTAGCTGAAGGACGCTGGTAGCACAATCGATAAGAGCAGAATTATTCGACAAGAAGTCCAGGCCTCGGATAACATCAGAAGGGCAGTGGTCAATCACGGCTAAAATTACAGAAGTAGTGTGGTCCTTTATACTTAAGCGGGCAGTGCAGAGACCAAAAACTATAGGCGTGCCAGCATTGGCCACACGGAGCATTTGTGCAGCTGCTGGTGTCATAACTTTCTTTAAACGTGTGCTTAGGCTTGAACTCATGACCGAAATGCTTGCGCCGGTGTCTACAAATGCTTGTACAGGTACGCCGTCTACTTCAACGGTTATTACATTTCTTGTGGTGGCAATGGAGAGAGAATTTGCTGCGGAAGTCGTCAATGCAGCACCACCTCCGGGGGCTGCATTTTTCAGTTTTCCGGGACGATGCGGCCAGAAGCCTTAGGGAACAAGAAGCGCCGTGGCTGCGGTGAGCGGGACGTTGGGCGACGTATTTGCGGCGAACGAGACTGTTGCCCACGTGGTGAAGGCGAGCGGCTATACCAAGTGTTTCGAGAATGGTCGACATTGAACTCTTGGGCAGGTGAAAACGTGCGGGTGGTACCGTCGAAATGGGTCATAATGTTCGTTGCATGAGGTGCCCAGGACCATGTGTTGCGGCAGTAACAAGCTTCATCCTTCAACAAGCTTCATCCTTCAACAAGCTTCATGTTTCAACTGCCACCGTCCGACGCGGTGGCAGTTGAAACATATAGGGCGGTCATCTGCAGGTCGCCACTCAGCAGGGTTGCGAGTACGTGGAGAAAACTGTCGGTCGTAGGAGGGAGGGCATCACGATAGGGCGTTCGCTGACTCTGGGTGCGGTGACATGGCACACGGAATGCACTCCGATGTTTTCAAGCTCCTGGCGCATGATGGCTTGAACAAGAGGAACAGTAACAGGAGTGGTGTCGGTACTGCGCGAATAGAATGCCGAGGGTGCCATTGCTTCCAGTTCGCGCCGAACAATGCGTGTCAGGTCTTCCGGCGGCGACGGACGTGTTGTGAACTGGTCCTCGCAAGTCGATGTTGCAACGGTGTTTGGAAGTCGGGTGAATGTTGGCATAATGCGGTGACTTTTTATTTGTTCAAACTGACGACACTCTTTGATGATCGCATTCACGGTGAAACAGCCCTTGCACATCAGCCGATTGAACACGTCGTCGGCAATACCTTTCAGGACATGCCCGACTTTGTCACCTTCTGTCATGTCGCTTTCGGCTTTTCGGCAGAGGGCCAGCACGTCTTGAATGTATGCAAGGTAGGATTCCGTGGGAGATGGGCACGGCAGGCCAATTCATTTTTGGCGGCGATCTTGCGACTCGCGGTTTTGCCAAACACCTTTCGCATCTTTTCTTTGCATTGGTCCCAGTTTGTGAGTTCCTCTTTGTTGTTTTCATACCACACCTTGGCCGTGCCTCTCAAGTAAAACAGCACATTAGCCAACTGAAGTGTGGGATCCCATCTGTTCAGCACACTCACTCGTTCGAACATGGATAACCAATGTACCGGCATCCTTAAGTGGCATGAAAACGTATGCTTGTGACGCCGTGTTCGTGGGAGACACTGACGTTGATACAGAGGGCTCAGCATTGTCCATGGCTTGAAAACTGATGCTACGTCCGCTGCGGAGCTCCATTGCCTGATGGTTACCCAGCACCTCTCACCAATATGTTATGGGCTTAGACACTTCTGTACAAAATGCGTTAACAGAGGAAAGCCCACAGGCAAGAGTCACAATGGCTGATTGGCCCCCTCGCGTGCCTATCAGCTGCTTGAGTTCTTCCTCTTCCTTTACTTCATCTCCATGACAATATTATGACTTCGGAAATAAAGGCTATTTGCTTAGAACTTGAACTGTTCAATCTTGTTCTTTACGCAACTGGTAACTATTTGAGTTCAGTTGAAAATATTCGACCCTGAGGGCTGTTCAGTTTGAAGTCACTTAGAACAAAGAAAAGCAGTATTAGTACAAGCCTACAGAGCTCCCTCTGCCCTGCTCTTCTGACACCACTTCTGCTCACAGCATTTAATGGCACTAGTTGGTGGTAGCTTTGCTGCTGCTGCGGCAATAACTGCCACATTATGCTCCTCACATAGTACATAGCATGAAATGCATGAGGAACCTGCAAGGAGATGAAAAATGAAATAGTTTCTCTAATCCACATATGCTCGATACACAAATATCTACTCCAAACTTTACTTTCTGCACATGAGTTGAGCTATAATCTGTTATTCCACACCATTAGTGTTACAGGTGGCATGAACTTTCCATGCATGCAACTTTGATGCATATATGAATCGGACAGTTTCAAAATATAAGTGATGTTTTGATAAATGTTTGCATGCACTGCGCTTTTTGTTGGATAGCCTCCTAGGACATTTTAATTGAGTCAAGGCCATTGTAATGTGACATTCACTGTTCAAGTTTCTTTGCAGGGACCTCATATCTTTTTGCTAGGTTGATGAAGTGCTTGTGTGGAGGTGTGTCGTAGTCTTATCAAGAATGAAGCAATGCAGAGGCTGAATTGTATTAGTATTTGACTTGGCGGAACCAAAGTGTTGCCGGCAACACCTTACAGATGAATGGCAACAATATTTCCTCAGTCTCTCCTCCTCTTTCAACCTCTTTAGAAGCCCAACTGATGTGGTGGACAAGGGTGTGCTCCCTTCAAGTCCAGAATTCCATATCTGCCTTGTAGACGTCAACATGCAAGAACATTTGACATTTCGCATGCTAAAAATCTTTGGCGTCTGATTTCACAGGCTTCGTGCCCGAATTTCAGTCTTAAGTGGCGGAAGTAATTGAGCTCCGCCTTTGCCACATCTGTGTCCGAACCAGCATTTTCTTGGGTCAATTTATTTGTGACTGTAGTGTGGCCTGAAAGGCAGCTTTGCCATAATTTGGGGGTGTGAACTGATAAGGTGAAGCATTTAAAAAGTCTGAAGGAGCCACTTGCAATCTGACATTGACTGTATTTACTATAAAAAATTAAACCGTAGTGGAGCCCAAGAGACAGCTTTGCTGCAATACGAAACTGTGATGAGGTGAAGCATAGTGAAGATCTGAAGGAGTCACTTTCAATAGGATGTTGACTGCATTTTTCTTTGGGAAGTCTGAATTGTAAACATTTGAGTGCGAATTGAATTGAACAGCAACACTCAACTATGCACATGTTTGGTTTGACATCTATTGTATATCTGTTGATTTTTTTGGTCCATATTGTTTGTAGACACCACATATACAAGACCGACTCATTAGCGACAATTTGAGAGACCAGTGTCTTTTGAACAAGTCTGACAAATGACCTCACTGCAGTTGGTCCGGTCATTCATGACCATCGTGTCTTCTACACTCAAGTTTACCATCAAGGTTTGGGAAGGCTGAAACACAAGCAGTGCTATTGTAGTTGCAAAACGTGAATTATCCAGTGCTCGTTCTGTGAATGACATCCCGAAGTTCAAATGTGTTTAGTGGTGTTCAGTGAGTTCAAAAAGAGTGATTTTTCATGGCTTGTTGTCACAAGTTGCTTGTGAAGCCATTCTCCTTGCTGACATCTCAGGTGTGAGCTGCTGGCAGTGCTAAGTTTTGCATTTTGTAGGATAAGAAGCATGGCGGGAGGGCTGATGATTATCGGAACAGCATCTACTTCTCCACTTTACTTACTGCGAGAGCCACGTGTGCAACAAATACTAGATGAATTTGAGGTTGTGGTACATGTGCTCTTGGGTTCCTCCTTTTATTGCTTGTGATAGCCTAAATTCATGGGCTTGACGTCATGTTGGTGACATTTTGATGAAGGTGACATGGTACATGTCCATGTGTTGTGTGATGTCAGTGCCGTTAAAGAACACCAGATGGTTGAAATCTCCGGAGTCCTTTACTAAGGTACGCCTCATATTTATAATGTGTTTTGGCATGTAAAAGCCCCAAGAATATTATTATTATTATTATTATTATTATTATTATTATTATTATTATTATTATTATTACACTCGTTTTAGCACTGAATTCTGGGAGCCATAAAATTTTTGAATCTTGACATTCCCTGTTTGTTTTACCAAGCATTGTTGTACATAACATTTTTTTTCTTTGCTATTCTCAGTTTTTCAGTATGTAAAAGTACTCAACATTGTAGAGTTTTGTTGCTTCTTTTTCTGCCTTGTGTTGTGTTTTTACAAGTTCACATAATATCGGCATTTTCATGAAAGCCTACAAGCAGTTGCGTGCGAAGTGTTTTTCACTTTGCATTTGCAATGTTTAGCTCTGCCCCTTTGGCCATGTTTCAGTGCTAAACATTCTTCTAACTCCAAGCCTCAGACTCGTTTACGTGACTCACCTCCATGTGCACTTCTTGGGCCTACTAGATAGTTTTCTGTCAACCTTGTATCTTTGAGCAGTCACGACGAGTGGTGCACATTTGTTTGGTCTTTATTGCTGACGCAGGCGATGCCGAGTTTTCCTTCACCATTCTTCTCCACACGTACCTGAGGCTGAACGATGTGAACCAGTTCTCCTTATCTGGCCTTCGAGGATGCTCTTACGTTGACAAGGTGAGCACTCGCCTGGGTAGCATGTTGAGCAAGGGCATTCTCGCTCAAATGTCAAACCATGCCGCACTAGTGGACACTCTGCTCTATGCCACTTCATTTTTAAAAGAAACCCACAGCGGTAGTTTAGTGGCCATCGTCCTTGGCTGCCAATCTGAAAGTCACAGGATTGAATCCCAACCATGGCGGCCATAATTTGGTGGAGGTGATGCACTTTAAAGAGGTTGAAAGTTCTGGAGCCTTCTGCTACAGTGTCCCGGATAATCATTTCATGTTATTTGCACACAAGTTATTAGTTTTCAAATGCACTAGCTCACCTTTCATGCAGCAAGCTCCAAGAGGCTTGTCGAATAACATTTGTCTTTATCTACCTCCACTTACTACAGTGGTTAGTCGGGCCGCAGCAGGAGAGAGAAGAGTAAGTTAGCGAAGACGTGAGGGAGGAAGATGAGCGTGTAATTAAAAAACAAAACAGAGAAGAATGGGATGAAATTGAGTGCTTTTGTTGTTTTCATGCAGTTCAAGACAGTTCGAGCTCACATGTTCATTCGGTGCCTGTGGTAAATAACACCAGGTAGTGCGAAGAGCTGTTGAAGAGTAGCATTGAGTATATGGCGATAGAGAACAGTCCTTTTGCTGTGTTGCTAGCGCTCGATTTTAAAGTAACATCATCTGTGACAAAAGTGAGCGCTACATGAGCTGAATAGAAAACATGGTTACATTGATGGTTCAATGTCTATACGCTTTCTCTGTAATTATTTTCACACATTGCTTGTTAGCTCAGGTTGCACAACAACCGTTACACTTTCTTTCTTCGAGTTGTCAATACATTGTATTTCACATGGCACTTTTCCTGGTGACCCACTAAGGTGGTCTATTCGATGAGGCACTCAGCTGCTGAACCGCAGGTCGCAGGATCGAATGCCGTTCCTGGTGGCCGTATTTTCGATGGAGGCGAAAATGCTTGAGGCCAATTTGCTTAGATTTAGGTACATAATAAAGAACCCTAGGTGCTCGAAATTTTCGAAGCCCTCGACTACGGCGTCTCTGATAATCATATGGCCGTTTTGGGACATTGAACCCCTACAATTAAAGAAAAAATTTGCCTGGTGTTACACAGTTCAAGTGAAGCACCGTCGATATAGCAGCGGCGTTGCAGCAGACTCGCAGGCTTCCATGTTATGCTTGGGCTTGCAATGTCTGAAATGTCTTGATTGATTGATATGGGGGGTTTTACGTCACAATACAACCGTATGATTATGAGAGACGACGTAGTGGAGGGCTCTGGAAATTTTGACCACCTGTAGTTTTATAACGTGCACCCAAATATGAGCACACAAGTCTACAGCATTTTCGCCTCCATCAACAATGCAGCCCCCGCAGGTGGGATTCAATCCCGCAACCTGCGGGTCAGCAGTGGAGTGCCTTAGCCACTGGACCACTGCGGGGCCCTCTACAGAAGGTAAAAACGTGAACAAGAAAAAAAGTGCATTCCATGCATTTGTTGTTAGTATCGGCACACTAAATGCTTCATGTTTTCCTCCAATGTCTTAAAGTGGTACATTTAAAATTCTTCTTGCCAGTGAACCATGCCAGATAGCACATGCAGTGATGTTCAGGATGACCTACACAATCATTGATCAGACACGAAGATTTGACTAAGAACAAGCGATCATTTAATTAGAACAAGGGCTATAAGAGATCCTCACAGAAATTAACAGAGGACAAATACAAGAGGACAAATACAAGAAATACACACGATGAAAAAAAATAATAGCAAGAAAACAAACTATGCTTTAAAAGAAGAGTACAAGTGCAAATGCATAATGAGGAAGAAGATAGGCGCATTGCCATCAGCCGACTTGCTCGGACAGTGGACGCCAGCAGAGAACTCAACTGTCCAAGAACAAGTGGCATCAGCGAAAGCTGGTGAGCAACCTCTTTGCGAACGAAATTCTTCATCTGTAGCAGCAGGGATGAGTTATCAGGAGCAACAGCCAATTTTGGCATTGAAAGGCGTCATCTTCAATGCCTTTCAAAATATTCCTGATCTTATCGGCATCGACCATTGCGATGTCAACGCGGTTGCATAAGAGGATAGCGTCCTAATTGTAACTCATGAATGTCTCACCATTATGCTGCGCCGACCACACAAACGTTGCTTTGCTCGAATCTTGGGAACAGGAATGTGTCAGAGTATTTCAGTCACGTGCGTTTTGAAAGCAGCCCATGCTGGAAAGTCATGAAGGTGGTATTGATGCCTCACGCTGGTGACACAACTGAAATAAATTGACACGTAATTGAGCTTCGCGGCATTGTCCCTGCGGTTGATCACACTGACCAGTTCGTATTCAGTAAGCCAGCCTTCACCACCTCTTCTGTACCGCTGAAGATTTGCTGGGTCACGTTGAAGCGGTAGGTCAAGGCAGACCAATTAGCCACCAGGGCAGCGGGTTATAGCTGTGGTTTGGTTGGTACCTCATCCAGCATTGCTGAAGATGGCTTCAGTTTTCAGCTAAGTTTCAAATTTTCGCTACCCAGCACCTCCATCAACTGTCATCATCATCATCAGCCTGACTACGTCCACTGCAGGACAAAGGCCTCTCCCATGTTCCGCCAGTTAACCTGGTCCTGTGCTTGCTGTTGCCAATTTATACCCGCAAACTTCTTAATCTCATCTGCCCACCTAATCTTCGGTCTTCCCCTAATCCGCTTGCCTTCTCTGGGAATCCAGTTAGTTACCCTTACCGACCAGCGGTTATCCTGTCTACGCGCTACATGCCCGGTCCATGTCCATTTCCTCTTCTTAATTTCAACCATGATATCCTTAACCCCCATTTGTTCCCTAATCCACTCTGCTCTCTTCTTGTCTCTTAAGGTTACACCTACCATTTTTTTTCCATTGCTCGCTGTGTCGTCCTCAATTTAAACTGAACCCTCTTTGTAAGTCTCTAGGTTTCTGCTCCGTAGCTAAGTACCGGCAAGATACAGCTGTTATATACCTTCCTCTTGAGGGATAGTGGCAATCTACCTGTCATAATTTGAAAGTGCTTGCCAAATGTGCTCCACCCCATTCTTATTTTTCTTGTTACTTCATTCTCGCCCCGCCGCGGTGGTCTAGTGGCTAAGGTACTCGGCTGCTGACCCGCAGGTCGCGGGTTCGATTCCCGGCTGCGGCGGCTGCATTTCCGATGGAGGCGGAAATGTTGTAGGCCCGTGTGCTCAGATTTGGGCGCACGTTAAAGAACCCCAGGTGGTCGAAATTTCCGGAGCCCTCCACTACGGCGTCTCTCATAATCATATGGTGGTTTTGGGACGTTAAACCCCACAAATCAATCAATCAATCGTTACTTCATTCTCGTGGTTCGGCTCCGCGGTTATTACCTGCCCTAAGTAGACATAGTGTTTTACAACTTGAAGTGCACTATTACCTATCTCGAAGTGCTGCTCTTTTCCTAAGTTGTTGTACATTACTTTCGTTTTCTGCAGATTAATTTTAAGATCCACCTTTCTGCTCTCTTTGTCTAACTCCATAATCATGAGTTGCAATTCGTCCCCTGAGTTACTCAGCAACGCAATGTCATTGGCGAAGCGCAGGTTACTAAGGTACTCTCTATTAACTCTTATACCTAACTGTTCCAATTCTAGGCTTCTGAAAACTTCCTGTAAGCACGCGGTAAATAGCATTGGGGAGATTGTGTCCCCCTGCCTTACACCCTTCTTGATTGGTATTCTGTTGCTTTCTTTATGAAGCACTGTGGTAGCAGTTGATCCCCTGTAGATTTCTTCCAGGATGTTTATATATACTTTATCAACCCCCTGATTCTGTAGTGTCTGCATGACGGCTGATATTTCTACTGAATCAAATGCCTTCTCATAATCTATGAAGGCTATGTATAGTGGTTGGTTATATTCTGAGCATTTCTCTATCACCTGATTGATAGTATGAATGTGGTCGATTGTTGAGTAGCCTGTTCGAAATCCTGTTCGCTTGTTTTTTTGTGTGTAAAGTAGCCTGTTCCGTACCACCAATTGTAGTGGTGGTTTATTATTAAGGTGGGCAGGGATCTCAACGGCTGCAGCAACAGCTGGCAAGCCGTTGCCAGGGAGCAAACTGTCTGAGCGAGCCATCCAATGACGATGAACTTCTGTATGAGGCTATCTTCTTCCTCGCAGAGACAGCATGGTATGTTAATGAAATAACTCAACAAGATGGAAAATAGAAGGCACACTAAGAAAAATTACGAGAAAGATCGTGCTCTCACTGCTGAGCTTCTTGTGGGACGCAGTGCACATAAAGACAATGTTTACAGCTGGGTACAACAAAATAACATGGTAACAAGACAATCACAATTGAAATATTCTGTAAGGACCATGCCAGCTTTTGGCATTCGTAAGGGAGTCGACAGGTTGCTGCTGGTGGTCTCGCCAGGTTTCGTAGACGACGAAAATGCCCAGTGTTGCAGCTGAATCAATTCGCTGCATGGGGCACTCCGTGCTCGCTGCCTATGTGAGACTCGCCGCACCACTGACTGCGCTGTTCGCTGGTTCAGTGTCAACTGAGGAAGCAAGGAAATCTTTTCAGATCGTACGCATTGCCTCTGAGAGGTCGTTCTGTTCGAAGACATACATCCCCTTTCGCTGCAGGTGCAGGAAAGACTCGGCGGCACTGTTCTTGCATTATCAGTTGCCGGTAGCTTCCCAATATAAAGGCATCTTTCCTTCAACGAAGGGGCGTGCAAGCGAAAATGGCATACATTTGTTACCCCTGGATTCTTATGCTGATCATAACAGTTTGGACTTATATGGAAAAGATTATTTTCTGCAAGTTCTTAAAAAATTTCTTTTACTCTAACAAGTTGGTGCAACTGAGTGAAGAGGGTCCAAATGTTTTCATAGTGCTGCAACGTGTGTCTGCAAACCAGAGCAACAAAAGGATGCTGCTGAGACATTCTATATTTAATGCGCATACTTTTGAATCGTTGTGTGCACTGACACTTCTTTGGCAATTACCTAATAATGGTGCATTCCCCAGCACGTTATTGTGATATTATCATTTAGTATATCTACTTTAGGGACATTAGTGCGCACTAAGTGGATGTCAATATTTGTCGGGAGAGAGTGAGACAAATGCTTGTGTTTGCTCTCTGTCTTTATTCTACTTTTCTTGGGCCTCAGCTTTCATGAATAAAATAGCATAATATTCCGAGCAAGCCCCCTCCCCCCTTAACTCCTTCTTTGGCAAGTTGATATTGCCAGCAACGTGGAGGAGGGAGCAAAGAACAGTGAGCACAGCATAAACAGGTTGAGAATGATACCATGAACTTTGCATTCTCACTCTGTCAGTGTTGTTTGCGTCGAATGCTGTACATGCTGTTACTCACTTCATAATAAGCAACAGCAACTAGCCCATTGTTGCCACCTTTTGCAGGTGAAGCAAGGAGAGACGGGCGTGGAATGTGAGGAAAAAGTGCACATCAGGGGAGCCACAGACAGGTGCGTTCTTGTCCTTGAGTGAATCAAGGCAGCATAATCTCATACAGTTGCATATTTGTGTTGGCAGCGAGTCAAAAATAAAGGGAGGCCTTCAGCCATGCTACAGCCTAGTAGACATTTCTCCTCTGTTTGAGAAATATTAGCAAACATTTAAATGGTGTGTTGTTGAGTTTGCTGGGGGCATATTTTTATCTTCTTCATTGTACAGCGCTCACAGAGATTGGAACCAAGGAAGGAATACACAACGATGTAGTTGGCTCGGAGCTAGCGTTTCTAATAGAAAAGAAGCACAAACACACATACATGAAAGTTAGCCAAGGAGAATGAAAAGGTTTTTTAAAAAGTTATTATAATATTCGAAGTGGCAGGCTTATTTTGACGTTGCTCTTTTGCATGTGTGAGTTAGATTGTGAAATACCAAGTCACAGCTTCTCGAAGGGGGTCTGAAAAACCTATGCCAAGAAAAAGGAAAAGAGCATTTTTTAAAAGCACACCATATCCCATGACAGCCACTCGTTTTGGTATGTTTCACCGCATAGCATGGGTTATTGTGGAGGAGCTGGCCTTGAAATCCACTGTCGCTGAAACTTAATTGGCACACTACAGCGCTGGTTTAAAGATGCCATGTAATCAACGTCATAAATTTTCACGTAAATACTATAGAGCGAACTCTGGCACTAGTGTCTATGGGAGCTGCAACCCATGGCGCTTCAGTGAGCATGGGAATGATGGGTTGTAGATGTATTTGCTTAATCTTCATACTTTCGCTTCTATTTGGCTTTGCATGGCTTGGAGCTGCATTGTCACGAAACGACAATTGGCAAATGTTCAGCAGTTGCGCTTCACCACCTTAACCTTTTAGGCTCGTCAATTTAAATCGGAGCACGAAGTTCAAAAGTGTTTGTTTCTTTATTTCAAACAAAACCGAAGCACTGCAATAAAGTCACAAGTGCATTCGAAGCACGAACACTAGGCAAATTCATTTACTCTTATGATTTCTATGGTCACTGAACGATCGCAGCGCCAGAGTCCTGTAGTTAATTGCAGGAAACTCTGATGAACATGGCGGTGCCTTGGTAGCCCTAATGAGTGGCATTTCAGTTTTGCCATCATAGTTTCCAGTAGACAGATCACTGCAAAATTTACCAGTACAAGCTCATAGCTGGGGAATGCACAATTGTTTTCACTTCTCCACAAGGTGGCTCCTAAGCTTTTATGGCAGTTAAATGTGTGTGGAAGCATGCATTTTCTATGGTTGAAAAAGAAAGCACTGCTAGACGCAGGTTGACGTGGCACACTCTTGCTTGACCGTTCTTGGCCAGGTGTGAAAAAAAGGTGCCTATGTCTCATGCCATGCCCATATTGGGTTAATTCGTTAGTCCTATCACCTCTTATTACAAGGGGTCCCCAATGATTTGTCCTGGTCCCTTATAGGTTCCCAACATGTCCATTCCTGAGAAACACTGCAGTAGGTCACTCGAGACAACTGAGGGCAGAGAGATAGGCCCTCCTGTTTTTTTGTTTTTTTTTGTGTGTAAATCTCCTATTTTAGGGCAAAAATTTTCAGATGCTTCATAAAATGCAGAAGTTGACTGTCTGTGGTGTGACCATTAGCGATGCAAAAAATCATGATGATGATGTCAGAGCTTGCCACATGATGTTATTGTGTCACATCACCATTTGTGTCAAAGATGGACTAATCACATAGGGAGTGCAAAGCCGGGCAAAGTGTGGAAACCTGTTCGAAGGCCAGGTGTTGGTAGGATCAGCTGAAAAGATAAAGAAGTCTTTATTCCCACAAGCCCTGCCTGTTCCACAACCTGCTAACTAGCTCAGTTTCCCTCCTAATGCTTTTTTTTTCTGAATCTCTTTGCAGTGCCTCAAAAGTTGAAAAAAGAAAGAATGTCTCACCTTCACTGTGTAGCCTACTGCAAAACATTTATGGTGTGTTTTCTGACAATATGCTTTTTCTTCTATACAGGGTCTACAGCAAAACAAGTGATACCCACACTTGTAGCGTGGCGGGCAAGGCTTTGGTCGCTGTGAAGAAGACAAAGAACTTTCCAGATACTGGTTAGTTTCAGAGTAGACAAATTTTTATGTAACAGCCTCAACTGCTTCATGGCATTGGAAAATGTGGCGTTGAAACCCTATTCGTTAGTTTCGTAAAGGGAGATGAGAATGAGGGTTTGAGCAGGAATTAAAGAGACTCCTTACCTTCCCTGTAAAACACTTCGGGGGAAGCCCCGCCGATCAAACAGCGGCAGGCTCACAAGCTTTTACTTTATGCCTCGGCCTGCGACACCAGAAAGGCGTCAAAGTGGTACGTTTCGAGGTTGTATAGGTTAATTGGCCCATGTGGAGTTGCATGTGCAGTGATGTTTGGTTCTGACTGATGAGCTCATAGACCAGACACAAATATTAGATTTAAAACGAACTAGCATTTAATTAAAACAACGGCTTTGGAAGGAGATAACAAATATATGCGATGAAAAAGAACAGCTGCAAATCAAATGACGCGCTAAAAGAGCATTACAAGTACAAATACACAGAACGCAGTACGTTAAGAAACTAACTGGACACGATGAAAACTAAAAGTGATACAAAGAAGAATTACTGAAAAATCATGCTCGTGCTTCTGAGTTTCAATGTCCGACACAGCGTACACTAAGACAATATCTAAAAGCTGGGTGCAACAACAAAACGGTTGGAAAAAATCGCAATAAAATTTTTAATTTACGGGCCAGTTCAGCTCGTAGTTCACATAAGGGAGTTGACAACGTGACACTGATGGTCTCGCGACGGTGCCAGGTGTTGCCAGGTGTTGCAGCCATCTCAATACGTTGTGCAGTGCAGGACACTCCATGCTCGCTACCTACGTGAAACTTGCGGCATCGAGGACCACGCTTTTCGCTAGTTGAACGTCAACTGCCGAAGCAGTAGAACTTTTTCGAAGCATGCACTTCCCCTTTTGTCATTTTACCGGAACCCATATATGCCCTCTTCACTGCAGGAGCAGGGAAGAAGGGACGGCGCCATTGTCAGGTCGTTAGTTGCCGAAAGTCCTTTCCCAATTCAAAGGCCCTTCGATGAAGGGATGCCTGGTCAAAAATGCTCAATATTAGTAACAGTCCTTCACTGCCATTTTGTTTTGGGCCACAATAAAAAGCGTACCATCTGAAACTGTGTGGAAATTTTTGAAACAGAATTTTTCTATCTGCATTCGGTCTCCTTCCATTGGTAGAATGAATGCCCATAACACTCAACGGTGTAGGCAATGACAGTTGTACTGCCAGTGAGAGTCTAAACTGAAAATGCGTGCAGATTTTGCAGGTTTCATCAAGTCTTGTTTATAAATAAAAGAAATACCTTAGTGGACGTCTAAGGCATGCACACACTTTTCTGTGTTCATATGAGTGGCAGCGACTTGCGCTTTCGTTTCTCTGTCATTAGCACGCAGGCATGCAGGCAAGCGACCACACTGCCAGCAGCACCACCGGGCGCCTATTTGAATGCGTGAGGAGAAAAAAAAAGTAGTCTCTGGTGCAACCTAAAGCTCCCTCAAATGTGGAAAATATGATTTCAAGTTTCATGTGTTTGTTTTTAAGCAAAATAAGTACCTGCTAGTATTTCTCGTCCTACCAGTAGATTAACGACTGTTGGGTGACACAAGCAGTCATTTTTTCTCGACTTTCAACATCAAGATAAAATTATAATTCCTTTTTTATGGGACAAAAGCATGCTCGTCGCCCCTGATTTCAGGAACAATTTTCTCATTTGTGCCACTATCGCAAAATTTTTTCCGAGTGATAGACAGTTCCTACCTAGGTACCCTGTGTGGCAGACTGGCAGTGAAGTAATCTACTACAAAGCTACTACACCAGTCCTTGCCGCTCCTTTGGAAAGAGACCCTATATGGTTATTAGGTTGGGCAAGGTGATGACAAAAAAGACTGTGACATTCATCAGCTGTATGTATGATGCTAAACAACCTAACCTTCACAGAGGAATGGCTTCTCAATAGAATTTTTATACCCTCTAGTTAGCTCAAGCTGAGTGTATAAGTGTAGACATGTTCTATGTTTGTAAGCAGAGGTAGGCGCCGTCGATGTATTGAAGCACTTGTAGCAACGTTGCTGCGTACAGGCGCTACCCAACTGAAAGCTCCCCACTGCCCTCTATCATCATGTGACAAGTGTCAGAGCAACTACAAAGCTGCCTCTAAGCACAGCATGTCACACCTACCGCGTTTTACAAACATGGAGTAGGTCTATAGGTGGTCCATGGGCCGTTCTGCATCAAAGCCTGCATAAATTAAAACGGCTGGTGACTTCGAGATCCCGAAAAGCTTGCCACCACTTGTTGCATCTAACAGAAGTCAACAGGTTAGACACTGTGCTCAATCAAATATACTGCTCCCATTGTAATTTTTTTCATATGTTTTTTGAAAATTGCTCGTAATCATTGCCAGTCATTGCACTACAGACATTATTTTGCTCCTATTTTTGCCTATGTACTTGCCAAAGGATGCCTACACATTATAAAACAACTCCTTCTGTTCCTATTCTACATGCCTTTGTACTACTTGAACATTCTATGTCTATTATAATGCACAATGAACTTGCGCTTTCAGTTGTCTGGAACCCATGGGTCAGTGGGGCCGCTTCCATGGCTGATTTCTGTGACGACGAGTATTTGAAGATGGTTTGTGTTGAGCCTGGGTACGTGTCCGAACCAAGGAAGCTGCCTCCAAAGCAGACCTTTGAGGCCTCAATTACCATGGAGGCAGTGGAGTGACTTCATCTGCTGCAAGGGCCTTCTTGTTACATTGTATCGGAGATGGGATAACATCATTTGTTATGTTTTGAATATGTAGCAGACACCTATTAAATGGAGGATTTCAGTATGACCATAAAACTTTTTTGCTCCACTTTCTCATTACAACTGATTTATAGGTCAAGGGTTGTTACAGTAAATTATATATTTGTGTGACCTTTTTGGTAAGCCTTGATTTGATGTTAGCCAACCACAGCGGTAGTACATTAGTTACGGTGCTCTAGTGCTGGCCTGAAGGTCACAGCTTTGATGCAGGCCTAAGCGCTGCATTTCAAAGGGCACAGAATGTTGGAAGCCCATGTACTAAGAATAATGTTGACATTGAAGTACCCCGGAGGGTAAAAATTTTCAGAGCCTTTCAGTATGGCACGCATCGTATTCATATTATAGTGTTGGCAAGTAAGAATAATTTTTTGGTTGTTACACAAAATTTTTTACATATTAGTGTTATTTATCGTTTGTATGCAGAAGATTCTGTTCACACTTACTTTACATCTTTTTCGGCAGAGAAACTTTTGGTCGAAGAATGCATAGTAATTCAATATGAAGCAATAACATTAATTACAGATTTCTCATTGATGCTTGTTGAAGACTTAGGCCTTGCTGCCATCTCTGAACTCTAAGCAAGCAAACTATGCAATTGCAAAATATAAAGTGGCATAATAGCATTGTTAAATAGCAAGACAGAGTGATATGAAAAACAGGTACCATGCTCACAATGTTGGCTGGAAAGACTGAGATAGTATGTGCTCTTTTTTTCAGAAATGTATTTCCGTACACACAGTTTCTTATAACGTGGGATCTGCCAATTTTTTTCGTAATTGATTGATTTGATTGATTTGTGGAGTTTAACGTCCCAAAACCACCATATGATTATGACAGACGCCGTAGTGTAGGGCTCCGGAAATTTCGACCACCTTGGGTTCTTTAATGTGCACCCAAATCTGAGCACATGGGCCTACAACATTTCCACCTCCATCGGAAATTCAGCCGCCGCAGCTGGGATTCGGTCGCGCGACCTGCGGGTCAGCAGCCGAGTACCTTAGCCAGTAGACCACCGCGGCAGGGCCATTTTTTTTCGTAGATCCACGTATATATCCCCCTCATTCACCCTTACTCTGGTACTATTACACCTTTCACGTAGAATTGGAGCCTCAGGGGACAGCCGAGCGAGCAGAAACAAAATTGATGTTGTGGTGTACACATCCCCCACGATCTCTCGGATATGTTATCGCAAAGCCATAGCTTCATCAACATGAAAAAACTCACATGCGCTTGCTATTTGCAGCCCAAGTTATGCTCCAGTCCCACGTTAGCGACAAAGAATATGCGCGTGGTTGTACTAACGGATCGTACCTTAAGCCCCGTGGTGTCCCATGTTGACGGCTTCGAACTGATAAATGACAGCGCCCTTTGAATTGTTTATCTACTTATGTGTAACGTGACTGAAATTGCAACAGAAAAGGGATACTGTATTCGGAGGCGCTCAATCATTGCGGTATAGAGGGTATCTAATCAGGAATAAGGCTCTCATACCACTTGGCTGCGATGATTGGACCAAAATTCGTGAAAGCACGTTATAATCGAAGGTGTGTTAGGCTTGGAAGGCCGGTCGTTCACGCCGTTGGTGAACATAGGTCTATGTATGAAGGGTCCGAGGCCCTTGTTCCTGTGCAAAAAGCTTTTATATTTTTACATCATATTGTGTTTCATGTATGATACCCCCAAGAAACGCGAGCTATGGCAGACTGCGACAGAAGCCGACTTGACGCTTATAACTGACAAGGATTTCCCCACTAGGAGAGCTAACTCCACATGTTGGGATACCACTCCGGATCTGACTTTTGTGAAGAATATAGGTGGGGTCAAATGGGTCAACACGGCTCTAGACCTCGGAAGTGACCACTACATCATCAAGGTATCCTTCGCGATTGCCCGCTTTAGGACGAAAAAATTCAAGTTGGTCGACTGAGACGTTTTTCGCGAAGTCAGAGCTGAGAGAGCACCGACGGCTGGGACAGACTTTGAAGTATGGTACAAAGGAATCAGAGATGACGCCACGGCAGCGACCAAGGAGGTCGTCACTGACCTCGATGTTGAAAACATGGACAGCAGGTTGGCACGCCTACTAGAAGCCAAGCAAGACCTACTCACGAGGTGGAAGGGACAGAAGCATAACAGGAGACTCCGCAAAAAGGTTTTCGAAGTTAACAGGGTGATCGAGGAGCACTGCAAAACCTTGTGTAAACAACAATGGCATGAGCTCTGTGAGAGCATCGAGGGTCAGCTCAGATTTGGGAAGAGCTGGGGTCTTCTCAAACATCTTCTTGATCGGGGCAGCACCAGGTCCAGCCAGAGGCGATCCCTCGCGCGAGCCATCCATCTTGCTACTGACTCTACCCCCGATGAATTGGTTGTCAACAAACTTATAGACAGGTATCTGCGAGTCGCGGATAGCTCTGCACCCACACAGTTTCCGGACTACGCGGGGTGCGACGTGCCGGAGTAGTACCAGGACTATACTGTGGCCGAGATACGGCAGGCTTTTTTTTTCCCTAAATGCCAAATCCGCCCCTGGCCCTGATGGCTTAACCAATAAGATGCTCAAGAATCTTGATGATGACTTCATCGAATTCCTTACGGAAAAGATTAATGAAGTGTGGCGCAGTGGGGAGGTCCCCGCCCAATGAAAGACGGCCTACACAGTTCTAATCACGAAACTTGGTAAAGCACCAGGAATAGATAAATCTAAGACCCATTTTCTTAACTACCTGTGTAAGGTCAGTAAGGTCGCAGAGCACACCCTTCTGAACCGACTCAAGGTGCACCTCGAGACCAATGACATGTACACCCACAATATGATTGGTTTCAGAGCTGGTCTCTCGACACAGGATGCCATGAAGCTGATAAAGCATCAGATCATCGACCGGAGCACAGGAAATACCAGAGCCATCCTTGGATTAGACCTGGAGAAGGCTTTCAACAATGTTTCTCACGAATTTATTCTCCAGTCTATTGCCAGCCTAGGGCTAGGGAAGAGGGTCTACGACTTCGTGAGATCCTTTCTTTACCAGAGAACTACCAAGCTCAAGATCGAAGAGTTCTTCTCACGAGAGATCAACCTCGGTTCACGCGGCACGCCTCAGGGCTCAGTTATTTCACCAACACTATTTAACATCGTGATGATCGGGCTCTCCAAGGAACTCGCAAAGAATCAAGGAATCAATCATATCATCTACACAGATGATATAACCATCTGGTGCACCGGCGGGAGCGATGGTCAACTTGAGGAAGCCATGCAGCACGCAATCGACGTGACCGAACGTTTCCTCTGTCCCACCGATCTCAGGTGCTCCAAATCGAAATCTGAACTTCTGCTCTACAAGAAAAGACCCCGAGGCGGCGGCCACTGTGACTGGAAACCTGCGTCTCAAAGTGAAATACGGCTTTTCACTGGTGACGGGTCCCCAGTGCCCAGAGTGGATTCGCTCCAATATTGGGAATGTATATCGATTCTAACGGTGCTAACGGAGCTGCACTGAGACAGATCACTACCAAGACGGAAAGTGCTCTCGGCCTCATCCGGAGGATCACCAACAGACACCGAGAAATCAAGGAAGACAATCTCATCCGCATCATACATGCGTTTGTGCTCTGGCAGCTTTCGTACTCGGTGGCCATGTATAATTGGCATGTTGCAGAGAGAAGTAAGCCCAATTCCCTCATAAGAAATGTCTTCAAGCTCGCGCTCGGCTTGCCTGTAAGCACTCGCACTGAAAACCTTTTCAAGCTCAGTGTTCACAATACACTCGAAGAAATAATCGAGGCGCAAGAGTGCTCACAGCTGCTCAGGCTTTCCGGAACCAAATCGGGCCGCAAGATACTCGATGATTTGGGCCTCAACTCTATTAACCAGTGCCCTGATTCCATGCAGATTCCCAGAAACATCAGGTCTCAACTGCGCATCGCACCCATTCCCCGCAATATGCACCCTGCGCACAACGTCGGTCGGCGTAGAGCCAGGGGTAGAGCCCTGCTCAAGCACGTCCGTAGCAACCCCACTGATGCAAGCTTTGTGGATGCTGCGCCATACGTCCAACAAGAGGCATTCGCTGTTTCCATCATCGACTCAAATTTCAGGCTCATATGCTCCACCACAGTACGCACATCGAAGCCCGTGATAGCCGAAGAGGTTGCAATCGCGCTGGCTATGCTAAATAGTCACAGAGAGTCAATATACAGCGACTCCAAGGTGGCTATCAAGGCTTACGAAACCGGGATGGTAGCCCCTCAGGTCCTCCGCATTCTCCAAAGCGTCAAGAGTATCACGCCCCATTCTCTCACTTGGTTTCCCGCTCACCTGGGGTCGATTGAGGGCTCTACCTCTAACCCGAACGAAAGTGCACACGAGGCCACGCGAGGACTCACTGACCGCGCCGCCTCCACAGTCCTTCTGCCTCGCTGGGAACCCGTACTTACGTTCAACGAAATAACAAAGCACTTCTATCTGTCAACAAGGGTATTCCCTCTCCCACACCCGGCCTTGTGCAGGGCGCAGGCAGTCACCCTAAGACTATTGCAAGCCAGTGCGTATCCTAACCCTGCGGTTCTTCGTGCCATCTACCTGGAACGGTATCCAAGTGCGGATTGCCCCGCTTGTGGACTGTTAGCCACATTCAATAATGTGTTGTGGGATTGTGAAGCCATCGGCCCTGCCCTCAGCGAGGACAGGTGGGCTGCGCTCTTACGCAGCCCCAAACTTAAAGATCAAACCCTGGCCGTCCAGAGTGCCCGTGAACGGGCCGCCAAGCTCGGCTTGACTGTCCCACCATGGGATTAGCCGGGTGGCGTGGGGTCTCCCCTGCGTCTTCTCAGGACAAAAATAAAGTTTTAATCAGTCAATCAATCAATACTGTGTTTCCATTCGATGTATACAGTACTTATGGATTCAAACAGGAAACTTTAGAGACAAGGGGTGGACATACTTTTGTTTCCACTGTATTCAGTTCTGGTCTTATCGGCTTCATTTCAGTCACCCCCATTACTATCTGTAGAGACCACATTAGGGGTGAAATGACGTGGTTATATCAAGCAATTGCGTATACCAGGGCTTTAACATTCAAAAACCAAGATATGATCAAAAGGGACGCCGTAGTGGAGGGCTTCAGAAAAAGCTGAATTCGAAAGGGTTGTAGAGTATAGAGTACAACATAAAATTATTGACGACCTTGTCTGCAATAGAATTCAGCCTTCGACAGCCTGCACAATCGGATTCAAACGATAGGGCAAGGCAGGTGACGCCCTTAAGAACAAGACAAGGAGCAACGGAACTAGCTAAGCTACCAAAGCTTGAAATGATAAAGTTTGGGAGAAAAGCTTTGGAGTGGAACCGCTTTTGGGCTCAGTACGAGTCGGCAGTTTATCTGAGACCAAACATGAGCAAGGGACAGAAGTTCAATTACTTGTTAGCATCGCTACCCGCAAAAGTGGCGGCTGCTATTGAAGTACTCGGCAGAGAAAAATGATGACGCAATCAAAATACTGCAAGAGAGAGAGAACTAACGTTTATTGCACCCGTCTAGAATGACGGGGGAGGAGGCTTTGGCCTCTGCCCTCAATCATCCCCCTAGCCATCGGCCGGAATCCCTTGGGACTCGGCGGCGGTCAGGGCGAGACCGATGACTTGACGCTGTTCTTCGGCGTCACGGCTGTGTAATAAGGCCTCCCAGGATTCTACGTTTCTACGTGGATCATTGTAGGTTGGGCAGGTCCATGCCATGTGCACTAAACCCGCAGTGCTGTTGCATTGCGCACATCTGGAGTTGAACACTTCCGGGTGCCATTTACTGTACAGGTGAGGGTTTGGAAACACCCCGGTTTGCAATTTTCGCCACATAATTTCCTCCTTTTTGCTCAACTGTTTAGCTGCCTCTGGATAAATCTTACGGTGTAGTTTATAGTGTGCGGTGATTTCCTGAAACGTTCCTATTTCGTCTCTTGTGGAGAGGGGCTGCTCGCGCGAAAGCGGCGGGTCAACGTCGATCGACCGGAAAGTGAGCCGTCGGGCGATCGCGTGCGCCTTCTCATTCCCCTTCAGACCTTGATGGGCCGGGGACCATACTAGTGAGATTAGCTCTGCGGGTACTGGTCCTTGTCTTAGAATTTTGGCGGCTGTAGCAGAGATCCTGCCGATATCGTAGTTTTTAATGGCTGACTGAGAGTCGCTAACAATCACTCGTGTGCCTTTTTGAGCTATTGCCAAAGCAATCGCAAGTTCTTCTGCCTCTGTGGTGGTTGTGTTCTTAGAGGTGCAGCACGAGACCAGGTCCCCGTTCTCGTGAACCACTACCGCTGTGTGTGCTCCCTTTCTTTCGTATTCTGCAGCGTCCGTGTAAAGCACACCAGATCGACCTTCAAGTTTCGCCTGCAGGGCTACAGCTCTAGCTTTGCGTCTGCCATTATGAAACACCGGATGCATGTTTTTCGGCAGCGGTATAATTTTCGGTCTTGCCCTAGTTGATTTAGGTATGCTAGCGGTCTGCCTGTCACACTCCGTGGGTTCGAACCCTAAGCGCTCCACGATTTTCCTCCCGGTTCTACTTCTCAGAAGTCTTTGGTGCTGTGACATCATGGCGGCTTCTATTAGTTCATCTAAAGTGTTGGAGACACCCAGCCCAAGAAGTTTAACCGTAAAGGTGTTCGGGGGAAGCCCTAGCGCAGTCTTGATGCTTTTCCTTATAATGGCTTCAATTTTAT
The DNA here is from genome assembly GCF_043290135.1 of Rhipicephalus microplus. NCBI lineage: Eukaryota > Metazoa > Arthropoda > Arachnida > Ixodida > Ixodidae > Rhipicephalus > Rhipicephalus microplus. The sequence goes on along the minus strand of NC_134705.1, from coordinate 61,310,360 downwards.
CTTTTTCTGCTCATATTAATTTAAGATAAGGGTTAATGTATAGTACACGGCTTATCACGAAAGCTTGAACTAATCTTAAAAGATTGGCTTCCTTCATCCCCGCATTCTTGTTAGAAATGCGCTTAAGCAGGCGGCACGTCTGGTTCGCACTAGCTTCGAGTCTCCAGATAGTTTCAGTGTTTTTTTTCATTTGCTTGTATGCGCATCCCTAGAATTCTAATACTGTCTACGGCCCCGCAGGGGCGCCTGCGCAAGTAGGCGTTTGGTGTGTAGCGACACCACGGACCCGAGCTAACGGGGGAGTTTTGACTCCCTCCCACGCCTAGCCGTGCGTGGCTTTGCCGTGTCCGGGGAAAAGGGGATCCTGGGGTTGAGCCGACGCTGGGTGCTTGGACCTTTAAGGCCCCCCGGCAGAGGCAACACACCCCTTTGGCCCTGGCTTCACGTAGACGGCACCCCCGGATTGACCCGCCTGGGGGCAATCGGCAGTCGCCTTTTCCTGTCTCCCCCTCACATCTTCGTCTTTTCTCTTACTTCAAATCTTTCCTGTCCTCAACTCTTTTCCGTTGACTTCCGTGTTTCCTGGCGGCAAGGGTTAACCCTGTGTGGCTATCCTACCTTGGATACACCATATTCGGTTATAGTGGTGGTGTACAGCTGGCATCTGCAGGTCCTGTGCTTACAGACCCTGCAGCGTCCCCTTGTAGGACTCCATGGTGGGTGGCTGGCGCCGCTGCCGAAAATAAACTTTTTCTTATGGCTTGTTCCTTCCACCCATTCCCTGATCGCCCTCAGAAAAGAGGGCGCACCGATGAAGTATTCCAGTTTTTCGGTCACCAGAGAGTATCCTTTCCCCGATTCCATGTTATCCACGCTGACACACCCGGCAAACGAGTGAGAACAATTTCACCTTTTCTTGTTTCGAAGTCTTTGACAGAAATCTTTGGCCCAGGATATAAAGCATCGAGAATGGCAAGTGGTGACCTCCTGTAAGAGCTCCGCGACCAGAAACAATATGAGGAACTGCCTAATCTAGTGAAATTTGGAGATACCAAAATCATAGTAACCCCACACCGAACCATGAACACCACCCGTGGTGTTGTTTCAGATGATGACCCGTTAGGGCTGACTGAGGCTGAACTCCTGGAGGGTTTCAGCGAACAGAATGTCATCAACGTGAAACGAATTAGGATGAGACGTGATGGCAAAGAAGTCCAGACTAAGCACCTAATACTTACGTTTAATTCAAGTGTACTGCCCGACTCCGTTGAGGCTGGGTAAATCAAGCTTCGAGTGAGGCCTTATATTCCAAACCCTCTACGATGTTTCAAATGCCAGCGGTTCGGCCACACTTCGCAGAACTGCCGAGGCCGCCTAACTTGCGCAAAATGCAGTGCTGAAGACCACACATCTGATGCCTGTGAAAACTCTCCTCACCGTGCGAACTGTAATGAGGAGCATGCCACATACTCACGGTCATGCCCATGCTGGAAAAAAGAAAAGGAAATTATCACAATTAAAGTAAAACAAAACATTTCATTTAGGGAGGCATGAAGGCAGGTGTCCTGCCTACCAGAAACCAGCTTTGCCGAAGTGGCGCGTCAGAGGGCAACGCCATGACGGCCCCCGGCGCCTGTCTGGCACACGCGTAGTGAGCCAGCGGTGACGCCATCCGCCCCCTCGGCGGTTGCAGCAAGTGCTGCTCCGCCATCCAAGAAAGACCCACCAACCTCCGGGCTGGGGGCCGCGAAGGTCTCGTCCTTTGAGGCGAGGCCCTCAAAACAAATGCAGCGCTCGCAATAGCGCTTGTCCAGTGCCTCGCAAGAGGCAATGGACACAACTCCGAGCGTGAGGGCACAGCCAGCGCCTAAGGATCGGCGCGACTCTGTCGACCGATCAAAAAAAAAAAAAATCTCGTGTCACGACCCCTGGAAAGGGTCCGTGAGCTTACTTTCCATCCTTGAGCACACAACACAAAACACATCTAAAATGGACACACAAATACTACAGTGGAATGCCAGAGGCCTATTTAACAACCTAGATGACATCAAAGACTTGCTTAATGACTATCAGCCAAAAGTGTTCTGTGTTCAAGAAACTCATTTAAAGTCAACTCATGTGAATTTCTTAAATCAATATGTGGTTTTTCGTAAAGATCGAAATGGTGGCAATTTCTCTTCTGGAAGTGTGGCCATCATAGCACAAAGAAGCGTAGCATGCCAGCACATTGTGCTACAAAGCTCTCTTGAGGTTGTGGCTGTTCGCGCTATTCTATTCAACCGTCTTATATCTATCTGTTCGATCTACATAGCCCCTGACGAACCATTCAATAAAACAGAGTTCGAAAAGCTTATTGATCAGCTTCCAGAACCATATGTGTTAATTGGAGATTTTAATGCTCACAGTTTGCTATGGGGTGATACCAAATGTGATGCGAGAGGTCGTGCAATAGAAAACTTTCTTCTCGCATCTGGAGCCTGTCTGCTCAATAAGGCAGAGCCAACATACTTCAGTACCACACACAATACATATTCATGTATAGATTTAGCCATTGGGTCACCGTCACTCCTACCTTACTTAGATTGGAAAGTTATTAATAATCCATATGGAAGTGACCATTTTCCAACTCTTTTAGTAACAAAACAACGGGATGACCGGCCGTCCTATCCCAAAAAGTGGAACTTCCATGTTGCAAACTGGGTGAAATTCAGAGAGCTATGTACACTACACCTCGAAGAGGTAGACCATTTGGAAGTAGAAGAGATGGCCAACTATATTTCTGAATATGTTCTTACTTGTGCAAAAAAGTGCATACCGCAGTCCAGGAATGGTAAGGTTAACACAAAGCCATGGTGGAATCGGGAGTGTGAAATTGCTAAAAAACGGCAAAACAAAGCATGGAGGGTTTTTTCTCGCTACCCAACAGCAGAAAACTTGATAACCTTTAAAAGTTGCAAAGCGAATGGCAGGCGTGTTCGCCGTATAGCCAAACGGGAAAGCTGGACACACTATATACCCTCAATAAACTCCTACACAGACGTCAGCAAGGTTTATAATAGGGTGCATAAACTTAAAGGACAAGGCCCAAATCCCTTCCCTTTGGTGAATGAGTGCGGTGATACAATAGAAGAACAAGCAAACGCTCTTGGCGAACACTTCGAGAAAATATCAAGCTCAGAAGCTCAGAGAAAATGTCAAGCTTTTGTGGCGCAAGTTCTTACGCCACAAAAGCATAGCTGAAAGTGTACCCCTGTGCTGGAACAAGGCTGTATCAGACGGATACAATAAAGCACTAACACTATATGAACTGAAGCTCGCCCTTGGTTCCTGTGGAAGTTCTGCTCCTGGTTCTGATACAATTACTTATGAAATGATCAGAAATCTCCCTGATGAAACCCTGAACTGCCTTTTAGCACTTTACAACAAGATTTTCAATACCGGCAAAATACCCTCTGTTTGGAAAGAGGCAATAGTACTACCAATCCTTAAACAGGGCAAAGATCCCTCTTCGGTAAATAGTTACAGGCCTATCACCCTCACAAGCTGCCTACTCAAAGTGTTTGAAAAAATGATTAACTGCCGCTTGGTCTACTACTTGGAATACAACGGCATATTGGACCCGTGCCAGTCTGGTTTCCGTACAGCTAGATCCACAACCGACAATCTTGTCCTCCTCGAGTCTTATATACGTGACGCGTTTGTACACAATCAATACTGTCTGTCTGTTTTCTTCGATCTTGAGAAGGCATATGATACTGCCTGGCGATACGGAATCCTGCAAGATGTACTGTCTTTCGGAACATGTGGCAGGTTGATTACCATCTTAAAAGATTACCTGTCTGAAAAGAAGTTCCGTGTAAGAATAGGTACTGTGTTATAGCGCACATTTCTTCAAGAAAATGGAGTGCCGCAGGGAGGAGTATTAAGCTGCACACTATTTATAGTTAAAATCTTCGCTCTGTTATTCCACCCGTGATATCGTACTCTGTATACGTGGACGACATTAAAATTAGTTTCAAATCGTGTAACTTGACTGTATGCGAACGCCAGATACAGTTAGGTGTTAACCGACTTGTAAAATGGGCTGACGAGAATGGTTTTAAGTTTAATACTGACAAGACTACTAGTGTGCTGTTCTCGAGACGACGAGGTGTGCACCCTGACCCCTGCATACTGATGAATGGACAAAACATAGTCATCGCGAAAGAACAAAAATTCCTCGGTGTAATTTTTGATTCCAAACTCACCTTCATCCAGCATATAAAACAGCTGAAGTTAAAATGTCTTAAGACCATGAACCTTTTAAAGATTTTATCGCATCAGTCGTGGGGGACAGACAGGCTCTGTCTCATATCTCTGTTTCGAAGCCTGGTTCTGTCACGCATAGACTATGGATGCATAGTATATCAGTCAGCTTCAAGGACAGCACCGAAAATGTTGGACCCTGTATACCACCTAGATATCCGGCTGGCACTTGGTGCCTTCCGTACCAGCCCTATTCAAAGCCTTTATGCAGAGTCAGATCAGTGGCCACTAGACTATCAGCGCACGTATCTAGGAGTCAACTATGCAGTTAAGATCATGTCTCTGAAGCAGCACCCATGTAAAACACTTATGAACGATGTGTCTACTACCCAGTTATACCTGAACCGTCCTTCTATTGCCCTACCGTTTCCATTGGCAATAAGACCTGCAGTAGAAAAACTTCCAATTTTTTTCAATGACTTGGAGGAAAGTGACCATGTCGAACACATCCCTCCCTGGCAGCAATGTCCAGTCACTTGTGACTGGTCTTTCAAAGACATCATAAAGGAAAATTGTCCAAGTGCACTTATTGAGCAACATTTCTTGGCCCTTGAACACAAATATCGTTCAACCGCGTTCTTCTCTGATGGCTCAAAGTCTCAAACATCTGTATCTTGTGCAGCCTATGGACAAAAGTTCTCGGACACCAGAACCATGCATACAGATACCAGCATTTTCACAGCGGAAGCCTATGGTATCCTGCTTATTACACAACACATTAAACAACACAAGATACAAAAGTCTATAGTGTACACAGATTCTTTAAGTGTTGTCAGTGCCCTGTCTTGTGGCAAGTACAGCAAGAACCCTACTTTCAACAAGCTCCTTAACGAAATCTATGCAGCCTACAACCTAAAACTTTCTATTGTTATTTGCTGGGTTCCAGGTCATTCTGGCATTGCGGCCAATGAAATAGTGGACAAGAATGCACGAGAAGCCGCTGGTCGGCAAATCATAGATATAACCTCTGTTCCGGGTGTAGATCTAAAACCTGTTGTACGTAGAGGTCTACGCAACCACTGGCAAGCTGAATGAGACAGAGAAGTCGACAACAAACTCCACCTTGTAAAACCCCAGCTGAGAAAAGTTATCCTCCCAAAACTCAACAGGTTCGCCGAAGTCACTCTAACACGGCTCAGAATAGGCCACGCTTATGCCACACATAAACACCTTTTGACAGGCACTGATCCACCTATATGTATACACTGTGGAGAGAGTCTAACCGTTGTGCATGTCCTCATACAATGTGCTGTGCTTCACCAAGCACGACTGACCCATTTCAGGGAGCTCTATCGATATCATATCCCACTTCATCCAGCACTGTTTTTATCACTTGATGCAGTGGTTGACCTTAAGAGACTTCTTCATTATCTTGGGAAAGTGAAATTTTAACAATGATATCATTCAATCTTAGGCACCAGACTGCGCCTCAAGTGTGAGGTACCGCCTGCTGCATAAAAAGTATGTCTGAGCCTTCGCAGTTCTTGCTCAGGCAAGGACTTCAGCTGCGAGGGTCTTGGGCCTTGCAGACTACTTTATCAGCACAGACTTCAGCCAACAAAATGAATTTTTTTTAAACAAAGTGACATTCTTTCTAAATGCACTGTGTTTTAATTGGTTCGTAGATATTTGTTTTAATTTTTAATCATGTTTTAATCATTTGTTTTAATTTTTAAACTAATAACCGAAATGAAACAACACTTGTACTGGTGCTTTTTGGCCTTAGATGCCCTTGCGTCAATATAAACTTAACGTAATAATAATAATACTGTCTACGGTTGGAATCGCATTACCACTCACTCGCAAAGCGATGTCACAACCCCTTCCGAGGGGATTGTTTGTTTTCCTTTTTTGCGATGATAGAAAAAGAGCCTCTGATTTTTCTGCCGAGAATTTTAACCCTAGTGGTTTGAGATATTGTTCGATGGTATCTATAGCCGCCTGAAGTGCGCTTTCAATATGTCCGTCACTATCCCTGTTTATCCACAGCGTCACATCGTCTGCGTATATTGTGTGATGCAGATTTTCGATTCCTTCCAACTTCTCAGGAAGTCCAATCATTGCTATATTAAAAAGAGTCCGAGAGAGTACTGACTCTTGTGGCGTCCTTTATTCCCCAATTTAATGTTTTCGAGTGACTGCCCTCCCATGCTAATAGTGGCTGTACGATTTGAGAGAAAGCCCCTCACGTAGTTGTATGCCTTGACGCCTACGTTTAGCGCACTAAGGTTCTTAAGTAAGGCTTTATGTTTGACATTTATGTTTGACATTGTCAAACGCCTTGGAGACATCCAGACCCACAATTACTTTGGTGTCAACAGTCTTTTTGTCTATTATCTCCTCTTTTAGCTGTAGCATAATATCGCACGTCGATAGGTGGGATCTGAAGCCTATCGTAGTATCAGGGTGGTTTTCATCTTCCATGAACCTAGTCAGTCTTGTTAGGTTGATGTGCTCCATCAATTTTCCTACGCAAGATGTGATGGAAATAGGTCTGAGCTGTTCAAGACTGAGCGTTTTCCCTGGCTTAGGAATGAAGACTACATTGGCCGTTTTCCAAGCTTGCGGTTTTTCTCCCTTGTCCCAGCATTCTTGCATATAAGCTGCAAGTTGACGAATGGAGCCGTCGTCAAGATTCCTGAGCATTCTGTTGTTGATTTTGTCTGGACCGGCAGCCATTTTTGTTTTAAGTCGGTTTATTTTAGCCCTGACTTCTCCAACCGTGATGGGGCTGTCTAGGTCCGCGTATTCTGAACCAGTGTAGTCAGGGAGCTTTTGAGATTTTGCGCAGCAGAGGTATCGATCCCTAACCTCTGTTAATAATTCCGTCGTCTGACGTTCATATTTATACACAAGCTTTTGAAGTTGCTGTCGGGCCTCCGACTTGGTTTTCTCTGGGTCTAATAGATGCCGTAGTAGCTGCCATGTTTTAGCACTGCCAATCTCTCTATCCATTTGATCACAGATACTACCCCACTTTTGCTTGGTAAGTTCCAATGCATAATCTTCGATCTCTCTGTTCAGTGCAGCAACCTCCTTTTGGAGATTCCTGTCTCCTCTTTTCTGACTGATGTTTCGCTCTAGGTTTTTCTTTTTCTTCCATATGCTTACAAGATGTCTATCAACAACTTCCTCATCGCCAGCGTCAAGCTCTTTGGTACTTTTCTCTTATTGATCACCAACAGGCCATTAACAACGATAATCTCTAAAATTTTATGATCACTACCTAGGTCTTCGCCGCTATTGCACCACGTGGCGGCGGTGGCACTGCTGACCAGGGTAAGATCTGGCGTCGTGTCTTGAGATACGCTATTTCCTTTCCTCGTTGGCTGCATTGGGTCTGTTATAAGTATGAGCTCATGTCGTTGAATTTCATTCCACAAATTTCTGCCCTTAACCTGGGTGAATTTGTAACCCCATGCCGTATGATGCGCATTAAAGTCGCCCAAAATCAATAGTAGACCGTTTGCTGAAATAACCTTTGTTTTCGTGAAAAGATCACCAAAGTTGATTTTGCTCTGCCTGGGGGAACAATACACATTCAGGGTAAAAAGACTCTTGTCTTTGCGCTTGCGAGGCACAAGTTCGACTAAAACATGATCGATCTGCGAGTTCCTCGTCTCTTGCAGCGATGTCGTAATGTTTCTCTTTACGAAGGTCGTAACTTGGGTATCATTACCTGACCCGGCAAAAGATTTGTAACCTGCTAATTTCGCATTTTTCCCACACTCCTGGATCGCAATAACCTCCGGTCGATCGGCGTTGATAAGAAAAGATTGTAAAACCGCACGTTTGCGCGAGAAACCCGTACAGTTCTACTGCCAAATCGTATTACTGTAAGGGTGCAGAGCCATCATGGTTTAGCTTGAGCGCTTGGCATAGCCATTCTATCTGTCGGTCCGTGCCAGCAAATTCAGCCTTAGTTTGCTCAATAGCGTTGCCTACTTGTTTCATCTGTTCTAGTACAGCTTGGAGCATACCTTGTAATGACTTTGTTTCCACCTCAAGCGCTTCAATTCTCGCTCCGTGATTTTCTTCAATTTCGGTTTCTTTAGCCCTCTTCTTCTTTAAAGGCGGTTGGTTTGCTACCTGGGGTGTTTCCAGTGCCTTCCTTAATTTACTGGTTAGATGAGCCTTAATCTCATCAAGCTGTTTGCGTAATTCTGCATTTTGTTCCTGCAATATCCTGTTTTGCTCTTTAAGAGGATTAATCATCTCTGTATTAGCATCCTGGGAGACCTTAGTTACCCAACCCACCTGTGCTCCTGTGGATTTTGACTTCTCCTGGGCACAATCATCACCATCATGGGATGCCTTGTGAGAAACTCCCGGCTTCTCCAGCAGTGGCAATCGGAGGAAGGATTCCGAGCGCCCTCTCGATCCACTTCGATGCTTAGATTTGCGCCTCTTTCCGATGGAGGCGGAAATGTTGTAGGCCCGTGTGCTCAGATTTGGGTGCACGTTAAAGAACCCCAGGTGGTCTAAATTTCCGGAGCCCTCCACTACGGCGTCTCTCATAATCATATAGTGGTTTTGGGACGTTAAACCCCACATATCAATCATGGATTTGCGCCTCGAACGATCTTGAACCCTGTCTGTCCTGCTGTGCCGCTGGGTGCCCTCTTCGGCCTTGCGTTGTTCTTCTTGCTCCTGCGCTTCTTCAAGCTTCATTTCCCACTGTCGCTTCTTCACTATACAAGGTGTCCGAAAAAGTTCTTTTCACTGTAGTGAAGAGGAATGCCCACTACCGAAGCGACATCGACACGTTCGCGCGAGGCGCGAGCTGGGACTGCCTGGTTGCTGCTGCGACGACGCCTGTATATTCGGCCAGCTCTTGCTGCTTCTGTCCTGACGCTGCTACCTCTTATCGTCTTGAATTTACATTGTATTTTGGTCGTCATCGACTGTCCGCCCGCTGAGGTGGCATTTGAAGTGTTTAGCGACGCTACTTTACACGACGCTGTTGAAACCGGGGACAAACTATTTGTTGCTGAAGACGTTACGATACCGCCGCACTCTTTCGCCCTTGCTATGGTGTCTTGCAACGTGCTCGCCGAGTCAAGTGCCTTTTTCACGCCATCTGCCGTTTTCGTTCGTCGCAAATGTTCGCCGCTACCTCATGCCATTTTGGAACTTCAAGACGGTGTCAGCAGAATGCTCATCTCGAATCTGCTGTCATCTCCTGTAACACTTCTTCGGGGCGAGTGCGTCGGGCGTGTTTGCAGTCTCGACCATTCTGCAATTATTGACATGCCAACTGGTTCTTTCGCCAAACACGAAGTCGCTGTATTAACGTGTGCCTCTTCGCCGCAGAACACTAGACCTGACATACTGAGCAGCTCCATCGCCGACACGTTAACCGTTTCGCAACGTACTCAGCTTCTACGACTCCTGAACAAGTTCCGTTCTTCCTTTGACTGCCAGCATAGTCCCCTCGGCCGCACATCAGCTGTGTGTCACCGCATCGACGCGGGCACCAATGCACCACTGCGTCAAAGACCCTATCGCGTGTCCGCGACAGAGCGCCAGGTTATCAGTGACCAAGTAGCTGACAAGCTCAAGCGTGGCGTCATCCAGCCTTCGAATAGCCCCTGGGCATCTCCAGTCGTTCTCGTTAAGAAGAAGGACGGGTCAATTCACTTCTGTGTTGACTACCGTCGTCTTAACAAAATAACTCGAAAGGACGTTTATCCCTTACCGAGAATCGACGGTGCCCTTGACAGCCTGCAAGGTGCGGAGTTCTTCTCTTCTATTGACTTACGGAGCGGCTACTGGCAAGTCCCTATGGCGCCTGAAGATCAGCCTAAAACGGCCTTTGTCACACCTGATGGCCTTTACGAATTCTGTGTCATGCCTTTCGGTCTTTGCAATGCGCCCGCAACATTCGAGCGGATGATGGACAATCTTTTGCGTGGCCTGAAGTGGAAAACATGCCTGTGCTACTTAGATGACGTGGTTATATTTTCGCCAGATTTTACCACGCATCTCTGCAGGCTAGATGAAGTACTACAGTGCCTAACTAACGCCGGCCTTCAACTCAACCTGAAAAAATGCCGCTTCGGTGCAAGTCAGCTCACGATCCTCGGCCATGTTGTCTCTAAAGACGGTATTCTTCCTGACGCCGCCAAGCTTCAGGCAGTTGCAGAGTTCCCTAAACCCTCATCTCTGAAGGATCTGCGCAGCTTCCTTGGCCTCTGCTCATATTTCCACCGCTTTATTCGGAATTTCGCGATGATCGCCGCCCCCTTGACTGAACTTTTACGGAATGTCTCGAAAAGTTACACTTGGTCACCCGCCTGTGATGATGCCTTCAAAAAGTTGCGCCACCTGTTAACCTCACCGCCAATCTTTCGTCACTTCGACCCGACTGCTCCGATTGAGGTGCACACCGATGCAAGCGGTGTTGGACTCGGCGCCGTTCTCGCGCAGTGCAAATTGGGATTCCAGGAGTACGTAGTCGCTTACGCAAGCCGTACCCTCACCAAAGCGGAGAAGAATTATTCTGTAACAGAGAAGGAGTGTCTGGCAATTATTTGAGCTCTAAGTAAATTTAGACCATACTTATATGGTAACCCTTTCGACGTAGTCACAGATCACCATGCACTTTGTTGGTTATCCACGTTGAAGGACCCCTCCGGCCGTTTAGCTCGCTGGGCTTTGCGGTTGCAAGAGTTTGACATGCGCGTTGTCTACAGGTCTGGCCGACGTCACACTGATGCCGACGCCCTATCGCGTTCACCTGTATCATCGCAAAGCTCTGCTTGTCTATCTGCCGTGGACGAAACGGTTGCGTTTCCAGCAAACTGCGACATGGCGTCTGAGCAACGTAAAGATGACTGGATCAACGCTCTCTGGCGATTCCTATCCGACCCATCGACTTCTCCATCTTCTCGAACATTGCGCCGTCAAGCGGTTCACTTTGAGATCCGCGATGACCTCCTTTACCGCAGGAATTACAAGTCTGACGGCCGAAAGTGGTTACTGGTCGTATCTCGCCATCTTCGTGCTGCAATATGTTCAGCTTTCCACGCTGACCTTCAGTGCGTACATGCGGGCATCTTCAAAACACACGCTCGGCTTTCCTCCCGGTTTTATTGGCGAGGCATGTACACCTTTCTGCACAAGTACATTCAGTCATGCCCGCAGTGCCGACGACGGAAAGCTCTGCCTCATCACACCTCTGGTCTGATCCAGCCAATCCCTTGCCCAGCCAGGCCTTTCGACCATATTGGAATCGATCCGTACGGACCTCTTCCATTCACAGCTTCCGGAAACTGTTGGATCGTTGTCGCTGTTGACTACTTGACGCGATACGCAGAAACAGCCACTTTGCCTGCTGCCGCAGCATGCGACGTATCATCTTTCCTCCTGCGGAACTTCATTCTCCGTCATGGTGCACCGCGTGAACTTCTCAGCGACAGAGGACATGTGTTCTTCTCTGAAGTCGTCAACGCACTCCTAGACGAATGCCGTATCATTCACCGGACTATCACTGCCTACCATCCCTAAACGAATGCCTTGACGGAAAGATTCAATCGTACCCTTGGCGACATGATATCTAAGTATGTTGCCTCAGACCACTCCGATTGGGACCTCATTCTGCCTTTTGTGACATACGCCTACAATACTGCTCCACAGGCGACTACGGGCTTTTCGTCATTTTTCCTGTTATATGGCCGAAACCCTTTCACCACGCTAGATAATATTCTGCCCTACCACCCCGATTCCTTCGAGTCTACGCCCATCTCTGAAGCTGCCCGCCGCGCCGAAGAATGCCGTAAGCTCGCCCAGTCGTTCACAACCATCGACCAATGGAGACAAAAATCTCGGCGTGACGATAACCACCCGTACCCTAACTTCGTTCCGGACACCCTTGTGTGGCTTTGGGTTCCAGCTGTCCCTACAGATCTTTCTTCGAAACTTGTTTCAAAATACTAGGGACCCTACTGCGTTGTCTCGCAGACTTCACCTGTTAATTACATCATCGAACCCGTGACGCCATCCACAGACCAGCGCTTTCTGGGTCGTGAAACTGTTCACGTACAGCGGTTGAAACCATATTACGGTCCGCTCGTACTCTGTTCTCCGTGAGTTGATAGGATGGCTCTTTTTCTGACGGGGAGGATATGTAGTGAAGAGGAATGCCCACTACCCAAGCGACATCGACACGTTCGCGCGAGGCGCGAGCTGGGACTGCCTGGTTGCTGCTGCGACGACGCCCGTATATTCGGCCAGCTCTTGCTGCTTCTGTCCTGACGCTGCTACCTCTTATCGTCTTGCATTTACATTATAGCACCTTTTGTCTCCGGTCACGTGCTCCTTGCCACACAGACGGCACCTCGGCTTACATTCATGGTCCTTGGGTGGGGAGGCCACCCCACAACCTCTGCATTTTTCGTGTGGGCTGTCACATAGGTCGGATCGATGTCCCAGCTCGCCACACCTGTAAGACACTTCATACCTCTTCTTGTAGAGAAAGCATTTCATCGGCGTCCCAAAGCAGATCATCCATCTCGGCACGTAGTCGTCAACAAAGGTGATGATTACCGAAGTGGAGTTGCCCATCCTTCGCACACCAAGAATAGGACCATTCTCTTCGTGTGAGAAAGCCAGTTCGAATTCTCTCTCAGAGAGTCTGATATCAAGTCCACTTACCACTCCTTTGCCACAGCTTTCAGGCGCAGCCATGTATGTCTTCACCTCGTACTCCTTGCCGTCGAGCTTTATGACTTTCAGGTCCAACATTTTCTTGGCATCATCCTCCCTGGGCGTGCTGTATATCAATGTTCCTTGCTTGTCGTTGACAACGATCCTGCCTCCTCCTGACCTTTCTGCCATGGAATGCCTACTGCCATCCTTACTGCTCCACCAATCACAGGTGCCGAGCGTCTGGTGAGCGTCAGTCCTTCTTTGGGCCTGATAATAACCTTGTGATCCGCGTTCGGAAGACGCGGTAGGTGCGACGCTACTGACCGCTTTGCGAGCTTTTTTTCCCGCCGCTTTATATGAGGGTCTCCTGCTTACGCCATGCTTGTCGCCATTCAAGCCGGCCGCCATCGTCCTGCCTTCTTTTCCGCATCCACTGCTGGTAGACGCCGCCCTGGTGGCGCCATCGCGTTCCCGTTGTTGACTTTCCTGGAGCTCCACCACACGTTTCGACACTTTCGTCACCCAGTCCGAGCTTTCCAATTCTTCTTGATCGGCATCTCTACCATTAACAGTCACTTCCATCGTCATAGTGCCTCCGCCGACGCCTGGAGCCTCCAACGCCGATCCGACCGCCTTGGCGCTAGGTCGAATGGTGGAGTTGGCGAGACGCACAACGTAGCCGAACACCAAAGGCGCAATAAAATCCTTTAAAATCTACTTACAGTTTTCAGAATGGTAGCCAAAGGATTCGGAGCACGTCCGCAACCACACACAGCACTTCATCAGCTGGCTGTTGTTTTTTCCGCTTGAAAAAGTGGTCATTTCACAGAGCCGACGCGGAGTCGTGTTTCACGCCATTGCGAGCGTGAAACACGGCTCCATCACATGTTCCATCACATGTTCAAATACTGCAAAAAACTTTCGGCAATCGCGAACATTTCATATGCACATGAATGAGCTCTTGAGTTTGGAGAAAGTGAGGTCTGCTCAAGATACCGATGACTTAAATAGGCTAGTACAGAAAGTGCAAATTGATATATTGGCACTCAAGTCCCTAAAGTGGAAACCGAGAGCTATGCGCTGATGTTGTTACCAGTAATTAAAAAGAGCAATTCCACCAGAATTATCGGTGCAATTCAAGTCGAAAACAAAAAAGGCTATGAGAAACAGCTCGCCTTCAGAACATGGCGAGCAAAGCAACCCAACAGGAAAAGCGTGCGAGGAAAAGCTGGACAGGCTTATGTTATTCTTAAGAGAGCAAGCAGCTTTTCGTGAAGAAACGCAACGTGAGCAAGAGAGGATAACTGCAAAACCAAGAGAGAACGGCCGACAAACACGCTCAACTTCAAGCTTCTATAGCTCAGCGCACAGAATATGTTTATTCTGCAAGCAGAAGACCCATGCAACCAAAAACTGTCGTCGGAGAATTCCAACGAATGAAAAGAAAGCTATACTTACCGAAAAGAGAGCATGCTTCAGATACACGCGACCACACCACACTGCACGCATTTGCAAGGCCCAAGTAAAATGCAAGCAATGCAAGGAATGACATGACACGTCAGTGTGTTGAACTGTGATGCAGAAAACGAGAGCAGAGCTAGTGTCAACAGCGCAAGCCGATGCGAGGTCTACCCTCTACATGCAACCGAAAATATCAAGCATAAGTTTGTGCTTTTGCAGACGGCTGTAGCATGCATAGAAGGAGAAACATGTGGCCGACATTGCCGTTTGCTATTAGACAGCGGAAGCTAACGTTCATTTATTGAAGCGGGATTAGCGAAAGAAATAGGTGCGAAGGTGTTGCGACAGGAAAAGCTGACGATTGGTTCATTTTGAGGAGACGAAAAGGTCAAACTAATGAACGTGGCGCAAGTGACTGTAGGATCACGAGAAACAAGAACTAGAACATAAATCAAAGCGTTACAAGTCGACGTTATCTCGCACAGTTGTATACTCACTCCAAGTCAGAAACTTAGTGAGAATATGAAACAGCTAAAAATGCAAGTGGCTGATCACAGGACCGAGACAACCGCAACAGATTCTGTAGAACTACTGATCAGCTCAGACTATTATTGGGAATTCTTTACTGGCAGAATTCGAAGTATCGAGGACAGACTGATGGCTGTAGAAACTATACTGGGATGGGTACTGCAAGGGCCGTCGGAGCAAAGCAAGACAAGACTAACACACAATCAAGCAGTCATGGTTCTGAAAGTTGAAGCTGCGGAGACAGAACTCCTGCAAGAGCTAAAGAAGTTTTGGAGCCTCTAGTCAATGGGGATCACAAGAAATAGTTTGGATAACACAAGAAATGAAGTGGCCGAGGAATTCGAGCGCAAGATTGTACAACAAAGCGGTCGCTATCAAGTCAGCTTGCCGTGCAAACGGGACGTAAACTTGGAAAGCAACACGGAAAATGCGATAAAAAGACTACAGCAACTCACTAAAAGGCTGCAGAAAAATGAAGACATGCTGTATCGCTACGACAAAGCTATATCAGAGTATATGACATTAGTAGTCGCAGAGGAGGTCCAAGAGCCATCAGGACAGCGAAATGCACTTGGCTACTACATGCCACATCATGCGATCATTAGAGAGAACCGAGCCACAGCAAAGGTTCGAGTAGTGTTTGACGCCTCATCATATTTTTGAAAAGGCACGTCTTTAAACGATAACCTAGAGGCAGGACCCAATTTGAATGATAACATGCTATCGCTGTTCATTAATTTCCAAAAAGAAAAGGTGGCATTAGTAGATGATGTTGGAAAGGCATTTCTACAAATCTCTATACACGAAGGGGATAGAGATGCAATGAGATTTCTGTGGTGGAAGCATGACGCTGAGGGATGGTTAATGAATGAAGTGCAAACATGGCACATGACAAGAGCAACATTTGGAACAACACCGAGCACGTTTATACTGGCAGCTACAATTAAACACCATTTTAAACAAGTGAAAGACCGGTTTCCGGAGATGACAAGGACACTGCAGAAAGCGATCTACGTGGTGATGTCATTCTGGGAGCAACAATGCTTCATCAAGCAGTCAAGTTGTACAAAGAGGCAAAGCAAGTGTTCAGAGAGGCAGCGATGAATTTGAGAAAATGGACATCCAATGAAGTGCGATTAAACAGAATAATAGAAGAAAACGCAAGAGACGATTCTCACATGGAGATTCGATCAAAAGTATTTACAATGCTTCTGGGCTTGATAAGGAAACATTCAAAGGACATGATTTGCTCTCTTCCCTGTGGAAAAGTGGGATTTATTAACAGATATAATGTACTCGACAAAAAGGGGCATGTTACAAGCCACAGCGAAAATATTTTACCCGCTTGGTTTGTTGTCGCCGTTCACAGTACGTGCGAAAATAGGACTGCAGAGACTGTGGAAAACGAACGTCACGTGGGATGACCAGCTCCCTAAAGAAGAATGCGACAAATATAAGAACCTCATGGCTGAAGCGGAGGACTTTTGAGTTCTAGAAATCATCCGACGCTACGCAAGCAAGAATCAACCAGTACAGCATACGAAGCGGCAGCATACTTAATAGCAGTATACCACGATGGAAGCAGAGAATCAAGGCTGGTAACAGCAAAAAGCCCCGTAGCTCCAATGAAAGAGCTGACATTGGTGTTACTTGAAATGATGGCAGCGGTGGTAGCATCAAGATTATGTGACTACATCAAAGGTCACTTCAACGAAAGATTTCAAGAAATACACCACTGGACGGACTCGACGATTGTGCTTCACTGGATCAAAGGAACATGCAAAAGGAATTCGTTTGTTGTCAACATAATCGCAGAAGTCAAAGAAAAACACTTCAAGCAAGCTGGTGATTCGTTCAGAGTGACGACAACCCTGCTGACCCACTTACACGAGGAATAAGCGCAAAGGCATCGATGACATCAAAGTTGTGGTGGAACGGTCCCGAGTGGATAATATCACTGGAAAATAACTCCACAAGCATAACTGGCACGAATACAGACGCGGAAGACCACCATGAAACACAATGTCACCAATGCATGGGAAGAGCCGAAATTGAGCCAATCTTGGAAATGGAAAGGTATTCTTCATACGGACGGTTTAAAAGAGTGACAGCATGGGTGTTCAGATTCATAGACAACACAAGAAGGGAAACTCGCAAAGGGCAGTTGACAGGAAAGGAGGTAACAAATGCAGAGAAATATTGGATAAGACAGACCCAAATATCACTGAGATAATCAAAAGTTGAGGGCTATTCAAACACTCAGTCATTGCAAATAATGGACACAAAGTCTACCTTGATGACGATGGAGTCATCACACAGAAGGGACGATTGCAGTGCAGCCAAGAATTCAACAAGCACGTTATAGTAATTCCAAAGGACGGGCATTTCACCGAACTGCTAATACGTCACGTGCAGAAAAATATGGCATCACACGGAGGAGTTCAAGTGACGCTAGTACAACTTCGAACTAAGTCCTGGATATTGCAGGATAGACAAGCAGTAAAAAGAGTTATGAATAGATGTGTCGTCTACAAAAAGCATAACTTCAGACCGGCGACTCAAAACATATTTCTACTCCCGGCAGACAGAGTCACCGAAGCAGAGCCATTCAAAGTTATGAGAGTTGACTTCACAGGACCTCTTTACGCAAAGGAGAAGTACCAGATTGTGAAGCAATATGTACTGATATTCACCAGCGCGGTAACGAGAGGAGTACACTTGGAGTTTACCAACTATTTGTCATCGTCTAGTTTTCTACAAGCAATCCGACAATTTACAGCTCGACGGGAAATGCCAGCAGTAATTTAATCGGACAATGCCAAAACATTTATAAAATCTGAAAAGGAAATCGACAGAATGTTCGAAACCATTAAACACGAGGTCTTAAAGGATTACTACACTGACCTACAAATTCAGTGGAAAACGATAGCTGAATGCACGCCGTGGTGAGGAGGATTTTACGAGTGCCTCATAAAAAGCCTGAAGACGTCGATGCGAAGTATCGAAAAGTACAGCTTCGGTAGAGGAGCTACACACTATTGTAGCAGAAGTTAAAGGAGCACTGAACAATCGACCGTTAACTTACGTGTATGGAGAACCTGACGAGCCAATGCCACTAACGCCGGCAGACATAATAGGTGGACGGCGATAGCTTCAAGTCGGACACACTAGACTGTATAACGGTGACATTGAAGACGCATGGCGAATCAGATGTAATCTAGAGCGAGCTTGGTGGAAAAGATGGCATCGAGAATACATCAAGGAAATGGGAGCTATGGTCAAAGCCAAGACGCAGCAAGCGAAACCACTCTCACAGTGTGACATAGGGTTGCTTGAGGACAAGGCTTCAAGAACATTTTGGAAAGTGTGCCGGATTGAAAAACTCTACCCTGGGCAAGACGGAATAACAAGAGCTTGTCTCCTTCATACTTCTAAGAAGATCGGTGAAGCACATATACCCTATGGAGGGTTGTTTCAAATAGCCCGCAAGAGCTTATCCTATTTCAACTTGGGCGGGTGGGAACCTATAATATATCATCATCAAACGCCAGAAGAAGAAGGAAGAAGACTGCTGCCTGGAGTGAGCGCGTGCTACTTCACTTCGTCTAATAAACCGTATTCGTTCCAAGCAGTCCTTGGTCTCGATCGTCTTAATAGAAGGAGAACGAAGTTAGAATAAGAACAGCCGGGCCACAGCAAGCGTGCTGTATCTTGACAACACAATTATCACATAGTGTTGTGTATATGGCACAATATTTCTTGATCAGAGACGAGTTTGGGAGAGGGGGTGGGATGAACTCCCCCCAAGCAAACTCTTTCGTTGGCAGTTAATACTGAAAATATATTGTGTGACGGGCGTACTGGCTGAAAATAGCCTCAATGACTTCGAAGCACCGATAACTGGAATATGCAAGAGCAAAAGGCTTATCGCAAAGCACTGAAATATGATGTCATGAAAAAATGACACCACAATCAGAAAATCAGATTTTATGCTAGCCGTATACACGGAAAGATGCTGCCCGTATATGAGTATCCTTGCTAGTATGTGCAGTAATCGTAGCTCTGTATATACGGTGTGTTTCCTATAATGCTTCTTATTTCGTCATAATCGGCTCGTAGCACATGTATACGCGCCCCAGAATCGTAACAGCGCGCAAACAACGCAAAGTAAAAGTGGCACAGACAAGCGTCAATCACTGTCGTGGGGAGCCGCAATGGAACATGGAACATTCCGTGATGAATAAATTGTTTCATAAAGCTACAGTGCCACCTTGGATTGTTAGAGATGTCGTGCTAAAGACTAAAACATTTGCAGACGCAAACCACTGAAGTGCTAAGAATGCAGTTTCCGAAGACATTTGGAAGTCGAAGAAGCATGCGTTTCGTGGAATACCAGACTGGTAGCGTGTTTGGGTTGGACGCCGATGCGTCGACGTGGACTCACTGAAAAACTTCTGCGATGGTACTTCCGACCGTACAGGGTACTTTGACGTCTCGGTACACACGACTACGAGGTTGTCCCCGATGGCATCACGAGCTCTCAACAGCGGCGTGCGTGACCTGCAGTCATTCATGTGCGCCACAAGCCATTCTATGCGCGTCAACGAATCTAAGGACTGTATTATTTGTTGCTGTTTCTCTGCATTATGCTTTATGCTCGTTCTTATTTAATATTGCTCTTTATTGTTGTTACTTTTATGTCATGTATCGTATCGCCTGACAATGCCCCCCTCTCAAAAAATTGGCATATCCCACGTACAGTGAGAATCGATGCTATGCGAAGCACGAATGAGAAATGTTGATAAGTCACTTTAAAATCAGCACAGCGTTACAAGGTGTAGACTTCCGTGTAATAATTATCATGTTTGGATGTGTCGTTTACCTTCCTCATCTATTCACGTAACGTGATACCAAATTTAGTATATGTGGAGCTAGCGAAACGGCCGCAAGCACGCAATGAGCGTGGTATGTTGCCATGTTTTCACATGGCACGCGTGTCAGGATTATCATATTTGCACCAGTGACATACCTTCGTCATCCATTGGCGTCGCCCAATACCAAATTTGGCATATGTGAAGCTAGCGAAACGGCCGCGAGAGTATCATGAGCATAGCATGTAGTCATGTTGTTACATGACTCGCATCTCATGTTTATCATGTTTGCACCAGTATCATAACTTAGTCATCCATTCACGTCCCGTAATACCAAATCTAGTGCAAGTGAAGTTAGCGAAACAGCTGCCAGCGCATCATGAGCGTGGCATGTAGTCGTTTTGATACATGACACGCATGTCATGATCTTTATGTTAGGGTCTGTCGCTTGTGTTCGCCATGCAATCATGTAATACCATACCAGTTTTGCAACATGCCAAGTGAATAAAACCACTGCAAGAACTGCAGGACCATGAAATGTAAATTATACCCCGCCGCGGTGGTCTAGTGGCTAAGGTACTCGGCTGCTGACCCGCAGGGCGCGGGTTCGAATCCCGGCTGCGGCGGCTGCATTTCCGATGGAGGCGGAAATGTTGTAGGCCCGTGTGCTCAGATTTGGGTGCACGTTAAAGAACCCCA
Source organism: Rhipicephalus microplus (assembly GCF_043290135.1). Lineage (NCBI taxonomy): Eukaryota > Metazoa > Arthropoda > Arachnida > Ixodida > Ixodidae > Rhipicephalus > Rhipicephalus microplus. The sequence continues at coordinate 61,289,847 of NC_134705.1, read as the reverse complement.
GGTGGTCAAAATTTCCGGAGCCCTCCACTACGGCGTCTCTCATAATCATATCGTGGTTTTGGGACGTTAAACCCCACAAATCAATCAATCAATCAATGAAATGTAAATTATGACATTCATGACATAAGTGTCATGATTTTCATGTTATGACTAGCCAAATATGTTATTCACAGTCATATTATGCCATACCAAGCTTGGTATCGATACCGTTATCGAAACGGCCAGGAGAGCTAAATGTTAATTGTAGGCGGCTAGATAGATAAATAGATAGATAGATAGATACATAGAGTTAATTTTCTCCTCCTCGACTAGCTTTAACACTAGCTAAGGAGGGAAGACGTTTGAGGTTCGGAATGGGTCCCCTCGATGACTCGGGTGCACGGTTGCAGCGCGAAGGAAGAGCCGTAGTCCTGAAGAGACACTTTATTGCGGTCTCAGGCTACTGCCCGAGTCCAAGCCCGAACATCCGCTCTCATTTCAAATTCAAACATCCTCTTTTGTATCCTCGGTTGAACAAAGAGTCTTTACAAACACTAATCACATGTTGGGACTCGCATCATCACAACCAATCGCAGCAACACCTTCATAACAGGTACTACATTGGTTAAAACCAAGTTACTAAATATTGTGTTTAGTGGTTCATGAGGAAAAGGAAGAAGGCACCTAATTTTTGTCTGCCTACAGGCGACACGGCGCAGTGCCTTTGGTGTGGGGTGGAAGGGGATAAAAGAGGATCGGAGAAATTGTGTGTGGTGTGTAAGGAGGTATGTCCTGTCCGCTTCAGCCCGAGCAGCAGGCCGTCGGCAAGGGCAAGGGCAGCATGGCTCCTGGGATCAGCGGTAGGCAGCGATTCCTGACTCCTCCACGAACTCCGCCAGGCTGCGTAGTGTTGCTGGATGTGGAGGAGACGGGAACAGCAGGTGTTCCAGGGTGGAGACGGGCAGACCCTGTCTCCTGTAGGCCGTGTAGGCCCTCAAGCGTTCCTGTGCTAAGCCAGGGCAGGCACAGAGGAGGTGTTCGAGGGTCTCTGGGTCTCCGCAACGGCTGCAGGCCGGGGAGGGACAGAGGCCCTTGGCGTGGCGGGGGGCCGCTGTCCACACGCAGCCGGTTCGCAGTCGCAACAGGGAGGCCCGTTCTCTCCTGGTGAGGCCCGTCTCTGGGAGAGGCTTTAATCCTCGCTCGCTGGCCACCCTCGAGTCTAGGTGTAGTGTGACGAGGAGCCTCTCGAGACGGGCCTGCGAATAGTCTCTGGCCGCCACGGCACAGGAGTAGGGGGTACCAGGCTGGTGGGCAGCCTTGGCGAGTGTGTCCGCCTTCTCGTTTCCAGCGATGCCCACATGGGAGGGCAGCCAGTGGAAGGAGACGGACACCCCGGCGTCGGTGAAGGCCCGAACCTTGGCTGTCAGGAGGCAGGCCGCCAGTCCGGCACGGCGAGAGTTGGCCAGGGTCTGCAGGGCCGCCTTGCTGTCACACAGGACCGCGGCCGGCTCAAGGGGATGTCCTCGGCCAACAGGTCTACCGGGAGATGGAGTCCAGCCAGTTCCGCAGCCGTGGAGCTCGCCGGGAAGGGTAGCCTGCACTGCCTGCTGTTGGCTCTGGGCGCGATTACGCATGCGGCCGCTGCGGTCCCGTCCAGCATCGCAGATCCGTCCATGAACACCTGCAGCCGTCCCTCCAGTTGTTCCTGGAGCTTGCAGGAGGCCGCCTGTTGCAGTGCGGTCGCAGGCGTCCGTCGCTTGGTTGCCCCTTCCAAGCAGAGGTGGACCTCTGGTGGCTGGTGGTGAGGCGTTGGAGAGGTAACCGGGACTGGCGGATCTGGGACCATCTGGTGGTACAGCAGGCAGAGGCCTCCCATCCGTGATCCTGGCTGACTGCGGAGACGCTCCTGGAGGGCCCTGCCGTCGGTGGCGCGGTGAAGGCGGTCGATGTGGCTCAGCGCACGTTAGAGCATACGTAACATCAGGGGCCACTCTCCCGCCTCCGCGAGAGTCGCTGCCACCGGCGAGTTCTTGGGAAGCCCCAGGATGGCCCTTAGTGCACCCCTGTGGAGTCCCTCCAGCAGGCCTCTCCTGGCCGGTGTCAGGTTCACCAGCGGGAAGGCGTACAGGAGGACGCCGCAGCCTGGTTGAGCCGGAGGGCCCACTTGGTGGAGCAGCCATGTCCACGCAGCTGCAGTCTGCTGATGGGGCCCTGGACGCGCCGCACCTTGGTGGCAGCAGCCTTGGCAGCCGGGATCCACGTGAGCCGGTGGTCGATGGTGAGCCCCAGGTACTTGACCACCAGCCTCCAAGGCAGGCTGCGGTTGCCAAGCCTCAGCCGTCTCACGTGGGTGCGAGCTGCCGCCAGCGGGTGAATCAGCAGGGCCTCGGTCTTGGTGGCAGAGACCTTAAGCCCGATGCCTCCGAGGTAGGTAATCACTGCATCGAGGGCCGGCTGCAGTGATCTCCTGATGGCTGGGATGGACCGCCTTGGTCCCCGGACCCAGAGTGCCAGGTAATCTGCGTAGACGGAGCAGCGGGCCGGGAACCTGGTGTCTGTTGGGAGGGACGCCGGAAGTCCTGCTAGTGCCGTGTTAAAGAGGAAGGGGCTCAGTACTGAACCCTGTGGGACACCAGCAGTGATGTCCCTGGGTTGGCTGGTTGCCCCTCCAACACAGACACAGAAGGTCCTCCTGGGCAGGAAGGCAGTCACGAAGCCTCGGAGGCTCCCGCTGATGCCGAGGCGGTCCAGGGCCGCCTCGACCGCCACTTGTGGGAGTCCGTCGAAGGCACTCTCCACGTCCAGCAGCAGCAGCATGGCCATGTCCCCGCTGCCCCTGGTGTCCTCGAGGGTAGCGACGACGTCCGAGATCGAATCTGCCGTGCACTGGTGTCGCCTGAAGCCTGTGTGCTGCTCCGGGAAGAACCCCAGGTGGTCGGCAATCCACTCCAGTCTCTCTAGAGCCACCCTCTCCGTCACCTTGCAGGGCGCGGAGGTGAGAGACTGGCCGGTACGAGGAGAGAGCCGTGGCCTTCCTCCAGGGCTTCAGGATTGGCACCACCACCGCAGTTCGCCAGGACTCAAGTAAGACTCCGGTGCATTAGACGTCGTTGTAGTACTCCAAGAGTCGTTGACGGCCACCTTCATCCAAGTTGCGGAGCATCTGGAAGGTGATGCCGTCGGCCCCTGGAGCACTTCGTCGCTTGGTCCTCTCGAGGGCCACCACCAGCTCGTGTATTCCGATGGGCTCTCCGCACAGTTCCCGCACCTGCGCGGACACCCATCTGGGATGATGGCAGGAGGTAGGGCAAGCGAGGGCAGCAGGCGGTGTTGCAGCAGGCAGTGGGGCTATGTCTCTGGCAGCAAACTGGCCAGCCAGCCGTTCTGCCAGGTTTGAAGCCGTGATGGACACGCAAAGAGATTCGCGTGTGACACTCTCTCTCATGCCAGGCCGTGCTGCCTCCGTCGGCCGACTTTCATCGGCAGCCGTTCTCACGCTCGAGCCCCGTCAGTTCTCTCATTAATTGTTGCTTCCTAGAAGCCTCCTTAAGAGCGGTGGGTACACCGTTGGGCTCCGTGCACTTACCAGGTGTGCATGCGACAGCGAGGCGCCCCGATATCCTAACAACAGTGGAGGAGATTATGGTCGTTTCCCTGCCGCCACTATGTCTCGGTCAGCCAAGTTGTCGCGTCCCCGCGTCATTCTCAATGACATGCGTGCCTGCCAACAATGGCTTAAACTCAGACGGTGGCGCCTGACCTGCCTCTTGCTAGACGCTTTTCCGAGTAAGCTTTCCCCTTCTAATCCCGAACGGAGGCGACCTTGACTGCTCCGCTTGTGAACCGTGAGAATGAAGAAGTCTCTTTTCTTACCCGTGCTCGGGTCTTCCGCGTTCGCCTTCGCGGAACCTATTAGCTTCCTTAGTTGACGAGTCGGAAACGGGCTACGCGCTCTACATCAGCCGCATTAATTGCGCTGCACCCCACATGCTGGTAATTGGTGTGTCATACTAACTGATAGATAGATAGATAGATAGATAGATACGTTCAAAGTCGCCGAGGCTCGGTAAGAAATGCGTCGCATTTAAAAGTACCCGGACGATGCTTTTTGAGAGGGGGCCAACGTCAGGTGCGTTTCTTATTTTCACTTTTTTTATTCGATTTTCGCCTACAAAGCCTTCGTCAGGAACGCCCAGCACAAACTGCGGATCATTGTTCGAGAAGGTTTGTAGTCATTGTAGATCGTTCTGTTGAGATTACCCGCGAGATGCGAGCACCTGAGAATATTCCTGAGGTTGCTCAAAGACCAGTGATAATGCTGGAATATTCGACTACACGTGTAAAAATGCCGCCGTGCTTTGCCGCTTGTTATTCGACCAACGGCCGATGCTTTGTTTGCCGTTATCAGTGCCAGTGTGTATCGCTGCAATCCTTCTTTCCGTTTACCGGCCACAAGTTCGGCCTCATAAAGAGTTTGCTTTTGGACCTTTAGTGTGCTCCCTTTGCCGCCGTCACAACCCCATGAAAATATGTTCCGTCACTTCTGGCTAGGACCAGTCACCGTGGAAAAAGAAAACAATGCATGAAAACAGGTGCATGTGCATGAGAACCTTGTCTTACGATTGCAGTGTGGGAAGAGATGTATGGTCAAATAAGTGTGAAGTCACAATACTCCTGCCTCCATAAACTTACTCCTAATAAACATGAGAGATCACAAGGAAATTCCACTTTCAAAGTAGATCTGGCTATGGCAGGTACGCGCTTCATACAAGCATGGCAAAGCGGGCCCCAGTATTGAAGAATGAACAGCGATATGGTAACGCCTTGTCCTGTAGTATCGTATTTACTGAATTGTAACACGACGAGAGACTTCATTGAGTCCATGAAAAAAACATAATGTTTCATGCGTGTTTCTCTGTTAGATGTTAACGCGAGGTTCTGCTTTACATACACTTTTAGTCAGGTGCCGGATAACGAACGGCGTATAGGCGGCGCGCTTCTGCGTACTGACTAAAATCCTGTCTATCGGAAGCCCATCAATAAACAATACCCGGGACAGCCACTTGGCGCGGAAGTAACGCGTATAGCCGGTAAGAGTAGGCGCAAGAAGGAAAAAAAAAAGGCGTGGAGCCGCTGCCTCTGTCGCGCAAGCCTGGCGCCGGGAGGCGGTACGTAGAACCGTTCAGTGATAAGCGCGAGCCCAAAATAAAAAAAAAAACACAGAAAAAGACCCCCCCCCCCCCTGCCGCAGCCTCGCCAGGTTAGCGCCTGGCACCAGCATCACGTTCACCGTCTCCTGCATGCCGTGGCATTCGTGCGTAGCCGTTTTGTCCCGCTGTCTTGTGTAGTCGTTTTTCTACAAGATTGTCTGGGACGGAAAGCTTTCCCAGTGCCTTACGGCACACTTTGATCAAGATATCATACATTTCCCTGCATTTCGGCAAATACTGGGATACGCCGTCTTAGTGTTACTCTTTCGATTTCAGTAAAAGAGCACGAACAACTTTTTGTTTATCAGTGGTGTGATGCACTAAATAAAAGAGTACTACTGCATGTGCGACAGCTTACTGAAACACTGGCTTATGTATGTTGATGCTCGTGTTCAACGAAACAAGTTGAACTGATGATTTCAGAAAAGCATGGCGAAAAAGAAACAAGCCGAAGGCAGCTAGACAGCGAAAGATCAAAAGTAAAAATTGATTGGTTAAAGTTTGATTAACGTTTACGTGATTTGATGATGAACATAAAGTACAGAAGTCAAAAGTTAGGTGCAGAAATCAGCAGGAGAACGTATGTCGACAACACTTGCTCAATCTTCTGAATATTAAGTACAGTTCTCATATTCCAGCATGAATTTTTAACAGTGAACCACGCCCCGCCGCGGTAGTCTAGTGGCTAAGGTACTCGGCTGCTGACCCGCAGGTCGCGGGTTCAAATCCCGGCTGCGGCGGCTTCATTTCCGATGGAGGCGGAAATGTCGAGGCCCGTGTGCTCAGATTTGGGTGCACGTTAAAGAACCCCAGGTGGTCAAAATTTCCGGAGCACTCCACTACGGCGTCTCTCATAATCATATGGTGGTTTTGGGACGTTAAACCCCACAAATCAATCAATCAATCAAATCAACAGTGAACCACGCCCAAGACAACTAGTGTACTGCTGCCCCGCCGCGGTGGTCTAGTGGCTAAGGTACTCGGCTGCTGACTCGGAGGTCGTGGGATCAAATTCCGGCTGCGGTGGCTGCATTTCCGGTAGAGGCGGAAATGTTGTAGGCCCATGTGCTCAGATTTGGGTGCAGGTTAAAGAACCCCAGGTGGTCAAAATATCTGGAGCCCTCCACTACGGCGTCTCTCATAATCATATGGTGGTTTTGGGACTTTGAACACCACATATCAATCAACCAGTGTACTGCTATTGAGATAACGTACCAGCTAAAAAAGTCTCCATTTTCTAAAGAGCAACTGCATGCAGTAACAGTAAAGATCTAGAGGTTCGTTCTGCACCATTTCTTGACTCCAACTGCAAGCGGGCGTTCGCGAAAGAGATGTGCAGAAGCATTATTTACTTGGAGGGAGACCCACCTGTCCGTCGCTAATTTGTGTACGTCATACTTCACCTTGGCGCGCGTTTTGGCATTCACTTGAACACCGGTGTGATGCTGAATAACGGTAAGAGTAGCCACTCGCTACAAACAGGATCAGCTAAAGTCTAAAAATGAGTAAAAACCACTATATATCACCAAATTATGCGCATAAAATCTAATTGCAGAAATAAGTAATCGTCAAATTTCAAAAAAGGCGCAGCATGCAGCTCGCAGCATTTCGCGTGTACGAAATGCAAACGATACAGTTTACCCATGCAACGCTTACGTGCGAAAGCGCATTGTCTTCAAACAGCTGAGAATAGGCTGCTGTCACTGACACGCGTGTACCTCCCGACACAAATCAACGAAATTGCTCACAGCACACACACGTGCGAGAAACAAACGTAAGTTTTGACAGCCGAGCATAGCGTCGTCCGCAAATTTCGGTGAGCGTAACACCCTCGGTTCACGGGGAGCATTAAAACGACGAACAAACACACGTTAATCGTTCTTGCCGAACAGCGCACCACGAACTGAAGTCGGAGCGGAAAGCGCTCACCGTGGTTGTCTCGACTTCATGAAGCCCTACAAACTATTCGCTGATCAAATGCATGCATATGGCACAAAAATAGTTCAAGGTTCCGCCGACGGTTTGCAAAAAGCCACTTGGTAGATATATACCCTGCAAAAAGACACCCCCTTCATGCGGTTGCGCATATACTCGATGTAAAACTCCGCTAATCATCAAGAAAGTTCTTGGGAAACGAATTGATGTCAGACGTTCTGTACAATAAGGCTGCCCTTTGTCTTCCCTCCTATTTTCAGTTTATATAGAGTCATTTTGCCAAAAAGTCGTGAAAAGCAGTAACATAGTAGAGTACGAACTACAAAAAGCTGAAGTACGGGTACTGGCATACGCAGATGATATAGCTGTGCTTTTTAAACATCATGATAGTATCGCTGAGACCATAAAGATTGTGAACCTTTATTGTAATGCAAGAGGTAGTTTGGTAAACTGGAGCGAGGGCGTGGGTTACTGGCACGACGAATGGCCTGTGACTCCACAACTTGTGGGTGGTATTTCATGGACTACTACTGCGGTACGATACCTAGGTGTGCCATTAGAATATTATTGTGACAGTGAACCGTACTGGCGGCGCCAGGGTGGAGCTACAAGAAGAAGCTGAGCAACTCAATGGTTTCCAGCTATCAATTTTCGCCAGAGCGACCTTTTGTAGTGTATTTTTAGTCAGTAAGCTCTGGTATGTCCTTCAGGTATTGCATCGTTCACGTGTGAATCTACAGAACCTTCATAGAATATTTGCTGTTTTCTTGTGGGGTTCTTCTTGGGAGCGAACCAGTAGAACTAACTTATTCAGACAGGTTTGCTCTGGTTGACTCGGTCTGTGTCATTTGTGCCTTCGTCAATTAGTTAATCGGGTTTTTTTTTTCCGAAATAATCGAGACCCATTAATACGTACTGTTATACAGCTTAGGCTTGGAAGACGGTTGCCAGAATTTCTTGTAGCATCTGGTCAGGTGAAAGCAAGCATTAGAAGTTACCTAAAAGAAGTTGTTGATTCTTGTCTCTTACTAAAAACACGTTTTTCATTGGAATACCACAGTACAGTTTCGCTTTAAAAGTTATGCAAAAATCTAGTAGATATACAGTTGTTCCTGTTCCCCTATATTGAACATTATACCGTGTAGGCCCAGGCCAGAATGTCTTAAGCCGTGTAAGAAAATGGAGGTATCATCTGGAGTGAAATTGTTTTTCTTTAAATTGCACACTGGTACCTTGCCCATGTAAACAAGTGTGCAAGAAAAAGGCTCATTCGTTTCTGGGGGTGTTGATTGCCTTTTCTGCAAAAAGCCGGAAACAATCGAACATGTTTTCCGGGACTGCTGCGATGCAGTCTTTTTCTGGGATGTTCCCCAAAGGACTTTGAAAAAAGATCTGCCTCTTGATGTCAGCGGCATTCAGGTTTCTGCCAGTATCAAATTAAGAAGGAATACCTTTCAACCTGGTTATGCTACTGGGTCTGCACGGTATATGGCAATCTAGAATGGTGGTACACCATGCTGATGTTAATGCACGTCCGGTTCGGCAATACTTCTTTCAATCTGTCAGTTAATTCGTGGAATCGCAAAAGGTGCATCAAGAGGTGCTCGAATGGCTTCATCAAGTAGAAAGCCTTCTACGGATGAAGGAACTTTAAAAAGCCCTTTCAGTTTGCTGCTTTTTGCCTCTTTTCTTTTGTTCATGTTTGTCCTTTGTTTGGTGTACAGGTGCGATCAAAAGTGTGCAGACCACGAGATCGCGTGGCAGAATGCATGGACGCGCCAGCTAGCGACGAGACACGACGAGACACCTGCTGCAGGGCGCATGTGCGTCCCGTCTTATCACTTGCTTCTCATGTCGCTTTGTTGGACGCGGTTACGGCACTCGCAGAAGAAACGACAACTGGGTGTCTCTTTCTTTCTTTCATCAAATCTGTGCCATTCTTTTACGTAGCGGCTGCGACGGGGCCGGTTCAAGCGCCGGCTCGCATTGTTATTGACACCGGTTAATTAGGATAAGTAAGCATAGCGAACATCGCACAACCTGACGAAGCCAAGTGCACAAAATTAAATAATCTCAGGCCAGCTCGCCTTTGTCGGGCTAATCCAAGTCGCACTTAAACAAGCTGCGTTAAGTCAAAGTTAATGTAGCCAAAATTAATCGAACGTGAATAACTACACTGCATTAAACACTTTTACTCTCAAATGCGTCCTATGCAGCAACAGCTGTCTATATTAGGCGGATCGAGGCATGATTTGCCTAATTCAGCGACATCAAACTCGAGTACTTAGAGTGGGCTTTAATGTCACGTACATTATGCAGTAATATTTATATGTAATGTTAAGGCTAATTTGATTCATATTTAGGTAAACGACACTCGGCTTGGTCAGGAGTAATCAGCATCATGCTGAGCTTAAATTTTCTGAGCTCATCAGAATTTGACTTCAATTATGGTAATTGTGTTTTAATAAGGCCTTACTTCATTAAAGCTTTTTATAACCCAATTGATTTGATGGTACTATGACCAAATAAACTTAATCAGATTTTTTATATTTACCTTGGTGTTTGCCTAATTAGCTTAGTTATGCATATAGTGAGATTTTGCACTGATATTCAGTCATAATTAGTATTATTATTATTTAGCACTAAGTAGACATGTATTATCTTAATAAGTATGTAGTCGGTAAATAGTAATTAGTATATTCTTGGCCTTGACTTCTGTGGGCTCATGGGGAAGTCGACATAGGTTAATTGGCCGCGAAGATGATCACCTTGTATAGGCTACTTTTGCATGGCTGGGTTAAGGATTAGCATGATCAACCTTGCCTAATTAGATTTGGCTATTCTTAATTCAACTCATCTGGGCTCATCTAAGCCTAATTTTGAATAACATAAAAACACCAAGCTGGACTGGGCTTACCTATACCTACTTACGCCTGACTCATTTAGGTCATAAAGTGTTCGACTACAAATGAGTAATTCTGGCTACATTAACTTTGACTTAACGAAGCTCATTAAAGTGCAACTTGGGTTGGCCCGACAAAGACAAGCTCGCCTGAGAATATTTAATTTTGTGCGTTTGGGTTCGTCAGGTTGTGCGATCCTCGCTATGCTTACTGATCCTAATCAACCGGTGTCAATAACAATGCGAGCCGGCGCTTGAATTGGCCCGTAGCGGCCGCTACATAAAAGAACGCGCAGATTCGATAGAGCAAAAAAAAAAAAAAGTGGCACCAAGCTGTCGTTTTTGCTGCGTGTGCCGTAACCGCGTCCAACAGAGCGGCAGGAGAAGCCAAGTGATAAGACGGGACGCGCGTGCGCCTTGCAGGTGTCTCGTCTTGTCTCGTCGCTAGCTGGCACGTGTCGATGCATTCTGCCACGCTATCCCGTGGTCTGCACACTTTTGATTGCACCTGTACATTTGTTTGTGAATATTGTATGATGACAGGCAACAATAAAAAAGTGGCGCTGTGGTGCTATAGGTAAGATATCTGCTTCACGTGCATGTTCTCCCGAGTTCAATTCCAGGGCTATGTGCTTTCCATGTTAATCTCGCAGATGTAGATCTTTGTGATAATAATGGTTTTCTTATTACCCATAGTCATAGTAGTATCCGCGGTATTATTGGCGAGAAAATGCTCTCGAAAGCGAAAAACAATGCTTTTTTTTCGCCACCGCGCCAGAGCCGGACCGCCTACGGAAATGTCGTGCCTAACCGCAGGCCGTATCTTGCCAGGAAAAATTTGACTTAAAATCCCGGTTAATCCTTGTCCGGGCTATTATGAAGGTCACTTCGAATCGGGCGGGTTCTTATGGGACTCTGCTACGGAGCCGCGTAGAAGCGGCGATAATTTGACTTGGTTTCCTGCCTGCAGGCACGTAATCTAGCCAGGATTTAACTAAGAGTGTATAGAAACATCTTGAAAACGCTAGTATTACTTTAGTAAATACAGTAATTTGTAGACGTCAAGTTATGTACAAACAATAATGTTTGGTATGTTTTTCTTAGGTGTTTGTTGTTGTGCTAAGGAAACTGTGAATTATATTCCACCAAGTCACCCAAGCTATGACACTCCGACACCTCAGTGTCTATTTTCCTAAATGCCTAACAGTCACAATGCGGGTGAATATATGCAGTGAACTGCACGACATCCTTGAGAAGTCGCATGAGTCTAATTCACCGCTGCTGCTTGGGGCGGGCCATGTGCGTAGCCGTGATGAGTAAGTACGCTTGTCTGCATTTACCAATTTTATTTTTTATCTTTTGTCACATGCACATGAACAATGCAACGTGTACAAATGGGAGAATGTGTTTATTACTGTTTGTGTGCATTGTTTCTTTTTAATGTTGCCTGCGTATTGTCCTTAGTTTTGTTCACGGTGGGTTGCGACATCCAATTAAGTGAAATGTCTTTCTACAGTAACAATTTTTAATGCATGGTCGGAAAACATTACAACTATGTTGCTTCATCACTTCACTGGCAGGCAGCCCACAGAGGCTGAAGCAAAAGTCGTAAGTATCCTTCTCAATGATGTTGCAAAGGCACTTCAATGATTTACGTCATGCTTGTGTTGGGTTCTCCTCTGAGTCATTGTCCCCTCAAAGATTTTGTGCAGTCGCTATGTCGAACCAGCTAAAGTAAGCATCCCCATTGTAGTAGTTGTCTGGTGTGCCATAAGCATACAAATTTTGTGGGAATCGAGCACACCCACCCCTTCGGCAACTCGTCAAGCCTGTGGCATTTCGCGACTTTCCCGTCCGCGCCTTTAGATGTCGCCCCCATCGAAACGATGACAGTGCACCGCCAGCGGCGACAAACGAAACACCATCTAAGCCTTTGTTTTTACAATTTTATTTGTAATACTTGGAAAATGGTACGCATAAAAACCTGCCTTGCATTTAGTTTTAGGCATTTGTAAACATGAAGGGTGTAAATGCGTTGAAGATTCGAAAGCGACCCACTTTAGCTGGCAGTGCGAACCCGAAAATAAACCTCGTCACCTTGGGAAAAACACCCTTCAATAGTAGAAGCACTAAAAGAAGATTGGACAGCCATGGGATGAGCATCAGATATCCCGTCATTATCTGCGTGCGACGCGTTCCCAGAGAGACGCCTCCTTTGGCGAAGGCTCGACCTGTGGTTCTGTGGGAACCACCTCTGGTCACGGGCCGCTGGATGGATCATCCGCACCTTGAGGGGCTGACTGGTCCTGGCTGGCTGGAGACACTGCGGGCGTTTGGTGTGGCAACTGGTGTGGCGTTGCGATGTGCCCAACTTCGTCCTGGCAAATATCCGGGCCTGGCGTCAATGATACGACGTCCTTGTTATTGCCTGGTTAAAGTGGCGGGTAATTCTTGGAGGCCGCCTCGGAATACGACGGCTTGATGGTGCAGGCGACGGTGGCATGCGGGTCAGCACAACGGCGACATGGCAGTGAGCAGCCCTTCCCGTCGTGGCCATAACTGCCGAACCTTCCACAAAACGGAGCAATGCAGTTCATGCGGAAGTGCCCACTGTCTCCACATTGATGGTGCAGTCGCTGGATCCCTTTATAATCACAGGTCACTCGATGTCCTGCGACCTTGAGGTAATTGGGCACCGGCGACGATGTCTTCATTTCCATCCGGACGAATCGCGTCCCGGTGGTCACAATTGGGCGCGACCCCATGAGTCCTCTGCTGATGTGCAGCACCTTCCCGTAGGGAGACAATGCTTGCACGAGGACCTCGCTGGGAACGCGGCACGGCAAGAACAGAAAGTTGACTTGAGTGACTTGGGGTCCCAAGGGTACGACAGCAACGTGCTCTCTTCTTATGATGAGGTGCGACGCGTCAACGATTTGAGCCAGCAGAGCGGCTTCACTGTTAAGGGTGACTTGGAAATTCCGGCCTCCAAAGTGCTGTACACACACAGTAGACCTCTTCGATTCCTACTATTGAAGACGTCGCGTCAACGATTCCGATAGCGGGAGATTCCCACAGGCCAGCGCGAGAGGTAGACGTGCTGCTTTGTGCCTTAGCTGGTGGTTTCTCGTACGCGCGATCGCCTGTTGCCCTTTGTGTGAAAGCCCGAGCGCCTTCCGGCAAGCGTACACTCGGTCAGTATTGTGTAGTTTCCTGCTGGCCGGCCCGTGATTGCCACACTGTGCTGTATCTGGGGTTAATAAACCCTTTTTTTTTCGACGATCTGCATCGACTGCCATTTCTGTGCCCTGTTGGAGAGTTGATGGACCCGGCTGAAGCGTCCGTGTGCGCAACGGTAGTGGAGATTATTTGTTGCGTCCCTTCACGGTCGCTTTGTAGTGTAAGCCGTCAGCAAACCCATCCCAACATAACTGGCGCCAAACTTGGTTTCGGCATTGCTTCAGATCAATCCCGCTCTAGGCACTGTATCTGCTCGATGCCATGACGACAGACTTGATCTCGTTCGGTGCGGACGACGCCGGCAGCACGAAGTAGGCTTGCGTTAGCGGCCCTGTACGAATTTACGGCCACTGGGAGAGAACCCTTAGGGGCCTTCTTCGGTGATTGCTGCTCGAATGTGGACTGTATTCTTAGCCTCACCATTTTCAGGTTTTCTTGGTTTTCTCAGCTGTACAAAACACGCGGAGCACGTCTCCTCGGGCCCCTCCAATGCATAGTCTCCGCCCCGCCGCGGTGGTTTAGTGGCTAAGGTACTCGGCTGCTGAACCGCAGGTCGCAGGTTGGAATCCCGGCTGCGGCAGCTGCATTTCCGATGGAGACGAAAGTGTTGTAGGCCCGTGTGCTCAGATTTGGGTTCACGTTAACGAAACCAAGCAGGTCGAAATTTCTGGAACCCTCCACTACAGCGTCTCTCATAATCAGATGGTGGTTTTGGAACATTAAACCACAAATAACAATCAGATCAATGCATCGTCTCCGCTCGCTGGCCTTTGTTAGGAGCGCAGCTGAGGGGTTAAGCCGCGAAGAGACTCCCTACCTAGGTTGCAGAGTGCTGGCGTTTCACACACTCGCTGGCCCTTGTTCGTCACCAGCCTACAGAGTTGACCTTGTCCGCGAGCCGGCTCGCGTAGGTGACGCCGCATTTTTTGATGATTGTATTCCTCACTCGCGCATGGGCGACTCTTTGCGATCGTGAGCCAACGTGCTCTACCGTCGTTCCCTTTGACCTTCGCGTGAAACATCTTGGATCTGTCAGTGCGGAAACCTTTTCTCTGTGCCGTTTATTGGCCCCTTGGGGTCTGGCGTGTACAGGACGCCACTTCAGATTTTGCTCACCGGAAGCTTGACTGCTGTCAACGGAGTGTGATTTGTGGGTAAAAGGGACCCCATGGTCCTCGTCTGGCTTTTGCGCTTCTGCGGGCCCAGGGCCGCCTCGCGCGCTACGCGTTGATTTTACAGCAGTGCAACCTTGTTGGGTGTCACCGCAAAAAGAGTTACAACGACGTGGCTCTTGCCTTTGTCGTATGCTCCGTTTTGGCATTTTACACTGCCGTGCGCCACTCCCGAAAGCAATCGCGCCGGGTAGGTTCTGCGCGGCCTCTGGCTCCAATAGGTCGGAAGGTGCGAACCCCGATGGTGCAGTGACTTTCGAGACGATTGCCTCCGGTGAGCACGTCATTTTTGCCGGTATCACCTTAAGCGGACACAAATTACCAAAGGTAGAGTAGTGCGATCCGTTTGTGCGCTCCCATAGCACGGGCGCGAATTTACAGTCTGGTGGTGTTGTCGGCGCCGTGTGCCATTTACGCAGTCTGGAATTCCATATGTGATTCTTTAGGGGAAAATAAGAAAAAAATGGCAGCATATCCTTGGTGTAATTATGGAGAGTGGGGCGAAGCATATGTCCGTCCGTCCACTCGTTCTTGCTTCCGTTCGTCTCTGTGACCGTCCGTGCGTCCATCCGCCCGTCCGTGCATGCGTCTGTTCGTGTGTCCGCACGTCCATCCGTGCGTCTGTCCCTTCGTTTCTCTCTGTGTGTCCGTTCGTTCATCTGTTCAACACTCCAAGTACCACCATCTCGCATCTTTTCATCATATATTCCCGATATAGAAGCACCGCCATCCAGCGGACATTCCAAGGACTAAGCGAGAAGTTGCACATGCACACTTTCTTACGGCTTGCGCTTCGTGTCTACTTCCCACCTTTAACCACCTCGACTTCATGGTATACACTAGTTCACTGTATTCATGGCACTGCGGCTTAACGCTCGCTAAACCTTTCTAAAACGAAAGACGTTACGCCCGGCGAGTGTAACGTAGCAACCATTTCTTGTCAGATGTTTCTCAATGTATGTGCCAATGACTGCTAATGGGGAATGAGAGACAGGAGAATTCGGCTTTTACTTTCTTATGGCTTGCACTTCGTACCTACTTCCCAACTTTAACCACCTTGAGTTCATGGCATATACTACTTCACTGTATTCATGGCACTGCGCCTCAACGCTCGCTAAACCTTTCTAAAATTAGGGAGGTTACGCCCAGCGAGTATAACATAGCAACCCTTTCTTGTCATATAGTGCTCAATGTACATGCTAATGGCTGCTAATGGGGAATGAGAGACAGGAGAATTCGGCTTTCAGTTAACGCGCACGCTACGAATATTTCATTGTTCAACAATACACAGGAGAAATCTCCTTGGACCTTGCAGGTCAAAACGTAAGACTGGTTACACACTACGACTACGAGGGACGAACGGGTGCCGCTAAAAGGAGCTTCGCCCCTGAAACAGGTTTAGCCGGTTCAATGGTCGCAAGACTCAGCTGCAGCGAATTAGTGGTGGGGTTGGGAGGGGACAAAGCAGTCGGCGTCACAGGTGCAAGTAACCCTCAAGTGCAGGACGCTCCAGCTGAAAAGTCACAGCAAGTGATTGAATCGCAGGGGACTTGAATTTAAATCGATGTGCAGAAGCAATTAAAGAGAGGGTAAGAGGTGACAAAAGGGTTGCAGTAGGTACGTTCTCAGGACGCAAGCTGGAAGCAGTCATGAGGCAAGCGAGCGCAAAACACAAAACTACAGCTGATAGACGAAACGTCGTGATAATTTCAGGCGGCTTAAACGATGTCTTCAATGGAGATACAGCAGGACTAGCAACCACACTGGCGAAAGAGGTCGACGACGTGGGCGCCACTTCTCCTCAGGTACGGGTACGCTAACACAATAGTACATCGACGAGACCAACTTCAATGTATGGTGCTCGCGCAGTTTCGGAAGAACGAAACGAGGTTCTCCAGCGTGGCGTTTGTCAACTAGTGGGAAGAAGGCGAATGTAAATGTTATAGCCTGCATGTCAGCGAATGGCCTTCTCTATTGGACAATTGCGGACAAGGTCTACTGGACTGTCTTCAACGACTTTCTCGCAGAAGTGCCGTACAGTGAGTAAAGTTTCACAGCAGCAACCAGGAATACAGGCAGTGTTCCTGTTTGACAACGCACCAGCGCACCGCCGCGCCGAACAGGCTGTCCTTGCGGCAAGCGACCACACCGCCATACAGCGCATTCTTCGATCCGATTGAGGAGCTTTTCTCAATGTTCAAGGCAGGTGTAAAGGGCTTCCTAAGCGAGCGGAGGGATTATCTCCTTTCGACACCTGGAGGGATCTCCAAGAAAGAACATCGCCGTGCTCTGCTGATTGAGGCCGTGGGGCGCCCTATAGTTCCCTCGCTCTGAAGACATTGGGCATATCGGCACCGCAGCTGTTTCACGTCGGCTCGATTTATATCTACTGGGCTTGAGGTGAGCAGCTTCACCGAATAACCATGGCCATCGAGAAGCCGATCAATCGTCGACGTGCTCACTTCAATACTAGGCATCTCATCCTTGAGAGCCCTTTTTATTTGTTCCAGCATGAAGGATGGATTTTCCTGTACGATTTGTTGCTGGGCGTCCACCACGTCCGGTCCAAACTTCCTCGACGAACCAGCACATGTTTTATTTGTGTTACGGTCACTTGCGGCAACAGAACGCACGGTCTTTATATTGATCTTTAGTGTTTCGGAGAGCACTCTTAAATCACCTCCGTGCCTGTTAACATCTATTATCCGGCAACGATCTACAGGGGAAACGCGAGCGTACTTTTTGTTCGGTTCATCAGGTGCCTTCCGTGGTCTTCCGGGGCGTCGAAATTCTCGGTCTTCCATAGCACCTGTGGTCGAAGCGCAAACTTTCACTTATTCCAAGGCCTGCAAAAGCGCTCACCTAACGATGACACGGGCAGAAAATTGGAACTACGCCGGCTTGTCGCTTGCGTCGCACCACGTCGTCCGTCGTCTGCGTGAAACAGAATCGCCGAAAACAGCTGCGACACACTGTCGTCTGCTTCAGTTTTAGGTTTTACTTGAAGCAATTGCTTCGAATCATAAATAACCAGCATTACGGTATTCTAGCACAAATTAAAACGTATCCTCAATGCATTATTCCATGGGATTGTCGTCTGCATTGTAGAACGTCTGCCCGTCGTCTGAACGACAGTGAATATATATATATATATATATATATATATATATATATATATATATATATATATATATATATATATATATAAGGGAAAGAAGTGTATACCTAAGGGCTCGTTTTTCCGTGTTTTTAACACAATAATAATGAGATATAACAGACAGTAATGCCAAGGAATGTACAGGGGAAGTTATTAACATTAATGGAATGTAAATAAGAAGAAAGAAAAGTGGATGAAAAAATTACCAACTGTAAGCAGGAATCGAACCTACGACCTTCGAATTACGCGTTCGATGCTCTAACCACTGAGCTATTACAGCGGCACTCCCTCCATCCACTTTTTTGGGTTTATCTGTGAATTTAGAAGTAGGAGCGACAGTCAGCGCCATCTATAAGCCAAACAACGAGTGTGAAAACACTCTTATGCGCATGTTTGGCGTCACGTAGCACGTGAACTTATTATGAGCGGGCAGCTGATTAATTGTCCCTCTTATACAACCTAAACACACCAAGTCTGCCAGTACGAGACCCTCGTTCAATGAAATAAGGGAAAGAAGTGTATACCTAAGGGCTCGTTTTTCCGTGTTTTTAACACAATAATAATGAGATATAACAGACAGTAATGCCAAGGAATGTACAGGGGAAGTTATTAACATTAATGGAATGTAAATAAGAAGAAAGAAAAGTGGATGAAAAAATTACCAACTGTAAGCAGGAATCGAACCTACGACCTTCGAATTACGCGTTCGATGCTCTAACCACTGAGCTATTACAGCGGCACTCCCTCCATCCACTTTTTTGGGTTTATCTGTGAATTTAGAAGTAGGAGCGACAGTCAGCGCCATCTATAAGCCAAACAACGAGTGTGAAAACACTCTTATGCGCATGTTTGGCGTCACGTAGCACGTGAACTTATTATGAGCGGGCAGCTGATTAATTGTCCCTCTTATACAACCTAAACACACCAAGTCTGCCAGTACGAGACCCTCGTTCAATGAAATAAGGGAAAGAAGTGTATACCTAAGAGCTCGTTTTTCCGTGTTTTTAACACAATAATAATGAGATATAACAGACAGTAATGCCAAGGAATGTACAGGGGAAGTTATTAACATTAATGGAATGTAAATAAGAAGAAAGAAAAGTGGATGAAAAAATTACCAACTGTAAGCAGGAATCGAACCTACGACCTTCGAATTACGCGTTCGATGCTCTAACCACTGAGCTATTACAGCGGCACTCCCTCCATCCACTTTTTTGGGTTTATCTGTGAATTTAGAAGTAGGAGCGACAGTCAGCGCCATCTATAAGCCAAACAACGAGTGTGAAAACACTCTTATGCGCATGTTTGGCGTCACGTAGCACGTGAACTTATTATGAGCGGGCAGCTGATTAATTGTCCCTCTTATACAACCTAAACACACCAAGTCTGCCAGTACGAGACCCTCGTTCAATGAAATAAGGGAAAGAAGTGTGTACCTAAGGGCTCGTTTTTCCGTGTTTTTAACACAATAATAATGAGATATAACAGACAGTAATGCCAAGGAATGTACAGGGGAAGTTATTAACATTAATGGAATGTAAATAAGAAGAAAGAAAAGTGGATGAAAAAATTACCAACTGTAAGCAGGAATTGAACCTACGACCTTCGAATTACGCGTTCGATGCTCTAACCACTGAGCTATTACAGCGGCCCTCCCTCCATCCACTTTTTTGGGTTTATCTGTGAATTTAGAAGTAGGAGCGACAGTCAGCGCCATCTATAAGCCAAACAACGAGTGTGAAAACACTCTTATGCGCATGTTTGGCGTCACGTAGCACGTGAACTTATTATGAGCGGGCAGCTGATTAATTGTCCCTCTTATACAACCTAAACACACCAAGTCTGCCAGTACGAGACCCTCGTTCAATGAAATAAGGGAAAGAAGTGTATACCTAAGGGCTCGTTTTTCCGTGTTTTTAACACAATAATAATGAGATATAACAGACAGTAATGCCAAGGAATGTACAGGGGAAGTTATTAACATTAATGGAATGTAAATAAGAAGAAAGAAAAGTGGATGAAAAAATTACCAGCTGTAAGCAGGAATCGAACCTACGACCTTCGAATTACGCGTTCGATGCTCTAACCACTTCGTGTTTAGGTTGTATAAGAGGGACAATTAATCAGCTGCCCGCTCATAATAAGTTCACGTGCTACGTGACGCCAAACATGCGCATAAGAGTGTTTTCACACTCGTTGTTTGGCTTATAGATGGCGCTGACTGTCGCTCCTACTTCTAAATTCACAGATAAACCCAAAAAAGTGGATGGAGGGAGTGCCGCTGTAATAGCTCAGTGGTTAGAGCACGAAGGTCGTAGGTTCGATTCCTGCTTAGAGTTGGTAATTTTTTCATCCACTTTTCTTTCTTCTTATTTACATTCCATTAATGTTAATAACTTCCCCTGTACATTCCTTGGCATTACTGTCTGTTATATCTCATTATTATTGTGTTAAAAACACGGAAAAACGAGCCCTTAGGTATACACTTCTTTCCCTTATTTCATTGAACGAGGGTCTCGTACTGGCAGACTTGGTGTGTTTAGGTTGTATAAGAGGGACAATTAATCAGCTGCCCGCTCATAATAAGTTCACGTGCTACGTGACGCCAAACATGCGCATAAGAGTGTTTTCACACTCGTTGTTTGGCTTATAGATGGCGCTGACTGTCGCTCCTACTTCTAAATTCACAGATAAACCCAAAAAAGTGGATGGAGGGAGTGCCGCTGTAATAGCTCAGTGGTTAGAGCATCGAACGCGTAATTCGAAGGTCGTAGGTTCGATTCCTGCTTACAGTTGGTAATTTTTTCATCCACTTTCCTTTCTTCTTATTTACATTCCATTAATGTTAATAACTTCCCCTGTACATTCCTTGGCATTACTGTCTGTTATATCTCATTATTATTGTGTTAAAAACACGGAAAAACGAGCCCTTAGGTATACACTTCTTTCCCTTATTTCATTGAACGAGGGTCTCGTACTGGCAGACTTGGTGTGTTTAGGTTGTATAAGAGGGACAATTAATCAGCTGCCCGCTCATAATAAGTTCACGTGCTACGTGACGCCAAACATGCGCATAAGAGTGTTTTCACACTCGTTGTTTGGCTTATAGATGGCGCTGACTGTCGCTCCTACTTCTAAATTCACAGATAAACCCAAAAAAGTGGATGGAGGGAGTGCCGCTGTAATAGCTCAGTGGTTAGAGCATCGAACGCGTAATTTGAAGGTCGTAGGTTCGATTTCTGCTTACAGTTGGTAATTTTTTCATCCACTTTTCTTTCTTCTTATTTACATTCCATTAATGTTAATAACTTCCCCTGTACATTCCTTGGCATTACTGTCTGTTATATCTCATTATTATTGTGTTAAAAACACGGAAAAACGAGCCCTTAGGTATACACTTCTTTCCCTTATTTCATTGAACGAGGGTCTCGTACTGGCAGACGTGGTGTGTTTAGGTTGTATAAGAGGGACAATTAATCAGCTGCCCGCTCATAATAAGTTCACGTGCTACGTGACGCCAAACATGCGCATAAGAGTGTTTTCACACTCGTTGTTTGGCTTATAGATGGCGCTGACTGTCGCTCCTACTTCTAAATTCACAGATAAACCCAAAAAAGTGGATGGAGGGAGTACCGCTGTAATAGCTCAGTGGTTAGAGCATCGAACGCGTAATTCGAAGGTCGTAGGTTCGATTCCTGCTTACAGTTGGTAATTTTTTCATCCACTTTTCTTTCTTCTTATTTACATTCCATTAATGTTAATAACTTCCCCTGTACATTCCTTGGCATTACTGTCTGTTATATCTCATTATTATTGTGTTAAAAACACGGAAAAACGAGCCCTTAGGTATACACTTCTTTCCCTTATTTCATTGAACGAGGGTCTCGTACTGGCAGACTTGGTGTGTTTAGGTTGTATAAGAGGGACAATTAATCAGCTGCCCGCTCATAATAAGTTCACGTGCTACGTGACGCCAAACATGCGCATAAGAGTGTTTTCACACTCGTTGTTTGGCTTATAGATGGCGCTGACTGTCGCTCCTACTTCTAAATTCACAGATAAACCCAAAAAGTGGATGGAGGGAGTGCCGCTGTAATAGCTCAGTGGTTAGAGCATCGAACGCGTAATTCGAAGGTCGTAGGTTCGATTCCTGCTTACAGTTGGTAATTTTTTCATCCACTTTTCTTTCTTCTTATTTACATTCCGTTAATGTTAATAACTTCCCCTGTACATTCCTTGGCATTACTGTCTGTTATATCTCATTATTATTGTGTTAAAAACACGGAAAAACGAGCCCTTAGGTATACACTTCTTTCCCTTATTTCATTGAACGAGGGTCTCGTACTGGCAGACTTGGTGTGTTTAGGTTGTATAAGAGGGACAATTAATCAGCTGCCCGCTCATAATAAGTTCACGTGCTACGTGACGCCAAACATGCGCATAAGAGTGTTTTCACACTCGTTGTTTGGCTTATAGATGGCGCTGACTGTCGCTCCTACTTCTAAATTCACAGATAAACCCAAAAAAGTGGATGGAGGGAGTGCCGCTGTAATAGCTCAGTGGTTAGAGCATCGAACGCGTAATTCGAAGGTCGTAGGTTCGATTCCTGCTTACAGTTGGTAATTTTTTCATCCACTTTTCTTTCTTCTTATTTACATTCCATTAATGTTAATAACTTCCCCTGTACATTCCTTGGCATTACTGTCTGTTATATCTCATTATTATTGTGTTAAAAACACGGAAAAACGAGCCCTTAGGTATACACTTCTTTCCCTTATTTCATTGAACGAGGGTCTCGTACTGGCAGACTTGGTGTGTTTAGGTTGTATAAGAGGGACAATTAATCAGCTGCCCGCTCATAATAAGTTCACGTGCTACGTGACGCCAAACATGCACATAAGAGTGTTTTCACACTCGTTGTTTGGCTTATAGATGGCGCTGACTGTCGCTCCTACTTCTAAATTCACAGATAAACCCAAAAAAGTGGATGGAGGGAGTGCCGCTGTAATAGCTCAGTGGTTAGAGCATCGAACGCGTAATTCGAAGGTCGTAGGTTCGATTCCTGCTTACAGTTGGTAATTTTTTCATCCACTTTTCTTTCTTCTTATTTACATTCCATTAATGTTAATAACTTCCCCTGTACATTCCTTGGCATTACTGTCTGTTATATCTCATTATTATTGTGTTAAAAACACGGAAAAACAAGCCCTTAGGTATACACTTCTTTCCCTTATTTCATTGAACGAGGGTCTCGTACTGGCAGACTTGGTGTGTTTAGGTTGTATAAGAGGGACAATTAATCAGCTGCCCGCTCATAATAAGTTCACGTGCTACGTGACGCCAAACATGCGCATAAGAGTGTTTTCACACTCGTTGTTTGGCTTATAGATGGCGCTGACTGTCGCTCCTACTTCTAAATTCACAGATAAACCCAAAAAAGTGGATGGAGGGAGTGCCGCTGTAATAGCTCAGTGGTTAGAGCATCGAACGCGTAATTCGAAGGTCGTAGGTTCGATTCCTGCTTACAGTTGGTAATTTTTTCATCCACTTTTCTTTCTTCTTATTTACATTCCATTAATGTTAATAACTTCCCCGGTACATTCCTTGGCATTACTGTCTGTTATATCTCATTATTATTGTGTTAAAAACACGGAAAAACGAGCCCTTAGGTATACACTTCTTTCCCTTATTTCATTGAACGAGGGTCTCGTACTGGCAGACTTGGTGTGTTTAGGTTGTATAAGAGGGACAATTAATCAGCTGCCCGCTCATAATAAGTTCACGTGCTACGTGACGCCAAACATGCGCATAAGAGTGTTTTCACACTCGTTGTTTGGCTTATAGATGGCGCTGACTGTCGCTCCTACTTCTAAATTCACAGATAAACCCAAAAAAGTGGATGGAGGGAGTGCCGCTGTAATAGCTCAGTGGTTAGAGCATCGAACGCGTAATTCGAAGGTCGTAGGTTCGATTCCTGCTTACAGTTGGTAATTTTTTCATCCACTTTTCTTTCTTCTTATTTACATTCAATTAATGTTAATAACTTCCCCTGTACATTCCTTGGCATTACTGTCTGTTATATCTCATTATTATTGTGTTAAAAACACGGAAAAACGAGCCCTTAGCTATACACTTCTTTCCCTTATTTCATTGAATGAGGGTCTCGTACTGGCAGACTTGGTGTGTTTAGGTTGTATAAGAGGGACAATTAATCAGCTGCCCGCTCATAATAAGTTCACGTGCTACGTGACGCCAAACATGCGCATAAGAGTGTTTTCACACTCGTTGTTTGGCTTATAGATGGCGCTGACTGTCGCTCCTACTTCTAAATTCACAGATAAACCCAAAAAAAGTGGATGGAGGGAGTGCCGCTGTAATAGCTCAGTGGTTAGAGCATCGAACGCGTAATTCGAAGGTCGTAGGTTCGATTCCTGCTTACAGTTGGTAATTTTTTCATCCACTTTTCTTTCTTCTTATTTACATTCCATTAATGTTAATAACTTCCCCTGTACATTCCTTGGCATTACTGTCTGTTATATCTCATATATATATATATATATATATATATATATATATATATATTGTAATGAAGAGAAAAGAGACAACACCCGATCCTGGGCCAGCTGTTCTTATTCTAGCTTCGTTCTCCTCTTCCTTCTGTAGTCGCTTATGCTTCGCGCTTGAGCGCGAAGCATAAGCGACTGTCTGCACTGGTCATCATTACACTCGGCCAAGCTGTGAGCATGCAGTCGTGCTAAGCTTGCCTTTCACTGGCGCAGGTCCTTTTCTTGGAAGGTCGAAACATTCAGATGGCCTAGGCTATGAACCACTATAGGTAGAACTAATGCCTCTGGTGGACGGCATTGGGAGCCTCGCATAGGCCTGTCATGACCACGGTGCGCCTTGCTTTGAAAGTAAGACGATGATGTCTCTGGTGGACGCCATTGACCTTATCGTGCTGGTTTTTGTGTCTTGCTTTGAAAGTCGGGCGACAATGGCTCTAGTGCACGCCATTGAGTGTTTCGCGATGGTCGTCTTCGGCCCGCAGGCCCGGAGCCCTGAGTTGCCAATACCGTCTCTGGCTGGCGCTATTGGCTGTGTCTGTGGGGTCTCTCTCATGGACGCCATGACTTGCCTTGCGGGGCTGTCGAACACTCTGGTGGGCGACCTTGGCTGTCTCGAGGCGACTGCAGCAGCAGGCAATTCAGTTGGCGTAGTTTGGGGCCCTGGTCTTCATTCCCGTCGGCGTTCTGGACAGGCTGCGATTCCCGGCCATCATGCTTTGACGCAAGAGCCTCTGCGCTGCCATCTTTGGCTCCTCTTGTTCTGCGGCCACAAGGAATTAAGATGCTTCTTGGTTGTTCTGTACCGCGGCGTCCATACAAATTAACGCCACCATAGTTGCACATCATGCTGCAGACGCCAGGGGCGTACAAAGGCCTCACCTCGCTGCTCTGTGCGAGCTGGTCACCAGCTGGCTGATCTATCTCTGATTCCTCCTCAACGCACACTGCCTCCTGGTGATTCGCACGGCATTCAGATGGTCTTAGAGTCATATTGCATTGCCCGTGATTCCAAGTAGGGCTGTACGCCGGGAGGCTGGAAGTGCGGATGTTGACTTCGCCTGCTTGCAGCGCATCACTACCGTCGGCCAAGGCGTGGTGGGCAGATATGGATAAAACAGGCACATAGTCCATTCATATGTCTTCGGCAGACATGGATTGATGGAGTGAAGCACTCTCACACTCGGCCAATGACTGCCGCGTAGCAGGCAAATCCCCCGCCGCCTGATCGTCGAGTCTGCTCTCCTCGCTGGTATCACTGGGAACTGTTGGTATCGTAGACAGGTAGGGGTGTCATGTCGTGACCCATCCGGCAGGACAGGGGTGGACGACTCCACGTGCCCAGGAGGTGTTGGGTTCGAAGGCCGCAATGCCAATTGCTGAGGCTCGAGGGTGGTCTTGTTGCCTGTTGTCAGACTGGAAGACTGCGATGAGACATCGAGCTGCCGCCCCACTTGAGCTCGATATATGGTAGTGGGCGCGTTGACAAAGGGTCCAGCTACCCTTTGCATCTCTGTATCTCCCCCCACGAAAGAGGACCGGGTGGCCGATAGTTCACACGAATTTGGGTCCGGTACCAGCGACTAGTCTGGAAGCTCAAGTGAACTGCAACGCATGACTGCAACCTGGAGGCGGAAACCCTCCTGTGCCTTATCCTCGGTAGTCGTCAGGTTGAACTGGATGATGGAAGGGAGATCAGAGTGTGTCCGGCTGAAAGCAGCTATGAGCTTGGGGCTCCACTCCACCCAGGACTGCTGTTTGAAGCTTTCATACCAGTGCCACGCCGCTGCACCTTCCCGGAGACGGTCTACAGCCACGGTCCATTTCTGAGATTTCATCCAGGCCTCGCGCATTGCTATTGTGTTGATGGTTGCCACCCAGCTGTCGGCGTCGTTCTGGACCCCGGGGAATTCCGGTAGTTTGCAGACGGCTCGTGATTGTGAGCTGCCAGGTGGCAACGCAGAGATCACTGATGCGAAGCAGTCGAGCTGGTGTGAAAGCTCGATGAGAAAAGACCGAAACTCTCTGCGTTGCTCCGGTGTGCTTGCCTCAAGGTCGTATGAGGCAGCTACATCCAACACTGCGTTGGATGTAGCTGCCTCATATGGATGGAGAAGCCCGCATTGCTGACGAACCATGAAGACACGTACCGGTGGCTTCCTGTAGAGGGTTCACTTGTCCGACTGCGCCATTGTAATGAAGAAAAAAAAAGACAACACCCGATCCTGGGCCAGCTGTTCTTATTCTGACTTAGTTCTTCTCTTCCTTCTGTAGTCGCGTATGCGCTCGTGCCTGAGCACTGCACTTGTCATCATTAGAATATATACTGTTGCGGTTGAATTAAAAGATAGGTGGATTTATTTACAGGGTGAGGATGAAGTTCGGCAATCGCGGTAAAGATGGAGTCCTCAGGCCGCACCAGACAACGTCGTCTTTCTCTTCTACCTACCGGCACATACTACAGCCCGGCTCATACCGTAGCAATCCCCGCTTCACAGACGAAGCCCGCTGGGCGAGTTTAAGTCACTGGAGGGATGAAACTTCTTGAGGCGAGCCACGTGCACCAACTGCGTTCGATTGACCGACGAGAAGGTGTCGTCAAGCATGCCACAACGTACGTCAAGTCAGTCAAGCGATCTACAATGACGTAGGGGCCTGTGTTTTGCGGCAAAAACTTCTGACATAAACCAGGTTTTCGTTGGGGGGTCCACAACCACACGAATTTACCTTTGCAGAATAAAATGGCATCACTGCGTTGATCGTACCGTTGCTCGGAGCGATCTTGTGATGCCAGTGTGCGCAAGCGAGCAATTTGGCGGACTTCTTCAGCCCGGCACAATGTTTCGGCCACGGACTCATCGGTATGGAGCTTGAACGGGAGCATTGTATCAAGGGAGCGTGGTGATCGAGCGTAGAGCAGGTAGAAGGGCGTGAAGTCCGTGGTCTCGTGCTTCGCTGTATTGTATGCGTAAGTAATAAATGGTAAGATCTCATCCCAGTTTTTGTGACTGGATGCGACGTACATAGCGAGCATGTTAGTAAGAGTTCGACTGGTACGTTCCACAAGACCATTCGTCTGGGGATAGTATGGTGTCGAATGTCTGAACTGTCAAGTGCAGAGGCGAAGCAATTCTTCCACAGCGTCCGCGATGAATGGGCGACCACGGTCACTGATGATTACTTGAGGTGGACCATGGCGAAGAACAACGGAGCGTAACAAAAAGGCAGCGACGCCATCAGCTGTGGAAGATGGTATCGCAGCGGTTCCGGCGTATCTGGTAAGGTGGTCGACGCACACTATTATCCAGCGGTTGTTCGAAGATCGCGCAAACGGGCCCAATAGGTCGATGCCCACTTGCTCGGAAGGCATAGTACATGGTTCTACGGTGTGAAGAAGGCCGTGCGGTGCACTGGTAGGTCGTTTGTGTCACTGGCTGTTTTCGCAGCTCGAGGCGTATTGTTTCGTAAAGTCTCACATTCGAGGCCAGTAAAAACGCTGCTGCACTCGATGCAGGGTGCGAATGAACCTAAGGTGTCCTGACGTTGGATCATCGTGCATAGTACGGAGAACTTCGCATCGAAGACTTTTAAGTACAACCAGTAAATAACGTGCGCCGGTTGCTGAGTAATTCGTTTTGCACAACAGTCCATCACAAATGTGGAAGCGACCACTGCCTTTGGGATTCCAAGCGTCAACGAACATAGGGTCTAAAGATAAATCATTCAGTTGTTCTCGTTTGAAGATATTGGCCTCAAGAAACGTGTTGAGAGACCGCAGCAAAACAGATGTCGAGGGTATCTGCACTGTCCTTCATCGTGTCATAGGTAGGCGAGAAAGGCAATCAGCGTCTGAATGACGTCGTCCACTTCTGTACGAAATGCTGAAGTCAAATTCTTGAAGGCGTAAAACCCATCGAGCAAGGCGGCCAGAAGGGTCTCGGAGGGTAACAAGCCAGCATAATGAATGATAGTCTGTCACAATCGTGAATGGACGACCGTGGAGGTAACATCGAAACTTCTGAATGGCGAATACAGCCGCAAAACATTCTTGCTCTGTCACCGTATAATTCATTTCAGCCTTGCTTTGAGATCGACTCGTATAAGCAACAACAGGCTCTGCATTATCAAGGCGCTGAACAAGCACACCTCGGATGCCAATTCCACTTGAGTCACTGTGCACTTCTGTAGGAGCAGAAGGATCGAAATCACGAAGAATAGGCTCAGATGTCAGTAGAAGTTTAAGTTCAGAAAATGCAGCATCACAATCAGGTGTCCATTCGAATGGACACCTGATTCGCAACAAGCTCGTCAGTGGGTGTCTTTTCGCAACAAGCTCGTCAGTGGGTGTACTACGTCCGCGAATCGGGGCACAAAGTGGCGAAAGTAGGAACATAGGCCCAAGAAGCTGCGAAGTTCCTTCAGTGTCTGGGGTGATTTGGATGTGCCGACTGCTTCGTTTTTGGTGGGATCTGGCCTGACACCATCTTTGTCAACTAGGTGACCAACGACTAAAGCTTGTCGTTCACCAAACCGGCACTTCCTAGAGTTCAAAATCAAGCCAGCCTTTCCGACAAAGTCTAATACAAGGCTTAAACGGACGTTGTGCTCTTCGAAGGTACGCCCAAAAATGACGACGTCATCCAGGTAGCATATGCACACCTCCCATTTAAGACCATGAAAGACAGAGTCCATAAACCTCTAAAAAGTTGCGGGGGCATTGCAAAGCCCAAACGGCATCACATCGGATTGGTACAGTCCATCAGGCGTCACGAAAGCGGGCTTCTCCTTGTCTGAAGGGTGCATAGGTATCTGCCAATATCCTGATTGTAGGTCTGTTGAAGAAAACTACGAAGCCGAGTGTAAGCAGTCAATAACATCGTCAATCCTAGGCAGCGGATATACATTTTTTTGGTCATGGCGTTGAGTCTTCTGTAATCAACGCAGAACCGTCAGGCACCATCTTTCTTCTTAACCAAGATGACCGCTGCTTCCCACGGGCTACACGACTCTTCGATGACACCCTTCTTCAGCATTTCCTAACCTGGTCGGCAGTAACTTTTCGTTCGGATGACGACATTCGGTAAGGCTTTTGTCGGATCCGATGGGCAGTGCTGGTGTCAATACTATGGTGAGAGCGAGAACATGGTAAAGGTAGTGGCTTCTCCTCTTGGCAAAAGTCAAACACAGAAGCCTGTCGCCTCAACAGATGGCATAACGGCTGCTGCTCGTGTGAACGCAAAGTGGCGCTAATCATGCCTACGATCTGCGACTCATAAGAGCAACTGCGCTTGCCAGAGACTGTACCTTTCTCGCTTTCATCGTTGTTAACGACCGCTACAGAACCTTCAGTGGAATCGTCGAAGACGCCAAGCTTCATTCCTCAAGGGAACACAACCGGCATTGGCGAACAGTTCAGTGCCCACAGAAAGGTTGCTCCTTCATCAACAGATACCAAACAACGAGGGACGAGTATGCATTTCTTAGCACATTGAACGATGGCAGGTTCAACGATGGCGTCAAAAGATGTGGCAGATTCTGGGGCGAACACCGCAACTGACCTCATTGACCATGGCGGCACTGTCAGCTCATTGGAAACAATCAGAGCGTCTTTCGTGGCCCTCGGTGCCTCATCGAAGAGGGCAGGAACAATGTCACCGCTGACGGAAAGTTCACTGCTTCCACAGTCCAGGAAAGCGCCACATCCTTGAAGAAAGTCAATACCAAGAATCACACCATGGGTACAACGTTGCAGCACAAGAAACTCTGTTGGGAATACCTTTCCTGCCAATAAGACATTGACGACACAAACTCCGACAGGATTAAGTACTTCCCCACCAACATCACGAAACCTTGTTGATTCGCCCCAAGAAAACATAACTTTGGGGCCAATGTGACCTTTGAAAGAAAGACTGATATCGTAGCACCAGTGTCCACCAAAGCACTTGTACAGAAGCCATCTATTTCCACACGTATCTTGTTCTTGGACATTATAACTGGCGGAGGCATCTGAGGCAAATATTGTAGTGCGACCTCACCTCCATCAGTCGCGCTGGCTAGTTTCCCGGCGGCGGCGGTGATGAAAAGCGGCGTCCCGGTGAAGGGGAACGATGCAGTCAGCCAGATGGAGGCGTCAAACTACGGTCAGAAGCGGGAGAACTGCCACGGTGATTTCCCTGTTGTGAGGTACTCCTGGAATAGGCGGGCCAATGACCGTTGGTGTGACCAGTGCCCGCTGGCGGAAGCTCTGATGGGGAATGGTTTCGGGATGTTGGCTCTCTCTGTCGACGACAGAACCGAGCTATATGCCCGGCGATACCGCAACGGTAGCACACAGGGGCTTGGCGGTATGTATTGTACTCCTAGAAGGCATTGCGCTGATGTGGTGATGGTACAAGTACATCTTCTTTCGGGTCGTAATGGGTGTTGGCTGGCTGATGGGGGTAACTGAAGCGGTCTTCGTACCTCGGCAGCGGGTAGTTATTGCGCTGAGACCTCGGTGGGTGGAAGGGTGGCCTGTAGTTGCAGTCATCGATGCCTGCTGCGGCAATTGACAAGGGAAGGCGAGAGGGAGGTGGTGTGGGTGTAGCTTCGTACGGCGTCGGGCAAGCGTGTCGACACGAGATCAAGTGGCGTGTATTCGTCAACACTTGCCATGGTGGTTACATTCAATAGGCGACCGAACTTGAGGGTGATACGTCGCATCTTCAGGGTCCCGAATGTGCGACAGTGGCTTATGACGTCGGTTACCATAGCAAGGCTGTCTTTTCTGATGAGGAACTGATACACATCCTCAGCAATGCTTTCAACAGGTGGCCAACTTTGTCTTCCTCTGACATGGAATGGTTGACAATCTTGCAGAGCTTCAAAATTGCCTCAACATAGGTCGTGCACATCTCTCCTGGGATCTGAGCTCTCTGCAGTAATGTTTGTTCCGCTTGCTTTCTCTTAGTTATGGAGTCTTCGAAGCACGCTCTTATTTTGGAAACGAAGCTATCCCATGACGTGAGGGCATCTTTGTGGTTCTCGTACCACACGAGTGCTGTGTCTGTTAAGAAACATACTACATTGGTCAGCTGGGTCGCCGCGACCAACTGGTAGTATTTGCTCAACCATTTGTAGTGTGTGAGCCAGGCGTCCACGTCATCACCAGATTTGCCACCGAATGTGCGAGGCACTATCAGATCCTGATGCAACCAGGGACCAGCCGCACACGAACCTGGCACTAGCGGTGTTGCTGGGACAGGTAGAAGGTCTTCAGCTGCGGGGATCCGGTTTCCTTTTTAGCCATGAGACATCTCAGCTGCCAGTGGTAACGGGGGCAGTCCAGCAAGACAGCGACTTCGTCGTAGATCAGGCGCTTGAAGCGTCGTGTTGCTTGGTTGATTACCCAGCACCTCCACCACAAAACTGTTACGGTTGAATTAAAGGATAGGTGGATTTATTTACAGGGTGAGGATGAAGTTCGGCACTCGCGGTAAAGATGGAGTCCTCAGGCCGCACCAGACGACTTCTTTCTCTTCTACCTACTCGGCACATACTACAGCCGGGCTCATACCGTATATATATATATATATATATATATATATATATATATATATATATATATATATATATATATATATATATATATATCATAGTGACAGCGTTGTTGAAAATATTACTCTATCAAAGACGTTTCGTTTGATATGCATGAAGACAGGTTAGGACAGCGCGTGCATGTCTGATAGGCGTGATGACGTCACTAGGCCTAGTGACAGCATTCCAGGTATTACTCTCTCAAAGACGTTTCGTTTGATATATATGAAGTCAGGTTAGACACTGCGTGCGTGGGTGTCAGGCGCGATGAGTTCACGCGAGTCACTAGTGATCAGGTCACTAGGCCGAGTGAGAGCGTTCAAGTTATTACCCTATCAAAGATGTTTTGTTTGATATGCATGAAGGCACACTGGAGAGTCCTTGCGTAAGTCTTAGGCGAGATGACATCACGCTAGTCACTAGTGATGATGCCACTAGGCTTAGTGACAGCGTTCGAGTTATTACTCTCTCGAAGACGTTTCGTTTGATATGCATGAAGACAGGTTAGGACACTGCGTGCATGTGTGATAGGCATGATGACGTCATGTGAGTCACCAGTGATGGCGTCACTAGGCCTAGTGAGAGCGTTCAGGGTATTACTCTCTCAAAGAAGTTTCATTTGATATATATGAAGTCAGGTTAGACACTGCGTGCGTGGGTGTCAGGCGCGATGACTCACGCGAGTCACTAGTGATCAGGTCACTAGGCCGACTGACAGCGTTCAAGTTGTTACTCTCTCAAAGACGTTCTGTTTGATATGCATGAATGCACATAAGAGAGTTCTTGCGTGAGTCCTAGGCGATATGACGGCACGCTAGTCGCTAGTGATGACGTCACTAGGCCTAGTGACAATGTTCAAGTTATTACTTTCTCAAAGACGTTTGGTTTGATGTATATGAAGTCAGGTTAGACACTGGGTGCGTGGGTGTCAGGCGCGATGACATCACCTGAGTCACTAGTGATCAAGTCGGTTGGCCGAGTCATAGGGAACACGTTATTGCTCTCTCAAAGACGTTTCGTTTGGTATGCATGTCGGCAGGTTAGTAAATTACATGCGCGGGTGATATGGGTGGTGACGTCCCCTGCGTCACTGGTGATCCATTGGCTTGGCCAAGTTTTAGGTATCAAGCTACTGCCCTTTTAAAGACGTTTCGTTTGATATGCATGACGGAAGGTTAAGACAGTAAGTACGTGCGTGGGTGATATGCGTGATGATGTCACCTGGCTCGTGGTGAGATCATTGGCCTGGTTAATAGGTATCAAGTTATTACTGTGTGGAGGGCGTTTCCTTTGATATGCATGTCGAAGGTGTGAATAATGCTTACGCGTGTGACAGGCGCATCACATTGTGCACTGTTGACTCACTCATGGTTTTTTCCTCTTAAATTCACTCCAAAGCTATTCACTTCATGCATTCCCGAAAATTCTAGGTCGCTTTGAAGTCACGATGTCGTCAGGATTGAATTCGCTGGCGTCTGGATTAAATCGGCTGGCGGTTGGATTAATGTCAGTGGCACTTGGATTAAAATGAATGCACCTGGATTAATTTGAGAGGCGGCTGGAAAAAATTGACTGGCGCCTAAATTATTTTGGCTGGCGCTTGTATTAAATTGAGCGGGAAAACCTGTAGTAACGAAGAAAACATCCAGGAAGACATTTTGAAAGGTGGTATGTACAGATATGATTCCAAAGTGGTACCAATATCTAAGACAGGTAGAGTCCAGGGCAAAAAGAGACGTAGCTACGAGTGCCGAGCCAATTCATACGCAAGGTATAATAATTAACAAGCAGGGCGGCAGGAACAGGCTAAAGTTGGAAGAGATAGAAGAACAGTTAAGGGAGGCGAGGCCGACGGTATAGGGTTTCATAGAAACACATCTTAGGGACATGGAACAACAACCCCCTAACGATACGGACTACGTGTGGGAATATTGTAATAGAACAGAAGGCAGCAGAAAGGGGTTGGCATTGGGGCATTCATTCATAAAAGTACAGACTGGCAAAGGGTCAAGCAGGAGTGCAAGGAACAATTATGAGTAAAAGAGAAAGTGGCAGGGAAATGACACTCTTTGGTTTGGTGTGCTCGTGGACGGGAGCGAACGCCAGAGAGGAAAACCAGGCAATAGTGGAGTGCATATCAAAGGACACTGAGGAATTAGGAAGAGAGTGCGAGATAATTATACTAGGAGATATGACTGCGCACCTAGAAGATATAGATGGGTATACCGACCCAACAGGCAAAATAATCATGGATATATGTGAAAGGCATGGTTTGATCATTTGGAAGAGTACTGAGGAGTGTGAAGGGCAAATAAGATAGAGGTAGAAAGGCTGCAGTCGATGATAGATTACGCACTGATGTCACATAGGATGTATGAGAGGCTCAGGGGAATGCACATAGATGAATGTGGCTCCAGAAGTCTGGGTAGTGATCAGAAACGTATCAAGCTAAGTTTTGGAAGAGCAGTGAAAGTGGGAAGAAGACAAGATGAGGAACTACACGAAAATTTTTATTTAGAAAGGCAAATAGAAATAGCTACTAAAAAAAACTGAGAAAGTAATCACTGAGGATAATAAAGCAGTGGGGACATACACGAATCTAATTAGACTGTTTGAGCTAGAGCTTGCTAAGGCACGTAACAAGTCACCGCGAAAAAGAAGACATAACCCGAAGAGTTGGTGGGATGAGGAAGTTAAGAGAGCCATAGCAAAACGTCAGGAAGCCTCTAGAGAGCACAGACATGCTAAGCAGCGGGGTGAACGACAGATGACGTTGAAAGAAAATAGGACATCTTTCTAAGGTGTAGAAGGGAAGCATCCCTTTTGATCAATGAAAAGATTAGAAGAAAAGGGGCTCAATGGCTGGCAGAAGTACATGAAAAATGGTAAAAATGCAGCTATGAAATTTGGGAACCATCTAAACTCCCTCAGAAATGAGACAAGCCTAGAACAGAGGTTTATAACTACAGCTCAATGTGCTAGACTAGAAGGGGATGAAGCTATTGAATATGTAAGAACAAGGCCCCGCCGCGGTGGTCTAGTGGCTAAGGTACTCGGCTGCTGACCCGCAGGTCGCGGGTTCAAATCCCGGCTGCGGCGGCTGCATTTCCGATGGAGGCGGAAATGTCGAGGCCCGTGTGCTCAGATTTTGGTGCACGTTAAAGAACCCCAGGTGGTCAAAATTTCCGGAGCCCTCCACTACGGCGTCTCTCATAATCATATGGTGGTTTTGGGACGTTAAACCCCACAAATCAATCAATATGTAAGATCAAGGGTGACAAAAAAATTCAACGAAGAAGTGCCTTATGCACCACAATAGACAAAGATGAATGAAGTGGCGCCTTGGCTCCATTTTCACAACGAGAGTGGGAAAGGGCTTATCAGAGGGTTCCTAATAGTACATCAACAGGCCCATATGACATTCCAATTATGCTGATGAAGACATTGGGTCCGAAGTCTAAGCAGACTCGGAGAGAGGTAGCGAGCAAAATAATAATTGATGGTGAAGTCCCCAATGGATGGAAAGCAGGATGAGCATGATGTATAAAGGAAAGGGGGACAAAGCTGACATAAACAACTACCGTCCTATAACAGCGATATCAGTAGTTTACAGTCATTCAGTCTACAGTCTTTGACATCAGTAGTCTGGCGATGCAGATTATAAAGGAAGGACTGCAGGCATGAACAGAGGATAAGGGGGTGCTGGGGGAACTGCAGAATGGGTTTCGGAAACACAGGAGGTTGGAAGACAATCTGTTCTCACTGTTGCAGTGCATCGAAATAGCAGAAAAGGAACACAGGCCACTGGAGCTAGCATTTTTCGATATCTAGGGAGCGTACGATAGCGTGGTTCAAGAGAACTTGTTGGGAATACTGGATACACTAGGTGTGAAAGACGGAGTCACTAATCTTTTAAAGAATATCTATAAAGGTAACAAGACAGCTATAAAGTGGAAAAAGCAGGTATCCAAGCCCAAATAGGTAAAACGGGGGCTTAGGCAGGGGTGTTCTCTGGCACCCTTGTTATTCATAATGTACCTACAAAAATTAGAGGCCAAATTAGAGCGAAGTGGACTTGGCTTCGACCTCTCTTTCATCAAACAAGGAAAACTCATTGAACAGGGATTACCAGCATTGGTGTACACAGATGATATAGTGCAAATGGCTGACAACAAGGAAGATTTGCAGAGATTGATGGACATCTGCAGTAATGGGGGCCATATGTTAGATTTCTGATTCAGTAAGGAAAAATCAGCAGTCATGATTTTCAATGATAATGAAGGTATGAGCTTAGAATGCAGGAGGTCACGCTAGAGGTAACAGATGAATACAAATATCTGGGCGTATGGATAATCAATAGGACCGAGTACCTAAGGGAACACGAAATATACGTGACGACTAAAGGTAACAGGAATGCAGCAGTGATGAAAAAGAGGGCACTGTGGAATTACAATAGGTATGATGTTGTGAAAGGAATAAGGAAAGGAGTCATGGTTCCTGGTCTGACGCTCGGCAATGTGGTATTGTGCATCAAATCAGAAGTTTAAGCAAGATTAGAAATCAAGCAACGTGGAAAATAGGTAGGCTTGCCTTAGGAGCTCACGTGAATACACCAAATCAGGGAGCACAAGGTGATATGGGATGGGCATCATTTGAGGGCAGGGGAGCTAGCAGCAAGATAACATTTGAGAATCCATTGAGAGAAATGGGGAAGGAGCGTTGGGCTAGGAATGTTTTCAGATACTTGTACATGAAGAATGTCGATACAAAATGAAGGAAGCGAACCAGAAAAATGACGGCTAAATACTTCGAAAACAGCAGGGGGCCAAACCAAAGAGTATTATTGGTTAAGAAGAAGGTGAAGGAAGCTGGGACCGACATGTGGAGAATCGGCGTGATTAAGAAGTCTGCACTAGAGTTCTATTGAACTTTTAAGCAGGAAATTGCCACAGAAAGGATTCATGATATTACTCGGGGTAGTTCTCTACTGCTTGAGGTGAAGACGGGAGTATTGGGAACTGAGACATATCATGCCAAATATGAAGGGGCAGACACGGTATGCAGTGCGTGTGGAGAGGAGGAGGAAACTGCTGAACACTTGACATTTTTCTGTAAAGGGCTTCACCCTATAGTTCAGGATTATGGTGCAAAGTTTTTCGAAGCACTGGGGTGTAGGGACAGGGAGGGCAAAATAGACTTTGAGCGGGTAGAATTAACTAGGAAAAGGTTATCCGATTGGTGGCTAAAGTCAAGGCTCGAGTGACATTTATACCCGTCAGTGCAAAGTACCAAGCCTCAACCTAACTTTATCAGACTGCAAAAAGCACATCTTCGTTGGCCTTGCCCTGACCAGATGTTTTGGCGCTGCTTCTTTGTCCTCGCCCTTGGCACATACGCCCGTCTTTATATATATATATATATATATATATATATATATATATATATATATATATATATATATATATATATATATATATAGCCACAAGAAATTGCTCCGTGCAACGTGGAGCGACGAAGCCAGCCGCAATTGCTCGAGCCGGCCCTGCATGCGCACGGTACTCCACCGAACTGCCAACGCGCGTGAAGAAAATGAGGGTGCTCGAGGCGCTCACGAGGACTGCCGACCTTAGGATCTTGATTGCTGTGCGTCGTTCACTTTGAGCACAAGTTCGCCCTTAATAAACCGTGTAAATAGAACATCCTTGTTGTGAGGCTGCTGCATTTGTTACATTTTCTGGTGGAGGTTCTGGGTAGATGATTCCAAACCCCACGAGAGAGCGAAGTCCAATCCCTCGCCATCCGCAAGCCGTGGAGCTTACGCCGGTACACCAACGGACCAATCGCCGCATTCGAGAGGATTCACCAGAATTTGAACCACTTCCCCTTTGTGCCAAGGGCATCGGCGACGGAGAAAAGAAACACCACCACCATGACTAGCCAAGTTGCACCATCACAACTTATTGTCAGCCAACCCGTCATACCGAAGGTGTTCCTTGGCGACCCGTTGGAGGATGTCTAAGACTGGCTGGATCATTTCGAGGGAATGGCGAACATAAACCAATGGAACGAAGCAGGCAAGTTGCGCAACGTATACGTCTCTGTGGAAGATGCAGCGCGATTGTGGTACGAAAACCACGACGCATCTCTGACGTGCTGGGAAGAGTTCAGGAGAGTTCAGGCGGCAGCTACTGTGTACGTTTGGCAACAATGATCGCCGGAAAAGGCAGAACCAGCTCTTCGTGCACGGAATCAACGCACAAAGGAGACTGTCACTGTGTACATAGAAGACATGTCCTGCCTGTTCAAGCGAGCTGATCCTAACATGACTGAAGACAAGAAGGTGCGTCATTTCATGCATGGGGTAAAACAAGAGCTGTTCGTGGGACTCGTTTACAATCCGCCGCGCACTGCTGCTGAGTTTCGGTCGGAAGCAACAACAATAGAAAGGACGCTGCAGCAGAGATCCCGGCAATACTATCGTGACGTAGCTTGTACATCAGCAGGAGTCTTCTCGGCAAACGTTGTCGATAATCTTGACACTCTGCGGGAGGTCGTCCGGTCAGTTGTCTGGGAGGAACTACGCAAGCTGCAGCCACCCGCTTCACCGGAACTTTCTATTGTGGATGTTGTCCGAGAAGAAATTCGGCAGGCCATACGGGAGTCGCAGAGTGATGCACCACCGACACGACGCGCGGTGACTTAATCTGAGGTGGTCAGGCGGCCTGCTGTCCACTGTGTGCCTATCGAGGCACCAGGTACTTACGCACCGACAACACGTAGCCCGCGCCATATCGTAGAGGCAACTCGAAGCGCACCTCTTTCGATAGAGACAGGACCTCGGAAGATCGATGTATCGCGAGATGCGGAACGTAGGCCCCTGTGCTTCCACTGTAGAGAGGCTGGCCATCTGTACCGATTTTGTCGATACCGTCAAGCTGGTCTTCTGGGATTCGTGATCAACGCACCATGTCCGCGAAACGGCGAAAGGCCGTCTGACATCGAGGAATATGTTGTTGTTGTTTCCCTGTGCAAATGCCTTGTACCCAATTGAGGGGATTGGCCGATTAAAAAGTGAATTTGCCAGATACTTTCAGCATTGCATCATTCCTAAAAACTTTTGTGATTTGATTCTGATATGAAATGCCCATTGCGAATTTGCAGGAAAAAATAAAAAAAATAAAAAAATAGTGAAACCGTAATTTAGCAAGAAAATCGTTTAGTCGCAGTAATGTATTCCTGAACGGCGACTAAAACATTCCTGTGGCTGAAACCCAGTGTAGAGGCTCCAAATGAAAGAAGATCAGGTTGTGATAATTGCAAGTCCAGTTTTTGAAGAGGTGGGGCTAGTATGCTTTGCCTGAATAAATCAAAACGATGGCAATGTAATGAAAAATGACTGATCGTTTCATCTTCATTACAGTACATGCACAGAGGGGAATTCAAATACCTGATCTGTGCTAGTAAAAATTAGGAGAGGTAACGCCACAACGAAGTTTTGCGCTAACAACTTCAATCATCCTTGAATTACACAGTTCACTACGCCAGGGGAATAACAAGTGGTTGTACTCCGGAGAAGCCGCCAGTACAGGGTGTGATAAATTTTGCCTGATTTTACGTGTGCAAAATCACGCCACCGTAATGTGTACTGTACAAAGGAAAATAGGAATGATGGGTGTCGAAAGTGATGCCTTCCCAAGAGAATCGGCTATTTCGTTTAACAACAGACCTTTGTGCCCTGGTGCCCAGTATAAATGAATAACTTTGGAGATGACAAGGAGCCAACGATTTAAAAAGTTTCAGTATGGGTGAGCAACCGGTTGCGGACAGAGAAGAGCACACTGATAATGAATCAGTTATGACTGCCACGACTGGAATAGAAGTATTTACCTTCCGCAAAGCTAACATTATTGCCATAAATTCAGCCAGAAATACAGGAAGAAAATCTGGTAAGCGAAGTGAAAATGACCAATCAAGTACGGGGCATTATATTCCAATGTCTAATTTTTCATCCGATTGCGATGCATCCGTTGCAATAATGACATTTGTTGGCAAAGTACTTAAGTGGTCCTGCAATAAGCCGTTCAAAATGCCTGTTGGCAATAGCTTAGGGTGAATCGAGAAGATATCATGGTAAACAATTTTTGGATAAATTTGTTGCTCAGTTAAAGGAATCAGGTCACGAACTTGTACATTTAGAGGCTCAAGTAACGATTGAACAAATACTATTGTGGTTTGTGAAATCTGGGCCAATGCACAGAGAAGAATAGGTCAGGATTGGAAATAAGAATAATTTGTTCAGGGTTAAACGGTGCTGCAAATAGTCGTAAAAAGGTCTGCACAGTAAGAATGTTAAAGCGACATAATAGTATTGGTAGTCGTGCTTCAAGGTATAACACTGCATTTGCAGTATACTATGGAAGTCCTAAGCAGAGCTGTAAAGCCTCTCTTTACAATAGAACGAGCGGTCGACGTTTGCAGGCTGGCGCACCAGAAAAAAGAACGCAGCCAAACTCTAACACAGGTCGGACATACATTTTATATATAATCAAAAGTGCCTTCCTTCACATACCTGGTCTACAATTGCTCAATCTTCGCAGTACGTGCATACGCCCATCGCGCGTACTGCTTTTGTCGCGATGTATTCAATATGAGGGTGCCAATGGAGATGTTCATTATACATAACTCCAAGATATTTCAATGATTGCACTTGTGGGATATCTTGAAGCTTGTAATTATTATATATATGCACAGGATCTCGGACAGGAAAAACGAGCATAGCACATTTACTGGTATTCAGGTTCAATGTCAATCCATCCAGCGAATGTTCTATTACATTTAAATAGGCTTGAAAGATAGTATATAGACAGTGGAAGTCATGTGCCATAGCAAAGAGAGCAATGTCATTGGCATAAACATAGGTTTTCACATCTGGCTGAACGGGGATGGTACTAAGCAATATGTTGAATAATACGAGGAAAAGTACTGACCCCTGAGGTACACCTCGGGTTTGCTTGTGTTTACACGAAGAGAAATTGCCTTGAAAACAATAGAATTCTCTTCTACTTAAATATTCCGTCACCCATGCTACTATATAAGGTGGAAGTCCATGACTGCATAACTGATTAATCAAAATAGAATACTCTACACTATCGTATGCTTTACATATGTCTAAGGTCACTAAAGCCGCAAACTGGTTTTTGTGACGGGCAATATGAATACGACTTTCCAGATCTACATGTGCATGCCATATGGAACATCCAGATCTAAAGCCAATTTGGGAAGAACTCAACAGTTGTTTCTCATTAATAAACCTAATTATACGACCATGAAGTACCGTTTCAATAAGTTTTACTACATTAGACGTTAAGGCTATCGGTCGTATGTTGTCTAAATTATAGTCTGCCCCCTATTTCTTAAGCAATGGGATAATTTTTGCAATCTTCCATTTAGAAGGGATCCATACTTTTCTAAGGGAATAATGGACGAGACCTAAAAGATTGTTCGGATATTGCCTGTGTAGTATTTTTAGCATTGTAGTTGTTATTCCATAGGGGCCTGCTGCTGCATTTGGCAATTTTTCCGTAGCCTGATTTAATTCGGAAGTCGATATTTCTGTGTAGTCATAGATGGCTGTTGTGTAAGCCGAATTCGGAAGACGCGTTGAAAACCTGTTTTCTAATCGTTCAGTCAATTGATTTGATGATTCCTGTAGTTTTTGTGAGGTGTGAACTACTGAGTCAACGTTCCCTGGTATAGGGGTCTTCTTCCTACTATGAAAGAAATTGAATAAAGCACGTTTGTCATTCGATTTAGACAGGTACTCGAAGTGTTCTTGGTCATATTGCTCTTTCGCTCGCGATACAGTGCGCTAAAATTTTGCCACAATGAACTGATAATCCTTCCAGTTTTTTGAACTCTGATTACATATGAGTCTTTTCCATGCAGCTTTTCTTCTTCTATAGTCTCGTGTGCACTCATTATTCCACCATCTACTAGGTTGGGCACTTTTGGTTGACGCTGAAGCAATTACGAATTCTGAAGTGTTCTTGGAGATTTTTAAAGCAGAACAGACATTTCCGCCGAGATCCTCATTGTGACCACTGAACACTGCCGTAATATTTGAACGTAAGCAGTCCTTAAAATTTTCGTAATTGATCAATGTTTTCTCTGTTCTATGAATAGATTTCACAGCACATGAGATTTCAAAGTATATAGGAAGATGGTTGCTGTTTGAAGAGAAATCAATTGTTTTCCAAGACTTTATTGAAACACTCGAGCTGCAAAACTTAAGATCTTATACCGATCGTGTCCGTCCGCGAATAGTCCGCGAATAAATGTAGGCTGTCTTTTATTTAGGCAGGTAAGGTTATTAATCATTCAATCCCACAGAAGAGTACCCGAAAAGTCTGTTCAAAATCCCCACAAAACATGATGTGAGTTGAAATCGCCAGCGAGAAGGAAATCATTTTTGCAATTAGCTAAGGCAGTATCTAATTGTTAAGTATTATGCAAAACCACAGGAAAATATGCATTTATAAGTGAAAAGGGGCGGTGCCCTGGCAGACTGAGGTCTATTGCCAAAATTTCACAGTCTGAGGACATAAGCTGAAAAGCTATGCTCGCTGTGCGGCAAAATTTATCCGAGGCTAGTATAATTAGACCACCTCCTAGTGATGGACGGTCTAGCCAAAATGTTGTAAAATTGTTTACATGATAATTCTTAGGGGGTTAAGCCAGGTTTCTTGTAATAAGAGTATATCTGGATATAATTGATTAATTAAGCAAAGTAAATTAGTAGAAGCAGAGATCAAAGACCTACAATTCCACTGTACTACTCTCAAGTTATCTATGTTGACGAGTGAAACACTTCAGCAACGGCAGCTTCTAAAATACTCTCTTTGATTAGTGCACTGGCATTTTTGTTACCCTTTTTAAGTTTTGAGTTTGGGCAAGGAGATTTTAAAGGAGATCCAGTGCGCTTCTGATGCGTGAAATCTTGGCATACGTGCATTTCATTCTGATCCTCCGCGTGGGTCGACGTGGAAGGTACAGACAAAACTGGGGTTTTTTCCTCTCGGGATTGTCGCTGTGGTGCTAAATTTGGCATCTCCTCTGCTGCACAAGATGCCGACTTGGCTATCGGTACTGCTACTGCAGAGACCAGCTGTGTCATCTGTGAGCAAAACCTTTGAGAGATGCACTCACTTACGCTCTTAACTATGTGTTCCAGCACTTTAGACACCACCTTTTCTACTGCAGCTTCGATAAGATCAGAATCTTCGTCTCACTTAGTTGTTCGTGCCTAGAAGTAACTTTGGCATATCCAAAGGTCCCATCCTTCACAACTGGTATTGCTTCTAGCCGCGAGCAACGACGTCTGTCCATGATTTCCAGCAGTTGCGTTTCATTGGACCTTGTGGTGCAGTTCAGGTAATCGGCCGCATGATTTCCTGCACAGAGGCAGCACTTTTCGGTTTCGGCGTTGCACTCCTTCGATGGATGGGCATCGCCACAGATGTGGCAACGTGAATTTGATTTACAGCCCCCTATACTGTGACCAAAACGCCAACAGTTTTGTCATTGGAGAGGACGAGAAGCGAGAAGTTCGACTCTGAAAATGAGTGACCATATTTTCAACTCGGATGGACAGGAAGTGCCAGCGAAGGTAGCAATAACCGACTCAGTGGGGACTTTCTCGCCGTTAACTAATCCGTTGTACCAATACACAGCTATGACCCCAGCATCAGACAGCTTTTCCAGAGTCTCAGCGGGCGTTAATCTAGAGTCGACTCCTCGTACAATTCCCTTAGTGCACGC
This sequence comes from Rhipicephalus microplus, assembly GCF_043290135.1. Classification (NCBI taxonomy): domain Eukaryota; kingdom Metazoa; phylum Arthropoda; class Arachnida; order Ixodida; family Ixodidae; genus Rhipicephalus; species Rhipicephalus microplus. The sequence continues at coordinate 61,246,297 of NC_134705.1, read as the reverse complement.
TAAATGAGGTGGGATAAACGCACTCACCGGGACCGAAGCACTTTAGGATCTCAGAAACGCATGAAGGATCTGACGATCTGCATACTAAACCACCTCTTCTGAACTGACGAACATCACTTATCAGCTGGAAGTGTGGCGTCATGGCCTGCAACTTCGCCTGGATCGCCTTCGGGTTGTTGAGCCTAATAAATCTACCCCTCGAGGGCACCAGCGTAACAGGGATGCTGCCAACACCACTGCGGAAAAAATATTCCAATGGCAAGTCATCTTATGCAAGGAGGCTGACCAAGCGCTGTGCCCTTGGCCAGGATACAAATTAGACATTAGCACTAATTGGATTGCTTTAACAGGTAATATGCAACGTCAGCTAGTTTCAACAGGTCAAATTCACCCAAGTCTCACCCAAACCACCGTCCGAAAGAGTTCGAAGGAACCAGCTACTGCAGGAACGTTCGACTGCGTGGTGCCCTAGAAAGCGGAAACGTTCGATGTTGTAGCCACTCACTGCGCTGTGACACAGTGCCTGTGTCACGTCATACCTGTGCTCACGTCAGAGCTTCGACCAGCATCATCGTCATCAACCGCGGTCACCAACCCCTCTACGTCAGCGCTCGCCAAGCCCACGTTCCTTTCCAAATGCACCTAGGCATCATTCGCCTAGTCGAAACCCGAGAAACTGAAGTGGGCGACCTGTGGAAGCGAGGCCGCTGGTGATTTGAAATATGAAGATCCTCCACTGCGACACCAGTGGGACGAGGACGAAGACTGTCTCCAGGTAAAGAAGTGCAAGCGTTGTACAAAAAATATCTATTATAAGGTACAGTGTGGCCAATCCCCCTTTGTGGGTATGAGCCAAGATCTTCTAGGCGACAAGACAAGTGCAGTAGTGAGAAGATAACTTCAGACTTGCCGTTGGTAATTGCTGGGCTAGAGCTTATGGCTTTAATCAATTCCGGTGTGGATTACTCTATGATAAGCTACGATTTAGCGAAGTGCCTCAGGAAAGTTCTGACTGAATGGAGTGGACCTCAAGTACGTACGGCAGGCGGTCACCTTCTTACGCCTCTCGGCAGATGCGCTGCAAGAGATGAAATACGAGGTTTCACTTACGTTGGTGACTTTGTTGTCCTGCCCGTATGTTCGAGAGAAGTTATACTGGGAATGAATTTTCTGCAAGCAAATGGTGCATTATTGAATTGGAGAGGTCCAGCGTATCATTTTCGACGGAACAAGCTATAAAGGTAGCTCGAACAGACGAGCGATACATTACTAGACTGCGCATCGTTGATGATGAGGTGACTGTACCGTCGCAGAGCAGTGTAATGGTTCTAGTCAGAAATGATACGTTTAGTGACTACGAAGGTGTGGCAGACAGCAACATGGATGTTTTCCTGAAAAAAAAGGTGTTTATGTGGCACGAGGGATTATCCAGCTACGAAACGGGTACGCAGACATCCTCCTGACAAATTTCCGGAACGAATTCTAACACATCGCAAAGGGGACAGCCATAGCCTTTTTTCATGAGGTTTGTGAAGCCACAGAAGTATGCAGCCTTGAAACAACGTCAACGAATATGAAATCATTGTCCAATATCTGCGACGTAATATCTGTAAATCCTAACCTTTCAGTGATTCAACATCAACAGCTATACGACCTTGTACGGGAATTCGGCAGCTGTTTCTCCGATAGTTCAAAGGTCTCCGATCATTACAAAACAGAGGATCGTAACGAACGAGACAACCAGGCCGGTACGCCAGCAGCCGTACCGTGTTTCACCAAAGGAAAGGGAAGTTATCAAGAATCACGTACAGATGCTTGAAGATGATGTTATTCAACCTTCTAGCAGTCCGTGGGCATCTCCTGTAGTACTTGTCAAGAAGAAAGATAACACGCTATGGTTTTGCGTCGACTACTGGAAATTAAATGTTGTGACTAAGCGGGATGTATATCCCCTCCCACGTATTGACGACACATTAGACAGACTTCGGTGCGCCAAGTTCTTCTCATCACTAGATCTGAAAAGTGGACACTGGCAGATCAAAATTGATGAACGTCATCGCGAGAAGACTGCTTTTGTTAACCCCGACGTACTCTATGAATGCAAAGTTCTCTTTTTTTTGTCTCTGTTGCGCGCCGGCAACGTTCCAACGCATGATGGACACTGTACTTTCCGGATTGAAGTGGCAGTGTTGCTTAGTGTACCTTGACGACGCGGTCATCTTCGCCGCTACATTCGAGGAGCATATCAAGCGCCTATGAACAGTGTTAGAAGCAATCCGTTTGGTGGTTTTAACCATCAAGCCAGAAAAGTCCCAATTGGGTTTCGAAAAGCTTTCATTCCTTGGGCACGTTGTCAGCGCCCACTGTGTTCGCCCTGATCCCGAAAAGACAGCCGCCGTTGCAAGGTTCCCTGTTCCAGCAGACAAAAAGTCAGTACGGAGATTTCTAGGTCTGTGTTCTTACTATAGACGATTAGTCAGACATTTCTCGCAGATCGCAGAACCCTTGACGAAACTTACGAGAGAAGATGTACCTTTCGAGTTGGAAGCGGAGCAGCAAAGTGTCTTCAACAAATTAAGAAAACAGTTACAAGATCCCCCAATCCTTTCTCATTTCGATGAAACAGCTTACACAGAAATACACACAGACGCCAGTAACACCGGCCTTGTTTGCATTCTAATACAGTGGCAAAATGGCAAAGAAAAAGTGATAGCATACGCCAGCTGGACTTTAACAAAAGCGGAGACCAATTGTTCGGTCACAGAGAAAGAATGTCTTGCCGTCGTCTGGGCCTTCAGTAAGTTACGGCCTTACTTGTATGGTAGACCATCCAAGGCTGTCAGCGATCACCATGCCCCTTTGCAGGCTCGCCAACCTCAAGGACGCATCCAGATGAATAGAAAGATGGAGCCTCAGACTTTAAGAATTTGATATAACTGCGGTATACCGATCTGGCAGGAAGCATACCGACGCCGTCTGTTTGTCACGGGAACCTACAGACACAGCACTATCAGAGGAAGAGGACTTTACATTCGTAGGTGTTGTCGAGACTTCTCAGATAGCCGAATTTCGACATGCGGACGAAGAATTGCTCCCGCTCATCAAACATCTGCAAGGAGCGGACGTACAAGTACCTCGTATGTTTTCTCTAAGCCTCGCATCGTTCTGCCTCCGAGGAAATGCCCTCTACAAGAGAAGCTTTAAGCCCAACCATGAAAGCTCCTGCTTGTCGTTCCTGCAACTCTGTGGCAAGAAATATTACAAGCGTGCCACGATGAACCTACGTCTGGGCATTTGGGGGTCACTCGAACGCTTGCACGAATCAGTCTGCATTATTATTGGTCCAAGCTATTGTCTTCAGTACAGCGCTATGTTAAAACATGCCGCGAGTGCCAAAAACCGAAACGCCTGGTGCTAAGCCAGTGGGCCTTCTGCACCCGATAGACCCACCGAAAGCGCGTTTCACACAAGTTGGAATGGACCTCCTTGGACCATTCCCGACATCTTTACTCGGCAAGAAGTGGATGGTTGTAGCGACTGATTAGTTAACGAGATACGCGGAAATAGACTCCTTGCATCGAGGAACGGCATCTGAGGTCGCCAAATTCTTTGTACAGAGCATAGTGCTACAGCATGGCGCTCCGACTGTTGTAATCACCGATAGCGGACCGGCTTTCACGGCAGAACTCATGGAATGCCTGCTGAACATGACCAACGCTGTTCACAGGAAAACTACCGCATATAACCCTCAAAGCAACGGCCTGACTGAACGCCTTAACAGAACTCTAGCTGACGTGATATCTATGTGTGTGGATGTCGAACACAAAAAAGTGGGATGAAATTTCACCATACGTCACCTTCGCTTATAACACCGCCATATAAGAGACTACCAAGATTACCCCGTTTCAACTAGTTTACGGTCGTGTAGTTATCAGAACACTGGAGGCTATGTTACCTATAGAACAAGATGACTACTCTTCTGATCTTGATGACTATATAGAAAGAGCGGAAGAGGCCCGCCAAGTAGCAAGCTACCGAATATGTCACCAACAACGAATCGATGCCGACCGATACAACCGAGGAAGACGTAAAACACGGTATGAAGTTGGTGACAAATTGTGGATGTGGACCCCAGTACGACGACGAGGCCTGTCTGAAAACTCATTTGTCGATATTTTCTCCCTACGAGGTAGTACAGTGACTCAGTGATCTCGTTTATGAAGTCAAGCCTACATACAGGACACGGGTATTCCAAACGATGCAACCCCACCGAGCGTGTACACATTGTGCGCATGAAACCGTATTACGACCGATACGAAAACTGGCCACTCCACTCGCTTGCTGTACAACCATTTAATTCTTTCAAACCTTCCGGGACGGAAACGCTGCATACATTATCATCAAAAGCATCGGGGCGATGCCTCTTGAGAAGGGGGATTATACCACAGGAAATTGCCATTGCTGCGCGCAACGCGGACGTCGGGAACGAAGAGAAAAGCTAACGGCACGACCTCGAGCGACGAAGCCAGCCGCAATGCACGAGCCGGCCCTGCATGCGCACGGTACTCCACCGAACTGCCAACGCGCATGAAGAAGAACAGAACGAGGGCAGAGGCTCACGAGGACTACCGGCCTTCGGATTTTCTTGATTGCTGTGCGTCGTTCACTTTTAGCACTAGTTTGCCCTTAATAAACCGTGTAAATAGAACATCCTTGCTGTGATGCTGCTAGATTTGTTACAATATATATATATATATATATATATATATATATATATATATATATATATATAACTATGTGAGCAACGCGGTCAATGAACATGGCCAACAGCTTTCGCAGATCACCTAGTTGGCCACCAAGGTCACAATAGCTCTACCAATGTAGCGAATATATGAGTGGCGGGAGCGCCCGGACGAATCCAACTTCCGTATTCGTTCTGGCACTCGTGTGGTCTCGGCCAGGTCCGCTCACAGTTGCAGCACGGACAAGGTGTTGCGCTACAAGCCAACTCGCCATTTGCTGAATGCTTACCTTGCGAAGCTATAACGGGATTTTGAATTTCGCCTATGGAGCCATCAGCATCGTCTGCGCCTCACGTGGCTGACAAAAGTTTGTGCAGGACTGTATATATAAACCATACCAATTTTAATGCACAGAAACACAAACCAAAAAGAAATGTGTTTAGGAAGGGCTCGTTGCTCTTGGTTAGGCACAGCTTAATTCGAGCACCGGACACAAAATATTTAGGTCAAATCAAATGAAATTTTATTTCAACATTTAAATAATGGTGAGGACCATGAACGAAAAGCCATCAAGGCTTGACGAGGTTCATCATCCCAAATGTCCAGGCAGAAACAAACATCAAATGCCCCCGCAGGGGCGCCTGCGCAAGTAGGCGTTTGGTGTGTAGCGACACCACGGACCTGAGCTAACGGGGGGTTTCGGCTCCCTCCCACGCCTAGCCGTGCGTGGCTGAGCCGTGTCCGGGGAAAAGGGGATCCTGGGGGTTGAGCCAACGCTGGGTGATTGTACCTTTAAGGCCCCCCGGCAGAGGCAACACACCCCTTTGGCCCCGGCTTCACGTAGGCGGCACCTCTGGGCTGACCCACACAGGGGAAATCGGCAGTCGCCTTTTCCTATCTCTCGCTTCCTACATCTTCGTCTTTATCTCTCACTTTTTATCTGTCCTGTCATCTTCTCTTTTCCATTTACTTCCGAATGGCCTGGCGGCGAGGGTTAACCCTGTGTAGTTACCCAACCTTGGGTAGTTATATTCGGTTATAGCGGCGATGCATGGCTGGCGTCTCCAAGTGTTCACTAGTCAACCTTGTAGCGTCCCCTTGTTGGGCTCGGTGGTGGATGGCCACCATCGCCGCCGAACTTTATAGTATTTTTATGGCAAAAGCTTCCCCCCCCTTCCTGATCGCTCCCTAAAAAGGTGGCGCACCGATGATACTTTCCTGCCTAACACGCCAAAGCCGACATTCCCAAAGTACCATGTAATCCACAGTCAAAACGAAAAGAAGACAGTCCGAGCCATTTCACCTATCCTCGTTTCCAAAACTCTCACAGAAGCAATAGGCCCAGGTTATAAAGTGACAAAGATAGGAAGTGGCGATCTTCTTCTGGAAGTTTGTGACAAAGCTCAGTATGAAAAGCTGTCTAAGCTTGTAGCCTTTGGGGAAACCCCTGTTTCGTTGGGCCCACACAGGTCTATGAACACTGTCCGTGGCGTAATTTCTGATGATGATCTTACTGAGCTTTCTGAAAGTGAGCTGCTCGAAAGTTGGCAGGACCAGAACGTGGTCAAAGTCCAACGAATAACAATAAGGCGCAATAACAAACTGACCCCTACAAAACACGTAATAATTACCTTCGGAACAAGTGACCTACAAGAATCAACCGAAACCGGCTATAGTAAGCTTCGTGTAAGACCATACATTCCCAACCCTCGTCGATGTTTCAAGTGCCAACGTTTCGGTCATGGATCGCAGAGTTGCAGAGGGCGTGCCACTTGCGCAAACTGCGCATCCATTCAACACATATCCGACAACTGCACCTTAGAAACAACTCATTGTTCGAACTGTGAAGCAGATCCCGCTGCCTACTCACGATCATGCCCCGCATGGAAAAAAAAGAAACACATAGTAGAACTTAAGGTTAAATTCAATCTCACATTCCAAGAAGCACGCCAACGTTTCGCAAAACACAACCCATCTTATCCCTCCTTTTCAGTTGTGACGCGCCGGGGCGCCGCGCCACATGCCTCGGCACCCGCGAATGTCACACAGTGTGTGGCTGCGGTCGTGCCGCCAGCGCCCCCAGCTAGAGCAGCCTGTACGGCTCTGCCACCTGACAAACAGGGCCAGCAGACCCCAGTGTCTGCTGAACCTCGGACCACTGCAGGCGCAGTTAGGTCCGAAAGTTCAGTGAATATGCCTGCCCAGCTGGCACCATCCACCACCTTACAAGAGGTGATCGATACAAGTCCCACTCCTCCGGTGCCTCAGACGCCGAAGGATAGGCGCAACTCCTTGGAGCGCACCAAAAAAGAAAAACCTCGAATCACAGGGCCCTCAAAAGGCCCTGTAAACTAACGCAACACCTCTGTACACACAGCACCACACTACATTAAAATGACACAAATACTACAGTGGAACGTCAGAGGACTGTTGAGAAACCTCGACGATATCCAGGAACTTTTACACAAACATACACCTAAGGTGCTGTGCGTACAAAAGACACGCCTGAAACCTAAACACACCAACTTTTTACGTCACTACGTTATCTTTCGGAAAGACCGGAATGATACCAATGTACCATCCGGTGATGTTGCCATAATAGTCAATCAAGGGATTGCATGCACACACCTACCACTACAAACATCCCTTGAGGCGGAGGCTGTTCGAGCAGTTCTTTTTAATAAGCTCGTCACCATCTGCTCTCTCTACATACCTCCACAACACCGTCTTGAAAAGCATGAATTCGAGTCCCTCATAGAGGAACTTCCAGAACCTTATATTCTCCTGGGAGATTTCAATGCACATAGCAATCTATGGGGTGACTCCCGCTGCGATGCTCGAGCTCGCCTGATTGAACAGCTCCTTTTTTCTTCCGGTGCGTGCCTGCTGAATCGGAAAGAGCCAACATATTACAACATCGCTAACAATACGTACTCAGCAATAGACCTCAGCATAATATCCCCATCACTCCTGTCTCTACCTAAATGAGAAGTCATTAATGATCCATATGGTAGTGACCATTTTCCTATCGTTATCAGCACATCAATAACAAATACATGTCCTGCACAAGTTCCCAAATGGCTCACCGACAAAGCCGATGGGGAAAAGTTTCAAAAAATGACTTTATTATCTTGGACTAACATGGCGGCATTGAGCATAGAGGATGCTGTATGCTGCTTTACAGCTTTCTTGGTTGATGCAGCAACAAAATGTATTCCCCGAACATGTGGACCGTCAAGCAAACGACGAGTGCCATGGTGGAATAAAGAGTGCCGTGATGCTCGAAAAAAACAAAATAAGGCATGGAGGTTGCTTAGAGACTCGCCCACAGCCGAGAATCTTGTAAACATTAAGAACGTCAAGTCGCAAGCAAGGAGGACGCGCCAACAGGCGAGAAGAGAATGTTGGCACGAATTTGTATCGGGCATTAACTCATACACAGATGAGTCGAGAGTCTGGAGCATGGTTGGTAAGGTGGCAGGACGAGGAGCACATTCGCTTCCTCTAGTGAACACACAAGGGGAGAGTTTGGAAGACCAGGCAAACACTCTCTGAGCGCACTTTGAACAGGTCTCCAGCTCAACACACTATAGTGAAGCGTTCCGACGATACAAAACCGCAATAGAAAAACAGAGATTAGAGCGCAAGCCCAGAACACATGGGGCATACAACGAACCTTTCTGTTTGGCTGAACTGCAGGCCTCACTTGCCTGCTGCAATAAATCTGCCCCAGGCCCGGACCGTGTGGCATATGAAATGTTAAAACACCTGCCCACTGATACCCAGAAAGCTCTCCTCTTTCTGTATAATGTGATATGGTCTTCTGGCGAGCTACCCTCAGCCTGGAAGGAAGCTATCATTATCCCAATTCTAAAACAAGGCAAGGACCCGGCATGAGTTTCCAGCTACAGGCCAATAGCATTAACCAGCCGTATTTGCAAAGTCTTCGAAAAAATGATTAACAGGCGCCTGATGCACTTCCTTGAAATTAGTGGCCCCCTTGACCCATACCAGTGTGGGTTTCGAGAGGCTCGGTCCACCACTGACCACCTTGTCCGTATCGAAGCACAAATTCGCGACGCTTTTGTTCATAAGCAATTTTTTCTTTCTGTGTTCCTCGATATGGAAAAGGCATATGACACTGCATGGCGCTGCGGCATATTGCGAGACCTGTCACATTTAGGTGTGCGGGGTAAAATGCTGACAGTTGTCGAAAGCTACCTGTCCAACCGTACATTCCGTGTCCAAGTTGGCACTGTCTTATCTCGAGTATTTGTCCAAGAAACAGGAGTGCCACAAGGAGGTGTATTGAGCTGCACACTTTTCATAGTTAAAATGAATTCCTTGCACCTGTCTCTCCCACGAAATATTTTTTACTGCATATATGTCGATGATGTGCAGATTGGTTACAAATCGTGCTACATCTCAATGTGCCAACGTCAAGTTCAACTAGGGTGGAACAAGGTATCTCAATGGGCAATTGAGAACGGTTTTATACTCAACGTGCAAAAGAGCACTTGTGTCTTGTTCAGCCGAAAGAGGGGCCTCCATCCTGATCCCGACATTGACCTGCATGGTCAACCTCTGTCAGTGAAGACCGAGCACAAGTTTCTTGGTCTCATATTAGACACTAAGCTAACCTTCATCCCACACATCAAGTATTTAAGGGACAGGTGCCTAAAAACAATGAACATTTTGAAAGTGTTGTCACGCATTACGTGGGGCAGTGACAAGAAGTGCCTGATGAATTTATGTAAAAGCCTCGTACGCACACGCCTAGATTACGGTGCTATAATCTATCAGTCGGCAACACCATCAGCCTTGAAAATTCTCGACCCTGTCCACCATCTAGGCATTAGCCTCTCTGTAGGTGCTTTCCGCATCAGCCCTTTAAAGAGCTTGTACGTGGATTCGAATGAATGGTCGCTCCACCTATAAAGATGTTCCCTGTCCTTTTTGTACTTCTTGAAGGTGAAGGCAGACAAGAAACATCCTTCCCATTTCACAATTAATGATTTGTCTAGTTCTGGCTTGTTCGAGAACCGTCCTTCGTTTAGGCAGCCCTATGCGCTGCGTGTAAGGAGCCTGGCCGAAGAAACAGGTGTGCCTCTTGAACACAGTTTGATGGCTCTTGCAACATATCTGCCACCGTGGCAGTGGGAGCTTATAGACTGTGATGTCTCTTTCGTTGATGTCACAAAGCACGCACCACTTGCACACATACATACATACTTTCTAGAACTACAACATAAATACACATGCCCTGAGTTCTTTACCGATGCGTCAAAGTCAAACACTTCTGTGTCATATGCAGCGGTAGGCCAATCCTTTTCCGAAGCCGGCGTTCTTCATCCTAATGCAAGCATTTTCACAGGAGAAGCTTACGCAATACTGGCGGTCGTAAAACACATTAAACAGATAAAATTACAAAAGGCGGTAATATACACAGATTGCCTAAGCGTGGTCAAAGCCCTGAAAACTCCTAAAAAACACAAGAACCCCGTGCTGGTGTCACTTTACTCACTTCTGTGCACACTCTACACATCGAAACAGCATGTCGTTGTCTGCTGGGTTCCAGGGCACCGTGAAATACAAGGGAACGTTTTGGCCGACAGTCTGGCTGCTTGTGCCAATGTCACTACTGCCAATGCATCAACACCAGTCCCTGCGCTTGACATAAAACCTTTTATAAAACGAAAGCTCAGGAGGTAATGGCAGAGCATGTGGGATAAACACACAGATAATAAACTCCATGCTATTAAGCCGCAACTAGGTTATTGGACGCCACTATCGAAATCACGACACACAGAAGTAATATTTACAAGGCTTAGAACAGGACATACACATCCTACACATTCATTTCTTCTGTCTACCGGTGATCCACCATATTGTGAGAGATGTGGAGAGCTCCTTACGGTTCTCCACATTCTCGTCCAGTGCAATGAGCTAGCAGCTCGAAGAAAAAAGCACTTTTTACTGCCCTACCGACAGCAGCTCCCTCTACACCCTGGGATGCTCATCGGTAGGTATCCGCTTTTTAAACTGCAAACACTTTTTACGTTTCTAAAAGATGTGCAAAGCTTTCACCCGATATTTCGAGGTCATCCGTAGCACGACCTCTATAGAGTGGTCGTGGCTGCGGTGACTACATCTTCATCATGGTTTTATTATCATGACATTTTGCCATCCGCTACCACTACACATATGTCACGCCACTGTCATGATTTCATTACTTTCATGTTTTAACCCGCGTTTGAGCAAGCAATTTTAAGGCCCCTTTACAGACACGCACCATATCATTGTTCATATCTGTAGTCAATTGAAATGGCACTCTTTGGCCATCAATTGGCCCTTGCGCCACTAAAAACTACTCATCATCATCATCAAACATCAATTGAGAACAGCAGTTCAACACTGAAACAGAAATTACAGTTGATAGGCTGATGACACAACTCATAATAAACGTTATACAAACCTATAAATAGTACTCGCCAATATACGTACTGAAAAGCCCAAAAGTAAGCAAGGTAAAATTTCATTCGAGTGACAATACATACGTTGATGGACAGAATACAATAAATAGTGGAAACAGTCCCAGGATGGATCCCTGCCGGCAACACGTAGCTTTTTTGTCAACTATCATTCTTCTGGTTTAACGTCATAATTACTGCCATGCAGTTAAATCACTAGAGATAGTGTCCCCTATACATTACTATGCTTCATTGTTTCCTAAATAATGTGACTATATATGTCCATATTACTCATGCAGATTTATTTCAGCTACAAATAAAAATTTTAGACGTTCACTTAGAAAATGTTACTTCGGTTTCCAGACTGATGTTTCGTTACTATTTGCAAAATTTAAAAGCCTCGACTCATTCATCACTGTATGCAATGTCATACCGATGTTATAAGAGTGAGTCACAAAAATAGTTGTCATGCGCAAGATATGAACAATGTTAATACGGTTGCACGTTAATGAGGTTAGGGAAGTTTCATGTGAATCATCATTTTTAACCTATTTTATTGTCTCAAGAGTACAAAGTCATCTCTCAATGATCTCGGACTTGCACCAGTATGTGTGAGCCTATTTTATTTTACTCCTACAGCTTTTCCGATTCTGTCACATTAGCTAGCCCTATGGCCCTTACAGCTACATTTCCCGTTCTTCGGCATCCATTCCATCACTCTAAAAGGCCAACACTTTTATATTCATCACATTACATAGTGTGCTGCAGTTCACCTCTTTCTGCGCAGTGCCAGCTACCCATACTTGTTCTTTAATCTATGCTGCTACCTCTCTTTGGGTCAGTGTCAAGCACCAAAATAAGATCATGCTTTCTTTGTTCAATTTGGATATATTTTCAGTTATGCTATACCTTAAAAGGCCAATTTCAGTTTTCACAGTTACGTATGAACACAGTCTGACATTGGACTATTTTCGTGTGGTGGTGGGGAACAGCAACCCGGATGTACTATCAGGAGCTTTGTCGTCTCTGCTGTAAGTTGTACATGGTGTACGTAAACAATGATGAGTGAATCATCGTTGAGTTCTTTGACACAGGGAAATATGTTGACTCTCCATTATATTTCGTATTATGGAGGGGTTGTCTCATAGATGCCGCTTGGTGAAAGCTTTCAACTCAAACTAATATGCGTTCTATATGTTTGTTGACTTCGCTGTGTGGCAAGCATTCACACTGCACTCCAGGTAATTGAAAAATATCTCTCTTTGCCTCCATATTGTGCCAGTCAGTACTCTTTTGAAGTTATGTGGCAGTTTTTCTATTCACAGTTTTGCATGACCAAAAGTCCTTTTACATGTTCAAAACAATGAATGCGCAAGCTTATGACCTTCAATTTCATGAGGTGACATACAATGCCTCTATTTCGAACTTTGAATATGAAGTTAGAGTACTGTACTTGTCTGTGGCTCTAACACACACATAAAGGTGCTCATCAAAAATACAGTCTCAAGCTGTTTAGCGATAACTAGCAGCATTATGTTCGCATGAAATATTCGAGACACAAGCAAGAATTCTGGCAGTCCATATTCTGGAACACATTTGACTAGGTGGTCAAAAGTGTCCCGCACTGTATGTCCTGTCATATACAATCACAGATTTCGCAACCGCTGCGTTTCTGAAAAAAAAGGTTATTCGAAGTACTGAAATCTGTAAAACAGCAAGAAAGGTTCTCATACAATATGCACCACGCACCTGTATTACCAGGAGTTGATTTGTCATCCCTTGTGGTGAACAAGAAACACTGCGGAAACTGGTGCTACACTGCAGCACTGTGAGAAAGATTTTTGCAGTTGCGTATTTTGGAGCAATATCCTTAAAATACTGGTGCTTTGACTCGAATCGCATTGCCCATAGCAGGCTCAATGTTCGAAGTTTTACAGTTTGTGAAACGCAGTGTATGAGAAAATGCACTTTACGTGGAATTTTCGCTGTACGGTTACAAAGCTTTGAAGTCAAGACTGAAGAAATGAATATTTCTTTGCAAATAGGCAATATAGGCAACTGGAAGTTTGTGACTCATGGCAATACGAACAATATCTCTAAGAAGTAAGTAAAGCTGCCAAACTGCATTGTCTGAAGTAACTATCTCACCAACAAGTAAGGTCAGGTTGCGAAATAGGCAAAATGCTTGTGTTGCCGATCCTTTCAATACCGCATCTTCTTGAAGATATGACTTTGAAATAGGGCCTGGTTTCTTAAAACCACTATGAAATGCTTTTGTTCTAATCACCAAGCAAAAAGGAAGTTGTTCAATCAATTAAGATCATATATGCTGCAGTGCAAATGGTAAGACTTATGTATATCATGCATTATATCCGACGGAAGATGCACAGTGTCGAATCAAAACCAGAGAAAGAAACAGCACCTGGCTCTCTGACTCCATATAGCGACAAAGTGGGAGCCTTGCACTCAACATACTTAAGTGATGCTTGTGGCCTGGTGGCGATTGAAGCACGAAATTGCTTTCAAAGTGTTTGTACTTTGTTTCGGTCCGCACAGCCATGAAGTACTTGCAAATTCTTCCTTGGCCGAATGTACATTTGAAGCCTCCTTCCTGTTCTACTGCTAGATAAATTGTCACTAGTAAAAATGAGAACAGATCTCTTCACAAGGTTTTCATTCACAATTATGCCGTGGTTTGCAAGTGCGTTGACATCGGCAGTTAGTAGCTCAAAAATCTAGGAAGAACTGTAAGTGGCAACATGTTTATCTTTGACAAGGAGCAAGAAGTGAATACCTGACAAAAATGCTTTTCCCTTTTGCTGCCTAGCAGATTGTACACTTTGCACTAATCACTGTATATTTGCAAAGAAACTTTGCTGGTATCACTCTCAAAGTATTTGTGATCTCTAAATGGGCTTCCATCGAACACCAAGTAACTATTGCGCTCATTTGACTGTTGTGAACGTTCAGGAATTCGCTTGAGCACATCGCAGAGGGACGTAATCCATGTTGTCAGTTCCATACAACAATACCGTTCGGGATACAAGTGGAAAATGTACCCTCCAGTAAGTTGTACAGCCACATCATGTCCGCAGTTGGTCAAGTTGCACCTTGCAAATATCTTGCATGTTAACGACTGGCTCGTTGTCAGATGGCATCTGCAGATGGTCTGCGATGCCTTCCACAATATCATTAATCTCGTTGGCAAATTCGTGCACTGTGGATTCGGGCAGCCGCCTTCCTTCTTTTCATTTGAGCAAGAATGCTACCAGTTGATAACCATAGTCGCTTGAAGACCTGACGGCCTCGTGCAGTTGGACTGGTACATAGGTCTCTCTTCTTCATTTAGAGGTATGTCAGGTGATGCATTCGTACTTATTTGTGTCATCGTCAGCTGCACTCTGTCGCGAATGCTTATCCCTTCAATGTGGACAACATGTTTCCTTTATACATGCCTCTTCTACAAAAGAACTGACGAAGAGTTTGCATGCAGGCACCTAGGCCACACACCCAGTATAGTTCAAAGACATGGCATTCATTACACAGGTGCCTATATAATTCCATTAGGGAAAAGTCATGAAAGGCACATTGGAGGCAACAAAAGAACCGTACTGCTGGAATCTCAAAAGACAACGATTTATTTTGAGAAACACTCCTTTATAATTTTTCCAGCCTACAAATATGACTTGCGAATGTGAACTACATCCAGTCCATCTTGTGAAATTGATCAAGAAGCATCACGCTATAATTATTTTCAGGTACGAAGTAACGGGCCCCTAATAACAAATTTGGAGACTCGAGATGCATGTGTTGTTTTGTAGTATTGCAAGTAGGTACTCTTCTGACCTATTATTACTGAATGGACGGTTTTAAACTGAGGATGCGTGCTCCGATTTAGGTAGAATGGGCACTTTACGTGGTTTGACGTAGGCTGCCACCCCCCTTGTGATGTTGCAGATGTCAAGCAAGTATTTTCGGCGTGAAAGAACGTTTGCGAGGTGCGCTGAATGCCCCGACTGGCTCCCAGTCACAACTAATGCTCGTCACCGCTCTTGATCTGCTGCTGTGAAGGTGGTTTCGGCTGCTTACGCCAAGAATATTTTTAACGCGAAAGCGTTAAAGAGCTCGTGTCGCAGAAAACCCACCGCCAGCGTAGGCCCCGTTGGTTGTGGGCGAAAAATCGTCTGTGCGTCTGTGACTAAAAAATCAAGGTACCGAGAGCCAACGGAGGCTGCTACTTGTCAACGCGCGCGCACGCGATCACACTGGAAAAGCTGCGCATTCGAACAAAAAACTGTTTTCAAGGTCACGAGGCGCGGTAGTTTCTTCGCCCTGCCACCCCTCCCTGCTTAGCTTCCAGCGCATTCATCGGGATGAGAGAAGAGATAATGCAATTGCAGCACGTGACAAACATTTCTAACTGCACTCGCACTGGACGGATTCTTAAAATTTTTGCGGCTTTGAATTTGTAAGGCAATAAGCAAGTGAGCTTATTCCATGGTTACTTGAAAAAGTGTTTCAGGGCGCTTTAGCGCATTTTTTTCGCAGGTGTCACGACGAAAACGAGCCCATTTGGCGATAATAGCGCGCGCTGATCCAATATACTGTGTGCGAGCGTGTGTATGTAACAAAACATATGAATAAGTATGCAGATAGGGGTTGAAGGGTGCACTAGGGCCAAATGTCGATGACGCGTTGAAATTTTTAAGGCGAAGCTCAAGCTTCACCTTTAAGATTTGGTGGTGGGTCCCCCAATTGTGGCGGCGGGGTCCCCCAAGTTGGCGGTGGGGTCCACCAATTTTCTTCTGACGGACGCAGGTTCCAAAACCAAATCGTTTAATTCTTCACCGCCTATGGGTCGCCCTATTTGAAAACGGAGCGTTCAGCGGCAGGAAGCTTGAGCACACGTAGTCTCAGGTGCTGCCTCGCTGTGAAACGCTAGTTTCTTATGGTATTTAGACGGGCAGTTAAAACTGACGCAAAATCACAGGAAACGGCTCTAGCATTATTCATACGATGCGTTGGAGCTTCTACTATTCTCATTTCGACATTATCAAACGCAAAGGTACAAATTACTCTAAAATGTCGCAAGCAGAACTTCCGATAAACAGGGGCCCTTTAAGGTAGTGTACACAATGCATAATCCTTGTAGTGATCAAGTACAACTGCGCTCACACAAGGAAAATGTTGCACTTATGTGACACGTGTTACCCTTAATTTTGGTAAACGCTCTGTAGTGATATGCAGTACATGAAATCATACGATGGCCCCATGGTAACCTTTTGTTATGCTTTCCAGTTGATTATGTCTTGGTAGAAAGCAATGTTTCACTATTCAGCTCCTGTTACTTCAAAAACATATGTTTTCGTTTGTTGAAATGATGGCCCAATTCCTTCATAATGGTTGTAGCAATTCGCCCACGAAGTTAAGTGCCATCAAACAGATCATCGAGTAAGCATTGTATGCTAGCACGAGTACATAAAAGTTGAACTAGAATTGCAATTCTTTTCGCTGTTTCTGGGCTGCCTGCTAAAATGGTTTTACGCACTACCATATCTACTCGCGCACAGGCCAGAGGATATTTTTACGTTGCAATATTGACACTCGCGTGTTCTGCCTAATTACGAATGCGAAGTTCGAAGTTTAAAATGGTATAGCTGGAATTGTTGAAATGAGGCCAACCACAAACACCGTACCTGATGCACGAATTCCATGTGCTCGTAGAAACGAAACTGAAAACGAATGAGCTGCCTAGCGAGTTCCTTCCACATGCTCAAAGTGTCATTGATGTAAATACGAGTTTAGCAGTATGGCGCTTTATGGGCTACCGCTGTCACTTTTTAACTTTCACTTTTTTTATCTCTCACTTTTTGTCTGTCCTGTTATCTTCTCGTTTCCATTTACTTGCAAATTTCCTGGCGGCGAGGGTTAACTCTGTGTAGTTAGTTGCCCAACCTTGGCTAGTTATGTTCGGTTATAGCGGCAATGCATGGCTGGCGTCTCCAAGTGTTTTCTATTCAACCTTGCAGCGTCCTCTTGTTAAGCTCGGTCGTAGGTGGCCACCATCCACGTAGACGGCACCCCTGGGCTGACCCACCCAGGGGAAATCGGCAGTCGCCTTTTCCTATCCCTCTCTCCCTGCATCTTCGTCTTTATCTCTTACTATTTATCTGTCCTGTCTTCTACTCTCTTCCGTTTACTTCCAAACTTCCTGGCGGCTAGGGTTAACCCTGTGCAAATAGCCTACCTTGGTCTAGGCGCATTGGGTTATAGTGGCGTTGTACGGCTGGCGTCTGCAGTTTTCAGCATTTGTAAACTTGTAGCGTCCCCTCGTTGGGCTCCGTGGTGGGTGGCCGCCAACGCTGCTGAACAAAAATAAGAAAGGCATGCATGGAGCATTCCCTGATCCATGATCTGATAGTACCGGCTTAAAGCGGGTACGCACCGATGATATAAACTTTTTTAACCAGCCCAAAGAAACATATCCTCACTATCATGTTATCCACTGTGAAAAAACTGAAAAGCAAGCCAGAACCGTCTCTCCTTTCCTGGTTTCTAGATGTCTTACCGAAACTCTTGGCACAGGATACAAGGTAACCAAAATGGCTAGTGGAGACCTTCTCCTCGAAATCCGTGACAAAGAACAATTTGAAAAGCTAGACCGTCTTTCAGATTTCGGTGGCATACCAACAACCATAACACCACATAGATCAATGAACACAACTCGCGGAGTGGTATCTGACATGGACTTACTTGACTTGACTGAGACTGAACTTTTGGAGGGGTGGAAGAGCCAAAATGTCACTAATGTACAGAGAATCATCATTAGAAGAGATAATAAGGAAGCACCGACGAAACACTTAATACTCACATTTGCATCCAGTAAACTACCGGAATCTATTCAAACAGGGTACACAAAGACATCTATCAGGCCGTACATACCAAACCCTCGTCGTTGCTTCCAATGCCAGAGGTATGGCCATGGCTATAAAACCTGTCGTGGTCGCCAGACTTGTGCACAATGTGGAGTTCTAGGCCACGTGTCTGAGAACTGCAAACAACCGCCACACTGTGTAAACTGCGAAGGAAACCATGCCACATATTCACGCTCCTGCACATACTAGAAACAAGAAAAAGAAATAATTACGTTGAAGGTGAAGGAGAACATTACATTTAAGGAAGCACGGCGAAGAGTCGCTTCATTCTATGGACCTACATACGCTGATGCGGCGCGTCAGGGGGCACCGCCGCACCAGCCCTCGCCACTCCTTAGGCCCGCGCGTACCGAGCCGGTGGTTGTGGCACCTGCCCCCAAGGCGGCTGTAGCCCAAGCTGCACTGCCTACTCCCAAACAGAGACTGGAGACTCCAGAGTCCTCCGGTCTCAAGGCCTCACCTCACCAGGCGAGGCCCGAAATTCGAATTAACAGCCCGCACGTGCGGGCATCCAGTGCCTCCGAGGAGGCAATAAATACGTCGGCACCCTTGGTGCCGAAAGAGCGGCGTGGCTCCCTGGAGCGCGTCAAGAAAACAAAAAAGCAGATAACAGGGCCTGGTGATGGCCCTGTTAAGTGAACTCAAACTCCCTGTCTAAACAGCCACTCGCTTTTCGTACACACAGGACTATTTCACATTCACCATGAACACTCAAATTATACAATGGAACGTCAGGTGCCTTCTCAGAAACCTTGACGACATCCAAGAACTCTTACATGAACACTCGCCAAAAGTGCTGTGTGTACAAGAAACACACCTTAATTTAAAACACACAAATTTTCTTCGTAAATACGTTATTTTCCGAAAAGACCGTGTTGATGCTATGACATCATCCGGAGGTGTTGCCATCATAGTGAATCAAGGAATAGCATGCACACACTTACAACTCCAAACATCCCTTGAGGCAGTGGCTGTTCGAGCGGTTCTTTTTGATAAACTGATCACAATCTGCACTATTTACATTCCTCCTAGCTATCAGCTGCAAAAACGCGATTTACACTCTCTAATTGATGAACTTCCGGAGCCTTATGTTCTCCTTGGAGACTTTAATGCGCATAGCAGGCTATGGGGTGACTCTCGGTATGACGCGCGAGGTCGACTGATCAAGCAGTTCCTTATCTCGTCGAGCGCGTCTCCTAAATCGAAAAGAACCAACCTATTATAACCTCGCTAATAACACCTACTCCTCCATAGACCTGAGCATAGTATCTCCATCTCTTGTGCCTCTACTCCAGTGGAAAGTCGTCAGTAATCTGTACGGAAGTGACCACTTCCCCGTACTTTTGAGCACAACGACAGTAACTGAGTGTCCACCACGTGTTCCCAAGTGGCTCATAAACAGAGCCGACTGGGAACAGTTTTATACTATCGCTTGTCTAGGTTGGAATGACATCTGTACTTTGAACATTGATGTTGCTGTGAACTACTTCACAGCGTTTTTGATTGATGCTGCAACAAAATGCATCCCACAAACAAATGGACACCCTGGAAAACGATGTGTGCCATGGTGGAACTCTGAATGCCGAAACGCGCGCAAACAGCAAAACAGAGCTTGGAGGCTGCTTCGGAACTCACCGACAGCCGAAAATCTTGAAACCTTCAAGAAAATAAAGTCTCAAGGCAAGAGAACGCGTCGGCAGGCCAGAAGAGAAAGCTGGCAGAAGTTTTTATCAGGGGTTAATTCATACACACAGGAGGCTAAAGTCTGGAACATGGTCGGTAGGATAGCAGGAAAACAAGTACACACACTTCCACTCGTAAACACTCAGGGTAATACCTTGGAAGATCAGGCAAACTTCCTCGGTGCACACTTCGAACAGGTATCCAGCTCGTCCCACTATACTGACACTTTCCAAAAATACAGAACAACACTAGAAAAGCAGAAACTCGAACACAAATCCACTAGATACGAGGCATATAACCAAGCTTTCAGTCTAGCTGAGCTCCGAACATCTCTAAACTCTTGCAGTACTTCTGCCCCAGGTTCTGACCGTGTGATGTATGAAATGTTAAAAAACCTACCAAACGAAACCCGAAAAACCTTACTTTGTTTGTACAATGCTATTTGGTCTTCTGGCACTATTCGTACCTCCTGGAAAGAGGCTATTGTTATTCCCATTTTGAAAGAGGGCAAGGACCCTTCTTTACCCTCGAGTTATAGGCCTATAGCACTTACAAGCTGCTTGTGCAAAGTCTTCGAAAAAATAATAAACTGCCGACTTGTACATTTTCTTGAAACAAATAATTTGCTCGACCCATTTCAGTGCGGGTTTCGAGAAAGTAGATCCACCACAGACCACCTTGTTCGTATCGAGGCACAGATCAGAGACGCCTTCGTCCATAAACAATATTTTCTCTCTGTGTTCCTCGATATCGAAAAGGCTTATGATACAACATGGCGTTTCGGAATTCTAAGAGACCTGTCCCACCTTGGTGTGCGCGGAAGAATGTTTCATATAATAGAAAGTTACCTGTCAAACCGGACATTCCGTGTCCGTCTGGGCAGTGTGCTCTCCCAAACATTTGTCCAGGAAGCAGGCGTGCCACAAGGTGGTGTGCTTAGTTGCACACTTTTTATTATTAAAACGAATTCTTTGCACTTGTCTATTCCCCGCAATATGTTCTATTGTACATATGTCGACGACGTTCAGCTTGGCTTCAAGTCATGGAACTTGGCCATGTGTGAGCGGCAGGTTCAGCTGGGTTTAAATAAGGTCTCCAAATGGGCAGACGAAAACGGATTTCGACTTAACCCACAAAAAAGCACGTGTGTCTTGTTCTCTCGAAAGAGAGGCATGCACTCGGAACCTGACATTCGACTGAACGGGCAACGCCTGTCCGTCAAAGCCGAGCATAAATTCTTAGGCTTAATCTTGGACAACAAGTTGACCTTCGTACCCCACATAAAGTATTTAAAAACAAAATGTTTAAAAGCCATGAATGTTATAAAAGTGTTGTCACGTACTACGTGGGGTAGTGACTGGAAATGCCTCATGAACCTGTATAGAAGCCTTATTCGCACCCGCTTAGATTATGGGGCCATTGTTTATCAGTCTGCGACTCAAAGTGCTTTGAAGATGCTGGATCCCGTGCACCATTCGGGCATCCGCCTTTCTACGGGTGCTTTTCGCACCAGCCCCGTAAAAAGCCTTTACGTTGAGTCAAATGAGTGGTCGCTTCATCTGCAAAGAACCTACATGTCCTTTGTATATTTCCTTAAGGTAAAAGCAGACAAGAGGCACCCCTCATACTCTACTATTAATGACTTGTCGAGCTCCATTCTTTTTCAAAACAGGCCTTCAATGAGGCAGCCCTTCTCAGTTCGCCTGAAGGGTCTAGCTGAGGACACTGGAGTGTCACTCGAACACAGTTTAATGGCTCCTGTAGCATACCCGCCACCGTGGCAGTGGCAGACTATTGATTGCGATGTGTCTTTCCTAGAAGTTACTAAACATGCGCCTATTGCCCATATTCGAACATACTTCTTGGAACTTCAACACAAATACACACGTCCTGAGTTTTTTACAGATGCCTCTAAGTCTAACTCCTCTGTGTCCTACCCTGCTGTTGGCCCTTCCTTTTCGGATGCTGGCCCTCCACATCCAGGCACAAGTATCTTCACAGCGGAAGCTTACGCGATACTTGTGGCAGCTAAACACATCAAACAATCACAAATACAAAAAGCAGTAATTTATACAGACTCCCTCAGTGTGGTAACGGCTCTGCACAGTCTTAAAAAACAAAAAAACCCTGTCCTCGTTTCACTTTACTCCATTTTATGCACACTCTACACACTCAACCGACATGTTGTTGTGTGCTGGGTGCCAGGGCACCGTGAGATTCAAGGCAACATGATGGCGGATCAGCTTGCTGCATCCGCCCACGAAAGCACCGCCATTACACCCACATCAATCCCGGCCCTTGATCTTAAGCCGTCTCTCAAACGAAAACTCAGGGACTACTGGCAGAGCAAGTGGGATACACACACACAAAACAAACTACACGTTATCAAGCCACACCTTGGCCATTGGCCACCAGTATCAAAATCACGTCACACAGAGGTAACATTAACGAGGCTCAGGATAGGACACACATACACGACACACTCATATCTTTTCTCCGGTGGCGATCCACCATTGTGTGACAGATGTGGTGAAGCACTAACAGTTCTTCACATTTTAATTCAGTGCAAACAATTGGACACTCTAGGAAAACAACACTTTCCTTCACCCTACCGACAACATATACCTTTACACCCTGCAATGTTCGTCGGTAGGGAACCGCTTTTTAGTCACAAATCATTGTTAGCGTTTTTAAAAGAAATTCATAGTTATCATGTCATATACCCGGGCATACCGTAGCACGACCTCTCCAGAGAGGTTTTTGCTGCGGTGGCTACACAATAAAGTACTTGCCTCACGGCCCTTGGACGCAAGGGTATGAACGAGTGAGGCACTTGTGCTAATGCCATACATATCCACCATCGTTTTTATTATCATTACCTTTTGCCATCTATTTGCACCACACACACCTTTCACGGCATGGTCATGATTTTATTAATTGTATGTTTTTACCCGCTTTACTGCGAGGAATTTTATGGCCCTTATACAGCCGCTAATCACAATCATTGTCCACATTCCTGTCTCATGAACTGTCGCTCTTTGGCCGTCAAATGGCCCTTGCGGCAAAAACACCATATATCATCATCAGGTGGCCACCATCGCCGCCGAACTTTACGCAATCTGTATGGCCAACTTTCTCCCGCCTCTTCCTGATCGCCACCCGAAAAAGTGGCGCACCGAAAAACAGTTCCTTTCGTCAAAACCAAAGCAGTCCTTGGTTATGACGAAACAAGCAGTCAAATGAGGTGTACTTGTCATTCAGCTGTTCAAACTCTTTTTTTTCAGTGATAAGGAAGGATGACTGACACACGTGTCTACGTCTAGAGATATGCCAAGCTTCAAAACTTTCTCTTGTTGTCTGATTAGGGTTACCATAAAAACTTCAGTTTGAATAAACAAAGGCTTACATAAATTAATTGATTGATATGTGGGGTTTAACGTCCCAAAACCACTATATGATTATGAGAGACGCCGTAGTGGAGGGCTCCGGAAATTTAGACCACCTGGGGTTCTTTAACGTGCACCCAAATCTGAGCACACGGGCCTACAACATCTCCGCCTCCATCGGAAATGCAGCCGCCGCAGCCGGGATTCGAACCCGCGCCCTGCGGGTCAGCAGCCGAGTACCATAGCCACTAGACCACCGCGGCGGGGTGGCTTACATAAATTAATAAGACAACATGCACAATTCAATACTAGATGAGTTTCCGTCCTTCCCTTCAAATTACGTGCTCTTTCAATCTCACATTTAAGCATCGGCCAGTTTGACCGAAATAACAGCACCCACAACTGAAGGGAGTCTTACACTATATTTCTTTGGCACTCGACCACCTGATGATCTGCACGCTTGGAGAATGTAATATCTTTTGTCCTTTTTCCGTACAAAAATAATTACTTGCCGGACACACTCCTTCTACTTTGTTCTTTGCTGAGAATACTACCTTAACATTATACTTAGCTGCCACATTCTTAAGTTTATGAGAGAAACCACCCACGTAGGGGATTACCGATATCTTATATGTATCTTGGCTTTTTTTTGTTTTTCTCCCCAGGGTTCATTTTCGTTAATAGCTTTTCCCTTGCAGTTAGAAGAGTCGTGTTAGGGTATCCAGCCTCTTCGAGCTTTACCTTCTGCTCTAGGAAAGAATTCTTTAACGTTTGCTTGTTTTTGTCACAGCTGAATTGAAACACCCCATCACTATCCCGTTTTTTACTATCCTTGAATGGGCTGAAGTGTACTGGAGCATGGGCTTCTCTGTTGCAGGGGAAAAGTTCCAACACACATGATCTTTTTACAAAATAAGCTTCAAGTCTAGGAACTGCAAGCAGTTGTCAGTGGGTTGTTCATAGGTGAAAATTAGGCATGTGCCTCTTCTAATGCTTCTATCACTCTTGAGGTGAACGCACCCAAACGGTGTTCAATTATAAAATCAGATAATCATAAACATATCTGAATATTTTTAAAACATTGCCCTCCAAATAATAGTTCATCAGTTTGTCAACTTTACTCAGAAAAATTGTACTTAGCACAGGGGCTACCTTGGATCCAATACAAACTGAATTCTTTTGACAGAACAGCCTATTACATTACAACCGTGCTTTTTTAATTTTTTTTGTACGAGGCTATTTTATCTCCTGCACAGTGATCATGTGGTGCTGAAAAGAGTATAATTCCGTGTCCTTATTGAATAAAATCAGTTAGTCTGCGCTGGTTCCTGTGTCTCTATCGTATTTGTCCTCGTGTATGTGCACGTAAACTTGTATGTGTAACAAAACCAACTAGCCCCTCCTTCTGTGTTAAAGCTGAAGAGGGACGATGGCAGAGCTGGGAGAATGGCTGAAAATGAAGTCCAGGTGTGCAAGTTTAGTCAGTTTCGCTGCGCGTGCCTCCGATGTGACTACATTATTAGCCAGCGCATGACTCTGGGCACGAAAAAGCGCGGGTGGAGTACTCGAGAGACCATCGGCGGACTGTTTGTGTCTTTGACGTGTACAGAGACCGACGACAACACAAAGGACAATTCCAAATACAGCCCCCAGACCAAGATCGGTGTCGTGATTCCCTAGTGTGAACGCGTCTTAAGGAGCTCTTCCGCTTGCCCGCATACGCACTCTCGTGGAGCGATCGTGTGAGGCTTAGAGGTGTAAGGCATAAAGAACGAAATGTAGCAAACTATTTCATAACAAGAAAGAGTGCAGTATTCAGGCCATGATTTCGTTCTTTTTACTGTTAATGAGAGGTGCAAGCTTGGTCGTATAACGCACTGACTTAATACAGAACCACATTTGATTGAACCGCAGTTTGATTACCGACACCCTGACACCAACATTATGGGTTGCTCTAAAGAGAAGCGCAGTAATTGTGTCGCAGTATCTGAGTACATCGCCACACTATTCTAACTATAGCAATAGCTTACGACGGTTCACGAAACTTGTACAACTGCACGCAAAGCTAAATTTCGACAGTACTTTTGAATGAGTGATCACGTTGCCTTTTTCCATGCTATAAAGCTGCTTATATCGTATTAAGGCTCAATATATTGCTGTGCTATGTCGCTGAATTGCGAGTTCTGTTGTTTATAGCTTGTAGAGCATAGCAACGGCAGCCGCTTGTTTTCTCGACCAATTTAGTTCATTTCAGCGTAGGGTATTATGTTTACTCTACTGTTTAGAACAGTAAATAGTTTCACCTATGTTTTGCTTGGCTAGATTGTCTGTTGGTTTAATTTTTTTCAGAAAAGAAATGAGCCTCTCAAAATACTATTCACATTCTGTCGTACATAGAGCTTGAAATTATGTCAACTTTTTTTCTAAGAATGTTTACAGTGGTGCTTAAAAGGCTTCTTGGCTGATCTAGGATTTTTCTGATATTTATTACTTTCCTTCTATGTCAGGCTTTCTCACGGGAAATATTCTTGGTGCACTATTACAGGACGTCTGCAACGTCGTAAAAGAAAGTGGTTGGTCGAAACTCAGGACGAGGAAGGCAGCCGATCGCGCAGGCGTCATGGAGAGAGCATCCACTATTCATTACAAGTGTTCACGCGAAAAATATCTGTAAATAAAAAGTGTTAGGTCCATGTACCTGTGACGTGACTCATCATTGATTCTCTTATAGTTCATAGTATCTATGAACTGCAGTGGCTGCTACTGGCGTGAGCAGAAATTTCATTTGCGGGTGGCGATGGGGTGCACTCATACGTTATGTATGTTCGTACGTGGGTTTGTAGGTGTGCATGCATATCTGTAAATACATTACACGTGCAAATAAAAAAAATCAAAAAGAAGATAAAGCACCCCGGACTATGTACGCCCTAGTGGCCGCCAGCTGGCCACGTGCTAATTTTCACTGGGCTGAACAAATTTCACTGGGCCGAACGCTAATTTTCACTGGTCCGAACAGGGGCTGAGACATCGGCAAATTCGGCCAATAGGAATGGCCCTGCGTCAGTGGCCATAAATAACATCGGCTAACGTGAGGCCAATATCAATCTCCATAGGCGGGCAGACCTCGAGAGCCGACTTATGTCCTACGTCGGCCAGGTTGGCCAGTGACCTTGGGCCAGTGTTGCGCCTAGCACTTTTGTACCATTGGGAACCGCGGAGCTCGACTTTGAGAGTGAACAACGTGGAAGAATAAGGATGAAGTGAATCACATTTGGCAAGCATTCACATAATATGAATAGTGATCAACCATTAACCCTCAACACAGTAGGTCAGGAAACAAACCGAGATTAAAGAGATAATAGTTTAAATAACGAAGAAGAAAGGTACGTAGGCCGGGCAGGCCGGGCGCGTATCGCGTATGCAGGATAACCGTTGGTCATTAACAGTTACTGACTTGATGATTCCCAGAAAAGGCAAACAAAACACACGGGAGGGGGGAAAAAGACAATTTGCTGATGTGATTCAAAAGTTTGCAGATATAACGTGGCAGCAGAAAGCACAAGACTGGGTTGATTGGCCGATCATGGGAGAGGCCTTTGCTTTGCATTGGGAGTAGTCAAGCTTATGATGATGACCATGTAGAATAAAGTGCTATTTCTAATGCTTTCAAACGGTTGGAAAAAGTTTATTGATGTCTTGTAGTTCGTATTTTGCATATTTGAAAAGTCCCAGCATTTTATTCTTGTACACGATCGAGAATTGTCGTAATATAAAGTGTAATTGGCAAGGGGGAGTTCTAGAACTCATTGTTTATATCGAGATGTCTGATGTCATATCTACTTGACTGATGTTGCTGAAGCCTCTCACCAACTGCATTTACTTGATCTTTACGTGTCAATATTGCAACAAGATGGGTGAGTTTTCGTTGTGTCGAGGACGAAAAAAGATGGTGACTCGGTTTTAGATAGTAACGCAAGGGCCGAATTTAGGAAGAGAAAGTCTGAAGAAAAACGCGTTAAGTACGAGTAACTAAGGTACATAGGATCTTTTCCTACGTAGCAGTTTTTGTACTTCTCCAGTTTCAAGAGTACAAGAGAAAGATTCTGGGCGGTTCATCGCGACAATAATAAAAACTATTAATAAATTGCAAATTAGGGGAAGAACACGGGATATGTTATGAATATTTTATTATCATAATGCACCAAATACACTTCGAAGATATGAAAATATCCGTATTACTGCTGAGTATCAGCAATGCACACGAATGTTAATCAATTATATTTTCGCAAACTCGAAAAACGTCAACGTGGAAGGAAAAGAGTTTCTATACTGAAGCACAAAATTTGCTGATGACATCTATTTCTTTAACATCTCTTTTCGATCTTCGAAGTGGTTAAATGAATATCGAATGCTGACTTTCTGATCTTGGTCATTT
This sequence comes from Rhipicephalus microplus, assembly GCF_043290135.1. Lineage (NCBI taxonomy): Eukaryota > Metazoa > Arthropoda > Arachnida > Ixodida > Ixodidae > Rhipicephalus > Rhipicephalus microplus. Next base: position 61,218,646 of record NC_134705.1, on the reverse strand, counting down.
TAGGGCAATCTTATCAAAACAAGACACAGGTTGAAACAAACTATAGGCAAAGTCTTCGTTTGCTTGGTTGCGGCTAGCGCAATAGATAGGCGTGTAATGACAAAAGAGTGCTCTCAATATTCACCGCTGGTTGATTGTTAAGTTACGAACCAACCATGGTGTTTCACAGAATTGGTATCAAACTGATCCGTGGCAGCACCACCACTGAATGAAAGTGTTAACCTGGCACTATGTGGCCATTTTTACCTTTTTTGGCCGTAGCAGATGTCGTGCAAGTGTGGTAAGGTGATGTAGAGGTAGCGCGACAGTAGACATCAGTGTAAAGTAGCGATGACGCGGGCGGGGGCGCCACTGGCGCCCGGTATCTTCATTGGAAGGACGACACCCGTTGACCCCGTGGCCGGCACCAGGGTGAGGCAGGGCAAGTTCTCCGTGATGTACAAGCTAGCAGCTGCGAGGATTTTGTGCACGGTTAGCTCCGGATAGTGGTCCAATGAAGGCCCGTCCAGACCAATACCGTAGGGACGCCGCTGGCTCGTCAAGAATGTCGCCGCCTCTGGAGACAGGGATGGAAAGTGTCTGTCTCCGTTTTTGTCCAGTCCCATGTAAGCCGTTCGATTAGGCCAGAACTATGAGTAAGAAGATAGAGAAAGTACGAATTGGGGCATAGAGATGCGGAGCGACACACGCTGCGCAGAATGTTACAGCAGTTGTACGCACACGAATATGTCCTTCAGGCAGACTAAGCGACTTTTTTCTCTAATACTAGCGTGCCAAGGATAGCGAATTTTTTTTTGAAAGGCATCAACCCCTTCAAATGTCGGTGTGCTTGTTTGGGGCTCATATTACTCTTAAAAAAACCCTGCTGCACGTCTGTGAAGGTATCCAGCACAAAAGGCGTTACGAAAGGCACCTGCAGAACCACCGAATTTTAGTAAAGTGAACACGCAAGCGTCGGCGGCCAAGTGTATAAGTGCCCTACAATGATGCACGGCGGAGAAATGGAGAAGACGCACATGTACTTGTTGAACAGCCATGTACAACCGCCTTTTGCCAGGCTGTTCTGGGAATCCCACTCCGGGTCGTCGCAGAGAATCGGCCCTTATATGCGGTGGTTAATGCTCGCGCGTTCAGGTTTTAAATATTGGCAATCGAAAAACACAACGAGTGCTAAACTGACAAGAATAGACCAAATCTGAGGATAAACAAAACCTAAAAAGTCTGCAACCATGGTACCGATTCGGCTACCTGAAGTTGAAGAGTTTTCACTGAAAGCTACTCAACTTGAAATTTATTGACAGCCACATGTGGGCTCGCGTGTACTGTCGCCTATTTGCACATACGTCAACACATCAGAATTCATACACCAGCTCAATATATACTAATCAGAGGGTTGAGTCACGGGCAGGCGAACGTCCTTGCCCTCCCCGGCAGGCTGTTTTACGAAAATTCTGGATAAAAAATAACGTGGTTCATATTTTTCAAAAAAAAAAACGTCCCTGCTGAACGAAGACCCCTGATAACCCGTATTTGAATGTACGAGATCAAACGGTGCCTACCGGACTGCCATTGATGCGATATTGCTGTTAGATAAATCCCATTGAATACTTGTTGCAAAAGGTAAATGCACACTGGAGAATTCATGAGTTGACATACTCAGATACGATTCAGATCAAGCAGTGAGTCCGAGTAAATCTGAGAGAGTGATAATTTGGTCACTTTCAGTCTGTGAGAGTTCGTTTGAAAAACTTTAAAACCGCTTTTAGGCTGCACTCGCCACTAATACTTGGTCAGAGGTGGCCCCACGTGCAGGGCTATCAAAACAATCATCTCGAGTTTCCAATTTTTGTGTCTGGGGTCCTCTAACTCACAAATTTAGGCAGTGATGACAACCAAAATTACTGCCATATATAACAAAAAAAACACCGCGATAAAGCAGCTTAGTAAACAGAAGCACATGGAAATTTACCGAATGCCGCTGTAAACACCAAATTGCGCGACACCAAGGTAGACTCTTGCGATGCAGTGTGATATATTCTAGCACGGACATTCTAGTTGATCCTACTAGCGTTTTTTCAAAAATTCAATAAAAAACACTGGAATCTTGTCTAGAAATTGTTTTGCATTCAATTTAGCATGCTTTATTGCAGCTATACTGTCGTCTAAATATTACTGTCCTTATGCATCTGAAAAGTCCGGATATATTTTATCCTAGGGTTCACCTAACCATGGCTTAAGCCAAAGTTCTTTGCCGTTACTAGTATTTTGCGGGTTCATTGTTTTGTAGTTTATAAACTAAAGGTCTCAATAAAAAGTGTTCCAATTAGAACTCATTGTTAACTTGCAGAAAACAAGCCAACGTCCCATCAATTGCGTTTACCCTGCACTGTCCAGTATCCACGAGAAAGAGGCAGCCGTCAGGAACTTTTCCGTGGCGGCTTTCCCAGTCCCGTATGTCAGAGAGTGTGACAATGTATGCGGGGTCAGCTTCAGCCTTTGACCGGACGTCCAGCTTCACAATGGGCACGTATATGAGACGGTCAATGGGAATGTCCGCTACAGACCATCCGCCCTTGGCGCAGTGCAATGGCGCATCTATGTGTGTACCGGCGTGCGTTGCTTCCGAGATATTGTCGATCTGTTTCCTAATAAAGCAAAAGAACAAATTAGAGGTCGACAAATAATAGGAACACATACGACAGCTCGAAGCAGTTACTGCAAATAAATATGTAGCGTGACACGTGGAATCGCAACAGTTTTAAGCCTACATCTTAAGATGGTGGTTTACCTCTGTGAGCTTTGGGACTCTCAGCTATTGCCATCACTCTAAGGACTGACCACTCTACACCATAGACAGCTGAGGAACTAGCTAGTCGCCGCGCCGCACCCTGTTTAGTCGATCGAAAGCTATTTCGACAATTGTCAAACAGCGACGATTAAAATGCAGCCGCGCAGTTTGTGTTACCAGCTCTGCGTCGCGCTCTATAGAAGCTGCTGGTATACGTGTTTAGATGTCTTTTCTATTTACCGCGTTGGAAAAGACGCTTCCTGACGCGTCAGTGGCTACCAAGTCACAGCAGCAACACAGAGAACGAACTTGCAGATTGTGCCGCCAAGCAGCTTTTCGAGGCACACAGATAGAGACCCGCTTTTAAGGCCCGACCACTTCAATGGACTTGAAGGCTGGCACAGGAGATGACGCCTTTTCTAGGATGCCTACCAAGGAACCAGGCCAACTCGGTCAATCATGAACACGACCTCTTTAATGCATCTCTGTATGCCAACAAGACTCATCTGAAGAGAGGCAACCTTGCTTTGTGTCTTATGGCTAGGAGTGGTATTTAAAAAAAATATCATTATTTTCGCTTTGAAATAGCCGAGTGCGTTTGTTTTATCTGCGGTGCCTGTCATTGGAAGAGCCAATCTCTGGGAATTTCCAGAATAGAATTTTGTTTAACGTCTCAATTCTTTGCTCTTTTTTTTTATTCACAAACCGTGTCTTGACTGCTCAAATTCCCAACTTGGCGCCAGCAATTTTCAGGGCTCAACGACGTTTCGTCTAACGTTTGCAACCTTACGTCCAGTGTTCCTCAAGGCTGTGGTGTGTGCTAGGTACACTGCTCGTTTTTATATACAATAACAATTTTTCCCGCTAACTGTTAATCTTCAGTTAGGTTGACGAAGGACGTTTGCGACATTTTCTGCTGTATCAAACTCTTGGGCTATCATTTCGCTGTGGATAAGGATATTCTCTTATACTTCAAGTAGTGCGAAACTTGGCAGATGTCCTTTGATACGTATAATTTGAAATTCATTTCGTTCACTCCAAAAGCTATCGTTTCGCTATACGATGAATGGTACTATTGTTTCAGCAATCCTGATCGTGCAGCCATCTCAACGTTTAACCCTTATCAGATTCCAGCAGGACTACGCATATAAACCCCTCTATATCTCAGCTATCTCGCAGATACCGTCACTGCGCTCCTTATAACGTACACTTTACCATTCATGTGTTATTATGTTCATCTACGGCTAGAGTATACATAATATATATTCGTCACCATATCAAAATTACCTTGTCCGTAAATTCGAAGCCGCAAAGATAGAGCATTCATCTCTAGCAACCACGATCATAGTTCAAGTATTACTGCTTCATGCTCCTCACTGCATATTTCGACGCCTTCACAGTGCAGGTAGTTTCATGCACAATCATGGTCACACCCAGATAGATAATTCAGCAAGATGACGTAAAGACATCGCACATTAGAACGGTCTTCCAGCTCAAATTTTACGTATCTCTAATCACAAAACTTTTCGTGATAACATCAATTCGGTGTGCTTTAGTGTTGTGTAGTGTTATTGCACCTTCCTGTTTACAATCTTTGTTTTGATTACATTTTTATTTTCTTATTATTATGCTGTTTTGCTTTCTGTCTTATTTTCGTTGTTTTCTGAATAAAAATGCCGGCCCTATTTTACTCAAAGCCCTTTTAAACGAATGAGGTTCACAGAGGTCCCTGGAGTCTGCTCTAGCGTACTTTGACAACACATCGATGTCTGTTGAAAGTACTGATAAATGTCATCGACAGAAGAGATCGCATAAGAATGCCACGATGGTAATCCTTATGTTGAAAAAACAGACTTGGAAAAGTGGCCGTGAGAGTGATGTCGCATACCACGCAAAACTGATTAATTGTGACTGACTCTGCGTGGGCTGCAATGTCCTGTTTCTCTCCTTAAAATGCACCCTGCCGCGGTGGTCTAGTGGCTAAGGTACTCGACTGCTGACTCACAGGTTGCGGGATCTAATCCCGGCGGCGGTAGCTGCATTTCCGATGGAGGCGGAAATGCTGTAGACCCGTGTGCTCAGATTTGGGCGCACGTTAAGAACCCCAGGTGGTCGAAATTTCCGGGCCCTCCCCTACGGCGTCTCTGATAATCATATGGTGGTTTTGGGACGTTAACATCCACATATCAATCAATTATCTCCTTCAAATGCGAAGAATTTCTTTGCGTACTGGAGGCACCTTGAACGCCTACCTATGGTCATATTACATCGGTAGTGAAACTTGGAGCTAAGTGTGTCGAAAACCCTTTGCCACATGCATCCACGCCCGCCGACTAAGTGAAGCGTGACTCTATTAGGGAGGGCCAAATATAAGCTCAATATAATTTTTAACCGTCTGAATTGTATATATTTGACGTAAGAAGGTAGCGATGGTGGGTAGAGGCCGATGAAGAAGAAGTGAAATTGGAATAAACATGGCGTATGAGCTGCAGGCCTCATCTCTCACATCATAGCCTCACATATAAGCCAAAGTTATCATAAATTTGAATTACCGTTTATCTCACACTTGGCTAAATCGGGGCCTATTCAGAGAATCTGTTGTTACGGGTTGTGTTTAGTCCTGCGCATTGCCAAGTCAACGAGGCCAATGGGGCATCCCCTACTTTAGCGTGGTGGTTTAGTGCGTACCTTCCATAGTGCGTTTATATGCTTATCCGCTGTTCACTGGCGTGACGTTTCAGAGCTGAATTAGCTAAAAAATATGGCAATTATTTCGCTCTCTAAAATATCTAATAACTCACACTCATCCTTTCCGGGCGATATATTGTTGGCAACAAATTCGACGGAAGAGATCATTCGGAAGAGATCAAATTCGACGGAAGAGCCTTGTTAACACTATCAGCAGAAGTGTCCACAAACTTGTTCATTTCAAAAGAGCATGCTTTGAAGCGACTAATAGGAGATGCACTTACGGAACAGCACTCAACCCTAGACGTAGGTTTCATCCTAGCTGAACTGCAGCCTTACGTAACGTCCGACAAAAAAAACTTCCCCAGGCACAGATGATGTCACTTAGAGCATGCTGTGTAACCACGGGCCTTCTGGAAGTACGGCACTCCTTGGCATATATAATAACAGCTGGAAAAGTGCGTCGGTGCCACTTTCCTGAAAGGTGGCAAAAGTCGTTTCGATTCTTAAACCCGGTAAACCCGCCAACCTGCTGTCATCGTTTAGAACAGTAAGCTTGATCTCTTGCATTAGCAAAGTTATGGAGAAAATGGTGCAACTTCGACTGCAGTGTTGGATAGAAGTCAGTGGGGAATTTCCTGACCAATTATTAGGTTCGCCCCCTCGTCCCAGTGCTTTAGACTCTGTTTTTGACCTTGTCACTCATGTGGAGCACGAGAACAGATTCGGAAGAATGACGATTGCAGCTTTTCTAGACGTTAGGCGTGCCTTCGACACAATCAGCCACGTACATGTTTTGTACGGGTTATATAGTCTAGGAATGAAGGGACGCCTGCTTCGTTGAAATTGTGATTTCCTGACTGGCCGAATTGTCTTCATGGCGACAAGCACTGGGAGAAGCACTCCACGAGGCCTGAAATCGGGTGTGCCCCAAAGAAGTGAATTAAGCCCTATACTATTTAACTTAGTAATGCGCCAACTGCCGATTGTCTTACCACCATCAGTACACACTTCAATGTAAGCAGGTGATATCTGCCAGCGGGCGGATATGTTGTAACGATTCTGTCGCGTATGTCTTGAAACACTTTCCGCCACACAGTGGCACATACCTGCGGTCGGGTATGTGACACTGGTAATCGAGAAATGGCGAGAAGACAACGGGTAATTTTAGCACGCGAGCTTCAAGAAAAAGTTGATATTGGCATCATTGACCCCACAAATGCAAATAATAAATGTCATGGTCCCAACATAAATCCAATACCAACATTCTTCGTGGCAATCAAGTGTTCTTCTACCACAGAGCTGTATATACGCCAGGTCTCGGAGCTACTTTTCAAAAATAGACCCGAACGTTTGTGAAACGTCTACTCTCGTTGCAGTGCTGGCTGTCTAATTTTATAATAATTCTATATGCGCACCTACAATGCAGCCGTCACGTAGGGTTAACGTCAATTGTATTTAGGTGCCATACGATGCACTTGATTTATGTAGCCTTGTCCAGACTTACCATTCTGACAAGTTCCAGTGCTCCTTGTCAGCTTAGCGTTTCTAGTATTGCTAGTATTGATTTCGTTGTTGACATGGTTAGGCAACTGTCAACTACTGGTTATATAGAGCATATGCAGTTTAAAGTATGTTTTTGAATGCAATTGTGCATATCTTTAGCGCCACTTCGTGACGTTTTACTCAAAACATTACAACACAGCCACGTTCCATGTGCAATATTCATTCCCAAGATACGTGAGATCTGCCAAAATTTTTCCCCTTTAAGTCTTTTCCTATCCGGTCTCTATGCATAGTAATAAACTGGCCAACCTTTTCACCTTTCGTTCCCTTTTAGTGCGATAGTGAATATATGCCCACTCTCGGCTGAATTTTGCCATCAGCGTTGATGTTGGCGTCGCCATCAATCACCGCGTATGCGTACGTATCTATATATATGAAAACGCAAGAAAACAAAAAAAAAGCTCAGAAAAAGACGACGGCGCGCGGAATCGAACATGGGACTTTTGCATCGTGACAGCGAGACGTTAACCAATGAGAAACCGAAGAGCACGCCCTTAGCCGTTCGAACGTCAAACTATTTATATCTACCACTTACCGCTGCTGACGGGCATCTCGGGGGGAATTTGTGTTTTCAGCATTACCAGCAAGATGCCACAATGAGCGCGCATCGCAATATCGCGCGGCGGTGCGTGCCTACATCTCCCACGCGTATGTTGCCCTGCTTAGAGGAGGGGAGCAACCTCCCTCACGCGCCCTTATCTCGCGGTGGGGAGGAGGGGATGATCGCACGTCTTGGCTGGCCTCGAGATTCACCTGGAACGATTCCGCTGTAGGTAACGGGCGCACAAAGGTCACTGCACTTATTGCAGTCTCCGTTTGCGAAAGGCGCGTGCTTTTCAGACACAGCGAAGTAACAACTGAGACGCTTATTCGCGTGTATCCGCGTCTGTGAGTTCATTTCGTGCGTTATTTGTGTGTGAGAAACGCGGGGCACGTTTCGACCTGCCATTCTTCGAGTGACCTTCCAATTTTTTGCTATCGCGTTCATTGCTTCGCCTTTGCGTCAAAGCTGTGACCTTTTATGTCTTCTCACCACCCAATGTAGCAGAGAGGAGAAGCTGACACCCGATATATATATATTGCAGATTGACGCAGCTGTGCAAATAATACGTTATCTGCAAAGTGGTTGCAACACAAGAATAATTCGGACCAATATAAATTACCAAAAACTAAATATTCCCACCCCCCTAGTTTCAGCTTCACAATACAACAAAATGCTTAGCTGCAATGGGGAAGCAGACCACTCCTTTTAGCCACATGGTGCGTGGCTCACAAGATAGATCGATAACTGGAGAGCTTATCTTGAGTGACGACTGCTTATAGAGCAAGACTAAAGCATTCCAAAGGAACATTTCTGTGCTGCAGTCTTTCAGGAACATTTTTATTGGCGTACTTGACCTCTTATAATTTCCTCAGTGGACACGACTGTTTTGCAGAGGTAGTCCCTAATTGGGGGCTGAATCGATAATTAATACTGGCCCTGTTAGGAAAGATCAGCGCTTCAATGGCAATATCTAAAATTTTAAAGGTTTCTATGATACCGAATGATATTCGCAGAAAAATCGCGTGTGGCAAACCTCGTGTTTTTTTATGAGAACGTGATTTTGCGTTCAGGAGACCGTACTAAGCGGATTACGGTGCTGCCGTTTTTATGTTCATGAACGGTTTTTTTTTTGCAGGCGCTCTTTTCGAAAGCTGAATTACCTTCAATCAAACATTTTCCTATAAAAGTGCCATTTTTCACTTTGATATGTGAATGCACTAAAACTGAAGTGCTAGTTAATACGTGACGGTTACTTTGAGGCATTTCAATTTGTGAAAACTAATCGCCCCCCCCCCCACGCGTGAATATGGATGCCGAGTTTATTGAAACGATAACATGATGGCGATCTTACCATTCGTCACCAGGGCCTGGATAAATTCTTTGTCCATACGAAAGGCAGCGCCAGCTTTCCAGTATAGAGTTTCATTGGTAAAGTTATGCGTCAAGTCAATAATGATGGCGTTCCTTGCCTGAGTAGGCGAGAAGTGCCACGATTCCCCTTGGAAGAACGTGACGCGGATTGTGCAGTATATGCACAACGCCACGCACACCATACACAGCAGGCAGCTTCCCCAGTGGCGCACCTGAAAGAAAGGTCGTTCACTTAACAGTCTAACAACTTGGCGTCACGAACCTAAAGGAGTTGAAGTGGAGGAAGCGCAACTTTGTCCCCTGTAGAGAACCAACCTGCTACCTAACGAAACGCGTAGGATTTTCTATCAATTGAGTCATGTGGTGGCGGTCGCTCTCCCGTATACATTTTTGGAACCGCTGCCGTAGCTTCTTCGTAAACTGCGAAACAGTGGTTAACGCGATTGGTAAAGCATCAGACGCCATCATCGAAGATTGCAGATTCGTGCTCTACCGGTGGCAAAGTCGATTTAGAGTCATCTCTTTTTCCTCTCCACTTAGGTCGTAATAACGACGATAGAATCAACGACTTCAAGTAATGTTTAAGAGTGATGATGGTAGTGCACATACGCTGACACTTAAACTATAGCGACACACTATAACTTCTTTGGCTTCAACGTGGTTATAGAAGGCGCATATAAACCGAACATTTTCTACTCGCGAAGGTCGTTCTCATGGTCGACGCCCGGTACCCTGCGTTCTATGCCTTCCAGTCTCCGTTACAAAACGTTTCCTAATTGTTTAGAACATGCAATGCAGCGCACGGATGCGTCACGTTATTCTGTTTTACGTCTTCATTGCCTGTCCGCACACTGCAATTATGGGCCTGGAAACGTGGGTATTAAAGGTTCACGTGCACAGTAACCGTCCCTATAATCCGTGACTCACACTAGTGCAAGTAATTTACTTACGCGAAGGCATCACTTGAAGCAGCTGAATAAGGTACTTTAGGACTCATCTTTCAAACGCCACCAAAAACGGTAAATGGTAAAGGGGTTCGCCACTTATCGGTGATAACAGCTAGCACAAATGATTCCTCCGAAGACGGAGTGTTAGGTCTGAAAACCTTATCGAGTTATCAAACGTTTCCTAGTTATGTTGGGTTTTGTGGCGCAAGAGCGACTAAGGCTACGCTGCGCCCGACTCATGGTGAGAATACCTACAGCGGACAGGGCTATGGCAATGACTCTGAAATGTCTTGTCGGCGATGACATATGGGATATGATGGGCGGTGAAGCGTCGCTGTATAAAGGCCTAAAAGAATTGGCTCCGTAAACGCGTGAAGTATATATCTCTTCTAAGATTATGTGTGTGATGCTCGGGGTGGTCAATGTGTATGGTCGGTGCATGAGGTTATGTCAAAACCGCAACGGCTTTTACATAGCACTAATGCCATACCCGTGTCCTTATACCTAAGGGCCGGGAGGCAAGTGCCTCGTTGTAAATTTCAGCTGCAGCAGATGCCTCTCCGAAGAGGCTGTGCTACGAGTCACATCGGTCAAGTTCTGCTATGTATAGTGGTAGAATAGTCTAGTGTAGTTAGACCTTGTTCAGACGTTGTGCTTCACTTAAAAAGCTGATCACATCAGCTACGGGTATTAGGGCGTCATCGCACAAGAGTAGCATTTGATGAAAGGGAATATTTAACCTGTAAAACATACAGAAATGTTTTTCTCTTAATGTTTTCATATGTGGGCAAGCTATTAAAATGTGCATTACAGTCAGTTGCTCGTGACACTTATCACATGGTAGGGCTTCTTCGTCAGCCGATAGATACTTATGTGTGATGTGCGTATGACCTATTTGTAGTCGACATATAACTACTTCGATAAAACGTGCTTGATGAAAACAGGTCTTCCATTCACCAAGGACAGGTTTGATTAGGTGAAGTTTGTTGTTCTGTCGTGATTTCCATTCCTGCTACCAGTGAAAGGTGGTGACCCGGCGAACAGCTTGAATCCCATGTCTGGCAGATATGTTGGTTTTTCACTCGCGCATCTCTTTTGCTGTTGCAGCTAGGTGGTCTGCCCTTTCATTGCCTGGTATCCCGACATGACTCGGGTTCCAACAGAGGCGTATGGTGTGGTCATCAGGTGTGTGGGATAGCATGTTTAAAATATCGCCCATGAATGGCTCATACTGAGAATTATCTAACTTTTCAGCGCGCTTAACGAGTCTGTAAATATTACAGCTTTTTTTATGTTTTGAGCTTATAATGTATCGTACTGCCATCCATAACGCATAGCACTCAGCGTTGTAGATGAATACGAACTGCGGTAGTCTAGTTATTTGCTCGTGTGTTGCTCCTACCACGCTGCTTCCGACATAAGCAGATGTCTTCGAACCATCAGTGTAAAATTCTTCGTAAGTGTTGTACGTTTCTTGTAATGTAAGGAACTCGTGTAGTATATGTTCACGTGAGGTGTTTTGTTTCTTTATATGTGTGAGTGAAAAATGCAAAAATTCGGAAAAGTCACTCCATGGGGCCAAACTGGGTGGCCTTCTGGCGATGGAGAGTGCTTCGTTAGGGACATTTAGGGCGTGAAATTTTTCTTCAAATCTTAGTATTAGTGGCTTAATTGCGTTTGGCTTGTTGACGTAGTGTTGTAGTAGGTCGCAGCGTGTGAAAATACCGTGGCATATATGATCTGGTAAAGAACGAACTCTAAGGACATACGTGACCATTAGTTGTGTTCTCCTATATTACTTACTTTCGGCGTATAAGCTCGAAATAGGTGAGGTTCGATATGCACCTGTTGCGAGGCGCAACCCTTTGTTCAGGGTCTAGCCGCTTAAGGTACGAGCCTCTTGCTGAACCATAGACTATACTACCGTAGTCTAGTGTGCTGATTTGATTTGATTGATTTGTGGGGTTTAACGTCCCAAAACCACCATGTGATTATGAGAGACGCGCTAGTGGAGGACTCCGGAAATTTTGACCACCTGGGGTTCTTTAACGTGCACCCAAATCTGAGCACACGGGCCTATGACATTTCCGCCTCCATCGGAAATGCAGCCGCCGCAGCCGGGATTTGAACCCGCGACCTGCGTGTCAGCAGCCGAGTACCTTAGCCACTAGACCACCACGGCGGGGCGTAGTCTAGTTTGCTGCGTACTAAAGAGCGGTAGATGAGCAGGAGGCACTTACGGTCGGAACCCCTGTGCTTTCGGGACAAGACTTTGAGCACATTGAGGGCGCTGTTGTATTTCACGTTGAGAATATTATGTGTGGAAGAAAATTGAGCTTTTTATCAAATACGACCCCTAGAAACTTCTGTTCTTGTTTTATTGGCAATACTGTTTCGTTTATTTTGAGTGCGGGGTCTGGTTGTAAGCCTCGTTTCTGGGAGATCGCTAGAGCAACCGTCTTTACCTCAGAAAACCGGAAGCCGTTTTTGTTAGCCCATTGTGTTAGCTTGTTCAGTGCTTTTTGAATCTGTCGCTCGCACGTCGCCATGTTAGATGACCGGCACGCTGTTTGGAGATCAACCACATATAGTGAGTGCATAAGAATAGATGGTATGACCTGGTTCACAGAGTTCATTTTGACGACAAAGATAGTTGTGATTAAGACACAGCCCTGAGGCACATCGTTGTCTTGAGTAAACGTTTCTGAAAGTGTGGTACCTAAATGAACCTGAAAAGTTCGGTTTGATAGGAAGTCGGAGAAGCAGTTGAGCATCCTTCCGCGAATTCCTAGATCTGCCAGATCGGTCGGCTCGTCGGTCTACGGGTATGATTCCGCTTAGGGTAAGAGATCTGCCAGGTCTCGTAAGATTCCGTACTTCCACGTTGTGTCATATGTCTTTTCAAGATCGAAAAATACTGCTAAGCAGTGCTGCTTGTATAAGAAAGCTTCTCGTACTCTATGTTCAAGGCGAACGAGGTGATCGGTGGTGGAACATCCTTTCTTGTAACCACACTGGTGGACATCTATCAAGTTATCGGTTTCTAGGATGTATGTTAGCCTAATATTAATAACGCTTTCGTAGGATTTCGCCATACAACTTGAGAGTGCTATGGGCCTGTAGCTTGTGTGTAGTGTAGGATTTTCTCCGGCTTTGAGAAGTGGGATTATAATTGCTTTTTTCTACTCTGTTGGCATTCTGCCAGTGACCCAAATAGCGTTAAAGATGTGCAGCAATGCTTCACGGCTGCCTGGAACAAATGGGCGAGCATTTGGTAACGTATTTTGTCTCGGCCAGGTGCTGTTTTTTACCTTGAGAAAGCACTCTGTTAATTTCCTGCAGAGTTAAGGGGCAGTTGTATGATCTGTCTGATAACCTGCAACAGGAAGCTTTTGTTTTTCTGTAGATTGTTTATGTTTTAGGAAAGCTGCCGAATAGTTTGCTGAGCTCGAAATAGCGCAAAATTGCTACGCTAGTAGGTCTGCCTGTTGGCCTAAGGTTGTCTGGATGCCAGGGGTGGAGAGAATGGGGATGGTATATGAGCTGTAGTTGCCGTTCAACTTGTGCATCTGATCCCACATCCTTTTAGATGTGATGGAACTGTTAATGGATGAAATGTACTTTTTCCACGAGAGTTTTTCAGCCTGCCTGTGAATAAATCTTGCCTTTGCTCTCGCCTTTTTAAATGCTAGGAGGTTCTTTCCTGTAGGATATTTACGAAAAATGCCCCACTTCTTGTGTTGCATTTTTTAAGCTTGTGTGCACTCTTTTGTCCACCAGGGTTTAAGTTTTTTCTTCATAACGCCGGAGGATTTTGGTATAGATCGTTCGGCTGCCGCGAGTATGCAGGCGGTGACTGTCTCCTTCATTTCCTCTATGCTTAGGCTATCAAGCATCTCTTTTTCTAGGGCAGATTTTTCAGTAAACAGTGGCCAGTCTGCCAGATGTTTGCAACGCGGTGGTCGAGATGAAGTGGTGGGGAGGGTTTGTGTTAATTTTATGAGAGCAGGCTTATGGTCACTGCCGTAAACATTATCTATCACGCTCCACTTTAGGTCGCAAAAGAGCGACGGTGAGCACAACGCTAGGTCTAAGCAGCTAGTGGCTCCTGTGCTTGGGGAGAAGTAGGTGACGCTACCAGTATTTAAAAGACATACGTTATTGTTCAGAATAAAATCTTCGAGGGTTTGTCCTCTGGTGTCAGTTGTACTGCTTTCCCAAAGCATTCCGTGCGCGTTAAAATCCCCTGAAATAACAAACGGTTCAGGCAGTTGGTCCAAAATATGCTCTATATCTTTTGTTGTAAAATGCGTGTGAGGGGATATAAATGGAACATATGGTGACAGTTTTGTGAGCTAAAGTGGTGACGGCCGTGGCCTTAATGTGACTGTTGATGGTGATCTCTCTCACTGCGATACCACTTTTGACGACAATAGCCACGCCGCCGGACAACCGGCTAGCGTGGACGCAATCGCGCCGTACTACGGTAAAACTTCTGAGGAAGTTGGTGTGTTTTTCTCCCAGATTGGTCTCCTGTAAGCACATAGCCATTGGAGAGAGATTACTAGCATATCATTTATGTCACCTATGTTGTGAATGAGTCCGCTACTATTCCAATGGAGAAGAAAAGCCATTTTGGGCAGTGAACTTGAGCGGAAAAGTGGAGTTAGATTTGATTTGTTGGCGATAAAACCTTGGTGACGTGTGTGTGATACTAAAGCACAAACATAATGGTGCCATAACCTTTTAGGTTACGGAAAACAAAACTTATTTTACAGGGCTTTTTGGAGGCCCTGTAATTTGTCTTTTGTCCTTTTTGGAGCGGTCGAGAGAAACTCGCTGCTTCTTCGGCGCTGAAGGCGTCGTTTGACTGGCGGTTGTGTCCATAGCTTCAAAAGAAGCGTTGGACCGTCGCTCTGCCGATCGATCCCTGGGCGTTGTAAGCTTCGGCTCAGGAGACGAAGCCTTCAAAATCTCTACACCGGACGTCAACGGGGCTCCCGCAGTCTTCCCGTTGCCCTGGCTTGTGCCAGTGCATGTCGACGCCTTTGGTGGGGTCTTGTTGGCTGAGGCCGGAGCAGCCTTGGCTGCTCCCGCAGTAGGGGGAAGCGGAGGTCGCTCTAGCACGCTGTGTGTAGCTTGGGTGGTTCAGCAAATGATTTTGTTGCATAGTAAGGAGAGACGCGATGCCTTGCTTCGCGGAAACTGATGTTGTGGGTGACTTTGATGGTAATTATTTCTTTTTTTCCATGCTGTGCAGGATCTAGAATATGCCGCGTGTTCCCCATCGCAGTTCGCGCAGTAGAGTTCGGCCTTGCAGTCATCATCTGTAGAGTGGCCTGTGGTACCACACCGTACACAGGTAAGCTGCCCACGACAACTCTGCGAAGCATGTCCGAATCTTTGGCAATTGAAGCAGCGCCGAGGATTCGGAATGTATGGTCTCTTAGACAGTTTTAGGTAGCCGGTAACTAATTCATATGGTAGTGTGGTGCACCCGAAGGTCACTATGATGTGCTTGGTTGGAGTTTATTTGTTTTCTCTTCTCACTACGATACGCTGTACGTGAATGACATTTTCGTCCTTCCAGCCAGCCAGAAGCTCATCGTTTGTTAGGTCTTTCAGGCCATCGTCTGACACAACGCCTTTGACAGTGTTCATCGTTCGGTGGGCAAAGACGGTTACGGGCTTGTTCCCAAATGCTACCAACTTTTCTAGTTTTTCAAACTTTGTCTTGTCTGTAACTTCTACCAGCAAGTCCCCGCTTGCCATCTTTGTAGCCTTATAGCCAGTTCCAATAGTCTCGGTTAGGCACCTGGACAAGAGGAATGGGGAGATGTTGCGAGCTTTTTTGTCCGAGTTTTCGCAATGAATAACGTGGTACTTAGGGAAATGGTCTTGTTTTTCCGAAAGCGGCATTACGTTTGCTTCGGTGCGCCACTTTTTGAAGGGGCGATCAATGGAGAAGAGGTTTCGTGATCCCATAGCAAAGTGCAGTTCGTTCAGTAATGGCGCCAACCACCCACTACGGAGCCCAACAAGGGGACGTGGCAGAACATGTAAACATGTCTGCACAACGCCAGTAATACGCCACTGCCATAACCTAGTATATCTACCCAAGGTTTGATATTTACACCAAGTTAACCCTTGCTGCCAGGAAAAATTGGAAGTAAAATGAAGTGAGAAGAAGACAGGAAAGATGTGAAGTCAGAACGAAAGACGAAGATGTAGGGAGAGAGAGATAGGAAAAGGCGACTGCCGATTTCCCCTGGGTGGGTCAGCCCAGGGGTGCCGTCTACGTGAAGCCGGCGCCAAAGGGGTGTGTCGCCTCAGCCGGGGGCCTTAAAGGTCCAATCACCCAGCGTCAGCTCAGCCCCCAGGATCCCCTTTTCCCCGGACACGGCAAAGCCACGCACGGTTAGGCGTGGGAGGGTGTCAAAACTCCCCCGTTAGCTCGGGTCCTTGGTGTCGCTACACACCAAATGCCTACTTGCGCAGGCGCCCCTGCGGGGGTTACCAAACTTTTCTATTTACCTTTCCACTCTGCTCATTCTAAACTGGTTAAAAGGGGTATCATTTTTGTTTCCCTAAGGTCATGCCCACACTTTATGCAAGGCAGTTTCAAAGCAGAAGTCGAGCGGCTCTTGAGCGCTGGTTACTCAAACTCTCTGATTTCTGATGTTGCGCAAAAGTTTAAAAACAAATAAAAAATCAAGGATGGCAATCTGAGCCTCAAAAGTTGTCAAATCCGTGGCACTCTCTTGTCTGCACAACATTTCGCATAGGCGGAAAAAGTCGGTAAACGCCCTAGTATCACTGTTGTATTTTCCGGCATGGAAAAGCCATCAAAGCTTTGTAAGTTGGTGAATCATTTAGCTGCAAATAGAGAAAAATGCTCTGTGCAACACAGAACGTGCTTTGTATCTTGTGCTATTGGTGTCGTATATCTTATTGCGCTATTCTGCGGTAAGATATACACAGGGAAAACCGGAAGGTGCTTCAATGACCGTTTATGAGAGCACAATAATAATGTGCACAATCCGGTTCAAGGAGACCTCGAATCCACAACCGAGACTGCGGCTACGTGCCCCTGTTTGAGTTGTTCAGTTGAACGAAATTCATTTGTCCAACGGTTTTTGCTGTGCCCCGTGTTAGGTTGCCAAGGATAGGTTGCTAGGGACACATCGTTCGAGCAACATCTTCTGAGGTCTTCGGCGACGGTCCTGGCCCACTGGACGTCCCACACGTGGTCTTTAAGTGCCTCGCTGAGGACACCTCGAACCCACTACCGAGACTGCGGCTGCGTGCCCCTGTTTGAGTTGTTCAGTTGAAAGAAATTCATTTGTCCAGCGGTTGTTGCTGTGCCTGGTGCTAGGCTGCCAGGGACACATCGTTCAATGAACATCTTCCGAGGTTCGTGGCGACGGCCTTAGCTCACTGTACGTCCCACACCTATTCTTAGAGTGCCTCGCTGAGAAGGGTGGCTTGTCTTCGCTCAGCAAGCGTTGTGAGGTAATAGGAAAGCACCACTCGGAAGCCACGCGTGAGATAATTGAAGGTTGTCACATAAATAGGTTTGAAGGTACAAGTGTAATTTCCCCATCAGTTCCGCTGTTGCAAAAACAGATTGCGTATTTCGATCATTTTAAGGCTGTGTATTTGTCTCCAGCTCAATCAACAACGGACAAGATTTTGCTGACATTGTATCGCAGTGGTTGCAAAGTGCATCATTTTACAAACGCCCATCCTCTTCTTTTTCCACCTATAAATGGTACACCACTGTTGAAAGTCCGCGCTCTTTTTTATTCTTGCTTTAAAGCGAAAGCTGTGATAAGATAAGAAAACGGTTCACGCGCGGCGCCGCCGTAGTTGTCCGCCGCCACTGTCACCGCCGCCGCCGCCGCCATCGGTGTCCGTAACCAGTATCAAACGAAAAAAAAACTCCCTAAATAAAAAAACACCAATGACACAATGGGATCCAAACCCGTGTGCGCAGTGTGCTAGCCCGATATTCTACCACTGAGCCACCCCGGCTTTTCTTTCTTTATTGCCGTTGTACATACAAAATTCACAAACAAATGTACATCAAACAAAGAAGAAACATGGAACAAACAAAAGAAGTAAAAAGCGTCATAGTTAACAGGCTTTTTAAAATTCCTTCATCTGTAGAAGGCTTTCTACTCGATGAAGTCATTCGGGCACCTCTTGTTGAACCTTTTGTGATTCCACGAACGAACAGACAGATTGAAAGAAGTCTTGCCTAACCGGACGTGCATTAACATCAGCATGGCGCACCGTCATTCTAGATTGCCATATACCATGCAGGCCCAGTAACATAACTAGGTCGAAAGGGATTCCGTCTTCATTTGATGCTGGTAGAAATCTGATGCCATAGGCATCGAGAGGCAGATCCTTTTTCAAAGTCCTTTGGAGAACATCCCAGAAAAAGACTGCATCCCAGCAGTCCAGGAAAACATGTTCGATTGTTTCCGGCTTTTTGCAGAGAAGGCAATCAACACCCCAAGGAACGAATAAGCCTTTTTCTTGCATCCAAGTTTTCACGGGCAAGGTCCCAGTTTGCAGTTTAAAGAAAAAGGATTTCGCCCCAGGTGATACCCCCATTTTTTACACGGCTTAACACATTGTGGCCTGGGCCTACACGGTATAATGTTCTATATAGGAAACAGGAAGAACTGTTTCTACTAAATTTTGTATAACTTTTTACGCGTCACCGCACTGAGGTATTCCAATGAAAAACGCATTTTTAGAAAAAGACATGAGTCAACAACTTCTTTTAGGAAACCTCTGATGCTTACTTTCATGTGGCCAGATGCTACCACAAATTTTGGCAACCGTCTTCCAAGCCTAAGCTGTATAACAGTACGTATGCATACGTCTCGATTATTTCGGAAAAACAAAAACCGATTAACTAACTGACGAAGGCACAAATGACACAGACCGAGTCTACCAGAGCGAACCCGTCTGAATAAGTTAGTTCTACTGGTTCGCTCCCAAGAAGAACCCCACAAGAAAAAAAATATTCGATGAAGCTTCTGTAGATTCACACGTGAACAATGCAATACCTGAAGGACATACCAGAGCTTACTGACTAAAAATACGCTACAAAAGGTCGCTCTGGTGAAAATTGATAGCTGGAAACTATTCAGTTGCTCAGCGTTTTTTCGTAGCTCCGTGGTCTGACGCAGCCAGTACGGTTCACTGTCACAATAATATTCTAATGACACACCTAGGTATCGTACCGCAGTAGTAGTCCATGAAATACCAGCCACAAGTTGTGGAGTCACAGGCCATTTGCCGTGCCAGTAACCCACACCCTTGCTCCAGTTCACCAAACTACCACTTGCATTACAATAAAGGTTCACAATTTTTATGGTCTCAGCGATACTATCATAATCTTTACAATGCACAGCTATATCATCTGCGTATGCCAGTACCCGTACTTCAGCTTTTTGTAGTTTGTATCCTACTATGTTACTGCTTTTCATGACTTTTTGGCAAAATGACTCTATATAAACTGAATATAGGAGGGAAGACAACTGGCAGCCTTGTCGTACAGAAAGTCTGACATTAACTCGTTTCCCAAGAACTGATGATTAGCCGAGTTTTACATCCAGTATAAGCCATTCTAACTGTATCTCGAATTACTTTGCCAACATTGACATAGTCTAACAAAAGAAAAAGAATTTCGTGTGGTACTCGGTCATATGCTTTTTCTAAATCTATCTGGATCACCGCGATGTGATTATTTGTGGCATCGCAGCACTCCAATACACTTTGTGCCTTGTGAATGTTTGTGAATATAGTGCACACTTTAATTCCACATGTCCGGTGGTCGCCTACAATGTTTTTAATAACTGTCTGCAGTCTCCTTGCTAGCACTTTCATCAAAATCCTTAGTCGATATTTGATAGATTGACCAGCCTGTACAATTTAACTTCACGTATTTTAACTGCGTCTTCAGTTTTTGGAATTAGTATAGTATGAGAATCTTTATGTTTAAAGCTTCGTTAAAAACCGCTGCTAAGATCGGTGCTAGTTTGTGTTTGAATTCCTTATAAAATGCGGCTGTTCACCCATCAGGTCCTGTTGACTTACCCAAATGGAGGGCAATAATTGCTTTTGTCACTTCCGGTTCAGAAATAGGACATTCTAAGCTGTCTTTTTTTGCAGTCTTCAACCTTTGGCAATAACTTAAAAAATAAATTCTTGAATTCACCTACAATTACTTTACATTTATCAAATAATGTGGTATAGGGCTCGTTGAAAGCATCCTCTATATATCTCTGTTCACTTGTAACGTTACACTTGTATTCATCTGATGTACAGCATTCCGTTGAGCGTTTTGTTTTTCGAGACCAAGCATTATTTTGGTTGGTTTCTCTCCTACGGTCATTTTCTCTGCCCTTGCCCTCATTTGCGCGCCACGATACTACTCCTCATCAATTCGCGCTAGTTTGGACTTTACTGTCCTTATATCATTTATGAATAAGGCTGGCGTTTTGCTTTCCTCTGGTAGCAGTTCTTTCAGATTTAAGCGTAGGGTTCTTTCCTCTTCGCTCGTTCCGTGTTTTATTACACATGTGCGTTCTATAGGTTTCAATTTTATATTCTGTTAAAATTCTTCCCACTTCACTTCATACTTTTGGTCTCCACTGTTTATGTTTACCAACGCCTCTCGAACACTGTCCATAAATATTTCATCTTCCAAGAGATTAGAATTTAGCTTCCACGTGTCCCAATTAAATACTGGTCTACGTCTATTTCTTTTACCTATTACAAATGATACTAAGCAGTGATCACTAAATGAAATTGGGAGAACATTGTACTCACTGATAATAGGAACTAACTCCAGTGACACGTAGGCCCTATCTAGGCGCGCATGACTGGAGCCTTGGAAATGCGTATACAGTGTTAGTCCTTTACCAATACACTCTGCAACGTCCTCAAGGTCTAAGTCAGAAATTAGATTCGTTAACGCGACTGTGCTTATGTCGTTGAAATTGAATGTACTTGTTTTACCATCGGCACTTATCACAAAATTAAAATCTCCCATTAGGAGGACTATGCGATCACATTCACAATAAGTACGAATTTCGCCGAATGTTGCACACCGTCCGTCAACTTTAAGAGGTGCATATAAACAAATCACTCGCCAATTAAGAGAAAAGAAGGCCTAATCACAAACAACAAACCTTCCGGATGAATCAGACGTGACATTTTGAACAGTGTCACATAAACTATCCCGCGCAAAGATCACACACCCTGCCGACCTACCAACTTCATGACTGACGCTGGCGGTGTGGCGTTCGGTGAAACGTTGCAGTAAGCTCTCCGTGGCGTCCACGCTCCCCACTTTGGCTTCCTGAACTGCAATAATGCCCAGGTCTTCGTCTATGGCTAGTCTGTAGAGATGAGTTTGTGTCTTTCTAAAAGTCAGTCCTCGTACGTTGAGAGTCGCTGCTTTTACGAACCCGCTCAGCGACGTGATCGGTGAGCGGGTCTGAGCTGAGAGCGCTACACGTTCACTTATTGGGCTCTCGTCGTCCAGGGTGGATCCATGTTGTTCACCTTTAGTTTGCGCGGCCATCGTCGCGTTTGAGCGACGACGGCCGTCGTCAGGCAGCGTTTCGTTTCTTGCCTCCACTGACAACCTTC
This sequence comes from Rhipicephalus microplus, assembly GCF_043290135.1. Lineage (NCBI taxonomy): Eukaryota > Metazoa > Arthropoda > Arachnida > Ixodida > Ixodidae > Rhipicephalus > Rhipicephalus microplus. The sequence continues at coordinate 61,197,066 of NC_134705.1, read as the reverse complement.
CACTGCACTTCCGACTTCACTTGTGTTTTGTCTACTTGCGTGCCGTCGTCCGAAACGCGACGGCGTTTTGCAGACGCCAATTCTGATTCCATCCTCGGGGTATCCAGGTCACCAAGCAAATCCTCATTTTCGTGTGTTTCGTTCGCCAGACAGTACTGAGAAGCCGAGTTTAGAGGAGTTGAAGTGGTGTTGACCTGTGACGCTGGCGTTTCAGGGCGCGTTGCTTGCAGCTGTGACATGGCGTGGATCACAGGCGCCGGACGCGTCTGTTCGCTTGTCGTTGGGGCCGCTGGATTTCCCATCTTTCGCCCGGCGTTCGTGTCTAGGGCTGAAGAAACTTGCTTGCTTTTGTTCAGCACCGGCGCGTCGTCTGATGTCGTCTGCTTTTGTGGTGTCGCTGGCAAAGACGCAAGCTCACATTCCTCCTCATCCATGAGAAGTTCACTCTGTTGAGTCTCTAGTCGTCGCCCTGCAGCTCGTGCACATGAACAGTTGCACTCGTCCTGCGCATGACCGAAAGAGTGGCATTCGCTGCACCTTGGGACTTTGCAATCGCGTCTCATGTGCCCCGTGCCTCGGCACCGCCGGCACAAAGGCGGTCTTCCCGGAACCACGACCAGTGCCGTACTGCTGCCAATACGCACCTGATGGGGCTGTTGATCCACAGAAACGCCGTCTCGTAGTTGCATGCGTATTACGCGAGTTGTTGATTCAGCTCCTTCAAAGTCCTCCACTCTCCATTGGTCATCGGTCACCTCCTTGACGTCACCGTATTCATAAAAGGCACGTCGAATAGCGTCTTTTGTAACATCGAACGCTGGCCAGTGCAATATCATCTTGACCTCTTGCCGCTTCGGGTCGATGACGAGACATACCCGGTCTTTAACTTTGAGAACGCCTGCGTCTGTCAGCGCTTTCTTTGCTCGCTCGGTCTTCATGTCCCATAACTACACGTGCGACATTTGATATGCTCCGATGCCACTTACTTGCTAAATGACGCCTAAGTCTTTAAGAGGTTTCCTGAAGTCGTCGATGCGATACGGTCGGCCACTGACGTCGCAGTGTAGGACTACTGCTCGACACATCGCTTCACCTCATGGCAACGAAGGCAGAATGATCCTGTAGTCCTTTGGAACGAGGGGAGACGCTGTACCGCGGCCGGTGTCGGCCGCTGTCGCTGCTCGGGCCGAGCTTTCCATCCTGCGTCTGCACAGACTGGCGTCCACAAGCAGAATGACGGAGCCACGCCGGCGCTTGGGACTTGTTCGCAAACTTGCCTTGGGCAGGCTTGAGTTCGGGAAAGGACTCGCGGAATAAAGCGTTTTAGAACATCAAGGAGACAGCCACGCGTCACACAATGCGAATCGCGTAACGACTGGGTCGTATAATACTCCAACCCACTAGAAAACTTGTTCTTGATCACCTACAACTGTGGCGCATGTCTTGTCTTGTCTTGTCGCCTAGGATATCTTGGCTCATACCAAAATCAATAGTAGACCGTTTGCTGAAACAACATTTCTTTTCGTGAAAAGATCACCAAAGTTGATTTTGCGCTGCCTGGGGGAACTATACACATTAAGGATAAAAAGACTCTTGTCTTTGCTCTTGCGAGGCACGAGTTCGACTAAAACATGATGAATCTGCGAGTTCCCCGTCTCGTGCTGCAATGTCGTAATGTTTCTCCTTACAAAGGTCGTAATTAAGTATCATTACTCGACCTGGCAAAAGATTTGTAACCTGCTAGTTTTGCATTTTTCCCACACTCCTGGATCGCAATAACCTCCGGTCGATCGGCGTTGGCAAGAAAAGATTGTAAAACAGCACGTTTGCGCGAGAAACCCCTACAGTTCCCCTGCCAAATGGTATTACAATAAGGGTGCAGAGTCATCATGGTTTAGCTTGAGCGCTTGACATAGCCATTCTATCTGTCGGTCCCTGCTAGCCAATTCAGCCTTAATTTGCTCATTAGCGTTGCCTATTTGTTTCATCTGTTTTAGTACAGCTTGGAGCATACCTTGTAATGACTTTGTTTCCACCTCAAGCGCTTCAATTCTCGCTCCGTGATTTTCTTCAATTTCGGTTTCTTTAGCCCTCTTCTTCTTTAAAGGCGGCTGGTTTGCTACCTGGGGTGTTTCCAGCGCCTTCTCTGGTTTACTGGTGAGATGAGCTCTAATCTCATCAAGCTGTTTGCGTAATTCCGCATTTTGCTCCTGTAATATCCTGTTTTGCTCTTTAAAAGCATTAATCATCTCTGTATTAGCATCCTGGGAGACCTTTGTTACCCAACCCACCTGTGGTCCTGTGGATTTTGACTCAATAAGAGAAAAGTTAAAACTACAGATTGTGTGATCTTTAGAAATATCAGGTCGGAACAAGACCCCATAAATGATATGAACGATTGGAGTAAAATGGTGATTCAGTCGGTTCAGCACGCTACCGAAGATATTGACGCTGGCGATGCGGAAGTTGTTGATAGACATCTTCTAAGCATGTGGAAGAAAAAGAAAAACCTAGAGCGAAAAATCAGTCAGAAAAGAGGAGACAGGAATCTCTGAAAGGAAGTTGCTGCACTGAATAGAGAGATCGAAGATTATGCATTGGAACTTACTAAGCAAAAGTGGGGTAGTATCTGTGATCAGACGGATAGAGAGATTGGCAGTGCTAAAACATGGCAGCTACTACGGCATTTATTAGATCCAGAGGAAACCAAGTCGGAGGCCCGACAGCAACTTCAAAAGCTTGTGTATAAATATGAAGGTCAGACGACGGAATTATTAACGGAGGTTAGGGACCGATAGCTCTGCTGCGCAGAATCTCAAAAACTCCCTGCCTACGCTGGTTCAGAAAACCCGGACCTAGACAGCCCCATCACGGTTGGAAAGGTAAGGGCTGAAATTAACCGACTTAAAACAAAAACGGCTGCCGGTCCGGACAAACTCAACAACAGAATGCTCAGGAATCTTGACGACGGCTCCATTCGTCAACTTGCAGCTTATATGCAAGAATACTGGGACAAGGGAGAAATACCGCAAGCTTGGAAAACGGCCAATGTAGTCTTCTTTCGTAAGCCAGGGAAAAAGCTCAGTCTTGAACATCTCAGACCCATTTACATCACATCTTGCGTTGGAAAATTGATGGAGCACGTCATCCAAACAAGACTGACTAGGTTCATGGAAGATGAAACCTGTACCCTGATACTATGATAGGCTTCAGATCCCACCTATCGACGTGCAATATTATGCTACAGCTAAAGGAGGAGATAATAGACAAAAAGACTGTTGACCCCAAAGTAATTGTGGGTCTGGACGTCTCCAAGGCGTTTGACAATGTCAAACATGAAGCCTTACTTAAGAACCTTAGTGCGCTAAACGTAGGCGTCAAGACATACAACTACGCGAGGAGCTTTCTCTCAAATCGTACAGCCACTATGAGCATGGGAAGGCAGTCGCTCGAAAACATCAAATTGGGGCATAAAGGGACGCCACAGGGGTCCGTACTCTCTCCGACTCTTTTTAATATAGCGATGATTGTACTTCCTGAGAAGTTGGAAGGAATCAAAAATCTGCATTACACAACATACGCAGACGATGTGACGCCGTGGATAAATAGTAGTAGTGACGGACATATCGAAAGCGCACTTCAGGTGGCTATAGATACCATCGAACAATATCTCGAACCACTAGGGTTAAAATGCACGGCAGAAAAATCAGAGGCTCTTTTTCTACCATCGCAAAAAAGGAAAACAAACAATCCCCTCGGAAGGGGTTGTAACATCACTTTGCGAGTGAATGGTAATGCTATTCCAACCGTAGACAGTATTAGAATTCTAGGAATGCGCATACAAGCAAATGGAAAAAACACTGAAACTATCCGGAGACTCGAAGCTAGTGCGAACCAGACGTGCCGCCTGCTTAAGCGCATTGCTAACAATAATGTGGGGATGGAGGAAGCCAATCTTTTAAGATTAGTTCAAGCTTTCGTGATAAGTCGTGTACTATACGTTGCCCCTTATCTTAAATTAAGTAGAGCAGAAAAAGATAAAATTGAAGCCATTATAAGGAAAGGCATCAAGACTGCGGTAGGGCTTCCCCCGAACACCTCTACGGTTAAACTTCTTGGGCTGTGACTGTGACTGTGCTGCGCGGAGGCGCAGCACAGTCACAGCAACAGCCAGAAGAGCGGGATTTCATAGCCTTCTCTAAACACTCATCGGGTAACTGCTGCAAGCTTTCTCGATGTCTAATACGACATTAATAATAAAAAATTCAGGTTACGAGGCCAGCATACGCTATGCAACTTCTCGTCATGCTTCTGAGAAGCGCGGTATCCGCTTAACTATCGTGAGGAGTTTCGTGCCAATTGTTCATGCGATGGCTGACCATCATAAGGAATTATGCCTGAAGTGTGTGTCCGCCACAGTTAATAGCTGACCAAAAACAAGCTTTTGTGGTGAGTTGGAGCACTGGACGACCCACTCGTTACGCTATTCGCATTGTGTGACGACTGGTTGTTCTTTCGCTGTTGTAAAACGCTTTATAAGTCGTATTAACGTGATTGCTTTCCCGACATCAAGCCTGCCTAAGGCAAGTTTGCTAACACGTCTCAAGCACCGGCGTGGCTCAGTTGTAGAATACTGGGTCGGCACCAAGTGAACAAGGGTTGGAGCTGCACTGTGTCATTGGTACCAGTTTTTTTCTCTTTTTGCTAATATCGCGTGATGTGATTACGGGCAGCGGCGGCGGCGGACAACTACGGTGCTGCGCGAGACCCGAGTTGTGATCTCATAACACATTTTGTTGTAATAACAGAGTTACCCAGTGTAACGCTTCGGTCCTTTTTGGTGGACGTCTGTGCTGCTTTAATTCTGTAACGACGAAGTTTGGCCAAGAAAATTGTATAAGCTGCCGTTAGACGACATTGTATAGAGCACGCGCCCATGCCGATCGCCTTCAGATATTTCGTAAGCACATGGACAAGAGTTTTGCTGATTGAGGCAGCTCGGAGGGGCGTTCCTGGAGCGTTTTTTTTGTTGCAGTGAGCAGAACAGAGGGGTTGATTTCCTTTATGTGTGCTTGTGCATGTTTTTGTATGTGCGTGCTCATATGTTGAGTACAGATGGATTGAAACAGGCTATTGTTTGGCAAAGTAACACAGATGCTTTCGTTTCTAATGCCTTCAGTTCAGGTCGTATAAGAGCGATTTCAGCTCCTACGCGTAGATGAAATCCCACGATAACTTTAAAGACTAGATTCTTCATGACATGACGTGATTATCTTGAGAAAGTGAGCATTCCAGTCGTTTTTAAATAAAAATTATCGTCTGGTTTGAATTCGAAGTACTGTGAACGCACGAGATGTAATAACTTCGGGGATGAGCTCCGGGCTGACGAACTTCCCAACACGCTTTCCTGGCTACGACCCTTGAGTTTCTTCTCTCAACACCTCAGCTGTATAAGGTTTTTTTTGCGCCAGGTAGTGCAAGCACAAATTAGCATCTTCCTGACCGGCATGCGTTCGCTTTGTTTGCTCTTCGTCATCTGTCCGAGAGCACGCGCCGATTGGCCTGGCGCGGCATAAATGGATTTGTTTTGATGTCCCTAATTAATGACACAAATTATACTACAACTGTTCGCTAGATATCCGATGTACCAACATTGTTTGCACACCTATAAGCGTACGTCCTTGCCTTGCCTTTGACATGCCTCATGCAGAAAGCATGAACACTCCTAAATTTACCTGTTCGACAAAAGTGGTATGTGGTGACAATTCCAATGCTACTTCACGACAGTGGAAATCTCAGTACGCCATAACTCTGCTGCTTACGTGTCGGAGCTTGTAAAGACGTCATGGATATTGACCACAATCAAATAGACGCTAAGGAAGCAAGGACATTTCTCTTAGATAATTAGCTCCCCAACATGGCATGATCTCAGACGTGTTGACTTCGACCTCGTAATAAAAGAAATACTTTACTCACTCACACATATAAACACACGCCACACAAGCTACACTGAAAACGCCACACAAGCCAAACACTACAAGAGTCTCCCCGAACGTCGTCCTCCTCATTCACCAGCTACGAAGGGCTCGTGCATTTTCAACATTCTGCCATCCTGCATAGTTTAAAGTCCTCGTTAAGGCGCTTTTGGCAAAGTTACCCAAGTGTTTATTTTTACATGCCAATGCTCGGCCATCCTATTAAACTACTTTTTGATTCACACACGATAGAAACAAGATAAACAACAAACAAACTGTAACACAAGAAATTAGCTATGTCTATACACTGACGCGTCAAGTTCTTCATGGCACGCAGAAGTTAGCCCGTTCGTAGCGGGAAACTTTAAAAGGAATGTCGTAACTTCCGGCCATCCTGACTAGCTTGACTTTGAAGAAAGCCACACACGCACAATGACAGATTCAGTTTGTCTAAACTGCTGCTTTTATGCTTGATCAGGTTCGGGCTTCGACTTTTGTTTGTTGACCCATCTGCGGGGGGTTTTCAGATTTGCTCCGGAATTACCAATGCTCTTAGTGTATTTTCGTTTTGTTGTCTTCGGCTGTTTCGGCTCACCATCTTTGTTCGGGTTGGCCTAGGGCTGTTCGTTCTTCTTTTTTTGCGACTGCTCTCCGGCACTTTTTCGCGATTCTTTCAGTGGATTGTCTTTCATTTTGTCGTCTTGCCTCGGTTGGTCTTTTGGTGTTTTGTTTTTTGCGACCTCGGCCTCTTCCTTACGAGTCCCCTTCTGTTCCTGGGCTCTTTCTTCGTCTTCTTTGTTTTTCTTACTTTCTTCGCCGCATTTTTGTGCAGTTTCTTCCACCGTTGGGTTTACTTCCAATCTCTCCGCCTTGCTGTATATTCTCGCAGAACCTGATTGCGAGTTATTTGCTTTTCTTTCACCTGGGCTTTGCCTTCGTCTTTCTCTTTTGGCTTTCAATCGCTCTCAGCTTCGGCTTCGCCCTTGTCTTTTGGCTTTCCCATTGCTCCGGCAGACATCTTCCGCTTCAGATCTTCTCCCTCCTTTGTTGTCGTTGCTTTGCTGTCTCAGAAATTCTCGACATGTGGCGGCGCTTCTTTGAAAAACGGGATCACGAGTCTTTTGAGGATCGCATCAGGCATGACTTGCAGTTCTTGTAGACTCGAGGCGTCGTCTGCTTCCGCCGGGGTGCAGCCTGTTGAGAGCGACGACGGCCTGTCACGTATACTTCGGTCTCAGATGTGGCATGTTGGTCAACGAGGGGCAATGGTTGGCGTCGTTCCGCTCCTTAGTTCGCGTCGGTCGTAAATTTTCTTGCTTTGGTAGCGGGCAGGCGGCGTTCTAAACCTGAAGGTGGCTTTAGGCTTTGGTTGCGTGTGCTGACAACGCGTTGTCGTTAAAGTTCGATGCATTCGAGCTCCAAGATGTCGTGCAGTAGGTCATCGTCATCTTGATGCGTCCGACTCTAAAGCATGATGAGGAATTCGCACGACCTCAGCCCCGATAGACCTTGCTTTCTCGTATCGTTGAAGTCCAGGTTGAGTTCATAGCAAAGACGCACTTTAGAGTGGAAGTAGGCGGCCATGCTCTCGGTACGCTGCTGCAAGCACTCTAGCATCCTGCGCCACAGTTCTTCATGACGAGTGACAAAGGTCCCATGGGAGCGTGCCTCGAACTCTTCCCATTACGTGATCTCGGAACTCCTCAAACGATACCAGTCCATGGCAGCCCCTATCAATCGTACCTTGGCTGTTTCCAGGGTGTACGAAGCTGGCCATTCGGGAAGGTTAGATGTTCGACGAATATTCTTGATCCACTCGTGCGCCGAAGGAGCATCTTTGGAGCCGTAAAAAGGACTGACTGATGTTGTGGCGCAAGTTGGGAATTACCCAAAACGTTGGCACTCGTTGAGGTTGCGCCGACAAAGTCAGTCTTTCCAGTACGGTCAATAGTAGACGGTCCTTTTCTGGGATAGCTTGTAGTAGTTCATGAGCTGTGATCTTGTCTCCGTCGTTGGAGTCCGCATCTCCACCGCCAGTTGGGTTGACTCGTTCGTCGACGCGTTCCATTAGGCTTACGTTAACAAGCTTCGTAGACTGACCAAACTCATTTTCTCACCGCTGTGATTGGATGGCATTCCACTTCTGAAATTTTGACTTCGAGCTTGTAACAAAAGAAATAATTTGCTCACACATATAAAAAACGATGATGATGATGATCCTTATATTATTGGCGCACATCCACAAAGGGCAATCGGCCGAGAACCGGGCGGCAGAATAGACAGGAAGGTAAAGACTTATGATTTTACAAACAGAATGTAACTTTGAACTGATATATATATATATATATATATATATATATATATATATATATATATTATATATATATATATATATATATATATATATATATATATATATATATATATATATATATATATATATATATATATGTATGTGTGTGTGTGTGTGTGTGTGTGTGTGTGTGACACAGGAAACGTGATGGCTATACGATGAACCATTTATTTGTCTTCGTCTTCCTCCTTCTCTACTATTCCACCACACACCGTTATCGTGTGTTTTGTCACACGCTCCCCCCCCCTCTCCCAAGAGAGCCTTAAATGCAGGGGCAGATGATTTTGTTCATGTCTCCCGATATGAACGATGTCAGTCTGACGACTGAGTGGAGCCACGCTGTGGTCGATCTCGTAGTTAACTGCCGAAATCTTGCTTTTGATCGTATAGCGTCCTTCCATGATTGCGCTGAGTTTGCTGTGGTTCGGGTGCTTGGGTGTTTCATAGAGAACAAAGTCTCCCACTTCAAGCTCTAATAAAAGCAACTTCTTGTCATATATGATCTTGTTTTTCTCGCGATATGCCACTGATTATCGGACTGCGTTTGTTCGATCTTCCTGCAGATTGTCGGCAACGCCTGAAAGGAGATAGGGATACGATGGTGTGCCATACATAAGAAAGCAGGGTTGGTAGTCTGTGACTTCGTGAGGTGTTCTATTGTACTCGTCGACAACGTCAGAGAGGAGACGCGGCCACAGTTTTCAGGTTTCGTCGTTAATCTTGCATCGGAGGCGAGTAACGACCGTCTGATTAGTGCGCTCGTTTAGGCCATAACAGTGCCGGCGTTATGAGCGTCTCAAAAGCTGATGAATATTGTTGTGCTTGAGGAACTGCTTAAGTCTGCTGGCATAGAATCTTGTGCCGTGGTCGGAAAGGAGCTTCCGAGGCTTTCCAGCAGCGAAGATATTCTTCAGTCAAAAGATGTACGGGTCACAAGTCTCATTCTTGCGTGCGAAAGCCCAGGCATAACGAGTGGCATGATCAACGGCTAAGTGAATGAATCTTTTGGATGAACCGTAGTTGCTAAAAGCTCCGATAGTGTCCATGGCCTGAAGATGAAATGGTTGTTCCGCTATTGGCAAAAACTACAAGAAAAAAAAAGCCTTTGGTCTTCGGTTTATTGCAGCGCTGACAAGTATAGCACTGCCGTACGTACTCGCTCACGTCGGTGAAGATGTCGGGCCAATAGTACGGTGAAGAGAGAAGCCGAACGTCTTCTTTACTTCGACATGACCGGAAGCGTGATGAGCTTTTTGGAGAAGAGAACACTGGAGGGCAAAAGGCACATAGACTTTTCGTATTCCTCTGCGTGTCACTATACTCAGTCTGTTCTTAATATTATGCTTTCTGGGTAGTTTTTTGTTGTGATGCCCTCGCAGTTGCTCAGCAGATAGGAGTTGAACTATCGGGCTTTGAGATAGTGCATCAGCTTCAATGTTGTCAATGCCCTTTTTCTGTTTGATATTCACGTCGTACATGGAGAGTTTCAAGGACCACCGGAAAAGTCGGCTTCGGGGATTCTTGATGTTTTTAAGTCATTGCAACGCTGCGTGATCCGTGATCACAGTAAAAGATTTCCCGTGTAGACAGCAGCGCCATTTATCTATGGCCTCAATAATCGCTAAACATTGGAATTTTGTGATGGCGTAATTAATTTCGTGTTTTAGTAACGTCCGTGAATGGTATGCAATTGGGTGTTCTTTACCTTCATCGTCAGCCTGCTTCAAGATGCCTCATCAGCCTGCATCCTAGATGTTGAGCATTGGCCCTTTCACGCATTTCTTTAGCCGAGTGAAAGAAAGTTCACACTCCGAATCCCGGTTCTAGGTGGCGTCTTTGCTGAGCAGGCGTGTCAGGGGTGAGCGATTTGACTGAATCGGTCGATGTATCGACGGTAAACATTGACAGTGCCGAGAAAATGCTGCAGCTTTTTAGGGCATGATGGTGTCAGAAACCGTAAGATTGCGTCCACGTTGCTTTGTTTTGAAGTGACGGTGCCATGCGAAACCTTGTGCCGCAGGTACTCAATGGAGGGTTGAGCGAACTGACATTTCTTTAATTTCAGCCTGACGCCTTCGCTTTTGAAAGCTTTTAAAACGCCCTCTAGATGCCTCAGATGGTCTGGAAACGTGCCAGACTAGACAACAATGTCATCGAAGTAATTCGTAGCGTTCTGCAAACAGTGTTTTGCCAATATAAATTCGACAGCCTGTTTGAAGGTGGCCGCAGCATTCCGAAGACCAAAATGCATGACGAGCCACTCGTAGTGACCGGTACGTGTGACAAACGCCGTTTTCGCAATGTCATCAGGGTGAATCTTCACGTGCCAGTAACCTGACGTTATGTCTAACGTCGAGAAGTACGTAGATTTTCCCAGAGAATCGAGAACGTTGTCGATGCGAGGGATGGGCTGATAATTAGGCACCGTCAATTCATTTAGATTGCGGTAGTCGGTGCAGAAGCGCGTGCGTCCTTCTCCTTTTTTTCTATGCCAGAAGTGCCGGCGCAGCGTTACGAGAGGTAGATAGTCATATGACACCTTGCTCGCGAAGGTCGTTGATCTGTCTGTCCATTTCAACGCTGTCAGTTTCTGAGCATTGATAGGGAGCTCTACAAAAAGGAACATTGTTGGTGACATGAATGCGATGCATTTTGCCATTTATGCACCCAATGACTGTCTGTGACTTAGAAAAAATGCCGTCGTACTTGTGAACAAGCTGCTTCAATGCCAACTTTTGAGCTTTATTTAGATGTAGTACATCACAAACTTCAACACATTGAAAAGACGCGCCCATGTTAGCCGTGGTATGGTTTTTTGTACGAGAATGAAGGATGTTAGTATCTAGGCATAGACTCATGGTGTCAAAGTCCAGCGACAAGTTAAAGAGGCAGGCACTATCCAAGCCAAGAAGTAAGTTTCTTTTCATGCCTTGTAGAACATTAGCCTGAATTTCTCTTGTCACTTTTCCTATCTGTACGTTTAGATTAACGCGACCTGAGGTTTTGTTAGATGATGTGACTTTTTGAACTGCTATGCATGAAATTCTCATTATTTGCAGGTGAAGTGCCTTCAGCACTGCTTCACTGATACAGGTAATCGTATCTCCGGTACCAAGAGTAGCGCTGACAGGGCACCCGTTAATGGGGGCATCAAACTGAACTACATGAACTCTGGGTCGCCCTCCTCGTTTTCTGGTTGGTGGAGAGGGCGGAAATGCTTGTGTGTCGTGGGAATTCATTACGCCAGTGCATTTGTCGGGGTAAGCCATCCGTCGCGCAGTGTTTGCACTCGCGCATGGGGGTTCGTAACGGTGTATTACGTGGACGCTGACTAGTGCAGTCACTTGTTATGTTCATCTGTGTATTCCGAGCTGGTAGAAGGTGATGTACCTTCACTCTCAGCATAGTGAACTCTTCGCAAAGTGCAGCTGTAAGCCATGCCGCTTGTGTAGACGAGGTAAGCCCAGCAAACGTCATTTCCATACGCACAGGAAGGCCGTCGAGGTGTCCGAGAGACATTTTTTTTGTTATAGTAATCCTTCCAGCTCTGGCCTGTCCTCAACCGGCAATGAATGAATTGACGAAAAGGATCCGTGACGCTCTCGTAAAGCGTTCCTTCATGCGTTCAGGTAAGCTCTCTCAAGATGCGTCAGTGTCGAGAACTTCGGGGAGAAACCATCGGAAAGCCTCACCTTCAAGGTAATAGGAGAAGTAGCACAGCTTGTCTCGCTCCGTCCATGCTGCGGCCGCAGTCGTCACCTCAAAGAGACGGAGCCACTTGTCCCGAGTACTTCGGGATGTTGATGACTTTTTTGAATGTCGCCATGATGAAGGGCACGGTAGATCTTGTCGTCTAGTGTGACGCAGGAGACGTGATGGCTGTGATGAACCATTTATGCGTCTTCGTATTCCTTCTTCTCTACTAGTCCACCACACCGTTCTCGTGTGGTTCGTCATATATATTCATATAGATAGTTTGTCATATAGATTCGTCATATAGATTCTTTGAACGTCATTCACGCTGGACCCGACGTATTGTATGGAAGAAAAACAGACGATGAAACTTTCACGGAAGCGTCTTTACTTAACGTTTTGTGCTGCTGGACCAGCCTTTGTCAGAGGGCTGGCCCACCAGCAGAAAACGTTAAGTAAAGGAAACCGATATATATATATATATATATATATATATATATATATATATATATATATATATATATATATATATATATATATATATATATATATATATATATATATATATATATATACACACATATATATATATATATATATATATATATATATATATATATATATATATATATATATATATATATGAAGGTATGGGATATGGAACAACGGGAGCGTTGTCAACAAGTGTAAATATATTTATTTCCCAACAGTTTCGGGAGGGGTCCTCCCTTCATCAGGGGATGAGAAGGGAGGACCCCTCCCGAAACTGTTGGGAAATAAATATTTTTATCCTTGTTGACAACGCTCCCGTTGTGCCATATCCCATATCTTCACAAAGACTAACTGGCCCAATAAATTATTACTCCCACTATATATATATATATATATATATATATATATATATATATATATATATATATATATATATATATATATATATATATATATATTGTTAAGGCGTTCATTAGCCGGCAACGAGCGAGAATACACAATGGCGACAGTCACAGCCAAGCACGGGCTCTCAGCGCGAGCGGCGTCCTTGTTGGGTAGCCCCACTAGAAGGTACTAAGAGTTCGACCCATTTCAGGGTTCGGAGGCTTCGCTACAATTACCCCGGGGTCGAAGAGGGAGCCGCCTGGCGACCTAACAGCTTGTTACTATGAGCGGGTCATAATAAGCCTTCAGGCGCTCCACGTTGACGATGTCTCGCCCACGGTGGCGCATGTCCGAAGATTGTTCAACGGGTTCGATCAGATAGTTGACGGGTGAGCTGCGCTCGATGACACGGTAGGGGCCTTCGTATTTGGGACGTAGTTTGGAAGAGAGGCCAGCTGCAGAGGTCGGGATCGAGAGCCATACAAGCGCACCAGGAAGGAACGTGGGCTCAGAAATGGTGGAGCCATCACGAATACTCTTCTGCCGCTCTTGCTCTTGCGTCGTAAAAGTCTTGGCAAGCTCGCGACACTCTTCAGCAAGCCTGGCTGTCTCGGAAATAGGTGTACACTCAGATGGATCCGGCGTGTATGGGAGCATTGTGTCCATGGTGTGCGACGGGTGCCTTCCGTACAGCAAGTAGAAAGGTGAAAAACCAGTCGTGCTCTGAGGGGCGGTGTTGTAGGCGTAGGTGACGAAGGGCAGTATATTATCCCAATTAGTGTGGTTGGCAGCGACGTACATAGAAAGCATGTCACCGAGGGTGCGGTTAAAGCGTTCGGTGAGGCCATTCGTCTGTGGGTGGTAAGCAGTAGTTTTGCGGTGGACAGAATGGCACTCCATCAGAATGGCTTCGACGACTTCCGACAAGAAGACACGGCCTCGATCGCTGAGAAGCTCTTGGGGTGGTCCGTGGCGCAGTATAAACCGATGCAGCAGGAAGGACGCAACATCGCGCGCAGTAGCCGCAGGGAGAGCGGCGGTTTCGGCGTACCGCGTTAAATGGTCAACAGCAACGATGGCCCAGCGGTTACCAGCCGACGTCAGAGGAAGTGGTCCATACAAATCGATACCTACGCGCCCAAATGGACGGTCAGGGCAAGGTAACGGTTGCAGACCAGCGTGCGACATGTGGGCTGACGGTTTACGGCGTTGGCAAGTGAGGCAAGAGCGAACGAACTGCTGCACATAGCGGTACATCCCGCGCCAGAAGTAGCGTTGTCGAATGCGATGGTAGGTTTTGAATACCCCAGAGTGCGCGCATTGCGGATCAGAATGGAAGGATTCACATATCTCTGACCGCAGACTGCGGGGTATCACGAGTAACCACTGCCGGCCGTCGGCGTCGTAATTGCGTCGGTGTAGGAGGCCGTCACGAATGGCGAAATGGCGAGCTTGACGACGCAAGGCATGCGTGGATGGCGTTGCGGATGGATCAGAGAGCATATCTTCGCTTCGCTACAATATATATATATATATATATATATATATATATATATATATATATATATATATATATATGTATGTATATATATATATATATATATATATATCTGATCAAGGATGCATGCTATCAGATGTGGTCTGAAACAGAGGTAGTAAAAAAGTTCACTAACATGGCAATTGCTTTGTTTCAACTATGTAGTCAAATACCGCAGAGCAGGCGTGCCTGTGGCTATAACCTAATTTAATTCTGCCAAACGATAAAATTAGTGCCACATATAATTCTAATGGTAATTTTTGAAGTGCAGCTACCAGAATATTTTCTGCTGAAAATGACGGCGACAAAATAAAATGAAATTATCTATTGTTTCCATTTCTTCGAAAACCTGACATTACAGTGACGCCTATAGACAAGCCTTATGTAAATAATAATTTAGTTGTGGAAATATACAATGCAACCTCGTATAATTAACTTCCAAGTACCGTGTTGTCCACCACTGTCTATTCCAGAATTGTCGTGGATGTGCAAAATCTCGAAGTTTATCTAATGAGAAGGAGTTTTTTTTTCGTTATGTAAACAAATGTTTCTGTACTTTATTGCTGTCGCGTAAGCCGTATCAGACAAAATTGGGATAATGGGACTGCTAAAAGACACTGTGGCTCATGCATCCGCCATCTCATTGAGAAATATGAAACGATGACCCGGGACCCATAAAACTGAAGTTTTTGCGATTTTGTCCGTATGAGTTGTCTAAAGATATTCATAAGTGTTTACTTAATTCTCGGTGACAGAGCAGCACATACTGAAAAGAATTCTATAATTATGGCTGCTTCTGATTCGCCCGAAGGAATCTTTCGCAGTGCCAGTGCAACAGAAATTAATTTTGCTATGAATATTGGTGTGTAATCAGCAAGCCTAACTGAAAAGGACCAGTCAAGGGATGGCGAGAAGATGCCTACCCCAGCGTTTTCATTTGATACGGATGCATTAGTCACAATTATGTTGTTCATGCTCACGTGTGCCATGTAATGCTGTAGCTGATAATTTAAATAGTGGTACGGCATTTGCCTCGAGTTAGAGGGGTAAATATTCTCAGTTTCTGTGTAAATGTCTAAATTAAATTTAATTCTCGAGTAAATATCTTTGACTCAGACGTCCAGTGGTTCCAGCAGCGCTTGAACGAATGTGATCTGCAAGGAGTGGGATCGCGACCACTGAGATTCAAAAATAGGCTTGGCTCTTTAATAAAAGCATGAAACGATTCTCTCTAGGGCAAATCGTATAGTTTTTGAAATGTTTGAATAGTAAGTATTTGAAATATATTTAACAATGAACGGAGACGCGCTTCCATGTAGAGCACATCGTTAGCAACAAACTCAGGCAGTCCAAGGCACAATCGTAAAGCTTCCCTTTGTAACGGTATGAGCGGTCTCATTTTATAAGTCGCACAGCCAGAAAATGACGCACAGCCGAATTTAATGATAGGACACATTTACGCATCTTATAGATTATTACCAATGTATTTCTCTGAACCCCCGTTTTTATATTGCTGAGCTTGCGTAACCACCCCATGGTTTGTGTTGCCTTGGACCCAATTTGGTCGATGTGATTTTTCCAATTTAACAAGCTGTTATAAATGATGTCTAAGTATTTGAGTGAATCCACCTCGGGAATCAACTCTGTGCCATACATCAGGGGGATGTTGACAGGATTCTTCAACGAGAGCGCCAAAAGCACTGTTTCGTTTAGGCTAAAACATTTTGAATTTTTTTCAAGCCATTCTCCCATGTTGTTTAGGTAATTCTGCAATGTCTGATAAGGTAATTGCAAACCACTATTTGTCGCAAAGAAGGCAATGTCATCTGCATACACATATAAATGAACATCGCTATGTGTTCGAATCGAGCTGAGGAAGATGTTAAACAATAAGGGTGAGAGCACTGCCGCCTGTCGTACACCATGGTATTGCTGATATCTGTTGGAAAAATAACCCCTTTGAGAGCAATAAAACGCTCTCTTCCTTAGAAACTCTGCTACACAAGCCAAACATTGCTCGAGAGTCTCTCCAAGCGTCGTCCTCCTCCTTCGCTAGCTACGAAGGCCACGTGCATTGCCAACAGACTTCAGGCGGTATTGAGTCCAAAGTCCAATAAGCGGATCGCTGCTTCCTACCACAAGAGACAGGCGACGCACAGCACAGCTGTCTTAACCCATTTGTTCGCTCCTGCTGCATTGAGTAGTTTCAGTTTCTACTGACAGCTCACTGAAGTCAGAGCTTTTTACAGCCTCCTGTTGAAATAATATCAATTTCCAGAAATACTACTGAGAATGTAGTGCACACCTAAACTGTGTATTTTGACAACGGTAATGCGCTATATTTAGAGCGCGAGAACAGAGCGACGACAAAGAAGCAAGAAGGACACGAGCGCTAGCACTCGTGTCCTTCTTGTTTCTTTGTCGTCGTTCTGTTCTCGTGCTATAACTATGGTCGTGTCATACAAACTAGCCGAAACTGCCACACTTCTAAGGTAATACGCCAGTGCCGTTTCTAATCCACACTGATAAAAGATGTCACTTGATGGCTCACCCAAGACACTACAGCCATCTTTGAAACCGCAGGATGCCCGTTTGGTTCTGTTATATGTGGCTTCCACTTTTACCAGAGCGTAGATTAAACCTGGAAAAGAAGATGCGGCGCGATCACGTATCGAGTCAAGAGTGTATGCCAACACCACCGCACAGATGACACTTTCGATGCACCACAGGATCCAGCGTATGTCATCCTTATATAACTGAAAGTTGAAAGGGGGGGAGGCGCATCAACCTAAAACAACAACTCTTCCAGCTAACAAAGTATGAATGGCTGGCTTTCTTTGTTTCTGTCTATTTCTTCCCAATTGGCCGCTCTCACAGATAAACGCTGATGCACCGGTGATAGCTGCGCCTACGCAGCTGTGCTGAGCCCATTGAAAAGTAGAAGGTAGTCTAACGAAATGCGCACACAGCTGGGAAATAGGCCGCATGTGTTCTTCTGCAGGCTAAGCATCGGATCACAAGGTTACGCTGCAGCGGAAATTGGTCGCGTGCTTTCGCGCCTCGTCATGAACGCTAGGGTTGCAGCTTGGGCAAGTTGATTCATGTCTAAAAACACGGAAATGCATCCGTGTTTGACTTCCGTGAAAAGGACAAGCGACTGTTTCATCAAGGTGTCGAGCATAGGATTCATAGGCGCAGGGTTCGCTGATCCGGTTCTGCAAAAACCTCACAGGACGTTATCCGAGCAGAAAGTCACAGCTTGATTGAAGGGTCGTGCAGCCCGCGGGCATTACCTGTCATTTTGGTTTGGAATAAAGGCGGTTTCAGGATGATTGCTTGTTGATTAAGGATGGTTGAACGCTCTGACTAAAGAGGGTGTATGTGCGCTGCCTCAGATAGACAACGTATTTGACTGTGTCTACATTCGCCTTTCTACTTCTTTTTCACTCGATCTACGATCAAGATTTCGGCAGATCTTTGTCCAATCTGTTCACAAGGAAAAGACTGCATTTGTGACACACGATGGGCCAAATAAGTTTAAAGTTATGTCGTCTGCACCTAACTTACTTTATATATATATATATATATATATATATATATATATATATATATATATATATATATATATATATATATATATATATATATATATATATATTTATATATGTGTGTGTGTGTGTGTGTGTGCGTGAAAAAGTGGTGTCCTTGGATCGAGAGGAAAAATAGGAAGAAGTAGAGGACGGGAAAAACAAAAACGTTTTATTTTTCCTACGTTTCAGCCGGGGACCGGCCTTCATTACGGAAAACACGACCGAAAAACGCGCTTTCTTAAGTAGGCATGGTATATAAGGGGCACCTGACACTTGAACCATCACCATCATACACAAGCTACCGCGATGTGGCGAGTAATGAACGGTGAGTCAAATGAACGGTGAATGTCAAAGCAATGCCAAAGTAAAATTATGAGAATGCATGAATGGTGTTTACATCGAGTAGATCACATGACTAGCAGTTTGAAAACTGAGGTAATATATACAAACAGAAAACAAAGCAATCAAACCCATACAGCAAATCACACGCACAAATCACAAAAAAGTATAGCAGAAAACGTTCGAATGAAACAAGATGCGTTGGTAAAAATTTCATGGGGCACAAGCAGAACCGATAACACAAAATTAAGAAATTCACTGTACGAAAAACGTGTAGTAAACATCTGCGTGTACAGTGATTATGAGCATACTGTGATGAAAGTAGAGCTTAGTTCTACGCCAAAAGAAGCGTCATTTTGCCTGGATTTTCATTTATAGCGGATAAGATTGCGTTGAACTTGTGTATCAAAAACGATTCGTGCAGATTTTTATAGTAGTGTGAAGGGAAACCTGATTCGAGTATAGTAGCTGTTAGTTTATTGAATGAGTGACCAGGAATTGTGACGTGCCTAGACAAAGGTAGATTGGGTAGGCTTGTGGCATGTGACTTATGGTTATTAAAGCGCAGTCTAAAAGGCGTTTCAGTATGTCCGATGTATTGGAGTTTGCACAATGTACACAATGTTTCTTGTGTCGCAGTCGAAATGCCCTTTAATTTTTAGATGAAATTTTGATGCTGCACTCATAACCAAAGTTGTCTATGTCATATGGTTGGAAACTTTGCAGCGGGGTTTGTTGCATGGAGGGAAACCAGAAAAAGTGGTGGGGCTAACCGTTGATGATGTTAGTATGTCGCGTAAGTTCTTCGATCTGCGATATACCACACGTGGGGGACCAGAAAAGATGTTTTTAAGGTGATCACTCTGCAGCAGTATGTTGTCATGCTTCTAAAGAATGCTGTTGATGTTTGGTGCTGATGCGGAGTGTGTTATAACCAGGCTCGTGCTTGAGGGTGCGGCGTTCTGCTTCCGAATAAAAAGTTCCTTACGGTCAATGTCCTCAGCCTCTTTAATAGCATCGTTATTGATTTGTGGTGGATATTTTTGTCTTTGTAGGGCCTCCAGAAGTTCGGTACAGTTGTCTGTAAAATCTGAATTTTTTGAGCATATTTTTTTAAAACACAGTGCTTGACCATATGGGATCGCCGTTTTGCACTGCTTTGGATGTGAACCTTTGAAATGTAGGTATGACTGCTTATCCGTGGGTTTCCTAAAGGCTTTAGTCGTCACTTGTTTAGCACGTATAGTAACCGTGACGTCAAGAAAATTTATTGCTGTGCTTGAGTATGATTTTGAAAAAGAAATGGTGGGATGAGCCTTGTTGAATGAAGTCTGCAATGAACGACATAAGTTCTGTTTCTCCGTGCTGCCGGATCAGAAAGACATTGTCAATATAACGCTTATAATCAAACGGTTTGAGGTCGCATGCGTCTAAGAATTTATCTTCGAGTTGACCCAGTAAGATATTTGCATAGATTGGTCCAATTTTTGTACTCATAGAAGTGCCACTAACCTGTACAAAATGCGCACCATCGAATTCGAAATCGCTCAATGTCAGGATAAGTTCTAGCCAACGCGCTAGTGTGTTGCTGTCCACCGTTTTGTTAGAGACTGCTTGTTCATATTGCTTCCAATATTGCTTGAATGGTATCAATATGCGGGACGTTCGTATAGCGTGATGCTACGTCTAATATCACAAGCAATGAACCAGGTGGCATGTCGAGCAAGAAATGGTTTGTATCTTTCAGGTATGAATCAAAAATTCTCATAATTTTACTTTGACATTGCTTTGAAATTCTCTGCTCACCGTTCATTGCTCGCCACATCGCAGTAGCTGGTGTATGATAGTGATGGTTCACGTGTCAGGTGCCCCTTATATACAATGCCTTTTTAAGAAAAAGCGCATTTTAGTATCGTGTTGTCCCGGATGAAGGCCGGTCATCGGCTGATACATAGAAAAAATAAAGTTTTCGTTTCACCCGTCCTCTACTTCTTCTTGATGTATATATATATATATATATATATATATATATATATATATATATATATATATATATATATATATATATATATATATATATATATATATATATATATATATATCTTGGCTATGCCGGCGAGTCAAGGTGGTGACAGAAGGAAAGGCTCATGAGATGGCTTAAGGCGACTGACGTGATCTATCTCGCGACCGATGCGGCGCCAGTCTGTGGATGAGTTGGCTGGCTCGATCACACATGTTATATGAGAGCGACGTTCTACGACGTGGTAGGGATCGTGGTACTCTCGTGCAACTTTGGGGGACAGGCCAGGAGAGTGCAACGGCAATCGAAGCCAGACGAGCGAGCCTACGGCGAAACTCTAGACTTGCTGGTCGCGGTCATGGCGTTCTTTTTCAAGGGCTTCTCTGTACGCTGTGAATCAGCAGACGAAGAGAAAACACTCTTTAGCATGCCGCATAATTGCAGAAAGAAAAATCTATTCGGAAGCGCCTGGGCGATACAGCAAAATTGTGTCGATTGTGCCACATGACTCACAGCCGTATAGAAAAAAGACGAAAAGCCTGTGGTTGACTACGTCGCGGTATTGTAGGCATAGGTTACGAACTGTAGCATCTTGTAACAGTTTGACTGGTCAGAATTGACATACATCGTGAGCATATGTCCCAGGGTTCTATTGAAGCGCTCTGTTAGACCGTTGGTCTGCGGGTAGAAGGCAGTAGAGGTGCGGTGAACCATACGGCAAGCGCGAAGGAGTTCTTGAAGTACCCCAGATAATAATACCCGCCCTCTTTCGCCGAGTATGTCACGTGGTGCACTGTGACGCAGGACGAATTGTTGTAAGATGAAGTTGGCTACTTCCCGAGCAGCAGCCGAAGGTAGAGGATTTGTTCCTGCATATCTCGTCAGATGGTACACGGCGATGATCACCCATCGATTGCAAGATGCGGTGTAAGGAAGCGGTTCATATATATCAATGCCTACACAGTCGAAATGGCGTGCCAGACATGGTAGAAGCTGCAGTAGTCTGGTTGATTGGGCAAATGTTTTTTATTGGCACAATGAACAGGATTGGATGTATTTTTAGACTAAGGTATGACGCGCCAGTGGGAGCGCTGGCGGATGCGTTCATGCGTCTTCAGAGCTCCAGCATGAGCATGCAATGGATCAGCATAAAATGCGCGCATACGTCAGATCGCATATGGCTTGGTATAACCAAAAGGCATTTACGAATTTTTGTGGTTTTCTCGGTAGAGGAGCGCGTCTCGTATCGCAAACTGTGCGGCTTGACGGCGAACAGCACGTAGTTATACTGACGTGGAAGTGTCGGAACGAACGTTAAGGAGAGATGCGATCCATGGATTTTTACGCTGCTCAAATGGCATGCGCGTGATTTATATGACAGTGATGGGAATGTCCAATTTTGAGTGCAGGTCTTCGCTTGATCGCACTGGTGATTGATAGAGTGCGTCTGCCCAGATCGGTAGGTGAAGCGAATGTCAAATTCTTGGAGGCGCGGCGCCCAACGTTCAAGATGGCCAGAAGTGTCCTTCAGAGAAAATAACTGACAGAGTGCGTGATGGTCGGTGACGACGTCAAAACTCCTTTTGTAGAAGTAAGGACGAAACTTGCTTAACGCCCACACAATTGTGAGGCACCCTTTCTCGGTGATAGATTAGTTGGTTTCCACTTTTGTGAGTGCGCAGCTAGCACATGCGACTACGAATTCTGGATTATCTGGCTTAGGTTGCGCGAGTACTGTACTGAGGCCGACGCCACTAGTGTCAGTGTGCACTTCGGTCGGGGCTGTTGGGTCATAATGGCGTAAACTAGGTGGTGATGTAAGCAGGCGGCGCAATATGTCGAAGGCGTCAACGTATGCTTGGGTTCACTTAGAAAGGTCGACAGGTGGAGCAAGTTGTTTCTTGAGGGGTGCTATGACTGGTGCAAAGATACGGACAAAACGACAAAAATAGAAGAAAACGCGAAGCTCCGCAGTTCTTTGAGTGTTTTCAGTTTCAGAAAGTCGGCGACTGCACGAATTTTTGTGGGTCTGGAAGTATTCCATGCTTCGAGACCACACGGCCAAATATAACGAGTTGACGCGCTCCGAAGCAGCACTTGTTCAGATTAGGCCGAAGGTTTGCCTTGGTGAGGCACTGAAAAATCGTGCACAAATGGGCAACGTGCGTGGGAAAATCTGGGGAGAATAAGACAACGCCATCCAGATAGCATAAACATATTTGCCAATTCAGGTCGTGTAGAATGCTGTCCATCATTCGCTCATATGTAGTAGGGGCATTGCACAGACCAAATGGAGTACACCATCTGGCGTGACAAACGCTGTTTTTGGACGGTCACATTCTGCCATGGGCACCTGCCAATATCCTGAACGCAAATCCAATGACAAAAAATATATTGCACCTTGCAGGCAATCGATGGCGTCATTGATGCGGCGAAGAGGCTAGACATCTTTTCGTGTAATCTTGCTTCGGCACCTGTAATCTACGGAGAATCTAACTGAACCACCTTTTTTTTCTGACGAGCACTACAGGCGAAAACCAGACACTTGAGAAGGGAGTGATACCACCGTAGCAAAGCATGTTATTCACTTGCTCCGCATTGATATTGCGTTGTGTTGCTGATAAACGGTAGGGGAGTTGTCGCAAAGGAGTATGCGTTCTCGTATCCATACTGTGGGTGACGGCGTTGGTTTAACCCAGTGGGTTTTGCGGAAAGTCGAATGAATGTCTGAACTCCTAAAGAAGCGCTATAAGTTTTGCCCGTTGATTTTGAGGGAGCTTGCTGTCGATGGAGCGGTTGAATTCATCCGGAAAGACGTCATCCGGATGGAAACTAGGCTTAACAGAATCCAACTGAAGTTTTGGGCCAGCGTCAAGGAATTCAAATAGGCACATAAGAGCGCTCATATACTGGGTGAAGGTTGATTTGATTGATTTGTGGGGTTTAACGTCCCAAAACCCCTATTTGATTATGAGAGACACCGTAGTGAAGGGCTCCGAAAATTTCGACCACCTGGGGTTCTTTAACGTGCCCCCAAATCTGAGCACACGGGACTACAACATTTCCGCCTCAATCGGAAATGCAGCCGCCGCAGCCGGGATTTGAACCCGCGACCTGCGGGTCAGCAGCCGAGCACCTTAACCACTAGACCACCACGGCGGGGCTACTGGGTGAACGTGGATATGTGTCTCATGATGGTGTAAAGTGAGAAGACATAGTCTGAGATTGTAAACAACTATTCCAGTCACGTCTTCATTGGCCGGCAGAATGGCTTATGTTAGAGACATGCCGTGGCGTCGACTGAAAATTGCAGACGGTGTGAACGCAACAGTAGGGCCAGAAAAGTCAGTGCGGTCGACAGGGACAATGATGGCACTAAGAGGAGGAACGTCAGTGTCAATGGACACACGAAGCTTGCCAACGTTAAGTAGGTCGGTGTCGGCATACGGGGCATCGGCAAACACGGAAAGCTCCACCTGAGCGCTACTGCAGTCCATGACGGCGTGGTGGCGTGACAAGAAGTCCCATCCGGGTATTACTTCATGCAAACGTGTGGCCAACACTATAGAGACTCGATGTGATACAAAATGTTCTGAATGATGAACCTAGCCGTACATGCTCCGACTCGTCGAATTTGTTGCGTATTCGCTGTACCAAGCGAAAAACTGGATGGTAGCAGCGTGACCTACACCGTAAACCAAATTACACCCATATAGTGTAATATAGTCTATAACTCACACCCCTACACCCCGCAAATGGGTGTAACAAGCAGGACTACACCTATACAATGGGCGTATTTCCATATTTTCACCCTAGGGCACGAACATAATTTTGGGTTGTAAAAGCTAATGTACACCCAAGTGGCCTTAGAGGTATGAGGGTGTAAAAGCAAATGCACACCCAAGTGGTCTTAAGGGTGTAAGAGGCCTTAAGGGCGTGAGGCTGTAATAGCAAGATTACACCCAAACAACAAAAGTAGTATAGGAGTGTAGTACACCCAAAGAGCAAAAGGTGTGTGGAGGTGTTCATACAGAATATGCCCCAAGACCCATGCGAAAAATACCATAATTCGAGTGTTACCCCCTTCCACTAGGCTCCGTGGAAGCGCAGGAAAGGTCATCCTTGAGCTAGACCTTTCAGGCGCAGATGACTTATTGTAGTGGCTCCTGCAACAGTGGAGAAATCCTGGCCATAGCACTGCTTTTATGGTGCATATTTGCAGCAAAGCATAGAGCTATCACAGCTAAAACTACATATATAACGTGTAATCCTAGCTGAATACGAACGCGTCACTCAAAATGAGCTGTCACATATACCACGACGTTTACAAAGGTATTTCATAGTGCAAAATGAAATCAAGCTTTATTTTATTAGACACAGAGCACATACAAGCTTCAGAGACAAATTGAAGCTTAATCGAAAACCTTTTGCAAGTGTGCAGAGCGGATGCCATTTGCTGCAAAAGAAGAGCGGATATAAGATGTGAATGGTACGGTGTGGAGTTCTCACGACCAAGGCATGAATATCAAAGTACAACAGAAGAGACTTTATTTGCACCTAAAAATGAAGAATTGATTTTAACATGCTTCAATGCAACACACAAGTACAGTGCAGCGAAGCATTAATTTTTCAATATACTGAAATTTTATATCAAAGCACACACTGCAATCGCCACATTGATACGCCACAGTTTGGATGTGTTGTGGCGTGCACTATGCTTAATATGCAAGGCTAGTGGTATTGTAATGAATATAATGATTAAAACGTTTTGAAATAGCATTTCTATTTCACAATAACCCTTGTTTGTTCAGGCGTTCAGAATAATGGAGAAACAATCATACAAAAGTGAATACAATAGGCAAAATCACACTGGCTTGACAGTGTAACTACTTACTAACCATGCAGAATATTTGATGCAAAGCTGTAAAATATTAGGAGCATCACGTAATTAAATGTCGCCGTGAAACAATGCAACATCAAAGAACATAAAATGAGCACACAAAAGGAGAGTGAAAGAGTAACTAATGCTAGCATAGGTGGAACAGCCAAGCTAGAATCTGGAGCAATATTTTAGAGCAACATATCTTGACGAGAAATCAAATTTGGAGCAAGTTTCAGAA
This sequence comes from Rhipicephalus microplus, assembly GCF_043290135.1. NCBI lineage: Eukaryota > Metazoa > Arthropoda > Arachnida > Ixodida > Ixodidae > Rhipicephalus > Rhipicephalus microplus. The sequence goes on along the minus strand of NC_134705.1, from coordinate 61,171,563 downwards.
AAAATAAACACAACATTTCTTAGCTCTGAAATTCAAAATTTAGAGTATCTTCCAAATATACAGTAATTTACGTATTCATGAAAGAGAAATGTTGCACCAGGCGACGCAGCTCTCGCGTGTTCCAATCAGAGCGACCCCATCACCTTGCACGTCAGCTCTCGTGTCTAATACACAATTGAAATCACCAGTGAGTATGACATGACGACCGTCTAAAATATACACGTCCAGGTCATGAAAAAAATCGTTAGACATCGCTGTTTGAGCTGGTTCATAAATACAGAAAACACGCAGCTTGAAGGATGATAGGATGCAGTCAAAAGCCAATACCCGTCCAATCCCGTCATAGAAAGCATAATGACTGCGTAGAAGAGCGCGGTAGAAATAATAAGCCCAACTCCACAGAAGCGAGATGTCGCGAAAGAAAAATAAGTCTAAATTAAATGCGCGTTTGAATGCACGAACGTGGTCAATGGTGAAAAAATTTGTTTCTTGTAAACACAGTATATGACAATGTTCTGCGCGGGCTATGCTGATAACGTCGGCTTGCTTTACTGGGTTACGGAACCATTGAACATATAATGAAATGATTTTCAGGGCGTCAGCCATATTTAAAAGAAGGTTGGTGACTGACCTGGTCGTGGTTTTCAATTCGGTACCCCGGGGATCTGTCTGGGGGAACTGGAGTACATACACTACACAGCACAATTCGATCCTCTAGAAGAGAGTCGAGGTTTCTTCGGTTTCTGGGACTCGGAGCGCCTATCTTGGGTGCCATTCGAGCTGGTGCTAGACTTGTGAACACGCTTGACCTCTCGCGGGGCTTGCATTTCCACATTCGTCTTGGCTAGAAGAGAGCTCGATGCTACGGTCGACATCGAGGCTGAAGCTGCTGTATGATGAATCAGATGGTGGTAGGGCTGCAGGGTTAACATTGTCGCCACCTCCAACGACCTTAATCACAGATTGCTTGTCGAGAGGCGTCAGTAAAGTACACCCATGTCGTCTTGCTACTTGTTCAAGGAAGTCGTGAGCCTGGCTTTCGGAATGAGTCAATTGGCTTTGCTCATTCAGTTTCAATTCTGTTCCTTGCGAGACACCAGCGCCCGTAGGTCTCGCAACGCCGGCGTCTACTGAGCACTCAGCTGTGAGGTTTAACAATGAGTCCGGTGCCTCGGTGCCTACCAGCATTTCTGTCTCGTTTTTCGCCGACGTCGAACATGGCACGGCATGTTTGCCTGGACAGATGCAAGGTCAACCGCGGTGGCTGTTCCTATCGCTGAGATTGGCAAACGTGGCGTGCTCGGGTTGGAGAAGCTGCAGACTTCTTCCTCGTTTATTGTAGCTCTCAGAATCGGATTCTGGCGTTCTTCTAGTGCAGCTCTGGGTTCTCGTTCAGTTGCCGTTGGTGACACGGACGGTAGGGCAGGAAAGGTCCCCACAGTAGCATCAGAACAAGAATGACGCACAGGGCAGATGGTGGTAGGGTGGTTATCTCCACAACGTCGGCAGGGGCGGTCACAACATTCGCTTTCATGTTCGTGCACACCGCAGCGACCACAGAATGGTGCTGTGCACTGAGCTCGATAATGACCACTAGAGTCACACCGACGACAAACACGTTGGGGACCGTGGTAGTCGAAGGTGACTCGATGACCAAAAGCGCAAAGATAGTTGGGGACGCGATTTGTGGGACTCATTTCCATCCGGGCAAAGCGTGTGCCTGAGAGAACTTCGCGTCTTGCGCTCATGAAGCCAGTCGTCACAGTCAATACCTTGCCTTATGGGGACAAAGCCCGGACAAGTACCTCGTTGGAGACGAACGCTGCTAAAAACAAGCAGGCGGAGTTAGTTACCTGCGGGCTGACGGGAACGACAGGAATACGCTCGCCACTGATGATCAGGTAGCCAGTGTCGACGATGAGAGTCATGGAAGCCATGCTCTTGACAGTTACTTGGAAGTTCATGCCTCCCATGTGCTGAACGCAGTGTACCTCTGAGAGGCCAACTATTGAGGCAGTCGCGTTGATGACGGTTTCCCGACTAGTCACCGCAGGGACGACAACGTTGAAGGCCTTCGCCTTCGAAGGCGTCCTCGACGCCGATGGCGCCATGGCTAGAGGTGGAGGACGTCCCTGACGTGAAACATGGAGGGACGTCAACAGGATCGCTTTCTCTTTGTCTCCTTATCAAGGGCCCGAAGAAGCAGTCAGGAATCGACGAATGATTTTTAGGGGCGAATCTCCTTAAAGCGGCACCCGTTCGCGCCTCGTAGTCGTAGTGTGTAACCAGTGTTACATTTTGACCTGCAAGGTGGTGCCGGTGAGAAATTTCTCCTGTGCTTTGTTCTACAATAAAGAGTTCGCGGCGTATGCGTTAAATAAAAGCCGAATGCTCCTGTCTCTCATTCCCCATTAGCAGCCATTGGCTATACATTGAGCACTACCTGACAAGAAAGGAATGAGAAGATGCGAGATGGTGGTACTTGGAGTGTTGAATAGATGGACGAACGGACACACAGACAGATGCATAGATGGACGCATGAACGGACGAAGGGGTGGATGCATGGACGAACGCGGGGACGGACGCACAAACAAACGCACACACGGAAGGGCAGATGGACGCACGGACGGTCACACAGACGGACGCATGGATGGACAGAAGCAAGAACCAATGCACGGACGAATGCTTCGCCCCACTCTCCATCATTCACTCCGTGGATGTGCTGCCATTTTTTCATAGTAAAGAGACATTGCAGCCGATAAGCACATAGCGAGCGGAGGTCACAACTGCCGTCGCCGACACACAGTCACTTCCTGTAGATACGAAACTTTACTCATGTCATCAGAGATACGTTAATCCGTTTATCGAAGGTTTATTTTGAATGCTCGGATGGTAGATTGGTGAAATGTCAACGGCGTCATCGCAGTCCTCGTGCGAAGTCGCCACGACGTTCGCAAAGTGGGCCGTAGTGCACGATTCCGGGCACCCTTCGAGATAACAGCAAATACCACTGTTGCCGTTTAACGATTACGTGGAAAAGAAAGCTGCGAAATGCTTTCATGGAGTGCGCGGTGGCACGGAACTGCTCTCATTCGTTATAGTTATTTCTCTTATGTAGCAAGGGCGATATTTCGGGTTATTCATCGCCGTGCCCGTACTGACAGAGTTAGGCAGTATTTGGGAGCATCGCGGGCAAATCGGGAGCTGGTAGGCACGCACTTATGTAGTTCGTTGTTCGTAAGCACGAAACTTGTTGCCAGACATTGGAGTGGTTGTTGCCAGACTGCCGCCAAATTCAGCGAATAAAATTTTCCTGTAGTAGTGGCTTCACCATGAGGGTTTAGTGTCGTCCATGGTGCAATTCGCGAGTACGTTAGCTACGTTGGCCGTTTTAATAAACAAAATGAACGTTAAACGAGCGTTCCAGAAGTCGTGGCACGTTCTCTTGCTGTGTGCGCTGCTGTGAAATTAAGAGATCGTGTCTGAAAGTTAGGGAATCAACGACGCGTCGTCCGCCGTGCATTTCGTGAGTGCGATGAACTTGTTCGCGAGTGTGAGTGCGACGTAATTAACGCAATGAACCGCGTGTTACAGAAGTCGGAGCGCGTTCTCTTGCTGTGTGCGCAGCTGTGCAGTTAAGAGATCGTGTCTCAGTATCAGGGACGACGGGAAAAACTGAATAGAGTCGCAGTAGGCGGTGCGCTGCCCCCCGCCCTTCTTTTTTTTGCACAGCTGATCGTGCCGAGTAAACCGCGCGTCACGACGGGGACGCTACGCTTCCCCTAGCGGTGTCAGCACAAGACATATCGTTCGGACTCGTGCACATGTGACGAAGAAACGTCCCAAGGCTGGCTAATCGGGGTACGTCAGATATGCTACAGCTATGTTCGCCTGGAAGGCTGCTTTATCAACGCAGCTGAAGCGAATTAGGCGCGACTCGTGCGTGCCTGTAAATGGGACCGCGCATAAGCATTCATTATGCGGAATCATAGTCCTTAGTACTTATGGTGTGTGGGGCCCTGCAAGCGGCGGCGGCTCGTCGGCGGGATCCTATTTAAAACAAATGAACAAAAACACAATAACATTTTACAAAAACACGTCCCGTATTAGTGAAATGAAAGTGTACCTCCTGGACAATATCACACAACAATGCGCTTGAAATTGGTATGTTGAAACTTAGTACATACAATAGCTAGCGCGACAATGTTAAAAAAGGAAATTACAAAGATCAGTAAGAAAGAACATTAAACGATTAACAAATTGTCGCATAGACAATGTCAGTTACTTGTGCAGGGTTTGGAAACACTTTTAACACTATAAATAGTAAAGCAGTGTACAAGTTCATAATACACTAGCTAAATACAAAAAGCATAACGACTTTTATCACCTGTCAACAGGCTGCGAAATGAAAAGTTGAAGGTATATGCAATTCAAAAAATAAGAGTTCTTAACAAATTAACACATTTTCGCTTTTCAATACTTTCGCAGGTTGGATTGCCAGATTTTTTTTCTTTAAAAAAGCCACATTTGCGGTTGCACCCGAAGAGGGCTAAAAAGTCATAGCTTTGCCGCAAAGAGGAAGCAATGAACTCGATAGCGACAATTTGAAAGGTCACGCGCAGAATGGAAAGTAGATCGAAACGTACCCAGCGTTTCTCGCGCGCAAACTACGCACGGAACGTACTCACAGGCACGCTTCGCACGCGAATACGCATCCCATTTGTTACTTCGCTGAGTCTGAAAAGCGTGCGCTTTTCGCGAACGGAGACTGCAATGCTTGCAGTTACCTTTGTGCGCCCGGTAATTACAGTCGAATCATTTGACGTAAAGCCCGAGGCCAGCCAAGGCGTACGATCCTCCCCTCCTCACCACTGGGAGATAAGAGCATGCGAGGGAGCGTCGCTCCCCTTCTCAAAGCCGGGTGAAGTACGCGTAGGAAATTAGAGCGGGCGCTGCTGCGCGATGTGGCAATGTGCCCTAATAGCGCCATCTTTCTGTTAATGCTGAAAACCCAGCGGTAAGAGGTAGATATAAATAGCTTGCTGCTCGAACGATGAAGAACTTCTTCTGGGTGGCTCAGTGGTTCACGCCTGGCTTTCACTACTCAGAGGTTCCACGTTAGATTCCAGGCGCCCGAGTACTTTGTTCTGAATTTTTTTCTTTCTTGCGTTTTCATATATATATATATACGTAAACATATATGGGGCATGATGTCGATGCCGACGTCGGTGGCAAAATCCAGCGGAGAGTGTCCATACTGTTGCTATCGCAATAATTAGCTATAAAGGGCTCAAGAAGGCTCTGGAAAGCTCCTCAGATTATTCCGCTGGAAATTGTTACTCGACTTCTCACCGTTTCATTTTCCACAAGGACTTCACAAAAGCCACATGCTCAAATTAAACATGATTTCCAAGCTACAATATTGAAATAGATCTCAGACAGTGCGTCATTGTCGCAAATATGAGTCGTCACTTTTCCATTTCAAATGAGATTTTTGTGACACACAATATCGGGCACTTTCTTCAGTTTGGAGTTTTTTTTAAGTTCTCATAATGACATTAGGGTAAAATTTCTTTCACATTTTGTTTTACCGTGTGACTACAAAAATAGCGTCTTTAAAATGCCGTTTCTTTTAAGTGCTTAGCGAAGGAAACAGTTAGTATCTCCTAAGCTTTCAACAGTTTTAAAAAAACATTTCATTTTTCATTTGAATCCACATTGCGCACCTTCTCGAAAGTTATTTGCATTCTACAGGTATTGTGGACCACTATGACACATAACTGGTGCGTAGTCACAACAGTTTACAGCTGAAAGGAGTGCATTTAAAAAGTGATACTTTGCACAACAATAACTTTCGCAGCTTTTTGACAAGTGCCATACGCGCGTTGGCTAAGAGCTGGGTTTGCTGCAGGAGCGCAGCCCTCTCCTGATGCCACTCCTCTTGTGCTGCCTCAAAATCATGCCTTCTCTGCTGCAGCTCCATCTCTTGCATGGCCAGGCATCATTCTTCAACGCTTCGGAGTCTTTCCTCGAAGGCTGCAACTTTTTCACGCGTTTCGGTCTCGAAGGCGAGCCGCCTTAAAAAATTCAAGGTGGCGTTGAGCAGTTTGCCTCCTTCCTGAAATCGCAGCATGCACGGCATGTTTTTAGACATTGCAAAACACAAAAAGAAAGAAAACGAATTCCTAGAGCATTGCAGTCAAATAAACAGTTCATGCATTCTGCACCATGTGACCTTACGTATTTTTCTTCCACCACAAGTAGGCAGCAATGTACTCTTGACATGTAACTGACATAGCGAGTACAATAGTTTAAAGAGTAAGCCATTGTGGCTGCCCAGTAAAGGAAACTGCATGATTGTACATGACAGACAAGCCAAGACAACTCCTAGTACCTGATGCCTTGCCAGAGATTGATTTATTTGATTGACTTGCGGGGTTTAACGTCCCAAAACCACCATTTGATTATGAGAGACGCCGTAGTGGAGGGCTCCGGAAGTTATGACCACCTGAGGTTCTTTAACGTGCACCCAAATTTGACTACACGGGCCTACAACATTTCCGCCTCCATCGGAAATGCAGCCGCCGCAGCCGGGAATCGAACCCGCGACCTGCGGGTCAGCAGCCGAGTACCTTAGCCACTAGACCACCGCGGCGGGGCTGCCTTGCCAGAAATGCGAGCTGAAAGGAAGAGAGTATTTGTATCGCCATGACTGGTAGCCTTAATGCATTTGTTTAACCTCGTAACGCCTTCATTTTTTGTCATCGTGGTTAACCTTTCTTTTAACTCTTAAGAAATATGTCCAACTGGGCACATATGTCGTGACATATTTTTTGCCTGGCTTCAAAGAGAAATGCTGCAGTAGGTTATTGACTGTGTGATGCTCACGCTGCGCCTTTGCGATCCTAGGATGCTCTGTACACGTTGTACGTTTGACTTGATGTCGCAATGTCACAGAACGTTTCAGCACAGCGTGCGTCACCCTGGTAAGTTTCGTACGTCCATAGGCAGAACTACTGTACCTCAATGAGCAGAAAAACTTCCCTCTCAGTGCTTGCTTGGACTTGCACTCTCTGCAAGTTTCTAAACACTGACCTGGGCTCTGACTGATTAACCCTTACCTAGACTCCATCTCACTAGAATAGGCTCGTTTTATGCTCCAGGTCACATCAGCTGACTAACTCAAGCTCGGACTCTGCTTTTTTTCTTCGACTGCACCTGCATGGTCTCTAGGCGCAGAGTTAGTCTGTCGGCTCATCAGCAAGTTTACTGCCAACCTATGCATATGTCACATGCTCTCACTGGGAGTCTTGCTTGTACAGACGTGCTTACACAGAAGTTCGCGTTTCCTGTACAAGTTGTATATACCGTTTCCATCGTGCTGTCATGCGCTCTTCTGGTAATTTGAAACGATGTTTAGTCATGTTACATTTTGATGTTGTTTCGATGGTTCATGCGCTTGTTGCCTCAGGCTACTAAAAATTTTCATGTTCCGCAACAACTGCTCCTCTTTGTGTATGGCATACTGTACAAGAAACCACTTAGTTGGATGTCGCCACTCAGTTGGACGTCGCCACTCAGTTGTACGTCACCTCGGGACTGGACCTGAGTGAGATCACGGGGAACGGCGGGACGAGAATCACGGAGGCAAGGACGACAGATAGATTCCTAACCACCGACCCGCAAGAAATAGAAACCGTTTTCCGTGACTACTTTGAGGCCCAGTTCCAAGAAACGGATCCAGGGTTGCCCGCGTCAGCGCCGGGCAGCGTCAGGGAAGTGTGCCAAAACCTTCGTCGTCTAGAGACAGGAGATGCGGAAGGGCTAGCAAACGTCGTCTCACTAGAAGAACTTCGCACCGCCATAAGGGTTTTGACACCGAACGCCGCCTCGGGGTTCGCCGGCTTGACTGTGTGTATTTACGTCATCTTTTTGAGATGCTAGGCGAGCCGCTGCTGTCAGTGGTCAATACAGTCTTCGGTTGAAAAGAGGAAGCCGGCTTCTTTTGGAGAAGGTCGCATTGTCCTGCTACACAAGGACGGGGCACCGCCGCAGTAGCCGGTGTCTTGGCGACCCGTCACGCTGCTAAACAGCGACTACAAGGCCATCGCAACAATCATCAACAACCGTCTGAAACCACGGCTCCCCGCGATCATAACGCCCGAACAGACATGTGCGGTTCCGGCTAGATATGTATTCGCGAAACCTCACGATCATCCAAGACGAACTCGAGTATGCGTCGTCCAGAGGCCTGAACGGAGCATATCTGTCCCTTGACCAGGCGAAAGCCTTTGACAGGGTGAAGCACCGCTACCTCTGCGAAGTGATCAAAGAGTTCGCTTTCCCGGTGTCCTTCGTCTAAGTCGTGAAGCTGCTTTACGAGACTTTGACTTGTAGCATGGTGGTCAACGGCCCGACAACCCCTCCGTTCCATTACACAAGAGGTATAAGACAGGGGTGGCCACTCGGCCCCACTCTCTTCATGTCAAGCGAACCCCTTACAAGCATCGTTCCCCACCCGAACATCCACGGATTTCCGATGACAGGGCAAGAGGAGGTGAAGGGGCTGGCGTATGCCGACGACCTCTCTTTTTTTTAAGGGAAGCACGGAGTCTCCGAGCCTTCCACGCGACCTTCGATAAGTATGCACAAGTAACCGGTGCAGCCGTAAACCCATCGAAAAGCAAGGCGATATTGTTAGAGGACTTCCGGAGGGCCGCTCTGGGAGACATGAGACTGTGAGCATTGTGAAAATGTTTGGTCTGTACTTCTCCGGCATGGGATTGGTTCCCACCACCTGGCAGAACGCCGTCAAAATAGCGAAGCTTGCCGCCTTCAGAATAGCCACACTGGACCTCACTGTCCGCGAGAAAGCCTTGGCCGCAAAAACCAGCGTCTGTGTTTTCGCCAACTACGCGAGTAGAGTGGCAGTTATGCCGAAGAAAACAGCTAGCCAGTTGAGCGTCCTCGTAAACGGTGTTTTCTGGGAGAGAAACCGCCTCTGGTGAAACACCACCTCCCCGACCTCCCCGAGTGTTGCGGGGTCCTCGGCCTCCCACGTGTTCTGATGACAACTCAAGTGCTCGCACTGAAAACTGCGCGGCTTCTATACCAAGTACAAGAGTACATTGGTAAAAAGATACTCCTATACTGGCCCAGCACCAACACCCGTTTTTTTAGATACCATGGAGTACACGGGCCCAAGAGTGGAGTCGCCGTCTTCCGTTTACAAGGCGGTGACTGCGGTGGGCAAAATCCTAGAAAAAGAAGTGCCCGACTGCAATGCCGATGCCACATCCCCTGCTCGGATTGTCGGATATCGCCCTCGCGCAGTTGTCAGCAGAAGAGAAGTCGGGCATCGGCGGTCCCGCATTACAAAAGGCCCAAAGGATTTGGAATATGCCCCGAGAATGCCGCGACTTTGAATTCAAGCGTTTATAGAACGTCCTGCCAGCCAAGCAGCGCCTCCGCAGCCTGGGAATTGTCCAAGTGCTCTAACTGTAAAGCGGAGAATTATACGCGTCGCGCTCTTTTTGATTGCGTTGCAGCCAAGCCGGTCTCTTCGGGGTCCGACCCCGAAGAGACCGAAGGCCAGGCTCTTCGGGGTCCGACCGCCCCCAGCACACCGAAGGAACAGCGGCGCCTTTCCGAGACTTGTAGTCGTGTGGACGCTGCTCATTGTGTGGAAGCGAAGGTGTCTCGTAGCAGCAAAAAGGAAACCGTTCAGGGCCACCTTCTCTGCAGTCTCGCAGGTGAAGCGCATGCTAAGGGCTCACTTGTCACGGGTGCTTGAAGCTAGCGAGGAGGAAAGGTTCCTTCGCCGCAGGCACACAAAGTTTTGCCCTGTTAGGGCGGGGAAGCTGTACCTTCCATTCACCCCATTACTGACTGACACCCCCCTCCTGCCCGTCCTTTTGAACCACAGCTAGCGGTCTCGCTCCCTCCCCCCTCAATGCTTGTTCAATACATGAATATTGTCATGTATTGTCATGTATTGTCATGCAATATATTTGTGTAACCCCTTTGTTAAATTGTACACACAAGCATTGCGAAGTTTTTTAAGCATTTAGTGTATGTTGTTTTTTTCATGAGGTTTCCGGTCGACGCACTACGTGCCACGATGTACCCGTAGTGCCTGGCGGTGCAGCTAGTAATGCGTTCCTCCATGACAGTAAATGTAACATACACAGTTTTTATTTTTCACTTGAATATATATTGTTACGGGAGGGCACACAAAGAAACGAGGTTACACCTATGATATATTTGCATGACGCCAAGCCTAAGCTGAGATGGCAAGCGAGAGCGTGCCCCACATCCCAGAATCACGTCGTCTTTCTCGCTGTGTCTTGCCTCTTCAGCACGATGTAGTCTTGTAACATGACCCTCAGGTGCAGAAGCACCATGTAGGTGCTTTCTATGGTGTAGCGGAGTGGTAGAGCTTAGGTCGGGAGACATTAACAATGTCTGTAAACAATTGAGCGGTGCGAGATGGCAACTTCAGTGGGGCTATCTATTAGGTAACGTCGGTCACCTGGAACAAGACGCGTAGGGTCCAGAGTAGGGTCCTGGGCGTGATGTAGTCTTGTAACATGACCCCCGGGTGCAGAAGCACCGGCTCGGTGCTTTCTATGGTGTAGCGGAGGGGTAGAGCTTAAGTTGGGAGACATTAACAATGCCTGTAGACAATGGAGCGGTGAGAGATGACAACTTCAGCGGGGATATCTGGTAGGTAACGTTGGTCACCTGGTGCAAGACGCCGTAGGGTCCTGAGTACCGGGAAAGCAACTTCTCAGAGAAATCAACATGCCGAGTTGGTGTCCACAGCAACACAAGGGAACCTGGGGCAAAGGGGACGCCACGATGATGTGCGTCGTAGCGTTGCACTTGTGTCTCTTGCGATGCTAAAAGGTGCTTCCGAGCGACTTCACGTGCTTTGCTAGCTTTGGTGATAGTGTTACGGGCCTATTCAGTCGGCGAATAGACAGCTGTCAGAAAGATGGTGTCGAAAGGTAGAGTTATATCGCGGCCAAAGAAGAGATGGAATGGCGAAAACGTAGCGGTACGGTGGCGCGAGAAATTGTATGCAAATGTGACAAATGACAATGCAATGCCCCAGTCTAGGTGGTCAGAGGAGACGTACATGGAGAGCATGTCAGTTAAAGTCGGGTTGAATCGATCGGTAGGCCCATTAGTTTGTGGATGATAGGCCGTCATAAATTTATGTTTGGTTTCGCAACAGCGAAGCAGGTCGTCAATAACTCGGTAGTGAGAATAGCGTCCACGATCTGTAAGGAGTTGGCGTGGAGCACCGTGATGAAGGATGACATCGTACAGAAGGAAATCGGCAACATCTGTGGCACAGTTGGCTGGCAAAGCCCGCGTGATGGCGTACCGGGTTGTATGATTCGTAGGGAAAGCTATCCATTTGTTTCCGTAGGTAGACTAAGGGAAAGGGCCTAGGAGATCAAGACCGACGCGGAAAAAGGAATTATAGGAAGGTCAAGTGGCTGAATGAGTCCGGCAGGACTCATAGGGGTTTTTTCCAACGTTGGCACTGGTCGCAAGCGGCGACGTAGCGGTGCACGGAACGATAAAGCCTGGGTCAGTAAAATCGACGCTGAACGCGGTCGTAAGTCCGAGAGAGAACAAGGTGACCGGCGGTGGGGGCGTCATAGAGCTGGGTGATAACACTCGAACGTAGCTGGGAAGGCACCACAAGGAGCAGTACGCGCCTATTTGTGTTGATTGAAATTTTAGCAGTACAGGGTGCCTTCAATTAGTACAAACAGTCGAGCAGATGGATGGGGCGTTGGAGAGGGCAGCTTCTCAATAATGTCACGCAAAACGGGATCTCGGCGCTGTTCATCACGGATGTTGCTCAAAGCAGAGACAGAGAGCACACATGGCGGCATTTCATCGAAAGTCTCTGGAGGGTCCACTAAATGGCGGGACAAGCATTCAGCGCCATGGTGTAAGCGGCCAGATTTGTAAGACACTGAGTAGTATTATTCTATGAGCCGTAGTGCCCAGCGACCAAGACGCCCTGTGAAATCCTTCCACGACAAGAACCAGCAGATGGCGAGGTGATCAGTTGTGACGGTGAAACGGCGACCAATATAAGTATGGCCGAAATTTGCCAACCGCCCACACTAGGGCAAAGCATTCTCGTTCAGTCATAGAGTAGTTCCACTTCGACGCAGAGAAAAGACAGCTGGCATATGCGATAACTCAGGCGTAGCCGCTTTGCGCTTTGATGCTGGACCAAAACAGCACTGACTCCATGGTCGCTGACATCAGTGCATACTTCTATTGCGGCAGACATGTCAAAATGGGCCAGAATAGGTGGCGTTGTGAGCAACGCGATGGGATTGGAGAACGCCGAATTCTGCGCAGCGTCCCAAGCGAATGGAACATCCTTCTTCAGTAAGTCCGTAAGAGGTCGGGCTACGTCCGCAAAATTGTCTACAATACGTCGGAAGGAAGAACCTGGACCTAAGAAGCTGCGGGCTTCCTTATTGCTGGTCGGGGCGAGAAAATTTTGCACAGATCAAACTTTACCAAGATCACGGCGTACGCCAGAGGAGCCCACCAGATGGCCCAACATGATTATTTGCTGGTGTGCGAAGTGGCACTTCGATGAGTTCAGTTGCAGTCCTGCGTTACGAAAAACAAAAAAAGGATGTAGGAAAGGTCGTCGAGGTGTGTTTCAAAGGTCGGGGAAAACACAATGTTGTTCGTGAAGTAACTTAGGCAAATTGACCACTTGAACCCGTGCAAGAGAGTGCCATCATTCGTTCGAAGGTGGTTGGAGCATTGCATAATCTGAACGGCATGACCGTAAACTGGTAAAAAACATCAGGCATCACAAAAGCAGTCTTCTCGTGGTCAATGTCCTCGGCATCAGTTTGCCAGTACCCTGAGCGAAGGTCGATAGAGGACAAATACTTAGTGCAATGAAGGCAATCCCGGGCGTTGTCGATGCGCGGTAGCGGGTAGACGTCTTTCTTAGTGATCTGGTTCAGTTGTCGGTAGTCGACACAGAATCGCCAACTGTTGTCCTTTTTCTTCACAAGAACAGGGGAAGCCCCTGGACTGGGAGATGGCTCAACCATGCATTGGCGAGCATCTTCTTGACTTCCGTTTGAATGAGCTGACGCTCTGCAGGAGAAACGCGGTACGGCCGTCGATGTAATGGAGATGCCTCGCCGGTGTTAATGCGGTGCTTCACAATGCTGGTTTTGACCTAGTGGATGGTCACAGAAGTCGAATACGCCGAAGTACGATTCCAGGACGTGACGGAGCGCGTTAGTCTGATGCGTCAAACGTCCACCGCGAACATTTTTTTTCCACATTAGAAGATAGACTCTCTGTCGAAGAACAAGCTTGCGTGCAGTTGGGGCGACGCACATCATTGCGGTACAAAGCTGAGATGACGCAATCCTCAAACGGTGTCAGCGTGGCGAGGGCTATTCCACACGGAAGCACTTGCGAACACAGAGCAAAGTTCAGCAAAGAGGTGCAAGCACGGTTTTCCCATAACATAATATTAGTGTGCGGAAAAGTAACACTGGGAGTCAGGACAGATGTAATGGGAGTGAGCACGTAGTCTCCATCAGGTACAGATGGCGACGCTGTTACGGCAATGCAGGTAACTGTTTGCGGTGACAAAGCGACAAGTTGAGAAGAGCAGAGACGAACTTGGGGCGGACTGGGCGTATCAGGCGTACAGGGCAGGTCAAGTTGCACCGTGCTAGCTGAACAGTAAATGAGGGCCAAACGGGCGGACAAAATGTTTAGACTGAAGATGACATCATTGATGCAGTTAGTGAGAACAGTGCAGAAGGAAATGAACTGAGATTAAAAAATGATGATCTTGAAAATCGCATGAGACGCAACAACTTAATCTTGCATGGTTTGAAAGAAGAGGACGACGAAACTAGTGAAAGTCTCCGGGCTAGGGTATCACAAGTATTCAGTGATACCTTGCTCATAGACTGTCCTCCCATTGAATGTTGTCATAGGCTAGGGCGGTCCCGAGTCAGCCATGTTCGGCCCGTCATTGTGAGGCTTCTAGACTTCAGCGATAAAATAAAAGTGATGAAGAACGTCTCAAAGTTCAAAGGATCCGACTGCTACGTTACGGAAGATTATTCCCAAAGTGTGCGCTCTGTCCGGAGAAAGTTCTGGGGTGCTTCTGCTTCATTTCGTGACAGCGGGTCTAAAGTACGTTTGCGCTTCAATAAATTTTTATTGATGACATTCAGTATACCTTAGATGCAACTTCTAACACGCTTGGTAAAGTACCCTCTCGTAGATCTTCACGTCACCCTGCTCCCACCGCTGAATCTTCATCTCCTCCCTGACTACCCCAATATACATGTAATGACCTAATAATTTTGAATGTCAATGCAAGAAGTCTACTGAATAAATTTTCTAGCTTTGTCTCTCTGGTATCCACGTTTTTACCGCACATAGTAGGTGTAACTGAATCTTGGCTACATGAAGGCGTTTACGACTCTGAGATAACTCCACCCGGGTACGCCCTAGTTCGTTGTGATCGACGGAGCGGCAAAGGCGGGGGAGTTGCTTTACTCTTTCGGTCGGACTTGACGTTCTCTGTTTTGCCTGTGCCTCTAGATGTTGAATCGGTGTGGTGCAAGCTTTACTTAAACAAGCATCATCTTATGGTTGGTGTCTGCTACCGCCCACCTGGCACCTCCGTCGATCATATACGCAATCTCAATAGTTATAATTATAACCACAATATTGGTTCATCTAATATTATCTGTATGGGTGATTTCAATGCACCCGAAATTCATTGGCCTTCTCTGACACCTTTTGGTCGAGAACCTGGCCTCGGCCGAGAGCTAATCAATTTTTCGTTGTCGCATGACTTGGTGCAGTTGGTTAGTTATGCAACTCGACTGGACGCACTTCTCTACCTAGTGTTTGTAAGCTCTAACATTGCGGAAGCTGGATTTATATGTGAAACTACCGAAGGTTTATCGGATCATAAGGCGGTCATCGTGACCCTGTCTTATTCTGTGTTTAAAACCTTGTATTCGTTCACAACATTCCCGGATTTTAATCGTGCTAACGATACTTCGTTCTTGGATGGCCTTGCTGATGCTTTTTCTCTGTTCGAATTCATGAGCAGCAACTGTGACGTAGATACTCTTGTGTCATACTTTGAAAACATTGTAAAATCGTGCATTCATCGTTTTGTTCCAATAAAAACTAAAAAAAACGAATAAGAAACTTCCTTGGATGAATAGAGATATTCTTCACCTATCTCGTCGTGTACGCAGGCTGAGGCGTAGAATGAACCTTGATATACCTAATAGCACGGATGAGTTCCTGAAAGCTAAAAAACAGCTTGCCGAAATGATGGCTTCTGCGAAGGATTTTTTCTTCGGCACACAATTACACTCTTTACTCAAAAATAATCCTCGCAAATTCTGGACATCAGTTCTGCCTAGTAGCTGCTCTTCCTCCTCATTCTTGATTAACGGTGAAACTATTACTGATGACCAGAAAATCTCCCTTGCGTTTAATACTTACTTCCACTCTGTATTTTCCGTCGATAATCATGTTGCCCCTGCCTTTAACTCCCCTTCCGATATAGGCTCAATTACTGATGTAACTATCAGTCATGCTGGTGTGTTGAATCTTATTCTCAATCTAGATGCAAAAAAGGGAGACGGTCCCGATGGTATTCCAAACTCTTTTTTAATTCGGTATGCGTTATGGACATCTCGTTACCTTACCATCATATTTCAGAAATGTTTATCCTCGGGTGTTTTTCCTAGTGCCTGGAAACTGGCCAAGGTTCGGCCGATTTTTAAGTCTGGCAATAAGCAGCCTTTTCCAAACTATCGTCCCATCTCGCTGACACCACATTCCGGCAAGCTGTTGGAGCACATCATTTATAAACATATAATCGACTTTCTTGAGACTAACAACGTCTTATCTAATCCGCAGCATGGCTTTCGTAGGGGATTCAGCACTTTAACCCAATTGACAGAATTTACCCATGACATTTCTGCAAGTCTTGACTGCGGCCACCAGGTCAACGTAATATTCATTGATTTCGCAAAAGCTTTCGACACTGTTTTGCATTCTAAGTTGCTCAAAAAACTCGAAGCTATCCTAAAAATTCCAGTCTAGTGAACCTAATTGCCAATTTTCTGTTTAATCGCTCCCAATACGTTAGCTTTAACTCTGGCAATTCATCTCAAATCAAAGTCACATCAGGGGTACCACAAGGATCCGTTCTTGGTCCTTTATTATTTTTGGTTTTTATTAATGACTTACCACAATCTATTACCTGTAAATTACGTCTCTACGCCTATGACTGCGTTCTATATAACACCATTAACTCCGTTCAAGATCACTATCTTCTCAATGATTCGTTTAGTGCCTTTTGCTCTTGGTGTGACACATGGCAAATGAATATCAATTTCCGTAAAACTGTCTCGATGTCGTTTACTACCAAAACGCAGACTTCCGTTTTCAACTACTCCTTCAATGACCTAATGCTCCAAAGGGTTTTAGACTATAAATACCTTGGCGTGATTTTCAACACTAACCTCTCCTGGTCTAAACATATCAATTCAGTCTGCACCAAATCTCTTAAAAAACTAGGCTACCTAAGACGTACCCTCAGAACTTCCCCATATGAAACTAAATTACTAATGTACAAAACACTAATTCGTCCAGTTCTTGATTATGCCTCTATCGTTTGGTGTCCGTACAAAAAAAGAGAAATAAAACAAATTGAATCTGTGCAAAAAAAGCAATTCGTTTCATTTGTCGACGCTATGACCACCATTTTTCGCCTACATCCGCCATTACTACTTTAAATCTAACCTCACTCTCTACTCGACGAGATATCGAGTCGCTCAAATTTTTGCATGCCATCGTTCACTCAGTTAACCGTCTCTCCGATAACAGCTATCTTACGTATGCTATGCCAACCGTTACTCGAAATAATCATGCCCTAAACCTCGCCCCTTTTCACGCACACACCAATCTATTCAAATTTAGCTTTTTTCCTAGAACCATAGAACAATGGAATTTACTGCCGGGTGAGATTAGGAGTGCACCGATAAATCAATTCCTGCCTTCTCTTAGAAGTCGTATCTAACCAATATTTCCTTGCTTTGTTCTATTAATATGTACGCCCCGCAGTGCCCATTCATTGGATGTTTATTTTTGTACTGAATGGAATTGCCATGTATATTGTATTTTGTTCGTGTGTAATTTTGTAGTGTGTTCCCGTAAGTGGTACTTTTGTAATTCTCTGCTCTGTTTTTTTTTCACCCACTCCTGCCATAGCCCTTAATGGGCTGCAGTATGTGAATAAAAAAAAGAGAACGGAGGTTTGATGACCAGCTATAGTAACGCGTGCTATGCACACGCCAACGACGGCAGTTGCACTGCCATCACCAACACAAACACAGCGTCAAGGGGCTGGAGTCAAGACTAATGTGCGAGCTCATAAAATAAATTGGGGCACCAGTGTCGACTAAAGCTTTAACAGATAAACCATCTACATTTATATCAATCAAGTTATGGTTGGTCAGGAGGGTCAACAGAGGAATCGTAGGGCACGTCGTAGCAGCAGTGTCACCTCCAGGAGCAGCACCAGTTAGTTTTCTGAAGGAAACCGTCGGGAGAACGACGGGGATGGGGAACGGCGTGGTGGAAGAGATCGCGAGAATCTGCGTCGTGGTGAATGTGAGCGGCTGTACTGGGCATTGGTCGTGGCGGTTATGTCGTAATGAGCTGAGTCATCACAGCAGGGTAGTAATTGGCCAGAAGGGCGGGCTAATCTGTAGAAGTTCGTAGAGTTTGTGTTTGTGCGCAAGGGCGAGGTCCACATGCTTCGGCAATGACGCGAAATGTGTCCCACTTGTTCGCAACGGAAGCAAATGGGCCGGTCGTCAGGCGTCCTCCATGCGTTTGAATCTCGATTACGTGGAGCAGGACACTGGTAGTGCTGACGTGTGTTCAAGGTAGGCGGATGAATATCGGGTTAGTGCACAGAACGAATCGTCTGAAGGCCCGCTTTTGCCAATTCTTGGCGCACAACGCTCTGTGTGAGACATATGATGGGCTGAGGATAGTTCAGCGTCAGGACCCTCAAGGGGGCTGGTGACATCTCCTCGATTTCGCGTCGAACGACCCTCGTAATGTCAGCAGAGGGTGGATTGGGCTGGGTCTCAAAATGGAGGTCCTCACAAGTTGATGTTGCTGCGGTGTTGGGAAGACGGGTGAAGTGGTGGGCAATGCGACGGCTTTTAGCCTCTTCAAAGCGTTGGCACTGCTTATTGAAGTCTTGAATTGTCGAACAGCCTTTGAATACAAGAAGGCTAAAGGCATCATCAGTGATGCCCTTGAGTACGTGTGCAACCTTGTCGGCTTCGGTCATGGTGTTATCAGCTTTACGGAAGAGGGTCAAAACACCTTGAATATAGGCCAGGTAAGACTCCGTGGATGTCTAGACACGGTTACCAAGCTCTCTTTTTTGCAGCCTGCCTGCACCTGGCAGATTGGGCGAACACCTAGCGCAACATCATCTTACAGACGTTTCATTTGAGCTCTTTCGCGTTGTTGTTGAACGACGCCTTGGCCGAACCTTTCAAGTAAAAGGTAAGGTTTGCCAGCATCATGGTTGGGTCTCATCTGTGGTTTTCACTCGCGAGCTTGTAGAGCTTAAGCCACTCATCGACGTATTCGCCGTCAGTGCCCGAAAAAAATCCAGGATTGCGAGGTGGAGTGGTCACAATGACCACAGGTGAGGTGGGCGCCGTTAATGCGCGAGGAATGGTTGTTCACGCAGCATCATTGTCGGTAAACATGTTAGAAGCGGCAACTTGGTGTCCGCTGCAAAGCTCCGTCGTGCTTTGCAAGCTTGCACCATCCACCAAAATGTTACGGTTGGCACACAGAGACGCGAGGTTACAGCAGAGATATATTTGCACGACGTCATACCTAAACCGAGATGGCAAGCGAGAGCGTTTTCCACATCATAGAATCACGTCGTCTTTCTCGCTGTGTGTCTTGCTTCTTAAGCGTGATGTATTGTCGTAACAATATGTAAATAGGTGCAATATGTAGCGTCATATGTTAGTGTTTCCTCTGTATATGTAAATATGAATGTATATACATGAATTTAGGTTTATATAATTTTTTTTTCTAAAAAGTGTGTGTGTATGTAGATTTGTATATATGTAAACATAAAAATATGTGCGCATAATTGCGCATTTTTAAAACAAGATTTAGTGTGTGTATTCATTGATGTAAACGTGCAATGATAAGACATTGGGAGAAAACCCCATACAAACAAGAAAAGGTACTTTTTACCAGCCGAAGCTGGCTGAGTATTATGTGCGAAGAAGAGTCCTGTGTGTTGGAAGTTGAATAATCTTCTCCTTGTGTGTCGGAGTGTCCGAGTGAGCCAGTTTTCTGGACACGACAATAGCCGGACTCGGGGTCACGTTGCAACGACGTGCCCCATGTTCTAGCCAAAGAGAAGAGCGCTAACACAGTATCGCCGCCCCGTGCACGTGGTCACCGCCTTTATGCCAGGAAGCATCTGGTTCCCGGTCCGCCCCTGCTGTCCCGGACCTCCCTTGTCCCCCCTCCCCCCCCGGTTCTACCTGCTTCCCAGCGGTGCCTGCCTCGGCTGAGCCGCTCGGTCCACAATGGTGCAGAGGATTCTGACGTAACGAGACTTACCCGACACGCCCCCCAGTCCCGCCAGCGGCCCGCTAGCGCGACACGTGGCACCACCCACTGAAATGGCAGCCTCAAGTAGCCTCCCAGTGAGGAAGAATTGTTTCTTGCTTAATGCCCGATGGGGATGTGTCAATCAGCGACTGAATTGACGCTTTTGAGGAGACGGCAGGCGACGACAGCGGACTAGTGCTGCAGCACATTGGGGACTTTAAGTTCCTTGTGTGCTCTAGAAACGCCAGCCAAGCCACCAAGCTAATGATTGCCGAAGACAATAAAAAATCGTGAGCCCGTCGCTGTCGAAGCCGTCGGTCCCCCGGTTACATTCATCAATGTTTACTGTTTTCCCGCCCACCTGCCCGATGAAGTGTTATCAAATGTCCTTGCTCAGTATGACAAGGTAAAACGTGTCTCCTTCGCTATTTTGGCAAACAGGCAGACCAAATTAAACGGGGTCAGAAGAGTGCAGATTAGAATGAGCAGGCCAGTCCGCAATTTTATGACGATTGCAAGGCATCGCGTCATGTGCGAGTAACGGGTATGCGCCGACTGGGCGCTAAGTGCAGCGAACTGGGGCACATGGCAACAGACTGTACTGTCGCTTATTGTAAGTGGTGCGGGGTATTCGGCCATGATACCATGGGGTGTGAGGAGGAGTGCAAATAGTGTGGCGGGAGACACGGCAAGCGCAAGTGCTTCCGTAGGCGCTGTTACTTTGAAGCGGCGCGCGGCGTCCCGTCTGAGACGAGGACCACCACAAGCAATATAAAGCTGCGTAACATGCGGCCTCTCACAGGCGTGGCGTCGTCGTCGGGGCTCCAAGTGTTGCGGTCGCGGCCACATCCAATTATGCCAACGACCGCTTCAGATCCCGAGGAGAATCAGGTTCCACGGAAGAAAAATGCACCCCCCCACGTCACCCTCACCTGCGGCTGCTGGTGCTGAAACCAATGATGAGACCAGAATGTTAAGCCCCAAAGGCAATGGCGATCAATCAAGTGGCCTCGAATCCGGCTTCCCGGAATCCATGCGTGATTCTTGGGACATTTTGCAGGCAACGACCCTCAGAGCAAAAAGCAAAAAGTCCCCGAAGATGTGCATGGCCTAAGCGACAACGCGGCGAACACCTAAGGCGTTCATGACATCAACTTACCGCCGGTCGCGCCAGCAACATCATTCCCCCCCCCCCCCTGCAACCCGGATGAAGTGCCCATCGTGAGCCGCGGCTATTATCGACTACCTGACCCTGAGCACGCCCCCCCGGGGTCTGTCACCCCCCACCGTGACACAGACGTCAGGCCCATCTGCAGGAAACCCAGCTTCCGCCGCCACTCTTATGGCACAGCCAGCCCTTGTGAGGCGCAACCCGTCGCCCTCAAGGTCTCCACTACGAGGAGACCTAATGGCAGCCATTGTAGAGTCCAGCCAGCCCCCGAGCCTCGACAATAAACATCGCCGCTCTAAAGCACACGACAAAAGCAGCGATAGTGACACTCCCCCGACTGCCAAGTCCCAGAAGCTGGGTACTCCCCCTCCGGGGAAAGAGCATTTACCACCGGGCGCTGAGGGTGGTAGTTGTTCGTAAGGAAAAGGAAGGAGGCCCCCAAATTCTATCTGCCTATAGGCCATACGGCGCAGTGCCTTATAGGGATGGGGGGAAGGACGTATAAAAAATAGAAGGAAACAGATGAAGAAATAGAGAGGCAAGCGACGGAAAATAGAAGGTTATATTAAAGTGGGGATCCGGTCGAAGCAGTCCAAGGGCGGGGTACCACAATGCGAGAGCGAGAGCAGCACGGCGTCAGGAGACAGCGGAGGGCGAACCAGTCGGCGGGAGCTACGCTGGCGTCGGAGATCGCGAGGGCACGACCGTCCAGCTTGAAATCCGGCGAGCGAATCCGAACGGGTGCTGAGGGGAAACAGCAACAGCGCTGCGTGACCTACCGTCTCGCCTAATTGCCCGCCCTCTCTCGGCCCTCTTCTTTCCTTTCCTTTCTTTTTCTGGTTCTTTAAAATATGCCGTTTTTCACATTTGCAACTTGGAACGTCAGAAATTTTTGAGACAAGGCCAAACGAAGGGATATCCTAGGCATCGCTTAGGCCCATGGCATCGATGTCTTCGTCCAGGAACCTAATAAGTTTCGTTCCCCCCTGGACGTCTTTAGCTTACGGCATGAGTTACAGGTAGACGCCTTTTTCTCTTTAACATATTGGCGGGCTTATGGCATCGGTATCATCTTTGTTTCAGACCGCTTCCGGCAAAACACTCCTGCTGCACCTCTTCATAAACGGGAAGCGGTGCCGCTTTGTGAATATCAACGCTTCCGTAAAGAGGGCTGACACCAATTCCTTTTTTCTAGCGTTAGGCCCGTACCTCTTGTAGCCACTCCCGCACGTAATCCTGGGCGATTTCAATTGCATCATTAACTCCCAGCGGGGCATGAGGGGGCCCGGTCAAGGCGCGCCCACTTATCACGCCAGAGAACTCAGGAAAGTTCTGACGCACTTTGATCTAACGTGCGCCTGGCTGCATATGCGCTGCGATCTTTTCGTCCCGGCACGCACCTCCCAGAAATAGGTGAGCAGAATAGACTGGACCTACCAGCCCGACCACCTCCTCCCCTCCATGGTTGCGTGCGAGGGGCTGTCTCCCCTGCCGATCTACCAAGAAAATCTGACCACCTTCCGCTCGTCACCACTTTGACTGGTTCCCCCAGAACCTGCAGAAGCGACCAGGGCTGGAGCCTCGACGCTGCTTTATTACAAAATGAAAAAAGCGTCGGGCGTATCAGAAAGCGACTGCAGGCATCTGTGGCGACTGCACCGGCCATGACTCCATGTACCTGGGACGCCTTAAAGGTAGAGTGAAAGAAATCCTACATGGCGAAAGCAGGCAGAGAAAGCGACGTATCACAGCCAGGATCAATGAGACAACACGCAGGATCAGAATTGTCAAAGGGGTTGAGGCACTAACGTTGTGCATTCAGAACGACCTGACCACACTGGAAGCCGAGTACACCAGACTATTAGTACGGCGACCGGCGGCGAAGTGGCCGAGGCACCCAACCAAGCTGAAGAGCACCATGACAAGGTATGTGGGAATGATTGTGTGCGCATCACTCGCATGAAACCTCCAGACAGCTCAGTCGCAACCGATCCGGACGAGATTACCGAGATCCTTTAAGATGACTTCGCAGCCGCATTCTACAGCACGGAACACGACAGCGTATCGGGCGTCATGTGGTGCGCAGAAGAGTTCTGCTGAAATCTCGTACGTTTGAGCGAGGAGAAAGTCGCACTGCTTGACAGCGAAGTACCTGCTGAAGAATACTAACCGCCATCAAAAACATGCCCCCAATTCTGCCGCTGGCACTGACGGCCTAACCGCGTACTTCTACACGTCGTTTTTTGATAATCGCGAGGGCCCTCTCTTGGAAATGATCAACATGGTGGTCACGCGCCACGCAAAGCCAAGGTCTTTCGGAAACGCAAGAATTGCACTCCTCCTGAAAGTAGGAGCTCCGCAAGAGGAGCTGTCGGCATGGCGGCCCATCATTGTTGAATGTTGACTACAAGATTGTAGCTTCCTTGCTAAACACACGCCTGAAACTCTTCCTGCTAACCATGATCTCCCCCCAGCAGACTTTCGCGGTTTCAGGTAGTTTCATGTTCGCTAACTTGACTGCAACAAGGGACGTATTCGAGTATATGACGGCGAAGTCCCTGTCGGGCACCTTTGTTTCTTTAGACCAGGCGAAGACCTTTGACCGGAATAGGCATCGAGACTTGCTCGAAGTTTTACCACTTTGGGATTCCGGCAAGCTTCGTGGATATCATTTCTTCTCTATACAGCGACTTGACGTGCCACGTCATTGTGAACGGCCCCCACATTAACACCTTTGTTTATGAGAGAGGGATCCGCCAGGGGTGCCCTCTGGGTGGGGCCCACCCTCTTCGTTCTCTCGCTCAAACCACTCTTAAGAAACGTAGCGCAAAACGAGCATATCAGAGGCTTTCCCCTCACTGGTTAGGACGAGGTCAAGGTAATGGCCTATGCAAATAACGTTTCTTTGTACGTCGGGGACCCTGCAAGCCTCCAAAATTTCTTTATGAAACTTAATGCAAAACGAGCATATCAGTTGTTTCCCCTCACTGGTGAGGGCTAGGTCAAGGTAATGCTATATGCAGATGACGTTTCTTTCTAGGTCGGGGACCTTGGAAGCCCCCAGAAGTTCTGTATGGTGTTAACATCCTATGCGGAGGTATCAGGCGCAGAATGCACAAATGATAATGCAAGGCACTGCTGTTTGGCAAGTTCCCTCGCGGAGCCCTGGGCGATCTCCAAGTTGTAGATGCGGTCAAGGTGCTGGGCATCTACTTCTGCTGTGTCGACATCGCAAAGACAACGTGGCAGCGGGCGCTAGAATGAGCATGGGCTGCGATTGTATGTCTCAGCTTCAAGTACCACACACTTCGAGAGAAGACCGTGGCTTCGAAGACCACCATCTGAGCCTTCGCCTACTACGCTAGCAGAATAGCAGTTCATCATCATCATCATCATCATCATCATCATCATCATCATCATCGTCGTCGTCGTCATCATCATCATCATCAGCCTGGCTACGTCCACTGCAGGACAAAGGCCTCTCCCATGTTCCGCCAGTAAACCCGGTCCTGTGCTTGCTGCTGCCAATGTTTACACACAAGCTTCTTAATGTCATCTACCCACCTAACCTTCTGTCTCCCCCTAACCCGCTTCCCTTCTCTGGAAATCCAGTTAGTTACCCTTAATGACCAGCGGTTATCCTGTCTACGCGCTGCATGCCCGGCCCATCTCCATTTCTTCTTCTTTATTTCAACTATGATATCCTTAACCCCCGTTTGTCCTCTAACCCACTCTGCTCTCTTCTTGTCTCTTAAGGTTACACCTACCATTTTTCTTTCCATTGCTTGCTGCGTCGTCCTCAATTTAAGCTGAACCCTCTTGTCAGTCTCTAGGTTTCTGCTTCGTAGCTAATTACCGGCAAGATACAGCTGTTATATACCTTCCTGTTGAGGGATAGTGGCAATCTACCTGTCCCAATTTGAGAGTGCTTGCCGAATGTGCTCCACCCCATTCTTATTCTTCTAGTTACTTGAATCTCGTGCTTCGGCTCTGCGGTTATTACCTGCCCTAAGTAGACATAGTCTTTTACAACTTGAAGTGCACTATTATCTATCTCGAAGCGCTGCTCGCTTCCGAGGTTGTTGTACATAACTTTCGTTTTCTTCAGATTATTTTAAGACCCACCTTTCTGCTCTCTTTGTCTAAATCTGTAATCATGAGTTGCAATTCGTCCCCTTAGTTACTCAGAAATGCAATGTCATCGGCGAAGCGCAGGCTACTACAGTACCCTCCATAAACTCTTACCCCTTACTGTTCCCATTCTATTCTTCTGAAAACTTCCTGTAAGCACGTGATAAATAGCATTGGGGAGATTATGGCGCCCTGCCTTACACCCTTGTTGATTGGTATTCTGTTTGCTTTCTTTATGAAGCACTATGGTAGCAGTTGATCCCCTGTAAATTTCTTCCAGAATGTTTATATATACCTTATCTCGGCCTGTTTTCTTCAAGTCCTTGTCGTCTCATATCTTATGTATTAAGATGATGTTAGCGTTCTTCCAAGACTCTGGTGCTCTTCCCGTCAGGAGACACCTCGTAAACAGGGTGGCTAGTTTTTCTAACACAATCTGTCCTCCATCTTTCAGCAGATCTGATGTTACCTGATCCTCACCAGCAGCTTTGCCTCTTTGCATGCTCTCCAAAGATTTTCTGACTTCTTCTATCATTACTGGTGGGGTGTCATCTGGGTTGCTAGTTCTTATAGTAATAGGGTCGTGGTTGTCTTGGCTACTGTACAGATCTCTGTAAAACTCCTCCGCTATTTTAACTGCCCTATCCATATTGGTAGTTGTTTTGCCTTGTTTGTCTCTTAGTGCATACATCCGATTTTTGCCTATCCCAAGTTTCCTCTTCATTACTTTGATGCTTCCTCCGTTTTTCAGAGCGTGTTCAATTCTCTCCATGTTATACCTTCTTACATCGCGTACCTTAGGCCTAATAATCAACTTCGAAAGTTCTGCCAGTTCTATTTTGTTTGTTGTACTTGAGACTTTCATGATTTGACGCTTCTCAATCTTCGTTTCCTGGGAAAGCTTGCCAGTGTCCTGTCTAACTACCCTGCCTCCAACTTCCACTGCACACTCCATAATGATACTCATCATATTATCATTCATTGTATCTACGGTAAGGTTGGTTCCCAAGAGCCGAGTACCTGTTCAGAAGCGACACTCTGAATTCCTCTACTTTCCCTCTCAGTGCTAGCTCATTGATTGGATTCTTGCGTATCAGTTTCTGCCGTTCCTTCTTCACGTCTAGGCGAATTCGAGACCGTACCACTCTATGGTCACTGCATCGTACCTTGCCAACTCCTTCCACATCCTGCACGACTCCTGGGTGTGCACTCACTATAAAGTCTATTTCGTTCTTATTATCGCCATTAGGGCTGCTTCATGTCCACTTGCGGTTTCCTCGTTTACGGTAGAAGGTATTCAAAATCCGTAAATTATTGCGTTCTGCGAATTCTACTAGCAGTTCTCCTCTGGCGTTTCTAGTACCGATGCCATAATCTCCTACTGCCTGGTCTCCAGCCTGCTTCTTCCCTACCTTTGCATTAAAGTCACCCATCACTATATTATAATGTGTTTTTACCTTACTCATTGCCGATTCCATGTCTTCATAGAAGCTTTCAACTGAAGCGTCATCATGGCTGGATGTAGGCCCCTAAACCTGTACCACCTTCATCTTGTATCTTTTATTCAGTTTAATTACGATACCTAGCACCTTTTCATTAATTTTATAGTGTTCCTCTATGTTGCCAGCTATGTTTCTGTGAATTAGGAACCCCACTCCCAGTTCTCTTTTGTCTGCCAAGCCCCAATAGCAAAGGACGTGCCCATTCTGTAGCACCGTAAAGGCCTCATCTGTCCCCCTAACCTCACTGGTCCCTATTATATCCTATTTAACACCCTCTAGCTCCTCGAATAGTACAGCTAGACTTCGCTCACTAGATAAGGTTCTAGCATTAAACGTTGCCGAGTTCAGGTTCCAATGGCGGACTGTCCGGATCCAAGAGATTCTTAGCACACTCTGCTGCGTTGCAGATCTGACCGCCGCCGTGGTCACTTGCTTCGCAGCTGCTGGGGACTGAGGGCAGTGAGTTATTTGACGTATGCATGTGGGAGGTAGTGGCCAGGTACTGCAATAGGGTTGCCAATCTTTCTCTGGTGAGGGAAAGTGCGGCGATGGCGCAGTGGTTAGCGCATCCGCCTCGCATGCATAAGGTCTGTGGTTCAACTCCCAGTGCTGCGCAATTCCCAACCGGAGAAAAAAATCCGCGTGATGATGGAACTGCACTAAGAGGCCTTGAGTGCGGCCTCACCGGCAACCACCACCAGGATAGCAGTTATGCCCTCCAAAATGGCCACACAGATGACAAAAATGCTCGAGGACTTCTTATGGGAGGGCAAGCCAGTACCCGTGCGACGCACTCTCCTGCAGCTTTCAGAAAGCGAATGGGCCGAGGCCTCACTGACGCACTGACAGTCAGCAAAGTCCTCCCTCTAAAAACGGCTAGAGCCCTCTTTCGCTCTAGCGACTATGTGGGGAGAGGCCTGATGCGCTATTGGAGTAGTACAAGCGTGACCTTCTTTGAGGCCAACCGCCCACTTGGCCCCCTCGCGGAGACGCCCTCCTCTTTCTACAAGGCAGCCGCCGGCACGATGCGGATGCTCCAAAGGGAGGACCCTGACTGCCACGTGAACGAAGCCTCACCGACCCGCATCGCGGAGGAGGTCGTGAGACATCAGATAAGCGATGAAAAGAGGCTGGTGTTCCACACGTGTATAAAGAAGGCGTCCAAAGATGGGCGAGAAACACCCAGGTTGACGCAGGACTTCGCATGGCGCAAAAATTGCGGGGCTTTACCAACCCATCAGCGGCTTAACAGGCTTGGTTTAGCGCCGTCGCCCCGCTGCCCGAACTGCCGGACCGACGAAGCGTTGGCGCACGCCCTGATGGAGTGCTCTGCAGCCAATCCCGTTTGGCGACTCGTAGCAAGGGACTTCAGAACCCGTCCCCCTCCGGCGCTAAACAGGAACAGGGGCGCGCTCGCAAAGCTAGTCGTCATGTGCACCTTGTTCGCAATGTGGAAACGCCGCTGCCTAGCCAAGGCGAGGCGGAAACTGACGAGAGGGGCCAACTCAACTTTGCCCAGTGTTTGAGAGATGCTTCTGTGACATCTCTAGGAACAACTTCAGTCCGGAGGTGAGGAGAAGTTTTCCCGCCGCTGGCACACGCGTTATTTTTTTGTGTGTGTGTGGCGGCAAGGCAAGCTGCTAACTCCAATAACCCCCTTTCAACGCCCTTATTTCTATCGCCCTCAAGTCAGATGGCTGGCTTTAGTACTATTCCCACTCCAGAGCGATCGAGAACGATCACCTCTTCCCTGCCCTGCCCCTTCCGCTACGTTTGAACGACCGTTAGTGGGGCTCAGGGAGTGCAGAGTGCTGTGGTGCACTACCCCCCCCGCTCCCCTCCCCCGCACGCCTGGAGTTACGGGTGCACACCCTGACCCCGTCTTATACCCAGAAGAAGCGTGCATATGTGGCGAATGTACGAAATTTCATTCTGTATGGTCTTTCTACGTGTGTTGTATAAGCAATGTTTAGTAGTGCACAAACAATGTATAATAATGTCACGAGTGCCTTTTCTGCTTAATCTATGTTCAGCATTTCTCTGCCCCTCTGAACGGGCGCTGTGTTAGTATTAGCCACGAGGTGTCCAGGCGACCCTGATATATGTAAACATCTGAAGAGTTATTTGTCAATAAATATTACCTTTGTGTCGAGTAAGCTGTGTGTTCTTCTGCGTCACGCCGTCCGTTGTGGGGTCACGTCACTCTGATGTCGACCCTTTGGTGGTACAGGCTCTTAAATTCAGTATTGCGCGAGTGCCTACGCCGCCTCGTGCGCTTGCCTGCCGCTCCTGGGTTTCGGGTCGGCTTGCCCGGAGCTCTCTCCATGCCAGGAAGCACAAGGGCCCCGGGTCACAGCGACTGCAGCCGAAGATGCCCCCTGTTGCCCCCTTGGTGCTACCTGATCCTGCACGGCACCTACCTCGGCTAAACTGTCAGCTTACGAGTGTGCAGTTTGCCTTCACGTGACAAGTCTACATGAGCCACCCTCCCTCTGGCGGAAGCGGCAACACCCACCAGAATGGCTTCTTCCTTCGTTGAGCTCTCATTGAGGGAGAATCGTTTAATGTTTTCGGCGCCCGAAGGCGACGTATTCATTGATGATTTATTTGACGCCATCGAGCTAGTATCCGGTGATGACAGTAGGCTCGTCCTTCAGCACATGGGCGCTGCTGGGTTACTCGTCTGTACGGATAACGCCAGTCAGGCGACAAGGCTAATAGTGGCAGAAGGTTCCCGTGTAAACGGCGAAGACGTACCTGTTGACGCCGTCGCGCCGCCGGTCACGTACGTCAACGCCTACCGGTAGCCCGCCTATATTTCTGATGAGGCACTTAGCAAAGCCCTAGCTCAGTACGGCAAGGTGAGAGCATATCGTTCGCCACAATGGCCACTCGCCAAAACAAGTTGAATGGTGTCATGGTTGTCAAAGTTGAAATGAGCAAGCCGGTGCCAAACTTAGTGACCGTTGCGGGGCACCGCGTAATGTTCGAGTACAGAGGAATGAGGCGAGTTTGCGTACGATGTAGCGAAGTGGGCCACATGGCGACCGCATGTTCCGCACCATACTGAAAACGATGCGGAACAATCGGGCATGACACTGACGGCTGTTGACCGAATGTAAGCGCTGTGGAGGTCACCATGGGTCGAGGGAATGCTTCCGAAGGCGATCCTACGCATCAGCCGCCCTTGGTATCAGATCTCGCGCCTGACCCGGCCCAACCTAGCGGCTCCATATCGCCTCGGTTAGCCAAGACATCCTCGCGCCTCTAGGTGCTGGTGCCCAAGACCACGCCCCGCATGACAGTGAGGGAACACCGCGACCTCAACACAGACACCGACCTGCCAAAAGCAGCAGCGAGGCAAATTCCTCTTCCAGTGCTGCCAGTGAAAGAGAGGCCGGAAAAGAACGAGGATGTTGCCACTGCCTTATCTGAAACGGAGCCGAGTCTCTCAGATAGGAACCCCACCCCCTAAACCGCCGGCATTTCCGTTGGACCAGTGCGACTGTGCCTTTCACCGCCAGTACAGAAGGCGTCGATTGGTGCCACTGAACTGGGATGGGACCTTTCCTCCATCGCGCCCACACCCACCAACGTGCTGGCGCTAGTTACTTCTGAATACTTGGAGGGCCTCACCTAAGACCCCGTCCAGTATGAGCTGTCTATAAAGAGCAAAGGGTGCTACATGCTACCCGATGACAGCGAATGTGACCGCCCAACCCCGACTTGTCCCTCCACCCCCACTCGACACAACTAAGTTGGAAGACAGACGTGAAGACGGGCCAGTCAGCCCCTGGACTCTAGCAGTGGTCACGCTCGCGCTTGCGACGACGTCCTGGCGACGACAAGGGGGAAGCGGACGAGAAGACGGCCAGCAAAAATGTCCGGCAATGCAGACCAGAGCCCGTAAGCCAAATCAGCGATAGCGATGTTCCGCAGCACGCGAAGTCCCAGAAGCTCACGCTAGGTGGTGAGGGCAAATGGGAACCGTCCCCCAAGCCCTGGGACGTAAATAAAAAAATTCCGCCATATCCACGAAGTGAATGATGATGAGTGGGCGAAGCTCCGGAGGTAAACCTGGTAAACCATGAATCCTCTGTACATTTTGCCCACTCGATTTTATTACATCGCTCCCCCCAGCGTACGTCGCCGCACTAAATCGAACGATTGCCTTCAACACGCGCCTTATGTGACATCATTCCTATTTTATAAGATCTCGCGTCTTTCATCAACTACAAGTACCGCTTTCTAGTTTATAACATCTTGCATCTTTTCATCATCAGCTACAAGTACCACCATCTAGTAAACACTACAAGAACTATACGAGAGGTGGCTACATACAGGAGACGGTACCGCCATCTAGTGAACACTGCAACAACTAAACTAGAGGTGGCTACATACAGGGGACGGTACCGCCATCTAGTGAACACTGCAAGAACTAAACTAGAGGTGGCTACATACAGGCTACAGGGGACGCACAGCCCACGCCCTAAGGAGCTTCGCCCCTAAAAAAGCGACGCGCCCCCTCCAAAGGCCTCGCCGCCTTTCCGTCTTTTCTCGTCCTCTTCTGTCGCACTCTCACCGGCCCGTCTTCATCGACGGGCGCAAAGTGCGCTTCACGAATGTCTATGCACCAATAACTAGGTCGGACACAAACAGCTTGTTTAAATAGCTTCAATACGGCTTGGTGTAGCCCGTCCCACACGTGGTTCTCGGAGACTTCAACTGCGTAACAACAAAACAATTGCGTAGCAACAGGGTTCTCCAGCCAAGCGATAGAACCAAGACCCAAACATGGCCCTAACTGAGGGTTTTTTTTAATTATTTAAAAGCTGCCGAGGAAAACAGAGAACGGCGCCACACAGAGCGCATGGAGGCAGAAGATAGGCGTCATCGGGAAAATCTTGCTGTTCCAGAGCGCTTAGCAAGATCTTTCGAGCAACAGCAACTTCTTCCTGCTGACGACTAGCCTTCTGTAAAAAATATTTCACTAGCCTTCTCATTTCACTTGTGTTTTTTGTTTTGATTCATTCCTGTTTTAGCATGATTTGTTGTAGTGTTTGTTGTTTGTGAAATTAATTTGTGATATTGTAAATATTGTTGTACTGAAGCTTTCTTCATAAGATTCTGATTCTTCATGGTTGTGTGTAGTTTCCTTTCTGTTCACATTTTTTACCTTGTAATAAACATCCAATAGTAGAAATTGATTATTGCAGTATGTCTTTCATGGTACATGCCATGCCTTGGCTTAGTTGTCGCCCCTCTAAAGCTTTACCTGTGTTTCAGCTTTAGCGCATGCACTTTCCCTTGAGGGAAAAAAACTGCCTGTTAAGAAACTCTATGAGCTACCAAAACTTCTGATATACATATGTGTGTTTGCACCACACTGTATATATACATTAAATTCAAAAACATTTTATTGCAGTTATTGAGCATCCAAATAGGTCAGGCTAAACAGAAAGAACAATATAAGTGCTTTCTACTCAAAATAGAAGAGGATTGCTGCACCACACCATACATATACATTAGGTTCGAAAACATTTTATTGCAGTTATTGAGCATTCAAAAAGGTCATTCCACACAGAAAGAACAATATAAGCGTTTTCTACTCCACATAGAAGAGGATGCATTTAAAATTGTTCTTTAACTGGTGAAAAGTAAGTCAGCCACCCACTTGACTTAAGTAGTCACTTTCAATTCATGCTTTCTTCATTCAAGCTAGTTACATGAACTTATAGTTGTATTTTACATAACGTAGAGTCTGCAATGCAATGCATTTTATAGGCGCTGCATGGAAAGTTACAATTACAAATTTACGGAATACCAAACTATATATGAATTTGTACATTTACACATTTCAGATTCTTCATTTTAAAGTGTGTTGTAGTTGGGGGCTAAAAACTAATTTTGTCCCATGGGGATTTCACATGCATGTGAAGTGTGTTTACTGAAGCATTTTTAGTATCTGCAATCATGATAAAAGTAGTCTATATAGAAAACAAAATAAAACAGTATACATAACAAAAAGGTATACCATACAAAAATGAAAATAACTTTGAGTACAGACAAGAGCATATGTGATTGCACAATCACCAACTGTCAGTGCATAGAAAAAGAAGGAAACACAGAATAATAAAAAAATGCTTGTTTTTATAAACTTACCAGTAGTTGTGTATTCAGATACCCTAAGAGCATTCTTGAGTATTATATATGTGTCATGACAACGTCGTGTTTATGCAGAAGTCACAGTCAATTTGTAACATCAGTGTTATTCAGCAGCGTGATGTCGAACTAATCTTACAGAAATTCTACAAAAATAGTCTGCTTGTGAGTTACAAATATATGGCTAAATGAGATATAAATTGACTGTGCTAGTATACAAGCAACATACCAAGATGATAGTGTATGGCTTGTTGTTTAGGCTCGCTGGATGATCATCAAAACTCACCGCTTAGTTTTCCAATGCCATTTTTGGAGCTGGCTTGGTACAGGTTACTAAAGAAAATGACTGTTTAGAACAGCGTTTCTTTTTTGTAGCAAATGGAGCAGCACTTTTAACAGTGGGACATGCAATTATTTTATTTATTTATTTTCAATAATGACACTCGATGCTGCTGCCTCTGCGCCGGAGTACTTCCTCTTCTTTACACAGGGATCTTTACAAGACCATAGCAAGTGAGCATATAAATTTGACAAGCAGGTAAAAAAAACAAAAAAAAACAAAAAAAATCAGCAGGAATGAAGTGCAGTGAGCACAAAGGTATGTAATGATGTTGCTAATAATAACTGTCAAAGAATATCTAAATATACATATGAAAATCACAAAGAAATAGAAATCAGTACAGAACAGAAATTATATTTAAATATACATATGACTTACAAATGTTACAAAAAGTATACATAAAACAGAAGTTCTGTGCAAACAAGTTACAGAAAACCAGAAAACACTCTGCCCTGAGCACAAGGCCATTGACATGCCTGGAATGGTGATGAAATGAATCACGGACTGGGAACGATACTGTACTATCAGATGACATTTTGTATTATTATACAAAGTCTGGCAATGAGTTTGCATTGTAATGGAGGGATCTGAACAGTCCTACTCTTTGACAGAGCATGGAAAGAAGGAGTGTTTGAAAGTGTCATTGTTGTAATTGTACTGTTTTAGTGTGAGTGAATGTTTGTGTCAGATTACGTGGGACTCTAATGAATGGATGTACAATAATGTGTCAATTTTATAACAGTTGTGTAGAATAAAAGCTGGAAAAAGATAAATGCGTGCTTGCTTCGCTCTAACCACCAGTGTTTGGATGCCACAGCTTGTGAGCATACTTGTGAG
The DNA here is from genome assembly GCF_043290135.1 of Rhipicephalus microplus. NCBI lineage: Eukaryota > Metazoa > Arthropoda > Arachnida > Ixodida > Ixodidae > Rhipicephalus > Rhipicephalus microplus. The sequence goes on along the minus strand of NC_134705.1, from coordinate 61,137,686 downwards.
AGAATCAGTTTTTTTTATAATTTTTGCAGATGAATCTCGCGGCCTTCCCTCTGCACATTCTCTAGCTATTTTCGTGTTAGTGACTGTGTAAGGAAACGACACTGTGTTAGCATATTCTAATACCGGTTTAATGTACGTGGTATAGGCTAAAACCGTGGTAGATTGAGGGGCCAGTAAGACAGATGTGCGAAGATAAAATAGCTTTCGCAGAGCAACTGCAGTAATATTGGTGATGTGTGCATCCCATCGATGATCTGAGTTCAATAATACTGTAAATTTGATGCTAATTCAAACAGTAGCAGCATTTCAATATTAGCAAGCTGAAAATTCTATAGGAAATACAGGTTATGTTGAAAAATTCTTATAATGGGCTGGCATAAGTCAATATTTAAAGGAAAAGCAAATGAAGTGCAATATTTAAACTTCACGACGGTACAGAATTTTTTTTACAAGGTGGTTTCTTGACAAAGCAAGGCTATTGCGCAGTGAAACAATCTTTAGAGCGGGTGGGATGTGGTGGATTGTCTTTTCAATTAACTACTGTCAAAGTTTGAGGGCACGTCAGAGGAAATTGGACAACTGTAATACTGCAGTTGTCAAATTTGCTCTATTTCTGGAGGAAGAGGAGGAGGAGGAGGGGGAGGAGGGGGAGGAGGATGAGGAAAGAACTTTATTCAGAGTCCGGCGAGTAGATGGGGTGGGCGATTGGCCCCGCCTAGGTTACGGCCAGGAGTTCTTGAATCCTGGCGGCTTCCTCGGCCCGCTGGAAGGCCGAAATTTGGTCTTCGAGGACGGAGCTGAGCATTGCGGCTTCCCAGCACGCGCGAAGGCTGTCAGCAGAGGCCGAACACTTGTTATGAGTACTAATCCCTTCACATTCCCATAAAATATGCTCCAAAGTGGCTCTGGAGTCGCAACGCTTGCACCTATCCGTTTTGTATATATCAGGATATATAATGTGCGATAGTGCAGGATTCTGATATGTCCTAGTTTGTAACTGCCGCCATTCGACAGACTGTTTTTTGTAAATTTTGGGTGAGGGGGTAAAAATATGCCCCTCTGTAATCTATAATGCTTTGTAATTTCATTTTATCTGGTCATTCTATCTTCCCACTCCCACTCCTCTGCCACGCCGTAATCACCGGAGGAGGCTGGGCGGCACTTGAGAGGGTAGCTCGGTCGGTGAGCCCTCGAACTGCGTCATGTACAGCCACGTTGTTGCTGTCCCCCTCGATGGCATGAGCAGGTGTCCATATAATATATGTATTTCTGGGGCTTGTTCGAAACCCTAATTTGTGAATACGTAGTGCCTCCGTGGAGATGCGGCCGTTGGCAAAGTTTCACACTGCCTTTTGAAAGTCACTGACTATCACGGTTGTGTTTGTCTGAGCTACAGCGAGCGCTATGGCTACCTCTTCCGCTGTCTCGGTACTTGTGGTGCGTATTGTCGCGCATGTCGTACAGCGTTTGTTGCTATCAATTACGGCTTCGGTAAACCACCGTTTGCGCTTGTATCAAACAGCGTCTACGAAAACTGCGTCCTTGTCATTACCGAACATTTTTGTATTTGTTTTACTTTTGTCTCTCGTCTGGCCTTATTGTGTTCAGCGTGCATGTTTTTTGGCAAGGGTGGTATCATCATTGCTTCCCTGGTCTCTTTTGGTATGTCCACGTTAACACCGTGTTGCGTGCGATACGTTATGCCTAGTTGCTCTAGATTATGTCTTCCTGCTCGTGTCTTACAGGCCCTTTCGTACTGCGCCGTACGCTGCGCCTCAATAAGCTCATCTATGGTAGTGTGCAGCACTAGCTGCAACAGTTTGTCGGTGCTTGTGCTAATCGGTAGCCCTATGGCTAGTTTGAATAATTTTCGAATGAGGCAGTCTAGCTTGATCTTTTCCGCGACTTACCATTTTGAGTACGGCGCTACGTATACTATTCTGCTTATCACGAATGCCTGTATCAACCTTATCGTGTTTTCCTCCCTCATGCCACTGTGCTTAGTTGCTATCCTTTTTACGAGTCTCAATATTTTGGCTTCAGTTGCATCCAGTCGCCTCAGGATTTTTCCATTGTTGCCCTTGGCTTTGATGAGCAGACCCAGTACCCCGATCCTGTCGACTATAGGTATGGTTTTTCCATCGGCTGTTCTTATCTGTATTTCTTTTCTATGAGCGAGATCTTGCAGGCAGTTGCCTGATTTGCGACCTCTACGAGTAGGTCTGTACAGCAACAGCTCCGATTTTTCCGCAGAGCAGGCTAGCCCAGTACGTTCTAGATACCGCTCGACCATTTCGACTGCTGTTTGAAGCGTTTCCTCTATTTCACCATCACTACCACTTCTCACCCATAGGGTGATGTCGTCTGCATATATAGCATGATTCAGTCCTTCGATTGCTTGGAGTTTGGTTGGCAGTCCAATTAGAGCCAGATTGAATAACATAGGTGATAATACCGAGCCTTGTGGCGTACCTGCACTGCCCATCTCAATTTCCTCCGAAACTAGGTCCCCTATCATGATCTTTGCCTTCCTTCCCGTCAGGAAATTACACGCGTAACTGTACGTCCCTTGTCCCACATCTAGATCGTTTACCCTTTTTAGCAGCGTTGCACGGGTTACATTATCAAAGGCCTTCTTGAGGTCTAACCATAGATTTGCCTTTGTCACTGTTCCCGGATTATCTATAATCTGATGTTTTAACTGTAACATTGCGTCCTGCGTTGAGAGGTTCCTCCTGAACCCTATCATTGTGGGTGGAAGTGCATCCCGCTCCTCGAGATAGGTAGTTATCCTCTCCAGAATCACGTGCTCTATGTGTTTCCCCACGCAAGATGTGAGAGATATGGGTCTCAAGTCCGCAATCTGCAGTCGCTTGCCTGGCTTGGGTATTAACACGATTTTTGCCGTCTTCCATTGTTGCGGAATCTGTCCTGCCTTCCATGATTTGTTAATGAATTGAGTTAACTTAGTTATGGACTCGTCATCCAAATTGCGTAGAGTTTTGTTAGTTATGCCATCTGATCCAGGTGCTGATCTAGTATTGAGTTTTTGCAAGACGGCCCTCACTTCAGCCTCCCCGATCTCGTTGTCTAAATCATCATTTGCCAGCCCTGTGTAATCAGGGTGTGTAACGGGAAGCGCTTGAGAGATGTATGTTTTCTTGATTTCATTCAGGAAATCCTGCTTTGTACCTTGATATCTTTGTGTTAACCGATTAATATTGTGCCTATCTGCCAACTTGTTTCCGCCCAGGTTTGACAAATGTCTAAGAATGGTCCACGTTTTCGCCATTCCTATCAGGTTGTCCATGTCATTTCACTTTTCCTCCCACTGTTATCTGCACAGCTGCTGGGCGTATTGCTCTACATCCCTGTTCAATTCAGCTATCCTTCTACGAAGTGTCCGGTTGTGCCTCTGGTTTTTCCACCTCCGTTGTAAGCCTTCCTTAGCTTCCCACACGTGCAGAAGCTTATTGTCTACATACTCTAGCTGCGCCTCCGGTGGCACCGTTTGCGTAGTGGCCTCCACGTCTTGTTTTAACTTTTCGGTCCATTCATCAATACTCTGTATCATTTCGTCGGGCTCCTCTCTGATGTTCCGGAACTTGTCCCAATCGAAAAGTTTAAGTTGTCTGCCTTTTGCCTTCCGCGGCCCTGCCCTCACCGTTATTTCAAGTATAAAATGATCGCTTCCCAAGTCATGTTGCGTATCGGTCCATTGCGTGCCCAGTATGTTTTTGGTGAACGTCAAATCTGTCGTGGTATCCGCGCAAACGCTAGTACCCATTCTTGTAAGAATGGATGGATCGGTCACGAGTGTCAGGCTCTCCTCCTGTGCGTCCAACCACAAGTTCCTGCCTTTCTGGGTTTCGATTCTGTATCCTTATGCACCGTGTGGGGCATTGAAATCTCCTCCAATCTCTAGCGCCCGGTTGCCCGTTATAGCGAGGGTTTTTCGAAACAGCGTGCGGAATTTGTGCTTTCTGCATTTAGGACTGCTGTAAATATTCAATACAAAAAGACTGTCCTCTGTTTTCCACGTGGGTATGAGTTCGAGGAGAATGTGATTTATTGCCTTGATTTCCGTGTCATGTTGCACCACCGCGTGATTTCGCTTAACCAACGTTGCTAATATCTTTGTCTCCCCATCAGCACTGCCGAATGACTTATATCCCGACAATTTGGCCAGCCCGTGCGTTTCTTGCACCATTATAACATCCGGGGTGCTGGTCTCATTAAGATGTTGCAAAATGTATCGTTTTCGATTATATCCTCGACAATTCCATTGCCAAATCGTGTAGCTATTTTGTCTGTCCATGACGGCGTTACATGCTCTCTGATCCCTCGGTGAGCACCGAGGTCCTAGTGTACGGTTTGAAAAACGTCTTAACCGGGCCACCACCACTTGACTGTGATCCCCATATTGCTAGCTTGGCGTCGAAATCAGCCACCATTTGCTGCACTTTCTGCTATATTGTCTTGCCTAGCTCCTCAATTTTGGCCTGTATGTTTGCCTCAAATCTAACTACTTCTTGTTCGAGCTTAGTTTGCAATTTTCTTTCAATTTGTTTTATTTTGGCTTCCATGGTGTTTGCGAATTGCTCCGGTCTTTCTTGTGGCATCGCCACTGCTTTGGGTTTCTTTACCACCGTTTTAATCGGAGCGTTCTCTGGTTTACGTTTAACGGGGGTGAGGGTTGCTACCTCTACGTTCATTGCTGCGCCTTTTTCTTCCATTATAACTATTATAACTTGTGAGGTTTCCTCGTTGTGTGTAACCCCTCTGTTTTTCAGAAAATAATTTTCTTCCCTAAGTTTTCTATTCTCATTCACAAATGCAACATTGTTCTGCCTGATCTGCGCCAATTCGTTCTCTAGCGCCTTAATCCTACATTGAAGAGCAGCCTCTGCCTCCGTGCGCGTCCTGGAAGCTACATCAGCCCAGCTCACCTGGAAGGGTCCCGCGGTGCCATGGACGCCGCTCGGTCCTTTTGGGCTTCGGGATCCTCCTCCCTCCTGTGATCGGGGAGACCCGGTATTGCCAGTCTTCGGTCTAGACCTCGATCTGGACCTCAATCTGGACCTCGATCTGCATCTCGACACAGATGTGGTGGTAGTAAATGTAGAGCGGTTTTGTTTTGTGCTTGAAGCTTGGTGAAGGCTTCTGGTCCGGATGCGTCCCGCGTCCGATGTTTCGATCGTTGACCTGAGTCACCCCCATCTTCGCCTGTGAAGTGCTTTCGCTTCCGTCTCGTAGTAAAGTGCTTCTTCTTCCTCCCATCGGGCTCGTTCCCAGCGGCGTCGTTTCACCAGGTACGGTACCTTGAATCTGGCCATGCAATGGCGATCTGCCATCGGGTGGTCTTTGCCACGCAGCTGGCACTTCACTTCGCACTCGTGCTATTGCGGTAGGTTCTCAGTGCCACACCCTCTGCATATTCTGCTATGCTGGCTCGGGCAGACGCCAGCTCTGTGACCAAGGCGACCACACTGGTAGCACCGATCCATTTTCTTGCAGTGTAGTGAGCACTTGACCAGTGCTCTTCCGTAGCTTACATAACTTGGAACGCGATGCCCATCGAAGAGGACGATGACGTTCGTGGTGTTTCCCATCCTCTTGGCCATGAGGACTGTCGGATTTCTCGGGGTTACCACCATTTTCATGATCTCTCTTGGAGACACGTCCAGCATAACTCCTCGGATCACCCCTTTAGATGTATCTTCTGGAGCTGACTCGTACGCATTGGCTTCGAATTCCTTGTCCCCAATCTTCAGTTGAGCGATGGTTCGGTATTTTCCAACGCACTCCTCCAATGGTGTACTGACCACTAGAATGTTCTGTTTATAGTTGGCACATACCGTGTCTTCTTCCGATTCATTCCTGGGTATTTTAGCGGCGTTGGCGACGCAGCATTCTAGACGATTGATCCCGTAGTCAGTGACCTTGAAGCCGTCACGTGGGCGCACAATTATCTTGTAATCTTCCTTCGGCAGACGGGGCATCCTGCTCGCAGCCACCATTTGTCTTGCTCTCTGTCCCTTCCTCCACAAATTATTGACCGCGTTCTCGCTTGAGAACTGCGTTTCTTGGTCCTTGGCTTCATGCGTTGTGGTTTCTTTGTTGGCTCGTCCTCTTCTGTTCACAAGGCACCAACCTGCTTCGTTCTCATACTCTTGTTGCGTGATATCCTCGCCATCCACGCTCATCGTAGCCATCCTGTGGCATTAACCCGAGAAGACGCCGCCTTGAGGGGGCTCACTACGCCAGCGTCCGTGGGCTAGGCCAAGCGCATAATGCACAGCAGCAGGAGGCAACGGCGTCGTGCGTTCGTCGGCGTTACAAAAAAGTCGTCGATGTGCCGAATATTAACCGTCCACCTACTTGAGAGCGGTATCGCGCGGTTCCTTGGAACTTCCACTTTTTTCACTGTAAGAAGGCGTCCGTCAATTCTTCGATTTCACGCTGAGAATCACTCAAAATCTGCAGAGCCGACGCGACATGCGTGTCTGCACTCCGTGGCCCCCTGGTGGTCTCTCCTGCTCTATTTCAGTTGTCAAACTTTTTCTGACAGTTAGAGTTACGAGATATTAAAGTTATATTTGGAGATAGAATTAGATTACAGTTACAGTTAGAAATAATAAATTACACACACACACACACACACACATATATATATACATATATATATATATATATATATATATATATATATATATATATATATATATATATATATATATATATATATATATATATATATATGTGACATATGAAGCGATGGTTGGTAGAAGCCGAGAAGGAAGAAGTCACAGTATGGAATAAACATGGCGTATGAGCCAGGCCACGTCTGCCATTCATCATAGCGTCACACGAGTCGATAGGATGGAGACCTGCTTGCCCCTTCATCAGTCACTCATCATCGACGCAGTTCCCCAGAAGACACCCTCACCATACATTGACTACCGAATCATCGCCTAAAAGGACAACGACCAGCATCATGGCAGAACCATCGGCTGACCTCGACATCCCCAAGTACACCGGATCAGCGGACGACGGACCCGTGCAGGACTGGTTCAACCTATTCGAGGTCCACGCCGCCGCCGCATCCTGGTCGGAACGGGAGATGATCATCAACTTTACTGACTACATCTCCGGTGAGGCATTCAAGTTTTACCTCACCCACATCTTTGAAAATGACGAATCATGGCAAAAAATCAAAGAAGAGATGATTACTCGTTTTAACAACTATGACCAAGACCTACTTATTGCCGACCATCTGGAGAAAACCGCACACTATCATCGATTCCCTAAGCAGTCCTCAAGCATTCAAAAGCCCAACGCGAATCGAGATCTGCCACAAGAGGAAGTGGTACATGAGTTTACTTTCAGAAGACCATGCGTGTTTTGGGAAAAACCTAACCATCAAGCGTGCCTCCCTTCTACACGAAAGTCAGCATTTCGAAAGTCCTCGCTCCAGCATATGACGCGTGGCGTTGCTCACCGACCTGATGCTCTTAATTCTTCTCCTCGCATACGCGGTCCACCACGAGGGTTTCCATCACCCGGCTCTTCAAGCGCTCCTATCGCTTACCATTTGCCTCAAAAGGACGCTGCGACCACGGTAGACGACATGACGCTTCACAAAATTACCTTGTCAAGCCATGCTCCTTTCGGACGAGTTCATTCATCACCGTGCGGTGCATACACACTAGACAGTCGAAACAAAGCAGAAGGCTCAGACAAGTCGAACATCCTACGCTGCCAAGCGCAAAAGCTCTTCGTATTGAACAGTGCAGAAGAAGCCTCCAAAGACCTCTCTGTCGATTCTAGTGCACCACCTTCATTTTCTTTAGAGAATCACGACAACCCAACGACTACCAACTATTTATTGGTCACACCAACTATCAAAGAAAAGCAGTCTCGTGTTACTAAAGGAGCACCACCTCGACAGATTCCGCAACATCAGCAGTGCCATCAAGAACTCAAAGAACTCCGCAAAGTACGGCAGTTACGTCAAGAACTACGACGATATAAAATAAGATCACAAGCAGATTTGCGGCTTAAGCATGGTCGTCAGGAACGACACCAACTAAAGGAAAAACCAAGTCAACATCTGGGCCATATTCGTAGAAGAAAACGTCAACGAAGTCTTCTGTACCAGATATTAAGGCATCATGTACAATCCTACCGACGGAGATACCACCACAGAAAACCACGGAACAGACTGAACACTACCATTTGCAAAATGCAGGAACGCAGGCATTGTATAATCAACTTCGGTTCTCGTAAACGCCAGCTGGAAGCAATGCTTCTGTCTCAGCCACGACGCAAAATACAGCACCTACGACAGAAAATTCAGCGCATACGACGTCTGACCTTCAAAGGCTACAAGGACGTCCAACCTCGTTCCTTCTTCGCAGCTGCTGAAGCCGTGTCTTGGTCAGTGCAGTTGTGCAAGACGTGGTTATCTTTTCCAGAACGCCACAGTCAGCCTCGCCCACCCGAACTCCTGTGTTAACCGGACTGCTGCACTCTCTTCTGAAGTCTTTGAAAGTGTACGGAACTCCTCTAGAGCATAGAATCAATTGTGAATTTTGACTTTTGTGACTTTTCAACCTCTCCTTGTTTACTTTTTCTTGTTCGTAATTCATGCATTCTTTCAGGAGGAGGGGGAATCGTGTGACATATGAAGCGATGGTTGGTAGAAGCCGAGAAGGAAGAAGTCACAGTATGGAATAAACATGGCGTATGAGCCAGGCCACGTCTGCCATTCATCATAGCGTCACATATATATATATATATATATATATATATATATATATATATATATATATATATATATATATATATATATATGAGATCCAACAGACAGTAATGCCAAGGAATGTACAGGGGAAGTTATTAGAACCAATGTAATGTAAATAAGAAGAAAGAAAAGTGGATGAAAAAATAATCAAGGGTTGGTTATTTTTTCATCCACTTTTTTTTCATCCACTTTTCTTTGTTCTTATTTACATTACATTGGTTCTAATACCTTCCCCTGTACATTCTTTGGCATTACTGTCTGTTGGATCTCATTATTATTGTGTGAAAACACGGAAAAACGAGCCCTTAGGTATACACTTCTTTCCCTTATATATATATATACATATATATATATATATATATATATATATATATATATATATATATATATATAATTTATGGTATCTAGCCGTATATGTAATGATAACTCGATAGTTTGCACATAACTATTCAAAACTTAACTGAATTAACAAAAACTGTGTGGCTGAAGTGCTAAAACATGTTAGTGGGCTAGTTCGTATGCATCTATGAAGACAGGGACATCATAAGGAGATGCCTCCATGCGTGCTACAACAGACTCTTGGAGATGCTATCGCGGAATGCTTGCTTGCTTGCTAGTTCTTTTCTTTTGTGGCTCTCACCCACTAAGGGGGATCGGCCAAGAAGCCGGTGGTTATTGCAAGTCAATACCCTTAGTTTTTCTATACTGGGGGAATACGATTACTGTGTCACATTCACGTCAAATTCTATTTGCACTTGGCCGATTGGTTAGACAGATGGTGTGATCTCGAATATATTAACCTAGAAAGCATCTAGAAGTGTTTGAACAAATAGCACTTGGGGTTTATATACACGGGAGCAATGCTCATTGAAAAAAACACCAGCCTCGGCAAAGAATACAAACTGTCTTCTTTATAAAGTGAATTCACAAAATTTTAAATAAGGTTTTGATTGTTAAATTACGGAATCTGCAAGCAAGGGTGGGTATCCAAGCTTCTTGATACAAAACATTGTTAGCTGTAAATTTTGGGACACCTAAACAACTACGAAGAGCTTCCCGCTCTAAGAGAATCAGGGGGTTTATTTTGTATGCTTGTTCACCAGAGAATAGTACACATCGGAATTCAAGAATCGGACGAACGTACATGCAATAAATCATGATCAGCGTATTTCTGCAAAGACCGGAACGGAGGCGGCCAAGCCTACCTATCATCCCAACAGTGGGTGTAGCCTTAATTTTAATATATTCAATGTGGTCACGCCAGCTCAGTTTTTGATTGTACAGTACACCCAGATATTTATTACAGTTAACCTGGGGAATTATTTCTTGATGGTACTGAAGAGAAATAGTAACTGGTACGTCCAATGGAAAAACTATTATAGCACTTTTAGTTAGTTCAGGTTTATATGAATTTTCTGAAACCAGGTTTTCAATGTTGCCAAACAACACTGTAAAGTTGAATGTCGTAAACAAATATCGCTGTTAGATGCAAAGAACGCGATATCATCTGCATATACAGATACTTGTGCCGTATCACTCAGCGGCATTGATCTTAACAAAATGTTGAATAGCACAGGCGATAGAACAGAGCCTTGAGGAACACCTCTCGTTTGGCTATACTTCGGTGTGGAAACACCTCGTTGAAAGCAATAAAATTTTCTGTCTTTTAAAAATTCGTATATTCAATTTGTTATGTATTGCGGGAACGTAAGCTCTTGTAGGGCATTGATAAGAATAAGATGTTCAACACTGTCATATGCCTTGGCTAAATCAAGGGTTACTAGAGCCGCATATTGTCGTCTGTGGCGAGCAAGCTTTATACGAGCCTCTAAATCAACATGCACCTACCATATAGAGTAACCTGGTCTAAATCCAATCTGGCACGCACTGAGTATCGCAAAATCTGTTATGAAGTTCGTAACTCTAATGTATAGTATTCTTTCTATTACCTTAACTACATGTGATGTTAAAGCGATTGGCCTAATGTTATCTATCTGCATTCCTAGTTCCTGTTTTAAGCGGTATTATTTTTGCAAGTCTCCAGTCAGGAGGTATCCAACTATTTTCACGTGAATAGTTGGCAACGTAAGGAGGTCTTCAGAAGAGATGTCGAATAATATTTTTAACATTTCTGAAGTGACGTCATCTGGTCCAGGACTTGTGTTTCGCAGAATACGAATGACGTGCGCAAGTACATCCCTACTTTCTTCAATAAAATCATTACCAAATGACGGTTTTGCACACTTTATTTTGATTTGTGATGTAAATCTCTTCTCCAATCCTAATGCAATTTCAGTTAATGTATCTTCCGACTAAGTTGGAGAAAAAATAACTGCGTCAATATTTACGTGTGCTGTAATAGCTTTACGATTACGGAGAAATCTGCATAGAGCTTTCTTGTTGCCGCTCTTGGATAGATAGCTATACCGTTTTTCTTCATGATGATCTTTCGCTAATGAAACTGTTCTCTTAAAGGTAGCTTTATCAAATAAATAATTTTTTGAATTAGTCGGACATTGGTTGGTAAGGAGTTTATTCCATGCTGCGTTGCAGCGTCTATAATCTCTGGCACAATCCACATTCCACCAGGCAGATATGAATTTTCCCTTTGTTGAAGATATAGGGAACTGTAATTTTTTTAATTGTACACTTTATGGTGGAACAAAGGCTCATAGCTTTCATATTTGCTTCCATACTGGGCAAGGAAGACAGCGTTGACTGTAAATTCTTTTTAAATTTAGAGTAGTTTACAAAACATTGCACCTGGCGATCTACCATCACTAAAGAAATGCTGACTTCAAATACCAGGGGGCAGTGATCACTACTTGTAGCGGTATCAACAACAGTCAAAGACGATATTGTCACACTTGAGCTAGCAAAGGCAAAATCTAAGACAGACCTCGAATTGCATCGAACGAATGTCGGAACTCTGGAAATCCAACAAATGAGGTTATTTCGATTACTCGAGTCCCACAACCGTTTTCCACATGAATCAGTGCGGAATCCCCATGACACGTGATGGTAATTGAAGTCTCCCGCAAATAGTATACGGTTTCTGCAAAAACTCACAGCCACGTCAAGGGGTCTTTCATCTTGTATTCCATCCGGAAACTAGTTGTTGACTATAGATAGTGGCGCGCATCCGGGAAAGTGAATTTCGAGAACCAATACTTCATAATCGTGTGATATTTGTTGGTAAACTAAGTGTGCTTTATGACAAATTTTGGATCAAATGAAAATCATTAATCCTCCATCACGTGAGTCTTTGTCCAGTCAAAAGCACTGATAATTTTAGACAGAAGTTTTGATCAGCAGACAGTCAAGTTTCTTGTAACATTATGACGTCTGGAGATTGTTGAGAAATTAGATATAATAAGTCTTCAGTTGCAGAGAGATTTGAATAAGTTACACTTAAGAACTTCAAGGCACCCTATGATAATAAGCGAGCAGTAGCAACTGCTTGAGCTAAGATACTGTCTTTTAAGAAGTCCGCTTTTGTCCTATGTTCCTTTACACTCTTTTTTGTTTTTGAATGAGAAGGAAATATTAAGTTTGCTAGTGGGTGATCTGGCGCGTTTCAAAAGGCGAGCATCCATATCTACATCCCGATTACTTATTGATTCTGAATCAGATATACCTCCCTGCTCAGTTGTGTTAGATCTGGAAGGCGTTGCCTCAATATCAATAGAGGCATCTGATTGATTTTCGGCAGGTTTCTTGATTGAGGCACTAGGAGGTTGGATACGCTTAGTTATTCGATCAGATGCACCCGACATCTGTGAATCCATCATATTATTGAGTGAGTTGCAGAGATTTAGTAAAAAGTTTTCTAATACTTTTTCGACAGCCTTTTCTACCATTGCAGAAATGGACTGAGAAAGTGATGCATCCTTAGAAAGAGGTGGACGAGCTGCTATGCCAGCAAAACTCTGATCCTGCTTGGAATTTCTGCAATTACTTCCGTACGAGAGCATCGTCTCCTTTCAATGATTTCAATCGCCTGAAGTTCTTTTGATCTTGCAGGGCAGTTAGGATCATCTGCAGCGTGATTTGCCTTGCACAAACAGCATGTCTTATTGTCTGATTGGCACTCAGCAGTACTATGACCAGCGCCGTATAAGGCCCTGCATATGCGGCATCGAGTCTCCGATCGACAACTGTTAGTACTGTGCCCAAAGCCCCAGCATTTAGCACATTGCAACGGACGGGGAGCTAAAGCTTCCACCTTATAGATAAGCGGCCATGCCTTGCGCTCCGAAGAGCGATCTGTTCCAGCGAATGTGGCAGTTAAAGTTTCAGTGGGAAATTTCTGTTTGTTTTCCTGTTTGGTACAGCAATAAACAGAAATCACACCTTCTGGGGAAAGATGTCCAAGACTTCTGCTGGGCTTAGACGTGCGTCTACCCCCCGAACCAATACTTTGCAGCAAGCTAGATGAGGTGGGATAAAAGAGCTGACCGAATGTGATGTAAAAGTAGTGCATGTAAGCCTTGTCTGGTGAACAGCACAGTATCCCCCCGTGTCCAAACTGACGAACCTCTGTTGTCAGTAGAGAGTGGGGAATGATCTCACGAAGTTTCGTTTTGATTGTCTTGGGATTTTTGTGCGGATGAACCCACCGGTGGTCGGCACCAAAGCGACAGGAACGCTACGGGTTCCATTGCAGAGAAGCCACTCCAGAGGAAGATCTTGAGGGGGAACAGAGGCTGACCAGAGGGCAAGCCTCTGGCCCGGAGAAGAAACAGACATCAAATAAGAAGAATTTACACTTATCAGTGCACTAAAACAGTTGCGGAACAAGAGGTAGATCTCATAAAATAAAAGTAAATGTCGGCTACTTGACCGCAACCCTGAGGATGGAACAAGGAACGTTGGGACCAGTAAAGCAGAACAGCCCTGCACGGGGTCCAGGCTTGATCCTACTGGCCTCGCCTGGAGACACTACCTGCGGCAGAGTGGGTAGGTGCATCGTCGTCTTCAGCACGCTCGGCAGACGATACATCTGTGCCGCTGTTGCTTACCTCCAAGCCTTCCACCACGTCACCGCATCGTCGAGCCATGTTGTGCAGCACAGAGGATGGAAGCACAATTTGCACTGCCTGTTTGATGCTGCCGACGTCGATGAGGTAGAGCCTCTAGAATTGGGCCTTCAAAACACCGAAGGCCTCTTCGATCACCAAACGCTGCCTCATACGTGCGTAGTGGAAGGCTGCCATCCAGGACTCCCAATTTGCCGTCGTGTGGCGGTAAAAGGGCAGCAACCACATCTTGAGTCAATATGCCGCATCTCCCACGAGGTAGCCTCCTGCAAAGATTCGCATAATTGATATAGTTGAAGGTACGCTAAGGTTCAGCAAGTCAGTAAGGAACCTAGGCATATCATTGCCACGATGTGTACGGTAAATGACTTCGCATATGAAACAATTATCATAAACAAACATTCAAACAATTGCTGTAGAACAAGAACAATGCTAGCAGCTGGGTCATCTGGTCGATTTGCTCGTTTCGCGCCCGGTGTTTTTTTTGCGCTCAATACAGATATATCTTATCTGCAGGACAGCATCTGACTGGGATTATTGGATAGTACAACAAAGAGCACTGGACACAGGGCGTGTGTGTGTGTGCGTGTGTGTGTGTGTGTGTGTGTGCGTGCGTGCGTGCGTGTGCGTGTGTCTTTGTGTGTGTGCGTTTGATGTGTGTGTGCGTTTGCTGTGTGTGTGTGTGTGTGTTTGCGTGCGTGTGTGTGTGTGTGTGTGTTTGCGTGCGTGTGTGTGTGTATGTGTGTAGCAATGACCTAGCGTATTGGCTATTAGTTCAGCGTCCACGTCTCTCGTTCTTTCACCTATGTCCAGCGCTGTGGTCTCTCGTCCTAATGCGTGAGCACTGTAACGCGAAGCTTTCTGCTTTGCTGTCTGCGAGCAACTCAATAATTTGTGCATGCACGTTTTTCGCAATCACATACAGTCATGCGTACGAAATATAGTATAAATTCTTACCTTCGCAATTTGCCGCTGCTTCTTCGTAGAAGAAGCTGTCGTGAAGTACTCGGGAGTCATGAGCTCTCCCGGGAATTCCGATGAAGACATCGGTGAACATCATGTCCGCATCACAGACCCCCTGCAAAATTATCGAGTGGAACTTTTGCTGTTGTAGTAGCTTTGTTCTGACTCAGTGGGTCTAGCAATGCGCACATGACATCCATCGACGGCACCGACAACGTCCGGGAACCCCGTTCCGCGGCCAACGTACTTCAAGAAAGCGCTCTTGCTCCGCTCTCTCTCGTAGCGGTCTGACCAGCTGATCTCCCGAGCACTGATGGAGTCCAGGAAGTTCAGCACTCGGCTCATAGCCGCATGCACAGTGGATTCACTGATATCAAACTTGTCAGCCATCTGATACATAGTGTGCTGCGACCCTAGGTAGAAAAGTGCCGCAAGAAGCGTTTTCTCCGCCGTTATTTTCGGGCGTCCCTGAAATCCCACCGGATAGGAGCGAGATATTTTGTATTCTTCCACAAGAGCTGCACTTGTTCTCCTCGAGAGCCGGAACAGCTTCCGGAACTCGAAATCGAGCTACGCTGGCACAACACGCTCGACGTACTATGGCACCCTGCGCTGATCGTGCCTTTCCAACTTTGCTATCAGCAAAGTCATGAGAAACTCGTCACCGCTGCACTCGTCGTCATTGTCGTCGTAAACGCGTGTCCTGAAGAGGAGCGAAAAAAAATGGAGTGGCCGCGGCGAGCCGCTCTACGGCAATCATTTTTGTTGAGAGCGTGACGAAAAGAGACCAGCTTCACGAGCAGACGACGGCCGCTACTCCTGCGTTCAATTTTGTGACCTTCGGGCTGTCGCCGGGCGCACGTGTAGCCAGCCTACAACCTTTCTTATCAGAACTGGATGCAGCGGTAGCTTTCGGGAAGCCCGCGGGTAGCCCGCGGGTGTCCACCAACCCAGGAATCCGAAAATCGAAGAGCCTCATTGTTCGGGCTGTCCCGGGCCGGGCGCGAGTTTACAAAGGCGAGTGGATAGACCCACCCACAATGCACTGCGCCAGGCGCTCTTACAAGGCTCTCGGAAGCTGCGCGCTCATTGGTTCGTGCGTGATGTCGTCAGCAAACATGGCTGCGCCCATGACGATGCTGCAGGCAGCTGCCAGGCAAGACTTCGTGTGCGCTGTGTTTGCTGAGGTGATCTTAATCGAGAAAAACGCCTTCCCAACATTCGGAGGGACGCGTGGAAACCTCAAGTGTGCCGCGAAACGCTGTGAGCGTGCCTTTACCGAAGCTGCACTTCACTGCCGCCGGCAGTGACGGTATGCTTTTAACGACTGCAGGAGACACCAAGAAGTGGACCGTCGTATCCAGTAAAGATAAAGAAGACGTCGAGATGCTGGTCTCGGTGAGTTCTTTCTTGCAGTTCCGAACAGAGCCATAAAATGCTTGCTTACGAGACCGTCGGTGCGCTCAAGTTCGCAAACGATGCTCGGGCAGGCACAACTTCGGTTACTACGCTACCCAGCGCGAGCACGACTATTGCTGCTGTTGCACAGTGCATTTAGTGCGCATGGACTTCATTGGAATAAACGAAACCGCATTAAAAAGAAAATTAAACTGCAACCCACAGCTTTAAGTGTTTGTCGAAAGCTATAAAATAATAGAAAAAAGGACGCACACATTACACGAGGCTTTACCGCAGAGCTGCTATGTATTTTGGGAAAGGCATGTGGAAATCTTTACGATCGCGTGCCCAGTGTAAGCATCATGTTGCAAATCACTGCAGTTAGTGTGGGGAAGAGTGCACTGTGTACATCAAAACTGCAATCCGGAATCGGTAGCGGTTTCAGCTTGTATTCTATACACGTAAATTAATTGACAAATGTCCTGTGAATGAAGAGAATAACCAGCTGCAGCTAAGTTGCGTGTAGTGTTAAAAAATGCACCCTCCTTGGCATTCCCTTTTACAGAGAATGCATGTTTGCGTAAGGCAAATGAATTCTGATTGTGTGCCGAGTGCACGTGGCAGCGAGCGCTACACTAGCTGTAGGGCTTCCGCTAGTCTTGCAAGAGCGCCTGGCGCAGTGCATTGTGGGGGGTCTATCCGCTCGCCTTTGTAAACTCGCATCCCCGGACCAGTGGGCGGAGCTTCCAGTTGGTAACCGAGAAAAACGAATGCAACGCAGGCGTCCGGGGCCGTCTGGAGCCGTCCGGAACATGTAAATTGATGAAGCTCACTGTGGCCGTTTGAAGTCTGTACCACAAAACCTAGTTACTTCTGGAAAGAGATTTATGTGGTGGGAGATACGTTAGGTGAAAATTTCTGTAAATAGCGCGGCGTCGTGATAGCTCAGAAGGAGTCAATCCCTGGCACCTCGAAGCGAAGGCAGGTCTCTGTGAGCCCGGTTGGCGAGTGCTCGTGCTTGGGTGTGGGTGATCGTGTTGCCTGGGTGTCCACAGTGCGCAGGAACCCAGAGAAAGGTGACGAGGTGATCAGGTGGAGGAAGTAATTCAAGAATTTTAGCAGCCGGTGAATGAATTTTGAGAGAGGCGAAATTACGAATTTCAGTTTTTGAAAAAAAAAATACTCAGCGGAGGAGTGACCAATGGCTAAAGCAATTGTCGCCTTCTCTGCTTCCAGAGATTCTGTTGAATTTTGAAAGGACGCACTAGCGACCAGTTTTTGGAATCCGTCTACAGCGGCTATGGCGAAAGCTGGATCTGTATATTCGGCCGCGTGTACATAGACATTGGGAGAATTAGGAGTACAGCGCTCGTGAAGGGCCTTGGCTCTATCTTCCCGTCGCGCTCGATAATGCTCTGGGTGAGTGTTTTTGAAGAGCGTTGGGATTATAGGGCTGCTGCTAACAGCTACTGGAACTACCTGCGTGGCCATGGTGTGACCAGGAACGTTGAATCCAAGTCGGCACATGAGTATTTGACCGTTTCTGTAAGAGATAGTCTTTGGTAGTGACTGAAAATATGCGCCTCTATGGGCTCTCCAGGAGTTTTGCGCACCCCAAATTGAAGTAATTTATCCGTGGCGGTTGACTTAGAAAGATGGAGAGAAGTTTTACAGGCAGTACCAATGAGTCAGTTAGTTGTTCGGTCTCTGTGGCTGTTGTCTTAGGAAGATGGAGAGCAGTTTTTTAGGCAGTGCGAATGAGTCTGTTAAGTTGCTCGGTCTCTGTGGGTGGAGATAGAGGTAAGGGATGGAACAGGTAATTCTGCATAGGCGAAAGGGCTGAACGAGGTGGTGTGTGTCTGCTTCCCTCATGCCGCGATGACGATTGGAAATGCGCTTAATGAGGGAAGCTGCCGTATGAACTGAAGTGCGGATGTACTTTCTGGTGTCAGCGGTGAAACCATTGTCGGAAATAGTAAGGCTTAAAATTTATTTTATAGACCCTGCGAAAAGGGGTGTCATCAAGGATGACTTGAATGTGATATGTACGTTGCTTTTTAAAGACAATTCCGAGGAGTTCCGATGTAGCCGCTGAGCAGGTGGCCTCAATACTGTTGGCTACTTACAACAGTGTCAGTGGCCAACTGAAGCTTTGATTTGATTTCACCAGGTTTGCCGACAATGACGCTGATGGTGATGCCATTCGCGTACAAGGAGTGATTGATGGAAGGTAGTTTGGCAAGTTTTCGTGCTTAACGTTAAACGTAACGTCAAAAAAGAACGGAGGCAAAACCGATACATGGGGCGTTCCCTTGCTACGTAGCGTGAAGGAATCGGTTTTGAAAGTGCCTAATTGTAGGCGGACGGACTTATTGCTTAAAAACACATTGACTTACCTATGCGTGCGAGAGCCTACGTTTAGTTCGCCAAGAGACTGTGAAATAGAGGAGTGAGAATAAATTATCGAAAGCTTTTGTCAGGTACAATGCGAGGATAGCTCTAGTGATATGTGGGAAAGTAGGATTTAGCACATCCTCCTTAAGCTGCAGCATGACATCCTGAGTGGAGGGTCCCGCTCGGACGCCGTACATGGTGGAGACAATAAGTTTTTCTTGTTCCATGTAGCGGTCAAGGCGATTGAGAATTACACGTTCCATCATTTTTCCTGTTCATCAGGAAGAATAGATCGGTCTCAAATTATTAAGGTCTAATGTCTTATCATGTTTGGGTATGAAAGTCACCTTAGCTGGTTTCCAATCCTGGAGCAGCCTGCCCCGCTCCCACTATTGATTCATGTATTCGGTAAGAGCTGTCGCTGACTTGGAGTCTAAACTTCGGAGCGCTTTGTTCGTAAGTCCATCTAGTCCTGGAGCGGATGTGGTGCGAAGTTTGTTTAGAGCAGCCCAAACTTCCGCCTCTGCAATCGGTGCATCCAAGCCTAGATTGGGAGCTCCATTGTAGGTATGTAGCGATTCTCCCCTTGGGCAAAGAAAATACGTATATTTAGGAGCAGTTTCAATGTCTTGCCCTTGTTTCTCCACTTCAAAGAGGAGTTTCGTAATTCACTTTCATTACTTTTAGATCGGGAGGAGCATGGGTCTAACATATGGGGTTAGACCCATGCTTGTTTACCCCATGCTTGGGTTAACCCCATGCATGGGTCTAGCCCCATGCTTGGGTTAGACCCATGCATGGGGTTAGACCCATGCTAACAACACATTGTTAGCTGTAAATTTCGACACACGTAAAGAACTACGAAGAGCTTCCCACTCTAAGAGAATCAGGGGGTTTATTTTGTATGCTGGTCCACCAGAGGATAGTACACATCGGAATTCAGGAATCGGACGAACGTACACACAATAAATCTTAATCAGCGTATTTCTGCAAAGACCGGAATGGAGGCACCCAAGACTACCTATCATCCCAACAGTGGGTGTAGCCTTAATTTTAATATATTCAATGTGGTCACGACAGCTCAGTTTTTGATCGTACAGTACACCCAGATATTTAATACAGTTAACCTGGGGAATTATTTCTTGATGGTACTGAAAAGAAATAGTAACTGGTACGTCCAATGGGAAAACTATTATAGCACTTTTAGTTAGTTCTGGTTTATATAAATTTTCTGAAACCAGGTTTTCAATGTTGCCAAACAACACTGTGAAGTCGAATGTAGTAATTAAATATCGCTGTTAGATGCAAAGAGCGCGATATCGTCTGCATATACAGATACTTGTACCGTATCACTCAGTGGCATTGAACTTAACAAAATGTTACATAGCACAGGCGATAGAACAGAGCCTTAAGGAACCCCTCTCGATTGGGTATACTTCGGTGTGGAAACACCTCGTTGTAAGCAGGAAAATTTTCTGTCTTTTAAAAATTCGTATATCCACTTTGTTGTGTATTGCGGGAACGTAAGCTCTTCTAGGGCATTGATACGAATAAGATGTTCAACACTTTCATAAGCCTTGGCGAAGTCAAGGGTTACTAGGGCCGCATATTGTCGTTTGTGGCGAGCAAGCTTTATACGAGCCTCTAAATCAACATGCACCTACCATATAGAGTAACCTGGTCTAAATCCAATCTGGCACGCACTGAGTATCGCATTATCTGTTGTGAACTTCGTAACTCTAATGTATAGTATTCTTTCTATTAACTTAACTACATGTGATGTTAAAGCGATTGGCCTAATGTTATCTATCTGCATTCCTAGTTCCTGTTTTAAGCGGTATTATTTTTGCAAATCTCCAGTCAGGAGGTATCCAACTATTTTAATGTGAATAGTTGACAGCGTTAAGGAGGTCTTCAGGAGAGATGTCGAATAATATTTTTAACATTTCTGAAGTGACGCCATCTGGTCCAGGACTTGGGTTTGGCAGAATACGAATGACGTGCGCAAGTACATCCCTACTTTCTTCAATAAAATCATTACCAAATGACGGTTTTGCACACTTTATTTTGATTTGTGATGTAAATCTCTTCTCCAATCCTAATGCAATTTCAGTTAATGTATCTTCCGACTAAGTTGGAGAAAAAATAACTGCGTCAATATTTACGTGTGCTGTAATAGCTTTACGATTACGGAGAAATCTGCATAGAGCTTTCTCTTTGCCGCTCTTGGATAGATAGCTATACCGTTTTTCTTCATGATGGTCTTTCGCTAATGAAATTGTTCTCTTAAAGGTAGCTTTATCAAATAAATAATTTCTCGAATTAGTCGGACATTGGTTGGTAAGGAGTTTTTTCCATGCTGCGTTGCGGCGTCTATAATCTCTGGCACAATCCAGGCAGATATGAATTTTCCCTTTGTTGAAGATATAGGGAACTGTGAGTTTTTTAATTGTACACTTTATGGTGGAACAAAAGCTCATAGCTTTCATATTTGCTTCCATACTGGGCAAGGAAGACAGCGTTGACTGTAAATTCTTTTTAAACTTAGAGTAGTTTACAAAACATTGCACCTGGCGATCTACCGTCACTAAAGAAATGCTGACTTCAAATACGAGGGGGCAGTGATCACTACTTGTAGCGGTATCGAGAACAGCCAAAGACGATATTGCCACACTTGAGCTAACAAAGGCAAAATCTAAGACAGACCTCGAATTACATCGAACGAATGTCGGAACTCTGGAATTCAAACAAATAAGGTTATTTCGATTAGTGCAGTCCCACAACCGTTTTCCAGATGAATCAGTGCGGAATCCCCATGACACGTGATGGGAATTGAAGTCTCCCGCAAATAGTATACTGTTTCTGCAAAAACTCACAGCCACGTCAAGGGCTCTTTGATCTTGTATTCCAGCCGGAAACTAGTTGTTGACTATAGATAGTGGCGCGCATCCGGGAAAGTGAATTTCCATAACCAATACTTCCTAATCGTGTGATATTTGTTGATAATCTAAGTGTGCTTTATGACAAATTTTGGATGAAATTAAAAACATTCATCCTCCATCACGTGAGTCTCTGTCCAGTCGAAAGCACTGATAGTTTTTGAGATAGAAGTTTTGATCAGCAGACAGTCAAGTTTCATGTAACATTATGACGTCTGGAGATTGTTGAGAAATCAGGTATAATAAGTCTGCAGTTGCAGAGAGATTTGAATAAGTTACACTTAAGAACTTCAAGGCACCCTATGATAATAAGCGAGCAGTAGCAACTGCTTGAGCTAAGATACTGTCTTTTAAGAAGTCCGCTTTTGTCCTATGTTCCTTTACACTCTTTTTTGTTTTTGAATGAGAAGAAATAATAAGTTCCCCGCAGGGGCGTCTGCGCAAGTAGGCGTTTGGTGTGTAGCGACACCATGGACCCGAGCTAACGGGGGAGTTTCTACTCCCTCCCACGCCTAGCCGTGCGTGGCTTTGCCGTGTCCGGGAAAAAGGGGATCCTGGGGGTTGAGCCAATGCTGGGTGATTGGACCTTTAAGGCCCCCCGGCAGAGGCAACACACCCCTTTGGCCCTGGCTTCACGTAGACGGCACCCCTGGGCTGACCCACCCAGGAGAAATCGGCAGTCGCCTTTTCCTATCTCTCTCTCCCTACATCTTCGTCTTTGTTACTTTTTTAGCTTTCCTGTCTACTTCTCTCTTCTGTTTACTTCCAATTTTCCTGGCGGCAAGGGTTAACCCTGTGCAAATAGCCTACCTTGGTCTAGGCGCATTGGGTTATAGTGGCGTTGTACGGCTGGCGTCTGCAGGTTTCAGCATCCGCAAACTTGTAGCGTCCCCTCGTTGGGCTCCGTGGTGGGTGGCCGCCAACGCTGCTGAACAACATACAATTAGCATGCATAAAGCATTCCCTTTACTCAGTGATCGTGCCTCCTCAAAGTGGGTACGCACCGAAGACATCATTTTTTTCAACCGGCCAAGACAATTGTTTCCTCATTTTCACGTTATACACTGCGAAAAAACTAACAAGCACGCCAGAACTGTATCCCCCTTCGTAGTTTCTAGATGCTTAACCGAAACTCTCGGTGCCGGGTACAAGGTTACCAAAATGGCCAGTGGAGATCTACTCCTTGAAATACGTGACAAAGACCAATTCGATAAACTGAACACCATCACAACGTTTGGAGACACACCCATCAGTATTACGCCACACAGGTCCATGAACTCATCTCGCGGGGTCGTATCGGACGTAGATTTGCTTGAGCTGATGGAAGCTGAACTTCTGGAAGGATGGAAAAGCCAGAACGCGACAAACGTACAGCGTATTAAGATCAGAAGAGATCAAAAGGAAATCCCAACCAAACACTTAGTACTGACCTTTGCTTCGAGCGATTTGCCGGAAACTATTCAGACTGGGTACACAAAGACATCCGTGAGACCATATATTCCCAACCCCCGCCGTTGCTTCCAATGTCAGAGATATGGCCACTGCTCGCAAAGCTGTCGTGGCCGGAAAACTTGTGCTCTGTGTGGAGTCGTGGACCATGCGTCCGACAACTGCGAAGCACCTGCACACTGTGTGAACTGTGGCGGTAATCACGCTGCGTACTCACGTTCCTGTTCTTTCTGGAAAAAAGAAAAAGAGATCATCACTTTAAAGATAAAAGAAAACATTACATTTAAAGAAGCAAGAAAAAGAGTCTCGCCATTTTATGGCCCCACATATGCTGATGGGGCGCGCCAGGGGTCAGTCTCGCACCAGCCCTCGCCACTCCTTCGGCCTGCGCAGAGCGAGCCATTGGCTGTGGCGCCTGCCCCCAAGGCGGCAGTAGGTCAGTCTACTCCGCCTACTATTTAACAGAGACCAGAGACTCCAGGGTCCTCGGGTCTCAAGGCCTCACCTCGCCAGGCGAGGCCCAAGATTCGAAAAACCAGCTCGCATGAGCGGGCATCCAGTGCCTCCGAGGAGGCAATGGATACGGCGGCACCCTTGGTGCCAAAACAGCGGCGCGGCTCTCTGGAGCGCGCCAAGAGAACTAAGAAGCTCATAACAGGGCCTGATAATAGCCCTGTTACTTGAGCTTGATCTTTCACCTTAAACAAGTCACTCCCTTAACGTACACACAGCACTACTTTACTTCCAATATGGAAACACAAATTATTCATTGGAACGTCAGAGGCCTGCTTAAAAACCTCGACGACGTCCAAGAGCTTTTATGCAAACACTCACCTCAAGTGCTGTGTGTACAGGAAACACACCTAAAATCCTCCAATACAAATTTTTTACGTGCTTACGTCATATACCGAAAGGACCGAGATGATGCTGTGGCGTCATCCGGTGGCGTAGCCATTATTGTTAACCAAGGAGTAGCGTGTACACATTTACCACTCCAGACATCCCTTGAGGCGGTGGCTGTTCGAGCGGTACTTTTAAACAAACTCGTCACCATTTGCTCTTTGTATGTACCTCCCCACCACCGTCTTGAAAGACGTGAATTTCAGTCTTTAATAGACGAACTGCCTGAACCCTATTTGCTTCTTGGCGACCTAAATGCACATAGTGGACTCTGGGGCGATTCTCGCTGTGATGCACGAGGTCGTCTCATTGAACAATTTCTCTTCTCTTCCGGTGCCTGTTTGTTGAATAGGAAAGAGCCAACATACTATAACGTTGCCAACAAAACTTACTCGTCTATAGACCTCAGCATCCTATCGCCTTCACTCCTACCCCTACTGAAATGGAAAATCATAAATAATCTATATGGAAGTGACCATTTTCCTGTAGTGTTGAGTTCACAAACAACATATGAATGTCCTCTACATGTTCCCAAATGGCTGATGAACAAAGCAGACTGGGAACAGTTCCACCACTACACGTTTGAGCTGGACAGACATATGTAGGTTAGACATAGATGAAGCTGTGAAGTACTTCACTGCTTTTCTAACTGACGCAGCAGCCAGGTGCATACCGCAAACATCTGGAATGCCCGGCAAACGACACGTCCCATGGTGGAACACGGAGTGTCGTAATGCGCGAAAGGAACAGAACAGGGCATGGAGATTGCTGCGCAACTCGCCAACAGCGGAAAATCGTGACACGTTCAAGAAAATAAAGTCTCAAGGAAGGAGAACGCGTCGGCAGGCCAGAAGAGAAAGCTGGCAGAAGTTTTTGTCGGGGATCAATTCATACACACAGGAGGCAAAAGTCTGGAACATGGTCGGTAGGATAGCAGGGAAACAAGTACACACACTTCCACTCGTAAACACTCAAGGTGATACCTTGGAAGATCAGGCAAACTTCCTCGGGGCACACTTTGAACGGGTATCCAGCTCGTCCCACTATACTGACAATTTCCAAAAATACAGAACAAGAATAGAAAAGCAGAAACTAGAACATAAATCCACTAGATACGAGGCATATAACCAAGCTTTCAGTCTAGCTGAGCTCCGAACATCTCTAAACTCCTGCAAAACTTCTGCCCCAGGTTCTGACCGTGTGGTGTATGAAATGTTAAAAAACCTACCAGCCGAAACACGCAAAACCTTACTTTGTTTATACAATGCTATCTGGTTTTCTGGCACTATCCCTACTTCCTGGAAAGAGGCGATTATTATTCCCATTTTGAAAGAGGGCAAGGACCCTTCTTTAGCTTCAAGTTGTAGGCCTATTGCACTTACAAGCTGCTTGTGTAAAGTATTCGAAAAAATGATAAACTGCCGACTTCTACATATTCTTGAAACAAACAATTTGCTCGACCCATTTCAGTGCGGGTTTCGAGAAAGTAGATCCACCACAGACCACCTTGTTCGTATCGAGGCACAGATAAGAGACGCTTTCGTCCATAGTCAATATTTTCTCTCTGTGTTCCTCGATATCGAAAAGGCGTATGATACAACATGGCGTTTCGGAATTCTAAGAGACCTGTCCCACCTTGGTGTGCGCGGAAGAATGTTTCATATAATCGAAAGTTACCTGTCAAACCGGACATTCCGTGTCCGTCTAGGCAGTGTGCTCTCCCAAACATTTGTCCAGGAAACAGGCGTGCCACAAGGTGGTGTGCTTAGTTGCACACTTTTTATCATCAAAATGAATTCTTTGCACTTGTCCATTCCCCGCATGATGTTCTATTGTACATATGTCGACGACGTTCAGCTTGGCTTCAAGTCATGCAACTTAGCCATGTGTGAGCGGCAGGTTCAGATGGGTTTAAATAAGGTCTCCAAATGGGCAGACGAAAACGGATTTCGACTTAACTCACAAAAAAGCACGTGTGTCTTGTTCTCTCGAAAGAGAAGCATGCACTCGGAACCTGACATTCGGCTGAACGGGCAACGTCTGTCCGTCAAAGCCGAGCATAAATTTTTAGGCTTAATCTTGGACAACAAGTTGACCTTCGTACCGCATATCAAGTATTTAAAAACAAAATGTTTAAAAGCCATGAATGTTATAAAAGTGTTGTCACGTACTACGTGGGGTTGTGATAGGCAATGCCTCATGAACCTCTATAGAAGCCTTATTCGTACCCGCTTAGATTATGGGGCCGTTGTCTATCAGTCTGCCACTCAAAGTGCCTTGAAGATGCTTGACCCCGTGCACCATTTGGGCATCCGCCTTTCTACGGGTGCTTTTCGCACCAGCCCCGTAGAAAGCCTTTATGTTGAGTCGAATGAGTGGTCGCTTCATCTGCAGAGAACTTACATGTCCTTTGTTTATTTCCTTAAGGTGAAAGCAGATAAGAAGCACCCCTCATACTCCACTATTATTGATTTGTCGAGCTCCATTCTGTTTCAAAACAGGCCTTCGATGAGGCAGCCCTTCTCAGTTCGCCTGAAAAGGCTAGCTGAGGAAACTGGAGTCTCACTTGAACATAGCTTAATGGCTCCTGTAGCATATCTGCCACCGTGGCAATGGCAGACTATAGACTGTGATGTGTCCTTTCTTGAAGTTACAAAACATGCGCCTATTGCCCATATCCGAACATACTTCCTGGAACTTCAACACAAATACACACGTCCTGAGGTCTTTACAGGTGCCTCCAAGTCTAACTCCTCTGTGTCCTACGCTGCTGTCGGCCCATCCTTTTCGGATGCTGGCCCTCTACATCCAGGCACAAGTATCTTCACAGCGGAAGCCTACGCGATACTTGTGGCGGCTAAACACATCAAGCAATTACAAATACAAAAAGCAGTAATTTATACAGACTCCCTCAGTGTAGTAACGGCTCTGCACACTCCTAAAAAACACAAAAAGCCAGTCCTTGTCTCACTTTACTCCATTTTATGCACACTATACACACTCAAACAACATGTTGTAGTGTGCTGGGTGCCAGGGCACCGTGAGATTCAAGGCAACGTGAGGGCGGATCAGCTCGCTGCATCCGTCCATGAGAGCACCGCCATTACATCCATATCAATCCCGGCCGTTGATCTTAAGCCGTCTCTCAAACGAAACCTCAGAGTATACTGGCAGAGCAAGTGGGATACACACACACAAAACAAACTACAAGTTATTATGCCACACCTTGGTCATTGGCTGCCTGTATCGAAATCGCGTCATACAGAGGTAATACTAACGAGACTCAGGATAGGACACACATACACGACACACACACACCTTTTGTCCGGTGGCGATCCACCATTGTGTGACAGATGTGGTGAAGTATTGACAGTCCTTCACATTTTAATTGAGTGCAAACAATTGGACACTGTAAGAAAACAACACTTTCCATTACCCTACCGACAACATATACCTTTGCACCCTGCAATGTTCGTCGGTAGGGAACCACTTTTTAGTCACAAATCATTGTTAGCGTTTTTTAAAGAAATTCATAGTTTTCACATCATATACCCGGGCATCCCGTAGCACGACCTCTCCAGAGAGGTTTTTGCTGCGGCGGTTACACAAGAAAGCACTTGCCTCACGGCCCTTGGACGCAAGGGTATGAACGAGTGAGGCACTTGTGCTAATGCCATACATATCCACCATCGTCTTTTATTATCACCGACTTTTGTCATCTATTCACACCGCACACCCCTTTCACGACATGGTCATGATTTTATTACTTGTATGTTTTTACCCGCCTTACCGCGAGGAATTTTATGGCCCTTATACAGCCGCTTATCACAATCATTGTCCATGTTTTAGTAAGATGAACTGGCGCTCTTTGGCCGTGAAATGGCCCTTGCGCCATAAAACATCAAACATCAAAATCAAGAAATATTAAGTTTGCTAGTGGGTGATCTGGCGCGTTTCAAAAGGCGAGCATCCATATCTACATCCCGATTACTTATTGATTCTGAATCAGATATACCTCCCTGCTCAGTTGTGTTAGATCTGGAAGGCGTTGCCTCAATATCGATAGAGGCATCTGATTGATTTTCGGCAGGTTTCTTGATTGAGGCACTAGGAGGTTGGATACGCTTAGTTATTCGATCAGATGCACCCGACATCTGTGAATCCATTATATTATTGAGTGAGTTGCAGAGATTTAGTAAAAAGTTTTCTAATACTTTTTCGACAGCCTTTTCTACCATTGCAGAAATGGACTGAGAAAGTGATGCATCCTTAGAAAGAGGTGGACGAGCTGCTATGCCAGCAAAACTCTCATTCCTGCTTGGAATTTCTACAATTGCTTCTGTACGAGAACATCGTCTCCTTTCAATGATTTCAATCGCCTGAAGTTCCTTTGATCTTGCAGGGCAGTTAGGATCGTCCGCATCGTGATTTGCCTTGCACAAACAGCATGTCTTATTGTCTGATTGGCACTCAGCAGTACTATGACCTGCCTAGTATAAGGCCCTGCATATGCGGCATCAAGTCTCCGATCGACAACCTTT
This sequence comes from Rhipicephalus microplus, assembly GCF_043290135.1. Taxonomy (NCBI): domain Eukaryota; kingdom Metazoa; phylum Arthropoda; class Arachnida; order Ixodida; family Ixodidae; genus Rhipicephalus; species Rhipicephalus microplus. The sequence continues at coordinate 61,109,257 of NC_134705.1, read as the reverse complement.
AGTACTGTGCTCAAAGCGCCAGCATTTAACACATTGCAACGGACGGGGAGCTAAAGCTTCGACCTTATAGATAAGCGGCCATGCCTTGAGCTCCGAAGGGCGATCTGTTCCAGCGAATGTGGCAATTACAGTATCAGTGGGAACTTTCTGTTTGTTTTCCAGTTTGGTACAGTGATAAACAGAAATAACACCTGCTGGGGGAAAGATGTCCAAGACTTCTTCTGGGCTTAGACTTGCGTCTACCCCCCGAACCGATCCTTTGCAGCAAGCTAGATGAGGTGGGATAAAAGAGCTGACTGGATGTGATGCAAAAGTAGTTCACTGCAGAAGGTCTTGGATGCAAGCCTTGTCTGGTGAACAGCATAGTATCCCCCCGCGTCCAAACTGACGAACCTCTGTTGTCAGTAGAGAGTGGGGAGTGATCTCACGAAGTTTCGTTTGGAGTGTCTTGAGATTTTTCGTGTCGATGAACCCACCGGTGGTCGGCACCAAAGCGACAGGAACGCTACGGGTTCTATTGCAGAGAAACAACTCCAGGGGAAGATCTTGAGGGGGAACAGAGGCTGACCAGAGGGCAAGCCTCTATCACGGAGAAGAAACAGGCATCAAATAAGGAGAATTTACACTTATCAATGCACTAAAACAGTTGCGGAACAAGAGGTAAATCTAATAAAATAAAAGTAACCGCCGGCTACTTGACCGCAACCCAGAGGATGGAACAAGGAACGTTGGGACCAGTAAAGCAGAACAGCCCTGCACGGGGTCCAGCCTTGATCCTACTGGCCTCGCCTGGAGACACTACCTGCGGCAGAGTGGGTAGGTGCATCGTCGTCTTCAGCAGGCTCAGCAGATGATACATCTGTGCCGCTGTTGCTTACCTCCAAGCCTTCCACCACGTCACCGCATCGTCGAGCCATGTTGTGCAGCACACAGGATGGAAGCACAATTTGCACTGCCTGTTTGATGCTGCCGACGTCGATGAGGTAGAGCCTCTAGAATCGGGCCTTCAAAACACCGAAGGCCTGTTCGATCACCACACGCTGCCTCATACGTGCGTAGTTGAAGGCTGCCATCCAGGACTCCCAATTTGCCGTCGTGTGGCGGTAAAAGGGCAGCAACCACATCTTGAGTCGATATGCCGCATCTCCCACGCGGTAGCCTCCTGCAAAGATTCGCATACTTGATATAGTTGAAGGTACGCTAAGGTTCAGCAAGTCAGTAAGGAACCTAGGCATATCATTGCCACAATGTGTACGGTAAATGACTTCGCATATGAAACAATTATCATAAACAAACATTTAAACAATTGCTATAGAACAAGAACAATGCTAGCAGGTGGGTCATCTGGTCGATTTGCTCGTTTCGCGCCCGGTGTTTTTTTGCGCTCAATACAGATATATCTTATCTGCAGGACTGCATCTGACTGGGACTGTTGGTTAGTACAACAAAGAGCGCTGGACACAGGGTGGATGTGTGTGTGTGTGTGTGTGTGTGTGTGTGTGTGTGTGTGTGTGTGTGTGTGTGTGGCAGTGACCTAGTGTATTTGCTATTAGTTCAGCGCCCACGTCTCTCGTTCTTTCACCCATGTTCAGCGCTGTTGGCTCTTGTCCTAATGCGAGAGCAATGTAACGCGAAGCTTTCTGCTTTGTTGTCTGCGAGCAACTCAATAATTTGTGCATGCACGATTTTCGCAATCACATACAGTCATGCGTACGAAATTTAGTATAAATTCTTACCTTCACAATTCACCGCTGCTTCTTCGTAGAAGAAGCTGTCGTGAAGTACTCGGGAGTCATGAGCTCTCCCGGGAATTCCGATGAAGACATCGGTGAACATCATGTCCGCATCACAGACCCCCTGCAAAATGATCGAGTGGAACCTTTTGCGGTTGTAGTAGCTTTCTTCTGACTCTTGTGGGTTTAGCAATGCGCACATGACATCCATCGATGGCACCGACAACGTCCAGGAGCTCCGTTCCGCGGCCATTGTACTTCAAGAAAGCGCTCTTGCTCCGCTCTCTCTCGTAGCGGTCTGGCCAGCTGATCACACGAGCACAGATGGAGTCCAGGAAGTTTAGCACTCGGCTGATAGCCGCATGCAAAGTGTATTCACTGATATCAAACTTGTCAGCCATCTGATACATAGTGTGCTGCGACCCTAGGTAGAAAAGAGCCTCAAGAAGCGTTTTTTCCGCCGTTATTTTCAGGCGTCCCTGAAATCTCACCGGATAGAAGCGAGATCTTTTGTATTCTTCCACAAGAGCTGCACTTGTTCTCCTCGAGAGCCGGAACAGTTTCCGAAACTCGAAGTCGAGCTACGCTGGCACAACACGCTCGACGTACAAAGGTACCCTTTGCTGATCGTTGATTGATTTGTGGGGTTTAACGTCCCAAAACCACCATATGATTATGAGAGACGCCGTAGTGGAGGGCTCCGGAAATTTCGACCACCTGGGGTTCTTTAACGTGCACCCAAATCTGAGCACACGGGCCTACAACATTTCCGCCTCCATCGGAAATGCAGCCGCCGCAGCCGGGATTCGAACCCGCGACCTGCGGGTCAGCAGCCGAGTACCTTAGCCACTAGACCACCACGGCGGGGCCCTTTGCTGATCGTGCCTTTACAACTTTGCTATCAGCAAAGTCATGAGAAACTCGTAACCGCTGCATTCCTCGTCATTGTCGTCGTAAACGCGTGTTCTGAAGAGGAGCGAAAAAAAAATGGAGTGGCCGCGGCGAGCCGCTCTACGGCAATCATTTTTGTTGAGAGCGTGACGAAAAGAGGCCAGCTTCACGAGCAGACGACGGCCGCTACTCCTGCGTTCGATTTTGTGACCTTCGGGCTGTCGCCGGGAGCACATGTAGCCAGCCTAGGTCATTTCCTATCAGAACCGGATGCAGCGCTAGCTTTCGGGGAGCCCGCGGGTAGCCCGCGGGTCTCCAGAACCAACCCAGGAATCCGAAAACTGAAGAGCCCCATTGTTCTGGCGGTCCCGGGCTGGGCGCGAGTTTACAAAGGCGAGTGGATAGACCCACCCACAATGCACCGCGCCAGGCGCTCTTACAAGGCTCTCGGAAGCTGCGCGCTCATTGGTTCGTGCCTGATGTCGTCAGCAAACATGGCTGCGCCCATGACGATGCTGCAGGCAGCTGCCAGGCAAGACTTCGTGCACGCTGTGTTTGCTGAGGTGATCTTAATTGATAAAAACGCCTTACGAACATTCGGAGGGACACGTGGAAACCTCAAGTGTGCCGCGAAACGCTCTGAGCGTGCCTCTACCGAAGCTGTAGTTCACTGCCGCCGGCAGTGACGGTCCGCTTTAAACGACTGCAGGAGACACTAAGAAGTGAACCGTCATATGCAGTAAAGTATAAGAAGACGTCGAGATGCTAGTCTCGGTGAGGTTTGCAGTTCCGAACAGAGCCATAAAATGCTTGCTTACGAGACCGTCGGTGCGCTCAAGTTCGCAAACGATGCTCGGGCAGGCACAACTTCGGTTACTACGCTACCCAGCGCGAGCACGACTATTGCTGCTGTTGCACAGTGCATTAAGTGCGCATGGACTTCATTGGAATAAACAAAACCGCATTAAAAAGAAAATTAAACTGCAACCCACAGCTTTAAGTGTTTGTCGAAAGCTATAAAATAATAGAAAAAAGGACGCACACATTACACGAGGCTTTACCGCAGAGCTGCTATGTATTTTGGGAAAGGCATGTGGAAATCTTTACGATCGCGTGCCCAGTGTAAGCATCATGTTGCAAATCACTGCAGTTAGTGTGGGGAAGAGTGCACTGTGTACATCAAAACTGCAATCCGGAATCGGTAGCGGTTTCAGCTTGTATTCTATACACGTAAATTAATTGACAAATGTCCTGTGAATGAAGAGAATAACCAGCTGCAGCTAAGTTGCGTGTAGTGTTAAAAAATGCACCCTCCTTGGCATTCCCTTTTTCGGAGAATGCATGTTTGCGTAAGGCAAATGAATTCTGATTGTGTGCCGAGTGCACGTGGCAGCGAGTGCTACACTAGCTGTAGGGCTTCCGCGAGTCTTGTAAGAGCGCCTCGCGCAGTGCATTGTGGGGGGGGGGGGGTCTATCCGCTCGCCTTTGTAAACTCGCATCCCCGGACCAGTGGGCGGAGCTTCCAGTTGGTACCCGAGAAAAATGAATGCAACGCAGGCATCCGGGGCCGTCTGGAGCCGTCCGGAAAATGTAAATATATGAAGCTCACTGTGGCCGTTTGAAGTCTGTACCACAAAACCTAGTTACTTCTGGAAAGAGATGTATGCGGTGGGAGATACGTTAGGTGAAAATTTCTGTAAAATAGCGTGGCGTCGTGATAGCTGAGAAGGAGTCGATTCCTGGCACCTCGAAGCGAAGGCGGGTCACTGTGAGCCCAGTTGGCGAGTGCTCGTGCTTGGGTGTGGGTGATCGTGTTACCTGGGTGTCCACAGTGCGCAGGAACCCAGAGAAGGGTGATGAGGTGATCAGGTGGAGGAAATAATTCAAGAATTTTAGCAGCCGGTGAATGAATTTTGAGAGAGGCGAAATTACGAATTTCAGTTTTTGAAAAAAAATACTCAGCGGAGGAGTGAACAATGGCTAAAGCAATTGTCGCCTTCTCTGCTTCCAGAGATTCTGCCGAATTTGGAAAGAACGCACCAGCGACCAGTTTTCGGAATCCGTCTACAGCGGCTATGGCGAAAGCTGGATCTGCATATCCGGCCGCGTGTACATAGACTTTGGGAGAATTCGGAGGAAAGTGCTTGTGAAGGGCCTTGGCTCTATCTTTTCGTCGCGCTCGATAATGCTCTGGGTGAGTGTTTTCGAAGAGCGGCGGGATTTTAGGGTTGCTGCTAACAGCTACTGGAACTACCTGCGTGGCCATGGTGTGAGCAGGAACGTTGATTCCAAGTCGGCACAGGAGTATTTGACCGTTTCTGTAAGCGATAGTTTTTGGTAGTGACTGAAAAGGTGCGCCTCTATAAGCTCTCCAAGAGTTTTGCGCATCCAAAGTTGAAGTAATTTATCCGTGGCTGTTGACTTAGGAAGATGGAGAGCAGTTTCATAGGCAGTGCGAATGAGTCTGTTAAGTTGTTCGGTCTCTGTGGGTTTGAGATAGAGGTAAGGGATGAAACAGGTAATTCTGCATAGGCGAAAGGGCTGAACGAGGTGGTGTGTGTCTGCTTCCCTAATGCTGCGATGACGATTCGAAATGCGCTTAATGAGGGAAGCTGCAGTATGAACTGAAGTGAGGATGTACTTCCTGGTGTCAGCGTTGAAACCATTGTCGGAAATAGTAAGGCCTAAAATATATTTTATAGACCCTGCGAAAAGGGGTGTCATCAAGGATGACTTGAATGTGATATGTACGTTGCTTTTTAAAGACAACTCCTAGGAGTTCCGATGTAACCGCTGAGCAGGTGGCCTCAATACTGTTGGCGTGCTTACAACAGTGTCAGTGGCCAACTGAAGCTTTGATTTGATTTCACCATGTTTGCCGACAATGACCCTGATGGTGATGCCATTCGCGTACAAGGAGTGATTGATGGAAGGTAGTTTGGCAAGTTTTCGTGCTTAACGTTAAACGTAACGTTAAAAAAGAGTGGGGGCAAAACCGATCAGTGGGGCGTTCCCTTGCTACGTAGCGTGAAGGAATCGGTTTTGAAAGTGCCTAATATTAGGCGTACGGACCTATTGCTGAGAAACACAGTGACTTAGCTGTGCGTGCGAGAGCTTACGTTTAGTTCGCTAAGAGACTGTGAAATAGAGGAGTGAGAAAACTTATCGAAAGCTTTTGTCAGGTCCACTGCGAGAATAGCTCTGGTGATATGTGGGAAAGTAGGATTTAGCACATCCTCCTTAAGCTGTAGCATGACATCCTGATGGAGGGTCCCGCTCGGACGCCGTACATGGTGGAGAGAATGAGTTTTTCTTGTTCCATGTAGCGGTCAAGGCGATTGAGAAATACACGTTTCATAACTTTTCCTGTACATCAGGAAGAATAGATCGGTCTCAAATTATTAAGGTCTAATGTCTTTTTATGTTTGGGTATGAAAGTCACCTTAGCTGATTTCCAATCCTGGAGCAGCCTGCCCTGCTCCCACTATTGATTCATGTAATCGGTAAGAGCTGTCGCTGACTTGTAGTCTATACTTTGGAGCGCTTTGTTCGTAATTTCATCTGGTCCTGGAGCGGATGTGGTGCGAAGTTTGTTTAGAGCAGCCCAAACTTCCGCCTCTGCAATCGGTGCATCCAAGCCTAGATTGGGAGCTCCATTCTAGGTAGGTAGCGATTCTCGCCTTGGGCCAAGAAAATACGTACTTTTAGGAGCAGTTTCAGCGTCTTCCCTTGTTTCTCTACTTCAAAGAAGAGTTTCGTAATTCACTTTCATTACTTTTAGATCGTGAGGAGCATGGGTCTAACGTATGGTGAAGCAAGAACCAGGAGTTTTTCATATGTAGAGTGCCGTCAATTCGGTTACATATCTGGTTCCATTAAGGCGATGAAAACTCGGCCACTTGTTAAGTTACAAGCTGGAGCGTTTGTGCCATTTTTAGTTTCGGTTTGCGATTATATGTTTGCTTTAGCCATCATTTCTCCAAGCTATGATAGGCCTCCCTAAGGTGGAGTAGCCTGCTGTCTACTGGAATCCGGAGATCTGCTGCCGGGGCTATTTTTTCGCTAAGAGCTACATCCTGTTTAAGCTGAGATGCCCAGTCTTTGTAGTCCTGCATTTCTTTTTTCGGGTTTCGGTTTTGGATTTCGCAACATTTGTTCTAGTCGACAATAGATTTTAAATGAAACTGTGGACGAAAATTGGTAAAGAACGGTGAAATTGTTAAGATCTGATGCCACCTCTCCTCGACGTTTCGATAAAAGTATCAATACCGAACTTGGTATGGCATAATATGACTGTATGAAGAACGTATCTGAATAGTGAAAACATGAAAATCATGACATGTGTGTCATAAAGAACATGATTTACAGTCCATAGTCCTGCAGCTCTTCCGGTGGTTTTGTTCACATGACATGTTGCAAAACTGGTATGGTATGACATGATTGCATGGTGAACACAAGCTATGAACTCTAACATCAAAGTTATGACATGCCTGTCATGTTAAAACATGACTACATACCACGTTCATGATGCGCTCGCGGCCGTTTTGCTAGCGTCACACATACCTAATTTGGTATTACGTGACGTAAATGGATGACGAAAGCATGATAGTGGTGGAAACTTGATAAACATTATATGCGTGTCATGTAACAACATGACTACGTGCTAAGCTTATGATGCGCTCGCGGCAGTTTCGCTAGCTTTACATCTACCAAACTAGGTATGATGTGACGCGAACGGACGATATAGGTAGATGAAACACCCAAACATGGTAATCACGACATGCGTGTCATGTAAGAACATCACTACATGCCACACTCATGATGCGTTCGCGGCCCTTTCGCTAGCTTCATATATGCCAAAGTTGGTATTACGTGACGCCAATAGATGGTGAAGGTATGTGACTGGTGCCAACATGATAATCATGAGGTGCGTGTCATGTGAGAACATGACTACATGCCACAGTCAAGGCTCCAGTACATTTAGACGTGACGTGGTGAGCGTGCTCGCCGGCATTCATTTCGTCACGTCACGCCGGCATTGCCATGCTATGCACGGGTCCTGCCATTTACTCGCAGGCGCGCGCCGCGCTGCGTTGCTTTGACCAATGCGCGTTTCAGCTTGTCCGGCGTCCCTCCGTCATAAAAATAGAGAGACGCAGTGTTGTCTGGGTAATGCATCAGCGCGAAATTCAGCAAAAAAAGGCAGACGCTTTGTTGTGTGGGTAATGCATCGGCGCTCAATGCAGCAAAGAGAGATGACGCAGTGTTGTCTGGATAAAGCATTGGCGCGAAATGCAGCTTGTCGCATTTCGCACCGGTTGCCGTGGGGTCGTGTGAACGGACGCTGGTCGCGCCAGGCGTCAGACAATAGAGAGCTCGGGTTTCGCTAACATAGCGTTGCTGTGCCCAGCGTGCGCTTGCGTCAATGCTACATCGGAGTGTATTGGGCTCTTCATGATGCGCTCACTACCGTTTTGCCAGCTTTACATATACCAAAGTTGGTGTTACGTGACGTCAATGAATGCCGAAATATATGACTGGTGCAAACATGATAATCTTGACACGCGTGTCATGTAGGAACGTGACAACATACCACGCTCATAGCCTGGTCGCGGCCCTTTCGCTAGCTCCACATTTACTAAATTTGGTATCATGTTACGTGAATAGATGACGAAGGTAAACGACACATCCAAAAATGATAATGATGACACGGAAGTCATGTACGGCATCATTTGCCTTCACCTCGTAACGTTGTCCTGATTTTAAAGTGGTATATCAAAATTTCTTATTTGTGCTTCGCGTATCTACGAGTCCCACTTTAGGTGAGATCTGCCAATTTTTAGTGAAAGTAAGGTCTGCGGAGGTATCTCTGCTCACACTGTTGCCAATGCATGTTGCTAGCATGCAATCAGTGACTAGGGTGCACCTGTTTCGCTGAATGTATTGAAAAAGGCTGTTGCCCTTCCGAGTGTTTCTCCTGTAAACCCAGTCGATGTGCGGGGCATTAAAATCGCCCGTTAACAACTACGGGAGCGGAGCTTGCTATTTGGATGGTCCTATTGATTGCTTCAAAAATAGCAGTGAGGCAGGATGAGAATAAATATTTAAAATAAAATATGTGCCTTGTCCTGTATGATGAGGGAAAAGTTCAAGAAGAATGCAGTCACTGTAGAGATCGCAGAGATCGTGCGCTTTAAACGATATATTCCAGTGTATATATGCCATAGCCCACGGGGAGCTAAGATGTACAGCCTGATAGCCGAGAAGTTTGCAAACTTTCAAAGGCTCCTGTATGCAGATGACATCAGGGGCGCGTGTAGACCACTGTATACAAAGTGAAAGGCTGTCTCTCTTGTTTCTTAATCCACGGCAATTCAATTGCCATATTCAGAATGAAGAGGGTGAGAATGAGGCAAGAGTGCAGGAGGGGGTCATGGCTGCGAAAGAGCTGGACAGGGTTGAGATGGGGTGGGAGATTTATTTGAGCCGAGCAACTAACACGTCTACAATACTCTCTATCTTAGTAGAGCGTTCAGCGATTCGCGTAAAGCCTAGATCAACTTTTTGTTTGAGTTTCCGGTGTTGTTCCCGAATTTTTCGACTGGTGCATTTAAAATCACCTTCCATGACTCGGGCTGCTCTGTCACTTTCTAGTTTGAGGGCGGTGGGGAGGAATCTATAATATTTGTCCCTGATTCGGCAGCCACTGCAGGCTCTATGATAGATGAGGAGATGAATAAGGGTAGAGAAGACGCAGGTGGGGCAGCTGTAAGTGTGATTAAACGTTCCAACACCACAGTCAACTGTTGCTGTAACTCTTGATTCTCTCGCATTAGACGTTTGATAGTCTCTTGAGTTTTAGAATTTTTCTGAGCGACGGAGACCGTGCAACAGGAGCAGGAGGTTTGTTTTGCCCAGCTCACCTTTTCGGGTTTGGTGTTGAAGTCGCGGCTTTATGATGCACTTCGTCCAGGGCTTTTGCTCTTGCTGCTACGGTTTCGTCCTGGACTCTTGCTTCTGCTGCTACGATTTCTATCGTCAATGCTTGGAAAGAACTCCTTCTCGAGCCGGATCTCGGGCCGCTGTTGCTAGTGCGCCTGTTGCAGCCTCTGCGTTGGCGAGAAGGACGGCTGAAGCCGCGCTGTAAGCGCTGCTTGTATACCCTGTCGCCCGCCTTGTGAGCGTCCCCACTGATGACGCACTGCGGAGTGTAGGGGTAGTCCTCTGGGTGTCTCTGTCCACAGCTTGAGCAAGTGAGGCGATTTGGCAAATGGCATAGATCTCGTCGAGGGCCGACTTTCCTGCAATTTGAGCACGATTCTACCTTCGGTCGAAAGTTGAAAACAGCATAAATAATGCCAAACACTTTCACTGAGGGAGGAAGCTCCACAGCCATGAAATGAATAAGCACTGAGCTTGAGGTACACCCCATGTTTCTTGCTTGGACTATTGGACCATTTCAAGCGTGGTAGACGATACTTGCTCACGCCCCGTCCGAGGGAGCTAAGTGCGCATGAAATGCCAGTTTTTTATTGCGATAGCAAATATACGGACACTCTCGGCTGGAGTTTGCCGCTGGCGTCGGCATCGATGTCATGCACCGTATATGTATACGTATCTATATATGTGAAAACGCAAGAAAGAAAAAAAAATGCAGAAAAATATATGCCCCGGATCTGCATGGTACATTGCAAATGTTGTTGAAAGATGATAGTCTTGCGTCTGGAGAGTGAACAAAGCATTTATTCGATGATCTGGGCAAGAAAATCAGTGAATGGTATTCTGGTGGCGCTGTGTTAGAGTGCCTCGAGCGTGCAGCAGAGGTAAACGAGCGCATCGAGGCACGTCAGCCATGGGCGCAATCTGGCAATTATCTTCGAAAATTGAAGGGAGGCCTGCGCGCCTGTGGAGAAATATGAGTGCCATTCTCCGAGGCGATAAGGTGTAGAACGCAAAGCGACGGGCAGGTGCCACCACCGTGTCGTTTTAGCAAAGCGTTGGTAACACTTGTCTTTTTGAGCACCGCGTCGCACTGTCAGCACAGTGTGTTTAACGCTACGGTCCATAGAATCACTCGTGTGTGCCTTCTCTCTTATAGAGTCACATATACAAAACACCCACATGTTGTTATGGTACCTTAGATATGCGCAATGAGTGCTTTTTAATTGACAATCGCACAAGTCTGAACGCTAGACCCTGAGCAATGTTGGTGGGCGCTGCGGATGGGATTGACCATTTGAAGTATCGTTAGGGTGGACAAACAGACAAATGTACAGACAGACAGACCAAAACTTTTTTGTCGAAGGTCCCCAAGAAAGACTATTTTCTTTAACAAAACACTCCGGCGTGCAGAATCGAATGTGAGACCTCTAAGTAGTGAAAGTGAGGTGTTAACCACTGATTCACCGTGGAGAACGCTGTTCTTCGTTTCAAATGGCAGGCTATTTATATCTACCACTTACCGCAGCTGTGTTTTCGGTATTACCAGAAAGATGGTGGAATGAGCGCACGTCGCCACATCGCGCAGCGGCGCCCGCTCTAATCTTCTACGAGTAGTTTACCCGGCTTGGATAAGGGGAGCTACGCCCCTCGCAAGCCCCTATCTTGCAGTGGGGAGGATTTTACGCCTTGGCTGGCCTTGAGCTTTACGTGGAATGATTCTGCTGTAGTTACCGGGTGCGAAAAGGTCACTGAACTCATTGCAGATTCCGTTCCCGAAAAGCGCGCTGTTTGACTCATGAAACTAACAAATGAGACGCTAATTTGTGTGCATCCGTACTTGTGAGTACGTTTCGTGTGCAATTCGTGCGCGAGAAACGCGGGGCACGTTTCGATCTGCTATCCAACCTGCCCGAGACCTTTCAAATTGTTGCTATCGCGTTTATTGCTTCGCCTTTGCGGCAAAGCTGTGACTTTTTTACCACGTAGTGTGAGTTCTCGTACTTTTGCTCCGTTGGCAACTCGGTCGGTGCAAGAATTGGACACGGTGAAGATATTCTTGGCCAGGTTAGTGCACACAAGGTCTTCCTCGGCAATCAGAGTGCAGTCCGCTGCTGGCGACTACAGCCACTAGTCACTCTCAATCGTACTGGGCGAGATCTAAGCACACACTCAGACGAAAGGCGATCTTGAAGTCATCGACTGGCAAACATGGCAGTCGTTTTATGCGAGGACGCGCCACAGCTGTGTCGTCGAATTCTCTGGAAACGCTGGGTTCTAATTCCATTTTGCGTGCTGGCGTTTGGTCAGCTAATGCCGCTTTACTTGATTGCGTTTCTTCAGATTGTTTTGACAGCTGTCGAGGTGAGCGTTGTCGGGCGTTCATGACTACACTCCATTCTTATGGGTTGAATTTTGTGACAGGTAGATCCATGTTACTCACAATGTACGCCATTGCGTTGCCGAATGAACTTGTGCATGAACGTCGAAGTGCGAGCCTGACGCTGGTGCCGGTGGCGTTCGGGCTAACGAGGCTGTCTTTTTCCGATAAGCAAGAGTTGAAGTTTGCAAAACTTCTCAAGAACTAAGAGGTTTGAGGCACTCACCAAAAGCGTCGGTAACTTGCTAAGTTGAACAGAGACCACTGTTGGCCAAAAAAAACAGCCTTGGTTAAAAAGCAAAAAACTTCCTAGAATACGGAGCCCATGCGAGGCACGCAGGCCTTATTTCGACCCCTAGCGGAAGTCTTGTAAGTTGAACACACCATGACTTCACTATTGTTTTTATTGGGGGCACTCGTCCTGAACTCATGTTTGAGCACGCCGAGCGGGTTCATACTCATGCCACACAGGAGCACGTTGGTCCGTTTCACGTCTGCAGAATGTCGTTACCCTACGCCATCACATGATTGCTGGCAGAGTGCAAGTGGCAGAAGCCACAACGTCTTATCCGGACCCTCACTCAGCAATGTTTGTGAATAAACAGACCAAGTACTCTGATAGCATCATGTTCTCGCATAAGTCCGCTTCGTGAGAACAGTTCAATTTTGGTAGTGCACTTGGCTGAGGGGCGTATATGCACGAATTCCGATTTGGTCGGAGAGCACTAGAGGCCGCAGCGGCGGCCGTAGGCGTCCACGATCTCCACCGCATGCTGCAGGTTGGCTTATATGTCTCCTACCAAGCTGTGTTTAGCCCATATCCCTATCGCAAAAACCAGTGACACTGACCCAGCGCCACACGTGATTACTGGACCAGTGTGGCGCTGACACTGGGACAGTGCCATGCTGCACGAGGCACGCTGAGAATACAAACTGGGACACCTATTATCGGCCAAAATCAGGCTTTTAAGTTGTTGTTAAAACTTTTAGTCATGCACATCTCAATTAAGGCTGAAACACGCGCGCAGTGTAAAAAGAAAAAAAGAAAAGGAGAAAAAAATGAAAGATAAAGCGAGTGAGTCGGAGTGGAACCTACTATCTCAACACATCACACATTCTGAGTTTGACACGCTGCTCCACATCTGAAAGACGAAAGTGAGTGTGTGTTTTTTTTTCATCTAAAAAGAAATTCAGGTATCCAATATTTTGATTTTTGTCGTTTCCATACGCAGTGCTTCGTCTCTTCGTGTTCGCTCTAAACAGGACATTGCGAACTTGATTTTCGCGGATTGCCTTGGATCACATCCATCTGACACATTCTGCCGCAAAGCTTGTTAGCATAGCTGCAGATGTGTCATGGCAATCGTAGTGACTCGCTATGCGGCTAGTAATACATACGTATAAAAGAGCGTTCATCTGTACTGCTCACTGAGCACTGTAGATTTTGTTCCTCGATAGTTTGAAAGTATTTTCTGTCCTCCACATTCAAGTTACGATTACGACAGCCGCAGCACTTCACTCTAACCAAAACAACTATTAGGGCCGTACTTCTTGTGCAACGGTTGCTGTGAAGATCATAGATATTCAGTTAGAAATAGTCTAATAATTGTTAAAGTGCAGTTTAGTTAGATCAAAACTGACCCTTGAGTGGTCATATTTCCACCTTCGACTACACAAATGAGAAGCTAAAAACACCGAGATTGGGCATTGCAGTGGATAACTCCTGCCGAGAACGTGCGGCTTCTTACGATACGAACTGCAACGACTCACTGCTAGAGAAGGTTGGTCTTGATTATCAGGCTGATACTACTGTCATACTGTGTTTCCAGTTCTCAGTTCTATCGATGCCGTTTATGAAATACATTGACGAAATTGGATCAAACTTCAAGCAAAGCACACCCGCGCCAGGGGGAGGGGGATTCATGGGTTGGCTGGAGCATTTTTTCCCGAAGTTCTCGCATGCTCCCCCCCCCCTTTCGCCACCGCCCCCCAGGAGCAAACATAGTTAAAACACGACGCATCAGTTCTGTGCCTCCCTGCCCCCCTGCAAAAACACAATTGACGTTGGTCCCCCCAGACAAATTGTGGCGGTGCCCCTAACCCACGCGCTCAACATGCGAATGCTATGTGCTACACATATGCAAAGCTACATATGTGTAGCACATAGATGAGAGAACCATCATATTCGGTGAATTTACGTCGACGTCTTATGATTCGATTTGAAGTCTTACAGAAAATGCGCTGATCGTGCCTAGTTTCTTTTAAAGTGCCGTTAACGTTGTCAGTGTGCGGTGGAAACTGTGCAGCATGACCAGTGTCTGCCGCCGCGCTTCAAGACACTGGGCTGCGCTGTACAAAGTGAACCAGTGCGTTTCAGCGCACTGGGTGACGCTGGCCACGCTGTACACTGTGTTCCAGTGCCTCGCAGTACGCTGTAATACACTGCGACACACTGTACAGCGTTTCCAGTGTCAACCAGCGCGCTGAAACGCACTGGGGGATACTGGAAACGCTGTTTTTTTGATAGGGATGGTAATATCGTCAGCATAGAGCGCGTGCTGTGTGCCTACAACATTATCCAGCTGAGCCGGGAGTTTCATCAAAGCCAGATTAAACAACAGGGGTGAGAGGATCGCACCGTGTGGTGTGCCTCTCGTACCTCATTGATAGGGGCCGTGTTCTTCATCTTGTATTCGGATGCATGACTCGGTCAGAGAAAAATTGTCGAATGTATTCATACATGTTGTGTCCACAGATTGTTTGGGATAGGTGCTTCATTCAGTATTATATCATGCGTGACGTTGTCAAAGGCCCTTCAAATCAAAAACGAGTACTGCCTTGTCATTAGGAGGGTATTCGAGAGGATTTAGAATTTCGCGGTTTATTTGAAGTTTGAGATCCTGTGTGGACCGGTGCGGGCAGAACCCGAACATTGTGTCTGCAAAAATGTGTTGCTTTTCCAAAAACTCGGAAAAGTATCTCGCACCGTAGTCTCCTTCAGCTTTCCCGCACAAAACTTGAGAGAGATGGGGCGAAGGTTGTCCGTGTTCATGGCTTTGCCGGCTTTCGGAATGAAAGTGAGCAGAGTGGTCTTCCATTCGATGGGAAGGGGTGTCCCACCAAGCCATATATAGTTTATTTACCAGAGGAGTGCATCGTAGGCCAGGTCGGGAAATTTGGCAAGTAATTTCACTGTTACTTTGTCTCTCCCTGGGACCATTCCTCGCTTCTTATTTCTCGGGGCCCCCTTCAGGTCATGGAGCTGGAACGGTTGATCCAGCTTCGCGTTCTCAGAACCTGCATATGATTACGCTGGCCCTTGGGTGTCATGTCCGACACACAGGTTTTGATCGCATAGTTTGCATGCTGATTTGGAGGTGTCTCCGCGAAGGCATAGATTGCCCGTTGGATATGTTTTTGTGTCTCGGCTCTGGTTTGGGTCGGATCAATCAAGGCGCGAAAGAGACGCCAAGTGTTCGGGCTAGGCATTTGTCTAGCAGCCGTGTTGCATCGGTCTACCCAATTTGAGTTGGCGAGCTGGGCAGCGTACTATGCCGCTGCAATCGGCCGATTGTGTTTTGGCGGCGGCATCCGCAGACTAGGCTGTGCCGCGCCTCCCAGAGTTGAAGGAGGTGATTGTCCATCCCTGGCGTAGCCTCCGAGAGTTTAACTTGAGTTTCCATCGAACGAAGGCGTGTGACCAATTCTTGTGACCATGTTTGATAACCTGTTTCGCGAATAGGAGCCAGATTAGTGTAGGTTTTCCGAAACTTTGTCCAGTCGGGTATGCGAGCTTGGGCATAGGGTCTTGCCATTGGTTTGGTTGAGACGGTGGTATTCAGTATGCAGCGATCAATGCCGAGGGTTTCCTCTGGGTTGGCCTAGTCTGCATGTCTAATGTTTTTGGTGAAGGTAAGGTCCGGACACGTGTACCGAGTCATAGAGTTACCTACCCGCATTGAATGTGCAGGGTCGGTGTGAAGAACAAGGCCTTTTTTGACACAAGTTCTGCTAGCTTGCACCCACGCCTCTCATCACGCACATATCCCCATAGTGTTCTGTGAGGGTTGAAATCACTCACGATCACCAGGGGATTGCTGCTGGCAGCCTTCAGGGCACGACTGAATCTTCCATTATGCAATAGTTCAGGATACTTCCGGCAATACAAGATAGTCATATGAGACTTCTTGTTATCAATACAAGACCAATGACCTTCTGCAGCAGAACACATGTTTTTCAGGCACAATTAAGTCCTGGGTTAGGTTCACAGTCGACGAAAAGATTATTGTATCTCCTTACATCTCTTTCGGATGTTCGCTCACTGACAACACAAATTTGGCAGCCACAAGAATAACCAACGCCGTTGACGGCGACGCAGGCTCAAGCTGTCGCCTTAATATAGATAGGGCGAAGTCCCATGCCCTGTCTGAGCTTGCGCAGCAACGTCGTTATAATACTAATTCGTTAATAAAGCATGCATTGAACAAGAAACAAAAAATGGAATACATCAGGAATAAAAGAACTGTCACTTCTTGGGCGGATTCACGGGACTATTTGATGGGGAGCTGAAAGCTTCCGCGAAAAGAAGCGAGTTCTCGGCTGGCACGTTACACTCGTCACCTCCCGTCTGCGGTCGCTTCGAGCACTGCCTATAGCAGAATGCCAGAAAAAAGATCTGCTTGTCCGTGAAGTTTTCGAGGTGAAGAGTCCGGAAGTCGTCCAGGGCAGGGTAGCCCAGCGTTACCGCCGCAGTGAAGCTCGCGTAAGCAACTTCCAGACCGTCCACCACGGGAAACACTCTCAATGGACGCCACTTTGTGCTGTTCCTCATGGCGTGGACATCGCAGTTAGATTTCTCGGCACGCACTGCGGCTAGAGCGAGCTTCAGCCATACACCGCGCACATCAGTGACGTCCACCGTAACACCTGTTTCGTCTAACCTTTTGGACATTTGTTGACCCGCTATTGAGCCCAGTGCGCCGTATTTTATGGCCAGCGTGGCAACATAGTAAAAGAGTGGCAGGTTTAGGTCACCGATAGCGAATGTCATCGAGTTGGGCAAGTATGAATAAAACCCCCGGCCGTAATCGGGAAACGTGCGGACGTTGTACACACCCTGAAAACGTCCATAGTTCCGTAGGTGCTGGTAAACTTTTGAACACCCCAGCAGATTTGTCATGAAATTCTTGCCGTTCATGTCCGGAAACACGCTGTACTGTACTTCGTGATCCCTTTTGAGAAAGAAGTCGTTGTGCGGCATTACGACGCGTTTCATATTATCCAGCTTCGAAAACGCCACGCGCTTGCTCTCTTCGTTCATCCATGAAAGGTCATTGATCAGACTCTTGATGTTCCCCTTCATCCTCCGCAGAAAGCCGAAGGCATGGTCCCGCATCTAGATGTGACCGTAGCGGTCGGTCATCATTTTTGACACAGCGGAGAGGCCCAGAAGGGATTCGACGTACCTCATGCAGCCGTGCTCCATCATTGTTTGCAGTTCAGAGTTCGAGCCCCGGAATCTCAACAATGGTCTACCAACGACCACCCAAAGGTGTGTCTGAATGAATATTCACGACAACCCGAGGACGAACTCGGGTGAATTTCTTCAGCAATCTCTCTGTAGTGTTTAGTATCTTGATGTCTTCGATGATCGCTGTGCTGCTGCCGGTACAGTTGAATTGTTTGTCGTGCTTAGCGAGGAGATTCAATCAGAAGCCTGCGGGCACCGTCGGTGTTCGGCCATCGAGGTCACTTGCACTGAACCATTCTTGTTGAGGAGCGTCGTAGAGGAAGTCAATCTCGGCTTCGACAATGGTATTTTGAATTTCAACCAACTTGCTACAATTTTATACGCCGACCACTTCTATTTGGGGTGACTCCCTGTCACGGGTTGGCACTTTTTTCACCTGAAGTCACACCGAGTTTACAGGCGCGGCGCTTCTCTCCCTGACCGTAAGACCACTTGAAGCCTTCGACATCAAAACAGTTTCTGTTTGAACCTCCAAAGCAAGGCGGAGCTGTTCGTCTCGGACATCCACCACTGAGGGTTCACCTTTCGTGTCTCTGGTGACAAGGGGCAGCCACCGAATTCACCGAATCAAGGTATGGGACACCGGATGCACCACCTAAGAACCGAGGCAAGAGCCCCTTCCCACGGTGGAAATAACACGCCTTCGAGCTGTAAGCGATTGCCTCTCAAGTTAGTTACTCTCGTCCAGTTGAGAACATGCCCCGCTATTGCATAAATGTGTGGTTGGAATTTAGGGTGGAGTTTTTAAAGATGTCATGCGCAAGATCGGATCCACGTCAATGGTCCTCTTTTCCCCCCTTCCAAGAAGAAAATGAGGAAGCACGAAGAGGATTTAGGCACAGGATATCACCCTGCTAATTAGTTTAGTTGCTTGTACAACTTGGTATATCTTATAGAAGCTTCAGTGTGGCTGTGTATTGGCTAGTCACCTAAACTTTACCGTTCGTCCAGTTGAGACAAGTAATTAGCGTCTGCCGCGTAGGCAGATCGGAAATTCAACTCAGGCTAGCTCAACCTGCCCGTGTTCACCGTCACCCTCCCGGAAACATCAGCGTTGCAACGCCGCCGGTATCGCAGTCATGCCAGAAATCTTCGGAACTTTTCGCCTCCGATCATCGCGGACTCAACGTTGACGGTCATCGGACGTATATATGCCATCACCGGTTAGTACTTCTGAACTGTCGCGTCTTTCGCTATTGTTCATTCATTCAAGTGTTTCTTTTATTGCTCGTTAATTTATTTCCTATCCTAATACTTCTTGCTTGTCAGCTCATTTATTATTATTTATAACTATGCTTGTAAGACTATTGGAGGTATTGCGTCCGTTGTGTCAAATACAAGTATACTAAATCTGTCGTATCGTTTTCCGACACTCGTCTCTGATCTCCTCATTGATTCTGCTTGCATACAGAACAAACTATCTTTTTCTCATTCCTAGGTGCCGCTAAATTCGCGCCGGCGGCGCTAGCGTGGCAGCTTGTAACACTCCCTCACTGCTTTTTTTTAAGTCTTTTCCCAGGCGTACTAATTTCTTCTTGAGGAATATGCATGCTGGTTTTCTTCGTGTATAAAGTCAAGTAATGAACGGTGGTGAGCTCCACGAACGCTGTCGAAGTCGGTGGTCGGCCAGGTCTGAGATCTCTTGCACCGAGGTGACGACGTCGCCTTAATTGTAGGCTCGTCAAATTCCACAACAACTGGTAGAGCCAGTATGTACGTTTTCAGAAGCTATCATATGAATGTCGATTAATCGATGAAAACATCACATTAAAAGCAATAATCGAGGTAAAGCTAAATTGACGAACGATCAATAAATATAATATAATAATCTATTATGACGGATTGATGGATAGATACAGCTTTAATGAGTGAGTGCACGGCAAGATTCAATCATTCCTAAAATAGTTCTACGCCCGTTCGCGCTCCACTGTGAAGTGCTTTCAAGCGGTTATTTATTTATTTATTTATTTATTTATTTGTTTATTTATTTATCTATTTATTTATTTATTTATTTATTATTTACTAGATTTTGCAGACCCAGTAAGCGTTTAGGCAGGAGGGACAGAAAAGTACAATGCAAACAGATATCAAAGAAAATGAAAGAAACAATCATTTAGACAATTAACATGGACAGGATGAAAAACTGTTGTAGAAACGAACAACTTGAAGCAGGAATTACACAAGATATTAAAAGCAAAATAATACTACAAGTCCAAAGAATGTATTAGCAGAATAAAATAAAAGATGCGCAAAAAGCAATGACTATGCGCAAAAAGCATGCATAGCGTCTGTACGGCGTAAACTAGCTACGAATAATATGTTCCATTCAGCTATGCTACGGGGAAAAAAGGAGTATTTGAAAATGTTAATTTTCGAGAGCTTTTGACTCATTTTTTTCAATAGTTTTCGAGTTTTGTTTTATTGATAGGTGACTGCGTTTCTTCAGGCTTCAAGCTGTTTGATGGCATCACACCACAACACGCTTCTGTCGCGTGCATGACCAAGCGTGAAACCGTGTACCACAATTTCATGACGGTGCCCTGTACTACGCGCTGGTGGACGAACGCTTCAGTGTGTCATTTCAGTAAACAAAGCTTGGAAGCGTTCAAGCAGCGCCACTCGAGTGTGTGGTTCTCTCATATTTGCCATGTTTTTTCTCGGAAGAAACAACGAGGAAGAGTTAAACAAGTGAATTCTTAATTTCGGCTTGGAACACGAAGGTACTATTTTGCCGATTTGCGTATTTATAGTTAAGTAGCGCTTAGGCACGAAAAAATACATGTATGCGCAAACGACTACCACTTATAAAAATTCAATTCAAACTTTAAAGGGCCACTCACCAGGTTTGACAATTTTGAGCTGACAAGAGCTGACAAGCGCAATGCGTAGACGAGGCGTTCATGATCACGTCTGCCAAACTTTGCAGCGCTAGGCGCCGCGGAAATGGGTCTAATTTCAAGATGAAAGATGCTACCTCTCCCCTCCGCTGGCGCACGCGTAGAGAATGAGGCATGACGTAGGCGTAGGAATGGCCCTACGTACACGGCAATGCAGAGACGCAGGGCCGTAGGGCAATGACGTAGTGAATGAAGAGTGACGTAGGGCAATGCAGTGACGTCCTTTACGTAGACGAGTCTGCTCTGACGTTGTCAACAGAATACCACGTGACATGGCATAAATTATTTAACACAACATGCGTAGTTTATGTATTTGTTGCTTTAAGAGATTATTAAAACTTGAAATAAGTGATGAGACGCAACAAAAAAATTGTGCGCGCTTTTTTTATTTTTTTCCCGCGAAATGATACGAGATCGAGGCTAACGTGCCAGCGTTTCGCATGCGTTCGTGTCCACGCGGTCAGCGCATTGAGCAGACGACCGCCATGGAACGCTCCTGCGTCTTCGCGCACTCGTGTTCATCTACTGTACCGCGTCTAAGCTAGCATTCCAAAACCATCCCGCAGAAACAGGCAGAAGACCGCAACATAACGCTGGTCAACAAAGCAATACGGCTCGCGTTCTCGGGGGTTGGACTTGTTTGGGCACGTCATGCGCACGTCACCTCATGGTCGCATGCTGGAGAGGGTGGGCAAAAGATTTGGCTTGCGAAGGCTACGTGGAGGAGCGGCAAGGGTTTGAAGTTCGCCTCCTCTTATTCTCGTTTTGCGCCGCTTCAAAAAACCTGTTTTCTCCGCTCGTGATGAACCGATCCGAAAAAATTTTGTGGCAAAATGTTCCTCATCGGACACCCAGCAACTTCCAATGTCTAACTGAAATTCGGTATGAGGCCTGGGGAGTGGCACACGGTTATTTAAATATTTTTAAGTATTGTTCCAAGCTAGCTAGGACAGCCAGTATATATTGCGCGTTGGGAGTGTTTTCTCAAAATAAAAGCTTCGGTTCTGTGCGCCTTTGATACCCCCGCATAAAATACCGATAAGAAAATAAAACAGAGAAAACAAAAATACCGAGCAAACACGTATACGTTCGATTTCTGGTGCAATCACCGTCTGTTCGCGACTGTGCGCGTTTGGCTATTTATTTGGTCGTGCGCACGCAAAAAGAATCTCAGTGTTAGTACAGCATCGTCTATTTTTTTTGTTCCTCGTTTTCATTTCTGCTGTCTGAACAATTGAAGTTTTCCGGGTCTATTGATTACTTTTTATTTTTTTTTTATCGACACCTTGTTTATCGTCTACGCTACATATGGGGGCCTTATATTGCCAACTGATCCTCCCTGCGACAAGCCCCTCGGTTAATTGTTGTTCTTGTACGGTTGTTTTTGTTACTTTGTGTGTGTGCGCGCATGTTCGTGTGTGTGCCGCGTGTGTATGAGACGAATGCACGAACGCACATTGTAATGTAGCAAAAATTTTTCGTATGGATGGTAATTGGGCCATATGATTTCCTATGCTTGCTTGGGTGTTTCTATATGTAGTACCACGTGTAAAATATGTGCACGCGAGAGTGAAAAATTTCGGGAAATCGGGTCTCGAACCCTCTACCTCCTGAAGACAGACACGCACACACACACACACACACACACGCACACACACACTCACAGACACACGCACACACACACACACACGCACATACACACACTTCTGATATGTGCCCGCCCTTTGAAGCGGCTGCATCATGCTTGAATCCCAGTTCATACATGTTAGCATTTATTATTTTATAAGCGTTCCGTTTTTTCTCTCGCTAAAGCTCGTGCGAACTCACTGATCAAAGCCAACAGAGAACTACATGCACTAACAGGAACACCTCGGAGTCCACTGCGGTAGAGCAGTGGCTCAGGTGCTCGGCTGCTGACTCGAAGTTGGCGGGTTCCATCCCCACCGCAGTGGTCGCATTGCAGTGGAGGTGAAATGGTAAACATCCGTCTACTGTGAGATATCCGTGCACGTTAAAGGACTCTAGTTCATTGATATTTCGGTGTCTTTCATTTTCACGTCGTAACCCCAGATATTATTGAAAACACTGTTCGAAAAAGGCGCCTTAGCTTGTGTCTTCAAGAGGCTAGCCCGCAGCCATAAAAATTAAAATAAAAGCTGCTCATACTATGGCTAATACTACTTCAGAATACGATGAAAATAAATAAATGAAGTATTGTGTGAAATGTAAATGCGTGAGCATTTTGAATGATTAAACATATAAAAAGGTCGTTGTTCAGTTCGCAACAACCGAGATGTTGCAAGTTGCCGAACAAAGTGCAGCGAAGATGAACGCGGGCGCTGGAGCACTTCATTTGCATTGATACTCAAAGTGCGATGGTCAGAAGTGTCAAATAATTGATCGGTGGTGTTACTGAGCTTGTTTGCTTCAGTATTACCCGTGGTGAATTCCCCGTTGCGTGGTAATTTCCTACGCGGTCAGTCGTCGCGACATTAGAGAACCACGTGCGTTGGTCTAAAGCCACTAACGCGTCGGCTGCAGTGGTTGTGCTATACCGCTGTGTTTGACGAGCATTACGACGTGTCGGCGAGAGTTTTACGCCGTCATCATACGAGACCAACATACAAGGTATGAGCGTTTTATTGCTTGACCACCGTTTCAGTTGCTTGCACTGCTAAGATTCCACTGTGAATCTTAAGTTGTGTAATTGTGAGCTTCATCGATTTACACGTCCCGGAGGCTCCGGACGGCCCCGGACGCCTGCGTTGCATTCTTTTTTCTCGGGTACCAACTGGAAGCTCCGCCCACTGGTCCGGGATCGCTCGGACGCATGTTCATTTTTCGCGTGCCTGGCGGCCTGCGGGCGGCCAGGGACCGCCTGAACAATTTCTTTTGGGCAGCTAGCAGATGACCGCGCGGTGTGCCTGCTGTGCGGCCATCTTAAGTTAGAGACGGGAAATTTTCGATGCGCTCTTGCTCTCTCTGCTTTTCTGTCCGATTCTCGCATGTTTATGAATTTCACATTGTTAGCGCACCCAGTTCTTGTCATCAGTGTTCTGAGCGACGTCGAGCATGCGCGTATTCCTTAAGGTCGTGCAAACACGCGTTGTACTCGCTTTGAGAAACAGCGGTGGAACGACCGCGTCAGTCTACGATGCGCACGCGCTCAAGTAGTTCACTTACAGTAAGTTGCATCAGAACAGAAATAGGTATAATTCATTACCTAACTGCTGTTTAGGTTGCAAATGGCTCAGCGTTGTGGCCTGTGTCACAGCTATGGAGGGAGCAGATGGCATAGCTTGGTGTAGCAGACGCCACAGCGGATGCAGTCAGCATCAAGCGCGCAGATGGCCCGAGGCTACTCGAGCTGGCTCGGGACTCATAGACCACGTGCATGTGACGTAGCCACCTGTGAGCCGAGGCGTCCGCGGGCCATCCGAAAGTGATCTGGGACTTGGTAAATCGATGAAGCTCAGTGACGACTCCTTTTCTTTTCTCCCTTTTTACGCATGGTTAAACCCCTCCTCATGGCAACACATGTTCTAGCACTAGGGCCGACTTTCATCACGTATTTCTTAATTGTCCGAAACCAAGCCCTCGTGGCAAGGGTCAGAACACCAGGAGCGATGGGAGGCCGCTCTGCCCAGCTCGCAACCAGGGTCACAGCTCCAGACAGTGAGCTGGGCAAGAACGGTTGCCGAAGCACAGCAGTGTCCGGCTATCTAGAGTGACCCGAGGGCCCGTCGTCATCCTACTTTTACTCCCCCTGCCACACCCCTCCTCCAATGATTTTGTCGTGAATGAATAAAATTGCTTACCTACCTACCTATCCACTTACAAGGACGTGTTAACCTCGTGTAAGGTACCCGTGATGAACGGAACTTCTAGTAGACATATGCGCTGCTCCGCATGCTATTCGTGGTTCCCTTTAGTGGGAGATTGTGTGTGTGTGTTTGTGTGTGTTTGTGTGTGTGTGAGTGTTTCAAAGTTTGAAATGCCAGGATGCGAGGAGCGGCCCTTACACGATCACAGCCTTTAGTGTAGTATATACGGTACTTAAATTATTTTTTGCATTCATGGGGTAAACACTGTCGATGTCAGCTTTTGATCGCCGTTTCTAGGTAGATAAACACTGCCATCTTTTTTTTGCGACAAAGACTTGCCTTCAAGGCATAATGTTTTTTGCGAATATGTTTGCTAAATGTGCGCCGTCTTGTCAATCGCCTCAGACCCTGTGGCACATGCCTGTGCACATATCAGTCCATGGTATACGGCTATGTTCCACATGTGCCTGGCTGAAAAATTTTGATGGAGTAATCGACGAGATCGTCACAATATCAATGTCATGAGTCACGACCAGTGAGTGATATACTACAAGCCATGCCTTCTTCCTATACTAGATATGGTTTGCCTCTATAGTTAAAGAGGTGATCACAAGAGCACCCATACATAGGTGGTTAGATAAGTATATAGATAGGTAGATAGACGATAAAAGTGCCTGCAGTACATGAAAAAATGCTTGGCTTTTAATAAGAAACGGCTGGCCCCACTGAGGTTTGCGACAGTTCACTAAGGATCAACCAACGAACCAACTCGCGGATCAGCCCCCCGTTGTCGGTACGTGTGCTTCCTTGCTGGTTCCTACATCCTTTAGCTCTGTTACGACCGGGGTTTGCAGGCACTGGAGATCCGGGATAAAGTTGTCGAAGCAGGAGGAAGAGAGACTTGAAGAGGCTTTATTTACATTATATACAGGGTGAGCTCTCGTACATGACGAGCTTTTTCTTACATGGCGAGGTTTCGAATCTGGCGTTCGTCTACATGGCGCTCTTCGAATGAGCCGGGTGGCTCACTATAAAGGTATGTTCTCCCCAGATCCCTAGATCAGGGAACACGTGCAGATGGTACTGTCCAATCACAGACCACACACAACTGGCGAGGGGGACGAACATGCACAAGCCACGCGAACATTCAATAACTAGGCGTGACTCTGCAGTTCAAGGTGGTGCCAGCGGGGCTCTTCGTCGCGTGTGTGCCGCTGGTCGAGGGGTCCCAAGCTCATGACCGCATACATCAAAGGGTCCGCCGAACTGCTCACTTAATTAGCGGGACAATTTGCCGCTGCCGCGGCATCTTTCACGGAATATGCCACACTCGTTGTCGTCTTCCGAACCGCTTACGGCATTGTGGCGACACGACGCCTCACCCTCCGGCTTGGAGGGATAATAACTGGCGAGCATAGGCAGCCAGCTGGCCGTTTGGCTACTTGTTTCAGGATTAAAAGAGCGCCGCTCCCTCGTCAGCTCTGGCGTCAGTCACAACAGCTCGTACTCACCACGGCCGATTGGCTATTGAATCGGCGGTTATTGTAATGGGGAAAACGTATTCCTAATTTTGATGAAGATAAATAAATATTCAGACATCTAGGCAATATAAAAGTTGATAAGCATAAGGTGACTTACGAATAAAACAGGTAAACAACTACTAATTGAAACGAATAAATGGATGGAACGTCCAAAGAACAAGAATTTTATTAGTTTAAAAAAAGTAAAGTTTAACAAGCAAACTTTCTTATGTCTCAGAGTAGTTCACAAACATCTACGCAGACACTCCTGTTGCTGTGACCTAGAGAAGAAGCTACAAGTGAAAGGATATTTTCAGAGTGAAGGGTAATGTTTATTATTTTGTTGAATATATATATATATATATATATATATATATATATATATATATATATATATATATATATATATATATATATATATATAGTTTTTATATGTTTTTTCCTGTGGCCTTTGAAACATCGGCAACGAAGTAAAAAATGATCGATCTTGACAGTAAAAGCGCAGGGGAGATGGCACCTGACCAGACCTGTATAAATAGAAACTGAGAGGCGGAATTCGGCATCAAAATGTTCTGACGCACACGTCCAATTTGCGAGAGGGGCGCCATTTACTATTCCAAGCCAAATAAAGATGAGCGTATTCTTGAACTGGTAATCTAATTTTCATAGAATTCTGAAGTGAAGAATATTGACGAAATCTAGATTCAGTAACAAAACTGGTATCAGAACAATGCCCATTACAGGACCATCTAGGGACCACCGCGCTATAGTATCAGCCATTTCATTTCTAAATATGCCTCGGTGACCTGGCACCCACACCCACCGCACTGTACTTAAGTGTTTTTGGCATTAAAAAAGCGAAAGAATTTCAATGGGAATACTCGAATGAAGAAGCGGAGGTTATGATTTCATACGGAAACCGAATCAGCAACAATAACTGCTGCCGAATCATTGATTGAAAGTTTTTTATGGGCCCAAATAATTGCGAAAAGCTCTGCTTCAAATATAATAGTGTAATCCAGGAGACGTACAGAAAAGGACCAAGACAAGGTCTCTGAGAATTTGCCTGCCTTCGCTTCCTCTTCACACATGAATGCATCCTTAGCAATGATATTAAGAATTCTGATTTGATATAGATAGTCTTCTAATACGCCTTTTAAGGTAGAAATTTGGCATCAGAAGAAAATATATATTCTAATTCAATTTTGGTTGTTGGCAATGAGTTATTTGAAACAATGGTGCATATGTTAACATTTAAAGGTTCTAGTTGCTCTTATACTAACACAACTTGAGACATATGTACTTTGGACAAAGGCTCATTAAAAATGTTCTCGGTTCGAAAATGAATACAAGCTGTAAACGACTAAGTGAAGAGCGTATTTTTTTAATATGCTTTAATGGTAAGCATGTGGAATGCACATGCTATGTGCCACAATTCACGACTAGAGCGATCATCTTCGTCGTCGCATACGACGCACGAAGTGCGCGAGGTGCATGCGCCCAAGAGAAAGTAGAAGAAGCACCGTGCCGCGCTTAGTCAAGACGCCCGTCTTCATCACCGACCCCAAGTCCTCGATTTGTGACCTTCCACGGCTTCCTGCTTCCTGTAACCACAATATGGCCGACGCGAGGAAGGCCAGCGTGACCTCTACAGCCAGCAAGTCTTCCTCGTCCGCGAAGTCTACTTCTTCCAAGGACAGCGGGAAGGTCAAGAAACCGAAAAAGTCGCGAGTTGCCGAAGACGGCAAGGTGAGTGCGAAGGCGACTGGGCACCGCTTCTTTTTCAAATCCCTGGCCTAAAGCTATCGCATGCCGGAGCCGGGTTGTTTGGATAATTTGTATTTTTTTCTTTATCCTGTTGAACTTAACACGAGTACATAAGGTATTGAATTGTACTGTAAGGCCCCTTCACGCTAAGCATTTTTTCAAATTCTGCGAGGTAATATAAGATAAAACAAAATAAAAAAAAAGTAATACGACTGCGGTGCCTCATTTGCCGTGGCCTCTATCTGCTGTGAAGAAGGGCATGACTTACGCTCCTGGCCACCACATTTCGAGATCAATATTCTCACGCACGAAACTGATACAATAGTTCAATTGGCACGCACGCGCTTGGCGGGAACGATATGACGGATCTTGCGGTATGAACACGTTCCGGACGAGTTGTGTTTTTGTGCGTCTAAAGGAATCGGTACGGTCCAAGAAAAGTGGTGAAGCAGTTTCGAGGCGTCGCAAAATAGTCACCTTTTTTTTTTCTAGTGCGCGAGGTTTGGGCTCTGCATCCACCGTGGCTCGAAAACATGCAAAATATTTTAGCTCAATATTAAAATATTTTAATCGATATGCATGCGCATGCCAGTGGCACTGCAATATAAAGGACCTTGAATAGTAAATACATTCCTGCTGCGTCTGCGAACTAACAGATGTACAGTCCATTCCGAGGCACCACGACACTTCTTTTAAATGTACTCGACACCAGACTTTTTTTTTCAGCAACAATACGAAAGTTGCGGAAATTCATGTCAATGCTCCTCCAAATTAACATTCGGAAATTAAGCTCTTGCCTGTTCATTAGGTTGTGACGAATCTTTCTTTCGTGCGTGTCTCAGTAATAAAAGCTCCTGTTATGCAACATAATTCACTCGGCTAGCAATCTTTATGGTTATAATAAAATAAAAAATAAAAGGTGCCCGCGTCTTTCCTTTAGGTTAAATCGAGTAAATTTGTCACAGAGTGGAGAGGGGAGGGGGTATCTCGTGAATGCTGCGTAATTGCGAATGATTTTGGGATGCTTATTGCTATTTCGTCTTTATTATTTTTTATTTATTGAATGAAAGAGAAGAGTGGCCTTCGACGAGTGGTGGGGCGCTGATGTTGCGTTGTGCCTCCCCTACCGGTTGCTTGCTTCCGTCGCATCCACTCGAGTGAAGCAAAGCGCGAAGTCAAACAAAAGCCAAGTGAAGATCCCTTTGACT
This sequence comes from Rhipicephalus microplus, assembly GCF_043290135.1. Lineage (NCBI taxonomy): Eukaryota > Metazoa > Arthropoda > Arachnida > Ixodida > Ixodidae > Rhipicephalus > Rhipicephalus microplus. The sequence continues at coordinate 61,080,568 of NC_134705.1, read as the reverse complement.
AATTTCCAAACGCGCGATCAGTGCTTACTTATACGGGGAGGCCAGTGAACAATTGTGTAGCGTGAGCAGTCGGTTTTAACTAACAGACGCCGCCTGCGTCGGCCTTGCGAGGCGAGAGAGCGGCGGGGGGGGGGGCAGTTTGCACGAGACGCGAGTATGCGCAGCGGGAATGTCGACAACACCGCCGACTCCAGATTTGCTAGTGGGTACGACTATAAAATGCTCCGCATTTAAATGAAGCCCGCGCTTATCTAGCGTTCTTGCGCAAAGAACTGGCCAAAGGATGAAACTTAATGCGAAGTCCCCACTACAGCGATCACCGAGACTGAACAATAACTTCGGCGGTTAAATTGCGAGTCATATATACACTTATTATTTCAACCACCCATTAAAGACGACAAGCTGAAATGAGTGCAGGGTCGCGTTCGCCTCCGTTGCCACTTTATATGCTACACGTTTACTTAAGAATACCAATTGATTGATTTGTGGGGTTTAACGTCCCAAAACCATTAAGGATACCAACGTGATGTAGTTGGGTAAATGTTCACAGTTTCTTACAACAGCTTTTGCATTAAGCCATACGCTTCTTGCGACAACTATACCCTATTGGAGGAGGCAATAGGGTATAGTCCTTTGGCGTTTTGCGCATCGCACGGTCAAAGGGAAAATCGCTAAGATTCGACAAATGATCTAAACAGAAAGCAATGCCTTTTCGCGTTTGTTTTACGTGACATGTATTTGGCGTATAAGCCACGTTTGACCACCCATTTCGAAATGTCCGTGTATTTGTGCAGCGTTTAAATAGAATGACTGGTGATGTACGCTTCCAGGCTGCGGATGGCTGGGATGAACCGGCAGCGCCACCAGGAGCAGTGCCTGCGCAGCCTGGTCCTTCTAAAGAACCACTAAAGGCTGCCAAATCAAAAGGAAAGGTGCGAATTTACTCTCCACAGTGGGGATGCTTGCATCCTTTCTCGAGACATAACTATTGCTTGGCGCCTTCCCACATGCCCTGTGGGCCGCCTTCATCGAGGAACCCTAACCCAGAATATGACTGACATATTTGATGTATTATTAACAATTCCCAAATTTGCGAAATCTCGTAGCAAATGCAGTTAAATAATATTTGACGCCGTGACGCCGATATTTTCACCTTACAGCCCTGTGTCACACCGGAACCACCCCAGCAGCCTCAACTCCCTGAAGCGCACGGCCCACGCAGAGAGTCTGCAAAGGTGGCCTTTATAACTGAGAAGGTGCGGATTAATGCAATGAACTGCGCGCTTTTTCACCTTGCAGAACCGAAGAGCCGACAATTACTTCAGCAAAAAAAAGAAAAGGCTGTTTATCCTCAAGACCAGAGAAATGAATGAGATAGAAACAAGTTGTAACGCGATACCAATTAAGGCAGGCCGCCAACTCCTTTCGATATAATCTCGTGTAACTCTTCGAAACGCTGATAAAAGAGAATGCGGCCGCTTCAGAAAGAGCTCCGGTTTTCGTGCCGCTGTCTGTTCACGTTTAGCGTGCAGCATGTAGAAGTGTATTCGAGCCGTCCGCTGATGCCTGCCGAGATAGCGCGCTCCAGCGATCGCGAAGGCACCCTAAACGTCAGAAGTTCACAGCCGCTATTCTAGCGATGAAGCGAGTGAAAGGTTCATGTGTAGTCAGGGCATTCAAGTAAAATATAAGTAGTTTGTTGACGCAGGTATGAATTTGAACATTTTACTTTTATCAGTTGCTCTATTTCGCAGTTTCACAGTTGACAACGTTGTGCTTTTAAAGGAAATGAAATGTACTTGACTTTTTATCGCACCGTATGAATCCCTTTACCCTCACGGTCAGCGTTTACCACATTGCCCTAAAGGTAGGGTGGTTATCTTGCGCACTTCTCATTTAAAATATTCGGTTCCAGAAAATTTTGGAGAGATCTTTCACCACACAAGGAACGCAGTTGAAAAAAACGAACACATATACACCCACAATGGGGCTTCTTTCGATTCGAGAAATTTATTGTGGCGATACATTCACTACTTGTTGTATTCTGATAAATGCGCAGACGTTCAAAACTACAAAGGCTTGCCACTTTTAAAATGGCGTTGTCACAACCAGAACATCTCAATCCTTTTGGTCGGAGAAATTGACGGCTTGTTTATGCTTATCTCTCCCACCTTCTTAATCTTTCGTGCCTGGGTGATGTGCCGCCTCAGCTGATTTCTATTTCTGTCAAGAATTGTGCACGTGTCTACCATCGGATCACAGCCGCACCTCCTACAATGCATAGATAAAAAATTGGGTAACACAAGCAGTGCAAGCCCCCAATCCTCGACAGTGGTGAACGAAGGCTTCCTGACTCTTTATTGTCGAGCACAGGAAAACAGGATGCTATTTCAAGCGACCATTTCTCTGCGTGAAGCCTTCGGGTACATGAGCAAGTCTTGCATTGCTCTTAGTGATAGCTTTTTGTTTCATCGAATGACTTTACGTTATCACTGTGCCACTCTTAGGGACATTACACACTAATGTGAAATCTGCGAAGACCATGTTTTATCAGACAGGGAAACGTACAACTGAAGTTCGAAGCATTACGTCTTGAACAAAAAGTTCGATTACGGTCAGAAACCTCGTCAAATCGTTGCGTGTTTGCTTTTCTGTAACTCAAAAATGCATTTTTTGTTCATGCTCAATTATATCCAAATATATTCAATTCCTGCTTCGCAGACTTCACTCTGGACGACGGAAGCTGGTGCTCTGCTCCGAACAGCGCCTACCACTGTTGCCCGCCTGCATCCGAGGAAATCAATTAGCGCTAAAGGACAGGTGCGTTGGCGGTACTTTTTCGAGGCAAAAATGAACGCCATGATTTACCTAGTGTTGTTGCAGCCGTTAAGCCAACCTGGTATATTTGAGGATTGGGATCAAGCTTATCGAGAAGCGTCAAAGCCTGAAAGCTTCAAATACAACAGACAGAATAGAGTAGGCGGAGTTTCGAAATTGATTAATAAACGTAAGGTATCCGATGTCAGAAGTTATAACATGGAGAGAATTGAACACGTTCGGAAGAACGGAGGAAGCGTCAAAGCAGTCATGAGAAAAGTTGGGATAGGCAAAAACGAAATGTATGCTCTAAGGAACAAGCAAGGCAAAGGAGTTACCAATACGCATAGGATAGTTAAATAATGGAGGAGCTTTACAGAGATCTGTACAGTTGCCGGGACAACCATAACCTTCATATAAGAACTAGCAGTAGCCCAGATGTCAGTCCACCAGTAATGATAAAAGTCAGAAAAGCCTCGGAGAGCACGGAAATAGGCAAAACCGCTGGTGAGGATCAGGTAACATCAAACCTGCTGAAACATGGAACACACACTGTAACCCAAAACTGTGTTAAAAGGGTGTGTGGTTTGTCCTTTGGGAACTAATGGGGCTGCCACAACCATTAATCTCTTTAAGGACAAACGGCACCGGGTCTAACAGTTAGTTTCCTCAAACGAGCTCAAGGAACTAACATTTAGTCCTCACATATAAATCTTAGTGAGTAACCGTTAGTCCCACAATTCACCTCAGAGGACTAACATTTAGTCCTCACATTTTCACTTTATGGAGCAACTGTTAATCCCCACATTTACACCTTACCGGGCAACCGTTAGTCCTCACAGTTGCAGCTCGCCGGACGAACGGTTGATCGACTCAAATACTCCAATCGGATGACCCCCAGTCAAACATTGGATTTTCATTCGTTTTCCACCAGGCCTAATACTTTATAGCCTGTTTTTATGCGCAGTGAGCAAAAATAGCGCAAAGAACAACACGTGAAAAAGTAGCTAGCCAGCTATGTGTAACTGCTTTCGCAGTCACGGCAACACGAAAGTCAAAAGTGAGACATCGTATTTTCTTATTTTTCTACATACACATGAAGTTTCTTCATTTTTTAAAGTGAATTCATAGCGATGTGTACAAGTCGAGTCTCGTTGTCAAATCTTGTTCACTTCTTGTGGAGCTCCTCCGACGGTAGCGATAGATGACAGGCATTGCAGACGCCAGCGCACGCAGCCTTCTGCCTGTTGTGTCCTCATGGCTGTACGTTCAATAAATAGTAAAAATGGTTACACTCGTGACACAAGACGATGCACACATATGACAAGTACGTGCAAGTTATTATAAAACATGCGTGCAAAACATGACATACAAATAACTTCACCTTCACATGTCGCACAGTCATTCTGAAGCTGCTCTGACGAAAGCGAAGGATGACAGGCATCGCAGACGCCAGCGCACGCAGCCTTCAGCACGATGTGTGCCCACGGCTCCACAATAAGTAAAACAGTGAGTCACACGTGACAGAGGATAAATGCGAATGCATATGAGAAATACGTGCAAGGTGAAATAAAAACATACGCGAGATATGACAAGCTAATAATTTCGCCGTGATGTCACACATCGTCAAAGAGTCATTTCGATCCTCGTAGCGCAACAGCTTAAGAGCGGCAGCCGCAGCCCCAACTCCGCCAATTATCGCGCTGCCAACAAGTCGGCGAGTCCTAAGTGAGCGACGTCGTTCAGCTTGAGCAAGCGAACGTGAGACCAAACACGGCGCTGCACGCGGAGTGTCTGCCGCCAGTGAACTTCGAACAGGAGAGCGAGCGTACGCTTGGCCGCCGCCTCGAACAGCACCGAGCTGGTTTGGAGCTAGCGCCGAAGAAATCGACGGTAATGCGGCCCTTTTCCACCATCTCGAGCGAGTGTAGCGCGCAAACGCGAGTGTGACGCCGCAGCCAATGGACGGCGCCTGGCCGCTTGTGACCGACTGACAGGAAAGCCAACTGTAATGGCGGCCAATTTTCACCGAGTTCCGACGCTAGCGAAAGCCCCGCCAGCTCGTGCTGGTGCACTTACAGCGCGCGACATACTACAACCAAGCTCGTTACGAGAACCCACAACGTGTTTTCGCCGACTCCCAACACAGCGACGAGGTCTCAGCCCAATATCATCAGCCCGGAACTCATCGCGGCGGCGAAGACAAGCGGATACTCGATGAGCGAGCGTACAGGAGGCCGACGGCAATGGCAGTCGATTTTCAGGCGATTGCAAAGCACAGGCGAACTGCAGACGCCCAAGCTGACCTTCGCGGTGCATTTCGTGCGTGCGATATATAACACGACCGAGCCCGTTGCCGGCAAGCGCGATCCGCATTGCACACGCGACAAGTTGAGTAGAATAAAAAATGGTAACCCACTTGCGAAAGAATCCAGCCCTGATTTCTGCCCTGAGTCAGACTGAAGTATATATCCGATAGACCTGCTGTCTTCTCGGCCGCCATGTTGGACTTCCCAACTGTTGCTGCCGCGTGTTGGTCGTGACTATCTTGAATCCAGACATATACAGCGCGGCGTGGTGACGTGTCAAGACTTGCTCCAGACTTCATGGGTGTAGCGAAACGTAAAAGCAGCAGGCCACGCTCATCCAAGCGTACACACAAGCACCACGTCGTAATTCCTAGATCGTCGATTCCAGGCGGCTGTGGTCGAGCACTACGAGCGCGACGCAACGCAAACCGTCGCCAGCACAATACAAGGAAAGACTGAGCCAGGAGAGGAGGAGGACGGCCAGTGATCTTGGCAAAGCTTTTCGCACTGCCTGCATTCACCGGGCGGTTCATTCCTTTGAAGCGTGTTTGGAGACTAAGTTGTTTGCACGTGGCACGCTTCCCTCTGTGGTTGCTCCTAAATGATCTATCCATTCATCGCGTGCACCTATTGGGCTCCGTTACTCCTTTTTAGGGTAATTTTCCTTTAGAGTGAGACTGTGCTAGAAAAACTAGTCAGCCTGTTTACGAAGTGTTTCCTGACGGGAAGAATTTCAGAATCTTGGAAGAATGCAAACATCATCTTAATACGTAAGAAAGGAGTTGACAAGGGCTTGAAGGATTGCAGGCCCACCAGCTTGCTCTCCATCGTATGAAAGCTGTTTACGAAGGTAATTGCTAAAAGAATTAAGACAATATTAGAACTCAGATAACCAAAAGGACAAGCAGAATTTTGAAGAGGCTACTCAACAGACCACTGTCACGAGTCCCGTTAATTCGGGAGGCGATCGCCGGGCTAATTCCAAGGGCCGAAGTATCGGCCCCCCGAACCGCTCCACGAAAGCATGGACAATTTGGAAGTGGTCCTATTTGGTGCGCCAGCGGACGCCGGCTGTGGCCCAAAGAACAAGTCAGAGCCGAGAGTTGATAAACAAAACAAAATTATATTCTCAATTATGGCAGATCAAAACGATACACAAGTATGCACACTCGACCATAGTTGAATACAATATGTCACCATTCAAACAACGTACTACGCAGTATAATCAGCCATACTCGAAACAACGGACACACACAACAATACGCACTACAATGCAGTCGCATATATCGAACAATCAAGACACTTAAAGACTAAAGAGTTAAAAAACTTATTCAGTCCAAAGTTCTTGGAACAAAAGTCTGGATGATACTCTTCCGAGAATCACTCACTCAAAGTCCAGCGTTGTTGTCGTTCCGCTACCCCCGAAGTTTCTCTTCCAAAAAACCTCGCGTCTTCAATTGGCTGCTCTCCAGGCTCCAAACTTCTTTGCCGGAAACACGTCGGCTTCACACACGCAGCTGTTGCCACGCGTCTTCGTTCGATAGCGGTTGACACACACTCTTGTCTGTAGCTCGAGTCTTCAACCCTCAGAAGGAAATCCTCTTCTTCTCCTCCTTTGTCACGGAAGACAAAAGGTTTCGCCCACAAGACGAACGCCCTACGCACTCTGGCGCATACTTTCTTTTTCTCCTGCTTTGTCACTAAGGACAAAACCTTCACCGACAGACACGGCGGGATAACCCCACGCACACTGGCGCTAACTTCCTTCTCCTGATCTCCTATCTCTGCTGTTCGATTAAATACCTTCCGCGCAAGATTCCAGAAAGTTCTCATCATTTAGTCGGCGCGATACGCAGCGAAGGCTGGGGAAAGCGCGAGACTGTACCAGGGCCGTCCGCGAAAGATGACGCAACCGTGCATCACCACGCCCCTTTCCATCGAGAACTTTCTAGGACTTGTTCGGCCACCAATGTGAGGAGGTTCGTCGGCGAACCTACGCTTCCGAGGGGAGAGGAACGCGCGCCCGCGGAGTCTTTGGATGTTTGTTTTCTCTTTTTATTGTTGACCTCGAGGCATCTCTACGGCGCTTCTTCACGAGAATTTGGCGGCGCGCCGTTTTTGAGCGCTTCTTTTGTGACAACCACATTCATACTATCAATCAGGTAAAACAGAAATGCTCGTAATACAGCCAACCACTATACATAGCCTTCATAGATTACGAGAAAGTGTTGGATTGAGTATACGTATCAGCAGTCATACGGTGTTCCTCACTACACCGAAACTCGGTGTAGTGAGTAAACACTACACCGAGTTTCGCTTCAAACCATTTTTTCAGCACCCGCGTCGACGCCCGTTTTAACCGGGTCAACGCCGTGTGCACCGCTGCTGCTTCGCATCCCATCAGGGTTCCCTTGAGGGAGGTAGTCCACAGTTTTGTTTGTTTAAACAGCACGTTAAGCGTCGAGCTGTAAACGTTGTTAGTTAGCCTTCGTCATTTGTGTGTTCTTTTCATGCGCCATTTCTGCGTGAGTAGTGCGCTGAACGTTATGATCTGCCAGCCATTCTCAGCATTACATTCCGAGTTGTTGCTATCGCATTCATTGCTTCGCCCTTGCGGCGCAACTGACGTTTTTCTATTTATCTACAACTTTCTGAACATAAATAACGGTCGAGTACATTGTTTAGCAAGTAAGTTAATTTTCTGCTATTCAGAAAATAGGCAGAACAAAAAGTGTATGATATACTTTATGCACTAGCTAGCAACATGCGTTGAAGCTCGTTGTCATAGAGTGCGACGGTGTAATGTCAAACTGCAGTAGAGTTACCTAAGGCATCCTGGGATGCTTTCTATACGGAAGAGGATGGATGGAAGGATGAAAAAATTTTATTGGGGTCCTGAAAGATTCCACCCCTGTTTTATAGGGGTAAGATCGCGGGCCGCTCCCACGTTGGGACGGGGAGGCCCATCATCACCACCGCATCATGGGCCTTCTGGACAGCATTGAGCTGTTGTATGAAAACCGGACTCGTGAGCATCAAATGAAAGGAGTTCTCAAAAAATTCTTCATTTTTTTCTTTGTAAAGAGGGGCATCTCCAGAGCATGTGGTTAAAATCACTGCGATTCTGGCAGTCCGGACAAAGTTTGAAAATATCGGTGTAATGGCTATAGGTTACGAGGCTAGGGTATGTTTCCGTCTGAAGCATGCGAAGAGAGATTGCCTATGGCCTAGACAACTTTTCGTGTTGTCTTCGCTGCGTACTTTTCGCGGTAGTAGCTTTGCGGCCCAATTGATAATGCTTCGTGATCTCGTTGAAGGTAGTCAAAATGTCCCTAAAATGTAGGCTGGTGGCTGACTCCTCTGTCTGAGAAGCACAAGTACCGGTGCGGTAAGTGAAGCCTCGCGCCTTGGAGTGGGCTAGCTCGTTGACATTGGGAAGGCCTCCGACCCTCAAGCCAAGGTAAGCAGAGAACCAAATAGTTGTGTGGTGGGTGAGTTCCTTGTGAGCGAGAATTCTCAAAACTTCCTTGCATACGGAACCAGAAGCGAAGACCCTAGCAGCGGATTTAGAGTCCGTATAAATATCAGTCCTTTGTGGATCAAGGAGTGCAATGGCCATCTGTTCTGCTTTGTAAGAAAAAGTGGTTCGAAGCGACACCGAGGATAAAATCTGACCCTTAGTATCTACGGATACTACCGCAAAGCGAGCGGAAACGCCATACTGGGCGGCATCAACAAAGCGTGAAACAGACGAGTGTTTGTGAGCTTGAGCTAAAAGAGACGAGGCTCGAGCGACATGCCTGCCCGCGTTGTACTGTGGATGCATATTTCGCTGAAGGGGGCATACTTTGATGCGAGAGCGTATATAATCATCGAGTGGCGTATTTTGCACTTCGAGCGTCAGGGGGTTGACTCCAGTGTCAACCAGAATCTTTCTCCCCGCTGGTGTGATCGAAAGCCTGGCAACCTGTGCCGTTTTTTTTGAGCCTCGATAACTTCTTCAAGTGTGTTGTGGACTCCAAGTTTCATAAGGTTCTCAGTGCTTGTGCGCATAGGAATGCCAAGAACTTTCTTGATGCTTTTCCTTATAAGGATGTTCAATTTATTTCTTTCATGGAGTTGCTACCTGTGCATAGATGCGACATAGCTTATGTGGCTCATCAAGAATGCATAGAATAGTCTGAGGAGGTTGTGCTCTCGAAGACCACCCCGACTGTTCGAAATGCGTGAGATTAGTCGGATGACCCCTTCCGCCTTAGAAGTCAGACGGTCGATCGTGCGGCCGTTCTGTCCATTAGCCTCGATAATCATGCCCAGAACGCCTATGAAGTCCACCCTTGGAATACGCTGCCCCTATGCCGTGTGCAGCCAAACGTCGATGTCAGCCAGTGGTTGCCAGTTTTTCGGTTTGGGTCCCCATCTCGTGGGTCTATATAAGAGAAGTTCGGACTTTGCTGGCGAGAGCTTGAGGGCCATTTCATTATTTTAGACTTCAACACAATCTACGGCCTCTTGAAGAGACCTCTCCACAGAGCCCTCTGAGCCACCGACACTCCATATGGTATGTCTTCTGCGTAGATGGCGAACTTGATGCTTTCTTGGTTTGAGAGCTTTGCAGCAAGGCCGCACATTGCAATGTTAAAAAGCAGTGGGGAGACGACTGAGCCCTGCGGGGTGTCGAAGGAACCGAGATCGTAGGGCTCAGACTTGAGTTCCTCAAGCTGTATAGTGGCTTTCCTATTCCTGAGGAACGAGCTGGTGAACTTGTGAAAGTAGGCTCCTAAGTTGAGAGACGAGATGGAGGCAAGTATGTGAGAGTGCGAGACATTGTCAAAGGCATTTTCAAAATCTAGACCGAGAATAGCTCTAACGTCTTTTGTCTCCTGATCTATGATGTGATGCTTCAGCATTTTCATGACGTCCTGAGTAGATAGGTGTGGTCTAAAACCTACCATGTTGTAGAAAAACAGGTTAGTCTTCTCTATGTGCTTTGATATTCGATCGTTGATGACATGCTCGGCGACCTTGCCTATACAGGACGTCAGTAAAATGGGTCGTAAGTTGCTAAAACTGGGACTCCGGCCAGATTTAGGTATGAGAATAACCGACACCCTTTTCCATTGCTCAGGGAAAGTCCCCGTCTCCCAAATACGATTGATTTCTTTGGTGAGGTAGGTGACAGAGTCATCGTCTAAATTGCGTAGTGTCTTGTTTGTAATGTCATCCGGGCCCGGGCTGGAGTTCCCATTAAGATTGTTTAGGATGGTGCGGACCTCTGCTTACTGGAAAGGCTTGTCCAATTCAAAGGCTGGTGATCCCGTGTATTGCGCGTACCCAGAAGGAGGCCGGGTTGGTTCCAAAGGGAGGTATCTCTGTGCCAGACACTTCGTTATTTCCGTGTCCGATTTAACCTTCCTTTCTGAGTGCAGTATTCGGTCTACCAAGCGCGCCTGGTGGGATTTAGATTTTGTCTCCTGCAGCAGGTGTTTGAGAAGGTTCCATTTTCCCCCAAATTTCATCTGACCATCCACCTTGTTGCAAATCTCGTCCCTATGCCGTTTTTCCAGCGTCTGACAGGACTTCGTTATTTCTTGGTTAAGACTTGCGATGCGTTTTCGCAGTCTTCGACGATTCATATGGTGTGCTTTCCACCTGGCTAGGAGGGCGCTTTTAGCCTCAAGAAGACGAGCAAGCCTACTATCCATTTTATTGACCGGAAGATCAGTCTCTATCGTTTTGGTGGCCGACGTGACGTCTTCGTCCAGCTGAGACAGCCATTTGTCGAAATTCAGTGAGTCATTATTCTCTTCTGCGCTCTTCACTCTGATCTTACGGAAGAGGTCCCAATCTGTAAACTCGAAATCTTTAGGGGGCTTTGCTTGAATTTGTAATGTCGTACTCAAAATACAATGGTCACTCCCCAAGTTTTCTCCTAAGTTTAACCATGATACCTTCCCCGTTATTGTGACAAAGGTGAGGTCTGGGGTAGTATCCTCACAGCAAGAATTTCCAGTGCGGGTAGGAAACATGGGGTCAGTGACGAAAGTAAGATTCAGGTCCGATACCGCTTGCCAGAGCTCGGCTCCCTTGGCAGTGGTGCGAGGGTAGCCCCAAGCTTGATGGGGTGCGTTGAAATCTCCCGCTATAACAAAGGGTGCGTCCACTTTCCTAGCGATCGCAATGGCTTTTGATAACAATGAGGTGAAGCGATGGTGCCTGGCTTTTGGAGAGCTATATATGTGGAGTATGAAAATGCTATTTTTAGGGTTGCTGCCAGGTATAATTTCTAAAAGAGGGTGTTCAATTTTGCTACTTGCCGTGTGCAAATTGTGCTCAATGTAAGTGTACTTCTTGGACACAAACGTGCAGGTACCGCGGCCATCTGGAGGTTTCGTGATGTAATGGGTGTAGCCTGGCAGGCTCATTGTTTCCGTAAGCGTCTCCTGTAGCATAATAACATGTGGTCGAATTGGCTGGGATTTAATATACTGCTGGAGAGCTGCCTTCTTTAATTAGAAGCCCCAGCAGTTCCACCGCCAAATACGAAATTGTTAAGGTGTCCCGCCATTGTTGGGACCCTCAAAAGCTCTCTCCTGAGAGACGCTACGGATTGCCACCTTCTGCACGATCCTGACCTTAGGTATTACTTGGGCCAGAGTAGCCTCGGCTGATTGTCAAGCTTTAACTTGGTCAGCCTCGATCTTTGTGACTCTGCTGTCCAATACCGCAATCGACTCGACCACCACCCTGAGAGCATTTTTTATATCATTCAAGTTTTCCTTGACCTCTGTTTTGAAATCTCTGTCCTCGTTATTGGCCGGTTGTGATAGCGCTCTCCTTTTTGTTGGTTTTGCCCCTGGATGGACGTCCATGAGTACCTCATCGCGACTCGCATCCGATGTGGCCTCTGTACAGGGAGCTGTGTTTGAAGGAGACGGAGACGAAACCTGCTGTGATTTCCTTAAGTCGGCTATTTCAGCCCTGAGTTGCTTGACAATGGCCCTGAGGTTAGCAGTTACCCTTTGCATCTGCGCATATATATCTGAGTGTTGCTCTGGATTGGTACTCCCCTTTACCTGTGGTTGGGAGCCCTGGATCTTGGATGCCCAGGTCTGGTGCTGATTTTCTTGCTGCATACCATTGTGGACGGTAGGCACCCGTGAGTTAGAACGGCCCTTGGATCTAGAATGTCCTCTGGATCTCGAACGGCCCCTTGCTCTGCCTCTGGAACGGGATCGCCCTCGCGGTGGTTGTAGCTGTTGGCTGACATCACCCGGGCGCCAGCTGCTGCTCGGGCGCTCAGTCGTAACGCGGCCGCCTGCAGCGGCTGGTAGTGATATGAAGTCTCCTCCACTATCTGTGAAGTTCATGTCGTCGGCGTCTTGTTCCGCAAATTCCATCGTATATTGCATCCGTCGCTCTCGTCTTCGTCGACGGACTATGTAGGGCACTTGAAAACGATGCTTACACGTCTTGTCTGCCGTGAGATGTGGACCCCCACACAACTTGCATTCTGGAGTGCAGACGTGATCCTCCGAAGGAGATGACATCCCACACCCTCTACAGACGGCCTCCTCTGAATGGGGACAAACATCGGCTCGATGACTTAGCTTTCCACAGGCATAACAGACATCCGCCTGTCGACGATACAGGGTGCAGCGAACCAAACAATTTCCACATATGACGTAACTTGGCACTTTCAGTCCATCAAAGAGTATGATCACCGTGGTGGAATTCTCGATTCTTTTCAGTACGAGTGCAGTCGGGTTCCTTGGGTGTGCAATAAGTGAATAAAGTTGTTCTTGACCGATGTCCGCGTCAACACCTCTTCTGATACCTTTGCAGGTGTCATCGCGGGCAGCTCGGTAGGCACTAACATCAAAACTGGCGGTACCGAGAGTAATGGCGGAGATCTTAGGATACGCTCTGGCGTTCCTCTCCGCTGGAGTGCTTATAACTGCAATGTTCTGCATCATATTCGGGAATACCACGTCTTCCGTGACTTCTTCCTCACTGAGCGCTGCAGCCACTGCGAGTGCCTTCGCGAACTTAATTTGACTCACAGTTCTCATGTCCAGGCCATTTATAGGTCTCACGATGACTCGATGGTGATCTCTTGGAAGGTAAGGAAGTCTAGAAGCAGCGATAAGACGCTTCTTCACCGCAGCCTGGGAGTGCTGAGGCGACCACGCGTTGCCGTGCATGAAGACGCTTGCTTGCGTCTCGGTCCTGGGGGTATGCGTCCCACAAAGTTTAAGTTTAGTGGTAGCCACAGACCATCCAGAATCTTGAAGATCATCGGGAGTGATATCCTCCCCATCAACAGGGACTTGCGTAGACATTCCTTGCGTAGAGTGCTGAAACACCCTTCCGAGAAGGGCCGGCGGCCGCTCCCCCGTAGCCTCAACCTAGCGTGCTCAGCTGAGCAGATGGGCGAACGGAAGAGTCTCGAAAAAGGGTCAAAAAGCTCACCCACAGTGAAATACTTGATATCGATGTAGTCCGTGTGGTTTTATGCGTCGACTCAGGGGAAAATGTATCTTAACTTTATTTGCGTTCAGGATGCTTCACCAATTAGCCCTATCACGGCAACCTACTCGAGCTTGGCCTGTAAAAAATTGTGCCATATTATATTTGGCATCAATGGCTACATAATGGAGGTATATAAAGAATACTTCGTATTCGTCTCACGTAAACAAAACTTAAAAGATATGAACTATTTTGTTAAAGCGCTTACCAAACGGCGCCTTGCAAGACCCCGGATATAATGAAAATCGGCGGCGTTAGCATGTGAGGGGCCCTTTAAGACACTATCTTTAGGATGCTTCTTACTATACTCAAGGATGACTCTCTGTGCCAGTGAAGTGAAGGCTACGTGGGCGGAGCTACTGCTTCTGCACTCCTCCGCGAAGTTGCCCTGTTCGGCTCGCGTTTTGAATGGTGGCTGCGTTCATGTATTCCCACTGCACACAAATTGATACGCCTACTTACACAGCCATTCGTGAGAGAACTTCGACACAAGCTCCCTCGTAGAGTCGTCGGAATAGCTGGAGGGCGACGCGCACTCACCAAAAGCGAAGACGCCATTTTGACTGTGAGGTGCTCGTAAAACGTAGGACGTTTTCAGATGCACCAAAACGCAAAGTGACTTTTCAGGAAGTAACAACAAATAATGGTATCTCCTCGGCGCGTGCAGAGTCCCCTTGTAAACAGAATCTAGTAGAAAATAAAGTTGACTTTTTATTACTTTCACGCGGAAAAGACAGAAGAATTCGTGGCGCTGTATTCTACAGCGGTGGCACATGCCCACTTTGCCTCCGTAGCCCTCCCTTCAATGCGATAGAAACTTCCAGGTACCGTGGCGCCGCTGAGTGGTGGTGGTCGGAAGCTCTGTTGAGATTATTGAAGTTTTGAACCTGCTTCAAACAGCAGACGCTGCTGCTTGTTGTCACTCGTTTGTAGTCGTTTTTCTACGTTGTGAACGACCTCAATATTACCGTAACCCTTTGAGTTACTCGAGTTAAAGAGAAAGTAGAAAAAAAAAGCCGACTGTTTTCATAGTGAGCCTCAATCAATGCTCCGGGAAGAAAATTAAGCGTCCCGTTCAAATTAGCACCCTGAAAAATCATCACCGGTTAAAAAGGTTCATTTAACAGGCAAATAATTAAGATTTGTGAATGTATGCCGCATCCATTTTATGCACGAGTAGGGCAACTTCCAGTTTTGTAGTTCTTGCACTTAGTTCGTCTGCATGACACGATCCAATTTTGCACATTTTGATCTTCCCAATATCGTACCCGGCATATATTTACTTAATATAGTACGTTAGCGCTCCCCCACGTTCCCAAAAGATGAATCAAGGGCCACCCAAGCACGAAAAATTGCAGTCTTCGCCTAAAGTGTACTTTCCCGTATTGTCTCTTGCAGGGCCACCATCCCAACGACCACCATGTTTTATGTATAGTCGCGCCACCAATAGGTCGCGAAAGTGGCGAATAGTCATCCGTTCTCTGTAATGTGTTGTGCCATGTACGAATTCAGCGCTGTTCTGTCGTACCTCTCGTGACGTTGGTGTCCACCGATGACAACTAGCCGTTTAAATTTGGTGGAGGACGTCTTGCGGTGTAAACATTAGCCCGTTAACCCAATTGCACAAAAAATGCATAGATTCACCACTGAAGCCTTTTTTATTTCTTGCAGTACGTCGAAGCAAGTGCGAAAGCTGAAGCAGAGGCCATGTACCGCGGCAAGGTGATCATGCTGTTCGTCGTCCCGACGATCACCGTCTTGCTCATCCTGATGGCGGTGCTCATCTACATCGTCACCATGGAAAAGCCCCGAATACGCGTGGATACGTGCCGGAGCGACGACTGTGCAGCCTTTGGTGAGGAGCTTTACGCTGCCATCAACTGGTCCATCGACCCATGCCAAGACTTCCACGCGTTCGTGTGCGGTGGTTGGGATGATCCTCGGCGCCAAACGACGACCGAATCACGAATGGTAGCCGCTGCATTAGACATTGCGATCGAGGAAGCCAAAGAAGACCTGGCGCGGCAAGGTAAAGCACCGCAACAGCGCAGCAAGGCTACGCAGTTCTTCGAAAGCTGCCTCATTGCCAGCACGCAGAAGCAGCACAACCTAAAAGAGTTCGCTGATCTCCGGCGCTCCCTGGGTCTCTCATGGCCCGAGCATGATCCTAGACACGCAGCCCACCCTCTCGACATCATGGTAAACCTGGCGCTGAACTGGGAAATGAATTTCTTCTTCGATGTCAGTGCAGTTGCCGTGCGCCAGTCCGTCGCCCTGCTTGTCTCCCGCGGTCGCCTAGATAACGTCTGGGAGGAGAAGTTGCGCGCTGTGAGGACGGTCGAAGCATATGAGAGCTACGTAAATAATTATTACGATGTTCTAAAGATCACCGGCTCGCAAGCTGGCGTGACCGCCGCAGAGCTGCTCGATATTGAGAACACCATACTCAAAGCTAAGTTTGAGTTTATGTACGGCTCTCCTCGCCAAGACTGGTTCCAAGTGAGCGCCCTAGATGGAAAGACGCCATCAGTTCCAGCAGGATTGTGGCTTACTCTTTTAAGGAAGCATGACAAGCAGTACAACTGGACCGGCGACGACACGGTGATTGTCGAGGATGTCAAGATACTGGAGAACCTCGACCACTTGCTGAGGGCCCTGGGTCATGACAAGCTGACCACCGGAATATCCTGGATGTTTATACAGACGCACCTCTGGGCTGTTTATGGGGCTCCTTCACTGCGATTCGGTGGCACAGAGAGAGAACTGGTAAAGATGCAAGAACGCGGCTGCGTAGAATACGTCGGATCTCGTCTGGGGCTGCTCGGCTGGGCAAAGATGCTTACCCACAGCTATCGCGACAAAGAGGGTGGACAGCACGTGACCAATTTCTTCCATCGAATCAAAGACCAAGCGAAGGGCCTCATTAGAAATCTCAGCTGGATGGACTCCAATAGCAAGGAAATGGTCTACGCTAAGTTGAACAGTATGTCTTACGTCTTACTTCCAAATGGAAGCTTCTTCAGCGCGAAAAAGAGGGAGGAACTGTACAGCGCATTTCCAGACATGGGCGGCAACACCTTCGTGACGAACCTGGTGAACGCGTCCAAAGTTTTCCAGCGGCTGCGCAATCAGAAACATTTCGCGGACGTGTACAACATTCGCATGGTTCCGCGCTATGGTCGGGAGCTTTACCTGTATTTACCGAACTCAATGGCAATCGCGTTAGTGACCCTTAGCCCGCCGATGTACTACGAGGACGCTACGCTGGCGATTAAATACGGCGCCATCGGTTCCTTTGCAGCTCGACAGATGGCTAGGGCATTCGATGAAATAGGCGTCACGGTGGACGATACAGGGAAGCGCCAAGCCTGGCTTGGGGCCGAGGCGGCCGCAACATACGAAAGAAAGGCAAACTGTGATGTTCTCGCAGGCTCGGACAGCACCGCATGGCATCCGATGCGAGCGCTGCCTGTTATGCCAGGGCTAGAGATTGCTTTCGAGGCCTTCGTTTCGGCCGTGGCGGGGGACTATCGAGCCCTGATAGATTTCAAGGTTCTTCACTTGGAGATGTTCACCGACCTGCAGATTTTTTTCCTGGCATACTGCTACTCCATATGCTCTAAGAGGCCCCAAACCATGCGCGACGAATGCAACGTCCCGGCCATGAACTCACCCATATTTGCTGAAGTTTTTCACTGCCCCGTGAAATCGCCTATGAACCCACCAAACAAGTGCACATTTTTCGACAGGTGACAGCAGTGGAGCCCTAGCTTTTTGGCTGCCTGTGGCTTCATTGAGACTACTCGTTTTCCCATAGACCATAGATGCCGATTATATGTGAGAGCTGACGCATCTATACTGATGCGTGTAATATATGACGCATGAACATCCAGTCCTTTGTTGCATAAAGTGCTTTCTTGTCATGCCAAAGTTATTAATGTATTTGTCTTCCTCAACCATTTGCACAATGTTAGTCTTTGTTAAATATTATTGATCTGTAGTTCACTGGGTACACACTGCATAGACGCAATTTTTTTTTAATAATCCCGAGTGGATTCAACGTTGACATTGTTTGGAACACAGTTTTATAGTCTCGCTCAAATTTATTAGTGCTTATAGGCCCACGACCTACTTGCGCTGGATACATTGTTAGTGTACTTTCATGATCAATATTCATCATCAGCCTTACTACGCGCACTGCAGGGCAGAGGCCTTCCCCGCAGGGGCGTCTGCTTACGCAGGCGATTGGTGTGTTTGGAGAGGCGTCTGCTTACGCAGGCGTTTGGTGTGTTTGGTGTGTAGCGACACCACGGACCCGAGCTAAAGGGGGGGGGGGGGGGGGTTCGACTTTTTCCTACGCCTAGCCGTGCGTGGCTTTGCCGTGTCCGGGGAAAAGGGGATCCTGGCGGTTGAACAGACGCCAGGTTATAGGACCTTTAAGGCCCCCCGGCAGAGGCAACACACCCATTTGGCTCCGGCTTCACGTAGATGGCATCCCTGGGCTGACCCACCCAGGGGAAATTGGCAGTCGCCTTTTCCAATTTCTCTCTCCCTACATCTTTTTCTTTATCTCTCACTTTTTATCTGTCCTGTCTTCTACTTTCTTTTGTTTACTTCTAAACTTCCGGGCGGCTAGGGTTAACCCTGTGCAAATAGGCTTCCTTGGTCTAGGCACATTGGTTTATAGTAGCGATGTACGGCTGGTGTCTGCAGTTTTTAGCATCCGCAAACTTGTAGCGACCCCTCGTTGGGCTCCGTGGTTGGTGGCCGCCAACGCTTCTGAAGGAAATTAAACAAGCATGCATAGGGCTTTTCACCTGTTAAGTGATCGTACCACCTTAAAGCGCATACGCACCGAAGACTTTGGCTTTTTTAAACAATCAAATGAAAACTTCCCCCATTTTCATGTTATACTTAGTGAAAAAAGTGGCAAGCAAGCCAGAACTGTATCTCCCTTTGTAGTAGCCAGGTGCCTTCCAGAAACTCTTGGGGTCGGGTACTAAGTTACCAAAATGGCCAGCAGATATCTCCTCCTCGAAGTTTGAGACAAAGAACAGTTTGAGAAGCTACACAATTTTTCAGTTTTTGGTGACACTCCAACCACTGTAACACCACACAGATCAATGAAAACAACCCGTGGAGTGGTGTCCGATGCTGATTTGCTTGGCCTGATTGAAGCGGAACTTCTGGAGGGGTGAAAGAGTCAGAATGTGACCAATGTAAAAATGATCATCATCAGAAGAGACAGCAAAAAAACACCAACAAAACACCTAATACTTCCATTCGCTTCGAGTCATCTGCCAGAAACTGTTCAAACTGCGTACACGAAGACTTAGATCAGGCCATACAAACCAAACCTTCATCGTTGCTTCCAATGCCAGAGAGATGGTCATGGCTGGAAACGCTGTCGCGGTCGCTAGACTTGTGTACAATGTGGAGTCCTAGGCCATGTGTCTGAAAAGTGCAAACAACCGCCATACTGTGTAAATTGTGAAGGAAACCATGCCGCATATTCATGCTCGTGCACTTAATGAAAAAAAGAAAGAGATAACACTGAAGGTGAAAGAAAGCATTTCTTTTAAGGAAGCAAGAAAAAGGGTCTTGCCATTCTGTGGCCCAACACATGCTGATACGGTGCGTCAAGGGGCACTACCTCACCAGCCCTCGCCATTCCTTCGGCCCGCGCATACCGAGCCAGCGGTTGCGGCACCTGCCTCAAGGTGGCTGTAGTCCAGACTACACCGCCTACTCCTGAACAGAGACCAGAGCTTCCAGGGTCCTCAGGTCTCAAGGCCTCACCTCACCAGGAGAGCCTCAAAATTCGAAATACAAGCTCGCAAGTGCGGGCATTCAGTGCCTCTGAGGAGACAACGGATACATCGGTACCCTTGGTGCCAAAAGAACGGCGTGGCTCCTTGGAGCGCGCCAAGAAACCAAAAAAGCAGATAACAGAGCCTGGTGACAGCCCTGTTACATGAAGTAACTCCCTGCCTAAACAGCCACTTGCTTTTCTTACACACACCACTATTTAACATTCATCATGAACCCTAGTATTATACAATGGAACGTCAGGGGCCTTCTCAGAAACCTTGACGACATCCAAGAACTTTTACACAAACACTCACCAAAAGTGCTCTGTGTACAAGAATTTACCCTAAATTCAAAACACACCAACTTCCTCTGAAAATACGTTATTTTCAGAACGGACCATGATGAAGCCATGACATCATCCAGAGTTGTTGCCTTATCGTGAATTAAGGGACTGCATGCACACACAACTCCAAATGTCCCTTAAGGTAGTGGCTGTTCGAGCTGTTCTTTTTGAAAAACTGATCACAATTTGCACTTTTACATTCCTTCAAGCTATCAGCTGCAATAACTTGACACACAATCTTGCATGGATGAACTTTTAGAGCCTTATGTTCTCCTTGGAGACTTGAATGCACATTGCAGGCTATGGGGTGACTCTCGTTGCGACGCGCGAGGTCGACTGATTGAACAGTTCCTTCTCTCGTTGAGCGCGTGTCTTCTGGAATAAAAAAGAACCAACCTATTATAATCTCGCTAATAATACCTACTCCTCCATAGACCTAAGAATAGTATCTCTCTCTCTTGTGCCTCTACTCCAGTAGAAAGTCATCAGTTATTTGTACGGAAGTGACCACTTCCATGTAGTTTTAGAACAACTACAGCAACTGAGTGTCCGGCACGGGTTCCCAAATGGCTTTTAAACAGAGCCGACTCGGAGCAGTTTTATACCATTGCATGTTTAGGATGGAGTGACATATGTACTTTGACCATATATGCTGCTGCCAACTACTTCATAGCATTTTTGATTGATGCTGCAACAAAGTACATTCCACAAACAAATGAACACCCTGGAAAATGGCGTGTGCCATGGTGGAACTCTGAGTGCCGAAATGCACGCAAGCAGCAAAACAGAGCACGGAGGTTCCTTTGGAACTCACCGACAGCCGAAAATTTTGACATCTTTAAGAAAATGATGTCTCAGGCCAGGAGAACGCGTTGCACTCTGCCAACTTTCTCTTCTGGCAGGCCAGAAGAGAAAGTTGGCACAAGTTTGTGTCAAGGATCAATTCATATACAAAGGGGGGCAAAGTCTAGAACATGGTTGGTAGGGTAGCAGTCCTACTCCCACTTGTAAACACACACTCCCACTTGTAAACACACAGGATGACACCTTGGAAAATAAGGCGAACTTCCTCGGTGCACACGTCGAGCAGGTGTCCAGCTCGTCGCACTATACTGACGCTTTCCAAAAATACAGAACAAAAATAGAAACGCAAAAACTCGAACACAAATGTACAACATACGAGGCGTACATCCAAGCTTTCGCTTAGCTGAGCTCCAAACATCACTGAACTCCTGCAGTAATTTGGCTCCAGGTTCTGACCATGCGGTTTACGAAATGTTAAAAACCTACCAATAGAAACGCAGAAAACCTTCCTTTGTTTGTACAATGCTATCTGGTTCTCTGGCGCTTTCCCTACTTTCTGGAAAGAGGCGATTGTTATTCCCATTTTGAAACAGGGCAAGAACCCTTCTTCAGTTTTGAGTTATAGGCCTGTTGCGCTTACAAGCTGCCTATGCAAACTTCTCGCAAAAATGATCAACTGCTCACTTGTACATTTTCTTAAAACGAGCAATTTGCTCGACCCATTCAAGTGCGGCTTTTGAGAGGGTAGATCCACCACCGACCACCTTGTTCGTATCGAGGCTCAGATAAGAAACGCTTCCGTTCATAAGCAATACTTTCTGGCTGTGTTCCTCGATATCGGAAATGCATATGATACAACATGGCGCTTTCGAATACTAAGAGACCTGTTCCACCTTGGTGTGCGTGCCAGAATGCTTAGTATAATCGAAAGTTACTTGTCAAACTGGACATTGCGCGTTCCAGTGGGCGGCATTCTTTCTTAAACATTTGCCCTAGAAACAGGCTTGCCGCCAGGTGATGTCCTTAGTTTGCACACTTTTTATCATCAAATTGAATTCATTGCGCTAGTCCATTCCTCCCAATATGCTTTATTGTACATATGTGTATGCCGTCCAGCTTGTATTTAAATCTTGTAATCTGGCCATGTGTGAGCGCCAGGTTCAGCTTGGTTTGAACAAAGTCTCCAGTTGGGCTGAAGAAAACGAGTTCCGACTGAATGCACAGAAAAGCAAGTGTGTCTTGTTCTCCAGGAAGAGAGGCATTCATTCCGAACCCCATATTCAACTGCATGGGCAACGTCTTTCTGTTAATACTGAACACAAATGCCTAGGCCTAATCTAGGACACCAAGTTAACCTTCATACCACAAATCAAATATTTAAAAAAGAAGTACATAAAAGCTATGAACTTTCTAAAATTGTTGTCACGCACTACGTGGGGAAGTGACAAGAAGTGATTAGTGAATTTGTATAAAAGCCTCATACGTACCCGCCTAGATTATGGGGCAATAGCATATCAGTCTGCGACACCTACTGCCCTTAAAATGCTTGACCCTGTTCATCATGTAGGCATCCGTCTCTGTACGGGTGCTTTTCGCACTAGCCTCTGGTAAGCTTGTATGTGGAATCGAACGAATGGTCGCTCCACCTACAAATATGTTGCATGCCTTTTAAATATTATCTTAATGTAAATGCAGACAAGGATCATCTATCACATTTCACAATAAATGACATGACAGGCCTTGCTGTGTTTGAGAAACGGCCTTCTATGAGACAGCCCTACTCACTTCGTGTGAGTAGCCTGGCGAAAGAAACCAGTGTGCCACTTGAACACCGTTTGATGGCTCCCGCAGTATGCCTGCCACCGTGGCAGTGGCAGGCATACGACGTGTCTTTCTTGGAGCTTATGAAGGATGCTCCAATTGCACATATCCACAGATACTTCCTAGAACTACAACAGAAATACACATTTCCTGAATCCAGACATACTTCCTAGAACTACAACAGAAATACTCATGTCTTGAGTTCTTCACGGATGCTTCAAAGTCCAACACTTCTGTCTCGTACGCAGCCGATCCTTCTCAGAAGCCTGGGTTTTGCATTCTGATTCAAGCATTTTCACCAGCTAAGCTTATGTGATACTTGCAGCCATCAAACACATTAAACAAATTAAACTACAGAAGGCATTAATATAAACAGATTCCCTCAGCGCAGTAAAAGGTCAGAAAACTCTCAAAAAGCAGAAAAACCCTGTCCTTGTCTCGCTTTATTCGATCTTATGCACAGTCTACTCATCTAAGCAGCATGTTGTAGTCTGCTGGGTGCCAGGATACCGCGAAATTCAAGGCAATGTTCTGGTGGACGAGCTAGCTGGATCTACCAAGAAAACCGCTTCCAATACATCGATACCAGTTCCTGCACTCGACTTGAAACCTTTTCTGAAACGAAATTTCAGGAGCTATTGGCAGAGCACATGGGACACACATACAGGTAACCAATTGCATGTTATCAAGCCGCAACTTGGTCATTGGCCGCCAGTATCAACATAACGCCACACAGAAATAATCCTTACAAGGTCAAGAACAGGACATACAACACATTCATTTCTTCTGTCTGGTGGTGATCCACCTCTGTGTGATAGATGTGGAGAAGCGCTAACCGTACTTCACATTCTATTTCAGTGTAAAGAATTGGACACGCTGAGAAGAGAATACTTTCCGTTACCCTACCGACAACCGACACCACTCCATCTTGCAATGTTCGTCGGTAGAGAACCACTTTTTACACATAAATCATTGTTAGCTTTTTACGAGAAGTTCGTACTTTTCATATCATATACCCAGGCATTCCGTAGCACGACCTCTTCAGAGAGGTCTGTGCTGCAGTGCACGCTACACTCAACAAAGCACTTGCCTCACGGCCCTTACACGCAAGGGTGTGAACGAGTGAGGCCTATGTGCTAATATATTACGTGTCCACCATCGTTTTTATTATCACAAACTTTTCTCATCCATTACACCACACACCTCTCACGGCATGGTCATGATTGTATTACTTCTATGTTTTTGCCCACCTTAGCGCGAGGAATTTTATGGCATATATAGAGCCGCTTATCACAATCATAGTCCATATACATAATAAGATGAACTGATACTTTTTGGCCACTAAATAGCCCTTGCGCCACCAAACATCATCATCGTCATCATGATCATCATCATCCGGGCAAATGCGTTTCCCATCATCTGCCAATCAGCCCAGTCTTGTGTTTCTGCTGCCACGTTATACCTTCAAACTTTTTAAACTGATCGGCTCATCAATATGATGATTATAAATAATAATGCCCCTCAGATGATTGACATTCACCTTTTCGTGGTCCCAGCGGTGTCGTGCAGGGACGAGTGGGAGTAGAGCACTGCGAACAGGAACACTGGATCTCGTGTTACAATGCACATTTGGAAAGAAGGTGATAAGGCAGCAAGCGAGAAGATATATACCGTGTAAAAAAATCTATGTCCTTGCTTGTCTTGCATACACGCTGCCCCAGCTTACATATATTCGGGTGAAGAGGATCCTTTTTGAATTGCCGTGTTGTTAAAGCGCCGAGAGTCGTGTGACGATCTTTGCATGATGTTGCTGTTAACGAGAGGGCGGCAGCGGCACAAGCGAGCCACATGTCCTGCGTAATCGCAAGAATAGCGAATTGGGCTGTTGTCTGCAGCGCGCCACGGATTCGGAAACGCCGCAATTGGCTGGCTAAACGGAAGTGGTGATGACCGAACAGGTACCAGTGAGCTAGCATAAGTGGGCTGTCGAGGTGCTATGGCTGCAACGACTTGCGCATACGTCAAGGGTGCGGCCTCCAGAGGTGGTGAACGAGTGAAAGGCAAAGCGTCAGCTATCTCATCTTGTATGACGTGCTTTATGGCTGGGCCAGCTGATCTGGGGCCAGAGGGTGCGTTTGTGCTGGTTCGCGCGGGCTTGATATAATGGAGAGCTGCCGAGCGACCTCCTCCCGCACGAACTGCTTTATGCGAGCCAACGTGTCGTTCTAGTCTCCGAGAGTCAAGGGCGCGATCGAGTCACGTTGTTCCAGAGAGCGCTGTGTTTGGGCACGTTGCTTGCACAATCCGTCAAAACTCTGGCACAAGCTCACGAGATCGACTATGGTTTGTGGGTCCTTCGGTAAGAACATTTGAAATGCGTCTTCGCATATGCCCTTGAAGATTTGTTTGATTTTGTCGGCTTCGAGCATCGCTGGGTTTACCCGCTTGCACAAGTCAACAACAACTTCAATGTAGCTGGTAGAGGTCTCTCCTGGCTCTTCAGCGCGCTCCCGAAGTCAGTGTTCTGCGCGGAGTTTTTGCACAGCAGGGTGGTCGAAGATTTGTGAAAAAGAGGTCTTGAATGAATCCCAGCTGGCAATGTCGGCTTAGTGATTGCGCAACCAGAGACTAGTGACGCCGGACAAGTAAAAGCTTACATAGGTCAGCTTAGCCGCATCGTCCCACTTGTTCGCTGCGCTCACCTTGTGGTAAGTAGCCAGCCACTCCTCAACGTCTTGGCCATCAGTGCCGCTGAAGATCGGTGGGTGACGCAGTGGCCACACGCCGGGACATCTAGAGTCGGGAACTTGCGAGGTACCTTGGGTGGAGGTTTCTTCCAGCATTGCTGACACTGGAGGTAAGGTGCGACTTCGTAGTTCCCGTTTCGAAGACTACCCAGCACCTCCACCAAATTATAAGGGGCTTTATTGACTAAAACTAACTGCCTGGTTCAAGGGGCGTCAGTCACTGTCACGAGCTCAGCTCTTTGTCGTAGTCGTCTTCTAGGTGCTCCGACCAGATGATGTCTTTCTCCCTCTTCCCCACCACAAAGGATACAACTGAACTGATTCGTGTGCATTTTTCTTTAGTACACCAAGTCCGTATACAGCGTCGCTACGTACTTCACCATTCTGGTCACGCATTCCATTTATAAACACCTGTAGCTGGGGACTGGAAAAGTCGAACCAATTCTTGTACTCTGCACAGTGGTTAGGTTGCGCCCTTCTGAATGACCGGTGCCGATGGCTGCCTGCTTTCTATTCGGCATTCCTTTGTATTCGCATACGATGCAACTTCTGTAACGATGACCAAGAAGTTCCAATCAAAAAGTTATAAATCGGTTAATAAAACATACAAGTTGGCAGCTTCTCGCTATCTATCACTTTGCGCAATAAACACCTGCGAACGCCGCCGAAGTAAAAAAAAATGGCTGAGAGCTTGCACTACCCCATGCAATGCTCGATAAGAATCGGTCTCTTATTAAGGCGATAGAGTTAAAGAGCACATTGCACAGAAATTACAGTCTCAAGCGTCGGCGTCGGTGAGGGCGTCATTGGTTCTGAACGAAAAATTGAAAGCTCTGCTGCAAAGGCGAAGCGATGAACGCGACAGCAACGAATGAGGTCACGCGCAGAATGCAAGCAGATGGAAACATGCCCCGCATTTCTCACGAACAAACAGCGCGTGAAATGCACTCACAGGTCCAGATGAACGCGAATAAGCATCTCATTTATTTCGCTGTGTGAAAAGCGCGCCCTTTTCGCAAACGGAGACTGCGCAACGATTGCATTGACCTTTGTGCGCCTGGTAACTACAACATAATCGTTCCAGTGGAAGTCCAATGCCAGCCAAGACGTACGTTTTTACCCACCACGAGATAAGGGTGCGTGAGTGAGCGTTCACCCTCCTTCGCACCGCGGGGAAAAATACGCGTGGTAGATGAGAGTGCTCGCGACCGCGTTCTGGCGATGTGGCGACGCGCGCTCATGGCGCGAATTCGCTGATGATAATGCTGCAAACACCGATAGTTCCGTTCGAGATGGCCGTCAACAGCGCTAAACGGTTGATATAAACAGTAGCTTGCCGTTTTCACTTTCTAGAAGGTGTTCCTCAGTGGCTTAGTGGTTTACGCGTTACATTCACAAAGCCGATGTCCCCCGTTTGATTCTGTGCGCTGGTGTTTTTTTTCTTATTTATTTTTTTCTTTCTTACATTCACACACACACACACACACACACACATATATATATATATATATATATATATATATATATATATATATATATATATATATATATATATATATATATGTATATATATATATATATATATATATATATATATATATATATATATATATATAGATACATATACATATTCAGTGAGTGAGGCCGACGTCGGTGGCAAAATTCCGCAGTTTGTGTTCATTTAATTGCTGTCGTAATAAAATGATCATAAAACGACTCAAAACTCGAGAAATATTCAAAGTTAGGGGACCATAAGGTTTCGCCTTTAGGACTAGAACGCAATAGCGATATCTTGTTACTCGTGCGCACTTCAAACACTCAAAGCATGAAACCTTTTCGAACATGCTATGCACCCAAGACGTGGCCTGAAGAGAATAGGTGCAGTAGCGAGTGTGCCTTTTATTGTGGGGTACCGGCTTTCAACCACGAACACACTATGATAATATCATGCTTTGACACCCGTTGGTAAGGCTTGCACCACGCATTATTACTGCAATATTACATGTTGGATTATGAAGCATGTATACAGGACGCGTGTGTTTGTAAAGAATGAACACTTTTTTCACGATATTTCACGGTAGAGGAAGCTTTTTTATTCACTGTTTTCACAAAGGCGTGGCCTTGTGGTAGAACATCCGCTTGCCACGCAAACGACGCGGGTTGGATCTCCACTTTATCCAAACAACCAATGTTTGGTGCCGTCTCGCCTTCACTTATTTATATGCACTGTTTTCGATATTTCGGTGACGCATAAGATGTTGATTTTCTGCCCACAATCGACGACGCCGGCACTGGTGCCGACGCGAAAATTTTTGCGAAACGAGCTTTTTAACGCTACCACGTTAAAAAATGTAGCTTAAACCGCCTACCCTCGGAATCTATATTATAGGAAGCATACGAAGGAAAGGTGACTGATACTTTTAAGCAAAGCATTTCCTCATGCATAAATCTATCTATCTATCTATCTATCTATCTATCTATCTATCTATCTATCTATCTATCTATCTATCTATCTATCTATCTATCTATATATTATGACTCAATAGTCTTGACATGCATGATGTCACAATTTTGTCGCGTACATCGTCAAACCTTTTCGGCCAGACATGTGGCGCATAACCTTAGGCGCTGGTATGCTTGTATGTGGCGCAGGTATGCGAGTATGTGCGCAGGTATGCATGTGGCGCAGGTATGCGGGTATGTGCTACAGGTGCTTGACAGTTTATATCTACCAGGAGCGGCAAGAAGGGAGGTGCGTAATTTTAATTTATGGGCATAAGAAAATAAGAAAAAAGCCGACATTGGCAGCGTTGACGGCAACGATGCCAATGACAACACAGATATTAGCAACACCAAAAGCGGTAAGCTGGTAAGGAGTGCTGGTCCTCGCGAGGATGGTAGCCCTAGACACCGCTACACAAATCAGCTGAAGTGGATGGCACATATCTTCAATTTACGTAAACTGGACATCACGCATGTATATTATGAGTATATATGTACTGTTTATGAAATTGGGTAGGCGGCACTGCGAGCACAGTTGACGTTACATGAACACTAGGGTATACTTGAAAAGTACATCAGAGGCCTGGCGTGGCTCTGTGGTAGAATACTTGATTGCCGCACAAAATGCTAGTGTTCTATTTCTGCTGACACACTGAAATTTATTCTTTGCATTTGTCCGGTTAACGCTGCCTATGGCAACTCTACCAACAGCCTCACCGCCTCACCGCCTCAGCGGTGAAGCTGTGATAAATATATATATAGATAGATAGATAGATAGATAGATAGATAGATAGATAGATAGATAGATAGATAGATAGATAGATAGATAGATAGATAGATAGATAGATAGATATGTAGTGCCATCATCACCATCGTCATTTCTCAATCACCGCGCCGTGCCTCTCGCGCAGCTGATGCTAGCTCGAGCTGCGCGAGGATTAGAACAAGCTAGCGCACTTGGTGTGTCGGACGTGGAAAGCCACGCGGCTCTGTTTGAGGCGTGGAATAAAGTGGCGAGAGAACGACACGACCACGTTGGCCGCCGTCCCGTCTTCCTCTTTCACTAGAGATAGATAGATAGATAGATAGATAGATAGATAGATAGATAGATATATAGATAGATAGATAGATAGATAGATAGATAGATAGATAGCAGTTGTGATGTGACTTAAAATATAGATAGAGAGATAGCAGTTGTGGTGTGGCTTAAAAGGCCACATGATAGCCACGATCGTGACACTTGTGCAAAGATGAACCTGTCACTTGTGGTAGCATATGGGATAGCGGCTGTGCCCACTTGTCGCTCCATGGACTAGTGAGCAGCACCCATTTTTTCTTGTCGGCATATTTTTGAAGGCTGGCAAGAGAGAGGGGGAGGGGGGGGGCACCCTGCCGAAGCGACGTGCGACGCCAATTGAATTCCTGCCCACTGTAGCCGTGTTACGAGCGAAGTGGCAGCACAATGTTACACTGAGGACTTAACGTCGGACGAGTTATCAATGCACTGAGGGGACTGCTGAAGGCTGACAACAATTTTCGTCACGAATGTCGTAATGGTTAAGCCTGTAAAGAGTTTAATTTTCCAGGCAAACTTGGTAGGCTACGTAGCTGAGCTCGACTTCTTAGTAATGTTTTGGTATAGAATGAAGTGATTAGCACACAGTGCACTTGTGCGAAGATTTTCCGCGTCGCTTGCGTGTAACTGATTATATTTTTATTCGATTGCACTGGGGAGCTAGTTTTGCTTAAATTCTATAGTATGCGTTGGAGACACCGTCATTGGCTAGTGGGAAAAATGACGTTGTCCATGCATGCGTGAAAGTATAGATAAACGGAAATATATTTATTTATTTATTTAAAGTTCGTTTTCAAGCCCATAGAAACATTCTGTATGAGGGGGGGGCTATTAGAAGAAACACCTTAAAGGTGTATAGTGTACAAGAACAACAAAATTCTATGAGAACGGCATAAACAATGTATTGTAACCCAGGTGGAAATGCTATATGTAATGTGATTCCATAATGTTTTATACAACAAAAACGGCAAAAATAACATACGCTTTCAATCATAACAGCTCACTTACACGACATCTTGGACCATTTTCCGCTAACGCTTACACTCGCGTTGACGTTGACGCTCATCAATCGAAAGCCAAGTAAAGACGCCCTTGACTGAATTGCGAACACGCGATCCAGTGCGCACATATACGGGGTGGTCAGTAAACGTTTGCGCAGCGCGAGTGGTCTGTTCTTTACTAGCAGATGGTGCCTGCGTTGGCCTTGCGAGGCGAGAGAAGGGGAGCGGAGCGACAGTTTTGCTGGTGTCTTCCTGGGCTGGCACGAGGAGCAAGCATGCCCACTGGGGTTGTACGGAAGGACAGCGTTACACAGGCTAGCAAAGAACTGCTCCGCATCTAATGATTACAGAATAAACATAAGGTGGCGAATACATGAGAGCTATATCTAATCTAACGTTGATTTGCAAACAAACGACAACAAAAGTGCTCTAGCGGGATATCATTAAGGAGGCAAAAAACTTTCTTCAGAGAGGTCATGACATGGTCACCCAAGAATTCATAGTTTTCGGCAAAAAAAAAGGAAGGTAGAGGGTCAAATAAGCTTGTACATGCGTGAAAACTGGACTGTAAGAATCTGTTTCAGTCCAAATGAGCTGTAGAAGTGATAAGCTGCAAACTGCGTCCACCACCAGCAATCACCATTTTTTTATGGCGTGCCTGATGTCACAAGCCCAAGGAGCAGTGTCGTCTGCTACCAAACAGCAGCTTCCACACACGGTCAGTGTAGCGAGTGTTGCTTGCCGCGTGGTCCACACATGTCAGCGGGTTGCAAGTGTTGCGGTGTGTTACAGGCACCATCACTACATGCGGGGACGACGTCATGTACATTGGGCATTTTAATTTCGGCTCCGTCGCCACCAGCTCAAGGGAGGAAGAAAACGTCAAAGACGGTGCACAGCGTCAATTTTTATGAAAGAGAACACAAGAGCGCTTGGTCTGTGCACTGCGGCGGCTGCTGGCAGCGCGTGCAAGGGAAAGCGAGAGCAACCACAGTCTTTTTTCGCCTCATTTCGTGGTGAGCAAAGCTACCATTCATTTCAGATATAAAACTAGTGGTAAGATAGCATACCCTCCCCCTTCAAGGCGATTACCGGCTTCTTCAGTTATTCCCCTTTTTAGAGGGGCTATCTCGCCACTGGTTCCATATGAGCTTTTTTTTAGTGCGAATGCATCACGAATACTGTACTGATTCATTCTACAATATGTACTCCACTGTCGTCGAGAGGGAAAGGGAAAGTAAAAAACTCCACGGAATCAATGACGATGAGTGGGGCGAAGCGTCCATCGATGCATCCGTGCTTCCGTCCATGCGCCCGTACGTGAGCCCGTTCGTGTGTCCGTTTGTTCGTCCCTTCGTCCATCCGTTCGTCCTTGTGCCTGTCTGTCGTTCCGTCTGCTTGTCTGCCTATCTAATGAACACTTCAAGTACCGCCATCTCGCTTCTTTTCAATATTTAGTCATCGTATACAAGTCCCGCCATCCAGCGGACAATCTAAGGGCTGAACGAGAATATGTACCACATTTCTGCTGTCAGCACTTTGTTAACACCGAGAGCGTGGTAATGACGCTGCGCTACGCTTTTTGTAACATGTGGATTTTTCGCAACACGTCGTAACGTGAAGTTAATGGTACGGTAGGCTAGTAGTGTGTTTATTTGTAAACATTTAGGTATACAAAGGAAAGCTGCTTTGTCCACAAGGTGTGATCGGAAGCACTTTCGCCTACGCCTCTGAAATTTTATTATAGATACTCTTGCTTTGAATACTCGATGCTAAGATGCCTCTGTTTAACTAAACTTGTGCTCAATACAGGGTTCTCGTTACGAACAAAGAGGCGGACTACTCGAAGCTTAGCCTGCTATTGTCAACTGATGCGGCAAGCTTCTTTTTCAGTGGCGGCCGTGGCTATAGTAACATCGGAATTTATGCCTTGCTAGGGAAGTATGAGATGTCTTCGATATTTACTCGTTATTTAGTTCGCCTAACACACAGCTTCAGTTTTTTTTGCTTTCCTGTGTCGGCCTAAAATGAAGGCGTCTGTTAAACATCGATAACTCCTAGGCTTTCATGTGCCAAAGAAGATATCATTTTTAGGTACTCCGTAGTGTGCGTATCAAGATTGTGACTGCTTGGGGTTCTCCAATGCGCACATATATCTTGGTTCACGGGTGTTCTTTTTATATTTCGCCCCATCGAAGTGTGGCCGCCATGTTCGCTAATGTATCCCGTGCCCTCAAGAATAGCAGCGCGACACCACACGTGCTATGCTGCCGTGGTGGTTTGCTTTATCAACGCCCCCGTGCTCACATACCGCAGATACAGTGTACAATTGATCCCAGTAAAAAAAATGAAGCAGCTACCACTTACTCTGCTTTTGTTTTCGTTATGTTTTGTTTTACTGCAGATGTTGGCTGCGTGGTATCTTCGCAGCACGGACTTATCAATGGGGGCATGTCAGCCAGCACTAGCATTAGCCGAAAACCCAGCACGCAACCAGAAAATGAGGACGAGGGAACTGCCATCACGACACAGCGCTGTCCTTCCGATAATCTATGCATATATGCAGTCCACTTTGCAAGGCTTCTCTCCCTTTTTTAGTTCTTTTTATGTCAGAGTAGTCTTCAGGGTAAGTTATTTTTTTTAAACCACGGTGCAGTATTACTGGCGCAATGAGTTTTCGAACTGCTCGTTCCAAAATGAAGCATGGCAGCGGCGCACGCGTGCGCTCTCAGAATGGCACACTGCGAACGGTCGTCTGGGCGCGAGCGGCTGAGTTGTGTCGCGACTCTCCACCAGGCGCTCTATTTCGGCGCGCCACCTATGCAGTGCTGGTCTCCGTTCTTGAAGTCGGTGCACCGACGTCCAGGACGTTCTGCTTTCTTCTGGACCACCTGTTGTCTTCTTTGAAAAGTTAGGCTGCTGTGGCAGCCCGGAAACGCGTCCTCTCCAAGTTGCTTCTTTCGTGCCTTTTCCCCGCGTGTCGTTCACGGGTGGTTCAATTCACGTTCCTCAGAAGTGGCAGTTGGTTTTCATTTTGAGACAAATACAACAACCTCCCCCCGATGAGCAAGATCTTGAGCTCACTGTCCATCAACTTCTAGGGGATAAAACAGCCGTATAGGTCGCTTCACTTTTGTTTCCTCGTTTAGTTTAAATCTGCAGGCCCACGTCCAGCCGTCTCTGCCTTTGAAAATTTCTTCGATTTTGGCGGCCTTCCACGTGTGTTGTTTCAAATTATCCTCTCTTAAAAGAACTGAACTGTCTATATTTCGGTCACTTGTCGTTGGGTGGGACAAATGTGCTGTCCAACGAGTAAACTGCCCATTGGACAAGCTCCAATGAGTAAACTGTCCCCGAACGCTTCCCGAATATTTCAGCCACGCCCTACCGGTACCTCCACCGTCGTTAGTTGCGCGTCACCACTTAAAATTTTGGCTGGCAGGTTATGTGAAGGAAGGCTTGTCGGCTTTTTTCCAACGAGGAAGTGTGCCAGCGACAACGGTTCTGGCTCTTGATGATCGGCGTAAGTAAAGTCAATGGGTGTGACTTCATCAGAACTTTCACTTCGTAAGGTATAGTTGTGAGTTCCTCAAAGTTTAAACTTCTCCAACTGATCGCGCCAACCGCTCCCAGAATCTGCCCCAGCGAGCTGCCCTTTCAGCAATAAACTTCCACCTGATCTGGTTTTAGTCGAAGTATGACTGCATTTCTTTGATTATAGCAGCGCGAACACTGCTTTCTGGTCTTTAGCTGCTCTTCTGAATGTTAGCGCGTTGTCTGAATAAATAGTCGAGCAGATTTCCCCCTGAGCCACGAAGCGCTTTAATGCCAGGAGAAAGGCTGTCGTCGACATGTTGCTGACTAGTTCAAGATATACGGCACGTGTCACAGCGCAGGTTAAAATAGCAACGACACATTTTCGGACACCACGCGGCTGTTGACAAATCAGAGGTCCGGTGAAATTGATGCCGACAGTGTCAAACGGATTTCTCTTCGCTACTCTGTTAGCTGAAAGTGGTGCTACTAGTTCCGTAGCCGCAGAGCAACTTTGTTTACGACAAACCAGGCACTGCTTGATGACCTTATTTACTACGTGGTGCCCTCGCATTATCCAATAGTAATCTTGCAGTTGCGCCAAGGAGTCGCGCACCCCGAGGGCACCATTCTTACGTGCTCTTTTCCAATAAGCAGAATTGTGAAGGGATGAGTGCTAGGCAGAATAAGATGTTTAGTCTCTTAGGGGTTTGCAAGCGTCTGCCACCTCGCATGAAATCCTCCTACGGGTGCTGTGGCAAAACAGGAGATGCTGTGTGCACCTGCCTTTGGAATTTCCGGTTAGAAATATCGTCACTGAATGTCTCTCCTTTAGTTGCAACCAACCAGTACTTCTCAGCATCGATTACCTCTTCTGCTCGTAGTGCTCCGCCTTTTCTTTCGTCCCCGTAGTGGAAGCTGTGGACAAAGTGGCGCTACGCTTTGTCACGCGTTACGCGCAAGACTCTGCTGATTGAGGTGAACTCTTCTACTTCATGATTGTTATGTGGGGTTTAACGTCCCAAAACCACCATATGATTATGAGAGACGCCGTAGTGGAGGGCTTCGGAGATTTCCACCACCTGGGGGAACTCCTCTACTTTCTGTACTACTTCGCGCACTGACGATACTATAGGCATCACCATCACTTGTTGCTCTTTCAAGTGGTATTCTTCTGTCCCTGAGTTCGGCTCGTCGGTAGTTGGCCAATGCGTCTTATTACTGATTGAATGATATGTGGGGTTTAACGTCCAAAAACCACCATATGATTATGAGAGACGCCGTAGTGGAGGGTTCCGGAGATTTCGACCACCTGGGGGAACTCCTCTACTTTATGTAAAACCTCGCGCACTGACGATACTATAGGCATCACCATCCCTTTTCGCTCTTTCAAGTGGCATTCTTCTGCCCCTGAGTTCGGCTCGTTGGTTGTTGGCCAATGCGTCTTATTATTGATTGATTGATATGTGGGGTTTAACGTCCCAAAACCACCATATGATTATGAGAGACGCGGTAGAGGGCTCCGGAAATTTAGACCACCTGGTGATCTTTAACGAGCACCCAAATCTAAGCACACGGGCCTACAACATTTCCGCCTCCATCAGAAATGCAGTCGCCGCAGCCGGGATTCGATCCCGTGACGTGCGAGTCAGCAGCCGAGTACCTTAGCCAGTGCGTGTCATTATTGTGAAGCCGATGGTGTCCTTTCCAACACTATTCGCTTTCGAAGAAGGCTGATGGGAGGATACCACGAGTGATTAGGTCAGCAAAGTTGCCTACTTCTGGGCAGTGTCTACTATTCTTGGGATAAGTCAGCGCTTCCAGCTCTGATACTCGGTTTGCGACGAAGGGCTTCCATCTCGCAGCATTTCCTTTAATAAGGTGCATGGCTACTGTTGAATAAGCCCAAAAGGTAGCAGCCTTCTGGAGGTACAAGGTTTTGGCGACGTAGTGGCACAGTCGAGCACCGATGAGTGGCCCCATGAGCTCTAGTTGGGGTAACGAGAGGTTCTTCAAAAAAGCTACTCTTGATTTGGCCATAATTATGCTTATAGTGATTGTTCCATGAGGAAACTTGCATGCAACGTATGCGACAGCATCGTATGTCTTTGGGCTGGCATTAAGAAAAATGTACAACACTTTCTTGGTCTCTTTACTTAGGAAATCCTTTGCGATGATTCCCAGAATAGAAACTCCCTTACTGCAGCGAAGCTCCTCACACCAGCTGTTTCACTCCACCTGCATTAGTCCTGGCAAGAGATTGTCTGAAGCAGCGTTCAATTCCTACAACCTTTGGAACATTATTTTTATGTAGAGTGTTATGGGAGCAATGAATCAAACGAGGTCGAAAATTCTGGCTGGGACTTGCAACACGAATCACTGGCTGTCAGCTCTTGTGGCGAGGAATTGAAAAAGTGATGCCAGATTGTACTCAATTATATCTGTGTCAGCATTCCAACCCGCTCCTAACACCTCGGTGGCTGTAGAAAGTCCAGCATTCGCATTCCATTTTGCTAAGTTTCCATCTTCTATGAAGCTGAATAAATCGTGGTCGTTAGACATCCACTTGTGGAGTCGTATTTCCGCTTGTGACAATATATCGCTAGATTGCTGGCCTAACTTTTTAGCCTGCTCAAAGTTGTCGACACCAGCGACAAGGTCACCAACATAGAGGTGCTTGCACAGCGTACTCCCAGTTTCAGCATACAGCTCCGTTAGTCTTTCAAGATCATTAGTTGGCAGATCTTCGTTCATGTTAGCGTGCAGATCGGCTGTTCGTTCGAATAGTCGAGTCTCGCATGAGAAAGTCCTTCAAAATCCGTGTTGGTTAGCAAAAGAAAATTTGTTATTTGCGAGGTGGCTGTAAACATTGGAGGTCATCATCCAATCCAGCATTCGGCAGCAGCTGGGTGGTAATGATATAGGACGGTAATTTGAAAGTGAGTGTTTGTTACGCAGTAGAAATATCAGTTGTCACGCAGACACTGCGGAATCAGAGCGTCTACAAAGTACATATAAACATCCTGAAATAAATCTACAGGGGATGAACTGCTACCATAGTGATTCATAAACGAAGCAGCAAAATACAAATCTAGGAGGGTGTAAGGCAGTGGGATGCAATCTTCCTATAGCTATTTACCGCGCGCTTACAGGAGGTTTTCAGAGGCCTAGAATGGTAAGAGTGATGGATAAGAGGTAATGAAAAGTACATTATTAATCTGCGCTTAGCCGATGCCATTGCATCGCCGAGTAACTCAGGGGACAAATTGCCACTCATGATTACAGAGTTAGACAAGCAGAGTAGAAAGGTAGGTGTGATGTGTGAAGAAAGCGACGACAACGACGGAAATGTGCGGCAAAGCGCGTGTGATTTCGAGCTAACTGTGCGCGTTAGGTCAGCCAATCAGCTGATCACCTGTGGTGGCCCATGGAGGTGGCGTACCAGGATTGGGCCACGTGTGACCATTACGCGGCGGTAAGCTTTGTGGCTGGGGACAAGCCGAAACAGCGGCAGACGGAAGACAGCGGGCCGAAGCGTCAGACGCAGGCGATCCAGGTTCTGGCCGGGGAACGCGGCTGTCCACGCTTCTGCGGTTCAACTACCAGCTGGGGTGGCGTTGCCGGCACGAGTACTGCATCTCGGGGCGCGGCCTGGCCTGCTGTTCTTTTCCTTGACGAGGGCATCGCGGATCTAGGCGAGGCGTCTCCACGGTCAGCCTATCGGCACAGCGATGAACGTGGCCTGGCTAATGGTCACGGTTGTGCCGAGCATCGCGTCTCGGTGCACGCTTTTCGCTGGACGGGCTGGCCATTCCCCGCATTGAGCATCGCGTCTCCGATGCGGGTTGACTGCTCCGTAATCGCACTCATGCCATCAAGCGCCGGCATCACCACGGCGTCGCACATCGGCAAGTGAGCGCATTCCATAGCGTCTTTCCACCACCTCCTGCCCTGCACCTCATCGGCGTCGGTCGTACCGCCGATCTGGCCCTCAGGCTTTAGAACGCTTTTACTTGAACTCTAATTGGTCATTTGTTAATCAAGCTCAGTTCTGTCTGTTCTATTGTATGTATTTTTGCTGCTTCGGTGTTTTCTATGTTTAGTTTCCGTGTTCTGTCATAAAGGTCGTGTGTGTTGTTACGGCGTCGTCTCAAAGTCCATTTCTCCTCGCACGACACGCAAAACAATCGTTGACGACTCTTGGCACTGATAAAGAATATCTTTCATTACATTAGGTCATAAAATTATTCTGCTGAAAAGCGAAAGTAATGTACAACAACCTTAGAAAAGGACAGGTCTTTGTGATAGGTAATAATGCACTAGAAGTTGTAAAAGGCTATGTCTACTTAGGACATGCAATAACATCGAAATCGAACCAGGAGATTGAAATAACTAGAAGAACGAGAATTCAGAGGAGCACATTTGGCAAGCGCTCTCAAATCATGTCAGGTATATTGCCACTATCCCTCGAGAGGAACGTATGTAACAGCTGCATCTTGCCGGTACTCAGCTATGGAGCAGAGCCTGGAGACTTACAAAGAGGGTTCAGCCTAAATTGAGGGCGATCCAGCGAGCAAAGGAAAGGAAAATGGTAGGTGTAACCTTAAGAGACAAGAAAAGAGCAGAGGGGATCAGGGAACAAACCGGAGTTAAAAATATCATATTTGAAATCAAGAAGAGGAAACGGATATAAGCCGGGCATGTAGGGTGTAGACAGGATAACCACTGATCATTAAGGGTAATTACCTGGATTCCCAGAGAAGGCAAGCGGGTTAGGGGAAGACAGAAAGTTAGGTAGTCAGATAAGATTTAGAAGTTTGTAGGTATACAAGGGCGGCAGCAAGGGGAGGCCTTAGTGCTGCAGTGGACGTAGTCAGGCTGATGATGCTGATTGCGGATGATAGGCCTCTAAATTTACTGCAACGCTGGAGCTGTATAAGTCCTATTTGACAGTTTGGGTGAAGCGTCGTCCACTCACCACTGCGCATAGATGAAGCGTTCTATACCAGAGCTTGATATTACGTGTTCACGTTTGTTGTTAGTGCGTCTTGCCGACACTCGTTGAAATCAACTGCAAAACGACGGCGACGCGAAGTAGACGCACCGCCAGACTCTTCTGATTCGACTTCACAACAAAACGAGAGGTGTGTTGGTGGCGGACCACTTGAACGGACGCACCTGGAATCAGAACAGACAAAAAGTTAAGTGTTTCTCACTTAATACTTTGTGGTTATTTCCAAAAATAAACATTGTGCACTTTCGAGGGCAAACCAAGAATGTTTGTTTTGAAATCTTGTAAAGTATACTTCATCATATCTTGATGCCAAATCTGGAACGCAATTGCAATAATGCCTACCCTGGTTGTTAAATTTGCCCCGGTTTCATTTCTACCGCTTAGTCACACGACCCGTTTGCAATAATGTTGGCGTGCAAAAAAAAGAGGCAAGTTTCGTTTTAATAGAACTGCATATTATTTTGTTTTGCACTCTGAAAAGAAGCGTCAGAAATCTCAAGAACGTGATTCATCCGAAGCAGATCCGAAGCTTGTCATTCCCTTCATTCCCATGCAGGTAGAAGCGCCGCTAAAGGAGCCCGCATAGAGACTAGCGCCAGATTTCACTCTAGGTATTATTGTGTGAAACTCTATGAACGTTACTAGAAAAAACTCCGCGGTGGTCATGTGCGAAAACTGTGGTAACTTTGATTTATGAAGTTTAACATACCCTCTGACCTCGGTGTGCGACGTGCAGCAGTAGAAAGGTGACGCTCGCGATAAACGTCGCGCACGCCGTGACCACCGATAATCTGAACTTGTCACCAACATACAGCATTACGCATGTAGGTCTTTCAAGGCTCTAAGTCGCGGCTTTAACTAGAAAATGCCAACACGTGCGTCACACAGGTTAATCGCAAAATGATCGCGACCACAATCTTTTTTTTTTCCCATTGGTCTTCACGATTACTGCAGCTATCTCGGAGGCATCGTTTGTGCCTTTCGTTAAACATTGAGAAAGTGAACACACACGTATCCCCATTTGCAGTATATATACAAACGGATGACAACCGTCACAGAAAAGTCTAGCATGCATAATCAAACATTTTAGCGCACAGGAAGCGAAAGATTGATGGAGA
Organism: Rhipicephalus microplus; assembly: GCF_043290135.1. Taxonomy (NCBI): domain Eukaryota; kingdom Metazoa; phylum Arthropoda; class Arachnida; order Ixodida; family Ixodidae; genus Rhipicephalus; species Rhipicephalus microplus. Next base: position 61,041,143 of record NC_134705.1, on the reverse strand, counting down.
ATGCAACTGCAAAACGAAAATGATCAGGGCCATTCGTGCCGGATAAAACAAGCTTCGTACCACTGATCGCATAGATGGTTCGCGTATGCACTTCATCGCTTTCGCATCAAGTGTACGCCCAAGTTTACCACATTTATGCATTACAGAACACACGTCCGAGTGCTTGCCTCGAACTCGATGTCATGCGATGTTCGCTTGCATTTAAATTGCCAATTGCAACACGCCCAAATAAATGAAACATTTTTTGCATTGTGCCAGCATATTGTGTTGATGAACTTCCTACTTTTATGAAGCGAGGTTGGATCGAAAGAAGAAGCTTGCCAGGTCCTTGATTTTTAGGAAACCGTGCTTCAAGACCAACTAAAGAGGAGGGCCTATGCACGTTCGCTTGTGGACGGCTCTCTGTCCACTACCCAATTATGGCTGGCACGGCGATGAAGGAGCTTGTGGCAGCGCTTTTCGCAGCACCGCATGGCCATAGTCTGAGGTACATATCCATCGCACTCCACGAAACCTTCGCTGCAGCAAGTAAATGTGTACTAATAACCTTCCTGCACTTTTGTAGTTGAGGATGTCATGAAATCTTGTTGACAGTATTCGGCAAACTTACTGTAAATAATATCAACGTATCCACGTGTTTTATTTGAGCAGTGTGACACCACTGTTTATTTTCGAGTTCGCGCTGCCAGCTAAAGTGGGTCACTTTCCAATATTCTACGCATTTGCACTATTCATGTTTAGAAATGCCAAAAACTAAATGCGAGGCAGGTTTTTATGCGTACCATTTTCAAAGTATTACAAATAAAATTGTAAAAACAAAGGCTTAGATGGTGTTTCGTTTTCCGCGGCTGGCGGTGCACTGTCGTCGTTTCGATGGGGGCGACATCTGAGGGCGCGGACGGGAAACTCGCAAAAAGCCACAGGCTTGACGAGGCGCCGAAGGGGTTGTTATGCTCGATTCCCACAAATTTTGTGTGCTTATGGCCCACCAGACAACAACTACAATGGGGATGCTGCAATGGGGAGCTGGTTCAACATAGCGACGGCACAAAATCTTTGAGCGAAAAATGACTCAGAGGAGAGCCCAATACAAGCATGGCGTAAATCATTGAAGTGCCTTTGCAACATCATTGAGAAGAAAACTTACGACTTTTGCATCAGCCTCTGTGGGCTGCCTGCCAGTGAAGTGATTAAGCAACATAGTTGTAATGTTTTCTGATAATGCATTAAAAAATTGTTAGTGTATAAAGACATTTCACTTAATTGAATGTCGAGACCCACCGTGGAAAAAACTAAGGACAATACGTAGGCAACATTAAAAAAACCATGCACACAATCAGTAATAAACACTCTCTCCATTTGTACGCGTTGCATTGTTCATTGGCATGTGACAAAAAATAAAAATTAAAATTGGTAAATGCAGAGAGGCGTACTTACTCATCACGCCTACGTACATGGCCCGCCCGAAGCAGCAGCGTTGAATTAAATTGATGCGACTTCTCAAGGATGTCGTACAGTTCACTGTATACATTCACCCGCATTGTGACTGTTAGGTATTTAGGAAAATAGACAATGTGGGGTCGGAGTGCCATAGCATGGGTGACTTGGTGGAATATAATTCATGGTTTCCTTAGCACAACAACAAACACCTAAGAAAAACATACCAAACATTGGTGTTTGTAAATGAACCATCGTCTTCAAATTACTGTATTTACTAAAGTAATACTAGCGTTTTCAAGATGTTTCTATACACTCTCGGTCAAATCCTGGCGAGACTACATACCTGCAGGCAGGAAATCAAGTCAAATTATCGCCGCTTCTACGCGGCTCCGTAGCCGAGTCCCATAGGAACCGGCCTGATTCGAAGTGACCTTCATAATAGCCCGGACAAGGATTAATCGGGATTTTAAGTCAAGTTTTCCCTGGCAAGATTCGGCCTGCAGTTAGGCGCGACATTTCCGTAGGCGGCCCGGCCCAGACGCGGTGGCGAAAAAAAAAAGCATTGTTTTTCGCTTTCGCTAGCATTTTCTCGCCGATAATACCGCGGATGCTATGCCTACGGGTAATAAGAAAACCATTATTATCACAATGATGTACAACTGCGAGATTAACATGGAAAACACATAGCCCTGAAATCGAACACGGGACCACTTGCACGTGAAGCAGCTATCTTACCTATTGCACCACAGCGCCGCTTTCTTTTTGCTGCCTCTGTACATACAATATTCACAAACAAATATACAGGTGCGATAAAAAGTGTGCAGACCACAATAGCGTGGCAGAATGCATCGACACGTGCCAGCTAGCGACGAGACAAGACGAGACATCTTCTGCAAGGCGCACGCGCGTCCCGTCTTGTCACTTGGCTTCTCCTGTCGCTCTGTTGGACGCGGTTACGGCTCTCGCAGCGAAAACGTCAACTTGGTGTCGCTTTTTTCGCTCCGTCGAATCTGTGCCGTTTTTTTACGTAGCGGCCGCTATGGGCCGGTTCAAGCGCCGGCTCTTATAGTTATTGACACCAGTTTATTAGGATAAGTAGGCATAGCGAGGATCGCACAACCTCACGAACCCAGATGCACAAAATTAAGTATTCTCAGGCCAGCTCGTCTTTGTCGGGCTGATTCAAGTTGCACTTAAATGAGCTTCGTTAAGTCAAAGTTAATGTAGCCGGAATTACTCAATTGTAGTCGAGCACTTTATGACCTAAATAAGTCAGGCGTATTTAGGTATAGGTAAGCCCAGTCGCGCTTGGTGTTTTTGTGTTATTCAAAATTAGGCTTAGATGAGTCCAGACGAGTCGAAATAACAATCATCATCATCATCATCATCATCATCATCATCATCATCATCAGCCTGACTACGTCAACTGCAGGACAAAGGCCTCTCCCATGTTCCGCCAGTTAACCCGCTCCTGTGATTGCTGCTGCCGATTTATACCCGCAAACTTCTTCATCTCATCTGCCCACCTAACCTTCTGTCTCCCCCTAACCCGCTTGCCTTCTCTGGGAATCTAGTTAGTTATCCTTAACGACCAGGGGTTGTCCTGTCTACGCGCTACATGCCCTGCTCATGTCCATTTCTTCTTCTTGATTTCAGCTATGATATCCTTAACCCCCGTTTGTTCCCTAATTCACTCTGCTCTCTTCTTGTCTCTTAAGGTTACATCTACCATTCTTCTTTCCATTGCTCGCTGCGTCGTCCTCAATTTAAGCTGAACCCTCTTTGTAAGTCTCCAGGATTCTGCTCCATAGCTAAGTACTGGCAAGATACAGCTGTTATATACCTTCCTCTTGAGGGATAGTGGCAAACTATCTGTCATAATTTGAGAGTGCTTGCTGAATGTGCTCCACCCCATTCTTATCCTTCTAGTTACTTCAATCTCGTGGTTCGGCTCCGCGGTTATTACCTGCCCTAAGTAGACATAGTCTTATACAACTTGAAGTGCACTATTACCTATCTCGAAGCGCTGCTCTTTTCCGAGGTTGTTGTACATTACTTTCGTTTTGTGCAGATTCATTTTAAGACCCATCTTTCTGCTCTCCTTGTCTAACTCCGTAACCATGAGTTGCAATTCGTCCCCTGAGTTACTCAGCAATGCAATGTCATCGCCGAATAGCAGGTTACTAAGGTACTCTCCAATAGCTTCATTACAGAGAAGGCATTTGATTCAGTAGAAATATCAGCCGTCATGCAGACACTGCGGAATCAGGACATCGATGAAGTATATATAAACATCCTGGAAGAAATCTACAGGGGATCAACTGCTACCATAGTGCTTCATAAAGAAAGCAACAGAATACCTATCAAGAAGGGTGTAAGGCAGGGGGACATCAACTCCGCAATGCTATTTACCGCGTGCTTACAGGAGGTTTTCAGAAGCTTAGAATGGGAACAGTTAGGGGTAAGAATTAATGGAGAGTACCTTAGTAACCTGCGAAATAAGAATAGCCAAATCTAATTAGGCAAAGTTGATCATGCTCATCCTTAATCTAGCCATGCAAAAGTAGCCTATACAAGGCGATCCTCTTGGCAGCCAATTAACCTATGTCGACTCCCCCATGAGCCCACAGAAGTCAAGGCCAAGAATATACTAATTACTATTAACCGACTACATACTAATTAGGATAATACATGTCTACTTATAGCTAAATGATATTATACTAATTATAACTGAATATCGGTGTAAAATCTCACTAACATACCCATGTACTGGAAGATCACGTGACATAGGCTAAATATGCATAACTAAGCTAATAAGGCAAATACCAAGGTAACTATAAAAATCTGATTAAGCTTGTTTGGTCATAGTACCATCAAATCAATTGGGTTATAAAAGCTTTAATGAAGTAATATTTATTAAAACATAAATAATTACCGTATTGAAGTCGAATTCTCATGAGCTCAGAAAATTCAAGCTCAGCATGAAGCTGATTACTCCTGACCGAGCCGAATATAGTTTACCAAATATAAAACTAATTAGCCTTAACATTACTTATATATATTACTGTATGATGTAGGTGACATCGAAGCCCACTCTAAGAACTCGAGTTGGATGCCACAGAATTAGGCAAATCCCGCCTCGATCCGCCTAATATAGACAGCTGTTGCTGCCTAGGACGCATTTGAGAGTAAAAGTGTTTAATGCAGTGTCATTATTCACGTTCGATTAATTTCAGCTACATTAACTTTCACTTAAAGCAGCTCGTTTAGTGCGACTTGGGTTAGCCCAACAAAGGCGAGCTGGCCTGAGAATATTTAATTTTGTGCACTTGGCTTCGTCAGGTTGTGCGATGCTCGCTATGCTAACTTATCCTAACCAACCGGTGTCAATAACAATGCGAGCCGGCGCTTGAAACGGCCTCGTCGCAGCCGCTATGTAAAAGAACGGCACAGATTTGATAGAAGAAAGAAAGCGACCCAGTTGTCGTTTCGGCGGCGAGTGCTGTAACCGCGTCCAACAAAGCGACATGAAAAGCAAGTGATAAGACGGGACGCGCATGCGCCCTGCAGCAGGTGTCTCGTCGTGTATCGTTGCTAGCTGGCGCGTCCATGCATTCTGCCACGCGATCTCGTGGTCAGCACACTTTTGATCGCACCTGTACACCAAACAAAGGACAAACATGAACAAAAGAAAAGAGGCAAGAAGCGTCAAACTTAACAGGCTTTTTAAAGTTCTTTCATCCGTAGAAGGATTTCTAGTTGATGAAGCCATTCGAGCACCTCTTGATGCACCTTTTGCGATTCCACGAATTAACTGACAGATTGAAAGAAGTATTGCCGAACCGGACGTGCATTAACATCAGCATGGTGTACCACCATTCTAGATTGCCATATACCGTGCAGACCCAGTAGCATAACCAGGTTGAAAGGTATTCCTTCTTAATTTGATACTGGCAGAAACCTGAATGCCGCAGACATCAAGAGGCAGATTCTTTTTCGAAGTCCTTTGGGGAACATCCCAGAAAAAGACTGCATCCCAGCAGTCCCGGAAAACATGTTCGATTGTTTCCGGCTTTTTGCAGAGAAGGCAATCAACACCTCAAGGAACGAATGAGCCTTTTTCTTGCACCCATGTTTTCACGGGTAATGTACCAGTGTGCAATTTAAAAAAAACAATTTCGCTCCAGATGATACCTTCATTTTCTTACACGGCTTAAGACATTCTGGCCTGGGCCTGCACGGTATAATGTTCAATATAGGGGAACAGGAAGAACTTTATATCTACTAGATTTTTGTATAACTTTAAAGCGAAACTGTACTGAGGTATTCCAATGAAAAACGTGTTTTTTAGTAAGAGACAAGAATCAACAACTTCTTTTAGGTAACCTCTAATGCTTGCTTCCACGTGACCAAATGCTAAAACAAATTCTGGCAACCGTCTTCCAAGCCTAAGCTGTATACCAGTACGTAAGAATGGGTCTCGATTATTTCGGAAAAAACACGAACCGATTAACTAACTGACGAAGGTACAACTGACACAGACCAAGTCAACGAGAGCGAAGCCGCCTGAATAAGTTCTACTTGTTCGTTCCCAACAACCCCACAAGAAAACAGCCAATATTCGATGAAGCTTCAGTACATTCACGCGTGAACCATGCAATACTTGAAGGACATACGGGAGCTGACTGACTAAAAACATGTTACAAAAGGTCGCTCTGGAAAAATATGATAGCTGGAAACCTTGAGTTATTCAGCTTTTTCACGAAGCTCCCCGGCCTGACGGCTCCAGTACGGTTCACTGTCACAATAATATTCTAATCGAACACCAAGTATCGTGGCGAGGTAGTAGCCCATGAAATACCAGCCACAATATGTGGAGTCACAGGCCATTCGCCGTGGCAGTAATCGAGACACTCGCTCCAGTTTACAAAACTACACCTTGCATTACATTAAAGGTTCACAATTTTTATTGTTTCAGCGATACGATCATAATCTTTAGAAAATACAGCTATATCATCTGCGTATGCCAGTACCCGTACTTCAGCTTCATGTAGTTTGTACCCGTCTATGTTGCTGCTTTTCAGGACTTTTTGGCAATATGGCTCTATATAAATTGAAAATAGGAGGGAAGAGAAAGGGCAGCCTTATCGGACAGAACGTCTGACATCAATTCGTTTCCCAAGAACTTTCTTGCTGATTAGCGTAGTTTTACATCCTGTATATGCGCCACCGGATGAAGGGGGTGTCTTTTTGCGGGGGTATATTTCTACCAAGTGGCTTTTTGCAAACCGTCGGCGGAACCTTGAACTGTTTTGTGCTATATGCATGAATTTGTCAGCGAATTGTTTGTAGCGCTTCATGAAGTAGAGACAACCACAGAGAGCGCTTTCCGCTCCGACTTCAGTTCGTGGTGCGCTGTTCGGCAAGAACGATTAACGTGTGTTTGTTCGTCGTTTTAATGCTCCCCGTGAACCGAGGGTGTTACGCTCACCGAAATTTGCGGACGACGCTATGCTCGGCTGTCAAAACTTACGTTTGTTTCTCGCACGTGCGTGTGCTGTGAGCAATTTCGCTTATTTGTGTCGGGAGGTACACGCGTGTCAGTGGCAGCAGCCTATTCTCAGCTGTTTGAAGGCAATGCGCTTTCGCACGTAAACGTTGCATGGGTATTTTAGCGTGGCTACTGTATCGTTTGCATTACGAACGCGCCAAGTGCTGTGATCTGCATGCTGCGCCATTTTTGCATTTTGATGATTACTTATTTCTGTTATTAGATTTTATCCACATTATTTGGCGATATATAGTCGTTTTTGCTCATTTTTAAACTTTAACTTATCCTGTTTGTAGGGAGCGGCTACTCTTACCGTTATTCAGCATCACACCGCTGTTCAAGTGAATGCCGAAACGCGCGCCAAGGCGAAGTATGACGTACACAAATTAGCGACGGACAGGTGGGTCTCCCTCCAAGTAAATAATGCTTCTGCACATCTCTTTCGCGAACGTCCGCGTGCAGTTCGAGTCAAGAAATGGTGCAGAACAAACCTTTAGATCCTTATTGTTACTGCATGCAGTTGCTCTTTAGTGAATCAGGTTTTTTTAGCTGGTACATTATCTCCACAGCAGTACACTGGTTTATTGATATGTGGTGTTAAAGTCCCAAAACCACCATTTGATTATGAGCGACACCGTAGTGGAGGGCTCGAGATATTTTGACCTCCGGGGGCTCTTTAACGTGCACCCAAATCTGAGCAAACGGGCCTGCAACATTTCCGCCTCTACAGGAAATGCGGCCACCACTGCCGGGATTTGATCCCACGACCTGCAGGTCAGCAGCCGAGGACCTTAGCCACTAGACCACCACAGCGGGGCAGGAGTACACTGGTTGTCTTGGTCGTGGTTTACTGTTAGAAATTCATGCTGGAATGTGAGAACTGTACTTACTATTCAGAAGATCGAGCAAGTGTTGTTTGCATACGCTCTCCTGCTGATTTCTACCCCTAACTTTTGACTTCTGTACTTTATGTTCATCATCAAATCGTGCAAACGTTAATCGAACTTCAACCAATCAATTTTCACTTTTGATCTTTCTCTGTCTCGCTGCCTTCGGCTTGTTTCTTTTTCGCCATGCTTTTCTGAAAACTTCAGTTCAAATTGTTTTGTTGGACACGAGCATCAGCATACAGAAGCCAGTGTTTCAGTAAGCTAGTGCATCACACCACTGATAAACAAAAATGTTAGTACTCTTTTATTGAAATCGAAAGAGTAACACTAAGACGGCATATCCCAGTATTTGCCGAAATGCAGTGAAATGTATGATATCTTGAATAAAGTGTGCCGTAAGGCACTGGGAAAGGTTTCCGTCCCAGACAATCTTGAAGAAAAAGGACTACACAATACAGCGGGACGAAACGGCGACGCACGAATGCCACGGCATTCGTGCGTCGTAGCCCCAGAACAAAAGCTAGGAATACAAGTAAATCTATTAGTACTTTTATCACTTGGTGGCACTTCATTTGGTTACTTCCACAGGGATATAGGCTCCATTGTGTTGGATTACATCAATGCAACTAAAAGATTATCGTGCTAGGGAACGCTAAACTTTTCTGATCTTTAGTTTATAGTTCGTAGCGATGCCTGTCAAAAACGAGAGATGGTTTGGCCACTTGCTCAGCAAACATTTTTGTTTATCGGTCGTATTATCTCTAAAGTAATTTTTCATGCTGGCTTTAATTTCATTTTTGTTTCATTTAAGTATCCTGCCACCCGGTTCTTGGCCCATCCGCCTCTGTGGGTGAGCGCCATCCATTTGAGGTTATGAGCATCAACATCAAATAAGGTCGGAACTTTTGGACGGCGAAAACAGCTGCAAGACATTCGAGTTCTGTGACCGTATAATTACTCTCCACCTTAGTTTTAGTACGACTTGCATACGCCACGACGTGCTGGCGGCTGTCGTGATACTGAACTAACACGTTATCAACATCGATACCACTAGCATCTGTATGCAGTTCCGTGAGTGCCTTCGGGTCGAAATGGCCCAAATGGGACCCGGAAGTGAGCAAATACTTCAGCTGCTCGAAAGCAGCCTCACACTCAACGGTCCATCGGAATGGGGCGTTTTTGTGGAGCAACTCTGTCAGAGGATGAGCAAGCTGGGCGAAGCTTTGATGAACCGGCGAAAGTAAGAATAGAGGCCCACGAAACTACGGAGATCCTTCACGAATGTTGGCTGTTTGAAGCCTCGGACAGTATTGATCTTTTGCGAGTCTGGCCGTATACCGTCCCTGTGGACTAGATATCCGAGCACAAGGGCTTGACGCTCACGAATATGACACTTCTTTTAGTTGAAAATGAGACCAGCTTGTTTGACGCACTTTAAAACAACGCTAAGCCAATGGTTGTCGCCGTGGAATGTCTTGCCAAAAATAATTACATCATCGATATAACTCATACATATTTCCCATTTGAGACTGCGAAAGATGGAGTCCCTGAATTGCTCGAAGGTAGCTGGGTGGGGCTTTACATAAGCCTAACGGCATAACGTTAAATTCAAATAACCTGTCAGACGTGACCTGATCTTTTGCGGGTTTGGCCTTATACCGTCCCTGTCGACTAGATATCTGAGGACAAGGGCTTGACGCTCGCCAAAATGACACTTCCTTGCGTTTAAAATGAGACCAGCTTGTTTGACGCAATCTAGAACAACGCGAAGCCGATGGTTGTATTCGTGGAATGTCTTGCGAAAAATTATTATATCTTCGAGATAACACATACATATCTCCCATTTGCGACCACGAAGAATGGAGTCCATGAATCATTGGAAGGTAGCTGGAGCATTACATAAGCCAAATGGCTTAATGTTGAATTCAAATAACCCGTCAGGCGTGACAAAAGCAGCCCTCTCTCTGTCAGACGGATGCATTGGTATTTGCCAGAATCCAGACCTGAGGTCGACGGACAAATAGTGTGCGGCCATGTGCAGACAATCAACAGCATCATCGATGCGTGGTAGTGAATACACGTCTTTTTTTGTGACGGCGTTGAGACGGCGGTAGTCTACAGAAAATCGCCAAGAGTTGTCTGTCTTTTTTTACCAATATAACAGCAGCTGCCCAGGGACTGCTTGACTCTTAAATAACGCCTTTCTGCAGCATGTCCTTGACCTGATCGGTGATCACTTGCGTCTCTGACGGGGATACGCGATAGGGTTTCTGGCGTATCGGTGTGGCATCTCCCGTGTTGATGCGGTGGTGCATACGGGATTCGGGCAACAAAAAACAACGCTTGTCTTGAGCGAAATCAGACTCCCACGTAGCGTGTAAGCACCTCCTCGGGGACATCCTGCTCGGAATAAGGCAAGGACCAATTGAGCATACGTTTCATTTCGGCTGAGCAGCTGGGCGCAGTCTGACTGGTGGCTGGAGACTCTTACACCATTCTGACGTCAATTGTTGCCTGCTCCTCAAACGTTCCAAGTTTGAATCCGGCTGGTAGAACAACAGACTCAGAGACTGCGTTGACAGTGACTGTTGAGCGGTGAAATTTGCAGTGTAAATAAACCCATCACATTCGTAACAGCTTTGGTGGAGCTGTGCTGGGTAACTTGCCATCCTGGACCCCGCAGCAGAAGTTCTTCGGAGAAGCGGACGCTTAGCTGGCCTACCCCCGGACAACATCAGCATGAAAGACGACACAGCAATCCCGTTGACATACTACGCTAAAAGCAGTAACATAGACGGGTCAAACTACACAAAGCTGAAGTACGGGTACTGGCATACCCAGATGATATAGCTGTGTTTTGTAAAGATTATGATAGTATCGCTGAAACAATAAAAATTGTGAACCTTTATTGTAATGCAAGGTGTAGTTTGGTAAACTGGAGCGAGTGCCACGGCGAATGGCCCGTGACTCCAAAATTTGTGGCTGGTATTTCATGGGCTACTACTTCGGCACAATACCTAGGTGTGCCATTAGACTATTATTGTGACAGTGAACCGTACTGGCGCCGTCAGGCCGAGGATCTTTGAGAAAAAGCTGAATAGCTCAAGGTTTTCAGCTATCATTTTTTGCCAGAGCAACCTTTTGTAACATATTTTTTGTCAGTAAGCTCCGGTATGTCCTTCAAGTATTGCATTGTTCACGCGTGATTGTACTGAAGCTTCATCGAAGATTGGCTTTTTTCTTGTGGGGTTCTTGGGAGCGAACAAGTAGAACTAACTTATTCAGACGGCTTCGCTCTGGTTGACTTGGTCTGTGTCATTTGTACCTTCGTCAGTTAGTTAATCGGTTTATGTTTTTCCGTAATAATCGAGACCCATTCATACGTACTGTTTTGCAGCTTAGGTTTGGAAGACAGTTGCCAGAATTTGTTGTAGCATCTGGTCTCGTGAAAGCAAGCATTAGAGGTTACCTAAAAAAGTTGTTGATTGTTGTCTCTTACTAAAAACACGTTATTCATTGGAATACCTCAGTACAGTTTCGCTTTAAAGTTATACAAAAATCTAGTAGATATAAAGTTCTTCCTGTTCCCCTATATTGAACATTATACCGTGCAGGCCCAGGCCAGAATGTCTTAAGCCGTGTAAGAAAATGAAGGTATCATCTGGAGCGAAATTGTTTTTTTTAAATTGCACACTGGTACATTACCCGTGAAAACATGGGTGCAAGAAAAAGGCTCATTCGTTCCTTGAGGTGTTGATTGCCTTCTCTGCAAAAAGCCGGAAACAATCGAACATGTTTTCCGGGACTGCTGGGATGCAGTCTTTTTCTGGGATGTTCCCCAAAGGACCTTGAAAAAGGATCTGCCTCTTGATGTCTGCGGCATTCAGGTTTCTGCCAGTATCAAATGAAGGAGGAATACCTTTCAACCTAGTTATGTTACTGGGTCTGCATGGTATATGGCAATCTAGAATAGCGGTACGCCATGTTGATGTTAATGCACGTCCGGTTCGGCAATACTTCTTTCAATCTGTTCGTTCCTTCGTGGAAATGCAAAAAAAGGTGCATCAAGAGGTGCCCGAATGGCTTCATCAAGTAGAAATCCGCTTACGGATGGAGGAACTTTAAAAAGTTTGTTAGGTTGGACGCTTTTTGCCTCTTTTCTTTTGTTCATGTTTGTCTTTAATTGGTGTACAGGTGTGATGAAAAGTGTGCACACCATGAGATCGCTTGGCAGAATGCATGGACGCGCCCGCTAGCAACGAGACACGACGAGACGCCTGCTGCAGGGCGCATGTGCGTCCCGTCTTATCAGTTGCTTCTCATGTCGCTTTGTTGGACGCGGTTACGGCACTCGCAGAAGAAACGACAAATGGGTCGCTTTCTTTCTTCCATCAAAACTGTGCCGTTCTTTTACATAGCGGCTGTGACGGGGCCAGTTGAAGCGCTGGCTCGCATTGTTATTGACACCGGTTGATTAGGATAAGTAAGCATAGCGAGCATCGCACAACCTGACGAAGCCAAGTGCACAAAATAAATATTCTCAGGCCAGCTTGCCTTTGTCGGGCTAATCCAAGTTGCACTTAAACGAGCTGCGTTAAGTCAAAGTTAATGTAGCCGAAAGTAATCAAACGTGAATAATTACACTGCATTAAACACCTTTACTCTCAAATGCGTCCTATGCAGCAACAGCCACCTATATTAGGCGGATCGAAGCCTGATTTGCCTAATTCTGCGACATCAAACTCGAGTACTTAGAGTGGGCTTTGATGTCACCTACATTCTACAGTAATGTTTATAAGTGTCACACAGGTCCGGTTAATTAGGGAGGCGATCGCTGGGCTAATTCCAAGGGCCGAAGTATCGGGCCCCCGAACCGCACCACGAAAGCATGGACCATTTAGAAGTGGTCCTTTTGGGGGCGCCAGCGGACGCCAGCTGTGGCCTAAAAAACAAGTCAGAGCCGAGATTTGATAAACAAAACAGAATTATATTCTCAATAATGGCAGATCAAAAACAATACACAAGTATGCACACTCCACAATAGTTGAATACAATATGTCTCCCACAGAACAACGTACTACACAGTACAATATCAGCCACACTCGAAACAACGGACACAGACAACAATACGCACTACAATGCAGTCGCATACATTGAACAACCAAGACACCTAAAAAAAAGAGATAGAAAACCTATTCAGTCCAAAGTTATTGGAACGAAAGTCTGGATGATACTCTTCCGAGAATCACTCACTCAAAATCCAGCGTTGTTGTCGTTCCGCTGCCCCCGAAGTTTCTCTTCCAGGAAACCTCATTCAAGTTTCTCATCTAGGAAACCTCGCGTCATCAATTGGCCACTCTCCAAGCTTCAAACTTCTTCGCCGGAACCACGGCGGCTGTACACACGCAGCTGTTGCCACGCGTCTTCGCTCGATAGTGGTATGCACGCACTCTTGCCTGTAGCTCGAGTCATCACCCCTCAGGTGGAAACCATCTTCTTCTCCTGCTTTGTCTCCACGGACAAAACCTTCGCCGACTACACGGCGGAATCCCTACGCCTTTTGGCGCTAACTTCCGTCCTCTCCTGATCCCCCTTTTCATCTAGAACATTCGAGTGCTTGCTCGGCCGCCGTTGTGGGGTTAGGAGGTTTGTAGGCGAACCTATGCTTCCGAGAGGGGAAGGTCGCGCGCCCGGGGAGTCCTTGGATGCTTGTTTTCTCTTTTTTTTTGTTGACCTCGCGGCGTCTCTCCCGCGTGTTATCGCAAGAATTTGGCAGCGCGCCCCTTTGTAGCGCTCGTTTTGTGACACTGCCCCCCACTTTAAAAATATTATCTCATAATATTCAAAACCACACAACGAGCGCGAACAGTCCCCACACTCTCAAAGACTGTAACATAGTCCGTCGCTCATGACACGTCACATTCACAATGGATCACTCAATACAACTATACATTGTAATTCAATCTCACAACACATGAAATATAACCACAGGTACGGGACTACAACACTTCATGACATATTCCAAACAATACAAATGTACGAAGTTCTGTCTTTACGACAATTATACAATACTATACATCACATCACCGTACCAAACATTTTGACTCGCTCGACATACAGTTGTGACACAGGACAACAACCACATTAACTTAACATATAGCACTGTCAAACACATTCCGGTTCGACCTCAACACTTATCCTGTGCATTTCGAACGGCGCTTGTGCCCTTTCTTGCGGTGCTCGCTCGATCTCTTCTAGTGTTTCTACGTTCTTTTTCGGCGAGCCCTTTCTAACGACGGTATCTGAGGCGGCGTCTCAGCCATCGTTGTCACTTCCGACATGGTTAACGGGTCCTGACGCTCAACCAATCCTGTCCGGTTATTCACCCGCTTGTTCATGTCCCGACATTTGGCCTGGCTGGCCGACTCCGTCACCTTTACACTGTCGGTCGGTTGTGGTCGTGCCGACGTAAGTCCAGCTGCCCAGCATGTGAACTAATTCAATACGATGATGTTCTCATTCACTGTCTCTTGCGCCCAGGCTTCACCTTGGGCTCGAGTGAGATCCTTCACGGGATTTTCCTCCGCTGTATCTCGCGGCCCCTGTGCCGGCGGGGGCTCCATCTTCGGGTCTTCCCCCAAACGTTCTGGTTCGTTCAGCCCTCACGCCCGGTCGATGATTCCGATGACGAGGTCGTAAAGGGGGGTCGTCATACATAGAGCAGTAACCTTCCCGCTGAAGTACGGGGTTTCAACCTCAATTTCTGCTTCGGGAAGCATCCGAACCGTATGGTCAATTAGGCAAACCGGTTTTGTTCTGCCTGTCAACTCACTTTTTCGTACCAAATTTCTCCGCACGATAACCGTGGAGCGACCGGTATCCTTTAACACCCTAACCTTTTTGCCGGCAACTTTTCCAGGCAGCGTTGGCATTTCCTTCGTAACACCGATCGGCTGTTTTGTCATTACAGCTTTACAATAGGGATTTTCTCCCCATTTTTCAACTCTACGAATCTATCGGTGACGTCATCAACAGTTTTGGTGCTACTTGCGCACAGAATACCTGGTGAGTTTGACTCGCTTCGTTACGACAAGCGTCTGCTTTGTGCCCAGTCTGACCACACTTGAAACATTTTACTACCGTGGGACTCGTAAAGTTAGTTCGACAGTTGTTAGCGCGATGACCAACTCGGTTACACAGAAAACATCGCGGAACAATCTCCGGTGCACGCTTATTTTGTTCGGATGCCGGTTTCTTCGACTCCTCGGGACACTCCTTCTTGATTCTGGCCAAATTTGTGCCTCCTTGCGCTTCCAAGAATTGATCAGCCAATTCAAGCATGCCTTCAAGTGACTCAGCCTTCCTCTCTTTCAAGTACAGCGACAGGCTTGGGTGGCAACTAGTAAGAAATTGTTCTCTAATTACGAGCTCTCTAAGCTCATTGTACTCCTGTGCTGTCCCTGAAAGTTCAATCCATCTGTCGAAATAATGGCAAAGTCGGGCGGCATACTGCGTAGCCGTCTCACCATCAGCTGGCTTTCCTGTCCGAAATCTGTCCCGGAATCCTTCCACAGTATATCTAAATCGCTTCAGCAAAGCATTTTTCACCTTTGCATAGTTGGCTGCATCGGTCGGCGTCAGCCTACCGTACACACTGAGCGCTTCACCACTCAAGCAAGTACTCAAAGCAGTTGCCCATTGATGTTCCGGCCAATTCTGGCTCCTCGCAATCGTCTCAACTCGGTGAAGGTACGCGTCAAGGTCGTCCTTCCTTTCATCAAACGCTACGAGCAGCTTGCTTGGGTTCAAGCGGAAGCCATGATCTTCCCGTTCGCTGCTTTCAACTCTAGCTTGGACGGCAGTTTCACTTCGCTCTTGCAAACGGAGCCGCTCAAGTTCCATCTCGTGCTGCTGCTGCCATTTCCTTTCACTCTTTCTTCTTTCAGCTGTCGCTCCTTTGCCTCTCCTTCTTCTCTCAGCTGTCGCTCCTTTGCTTCTCTTTCTTCTTTCAGCTGTCGGTCCTTTGCTTCTTTTTCTTCTCTCGCCCTTTCAGCTGCCAACTTTTCTCTCTCCAACTCAGCTGCTTTTTCTTCCTTGGCCCTCTCAGCTGCCAACCTCTCTCTCTCCACCGCCTCTTTCTCTTTCTGGCTTACCCACTTCTGTAGTTCGACGCCAGAAAGACCCATCTTCTCACCAAGAGCTACTAACTGTTCGGAATCCATTGTGTCTCGCAAACGAAGTCTTGCCGCGTGCAAAAAGTATCTGCCTAAATCAGTCTGTCGGAACACTCCCCTGCCTCGTTAACGAGAACACTGAGCAACACACAAAATCGTTCCGATAGCACTATCGACAACTCGAGGCTCTTTCTCACTACTTTGGACACACTGTGCACCAAAAGGTTCTGTCGCGGACGCCAGATTAATTTTCACAGGTCCCGTTAATTCGAGAGGCGATCGCCGGGGTAATTCCAAGGGCCGAAATATCGGCCCCCCTAACCGCACCACGAAAGCGTGGACCATTTAGAAGTGGTCCTTTATGGCGCGCCAGCGGACGCCGGCTGTGGACCAAAGAACAAGTCAGAGCCGAGAGTTGATAAACAAAACACAATTATATTATCAGTAATGGCAGATCAAAAACAATACACAAGTATGCACACTCCACAATAGTTTATTACAATATGTCTCCCACCAAACAACGTGCTACACAGTACAATCAGCCACACACGAAACAACGAACACAGACAACAATACGCACTACAATGCAGTCGCATGCATTGAACAACCAAGACACTTAAAGACTGAAGAGATAGAAAACGTATTCAGTCCAAAGTTCTTGGAACAAAAGTCTGGATGATACTCTTCCGAGAATCACTCACTCAAAATCCAGCATTGTTGTCGTTCCTCTGTCCCCGAACATTCTCTTCCAGGAAACCTCGCCGAAGTTTCTCTTCCAGGAAACCTCGCGTCTTCAATTGGCCACTCTCCAAGCTTCAAACTTCTTCGCCGAAACCACGTCGGCTGTACACACGCAGCTGTTGCCACGCGTCTTTGCTCGATAGTGGTAAACACACACTCTTGCCTGTAGCTCGAGTTGTCACCCCTCAGGTGGAAATCATCTTCTTCTCCTGCTTTGTCTCCACGAACAAAACCTTCGCCGACTACACGGCGGAATCCCTACGCGTTCTGGCGCTAACTTCCGTCTTCTCCTGATCTCTCGTCTCGGCTGCTCGATTAAATACCTTCCGCGCGAGATTCCAGAAAGTTCTCGTCATTTCGTCGGCGCGATACGCAGCGAAGGCTGGGGAGAGGGCGAGACGGTTCGAAGGCCGTCCGCGACGGATGACTCAACCCGGCATCACCCCGCCCCTTTCCATCTAGAACATTCGAGTGCTTGCTTGGCCGCTGTTGTGGGGTGAGGAGGTTTGTCGGCGAACCTACGCTTTCGAGAGGGGAGGGTCGCGCGCCCGGGGAGTCCTCGAATGCTTGTTTTCTCTTTTTTTCCGTTGACCTCGCGGCGTCTCTCCCGCGCGTTATCGCAAGAATTTGGTGGTGCGCCCCTTTGTAGCGCTCGTTTTGTGACAATAAGTAAAGTTAAGGCAAATTAGTTTTATATTTAGGTAAATGACATTCGGCTCGGTGAGGAGTAATCAGCCTCATGCTTAGCTTGAATTTTC
Source organism: Rhipicephalus microplus (assembly GCF_043290135.1). Lineage (NCBI taxonomy): Eukaryota > Metazoa > Arthropoda > Arachnida > Ixodida > Ixodidae > Rhipicephalus > Rhipicephalus microplus. The sequence goes on along the minus strand of NC_134705.1, from coordinate 61,023,589 downwards.
TGAGCTCATGAGAATTCAACTTCAGTTACGGTAAATATTTGTGTTTTAAAAAGGTATTACTTTATTTAAGCTTTTTATAACCCAATTGATTTGATGGTACTATAACCAAACAAGCTTAATCAGATTTTTCATAGTTACCTTGCTGTTTGCCTAATTAGCTTAGTTATGCATATTTAGCCTAAATATGTCACGTGACCTTCCAATACATAGGGTATGTTAGTGAGATTCTACACTGATATTCAGTCATAATTAGTATTAATAATATTTACATATAAGTAGATATGTATTATCTTAATTAGCATGTAGTCGGTTAATAGTAATTAGTATGATCTTGGACTTGACTTCTGAGGACTCATGGGGAAGTCGACATAGGTAATTGGCTGCGAAGAAGATCGCCTTATATAGGCCACTTTTGCAAGGCTAGGTTAAGAATTAGCATGATCAACTTTGCCTAATTACATTTGGCTATACTTAATTCGACTCATCTTGGCTCATCTAAGCCTAATTTTGAATACGATAAAAACACCAAACTGGACTGGGCTTACCTATACCTACTTACGCCTGACTTGTTTAGGTCATAAAGTGCTTGACAATAATTGAGTAATTCCGGCTACATTAACTTTGACATAACGAAGGTCAATCAGGTGAAACTTGGATCAGCCCGACAAAGACAAGCTGGCCTGAGAATATTTAATTTTCTGCGTTTGGGTTCGTCAGAATGTGCCATCCTCGCTGTGCCTACTTATCCTAATAAACTGGTATCAATAACAATAAGAGCCGGCGCTTGAACCGGCCCGTAGCGGCCGCTACGTAAAAAAACGGCACAGATTCGATGGAGCAAAAAAAGCGACACCAAGTTGTCGTTTTTGCTGCGAGTGCCGTAATCGCGTCCAACAGAGCGACAGGAAAAGCCAAGTGATAAGACGGGACGCGCGTGCGCCTTGCAGAAGATGTCTCGTCTTGTCTCGTCGCTAGCTGGCACGTGTCGATGCATTCTGCCACGCTATCGTGGTCTGCACATTTTTTATCGCACCTGTATATTTGTTTGTGAATATTGTATGTACAGAGGCAGCAAAAAAAAAAGTGGCGCTGTGGTGCAATAGGTAAGATATCTGCTTCACGTGCATGTGGTCCCGTGTTCGGTTTCAGGGCTATGTGCTTTCAGTTTGAATCTCGCAGATATACATCATTGTGATACTAATGGTTTTCTTATTACCCGTAGTCATAGTATTCGCGGTATTATCGGCGAGAAAATGCTCTCGAAAGCGAAAAACAATGCTTTCTTTTTCGCCGCCGCGTCAGGGCCGGGCCGCCTACGGAAATGTCGCGCCTAACTGCAGGCCTTATCTTGCCAGGAAAAATTTGACTTAAAATCCCGGTTAATCTTTGTCCGGGCTATTATGAAGGTCACTTCGTATCAGGCTGGTTCCTATGGGACTCGGCAATGGAGCCGCGTAGAAGCGGCGATAACTTGACTTGATTTCCTGCCTGCAGGTATGTAGTCTCGCCAGGATTTGACTGAGAGTGTATAGAAACATCTTGAAAACGCTAGTATTACTTTAGTAAATACAGAAATTTGAAGACGTCGGATGATTTACAAACACCAATGTTTGGTATGTTTTTCTTAGGTGTTTGTTGTTGTGCTAAGGAAACCGTGAATTATATTCCACCAAGTCACCCATGCTATGGCACTCCGACCCCACATTGTCTATTTTCCTCACAACAGTCACAATGCAGGTGAATGTATGCAGTGAACTGGATGACATCCTTGAGAAGTCGCATGAGTCTAATAAAGCGCTGCTGCTTCGGGCAGGCCATGTACGTAGGCGTGATGAGTAAGTACGCCTCTCTGCATTTGCCAATTTTATTTTTTATCTTTTGTCACATGCATATGAACAATGCAACGCGTACAAATGGAGAGAGTGTTTATTACTGATTGTGTGCATGGTTTTTTTTTTGTTGCCTGCGTATTGTCCTTAGTTTTGTCCATGCTGGGTGTCGACATTCAATTAAGTGAAATGGCTTTCTACAGTAACACTTTTTTTAGTGCATTGACAGAAAACATTCTAACTATGTTGCTTCATCACTTCACTGGCAGGCAGCCCACAGAGGCTGAAGCAAAAGTCCTAAGTTTACTTCTCAATGATGGTGGAAAGGCACTTCAATGATTTACGTCATGCTTGTATTGGGCTCTCCTCTGAGTCATTTTCCGCTCAAAGATTTTGTGCCGTCGCTATGTTGAACCAGCTAAAGTAAGCATCCCCATTGTAGTAGTTGTCTGGTGTGCCATAAGCACACAAAATTTGTGGGAATCGAGCATAACAACCCCTTCGGCGCCTCGTCAAGCCTGTGACATTTTGCGAGTTTCCCGTCCGCGCCTTCAGATTTCACCCCCATCGAAACGACGACAGTGCACTGCCAGTGGTGGCAAACGAAACACCCATCTAAGCCTTTGCTTTTACAATTATATTTGTAATACTTGGAAAATGGTACGCATAAAAACCACCTCGCATTTAGTTTTAGGAATTTTTATACATGAATAGTGCAAATGCGTACAAGATTGGAAAGTGACCCACTTTAGCTGGCAGCGCGAATCCGAAAATAAACAGTGGTGTCACACTGCTCAAATAAGGCACGTGGATATGTTGATAATAATTACAGTAAGTTTGCCGACCACTGTCAACAAGATTTCATGACATCCTCAACTACAAAAGTGCAGGAAGCTTATTAGTACACATTTACTTGCTGCAGCGAAGGTTTCGTGGAGTGCGATGGATATGTACCTCACACTATGGCCACCCGGTGCTGGGAAACGCACTGCCACCAGCGCATTCATCGCCGTGCCAGCCATAAATGGGTAGTGAACAAAGAGCCGTCCACAAGCGAACGTGCATAGGCCGTCCTCTTTAGTTGGTCTTGAAGCACGGTTTCCTAAAAATCAAGGACCTGGCAAGCTTCTTTTTTCGATCCGACCTCGCTTCATCAAAGTAGGAAGTTCATCAACACATTATGCTGGCACAATGCAAAAAAAATGTTTCATTTATTTGGGCGTGGTGCAACTGGCAATTTAAATGCAAGCGAACATCGCATGACATCGAGTTCGAGGCAAGCACCCGGACGTGTGTTCTGTAATGCATAAATGTGAAAAACTTGGGCATGCACTTGATGCGAAGGCGATGAAGTGCATACGCGAACCATCTATGCGATCAGTGGTACGAAGCTCGTTTTATCCGGCACGAATGGCCCTGGTAATTTTTGTTTTGCAGCTGCATTCTCCATCAATCTCTCGCTTCCTGTGCGCTGAAATGTTTCATTATGCATGCTAGAGTTTTCTGTTGACAGTTGTCATCCGTTTGTATATATACTGCAAAAGGGGATACGTGCGTGTTCCCTTTCTCAGTGTTTAACGAAAGGCACAAACGGTGCCTTCGAGATAGCTGCGGTAATCGCGAAGACCTATGGCGAAAAAAAAATTGTGGTTGCGATCATTTTGCGATTAACCTGTGTGACGCACGTGTTGGCATTTTTTAGTTAAAGCCGTGACTTAGAGCCTTGAAAGACCTACATGCGTAATATGTTGGCGACAAGTTCAGATTATCGGGGGTCACGGCGTGTGCGATGTTTATCGCGAACGTCACCTTTCTACTGCTGCACGTCGCACACCGAGGTCAGAGTTTATGTTAAACTTCTTAAATCAAAGTTACCACAGTTTTCCGTCAAGTCGATCAAAACAATAACAGGAGGCCTACATTATCGCACGTACTCAAGCAAATGGCTGCGGTAAATGCGAGTAATATCGCTTACCCAACACGTTCGCCAGGGCCCGTATTTCGCGCTCTCGCCCTTTTGCTTTGCGAAAGCTGCGGGAATCAGTAACACTGAAGTCATTTACGTCCGTGGCAATCCGCAACACAAAAGAGGGCAAAATGGGGTCTATTTTCGCAGAGCGCGGAGATGTTGCGTCGGCTCTTGTTTTCGCTGTCGTTCAGGCGAGTGAACCAGCAAGCACTTAACGGTGGTTCGATGACGCAGCCGACTAGCGAAGAGAGATTCGTGGCTGCTTTTTCGAGTGTTAAATGCGCAAATACACCAAATATTTCCCTCCATAGTCGTTTCGTGCGCTGTAGTTGCACCCGGTCGCGCAGCAAATGTGCAAGGGAGTCGGGCTTCACACTACTCAAAACTGTGTCGACAGGTGGCGCTGTGTGTCCGCAAAACTCCAGAGTCTGACGTCTATACCAGCCAGCGCTGGACAGCTTCTGTGCTCCAGGCATCTGCGTTGGGGCTATGTGTAGTACGTACCCTGTTTGCTCATGAACGCTGATGCACGCATATTGTTCATTGCTGTACATGCTAAAACGCTACTTCACTCCTGTACATGCTGAAACGTTATTTACGTGGCTTTTATGTAATGTAAACATCGGCTGACTTGCAATAAAACAATTTATTGACGCAAGCTTGTGTGATCAGCGTTGCTGTTTTGCTCAGCCTGCATGCGGCATCACTCACTTGCTAAAGTATGCAAGCTACTTGTGGGCTTCTAGCAAGTAGTTTACTACACTATAAGGAAGCGATTGTACTATATGGAAGCGATAGAAAGTGAGTGAGGGAGCTGATCTGGCGAGAGTGGGACAGCCATGACGCAGAAGCAAACGATGACGGTGTGGCTACTATGCGAACGGCCTGTCGACATATCGAAATGCCCTGGTTTTGGGACGTTAAACCAAGGATAACAATCAAATCAATGCATCGTGTCTGCTCGCTGGCCTTTGTTAGCAGCGCAGCTGAGGGGCTAAGCCGTGCCGGAGCGTCCCTACCTAGGTCGCGGGGTGCTGGCGTTTTACACGCTCGCTGACACGTGTTCGTCACCAGCCTACAGAGTTGACCTTGTCCGCGAGTCGGCTCGCGTAGGCGACGCCGCATTTTTTGATGTTCGTATTCCTCACGCGCGCATGGGCGACGCTTTGCGATCGTGAGCCAACGTGCTCTGCCGTCGTTCCCTCTGACCTTCGCGTGAGGCATCATGCATCTGTCGGTGCAGAAACCTTTTCTCTGTGCCGTTTATTGGCCCCTTCTGGTCTGGCGTGTACGGGACGCCACTCCGATTTTGCTCACCGGAAGCTTGACTGCTGTCAACGGAGTGTCACTTGTTGGTAAAAGGGACCCCATGGCCCTCGTCTGGTTTACGCGCTTGTGCGAGCTCAGGGTTGCCTCTCGCGCTACGTGTTGATTTTACAGCAGCGTAACCTTGTTGCACATTTCCGCAAAACGAGTTAAAACATCGTGGCTCTTGCCTTTGTCGTGTGCTCCGTTATGGCATTTGACACTGCCGTCCGCTACTCGCGAGAGCAATCGCGCCTAGTAGGCTCTGCGGGGCCTCTGGCTCCAATAGGTCGGAAGGCGCGAATTTTCGAAAAAATTCTATCAGTGCAGATAACATCATTTGCATTCAAACCTAATATAATTTGTTCAAACCAGCATGGTTTTCGAGCACACAGATCTACATCTACTGCAGTTTCGGTATTAACCTAACACGTTAAGAAAGCTTTGAATACCAATAAGATAGCCGTGGTGGTTTTTTAGACATAAGAAAAGCTTTCGATTCCGTCAACCACAACATCATGTTAAGTAAGCTTCATGACTACGGTTTTCGAGGTAAAATTCACCAGCTTCTCAAATCATACCTATCCGACCGCCAGCAACGAGTAGTGATGATTAGTGTCGAGTCCCCTACTCAATCGATAGTCTCTAGGGTAGCACAAGGCTCCGTTATTGGACCCACTCTTTTTTCCCTGTACGTTAATGATTTGCCCTCCATCTTACTATATTCAGAAGCTTTAATGTACGCAGACGATACAGCACTAATTTTTGTTGGTGACAGCTTAAGGGACATCGAAGATAAAATTAAAGAAGAGTTACAGAGAGTACAAGTATGGTTTAAACGAAACCACCTAAATATCAACACAGAGAAAACTAAATACATGGTCTTTCACTCTAGGAAAAAAAGAACTCGACTTTGCAGGTTTCAACTTACGGCACTGCTACAGCCAGTAGCCTCGTTTAAGTACTTAGGGGTCATGTTTGACTCGGACATGAACTGGAAATCGCATATAGAAAAGACATGCTCCAAGCTAGCATATGGGTTTCACACGCTACTAAAAGCCCGTGAATGTTTTGGCACATCGATTTTGCGCATCATATATTTTGCATTCGTGCACAGTCACTTGAGCTACTCTATAGCATCGTGGGGCAGTACATATAAAACTCATTTGAAATGTATTAGCCGCCTGCAAAGGAGGGCAGTCCGGATTATGACATACTAAAACAGGGCGGATACTTCAAAACCACTTGTTTCAAATGATGCGTGTACTTCCACTGGACTCTGTTCACGTGTTTAGTGTTGCTGATGTAGTGCATGGAAGAATAAAACGTGATGACCCATTCCCATTAAGCACCTTTACGTTACCCGCGCGCTCTACAAGAGCTGCAGCGAGTCACTGTTTTAATTTACCGGTAGCCAGAAATGCCTACGGTCGAAGGCTCATGGAATTCACGGCGCTCTCATATCGAATGCGATACCGACTGATGTGAAAGAGGCTAGAAATTTTTCATTGGCCATGAAGCATGCACTTCATGCGAACTTTCTAAGTAATACATCTGTATAGTCATTTAGTATTATTATTATGATTAGTATTATTCTAGTGCTATTATTATTCTGTGCTATAAGTAGCTATGTTCTGCGCTATGTTTCTTTGTATAGTTCAAACATGTTTTTTTTGCTTTTTTTTCTATTTTAAACATTGTATCCAGTTTGATGTCCTTTGTCGCTGTGTAACCGCTTCCGCAAGTATGTAGGCATGTCACAAATTTGGTCTCTCGACTAGCCAGTTAGGCTATGGGACCAAACAAGTGTTTGCGAAGTTTTTTGTTACATGGATGTGAAAGTTACAATAAAAAAACCCCGATTGTGCAGTGACTTTCGAGTCGATTGCCTCCAGTGAGCACGTCATTTTTGCCGGTGTCACCTTAAGCGGACACGAATTACCAAAGGTACAGCAGTGCGATCCGTTTGTGCGCTCCCAAAGCGTAGGCGCGAATTTACAGTCTGGTGGTGTTGTCGGCGCCGTGTGCTCTTTACGCAGTCTGGATTTCCATTTGCGATTCTTAAAGGGAAAATAAGAAAAAATGGCAGCATATCCTTGGGTTAATGATGGAGAGTGGGGCGAAGCATCCGTTCGTCCATTCGTTCTTGCTTCCGTCCTTCTCTGTGACTGTCCGTGCGTCCATCCGCTCGTCTGTGCGTGCGTCTGTTTGTGCGTCTGCACGTTCACCCATGCGTCGTCCATGCATCTATCTGTGTGCCCGTTCATCCATCTAGTCAACACTCCAAGTACCACAATCTTGCATTTTTTTTCGTCTTATATGCGTCCGCACGTCCATCCGTGCGTCCGTCCCCGCATCTTTCTGTGTGTCCGTTCGTCCATTTAGTCAACACTCCAAGTACCACCATCTCGCATCTTTTCATCATGTATTCCGCATAGAGAAGCACCGCCATCCAGCGTACATTCCAAGGACTAAACGAGGGGTAAAACACGCACACTTTCTTACGGCTTGCGCTTCCTGTCTACTTCCCACCTTTAATCACCTCGAGTTCGTGGTATATGCTAGTTCACTGTATTCATGGCACTGCGGCCTAACACTCGCTAAACCTTTCTAAAACCAAGGATGTTACGCCCTGCAAGTGTAACCTAGCAACCCTTTCTTGTCAGATAGTGCACAATGTACATGCCAATGGCTGCTAATTGACAATGAGAGACAGAAAAATGCAGCTTTTAGTTAATGCGCACACTGCAAATTTTTTATTCTTCAACAACGCGCGCAAGAAATCTCCTACCGGCACCGCCTTGCAGGTCAAAGCGTAAGACTGGTTACGCACAACGACTACGATGTGAGACGAAAGGGTGCCGCTTTAAGGAGCTTCGCCTCTAAAAAGTGAGCCCCGTAACTGTCTGCATCAGAGTGCGGCACTTAAACAGTAGCTCACGAGGGATGAGAGTAAATGAGGAATTAAAAGGATATGATTAAAAGGTAAAGAGATAGATGGAGGAGAGAGCGGGGCGCAGGGACAGCGAACGACAGAAACGACGGTAGAGGAGATAGGAAAGATGGACACGGTCGCAGGAGTCCGAGCGAGGGGCACCAATTGGTGAGAGCTCTTGTCGGCGTCAGGAGATAGCGTATAGCGAGCCCAGTCGGCCAGAGCTGCGCTGTCGGAGATCGCGGGGGCACAACCGGTCCGCACGAAATGCAGAGAGCGAGTCCCTGGTATTACTTGGATTCGCACCTGTTTGTCACTAATAGTGTTTCCCTGCGCTTATCTCACCTGAAGAAGCTCCCCAGAAGTCTTCGAAGGGGGGGGGGGGGGGGGGTTGCCCGCAGTCTTAAGTCATACCAGACTATTTCTATGACTTGCGGCTGGCCGAAGACGCGAGTGACCGTACACTCCAAATATGGTAACCAATGCAAAGGTGAACATCTTCACATTTTTGTGCACCTATAACCTAAAAGTTACACAAGTGTAACCTTTACATTTGTAACCTCTCTAATGGTTACAAAATTAAAACTTAAATCTTGTTTATATAGGTTACACCCTTTTCTTTCGAAATGTAACCTTTGCAAAGGTATACAGCAATCGAAAACACATAGGTTACTTTCAAAACGTCCTTTATTAAAATGTCCTTCGCTCTTTGTCAACGACTCAAAAAGGCAACTCTCATATATGCTGCAATGTGACCTGTATACAATATAATATCCAACCAGCAAAGCGGCACATAAAACCAATGATGATGATGTTTGATGTTTTGTGGCGCAAGGGACATTTCACGGCCAAAAAGCGCCAGTTAATCTTGCTAAAAATATGTACAATGATTGTGATAAGAGGCTGTTTAAGGGCCATAAAATTCCTCGTGGTAAGGCGGGTAAAAACATAAAAGTAATAAAATCATGACCATGCCGTGAAAGGTGGTTGTGGTGTGAATAGGTGACAAAAGTTGGTGATAATGAAAAACGATGATGGACATGTATGGCATTACCACAAGTACCTCACTCGTTCATACCCTTGCGTCCAAGGGCCGTGAGGCAAGTGCTTTCTTGTGTAGCCACCGCAGCAAGAACCTCTCTCGAGAGGTCGTGCTACGGAATGCCCGGGTATATGATATGAAGTATATGAATTTCTTTCAAAAACGCTAACAATGATTTATGACTAAAAGCGGTTCCCTACCGACAAGAATTGCAGGGTGTAAAGCTATATGTTGTCGGTAGGGTAATGGAAAATGTTGTTTTCTTAGAGTTTCTGAGTGTTTGCACTGGATTAACATATGAAGGACTGTTAATGCTTCGCCACATCTGTCACACAATGGTGGATCGCCACCGGACAAAAGATATGTGTGTGTCGTGTATGTGTGTCCTATCCTGAGTCTCGTTAGCATTACCTCAGTATGACGCTCGTGTTCGTTCGTGTTCGCTCGTGTTCGTGACGCTCATTTGTGTTCGTTTTGTTCGCACAAAACCAAGACGAACAAAAATATCAGTGTAGTACAAGGCTACACATTCTTCTTTCTCAAGAGCAAAAGAAGATTCTTCAGGCGGTGTGTGAGCAGTCCACGAGGCACGGGTGTGTCCGGCAAGGCAATCGTTTGCAGAAGGACAACGACTGGTGACAAAGCAGGCGGGTACTCAATATTTTTGATGTAGTATGTCAGCAGGCAAAAAATGAGGGCCCGCTCTATATTTCTGTTAGCCATTTGGATTATTTGCTCAGCGCTTCCAGCATAAACGCAAGTGTGTTCAGGGCAGGTATACACATGGGTGCAGTGATTTGCACGTCATCCGGTAGAGCCATCTGTGAAATATCATAATCGCGCCATGAAGAAACAGCACGGCAAAAATTCTTTCTCAGAATACTCAAGTGAGATTCGTAGAAAAACAAGAATTTGGAGCATTGTTATATTACTGTGATAATTAAAGTGAAATTTAAATTGTGAGGAAGCGCTTGATGCAACCGTAATTGAAGTCTGAAGTTTATTTTACCACATTCTTACACCACACAATGTGAGGTGTGGAATGCGGGAAAAAAGCTGCGATAAAAACGCAGCTTGACTAGCCCCACATCCCATCAATTCAAGGCAGAAAAAGTGACAGCATTCATAAAGTCCTCGAAACAACTAAACAGACAAAAATACATAGTTTAAAGTGGCACCAATAAGAAATATTGCATACATAAAATTTCAAGAAATGTTGATAGGATCGCACTCTTTGAGGAAATACGCAAAAATAGAAATAAGCAGAACATAAAAACAAGTCTTTGGAAATGGCTAAATCTCTCTTGCGTCATGAAAGTAAAAAAAATATTCGACATATCCTGTCGCGAAAGGAGGCGGAATTGTTCCAATGATAAATTGAATTTAGTATGTGGAGAAGTGAATGTTTCAGCATTTGTAGACCGTAGTATGTTCGGCATCAAGGAACCTTCCAATAATCACTCTGTCTAGTGAACGAGACTAAGGGCTGCGCTCTAAGTATGCTATGAAGATAAGATTGTTACTTCCTTTTCTTAATTTCAGTTTTTAAAGACGCTCGTAAACAATATTCATACATGTTGTCAAATATTATGTCTCTGAAATATATTCATGCATGTTGTCAAATATTATGAATCTGAAATTGTTGAATAAAGACAAGGTATGGGCATTATATTCGGCATTGGCAATAGAACGTAATGCATTTTTTTGTAGTGTGAGTAATTTATGCTTGGAGTGCAAGGTGCCAGTGCCCCACAGCAAAAGGCCGTAGCGTAACTGGGAAGAAAAAAGCGTGTTGTATATCATTAGCATCTGAGTTGTCGGTAAAAATGACTGACATCTCCTAAGCATGCCTAGTAACTTACTTAACTTGTTTCTTACCATTCCGGTTTGTGAATCCCAAAACATATTCTCAAGAAAAACAATTCGTAATGCTTTAGCGGTCGAACAAAAATCAATCACAAAATCGTGCAGGTGTAGTTTTGAAGTAGCTTCGTACGTTGTTCTTTTTGAACGAAATAGAACGGCTTTGGTTTTTGAACAGTTAGCAGTCGAGGGAGTTAGCAGTCGCCCATGCATACAAGTCATCTAGATTCGTGTTTGCTGCTGAAATTAGGTCATTTACACCCACACCTGTGAAAAACAAGGAAGTGTCATCCGCATATATGACATATTTATGTGTGTGATTTATGTTTATAATATTGTTGACATAAGTGATAAAAAGTAACGGCCCCAATATACTACCTCGGGGTACACCTTGAGCAAGTTTTTGCAAAGATGATTGTTCGGTGTTTATACTTACACACTGTAGCCTATTGCTCAAATAACTAATGATTAAGTTTAGCGCATTTCCTCTAATGGCATAATAGGGCAATTTTTGTAAGAGGGTATTGTGATTTATCCGGTCAAAGGCTTTCGAGAAGTCAACGAATAAGCCTAGCGTAATTTTCCTGTCCTTTATATTACCTAAGATATTTTCCTTTTGACGTAACAATGCTACCTTTGTCGACAGCCCTGACCTCAAACCGTACTGGGCTGGAGTAATTATCTAATTTTTTGCAAAGAAGTTTGATAGTCTTATAAACATTAACGTTTCTATGGGCTTTGAAAACAATGGTAGAACAGATATGGGCCTATAGTTCTTCAGATCATTTTTGTCTCCTCCCTTAAACAGCACTGTAACTTTCGTATGCTTCATACGTTCTGGGAAAGTACCTGTGCCTCAAATTAGGTTATAAATGTATGTTAAGGGCTTGACTAGTATATCTATGACAGGACAGACTGGGGCCATCTTTAACCCATCAATATCTTCCGATTTACTTTTCTTTAGTTTTTTGAAAACACCCATAACCTCGTATTCATCTGTTGGCTAAAGGTAAACTGACGAAGCTACTGTCTGTGCGGACATGTAATGTAGTGCGGTAGTGTCACTGACACTGTCTACTAAGGAAGTGAGGTGTTTATTGAATTTCTCAGCCAATGCTTTCTTTGCTCCTGTATGTTCGATCGCCTTCAGTTATCTCTTCTACACTAAAATTACCTTTATGTAAGGCAGTAATGGAATTTAACTCGCTCCACATCTCTTTGACCCCTGAGACGCCCTCGAACATGCAAGAATAATAACTGCGTTTCGCTTTTTTCATAACTTTAGTTAAATTATTTCTATATTGTCGAGTAGAATCCCATGCGTCTGGTTTTCGATTCTTCAAGAATATTTGAGACATGCTATTTTTCACATTTATCATTTTTTTTGAGGTTCTCTGTGACCCATGGTTTCCGCGAACGTTTAAACTTATTTTTATTTCTTTGTAAGGAAAACATCGCTTGTAAATACGGGAAATTATCTCCATAACACTGCCGTATGCTGCGTTTGCTGATGAGCACGAGAGCACTGCTGCCCAATTTGTTCTGGAGATTTCATCTCTAAACTGCGAAAAAGAATTTTCAGTTATACTCTGGCACCGAAATTTGTAGGTTGGGTTTGATACGACACGGTACTTATCAATAACTAAATATATCGGCAAATGAGCACTGAGTGTAATGTTGACTGTCCCAGAAAACAGACTTTCACGTGGTAAGTTGGTAATAAAAAGATCCAGTAACGTAGTGCTAGTTGCTGAAATGCGAGTTGGTTGCAGTATCACATTTGATAACAAATAAGAATCAAGAAGCATACAAAATTCGAACTGTTTAGCTGTATTTGAAAGCATGTCAATGTTTACGTCACCACATAGGACTAATTTATACTGATGTATATTAACATGAGAGAATATCGCGTCCAGCTGCTCGAAGAACTCACCTAAATTACCATTAGGTGGACGGTACACCACCGCAAAAAGAAACTTCCCACATTTCAAACATATTACCTCAATATCTGACGTACATAAAGACAGGTCATCAAGCAGTTCATAATTGATACCTTGTTTATTAAACATACATACGCCTCCACATCTTCTAATGGGTCTGTTCAAGAAAACTGCATTATAATCTTCTAGGTGCATGTCATTCGTCAGCCGAAAACCACGTTTATGTCCACATAATTACAGAAAACGAGAAGCCGACATCACTCAGAAATACACAGAATTCATTCTGTTTGCCACGTGCTGATTGCATATTTAAATGATTAAATGTAAGAGATGAATCGTATTTCTCGACCGTATTATGCTTTAACTCTAGCGGAGTAACACTAGAAGTGTTCATTTCAGATGTTGATGGGTCAACAGGAAATCGTGCATTGTAAAGTTTACATTCATTGCGACATAAACCGTGCGTTCGAACGACAGGTCAACGACGAAATTTGCGACAACTATTTTTATCGAACAAATTTTATAGCCACAAACTGGATAGCCAGCATCAATCAAAAATAGTAACGAAAACAAGCTACTGCATGAGCACTGGTGCATCCCAAGGCAATAAGAGAGAGTGAAATATATTCCCTCAAATAACAACTCAGACGCCCAAAAATTTTTTGTGATATTGTGAAGCATATATTTAATGAACAAACATAAACCCAACTTCATGAGCATGCGTGGTACTTGACCCACTTAGAAACAAAAAATAAGCATGAAACAAACAACCGAAATTTTCGTTTACAGCGGCGCCGCAATATCTGTGCCCACAACACAAACCGCATTTTTCGCTGCACTGCTTTCACGAAGAACTGTTCATTTTGTTTACGTCATCACTGCTTTCGATTTTGTTCTTGGGTGCGTTTTTAGTCTGCCACGCAAATATTTTTACATCGTAAAGCCAGACATGTTTCCAACCAGTTTCCCGCTTGCGTGCTGTAGCCTGGACCAAGAAGTCGTTTCACTTCAGGGCACAGATGTTCATTTACGAACACCGCTGACCGAGAGTCAATGCCCAGATAAGAACACTTCAAGCTTGTTGCGCGGGCATTCATCAAAAAGTTATCCCGCCTTTGTCTCTGCTCGAACTGCACAACCACGTTTTTTTGCTTGGGTTTTGTGCCATTGGAACTCTGTGCGCTCGTCCGATATCAGTCGCGACAAGTGGCACGCCCACCTTTTTTCCAATTTTTATGACCATTTCAACTAGGTCTTCGGAGGATTCATACGGAATGCCTTCAATTTCGTCATTTGCCCTCCGGGAATACTGTTCAGCCCGAAGCATTCTGTTCTCATGGTCATTTACCTGCCGTGCGAGATCAGAGCACTGTACCCATAACTCAGCATTTGAGGCTCTCAGGGCTTGGTTTTCATTTCTAATTTCTTCATATTCCTTGTTTGCCATAGCCAGAAAAGTTTTAATATCCCTTAGTTCCTTGCGAAAGTCTCGCTCGATTGTTTCTTTGAAATCTTTGAACTCTGCCTTAAGTTCGCGTTTCAGCTTATCAAAAAGTGCTCTGATCTCCTTCAATATCCTCTAATAAAACAGCAATGCCAAAAATCGAAATGATACAAATGATACAAATGTCAGCAATGACAGCAGTGGCAAGAGCAGTAAAAGTAAAAAATAGACCGATTCCCGACCTGCCTAAGAGATGCGCAGAGTCTGTGAGCACACGTGAAGCCTGCTGCCGCACTTGCTGCCAAGTGAAGGAGCAGATAGTGCGCTCGGTGCTTTTGTACTGCCCGAACTGATGAAGATCCAACGGGGCCGGGGGGGGGGGGCAGTGTCACAGTGAAGTTTCCGTAGCTTGAAAGGTGATGCTAGCGTCAGAAACACAGCTTTTCAATCCGCAGCGTTTCAAGTTGAAACGGTAGTACAGCCACCACAGCCAGAATGCTGGGCACAGTATCAGTAATGCCTGCATAAAAGATACGCAGAGTCTGTGAGCACACGTGAAGCCTGCTACCGCACTTGCTGCCAAGTGAAGGAGCAGACGGTGCGCTCGGTGCTTTTGTACTGTCCGAACAGATGAAGATCCAACGGGGCCGGGGGGGGGGCAGTGTCGCAGTGAACTTGCCGTAGCTTAAAAGGTGATGCTAGCGTCAGAAACAAAGCTTTTCCATCCGCAGCGTTTCAAGTTGAAACGGAAGTACAGCCACCACAGCCAGAATGCTGCGCACGGTATCAGCAATGCCTGCATAAAAGATACGCAGAGTCTGTGAGCGCACGTGAAGCCTGCTGCCGCTCTTGCTGCCAAGTTAGCACTAGAGAAGTGCATTGATAAGTGTGTGCATCTAGTAATCATTCCACAAACCTCGTTGATAAGCATGTGTCTTGAATGGCCTTGCAAGTACTTGACGATGTCGATGAATGTGCATTCACGTTGTTCTTTGCATGAAAACGCTTCCGACACTGCTCTTAGCTTTCTCTCCAGGTCACCAATGCTACTTTTAAACCTAAGCTTGACTTTGATGCAAAGCTGGAAAAAAAAACAGTCAAGGTAAAGCAAGAGTGATGAATATTATTAACGACAAAATAAAGCTTTTTTTTCCGATATCCCTCATGATATGAGGACGTAAAGCAATACAATAATAATTTATACCATTTAATAACAATTATTTATTGGATAAGTGCACTGGTCCCCCTCAAGAATCGAGATTTGGAGCAATTAATTTTAGTTTCGGAGCAGTTTGGAGCACCTAAATATGCATTTCGGAGCACTAAGCTACTGCATGCACACTGCTTAAGACTATTTCAATACTTAGACTTCCAAGCATAGCTCCAAATAGTATACTGGCATGATCCAGAGCGATACTCCTGTGCTCTTAAATTTAAAAAAGAAGGTAACCAGTTTGTTTCTTCTCAGTTGAAATAATAACAACCAGCTTGTTCAGTGAGCCTACACATTTTTTGTTGTTTGAGGAAGGTGCCAAGATCTTGGTTTATACATCTCATGAAGTTTTCAAGCTAGGCCTTATTATTTTTAGCAAGGGCGTAACGAAACTAAAGAAAACATTTTTATATATGGGATCCCTGTTGAACAAATAAGGTGTTTTTTTTTTTGCTAGGATGCTAATGAACGCGTGATGTTCTGCTGTGCTGAATACCAATGAGGCTCTCAGCTCTGCATTTTGCTGGAATCTCTTTTGCATAGAGCATTTTCCTTTCCAGTTTTCCTTCAGAATACGGAAGGGCTATTCCAAGTTTACAGCAATTGGATTACCGCAAGATCAATATGCGCGACAGACAAAGGACCATGCACTACGGCTGCGTTATGCTCGAGGCTATACTTTTGTGCCGAAAATGACATGGGTTATTCGCTAGATGACCTTGAGCGCGAGAGTATATGTCCTCGGCGCACGTGACCTCTAGCGCTGTGCGGGTATTCACGTCGAATATTCCGACTATCGCATACTAGATATACCATAGCCTCCGAGATCCGCCTATCTCAGGGGTCATGATAGCACGGCCATTCGCGGCCAGGCAAAAAGGGCGTGGCTTGGCTCGCAATGATGCACCGAGAACGCTCTGCATGAGCGCTTCAGCCGAAACGACCTCGCGCTTTCTCCTGCATCTAAAGTAATGCATCGGCGACGGCATGGCCTCGTAGGCCGCCAATACGTCGCCCTTGACCTCTATTATCGCGATTCGAATGATTCGTCCGCTCACTATTTGAGTATTCGTGCACTCACAGCAAGACGTTGTCTTATACAGAACACATCGCTTCAAAATAGTGTGAGATTAGGCGCACTGGTGACACCAAATAAAGCTTAGAATGACAAAAAACTCAGCTTAAACACGAGCCCACATACGTTTCATGTAGATGAACGCGTGCTGTCACGCATAAACCTTTTTTATTGATCAAGTGCGCAAATATACCACCAGCGCGGAATCAATCAACCCGTTAAAAAAAAGGTTTAGTTAAAAGAGGTTGGCTTGTGCACGACTCGTGAGCTCCTTCCAAAGCTGTTTTTTTTTTTTGCTCCTTGGTTCGGCACGGCGGAGCACACTACGGCAACAAGATTTACAGGCCGTGCGATTGCAAAACGTCTTAAGTAGCAAAGGAGAATTTTGATAACTGAGAGCACAACTTATTCAGCCGCTTCTGATACACGTGACGTCTGCAGAGCACTAATACATTGACGCATCTGTTTCGCGCTGTCAGTAATCTTGGTCATGACCTTCGAGATCAGGCTGCACATGCCGTCTCGGAAGCAACGTTTCGGTGTATTTAGGCAATAAATCGCGCTTATTTATCACGATGGTAGAGAAAATCTGGCTTGGCGCAATTCGACGCGAGAGTAGGATAGGAATTTACAGAATTCACAGTTTTATATATCAGTGACCTGCTATTCCGTGCAGCAGAATATTAGAAAATCACGGCATGAGTTTTTTGCCTTGCATTCTTTCAGACTTGGAAATAGACTTTCATTTGCAATTTCTTTTAGCAAGAAATACTGGGACAGTGGGTCATCATGGCTTTCGCAGCGTTCTTCGTATGTCACTTTAAGGAGGGCCTGCATTCTTTCTCTGTCAAGTGTCACGGCGTTCATATGGGTCGCTTTTAAGGTCTCAAACACATTGAATGAAAGAAAGTGACTACGAGTTACCAATGTTCAAAGCTATGTAATCTAAATTGCACATGCAAACAAACCTGTAGCTCGGCAACAGCATTTTCCTTTGTGATCTCAGTGATGGGTGAAAGAACAGTGACATGCGCTCTTTTCGATATTCTGTGATTTCGCACCTTTCAAGCCACAGTAAACCTCTTGATAAATAGGCTCTGAAAGTAATTAAATATGCTTCCGACCTCCAAATTAAAAACTGTTTTTTTTTCTACCTGAAGTGGCACATATTTAATAGTCATATGTACTCTAAAGACATTAACTTAGAACAGCTAGCACCACCAAATTTGCTGCTTAGTTCTTTGAGGAAGTAAAAATGAAACAGAGCACGCTTGTAAACTTTTGAATGCCGATGAAGGACAAGCTTTGCTCTGACATGAACCAGTGAAGCGAACAGAACTGCCTACAATGATTGCAATAAAAAGTATACTTTCATTTGAAAGGAGCATCAGCTTGTTATTCACAGCGCTTTTCAAAGTACTTACATAAACATGGGTCCTCGTAGCCAAAAGGTGGTCTTTAGGCTCATCCAACGACATCATTAATTATTTCGCGGCGAGTGCTTCACCAAGGACTTTGTACATTGAGCGACGCTCCCCTTGTTCCCAGCGGTAATGAGAATATTCTCACTAAAAGAAAAAAAATCCAGATCATTTTATCCCTCGCCACAGACAAATGATGCACAATATCAGCAAAGACCACTGATATAACAAAGTAGCACTTGCTACCTAATTCAAGGTTTAATCACATGCTGGCGCTATGATGTCTCTTTTTCCGCATTTGAGAATACATGTGATATCTGAAAAACACAGTGCGAGCACCTGCCCGAGCACTGTTAGAAGCTACACCATGCATTATCCAAACCAGTGGATCATGAAAACTTTCTGATCGGCTACAGAGCCAATCAGGAATGCGTAACCAGTAACTTTGTAACTAGGGTTGTAACTAACCATAAGCCTTAAGCTGATTGCTGTGGTGTATCTTTAGAGCTAATATTAAGATCTGTGAACTCAATCTAAAACAGCGAAATAGAACAACATGGTTCAACAGCGAAGAGGAAAACTTACTCCAGAAACAAGGTTGAATCTGCGCGTAGCTGCCGCGAAAGTTTTTTTTTGTTGTTGTTGTAGCCTTTCTGAAAGTGCTCTTCCTTGCAGGACAGGCTGAACGCTGTCAGAGAATTCCGGCATATTGTGAAGGAGCCAGTCATGAAATTCCTAAGCAGAAAGAAAACAAGCTTTATTCACAAGAAATCTCTCACACCATGTACATGCTGCATATTATTCGCATGAAGCAACGATAGGAATAAAGGCACCAAAATCACAGGCATTACAAGAAAGGTGACTCCGGTAGACATTTTGTGACAGCATAAACATCGATTCTGGCGTAAGTATAAAGTGGCCAGGGATACAAAAGCATTTCAGGTTTAATCACAACACTTTGCAGTGTCTTCAGCAGTACAAATGCATTCAGCCGTTGTGAATAGCTCACTTTGTATATAACTCACCATGAAAGTCTTGCCTAACTAAGGTACAATTTTTTCTACTTCACCAAACATCGGAACCTGATTTTGTTGAAATACAACCACATCAGAAACAGAGATTTTGACACCAGAGACAAAAACAGAGTGCATGGAATAGCACAAGGGTCCAGTCAAGATGGCAAAAAAACCCGACGTCAAGCACACAAGTGCCCCTACTTTTGTTGCAGTTACACTTTCCGTAGCCACCAGTTTAGGCTGATGAGGCCCCTCCCACAAGTCATTGGACATTCTCATCTCATACTAATTGGCAACAGATAATGGAATGTTTTTGAAATTCCAGAACTTTTTTGATTTCGGAAGAGCATTTTTACTTTCGAATGGTATGGCCCAATGGTGGTGGGTTTCTCAAATCTCCGTATTTGAGAAACCATATGCACCAGCATGTGCAGTTTTGGTTTGAATGAATCAGAACCATATAATTGCACAAAAAGCTCGTTATGGCGCGCTACCATGCATTAAATGTCCCTGAGTGTATCTGGGGAGATAACAGGAGAAATGAATAATTGCTTGATGACGCACAGCAGCCGAAAACATTCGCAATGAGGATCTTGTGCAGCCTCTTCAGGCATATATCAATCAATAATAATGAGAAATTGCAGAAGTAGTACTAAACTGGAGCTTGCTGAACATGGAAAGCTGAAGTCTGACTCAAACCTCCGGGGGTAATCACTTTTACTGACATGTCTATGAAAGCAGAACTGTGACAAGGCAGCATTCAGTTCGCTGAAACTCATCCACATTGCCTCCCTGACAACAAACGTACTGAACAATGCCAGCTGCAGAAGAACGACCCCCTCTAACAGAATGTGCATTGGGTCATATAGCAAGTCTGTGAGGACTGAGCAATTAGCGATTTCCGCAAGGAAAGATCTTGACTTAATTCCGCACTGTGCTGACAATTCAGCATGGTTCTTTTTTGAAGTTGCTGGCTCAAGCGCTAGTAAATATTCTCGGTACTGGGATTCTGTACGTATTGTATTTCATAATGAAAGCTATCAAAATCAGTTGTAGGAACATTGCAGGTCCGGCACGCCAAACAGACATTCTTACTGAGGCTTTCTTTAAAGCCTGCAATAGTGGGGCATGCCAAGGAGTCCCCAACATGGGCGAGCGAAAAACAAAAAAAAAGACTTCTTTACCACAGGCAGTCTTTAGTGCACAGCTACTTTGGAGTGAATTTCACGTGGAAACAAAGTCTTGAAGGAGCAAATGCTTTGCTTATTGTTATTTAGGCGCACTTGCTTTTCCCACTCCAAGTAAGAATATGCTGGCTACTTTGGATCTTTCTGACGGCGGAATGTTAACAAAAGAGACATAAAACACAGTTAGCTTGCCTCTACGGCCTCTTTTCATGCCTTGAGGATTGGTCAATTCAATATCATCGCTGTACAAATGCATCACAATAGTGTTTATCTGATGAGAACTTGCAATTGGGTGCATTTGAAAACGTTTTCCATCAGTGAAATCTCTTAGAAACGCATCATTTGACGTCTCCAATGCACACTGAAAGAGGCGCGCAAAGCTCGGGTGAATTAGCAAGTTCTCAATCAGTCTCTTAAGTGGCACAAAGTAGCCTTTCTCACCATGCCAAAGTTTCACTTAATCTGGTGGAACATAAATTCCTTGACAAGCATATAGTGCCTTTCTTGGTCTGTCATTTTCAACTGCAGACACATTAACGGATGTTCCAGCAGTCGATAAAATATCTTTTTACCCCCGCAACAACTGCATCGACTCCCCCTATCGGAGATCGATAGTGCGACTCAAGCTGTCTCGCCAGACATGAGAGCTTTGTGAGAATATCTGTACTAGAAAAACCATCTACCGCATTGTGCACATCATTCTCGGAATACCCTGATGCTGCATCAAACAAGGCACTGCATACATTTTCAGCCGTAGAAACAAATGTCTGCGTCTGAGCCGGAGACACGCTCGGTTGCTTTTTAAGACTACTGTGAATGCCACAGTCATTGATTTGAGATGATGCGCATCCGCTGTCCGTATGCAGTTTGTACGACGCCATGTTCAGGAATTTGTTTCTGCACTTTGTG
The DNA here is from genome assembly GCF_043290135.1 of Rhipicephalus microplus. Lineage (NCBI taxonomy): Eukaryota > Metazoa > Arthropoda > Arachnida > Ixodida > Ixodidae > Rhipicephalus > Rhipicephalus microplus. Next base: position 61,002,441 of record NC_134705.1, on the reverse strand, counting down.
CATATCAAATCACCCCTGCGCAGGTGCAGTTCCCGTACATGTCTCACAAAGGTGTAAAAATACCTGGTGGTAAATGTACACGCTTAACATTTGTGTTTGCCCACCTTGCTGGCTTTTCAAGACCGAGGTGCTTCACTGACACTTTTCTGCGGTTCTGAGGTGGAAGGAATTTCTTGCGGCAACCCTGCAAATACCGACGACACTAATTGTACACACGTGCAGCAAAATCCCTCTCTCTATTTTCATGTATATATATATATATATATATATATATATATATATATATATATATGTGTGTGTGTGTGTGTGTGTGTGTGTGTGTGTGTGTGTGTGTGTGTGTGTGTGTGTGTGTGTGACGTAAGAAGGTAGCGAAGGTTGGTAGAAGCAGAGAAGGAAGAAGGCAGAACGGAATAAACATGGCGTATGAGCCAGGCCACGTCACCCATTCATCATAGCGTCACAGGAGTCGTCAGGATGAAGACCTGGCTGCCGTTCATCAGCCTCACATCATTCACGAAGCCACCGGCCATACTTCTGAACTGAATATCGACCACAGAAGAGGTAATCTCAGGCGCATGCAGCTACCGGCATCATGACAGAACCATCGACTGACCTTCCCATCCCAAAGTACACCGGAGCAGTGGACGATGGGCCTGTACAGGACTGGTTCGACCTGTTCGAGCTCCACGCTACCGCTGCATCATGGTCGGAACGGGAGATGGTTATGAACTTCAGCGACTACGTCACCGGTGAGACATTTAAATTTTACCTAACCCACATATTTCAGAACGAAGAGTCATGGCAAAAGATCAAAGAGGAGATGATTACCCGTTTGAACGACTATGACCAAGGCCTGCTAAATGCCAACCATCTAGAGACAACCGCGCAATATGGTCAATTCCTGAAGCAGTCCTCAACCATTCGAATGCCCAGCGCGAATCGACAACTGCCTCAAGACGAAGTGGCACATGAGTTTGCTTACAGAAGGCTTAAGTTTTAGTCAGTTTGTCATTGTGCATGACTGACCTATTGCTCGCGCCACAGTGTAAAGAGATATTTTTGTCAATTTTTCTGCTGTCTGTCTCCTTTTTATAGCAGAGTACCAGCGCAGCTGCGTGATGTTGTCATGTGCTATCTTTGAAAAGTAGGGTGATTATTCTTCTCTAAATAAATATCGCCTTCTCATGTGTGCTCGTGTGCAGCGGTGATTACGGGTTTTCATGTAGTCATAAATGCACAAGCTTCCAGGGCATGTCTACGGCATCAATATTCTAAACCAGAGTTCTAGAACTCCGTGCGTCTTTTCTGTACTTGTGAAGTGAGTTCTGCGCCGTAAGCTTTTGACGATACGCTTGGGGCACGAGTAAACGAAACTGGTTGTCAGAGGGTTCAGCGCACCATATTGTGCAGACGGCATCGATAGCGTGACAGACTTTTACATTTTGTTGCGACACGATTCTGTCTCTTATTTCATTGTGTATTCTACGTAGGTGGTACAGAATAAGGCAGTGGAGTTATTGAAGTGCCTACGCAAAGCGCGCAGCCTGAGCACTCGAAAGGTTAGTGGGCGCAGCACACTTGGGAACTTTTTCTGTCGGCCGCGGCGGTTCTGTGGTTACGGTGCTCAGCTGCCTACCCGCAGGTTGCGGGTACGACTCCGGCCGCGGCGGTCGCATTTTGGTGGAAGCGAAATGGTAGATGCCCGTGTACCTTGTCAGTGCATGTTAGAAAACACCAGGTGGTCGAAAATTCCGTAGCCCCCTAGCAAACCATCAATATTTAGAGGATGTCCCCAGATGGTCTGAATAAGCAATATCATTTGTGAATATTCAGTGGATATTGAGCGGACACTTATATTTAAATATTAAAAGTGGATATTCATAAAATATTCGTGAACATTGTTTTACTAACAAATATGCCTAAGCGAGTTCAACCCGGAGGTCGCGGAAGCAAATCGTGGCCGCGGCGGCTGTATTTTTCATCGAGACAGAAATGCATTAGGCTCGTGGACATTAATTTAGATGCATTTTAAAGGACCCCATGTGGTCGAAACTTCCGGAGCCCTTCACTACAGCATCGTTTTGGGACTTTAAACCCCAAAATTTTTAGCATCAAGACGCCAGAGATATTTTATTATAAAGATAACAGTAATGTGCAGCGTTTTCTGTTGATGTACACAGAGCAATGAGATGTTTCTTTTAATAGGTTACATTTTTGTGAAAATAACCTGACTTGTACACAGACTCCACTGCGGTGTCCCTAATAATCATATCTGGTTTTGGGAAGTAAAAGCCCAGGTATGATGATTATTAGGCTGTTTGTTTGTCCAAAAAAAAGTTCTCATTTTGCTACCTCTCCCTCTTTCTATGGCTTGTTTCTGTATGCTTTTGCATGTTCACGAATGCGCACGCTTCGTTTTACGGCGCCAGAGTTTATTGGACATGATTTCTCGAAATCTCTGCGCATCTCGCTTCTTGTGCATTGAGTTATGTGTCGCAACCATTCAGAGGCCAACTGCGGGCATGAATAATCGTATTTGTGTGGCCACTGCGCAGTCCATGCTTAGTTGAACATTTAGGCCAGCCTGTTCAACTAAGGGGCCAGTGCCGTAGGGAGAGTAAGCCCAAACGCCAGATTTAGGTTGCCCTTAGCAACTTCTAATTTCGCAAAACCTTAATCAGGTTATGGCCCTCTCGAGCCATCAGTGAAGTTTGTAACATGCGCACGTATCCAGTGAATATACTGAAACCGTTTCATGTCTCGCGTGATCGATGCTCCGAATTTCACACTGAAGCCACGTTTGCCTGCCGAAACAGAAATCCAACATTTTGATTTTCAATAGTTCCGCACCATAGGCCAATACCACCTAACCTTGCATGTTTTCTAGTACTACGTATCACTGTAAAAATGAAGACGCGTCAAAAACTTTGTTCTATGGGCATTTTACCAGTGGCTTATGCAGTTGATGCTTCTGAAATCGCAGCTTTGAAAACGAAACTTTGTTTTAAAACGTCGCAATTACTGATCCGGTATTGGATACATGATAAGTTATTTAGTGCAGATGTCTAAACAGCATAAGGCGGTGAAGTGTTTTATTAATTTTTTGACGCCACTGCAATTTAAAAGTTATTCTGACCATACCCTGGCGCATAATTCATGAACATATATAGCTATACAAGACCACAAGAGCATGGCTAACCAGGATTGTGCGTGACAAGGAACCACTGTATAGATTGCCTTGGCAGGCATTAAGTCGGTTATTTGTTCGCAACTTTTCATTGCAGATGAGACAATGTTTTCGGAAGACCATTCATTATCATCCGAGCATGAGCTAGAACTTGAGGAACAGCCTGGCATCGCTTGCCATGAAGGTAAATTGTGCTGCAACCCACTAGTCATTCCTTGCAAACACACGCGTAGCATAACGACAAAAAGTAGACGGTGGCGTGTTAGTGTAGTGCCTATTTTTTCTTCAAGGAGTAATATTATTACGAATTAAGCACTTAACACCACATTATAAGCAATCAATAATCTTGTGAACCACCAAACAGTGCTTGTTACCGTTGCCTTCTCACTAATGCATTGCTTATGAAGTAGAGCTGTCGTTTATATAAACTGAATGGTGTACTTTCGTTCCATTTAGTTATGGTTTGCATGAAATTGTTCGAAGGTATAGCTATTGCATATTACGTGGCAGGCCCACAGAGAGAAAAATTTTTCGGGAAGGGGGAGGCACTTTCGGAAAGCCTTGAAACACGCCCATTCTTATTGATTTTCGGTAAAACACATACAATCATTACAATTTTGGGGGGAGGGGGCACCCCTCTAACTACGGGCCTGTTACGTGGCAACCGTGGAGAATGAGATTTCCCACATTGCCGCTTGTAATGATACCATTTTAGGACATTAAAGCCGTATGTATACATATATATATATATATATATATAAATATATATATATATAAATATATATATATAAATATATATATATAAAAATAAATATATATATATATATATATATATATATATATATATATATATATATATATATATATATATATATATATATATATATATATATATATATATATATATATATATATATATATATATATATGAAGATAGAGAGAGGGATTTTGCTGCACGTGTGTACAATTAGTGTCGTCGGTATTTGCAGGTTTGCCGCAAGAAATTCCTTCCACCTCAGAACCGCAGAAAAGTGTCAGTGAAGCACCTCGGTCTTGAAAAGCCAGCAAGGTGGGCAAACACAAATGTTCAGCGTGTACATTTACCACCAGGTATTTTTACACCTTTGTGAGACGTGTACGGGAACTGCACCTGAGCAGGGGTTATTTGATATGCACAAGGTGCAGAAAGAAATTCCTGAACATGGCGTCGTACAAACTGCATACGGACAGCGGATGCGCATCATCTCAAATCAATGACTGTGGCATTCACAGTAGTCTTAAAAACCAACCGAGCGTGTCTCCGGCTCAGACGCAGACATTTGTTTCTACGGCTGAAAATGTATGCAGTGCCTTGTTTGATGCAGCATCAGGGTATGCCGAGAATGATGTGCCCAATGCGGTAGATGATTTTTCTAGTACAGATATTCTCACAAAGCTCTCATGTCTGGTGAGACAGCTTGAGTCGCACTATCGATCTCCAATAGGGGGAGTCGATGCAGTTGTTGCGGGGGTAAAAAGATATTTTATCGACTGCTGGAACATCCGTTAATGTGTCTGCAGTTGAAAATGACAGACCAAGAAAGGCACTATATGCTTGTCAAGGAATTTATGTTCCAGCAGAGGAAGTGAAACATTGGCATGGTGAGAAAGGCTACTTTGTGCCACTTAAGAGACTGATTGAGAACTTCCTAATTCACCCGAGCTTTGCGCGCCTCTTTCAGTGTGCATTGGAGACGTCAAGTGATGCGTTTCTAAGAGATTTCACTGACGGAACACGTTTTCAAATGCACCCAATTGCAAGTTCTCATCAGATGAGCACTATTGTGATGCGTTTGTATCGCAATAATATTGAATTGACCAATCCTCTAGGCATGAAAAGAGGCCGTAGAGGCAAGCTAACTGTGTTTTATGTCTCTTTTGTTAACATTCCGCCGTCAGAAAGATCCATAGTAGCCAGCATATTCTTACTTGGAGTGGGAAAAGCAAGTGCGCCTAAATAACAATAAGCAAAGCATTTGCTCCTTCAAGACTTTGTTTCCACGTTAAATTCACTCCAAAGTGGCTGCGCATTAAAGACTGCCTGTGGTAAAGAAGTCTTTTTTTGGTTTTTTGCTTGCGCATGTTCGGGACTCCTTGGCATGCCCCACTATTGCAGGCTTTAAAGAAAGCCTCAGTAAGAAAGTCCGTTTGGCATGCCGGACCTGCAAAGTTCCTTCAACTGATTTTCGTAACTTTCATTATGAAATACAATGCCCACTACGTACAGAATACCAGTACCGAGAATATTTGCTAGCGCTTGAGCCAGCAACTTCAAAAAAGGACCGTGCTGAATTCTCAGCACAGTGCGGAATTAAGTCAAGATCTGTCCTTGCGGAAATCGCTAATTGCTCAGTCCTCACAGACTTGCTATATGACCCAATGCACATTCTGTTAGAGGGGGTCGTTCTTCTGGAGCTGGCATTGTTCAGTATGTTTGTTGTCAGGGAGGATATGTGGATGAGTTTCAGCGAACTGAATGCTGCCTTGTCACAGTTCTGCTTTCATAGACATGTCAGTAAAAGTGATTACCCCCGGAGCTTTGAGTCAGACTTCAGCTTTCCATGTTCAGCAAGCTCCAGTTTAGTACTACTTCTGCAATTTCTCATTATTATTGATTGATATATGCCTGAAGAGGCTGCACAAGATCCTCATTGCGAATGTTTTCGGCTGCTGTGCGTCATCGCACAATTATTCATTTCTCCTGTTATCTCCCCAGATAAACTCAGGGATATTTAATGCCAGGTAGCGCGCCTTAACGAGCTTTTTGTGCAACTATATGGTTCTGATTTATTCAAACAGAAACTGCATATGCTGTTGCATATGGTTTCTCAAATACGGAGACTTGAGAAACCCACCACCATTGGGCATTGCGATTTGAAAGTAAAATTGCTCTTCCGAAATTGAAAAAGTTCTGGAATTTCAAAAACATTCCATTATCTGTTGCCAATTACTATCAGATGAGAATGTCCAATGACTTGCAGGAGGGGCCTCGTCAGCCCTAGCTGGTGGCTTCGGAAAGTGTCACTGCAACAAATGTAGGTGCACTTGTGTGCTTGACGTCGGCTTTTTTGCCATCTGGGCCGGACCCTTGTGCTATTGGCCTGACAGCTATGTCCAAGCACTCTGCCTTTGTTTCTGGTGTCAAAATCTTTGTTTCTGATGTGGTTGTATTTCAACAAAATGAGGTTCTGATGTTTGGTGAAATAGAAACAATTGTACCTTGGTTAGGCAAAATTTTCATCTCTCTTCTGGTGAGCTGTTGACAAAGTGAGCTGTTCACAACGGCTGAATGCATTTGTGCTGCTGAAGACACTGCACAGTGCTGTGATTATACCTGAACTGCTTTTGTATCCCTGGCCACTTCATACTTACGCCCGAAGTTATGTTTATGCTGTCACAAAATGTCTCCCCGAGTCACCTTTCTTGTAATACCTGTGATTTTGGTGCCTTTTATTCCTATCTTTGCTTCATACGAATAATATGCAGCATGTACTTGGTGTGAGAGATTTCTTGTGAATAAAGCTTGTTTTCTTTCTGCTTAGGAATTTCATGACTGGCTCCTTCACAATATGCCAGAATTCTCTGAGAGCGTTCAGCCTGTCCTGCAAGGAAAAGCTATTTCAGAAATGCTACAAAAAAAAAAAAAACTTTCCCAGCAGCTACACGCAGAATTGACCTTGTTTCTGGAGTAAGTTTTCCATTCGCTGTTCAACCATGCTGTTCTATTTCGCTGTTCTTGATTGAGCTCACAGATCTTAATATTAGATCTAGAGATACACCGCACAATCAGCTGAAGTCTAATGGTTAGTTACAACCTTGGTTACAAAGTTACTGGTTCTGTGCACGTTAAAGAACCCCAGGTGGTCGAAATTTCCGGAGCCCTCCACTACGGCGTCTCTCATAATCATGTAGTGGTTTTGGAACGTTAAACCCCACATATCATCATCAAAGTTACTGGTTCCGCATTCCTGAATGGCTCTGTAGCCATTCATAAAGTTTGCGTGAGCCACTGGTTTGGATAATGCACGGTGGAGCTTCTAACAGTGCATGGGCAGGTGCTCGCGCTGTGTTTTTCAGATATCACATGTATTCTCGAATGCGGAAAAAGGGACATCATAGCGCCAGCATGCAATTAAACCTTGAATTGAGTCGCAAGTGCTACTGTTATATCAGTGGTCTTTGCTGATATTTTACATCATCTTTCTATGGCGAGGGATAGAAGGATCTGCACTCTTTTTTCTTTTAGTGAGAATAATCTCATTACCTCTGGGAACAAAGGGGAGCGTCGCTCAATGTACAAAGTCCTTGGTGAAGCACTCGCCGCGAAATACTTAATGATGTTGTGGGATGAGCCTGAAGAGCACCTTTTGGCTACGAGGACCCGTGTTTATGTAAGTACTCTGAAAAGTACTGTGAGTAACAAGCTGATGCTCCTTTCAAATGAGAGTAAACTTTTTATTCCAATCATTGTAGGCAGTTCTGTTCGCTTCACTGGTTCATGTCAGAGCACAGCTTGTCCTTCATCGGCATTCAAAGGTTTACAAGCGTGCTCTGTTTCATTTTTACTTCTTCAAAGAACTAATGCAGCAAATTTGGTGATGCTAGCTGTTCTAAATTAATGTCCTTAGAGTACATATGACCATTAAATATGTGCCACTTCAGGTAGCAAAAAAAAAACAGTTTTTATTTTGGAGGTCGCAAGCATATTTTATGTCTTTCAGAGCCTATTCATCAAGAGGTTGACTATGGCTCGAAAGGTGCGGAATCACAGAAAATTGAAAAGAGCGCATATCACTGTTCTTTCACCCATCACAGAGATCACAAAGGAGAAGGCTGTTGCCGAGCTACAGGTTTGTTTGCATGTGCAATTTAGATCAAATAGTTTTGAACATTGGTAACTCGTAGTCACTTTCTTTCTTTCAATGTGTTTCAGACCTTAAAAGCGACCCATATGAACGCCGTGACACTTGACAGAGAAAGAATGCAGACCCTCCTTGAAGTGACGTACGAAGAACGCTGCAAAAGCCATGATGATCCACTGCCCCAGTATTTCTTGCTAGAAGAAATTGTAAATGCAAGTCTATTTCCGAGTCTCAAAGAATGCATGGCAAAGAATGCATGCCGTCATTTTCTAATATTCTGCTGCACGGAATAGCAGGTCACTGATATATAAAACTGTGAATTTTGTAAATTTCGATTCTACTCTCGCGTCGAATTGCGCCAAGCCAGATTTTCTCTATCATTGTCATAAAGAAGCGCGATTTATTGCCTAAATGCACCGAAACGTTGCTTCCCAGACGGCATGCGCAGCCTGATCTCGGAGGTGATGACCAAAATTACCGACAGCGCGAAACAGATGCGTCAATATATTAGTGCTCTGCAGATGTCACGTATATCAGAAGCGGCTGAGTAAGTAGTGCTCTCAGTTATCAAAATTCTCCTTTGCTACTTAAGACGCTTTGCAACCACACGGCCTGTAAATCTTGTTGCTGTAGTGTGCTCCGCTGTGCAGAACCAAGGAGCAGAAAAAAAAAACTGCTTTGGAAGGAGCTCACAAGTCGTGCACAAGCCGACCTGTTCTAACTAAACCTTTTTTTTTACGGGTCGATTGATTTGGCGCAGTTGGTATATTTGCACATTTGGTCAATAAAAAACAGTTTATGCGTGACAGCACGCGTTCATCTACATGAAATGTATTTGGGCTTGTGTTTAAGCTGAGTTTTTTCTCATTCTAAGCAGTTATTGGTGTCACAAGTGCGCCTAATCTCACACTATTTTGAAGCATTGTGTTCTCTATAAGACAATGTCTTGCTGTGAGTGCACGAATACTTAAATAGTGAGCGGACGAATCATTCGAATCGCGATATTAGAGGGCAAGGGCGACGTATTGGCGGCCTACGAGGCCATGCCGTCGTCGATGCATTACTTTAGATGCAGGAGAAAGGGCGAGGTCGTTTCGGCTGAAGCGCTCATGCAGAGCGTTCTCGGTGCATCATTGCGAGCCAAGCCGCGCCCTTTTTGCCTGGCCGCGAATGGCCGTGCTATCATGATTCTGAGGTCGGCTGATCTCGGAGGCCATGGTATATCTAGTATGCGATAGTCGGAATATTCGACGTGAACGCCCGCACAGCGCTAGAGGTCACGTGCGCCGAGGACATATACTCTCGCGCACAAGGTCATCTAGCGAATAACCCATGTCATTTTCGGCACAAAAGTATAGCCTCGAGCATAACGCAGCCGTAGTGCATGGTCCTTTGTCTGTCGCGCATGTTGATCGTGCGGTAATCCCATTGCTGTAAAGTTGGAATAGCCCTTCCGTATTCTGAAGGTAAACTAGAAAGGAAAAGGCTCTATGCAAAAAAGATTCCAGCAAAATGCAGAACTGAGAGCCTCATTGGTATTCAGCAAAGCAGAACATCACGCATTCATTAACATGCTAGCAAAAAAAGCACCTTAATTTTCAACAGGGGTCCCGTATATAAAAATGTTTTCTTTAGTTTCGTTACGCCCATGCTAAAAATAATAGGGCCTAGCTTGAAAACTTCACGAGATCTATAAACCAGGGTCGTGGCACCTTCCTCAAAGAATAAACGTGCAGGCTCTCTGAACAAGCTGGTTGTTATTATTTCAACTGAGAAGAAACAAACTGGTTACCTTCTTTTTTAAATTTAAAGGCACTGGAGTATCACTCTGGATCATGCCAGTATACTATTTCGAGCTATGCTTGGAAGTCTAAGTATTGAAATAGTCTTAAGCAGTGTGCATGCAGTAGCTAAGTGCTCCGAAATGCATATTTAGGTGCTCCAAACTGCTCCGAAACTAAAATTAATTGCTCCAAATCTCGATTCGTGAGGGGGACCAGTGCACTTATCCAGTAAATAATTGTTAATAAATGGTCTAAATTATTATTGTATTGCTTTACGTCCTCATATCATGAGGGATATCGGAAAAAAAAGCTTTATGTTGTCGTTAATAATATTCATCACTCTTGCTTTACCTTGACTGTTTTTTTTTCCAGCTTTGCATCGAAGTCGAGTTTAGGTTTAAAAGCAGCATTGGTGACCAGGAGAGAAAGCTAAGAGCAGTGTCGGAAGCGTTTTCATGCAAAGAACAACGTGAATGCACATTAATCGACATCGTCAAGCACTTGCAAGGCCATTCAAGACACATGCTTATCAACGAGGTTTGTGGAATGATTACTAGATGTATACACTTATCAATGCACTTATCCAGTGGTAACTTGGCAGCAAGGGCGGCAGCAGGCTTCACGTGTGCTCACAGACTCTGCGTATCTTTTATGCAGGCATTGCTGATACCGTGCCGAGCATTCTGGCTGTGGTGGCTGTACTACCGTTTCAACTTGAAACGCCGCGGATGGGAAAGCTGTGTTTCCGACGCTAGCATTACCTTTCAAGCTACGGAAAGTTAACTGCGAGACGACCTCCTCCCCCCCCCCCCCGGCCCATTTGGATCTTCATCTGTTCGGACAGTACAAAAGCACCGAGCGCACCATCTGCTTCTTCACTTGGCAGCAAGTGCGACAGCAGGCTTCACGTGTGCTCACAGACTCTGCGTATCTTTTATGCAGGCATTGCTGATACCGTGCTCAGCATTCTGGCTGTGGTGGCTGTACTACCGTTTCAACTTGAAACGCTGCGTATGGAAAAGCTGTGTTTCTGACGCTAGCATCACCTTTCAAGCTACGGAAACTTCACTTCGACACTGCCCCCCCCCCCCCCCGGCCCAATTGGATCTTCATCTGTTCGGACAGTACAAAAGCACCGAGCGCACCGTCTGCTCCTTCACTTGGCAGCAAGGACAGCAGCAGGCTTCTCGTGTGCTCACAGACTCTGCGCATCTCTTAGGCAGGTCGGCAATCAGTCTATTTTTTTACTTTTCCTGCTCTTGCCACTGCTGTCATTGCTGGCATTTGTATCATTTCGATTTTTGGCATTGCTGTTTCATTAGAGGATATCGAAGGAGATCAGAGCACTTTTTGATAAGCTGAAACGCGAACTTAAGGCAGAGTTCAAAGATTTCAAAGAAACAATCGAGCGAGACTTTCGCAAGGAACTAAGGGATAATAAAACTTTTCTGGCTATGACAAACAAGGAATATGAAGAAATTAGAAATGAAAACCAAGCCCTGAGAGCCTCAAATGCTGAGTTATGGGTACAGTGCTCTGATCTCGCACGGCAGGTAAATGACCATGAGAACAGAATGCTTCGGGCTGAACAGTATTCCCGAGGGGCAAATGATGAAATTGAAGGTATTCTGTACGAATCCCCCGAGGACCTAGTTGAAATGGTCATAAAAATTGGAAAAAAGGTGGGCGTGCCACTTGTCGCGACTGATATCGGACGAGCACACAGAGTTCCAATGGAACAAAACGCAAGCAAAAAAACGTAGTTGTGCAGTTCGAGCAGAGACAAAGGCGGGATAACTTTTTGATGAATGCCCGCGCAACAAGCTTGAAGTGTTCTTATCTGGGCATTGACTCTCGGTCAGCGGTGTTCGTAAATGGAAATCTGTGCCCTGAAGTGAAACGACTTCTTGGTCCAGGCTACATCACGCAAGCGGGAGACTGGTTGGAAGCATGTCTGTGTTTACGATATAAAAATATTTGCGCGGCAGACTAAAAACGCACCCAAGAACAAAATCGAAAGCAGTGATGACGTAAACAAAATGAACAGTTCTTCGTGAAAGCAGTGCAGCGAAAAAGGCGGTTTGTGTTGTGGGCACAGATATTGCGGTGCCGCTGTAAACGAAAATTTTGGTTGTTTATTTCATGCTTATTTTTCGTTCCTTAGTGGGTCAAGTACCACGCATGCTCATGAAGTTTGGTTTATGTTTGTTCATGAAATATATGCTTCATGATATCACAAAAAATTTTCGGCGTGTGAGTTTTATTTGAGGGAATATAATTCACTCTCTCTTATTGCCTTGGGATGCACCAGGGCTCATGCAGTAGCTTGTTTTCGTTACTAATTTTCATTGATGCTGGCTATCCAGTTTGTGGCTATAAAATTTGTTCAATAAAAATAGTTGTCGCAAATTTCGTCTTTGACCTGCCGTTCGAACGCACTGTTTACGTCGCAATGAATATAAACTTTACAATGCACGATTTCCTGTTGACCCATCAGCATCTGAAATGAACACTTCTAGTGTTACTCCGCTAGACTTAAAGCATAATACAATCGAGAAATGCTATTCACCTCCTACATTTAATCATTTAAATATGCAATCGGCACGTGGCAAACAGGATGAATTCTGTGTATTTCTGAGTGATTTCGGCTTCTCGTTTTCTGTAATTATTTGGACATAAACGAAGTTTCCGGCTGACGATGACATGCACCTAGAAGATTATAATGCAGTTTTCTTGAACAGACCCATTAGAAGAGGTGGAGGCGTATTTATGTTTAATAAACAAGGTATCAATTATGAACTGCTTGATGACCTGTCTTTATGTACGTCAGATATTGAGGTAATATGTTTGAAATGTGGGAAGTTTCTTTTTGCGGTGGTGTACCGTCCACATGATGGTAATTTAGGTGAGTTCTTCGAGCAGCTGCACGCGATATTCTCTCATGTTTATATACATCAGTATAAATTAGTCTTATGTGGTGACGTAAACATTGACATGCTTTCAAATACACCTAAACAGTCCGAATTTTGTATGCTTCTTGATTCGTATTTGTTATCAAATGTGATACTGCAACCAACTCGCATTTCAGCAACTAGTGCTACGTTACTGGATCTTTTTATTACCAACTTACCATGTGAAAGTCTGTTTTCTGGGACAGTCAACATTACACTTAGTGATCATTTGCCGATATATTTAGTTATTGATAAGTTCCGTGTCGTATCAAACCCAACCTACAAATTTCGGTGCCAGAATATAACTGAAAACTGATTGATTGATTTGTGGGGTTTAACGTCCCAAAACCACCATATGATTATGAGAGACGCCGTAGTGGAGGGCTCCGGAAATTTCGACCACCTGGGGTTCTTTAACGTGCGCCCAAATCTGAGCACACGGGCCTACAACATTTCCGCCTCCATCGGAAATGCAGCCGCCGCAGCCGGGAATCGAACCCGCGGGTCAGCAGCCGAGTACCTTAGCCACTAGACCACCGCGGCGGGGCTATATAACTGAAAACTCTTTCGCAGTTTAGAGGTGAAATCTCCAGAACAAATTGGGCAGCAGTGCTCTTGTGCTCATCAGCAAATGCAGCATACGACAGTTTTATGGAGATAATTTCCCGTATTTACAAGCGATGTTTTCCTTACAAATAAATTAAAAAAGCTTAAACGTTCGCGGAAACCATGGGTCACAAAGGACCTGATAAAAATGATAAATGTGAAAAATAGCATGTATCAAATATTCTTGAAAAATCGAAAACCAGACGCATGGGATTCTATTCGAAAATATAGAAATAATTTAACTAAAGTTATGAAAAAAGCGAAACGCAGTTATTATTCTTGCATGTTCGAGAGTGTCTCAGGGGTCAAGCAGATGTGGAGCAAGTTAAATTTCATTACTGCCTTACATAAAGGTAATTTTAGTGTAGAAGAGATAACTGAAGGCGATCGAACATACAGGGGCAAAGAAAGCATTGGCTGAGAAATTCAATAAACACCTCACTTCCTTAGTAGACAGTGTCAGTGACACTACCGCACTACATTACATGTCCGCACAGACAGTAGCTTCGTCAGTTTATCTTTAGCCAACAGATGAATACGAAATTATGGGTGTTTTCAAAAAACTAAAGAAAAGTAAATCGGAAGATATTGATGGGTTAAAGATGGCCCCAGTCTTTCCTGTCATAGATATATTAGTCAAGCCCTTAACATACATTTATAACCTAATTTTAGGCACAGGTACTTACCCAGAACGTATGAAGCATACGAAAGTTACAGTGCTGTTTAAGGGAGGAGACGAAAATGATTTGAAGAACTATCGGCCCATATATGTTCTACCATTGTTTTCAAGGCCCATAGAAAAGTTAATATTTATAAGACTGTCGAACTTCTTTGCGGAACATTAGATAATTACTCCAGCCCCGTACGGTTTAAGGTCAGGGCTGTCGACAAAGGTAGCATTGTTACGTCAAAAGGAAAATATATTAGGCAATATAGAGGACCGGAAAATTACGCTACGCATATTTGTTGACTTTTCTAAAGCTTTGACCGTATAAATCACAATACCCTCTTACTAAAATTGCCCTATTATGCCATTAGAGGAAATGCGCTAAACTTAATCACCAGTTATTTGAGCAATAGGCTAGAGTGCGTAAGTATAAACACCGAACAATCATCTTTGCAAAACCTTGCTCAAGGTGTACCCCGAGGTAGTATATTGGCGCCGTTACTTTTTATCACATATGTCAACAATATTATAAACATAAATCACACACATAAATATGTCATATATGCGGATGACACTACCTTGTGTTTCACAGGTGTGCATGTAAATGACGTAATTTCAGCAGCAAACACGACACTAGATGACTTGTATGCAAGGGAGACTGCTAACTCCGTACAAATCAACTGTTCAAAAACCAAAGCCGCCCTGTTTCGTTCAAAAGGAACAACGTACAAAGCAACTTCAAAACTACACCTGCACGTATCTGCGACTGATTTTTGTTCGACCGCTAAAGCATTGGGAATTGTTTTTCATGAGAATATATTATGGGATTCACAAACCGGAATGGTAAGAAACAAGTTAAGTAAGTCACTAGGCATGCTTAGGAGATGTCAGTCATTTTTACCGACTACTCAGATGCTGATGATATACAACACGCTTTTTGCTTCCCAGTTACGCTACGGTCTTTTGCTGTGGGGCACTGGCACCTTACACTCTAAGCAGAAATTACTCACACTACAAAAAGAAATGCATTACGTTCTATTGCAAATGCCGAATATTATGCACATACCTTGTCTTTATTCAACAATTTCAGAGTCATAATGTTTGACAACATGTATGAATATTGTTTACGAGCGCCTTTAAAAACTAAAATTAACAAAAGGAAGTAACAATCTTATCTCCATAGCATGCTTAGAGTGCAGCACCTTATCTCGACCTAGTAGACAGAGTGATTATTGGAAGGTTCCTTGATACCGAAAATACTATGGTCTACAAATGCTGAAACATTCACTTCCCCACATACTAAATAAATTCAATGTATCATTGGAACAATTGCGTCTTCTTTCGCGACAGGATATGTCGAATATTTTTTTACTTTCATTAAGCAAGAGAGAGTTAGCCATTTCCAAAGATTTGTTTTTATGTTCTGCTTATTTTTATTTTTTCGTATTTCCTCAAAAAGTGCGATACTATCAACATTTCTTAAAATTTTATGTATGTGATATTTCTTATTGGTGCCACCTAAATCTATTTATTTGTGTCTGTATAGTTGTTTCCAGCACTTTATAAATGCTGTCACTTTTTCTGCCTTGAATTGAAGGGATGTGGGGCTAGTCAAGCTGCGTTTTTATTGCAGCTTTTTTCCCGCATT
This sequence comes from Rhipicephalus microplus, assembly GCF_043290135.1. Taxonomy (NCBI): domain Eukaryota; kingdom Metazoa; phylum Arthropoda; class Arachnida; order Ixodida; family Ixodidae; genus Rhipicephalus; species Rhipicephalus microplus. The sequence goes on along the minus strand of NC_134705.1, from coordinate 60,986,697 downwards.
CCACACCACGCATTGTATGGTGTAAGACTGTGGTGAAATCAACTTCAAACTTTAATTACTGTTGCATCAAACACTTTCTCACAATTTAAATTTCACTTTAATTATCACAGTAATATAACAATGCTCCAAATTCTTGTTTTTCCATGAATCTCACTTGAGTATTCTGAGAAAGAATTTTTGCCGTGCTGTTTCTTCATGGCGCGATTGTGATATTTCACAGATGGCTCTACCGGATGACGTGCAAATCACTGCACCCATGTGTATACCTGTCCTGAACACACTTGCGTTTATGCTGGAAGCGCTGAACAAATAATCCAAAAGGCTAACAGAAATATAGAGCGGGCGCTCATTTTTTGCCTGCTGACATACTACATCAAAAATATTGAGTACCCGCCTGCTTTGTCACCAGTCGTTGTCCTTCTGCAAACGATTGCCTTGCCGGACACACCCGTGCCTCGTGGACTGCTCACACACCGCCTGAAGAGTCTTCTTTTGCTCTTGAGAAAGAAGAATGTGTAGCCTTGTACTCCACTGATATTTTTGTTCGTCTTGGTTTTGTGCGAACAAAACGAACACAAATGAGCGTCACGAACACGAGCGAACACGAACGAACACGAGCGTCATACTGAGGTAATGCTAACGAGACTCAGGATAGGACACACATACACGACACACACATATCTTTTGTTCGGTGGCGATCTACCATTGTGTGACAGATGTGGCGAAGAATTAAGAGTCCTTCACATGTTAATCAAGTGCAAACACTTATAAACGCTAAGAAAACAACATTTTCCATTATCCTACAACAACATATACCTTTACACCCTGTAATGTTTGTTGGTAGGGAACCGCTTTTTAGTCATATATCATTGTTAGCGTTTTTAGAAGAAATTCATAATTTTCATACCATATACTCGGACAATACGTAGCACCACCTCTCCAGAGAGGTTTTTGCTGCGGTGGCTACACAGGAAAGCACTTGCCTCACGGCCCATGGACGCAAGGGTATGAACAAGTGAGGTACTTGTGCTGATGCCATACATGTCCACCATCGTTTTTCCTTATCACCAACTTTTGTCACCTATTCACACCACAACCACCTTTCACGGCATGGTCATGATTTTATTACTTGTATGTTTTTACCTGCCTTACCACGAGGAATTTTATGGCCCTTATACAGCCTCTTATCACAATTATTGTCCATATTTTTAGCAAGATTAACTGGCGCTCTTTGGCCGTGAAATGTCCCTTGCGCCACAAAACATCAAACATCATCATCATTGGTTTTATGTGCCGCTTTGCTGGTTGGATATTATATTGTATACAGGTCACATTGCAGCATATATGAGAGTTGCCTTTTTGAGTCCTTGACAAAGCGCGAAGGACATTTTAATAAAGGACGTTTTGAAAGTAACGTATGTGTTTTCGATTGCTGTATATCTTTGCAAAGGTTACATGTCGAAAGAAAAGGGTGTAACCTATATAAACAAGATTTAAGTTTTAATTTTGTAACCATTAGAGAGGTTACAAATGTAAAGGTTACACTTGTGTAACTTTTAGGTTATAGGTGCACAAAAATGTGAAAATGTTCACCTTTGCATAGGTTACCATATTTGGAGTGTACGGTCACTCGCGTCTTCGGCCAGCCGCAAGTCATAGAAATAGTCTGGTATGACTTAAGACTGCGGGCAACCCCCACCTTCGAAGACTCCTGGGGAGCTTCTTCAGGTGAGCTAAGCGCAGGGAAACACTATTAGTGACAAACAGGTGCGAATCCAAGTAATACCAGGGACTCGCTCTCTGAATCTGAATTTCCAGTCGACTGGTTGTGCGCCCGCGATCTCCGACAGCGCAGCTCTGGCCGACTGGGCTCGCTATACGCATCTCCTGACGCCGACAAGAGCTCTCGCCAAGTGGTGTCTCGTGCTCGGACTCCTGCGACCGTGTCCATCTTTCCCATTTCCTCTTCCGTCGTTTCTGTCGATCGCTGTCACTGCGCCCCGCTCTCTCCTCCATCTATCTCTTTGCCTTTTAATCCTATCCTTTCAATCCCTCATTTACCCTCATCTCTCGTGAGCTACTGTTTAAGTGTCGCACTCTGATGCAGACAGTTACGGGGCTCACTTTTTAGAGGCGAAGCTCCTTAAAGCGGCACCCGTTCGTCTCACGTCGTAGTCGTAGTGCGTACCCAGTCTTACGCTTTTACCTGCAAGGCGGTGCCGGTGGATTTCTTGCGCGCGTTGTTGAACAATAAAAAATTGCAGCGTGCGCATTAACTAAAAGCTGAATTTTTCTTTCTCTCATTGTCAATTAGCAGCCATTGGCATGTACATTGAGCACTATCTGACAAGAAAGGGTTGCTAGGTTACACTTGCAGGGCGTAACATCCTTGGTTTTAGAAAAGTGTAGCGAGCGTTAGGCCGCAGTGCATTGAATACAGTGAACTAGCATATACCATGAAATCGAGGTGATTAAAGGTGGGAAGTAGACAGGAAGCGCAAGCCGTAAGAAAGTGTGCGTGTTCTACCCCTCGTTTAGTCCTTGGAATGTACGCTGGATGGCGGTGCTTCTATATGCGGAATACATGATGAAAAGATGCGAGATGGTGGTACTTGGAGTGTTGACTAAATGGACGAACGGACACACAGAAAGATGCGGGGACGGGCGCACGGATGGACGTGCGGACGCATATAAGATGAAAAAAAAATGCAAAATAGTGGTACTTGCAGTGTTGGCTAGATGGATGAACGGGCACACAGATATATGCATGGACTACGCATGGATGAACGTGCAGACGCACGAACAGACGCACGCACAGACGGGCGGATGGACGCACGGACTGTCACAGAGAAGGACGAAAGCAAGAACGAATGGACGGACGGATGCTTCGCCCCACTCTCCATCATTAACCCAAGGATATGCTGCCATTTTTTCTTATTTTCCCTTTAGGAATCGCATATGGAATTCCAGACTGCGTAAACAGCACACGGCGCCGACAACACCACCAGACTGTAAATTCGCGCCTGCGCTTTGGGAGCGCACAAACGGATCACACTGCTGTACCTTTGGTAATTCGTGTCCGCTTAAGGTGACACCGGCAAAAATGACGTGCTCATTGGAAGCAATCGACTCCAAAGTTACTGCACAATCGGGGTTTTTTTATTGTAACTTTCACATCCATGTAACAAAAAACTTCGCAAACACTTGTTTGGTCCCATAGCCTAACTGGCTAGTCGAGAGACCAAATTTGTGACATCCCTACATACTTGCGGAAGCGGTTACACAGCGACAAAGGACATCAAACTGGATACAATGTTTAAAATAGAAAAGAAGCAAAAAACACATGATTGAACTATACAAAGAAACATAGCGCAGAACATAGCTACTTATAGCACAGAATAATGATAGCACTAGAATAATACTAATACTAATAATAATACTAAATGACTATACAGATGTATTACTTAGAAAGTTCGCATGAAGTGCATGCTTCATGGCCAATGAAAAATTTCTAGCCTCTTTCACAGCAGTCGGTATCGTATTCTATATGAGAGCGCTGTGAAATTCTATGAGCCTTCGACCGTAGGCATTTCTGGCTACCGGTAAATTAAAACAGTGACTCGCTGCAGCTCTTGTAGAGCGCGCGGGTAACGTAAAGGTGCTTGATGGGAATGGGTCATCACGTTTTATTATTCCATGCACTACATCAGCAACACTAAACACGTGAACAGAGTCCAGTGGAAGTACACGCATCATTTGAAACAGTGGTTTTGCAGTATCGGTCCTGTTTGAGTATGTGATAATCCGGACTGCCCTCTTTTGCAGGCGGCTAATACATTTCAAATGAGTTTTATATGTACTGCCCCACGATGCTATAGAGTAGCTCAAGTGACTGTGCATGAACGCAAAATATAGGATGCGCAAATTCGATGCGCCAAAACATTCACGGGCTTTTAGTAGTGTGTGACACCCATATGCTAGCTTGGAGCATGTCTTTTCTATATGCGATTTCCAGTTCATGTCCGAGTCAAACATGACCCCTAAGTACTTAAACGAGGCTACTGGCTGTAGCAGAGCCGTATCTAAAACGAAGTTGAAACCTGCAAAGTCGAGTTATTTTTTCCTAGAGCGAAAGACCACGTAATTAGTTTTCTCTGTGTTGATATTTAGGTGGTTTCGTTTAAACCATACTTGTACTCTCTGTAACTCTTCGTTAATTTTATCTTCGATGTCTCTTAAGCTGTCACCAACAAAGATTAGTGCCGTATCGTCTGCGTACATTAAAGCTTCTGAATATAGTAAAATGAAGGGAAAATCGCTAACGTACAGGGAAAAAAGAGTGGGTCCAGTAACGGAGCCTTGTGGTACCCTAGAGACTATTGATTGAGTAGAGGACTCGACACCATTCTTCACTACTCGTTGCTGGCGGTCGGATAGGTATGATTTGAAAAGCTGGTGAATTTTGCCTCAAAAACCGTAGTCATGAAGCTTACTTAACATGATGTTGTGGTTGACGGAATCGAAAGCTTTTCTTATGTATAAAAAAACCACGACGGCTATCTTATTGTTGTTCAAGGCTTTGTTAACTTCTTGGGTTAATACCGAAATTGCTGTAGATGTAGATCTGTGTGCTCGAAAACTATGCTGGTTTGAGCAAATTATATTATGTTTGGATGCAAATGATGTTATCTGCACTGATAGAATTTTTTCGAAAACTCGCGCCTTCCGACGTATTGGAGCCAGAGGCCCCGCAGAGCCTACTAGGCGCGATTGCTCTCAGGAGTAGCAGTCAAGCTTCCGGTGAGCAAAATCGGAGTGGCGTCCCGTACACGCCAGACCAGAAGGGGCCAATAAACGGCACAGAGAAAAGGTTTCTGCACCGACAGATGCATGATGCCTCACGCGAAGGTCAAAGGGAACGACGGCAGAGCACGTTGGCTCACGATCGCAAAGCGTCGCCCATGCGCACGTGAGGAATACGAACATCAAAAAATGCGGCGTCGCCTACGCGAGCCGACTCGCGGACAAGGTCAACTCTGTAGGCTGGTGACGAACACGGGTCAGCGAGCGTGTAAAACGCCAGCACCCCGCGACCTAGGTAGGGACGCTCCGGCACGGCTTAGCCCCTCAGCTGCGCTGCTAACAAAGGCCAGCGAGCAGAGACGATGCATTGATTTGATTGTTATCTGGGGTTTAACGTTCCAAAACCACCATCTGATTATGAAAGACGCCGTAGAGAAGGGCTCGGGAAATTTCGACCCCCTTGGGTTCTTTAACGTGCACCCAAATCTTAGCACATGAGCCTACAACATTTTCACCTTCATCGGAAATGCAGACGCCGCAGCCGGGATTCGAACCCGCAACCTGCGAGTCAGCACTTGAGTACCTCAGCCACTGGACTGCCGCGGTGGGGCGGGCCAAATGAGTAACATGTCCATACAGCCAATGGGGACGAAAATTGGGCGTGATTATAGAGCCGTCTCTATTGTGGCCGCAGTTGTACTAAGGTTAGGAAATGACTATATTACTGACATCTGAAAAAGCTTTTACTATCTTCTGCACTGAAATAGCTTTTTTCACCAACTAATAACTAAGAATACTGTTTGTATATAGTATAGTTTCGTATAAAACGAAATAAGTTTAAAGCACCAGGGCATTTCGATATGTCGACAGGCCGTTCGCATAGTAGTCACACCGTCATCGTTTGCTTCTGCGTCATGGCTGTCCCACTCTCGCCAGATCAGCTCCCTCTCTCACTTTCTATCGCTTCCATATAGTACAATCGCTTCCTTATAGTGTAGTAAACTACTTACTAGAAGCCCACAAGTAGCTTGCATACTTTAGCAAGTGAGTGATGCCGCATGCAGGCTGAGCAAAACGGCAACGCTGATCACACAAGCTTGCGTCAATAAATTGTTTTATTGCAAGTCAGCCGTTGTTTACATTACATAAAAGCCACGTAAATAACGTTTCAGCGTGTACAAGAGTGAAGTAGCGTTTTAGCATGTACAGCAATGAACAATATGCGTGCATCAGCGTTCATGAGCAAACAGGGTACGTACTACACATAGCCCCAACGCAGATGCCTGGAGCACAGAAGCTGTCCAGCGCTGGCTGGTATAGACGTCAGACTCTGGAGTTTTGCGGACACACAGCGCCACCTGTCGACACAGTTTTGAGTAGTGTGAAGCCCGACTCCCTTGCACACTTGCTGCGCGACCGGGTGCAACTACAGCGCACGAAACGACTATGGAGTGAAATATTTGGTGTATTTGCGCATTTAACACTCGAAAAAACAGCCACGAATTTCTCTTCGCTAGTCAGCCGCGTCATCGAACCACCGTTAAGTGCTTGCTGCTTCACTCGCCTGAACGACGTGGAAAACAAGAGCCGACGCAACATCTCCGCGCTCTGCGAAAATAGACCCCATTTTGCCCTGCTTTTGTGTTGCGGATTGCCACGGACGTAAATGACTTCAGTGTTACTGATTTCCGCAGCTTTCGCAAAGCAAAAGGGCGAGAGTGCGAAATACGGGCCGTGTCGAACGTGTTGGGTAAGCGATATTACTCGCATTCTCCGCAGCCATTCGCTTGAGTACGTGCGATAATGTAGGCCTCCTGTTATTGTTTTGATCGACTTGACGGAAAACTGTGGTAACTTTGATTTAAGAAGTTTAACATACCCTCTGACCTCGGTGTGCGATGTGCAGCAGTAGAAAGGTGACGTTCGCGATAAACATCGCACACGCCGTGACCACCGATATTCTGAACTTGTCGCCAACATATTACGCATGTAGGTCTTTCAAGGCTCTAAGTCGCGGCTTTAACTAGAAAATGCCAACACGTGCGTCACACAGGTTAATCGCAAAATGATCGCTACCACAATCTTTTTTTTTTTTTGCCATAGGTATTCGCGATTACCACAGCTATCTCGGAGGCACTGTTTGTGCCTTTCTTTAAACACTGAGAAAGTGAACACGCACGTATCCCCTTTTGCAGTATATATACAAACGGATGAAAACCGTCAACAGAAAAGTCTAGCATGCATAACCAAACATTTCAGCGCACAGGACGCGAGAGATTGATGGAGAATGCAGCTGCAAAACTAAAATTACCAGGGCCATTCGTGCTGGATAAAACGAGCTTCGTACCACTGATTGCATAGATGGTTCGCGTATGCACTTCATCGCTTTCGCATAAAGTGTATGCCCAAGTTTACCACATTTATGCATTACAGAACACACGTCGGAGTGCTTGCCTCGAACTCGTTGTCATGCGATGTTTGCTTGCATTTGAATTGCCAATAGCACCACGCCCAAATAAATGAAATATTTTTTTTGCATTGTGCCAGCATATTGTGTTGAGAACTACCTAGTTTCATGAAGCGAGGTTGGATCGAAAAAATAAGCTTCCCAGGTCCTTGATTTTCAGGAAACCGTGCTTCAAGGCCAACTAAAGAGGACGGCCTATGCACGTTCGCTTGTGGACGGCTCTTTGTCCACTACCCATTTATGGCTGGCACGGCGATGAATGCGCTGGTGGCAGCGCTTTTCGCAGTGCCACATGGGCATAGTCTGAGGTACATATCCATCGCACTCCACGAAACCTTCGCTGCAGCAAGTAAATGTGTACTAATAACCTTCCTGCACTTTCGTAGTTGAGGATGTCATGAAACCTTGTTGACAGTAGTCGGAACACTTACTGTAATTATTATCAACATATCCACGTGCCTTATTTGAGCAGTGTGACACCACTGTTTATTTTCGGGTTCGCGCTGCCAGCTAAAGTGGGTCACTTTCCAATCTTGCACACATTTGCACTATTCATGTATAAAAATGCCTAAAACTAAATGGGAGGTCGTTTTTATGCGTACCATTTTCCAAGTATTACAAATAAAATTGTAAAAACAAAGGCTTAGATAGTGTTTCGTTTGCTGCCGCTGGCGGTGCACTGTCGTCGTTTCGATGGGGGCGACATCTGAAGGCGCGGACGGAAACTCGCAAAATGCCACAGGCTTGACGAGGCGCCGAAGGGGTGGTTTTGCTCGAATCCCACAAATTTTGTGTGCTTATGGCACACCAGGCGACTACTACAATAAGTATGCTTACTTTAGCTGGTTCAACATAGCGACTGCACAAAATCTTTGAGCGGAAAATGACTCATAGGATAGCCCAATACAAGCATGACGTAAATCATTGAAGTGCCTTTCCACTATCATTGAGAAGTAAACTTACGACTTTTGCTTCAGCCTCTGTGGGCTGCCTGCCAGTGAAGTGATGAAGCAACATAGTTGTAATGTTTTCTGACAATGCTTTAAAAAATTGTTAGTGTAGAAAGGCATTTCACTTAATTGAATGTCGAGACCCACCGTGGACAAAACTAAGGACAATACGCAAGCAACATTAAAAAAACAATGCACACAATCAGCAATAAACACTCTCTCCATTTGTATGCGTTGCATTGTTCATGTGCATGTGACAAAAGATAAAAAAATAATATTCGTAAATGCAGACAAGCGTACTTAGTCATCACGCATACGTACATGGCCCGCCCGAAGCAGCAGCGGTTAATTAGACTCATGCGACTTCTCAAGGATGTCGTCCAGTTCACTGCATACATTCACACGCATTGTGACTGTTAGGCATTCAGAAAAATAGACAATGTGGGGTCGGAGTGCCATAGCTTGGGTGACTTGGTGGAATATAATTCACGATTTCCCTAGCACAACAACAACACCTAAGAAAAAACATACCAAACATTGGTGTTTGTAAATCACCTGACGTCTTCAAATTACTGTATTTACTGAAGTAACAATAGCGTTTCAAGATGTTTCTATACACTCTCAGTCAAATCCTGGCTAGATTGCATACATGCAGGAAGGAAATCAAGTCAAATTATCACCACTTTTACGCGGCTCCATAGCCGACTCCCTTAGGAACTGGTTTGATTTGAAGTGACCTTAAAATAGCCCGGACAAGGATTAACCAGGATTTTAAGTCAAATTTTTTCTGGCAAAATACGGCCTGCAGTTAGGCGCGACATTTCCGTAGGCGGCCCGGCCCCGACGCGGTGGCGAAAAAAAAAGCATTGTTTTTCGCTTTCGAGAGCATTTTCTCGCCGATAACTCCGCGAATACTATGACTACGGGTAATAAGAAAACCATTAGTATCACAATGACCTACATCTGCGAGATTAACATGGAAAGCACATAGCCCTGAAATCAAACTCGGGACCACATGCACGTGAAGCAGATATCTTACCTATTTCACCATAGCGCCACTTTTTGTTGTTGCCTGTGTACATACAATATTAACAAACAAATGTACAGGTGCGATCAAAAGTGTGCAGACCACGGGATAGCGTGGCAGAATGCATCGACACGTGCCAGCTAGCGACGAGACAAGACGAGACATCTTCTGCAAGGCGCACGCGCGTCCCGTCTTATCAGTTGGCTTCTCCTGTCGCTCTGTTATACGCGGTTGCGGCACTCGCAGCGAAGACGACAACTTGGTGTCGCTTTTTTTGCTCCATCGAATCTGTGCCGTTCTTTTACGTCGCGGCCGCTACGGGCCGGTTCAAGCGCCGGCTCTTATAGTTATTGACACCAGTTTATTAGGATAAGTAGGCATAGCGAGGATCGCACAACCTGACGAACCCAAATGCACATAATTAAATATTCTCAGGCCAGCCTGTCTTTGTCGGGCTGATCCAAGTTTCACTTAAATGAGCTTCGTTGTGTCAGAGTTAATGTAGCCGGAATTACTCAATTATAGTCAAGCACTTTATGACCCAAATAAGTCAGGCGTAAGTAGGTATAGGCAAGCCCAGTCCAGCTTGGTGTTTTTATGTTATTCAAAATTAGGCTTAGATGAGCCCAGATGAGTCGAAATAAGAATAGCCAAATCTAATCAGGCAAAGTTGATCACGCTCATCCTTAACCTAGCCATGCAAAAGTAGCCTATACAAGGCGATCCTCTTCGCAGCGAATTAACCTATGTCGACTTCCCCATGAGTCCACGAAATTCAAGGCTAAGAATATACTAATTACTATTAACAGACTACATACCAATTAAGATAATACATGCCTACTTGTAGCTAAAGAATAATAATACTAATTATGACTGAATATCAGTGTAAAATCTCACTAACATACCCTATGTACTAGAAGGTCACGTGACATATTTAGGCTAAATATGCATAACTAAGCTAATTAGGCAAACACCAAGGTAGCTATAAAAAATCTGATTAAGCTTGTTTGGTCATAGTACCATCAAATCAGTTGGGTTATGAAAAGCTTTATTGAGGTATTATCTTATTAAAACACAAATAATTACCGTAATTGAAGTCGAATTCTGATGAGCTCAGAGAATTCAAGATCAGCATGATGCTGATTACTCCTGACCGAGCCGAATGTCGTTTACCTAAATATAAAACTAAATAGCCTTAACTTTACTTACAAATATTACTGTATAATGTAGGTGACATCGAAGCCCACTCTAAGTACTCGAGATTGATGTCGCAGAATTGGGCAAATGACGCCTCGATCCGCCTAATATAGACAGCTGTTGCTGCATAGGACGCATTTGAGAGTAAAAGTGTTTAATGCAGTGTAGTTATTCACGTTCGATAATTTTGGCTACATTAACTTTGACTTAACGCAGCTTGTTTAAGTGCGACTTGGATTAGCCCGACAAAGGCGAGCTAGCCTGAGATTATTTAATTTTGTGCACTTGGCTTCGTCAGGTTGTGCGATGTTCGCTATGCTTACTTATCCTAATTAACCGGTGTCAATAACAATGCGAGCCGGCGCTTGAACTGGCCCCGTCGCAGCCGCTATGTAAAAGAATGGCACAGATTTGATGGAAGAAAGAAAGCGACCCATTTGTCGTTTCTTCTGCGAGTGCCGCAACCGCGTCCAACAAAGCGACATGAGAAGCAACTGATAAGACGGGACGCACATGCGCCCTGCAGCAGGTGTCTCGTCGTGTCTCGTTGCTAGCTGGCGGGTCCATGCATTCTGCCAAGCGATCTCATGGTGTGCACACTTTTCATCACACCTGTACACCAATTAAAGACAAAAATGAACAAAAGAAAAGAGGCGAAAAGCGTCAAACTTAACAAACTTTTTAAAGTTGCTTCATCCGTAGAAGGCTTTCTACTTGATGAAGCCATTTGGGCACCTCTTGATGCACATTTTGCAATTCCACGAATGAACGGACAGATTGAAAGAATTATTGCCGAACCGGACGTGCATTAACATCAGCATGGCGTACCGCCATTCTAGATTGCCATATACCGTGCAGACCCAGTAACATAACTAGTTTGAAAGGTATTCCTTCTTCATTTGATACTGGCAGAAACCTGAATGCCGCAGACATCAAGAGGCAGATCCTTTTTCAAAGTCCTTTGCGGAACATCCCAGAAAAAGACTGCATCCCAGCAGTCCCGGAAAACTTGTTCGATTGTTTCCGGCTTTTTGCAGAGAAGGCAATCAACACCACAAGGAACGAATGAGCCTTTTTCTTGCACCCATGTTTTCACGGGAAGGTACCAGTGTGCAATTTAAAGAAAAACAATTTCACTCCAGATGATACTTCCATTTTCTTACACGGCTTAAGACATTCTGGCCTGGGCCCACACGGTATAATGTTCAATATAGGGGAACAGGAAGAACTGTATATCTACTAGACTTTTGTATAACTCTTAAAGCGAAATTGTACTGAGGTATTCCAATGAATAACGTGTTTTTAGTAAGAGACAACAATCAACAACTTTTTTAGGTAACCTCTAATGCTTGCTTTCACGAGACCAGATGCTACAACAAATTCTGGCAACTGTCTTCCAAACCTAAGCTGCAAAACAGTACGTATGAATGGGTCTCGATTATTACGGAAAAACATAAACCGATTAACTAACTGACGAAGGTACAAATGACACAGACCAAGTCAACCAGAGCGAAGCCGTCTGAATAAGTTAGTTCTACTTGTTCGCTCCCAAGAACCCCACAAGAAAAAAGCCAATCTTCGATGAAGCTTCAGTACAATCACGTGTGAACAATGCAATACTTGAAGGACATACCGGAGCTTACTGACAAAAAATATCTTACAAAAGGTCGCTCTGGCAAAAACTGATAGCTGGAAACCTTGAGTTATTCAGCTTTTTCTCGAAGCTCCTTGGCCTGACGGCTCCAGTACGGTACACTGTCACAATAATAGTCGAATGGCGCATCTTGGTATCATGCCGAAAAAGTAGCCCATGAAATACCAGTCACAAATTGTAGAGTCACAGCCCATTCACCGTGGCAGTAACCGAGGCACTCGCTCCAGTTTACCAAACTACACCTTGCATTACAATAAAGGTTCACATTTTTTATTGTTTCAGCGATACTATCATAATCTTTACAAAATACAGCTATATCTTCTGCGTATGCCAGTACCCGTACTTCAGCTTTGTGTAGTTTGTACCCGTCTATGTTGCTGCTTTTCACGACTTTTTGGCAATATGGCTCTATATAAATCGAAAATAGGAGGGAAGATAAAGGACAGCCTTATCGTACAGAACGTCTGACATCAATTTGTTTCCCAAGAACTTTCTTGATGATTAGCGGAGTTTTACATCCTGTATCTGCGCCACCGGATGAAGGGGGTGTCTTTTTGCGGGGGTATATTTCTACCAAGTGGCTTTTTGCAAACCGTCGGCGGAACCTTGAACTGTTTTGTGCTATATGCATGAATTTGTGAGCGAAATGTTTGTAGCGCTTCGTGAAGTCGAGACAACCACAGAGAGCGCTTTCCGCTCCGACTTCAGTTCGTGGTGCGCTGTTCGGCAAGAACGATTAACGTGTGTTTGTTCGTCGTTTTAATGCTCCCCGTGAACCGAGGGTGTTACGCTCACCGAAATTTGCGGACGACGCTATGCTCGGCTGTCAAAACTTACGTTTGTTTCTCGCACGTGCGTGTGCTGTGAGCAATTTCGCTTATTTGTGTCGGGAGGTACACGCGTGTCAGTGGCAGCAGCCTATTCTCAGCTGTTTGAAGAAAATGCGCTTTCGCACGTAAACGTCGCATGGGTATTTTAGCGTGGCTACTGTATCGTTTGCATTACGAACGCGCCAAGTGCTGTGATCTGCATGCTGCGCCATTTTTGCATTTTGATGATTACTTATTTCTGTTATTAGATTTTATCCACATTATTTGGCGATATATAGTCGTTTTTGCTCATTTTTAAACTTTAACTTATCCTGTTTGTAGGGAGCGGCTACTCTTACCGTTATTCAGCATCACACCGCTGTTCAAGTGAATGCCGAAACGCGCGCCAAGGCGAAGTATGACGTACACGAATTAGCGACGGACAGGTGGGTCTCCCTCCAAGTAAATAATGCTTCTGCACATCTCTTTCGCGAACGTCCGCGTGCAGTTGGAGTCAAGAAATGGTGCAGAACAAACCTTTAGATCCTTACTGTTACTGCTTGCAGTTGCTCTTTAGAGGATCAGGTTTTTTTAGCTGGTACATTATCTCCACAGCAGTACACTGGTTTATTGATAAGTGGTGTTAAAGTCCCAAATCCACCATTTGATTATGAGAGACACCGTAGTGGAGGGCTCGAGATATTTTGACCTCCGGGGGCTCTTTAACGTGCACTCAAATCTGAGCACACGGGCCTACAACATTTCCGCCTCTAGAGGAAATGCGGCCACCACTGCCGGGATTTGATCCCACGACCTGCAGGTCAGCAGCGGAGTACCTTAGCCACTAGACCACCACAGCGGGGCAGGAGTACACTGGTTGTCTTGGTCGTGGTTTACTGTTAGAAATTCATGCTGGAATATGAGAACTGTACTTACTATTCAGAAGATCGAGCAAGTGTTGTTTGCATACGCTCTCCTGCTGAGTTCTACCCCTAACTTTTGACTTCTGTACTTTATGTTCATCATCAAATCGTGCAAACGTTAATCAAACTTCAACCAATCAATTTTCTCTTTTGATCTTTCTCTGTGTCGCTACCTTCGGCTTGTTTCTTTTTCGCCATGCTTTTCTGAAAACTTCAGTTCAAATTGTTTTGTTGGACACGAGCATCAGCATACAGAAGCCAGGGTTTCAGTAAGCTAGTGCATCACACCACTGATAAACAAAAATGTTAGTACTCTTTTATTGAAATCGAAAGAGTAACACTAAGACGGCATATCCCAGTATTTGCCGAAATGCAGGGAAATGTATGATATCTTGAATAAAGTGTGCCGTAAGGCACTGGGAAAGGTTTCCGTCCCAGACAATCTTGAAGAAAAAGGACTACACAAGACAGCGGGACGAAACGGCGACGCACGAATGCCACGGCATTCGTGCGTCGTAGCCCCAGAACAAAAGCTAGGAATACAAGTAAATCTATTAGTACTTTTATCACTTGGTGGCACTTCATTTGGTTACTGCCACAGGGATATAGGCTCCATTGTGTTGGATTATATCAATGCAACTAAAAGATTATCGTGCTAGGGAACGCTAAACTTTTCTGATCTTTAGTTTATAGTTCGTAGCGATGCCTGTCGAAAACGAGAGATGGTTTGGCCACTTGCTCAGCAAAGATTTTTGTTTATTGGTCGTATTATCTCTAAAGTAATTTTTCATGCTGGCTTTAATTTCATTTTTGTTTCATTTAAGTATCCTGCCACCCGGTTCTTGGCCCATCCGCCTCTGTGGGTGAGCGCCATCCGTTTGAGGTTATCAGCATCATCATCAAATAAGGTCGGAACTTTTGGACGGCGAAAACAGCTGCAAGACATTCCAGTTCGGTGACCGTATAATTACTCTCCACCTTAGTTTTAGTACGACTTGCATACGCCACGACGTGCTGGTGGCTGTCGTGATACTGAACTAACACGTCATCAACATCGATACCACTAGCATCTGTATGCAGTTCCGTGAGTGCCTTCGGGTCGAAATGGCCCAAAAGGGACCCGGAAGTGAGCAAATACTTCAGATGCTCGAAAGCAGCCTCACACTCAACGGTCCATCGGAATGGGGCGTTTTTGTGGAGCAACTCTGTCAGAGGATGAGCAAGCTGGGCGAAGCTTTGATGAACCGGCGAAAGGAAGAATGGAGGCCCACGAAACTACGGAGATCCTTCACGAATGTTGGCTGTTTGAAGCCTCGGACAGTATTGATCTTTTGCGAGTCTGGCCGTATACCGTCCCGGTGGACTAGATATCCGAGCACAAGGGCTTGACGCTCACGAATATGACACTGCTTTTAGTTGAAAATGAGACCAGCTTGTTTGACGCACTTTAAAACAACGCTAAGCCAATGGTTGTCGCCGTGGAATGTCTTGCCAAAAATAATTACATCATCGATATAACTCATACATATTTCCCATTTGAGACTGCGAAAGATGGAGTCCCTGAATTGCTCGAAGGTAGCTGGGTGGGGCTTTACATAAGCCTAACGGCATAACGTTAAATTCAAATAACCTGTCAGACGTGACCTGATCTTTTGCGGGTTTTGCCGTATACCGTCCCTGTCGACTAGATGTCTGAGGACAAGGGCTTGACGCTCGCCAAAATGACACTTCCTTGCGTTTAAAATGAGACCAGCTTGTTAGACGCTATGTAGAACAACGCGAAGCCGATGGTTGTATTCGTGGAATGTCTTGCGAAAAATTATTATATCTTCGAGATAACACATACATATCTCCCATTTGAGACCACGAAGAATGGAGTCCATGAATCACTCGAAGGTAGCTGGAGCATTACATAAGCCAAATGGCTTAATGTTGAATTCAAATAACCCGTCAGGCGTGACAAAAGCAGCCCTCTCTCTGTCAGACGGATGCATTGGTATTTGCCAGAATCCAGACCTTAGGTCGACGGACAAATAGTATGCGGCCGTGTGCAGACAATCAACAGCATCATCGATGCGTGGTAGTGAATACACGTCTTTTTTGTGACGGCGTTGAGACGGCGGTAGTCTATAGAAAATCGCCAAGAATTGTCTGTCTTTTTTTACCAATATAACAGCAGCTGCCCAGGGACTGCTTGACTCTTAAATAACGCCTTTCTGCAGCATTTCCTTGACCTGATCGGTGATCACTTGCCTCTCTGACGGGGATACGCGATAGGGTTTCTGGCGTATCGGTGTGGCATCTCCCGTGTTTATGCGGTGGTGCATACGGGATTCGGGCAACAAAAAACAACGCTTGTCTTGACCGAAATCAGACTCCCACGTAGCGTGTAAGCACCTCCTAGGGGACATCCTGCTCGGAAGAAGGCAAGGACCAATTGAGCATACGTTTCATCTCGGCTGAGCAGCTGGGTGCAGTCTGACTGGTGGCTGGAGACTCTTACACCATTCTGACGTCAATTGTGGCCTGCTCCTCAAACGTTCCAAGTTTGAATCCGGTTGGTAGAACAACAGACTCAGAGACTGCGTTGACAGTGACTGTTGAGCGGTGAAATTTTCAGTGTAAATAAACCCATCACATTCGTAACAGCTTTGGTGGAGCTGTGCTGGGTAACTTGCTATCCTGGACCCCGCAGCAGAAGTTCTTCGGAGAAGCGGACGCTTAGCTGGCCTACCCCCGACAACATCAGCATGAAAGACGACACAGCAATCCCGTTGACATACTACGCTAAAAGCAGCAACATAGACGGGTCAAACTACACAAAGCTGAAGTACGTGTACTGGCATACCCAGATGATATAGCTGTGTTTTGTAAAGATTATGATAGTATCGCTGAAACAATAAAAATTGTTAACCTTTATTGTAATGCAAGGTGTAGTTTGGTAAACTGGAGCGAGTGCCACGGCGAATGGCCCGTGACTCCAAAATTTGTGGCTGGTATTTCATGGGCTACTACTTCGGCACAATACCTAGGTGTGCCATTAGACTATTATTGTGACAGTGGACCGTACTGGCGCCGTCAGGCCGAGGATCTTCGAGAAAAAGCTGAATAGCTCAAGGTTTTCAGCTATCATTTTTTGCCAGAGCAACCTTTTGTAACATATTTTTTGTCAGTAAGCTCCGGTATGTCCTTCAAGTATTGCATTGTTCACGCGTGATTGTACTGAAGCTTCATCGAAGATTGGCTTTTTTCTTGTGGGGTTCTTGGGAGCGAAAAAGTAGAACTAACTTATTCAGACGGCTTCGCTCTGGTTGACTTGGTCTGTGTCATTTGTACCTTCGTCGGTTAGTTAATCGGTTTATGTTTTTCCGTAATAATCGAGACCCATTCATACGTACTGTTATACAGCTTAGGCTTGGAAGACAGTTGCCAGAATTTGTTGTAGCATCTGGTCTCGTGAAAGCAAGCATTAGAGGTTACCTAAAAAAAGTTGTTGATTGTTGTCTCTTACTAAAAACACGTTATTCATTGGAATACCTCAGTACAATTTCGCTTTAAGAGTTATACAAAAGTCTAGTAGATATACAGTTCTTCCTGTTCCCCAATATTGAACATTATACCGTGTAGGCCAAGGCCAGAATGTCTTAAGCCGTGTAAGAAAATTGAGATATCAACTGGAGTTAAATTGTTTTTCTTTAAAGTGCACACTCGTACCTTGCCCGTGAAAACAAGCGTGCAAGAAAAAGGCTCATTCGTTCTTTGAGGTCTTGATTGCCGTCTCTGCAGAATGCCGGAAACAATCGAACATGTTTTCCGGGACTGCTAGGATACAGTCTTTTTCTGGGATGTTCCACAAAGGACCTTGAAAAAGGATCTGCCTCTTGATGTCTGGGGCATTCAGGTTTCTGCCAGTATTAAATGAAGGAGGAATACCTTTCAACCTAGTTATGTTACTGGGTCTGCACGGTATATGGCAATCTAGAATGACGGTACGCCATGCTGATATTAATGCATGTCCGGTTCGGCAATACTTCTTTCAATCTGTCCGTTCCTTCGTGGAATTGCAAAAGGTGCATCAAGAGGTGCCCGAATGGCTTCATCAAGTAGAAATCCTTCTACGAATGAAGGAACTTTAAAAAGTTTGTCAGGTTGGATGCTGTTTGCCTGTTTTCTTTTGTTCATTTTTGTCTTTATTTGGTGTACAGGTGTGATGAAAAGTGTGCACACCATGAGATCGCTTGGAAGAATGCATGGACGCGCCCGCTAGCAACGAGACACGACGAGACACCTGCTGCAGGGCGCATGTGCGTCCCGTCTTATCAGTTGCTTCTCATGTCGCTTTGTTGGACGCGGTTACGGCATTCGCAGAAGAAACGACAAATGGGTCGCTTTCTCTCTTCCATCAAATCTGTGCCGTTCTTTTACATAGCGGCTGTGACGGGGCCAGTTGAAGCGCTGGCTCGCATTGTTATTGACACCGGTTGATTGGGATAAGTAAGCATAGCGAGCATCGCACAACCTGACGAAGCCAAGTGCACAAAATAAATATTCTCAGGCCAGCTTGCCTTTGTCGGGCTAATCCAAGTTGCACTTAAACGAGCTGCGTTAAGTCAAAGTTAATGTAGCCGAAAGTAATCGAACGTGAATAATTACACTGCATTAAACACCTTTACTCTCAAATGCGTCCTATGCAGCAACAGCCGCCTATTTTAGGCGGATCGAAGCGTGATTTGCCTAATTCTGCGACATCAAACTCGAGTACTTAGAGTGGGCTTTGATGTCACCTACATTATACAGTAATGTTTATAAGTGTCACACAGGTCCCGTTAATTAGGGAGGCGATCGCCGGGCTAATTGCAAGGGCCGAAGTATCGGCCCCCTGAACCGCACCACGAAAGCGTGGACCATTTAGAAGTGGTCCTTTTGGGCGCGCTAGCGGACGCCAGCTGTGGCCCAAAAAACAAGTCAGAGCCGAGATTTGATATACAAAACAGAATTATATTCTCAGTAATGGCAGATCAAAAACAATACACAAGTATGCAAACTCCACAATAGTTGAATACAATATGTCTCCCACCAAACAACGTACTACAGAGTACAATCAGCCACACTCGAAACAACGGACACGGCAACAATACGCACTACAATGCAGTCGCATGCATTGAACAACCAAGACACCTAAAGACTAAAGAGATAGAAAACCTATTCAGTCCAAAGTTATTGGAACGAAAGTCTGGATGATACTCTTCCGAGAATCACTCACTCAAAATCCAGCGTTGTTGTCGTTCCGCTGCCCCCGAAGTTTCTCTTCCAGGAAACCTCGCCGAAGTTTCTCTTCTAGGAAACCTCGCGTCTTCAATTGGCCACTCTCCAAGCTTCAAACTTCTTCGCCGGAACCACGGCGGCTGTACACACGCAGCTGTTGCCACGCGTCTTCGCTCGATAGTGGTATACACGCACTCTTGCCTGTAGCTCGAGTCATCACCCCTCAGGTGGAAATCATCTTCTTCTCCTGCTTTGTCTCCACGGACAAAACCTTCGCCGCCTAAACGGCGGAATCCCTACGCCTTTTGGCGCTAACTTCCGTCTTCTCCTGATCTCTCGTCTCGGCTGCTCGATTAAATACCTTCCGCGCGAGATTCCAGAAAGTTGTCGTCATTTGGTCGGCGCGATACGCAGCGAAGGCTGGGGAGAGGGCGAGACGGTTCGAATGCCGTCCGCGACGGATGACTCAACCCGGCATCACCCCGCCCCTTTCCATCAAGAACATTCGAGTGCTTGCTCGGCCGCCATTGTGGGGTTAGGAGGTTTGTAGGCGAACCTACGCTTCCGAGAGGGGTAGGTCGCGCGCCCGGGGAGTCCTTGGATGCTTGTTTTCTCTTTTTTTTCCGTTGACCTCGCGGCGTCTCTCCCGCGCGTTATCGCAAGAATTTGGCAGCGCGTCCCTTTGTAGCTCTCGTTTTGTGACACTGCGCCCCACTTCAAAAATATTATCTCATAATATTCAAAACCACACAACGAGCGCGAACAGTCCCCACACTCTCAAAGACTGTAACATAGTCCGTCGCTCATGACACGTCACATTCACAATGGATCACTCAATACAACTGTACATTGTAATTCAATCTCACAACACATGAAATATAACCACAGGTACGGGACTACAACACTTCATGACATATTCCAAACAATACAAATGTACGAAGTTCTGTCTTTACGACAATTATACAATACTATACATCACATTACCGTAACAAACATTTTGACTCGCTCGACATACAGTTGTGACACAGGACAACAACCACAATTACTTAACATATAGCACTGTCAAACACATTCCGGTTCGACCTCAACACTTATCCTGGCATTTCGAACGGCGCTTGTGCCCTTTCTTGCGGTGCTCGCTCGATCTCTTCTAGTGTTTCTACGTTCTTTTTCGGCGAGCCCTTTCTAACGACGGTATCTGAGGCGCCGTCTCAGCCATCGTTGTCACTTCCGACATGGTTAACGGGTCATGACGCTCAACCGATCCTGTCCGGTTATTCACCCGCTTGTTCATGTCCCGACATTTGGCCTGGCTGGCCGACTCCGTCATCTTTACACTGTCGGTCGGTTGAGGTCGTGCCGACGTAAGTCCAGCTGCCCAGCATGTGAACTAATTCAATACGATGATGTTCTCATTCACTGTCTCTTGCGCCCAGGCTTCACCTTGGACTCGAGTGAGATCCTTCACGGGATTTTCCTCCGCTGTATCTCGCGGCCCCTGTGTCGGCGGGGGCTCCATCTTCGGGTCTTCCCCCAAACGTTCTGGTTCGTTCAGCCCTCACGCCCGGTCGATGATTCCGATGACGAGGTCGTAAAGGGGGGTCGTCATACATAGAGCAGTAACCTTCCCGCTGAAGTACGGGGTTTCAACCTCAATTTCTGCTTCGGGAAGCATCCGAACCGTATGGTCAATTAGGCAAACCGGTTTTGTTCTGCCTGTCAACTCACTTTTTCGTACCAAATTTCTCCGCACGATAACCGTAGAGCGACCGGTATCCCTTAACACCGTAACCTTTTTGCCCGCAACTTTTCCAGGCAGCGTTGGCATTCCCTTCGTAACACCGATCGGCTGTTTTGTCATTACAGCTTTACAATAGGGATTTTCTCCCCATTTTTCAACTCTACGAATCCATCGGTGACGTCATCAACAGTTTTTGGTGCTACTTGCGCACAGAATACCTGGTGAGTTTGACTCGCTCCGTTACGACAAGCGTCTGCTTTGTGCCCAGTCTGACCACACTTGAAACATTTTACTACCGTGGGACTCGTAAAGTTAGTTCGACAGTTGTTAGCGGGTTGACCAACTCGGTTACACAGAAAACATCGCGGAACAATCTCCGGTGCACGCTTCTTTTGTTCGGGTGCCGGTTTCTTCGATTCTTCGGGACACTCCTTCTTGATTCTGGCCGAATTTGTGCCAGCTTGCGCTTCCAAGAATTGATCAGCCAATTCAAGCATGCCTTCAAGTGACTCAGCCTTCCTCTCCTTCAAGTACAGCGACAGGCTTGGGTGGCAACTAGTAAGAAATTGTTCTCTAATTAGGAGCTCTCTAAGCTCATCGTACTCCTGCACTGTCCCTGAAAGTTCAATCCATCTGTCGAAATAATGGCAAAGTCGGGCGGCATACTGCGTAGCCGTCTCACCATCAGCTGGCTTTCCTGTCCGAAATCTGTCCCAGAATCCTTCCACAGTAAATCTAAATCGCTTCAGCAAAGCATTTTTCACCTTTGCATAGTTGGCTGCATCGGTCGGCGTCAGCCTACCGTACACACTGAGCACTTCACCACTCAAGCAAGTACTCAAAGCAGTTGCCCATTGATGTTCCGGCCAATTCTGGCTCCTCGCAATCGTCTCAACTCGGTGAACGTACGCGTCAAGGTCGTCCTTCCTTTCATCAAACGCTACGAGCAGCTTGCTTGGGTTCAAGCGGAAGCCATGATCTTCCCGTTCGCTGTTTTCAACTCTAGCTTGGACGGCAGTTTCACTTCGCTCTTGCAAACGGAGCCGCTCAAGTTCCATCTCGTGCTGCCGCTGCCATTCCCTTTCCTCTCTTTCTTCTTTCAGCTGTCGCTCGTTTGCCTCTCTTTCTTCTCTCAGCTGTCGCTCCTTTGCTTCTCTTTCTTCTTTCAGCTGTCGCTCCTTTGCTTCTCTTTCTTCTCTCGCCCTTTCAGCTGCCAACTTTTCTCTCTCCAACTCAGCTGCTTTTTCTTCCTTGGCCCTCTCAGCTGCCAACCTCTCTCTCTCCACCGCCTCTTTCTCCTTCTGGTTTACCCACTTCCATAGTTTGGCGCCAGAAAGACCCATCTTCTCACCAAGAGCTACTAACTTTTCGGGATCCATAGTGTCTCGCAAACGAAGTCTTGCCGCGTGCAAAAAGTATCTGCCTAAATCAGTCTGTTGGAACACTCCCCTGCCTCGTTAACGAGAACACTGAGCAACACACAAAATCGTTCCGATAGCACTACCGACAACTCGAGGCTTTTTCTCGCTACTTTGGACACACTGTGCACCAAAAGGTCCTGTCGCCGACGCCAGATTAAATTTCACAGGTCTCGTTAATTCGGGAGGCAATCGCCGGGCTAATTCCAAAGGCCGAAATATCGGCCCCCCTAACCGCACCACGAAAGCGTGGACCATTTAGGAGTGGTTCTTTATGGCGCGCCAGCGGACGCCGGCTGTGGCCCAAAGAACAAGTCAGAGCCAAGAGTTGATAAACAAAACAGAATTATATTATCAGTAATGGCAGATCAAAAACAATACACAAGTATGCACACTCCACAATAGTTTAATATAATATGTCTCCCACCAAACAACGTGCTACACAGTACAATCAGCCACACACGAAACAACGAACACAGACAACAATACGCACTACAATGCAGTCGCATGCATTGAACAACCAAGACACTTAAAGACTAAAGAGATAGAAAACCTATTCAGTCCAAAGTTCTTGGAACAAAAGTCTGGATGATACTCTTCCGAGAATCACTCACTCAAAATCCAGCGTTGTTGTCGTTCCGCTGCCCCCGAAGATTCTCTTCCAGGAAACCTCGCCGAAGTTTCTCTTCCAGGAAACCTCGCGTCTTCAATTGGCCACTCTCCAAGCTTCAAACTTCTTCGCCGAAACCACGTCAGCTGTACACACGCAGCTGTTGCCACGCGTCTTTGCTCGATAGCGGTAAACACACACTCTTGCCTGTAGCTCGAGTTGTCACCCTCAGGTGGAAATCATCTTCTTCTCCTGCTTTGTCTCCACGGACAAAACCTTCGCCGACTACACGGCGGAATCCCTACGCGTTCTGGCGCTAACTTCCGTCTTCTCCTGATCTCTCGTCTCGGCTGCTCGATTAAATACCTTCCGCGCGAGATTCCAGAAAGTTCTCGTCATTTCGTCGGCGCGATACGCAGCGAAGGCTGGGGAGAGGGCAAGCCGGTTTGAAGGCCGTCCGCGACGGATGACTCAACCCGGCATCACCCCGCCCCTTTCTATCTAGAACATTCCAGTGCTTGCTCGGCCGCCGTTGTGGGGTGAGGAGGTTTGTCGGCGAACCTACGCTTCTGAGAGGGGAGGGTCGCGCGCCCGGGGAGTCCTTGGATGCTTGTTTTCTTTTTTTTCCGTTGACCTTGCGGCGTCTCTCACGCGCGTTATCGCAATAATTTGGTGGTGCGCCCCTTTGTAGCGCTCGTTTTGTGACAATAAGTAAAGTTAAGGCTAATTAGTTTTATATTTAGGTAAATGACATTCGGCTCGGTGAGGAGTAATCAGCCTCATGCTTAGCTTGAATTTTCTGAGCTCATGAGAATTCAACTTCAGTTACGGTAAATATTTGTGTTTTAAAAAGGTATTACTTTATTTAAGCTTTTTATAACCCAATTGATTTGATGGTACTATAACCAAACAAGCTTAATCAGATTTTTCATAGTTACCTTGCTGTTTGCCTAATTAGCTTAGTTATGCATATTTAGCCCAAATATGTCACGTGACCTTCCTTTACATAGGGTATGTTAGTGAGATTTTACACTGATATTCAGTAATAATTAGTATAATAATATTTACATATAAGTCGATATGTATTATCTTAATTAGTATGTAGTCGGTTAATAGTAATTAGTATGATCTTGGCCTTGACTTCTGAGGACTCATGGGGAAGTCGACTTAGGTAATTGGCTGCGAAGAGGATCGCCTTATATAGGCCACTTTTGCAAGGCGAGGTTAAGGATTAGCATGATCAACTTTGCCTAATTAGATTTGGCTATTCTTATTTCGACTCATCTGGGCTCATCTAAGCCTAATTTTGAATAAGATGAAAACACCAAGCTGAGCGGGCTTACCTATACCTACTTACGCCTGACTTATTTAGGTCATAAAGTGCTTGACAATAATTGAGTAATTCCGGCTACATTAACTTTGACATAACGAAGGTCAATCAGGTGAAACTTGGATCAGCCCGACAAAGACAAGCTGGCCTGAGAATATTTAATTTTGTGCGTTTGGGTTCGCCAGAATGTGCGATCCTCGCTGTGCCTACTTATTTTAATAAACTGGTGTCAATAACAATAAGAGCCGGCGCTTGAACCGGCCCGTAGTGGCCGCTATGTAAAAACACGGCACAGATTCGATGGAGCGAAAAAAGTGACACTAAGTTGTCGTTTTCGCTGCGAGTGCCGTAACCGCGTCCAACAGAGCGACAGGAGAAGCCAAGTGACAAGACGGGACGCGCGTCTGCCTTGCAGAAGATGTCTCGTCTTGTCTCGTCGCTAGCTGGCACGTGTCGATGCATTCTGCCACGCTATCGTTGTCTGCACACTTTTTATCGCACCTGTATATTTGTTTGTGAATATTGTATGTACAGAGGCAGCAAAAAAAAGTGGCGCTTTGGTGCAATAGGTAAGATATCTTCTTCACGTGCAAGTGGTCCCGTGTTCGGTTTCAGGGCTATGTGCTTTCAGTGTGAATCTCGCAGATGTACATCATTGTGATACTAATGGTTTTCTTATTACCCGTAGTCATAGTATCCGCGGTATTATCGGCGAGAAAATGCTCTCGAAAGCGAAAAACAATGCTTTTTTTTTTTCGCCGCCGCGTCAGGGCCGGGCCGCCTACGGAAATGTCGCGCCTAACTGCAGGCCTTATCTTGCCAGGAAAAATTTGACTGAAAATCCCGGTTAATCCTTGTCCGGGCTATTATCAAGGTCACTTCGAATCAGGCTGGTTCCTATGGGACTGGTTCCTATGGGACTATGGGACGAATCAGGCTGGTTCCTATGGAGCCGCGTAGAAGCGGCGATAATTTGACTTGATTTCCTGCCTGCAGGTATGTAGTCTCGCCAGGATTTGACTGAGAGTGTATAGAAACATCTTGAAAACGCTAGTATTACTTTAGTAAATACAGTAATTTGAAGACGTGGGATGATTTACAAACACCAATGTTTGGTATGTTTTTCTTAGCTGTTTGTTGTTGTGCTAAGGAAACCGTGAATTATATTCCACCAAGTCACCCATGCTATGGCACTCCGACCCCACATTGTCTATTTTCCTGAATGCCTAACAGTCACAATGCGGGTGAATGTATGCAGTGAACTGGATGACATCCTTGAGAAGTCGCATGAGTCTAATTAACCGCTGCTGCTTCCGGCAGGCCATGTACGTAGGCGTGATGAGTAAGTACGCCTCTCTGCATTTACCAATTTTATTTTTTATCTTTTGTCACATGCATATGAACAATGCAACGCGTACAAATGGAGAGAGTGTTTATTACTGATTGTGTGCATGGTTTTTTTTAATGTTGCCTGCGTATTGTCCTTAGTTTTGTCCACGCTGGGTGTCGACATTCAATTAAGTGAAATGTCTTTCTACAGTAACACTTTATTTAATGCATTGACAGAAAACATTATAACTATGTTGCTTCATCACTTCATAGGCAGGCAGCCCACAGAGGCTGAA
Organism: Rhipicephalus microplus; assembly: GCF_043290135.1. Taxonomy (NCBI): domain Eukaryota; kingdom Metazoa; phylum Arthropoda; class Arachnida; order Ixodida; family Ixodidae; genus Rhipicephalus; species Rhipicephalus microplus. The sequence continues at coordinate 60,960,878 of NC_134705.1, read as the reverse complement.
GCAAACGTCGTAAGTTTACTTCTCAATGATGGTGGAAAGGTACTTCAATGATTTACGTCATGCTTGTATTGGGCTCTCCTCTGAGTCATTTTCCGCTCAAAGATTTTGTGCCGTCGCTATGTTGAACCAGCTATAGTAAGCATCCCCATTGTAGTAGTTGTCTGGTGTGCCATAAGCACACAAAATTTGTGGGAATCGAGCATAACAACCCCTTCGCCGCCTCGTCAAGCCTGTGACATTTTGCGAGTTTCCCGTCCGCGCCTTCAGATGTCACCCCCATCGAAACGACGACAGTGCACCGCCAGCGCTGGCAAACGAAACACCATCTAAGCCTTTGTTTTTACAATTTTATTTGTAATACTTAGAAAATGGTACGCATAAAAACCACCTTGCATTTAGTTTTAGGGATTTTTATACATGAATAGTGCAAATGCGTACAAGATTGGAAAGTGACCTACTTCAGCTGGCAGCGCGAATCCGAAAATAAACAGTGGTGTCACACTGCTCAAATAAGGCACGTGGATATGTTGATAATAATTACAGTAAGTGTTCCGAGTTCTGTCAACAAGGTTTCATGACATCCTCAACTACAAAAGTGCAGGAAGGTTATTAGTACACATTTACTTGCTGCAGCGAAGGTTTCGTGGAGTGCGATGGATATGTACCTCACACTATGTCCATGTGGCACTGCGAAAAGCGCTGCCACCAGCGCATTCATCGCCGTGCCAGCCATAAATGGGTAGTGGACAAAGAGCCGTCCACAAGCGAACGTGCATAGGCCGTCCTCTTTAGTTGGTCTTGAAGCACAGTTTCCTGAAAATCAAGGACCTGGCAAGCTTCTTTTTTCGATCCAACCTCGCTTCCTAAAGTAGGAAGTTCATCAACACAATATGCTGGCACAATGCAAAAAATGTTTCATTTATTTGGGCGTGGTGCAACTGGCAATTTAAATGCAAGCGAACATCGCATGACATCGAGTTCGAGGCAAGCAATCCGACGTGTGTTCTGTAATGTATAATTGTGGTAAACTTGGGCATGCACTTGATGCGAAGGCGATGAAGTGCATACGCGAACCATCTATGCGATCAGTGGTACGAAGCTCGTTTTATCCAGCACGAATGGCCCTGGTAATTTTAGTTTTGCAGCTGTATTCTCCATCAATCTCTCGCGTCCTGTGCGCTGAAATGTTTGATTATGCATGCTAGACTTTTCTGTTGACGGTTGTCATCCGTTTGTATATATACTGCAAAAGGGGATACGTGCGTGTTCACTTTCTCAGTGTTTACCGAAAGGCACAAACGATGCCTCCGAGATAGCTGCGGTAATCGCGAAGACCTATGGCAAAAAACAAATATTGTGGTAGCCATCATTTTGCGATTAACCTGTGTGACGCACGTGTTGGCATTTTCTAGTTAAAGCCGCGACTTAGAGCCTTGAAAGACCTACATGCGTAATATGTTGGCGACAAGTTCAGATTATCGGTGGTCACGGCGTGTGCGATGTTTATCGCGAACGTCACCTTTCTACTGCTGCACGTCGCACACCGAGGTCAGAGGGTATGTTAAACTTCTTAAATCAAAGTTACCACAGTTTGCCGTCAAGTCTATCCAAACAATAACAGGAGACCTACATTATCGCACGTACTCAAGCGAATGGCTGCGGAAAATGCGAGTAATATCGCTTACCCAACACGTTCGCCAGGGCCCGTATTTCGCGCTCTCGCCCTTTTGCTTTGCGAAAGCTGCGGAAATCAGTAACACTGAAGTCATTTACAACCGTGGCAATCCGCAACACAAAAGCAGGGCAAAATGGGGTCTATTTTCGCAGAGCGCGGAGATGTTGCGTCGGCTCTTGTTTTCGCTGTCGTTCAGGCGAGTGAACCAGCAAGCACTTAACGGTGGTTCGATGACGCGGCCGACTAGCGAAGAGAGATTCGTGGCTGTTTTTTCGAGTGTTAAATGCGCAAATACACCAAATATTTCACTCCATAGTCGTTTCGTGCGCTGTAGTTGCACCCGGTCGCGCAGCAAATGTGCAAGGGAGTCGGGCTTCACACTACTCAAAACTGTGTCGACAGGTGGCGCTGTGTGTCCGCAAAACTCCAGAGTCTGACGTCTATACCAGCCAGCGCTGGACAGCTTCTGTGCTCCAGGCATCTGCGTTGGGGCTATGTGTAGTACGTACCCTGTTTGCTCATGAACGCTGATGCACGCATATTGTTCATTGCTGTACATGCTAAAACGCTACTTCACTCTTGTACACGCTGAAACGTTATTTACGTGGCTTTTATGTAATGTAAACAACGGCTGACTTGCAATAAAACAATTTATTGACGCAAGCTTGTGTGATCAGCGTTGCCGTTTTGCTCAGCCTGCATGCGGCATCACTCACTTGCTGAAGTATGCAAGCTACTTGTGGGCTTCTAGTAAGTAGTTTACTACACTATATAGAAGCGATTGTACTATATGGAAGCGATAGAAAGTGAGAGAGGGAGCTGATCCAGCGAAAGGGGGACAGCCATGACGCAGAAGCAAACGATGATGGTGTCGCTACTATGCGAACGGCCAGTCGACATATCGAAACGCCCTGGTACTTGTAAACTTATTTCGTTTTATACGAAACTATACTATATACAAACAATATTCTTAGTTATTATTTGATGAAAAAAGCTATTTCATTGCAGAAGATAGTAAAAGCTTTTTCAGATGTCAGTAATATAGTCCTTTCCTAACCTTAGTACAACTGCCGCCACAATAGAGACGGCTCTATATCCCATTTTCGTCCCCATTGGCTGTGTGGACATGTTACTCATTTGGCCCGCGCCGCCGCGCTAGACTAGTGGCTAAGGTACTCAACTGCTGACTCGCAGGTTGCGGGTTTGAATCCCGGCTGCGGCGGCTGCATTTCCCATGGAGGCGAAAATGTTGTAGGCTCATGTGCTAAGATTTGGGTGCACGTTAAAGAACCCAATTGGGTCGAAATTTCCCGAGCCCTTCTCTACGGCGTCTTTCATAATCAGATGGTGGTTTTGGAACGTTAAACCCCAGATAACAATCAAATCAATGCATCGTCTCTGCTCGCTGGCCTTTGTTAGCAGCGCAGCTGAGGGGCTAAGCCGTGCCGGAGCGTCCCTACCTAGGTCGCGGGGTGCTGGCGTTTTACACGCTCGCTGACCCGTGTTCGTCACCAGCCTACAGAGTTGACCTTGTCCGCGAGTCGGCTCGCGTAGGCGACGCCGCATTTTTTGATGTTCGTATTCCTCACGTGCGCATGGGCGACGCTTTGCGATCGTGAGCCAACGTGCTCTGCCGTCGTTCCCTTTGACCTTCGCGTGAGGCATCATGCATCTGTCGGTGCAGAAACCTTTTCTCTGTGCCGTTTATTGGCCCCTTCTGGTCTGGCGTGTACGGGACGCCACTCCGATTTTGCTCACCGGAAGCTTGACTGCTGTCAACGGAGTGTCACTTGTTGGTAAAAAGGACCCCATGGCCCTCGTCTGGTTTACGCGCTTCCGCGAGCTCAGGGTTGCCTCACGCGCTACGTGTTGATTTTACAGCAGCGTAACCTTATTGCACATTTCCGGAAAACGAGTTAAAACGTCGTGGCTCTTGCCTTTGTCGTGTGCTCCGTTTTGGCATTTGACATTGCCGTCCGCTACTCCCGAGAGCAATCGCGCCTAGTAGGCTCTGCTGGGCCTCTGGCTCCAATAGATCGGAAGGCGCGAATTTTCGAAAAAATTCTATCAGTGCAGATAACATCATTTGCATCCAAACATAATATATTTTGTTCAAACCAGCATGGTTTTCGAGCACACAGATCTACATCTACTGCAGTTTCGGTATTAACCTAACACGTTAAAAAAGCCTTGAATACCAATAAGATAGCTGTGGTGGTTTTTTAGACATAAGAAAAGCTTTCGATTCCGTCAACCACAACATCATGTTAAGTAAGCTTCATGACTACGGTTTTCGAGGTAAAATTCACCAGCTTCTTAAATCATACCTATCCGACCGCCAGCAACGAGTAGTGATGATTGGTGTCGAGTCCCCTACTCAATCGATAGTCTCTAGGGTACCACAAGGCTCCGTTATTGGACCCACTCTTTTTTCCCTGTACGTTAACGATTTGCCCTCCATCTTACTATATTCAGAAGCTTTAATGTACGCAGACGATACAGCACTAATCTTTGTTGGTGACAGCTTAAGAGGCATCGAAGATAAAATTAAAGAAGAGTTACAGAGAGTACAGGTATGGTTTAAACAAAACCACCTAAATATCAACACAGAGAAAACAAAAATACATGGTCTTTCACTCTAGGAAAAAAGAACGCGACTTTGCAGGTTTCAACTTACGGCACTGCTACAGCCAGTAGCCTCGTTTAAGTACTTAGGGGTCATGTTTGAGTCGGACATGAACTGGAAATCGCATATAGAAAAGACATGCTCCAAGCTAGCATATGGGTGTCACACGCTACTAAAAGCCCGTGAATGTTTTGGCGCATCGAATTTGCGCATCCTATATATTGCGTTCATGCACAGTCACTTGAGCTACTCTATAGCATCGTGGGGCAGTACATATAAAACTCATTTGAAATGTATTAGCCGCCTGCAAAAAAGGGCAGTCCGGATTATCACATACTCAAACAGGACCGATACTGCAAAACCACTGTTTCAAATGATGCGTGTACTTCCACTGGACTCTGTTCACGTGTTTAGTGTTGCTGATGTAGTGCATGGAATAATAAAACGTGATGACCCATTCCCATCAAGCACCTTTACGTTACCCGCGCGCTCTACAAGAGCTGCAGCGAGTCACTGTTTTAATTTACCGGTAGCCAGAAATGCCTACGGTCGAAGGCTCATAGAATTTCACAGCGCTCTCATATAGAATGCGATACCGACTGCTGTGAAAGAGGCTAGAAATTTTTCATTGGCCATGAAGCATGCACTTCATGCGAACTTTCTAAGTAATACATCTGTATAGTCATTTAGTATTATTATTAGGATTAGTATTATTCTAGTGCTATCATTATTCTGTGCTATAAGTAGCTATGTTCTGCGCTATGTTTCTTTGTATAGTTCAATCAAGTGTTTTTTGCTTTTTTTTCTATTTTAAACATTGTATCCAGTTTCATGTCCTTTGTCGCTGTGTAACCGCTTCCGCAAGTATGTAGGTATGTCACACATTTGGTCCCTCTACTAGCCAGTTGGGCTATGGCACCAGACAAGTTTTTTGTTACATGGATGTGAAAGTTACAATAAAAAAACCCCGATTGTGCAGTGACTTTCGAGTCGATTGCCTCCAGTGAGCACGTCATTTTTGCCGGTGTCACCTTAAGCGGACACGAATTACCAAAGGTACAGCAGTGCGATCCGTTTGTGCGCTGCCAAAGCGTAGGCGCGAATTTACAGTCTGGTGGTATTATCGGCGCCGTGTGCTGTTTACGCAGTCTGGATTTCCATTTGCGATTCTTAAAGGGAAAATAAAAAATGGCAGCATATCCTTGGGTTAATGATGGAGAGTGGGGCGAAGCATCCGTTCGTCCATTCGTTCTTGCTTCCGTCCTCCTGTGTGACTGTCCGTGCGTCCATCAGCTCGTCTGTGCGTGCGTCTGTTCGTGCGTCTGCAAGTTCATCCATGCGTCGTCCATGCATCTATCTTTGTGCCCGTTCATCCATCTAGTCGACACTCCAAGTACCACTATCTTGGAATTTTTTTTCATCTTATATGCGTCCGCACGTCCATCCGCGCGTCCGTCCCCGCATCTTTCTGTGTGTCCGTTCGTCCATTTAGTCAACACTCCAAGGACCACCATCTCGCATCTTTTCATCATGTATTCCGCATAGAGAAGCACCGCTATCCAGCGTACATTCGAAGGACTAAACGAGGGGTAGAACACGCACACTTTCTTACGGCTTGCGCTTCCTGTCTACTTCCCACCTTTAATCACCTCGAGTTCATGGTATATGCTAGTTCACTGTATTCATGGCACGGTGGCCTAACACTCGCTAAACCTTTCTAAAACCAAGGATGTTACGCCCTGCAAGTGTAACCTAGCAACCCTTTCTTGCCAGATAGTGCTCAATGTACATGCCAATGGCTGCTAATTGACAATGAGAGACAGAAAAATTCAGCTTTTAGTTAATGCGCACGCTGCAAAAATTTTATTCTTCAACAACGCGCGCAAGAAATCTCCTACCGGCACCGTCTAGCAGGTCAAAGCGTAAGACTGGTTACGCACAACGACTACGACGTGAGACGAACGGGTGCCGCTTTAAGGAGCTTCGCCTCTAAAAAGTGGGCCCCGTATCTGTCTGCATCAGAGTGCGGCACTTAAACAGTAGCTCACGAGGGATGAGAGTAAATGAGGGATTTAAAGGATATGAATAAAGGTAAAGAGATAGATGGAGGAGAGAGCGGGGCGCAGGGACAGCGAACGACAGAAACGACGGTAGAGGAGATAGGAAAGATGGACACGGTCGCAGGAGTCCGAGCGAGGGGCACCAATTGGTGAGAGCTCTTGTCGGCGTCAGGAGATAGCGTATAGCGAGCCCAGTCGGCCAGAGCTGCGCTGTCGGAGATCGCGGGGGCACAACCGGTCCGCACGAAATGCAGAGATCGAGTCCCTGGTATTACTTGGATTCGCACCTGTTTGTCACTAATAGTGTTTCCCTGCGCTTATCTCACCTGAAGAAGCTCCCCAGAAGTCTTCGAAGGGGGGGGGGGGGGGTTGCCCGCAGTCTTAAGTCATACCAGACTATTTCTATGACTTGCGGCTGGCCGAAGACGCGAGTGACCGTACACTCCAAATATGGTAACCTATGCAAAGGTGAACATTTTCACATTTTTGTGCACCTATAACCTAAAAGTTACACAAGTGTAACCTTTACATTTGTAACCTTTCTAATGGTTACAAAATTAAAAGTTAAATCTTGTTTATATAGGTTACACCCTTTTCTTTCGACATGTAACCTTTGCAAAGGTATACAGCAATCGAAAACACATACGTTACTTTCAAAACGTCCTTTATTAAAATGTCCTTCGCGCTTTGTCAAGGACTCAAAAAGGCAACTCTCATATATGCTGCAATGTGACCTGTATACAATATAATATCCAACCAGCAAAGCGGCACATAAAACCAATGATGATGATGTTTGATGTTTTGTGGCGCAAGGGACATTTCACGGCCAAAGAGCGCCAGTTAATCTTGCTAAAAATATGGACAATAATTGTGATAAGAGGCTGTATAAGGGCCATAAAATTCCTCGTGGTAAGGCAGGTAAAAACATACAAGTAATAAAATCATGACCATGCCGTGAAAGGTGGTTGTGGTGTGAATAGGTGACAAAAGTTGGTGATAATGAAAAACGATGATGGACATGGATGGCATTAGCACAAGTACCTCACTCGTTCATACCCTTGCGTCCAAGGGCCGTGAGGCAAGTGATTTCTTGTGTAGCCACCGCAGCAAGAACCTCTCTCGAGAGGTCGTGCTACGGAATGCCCGGGTATATGATATGAAGATTATGAATTTCTTTCAAAAACGCTAACAATGATTTATGACTAAAAAGTGGTTCCCTACCAACAAACATTACAGGGTTTAAAGGTATATGTTGTTGTAGGATAATGGAAAATGTTGTTTTCTTAGCGTTTATAAGTGTTTGCACTTGATTAACATGTGAAGGACTCTTAATTCTTCGCCACATCTGTCACACAATGGTGGATCGCCACCGGACAAAAGATATGTGTGTGTCGTGTATGTGTGTCCTATCCTGAGTCTCGTTAGCATTACCTCAGTATGACGCTCGTGTTCGTTCGTGTTCGCTCGTGTTCGTGACGCTCGTTTGTGTTCGTTTTGTTCGCACAAAACCAAGACGAACAAAAATATCAGTGGAGTACAAGGCTACACATTCTTCTTTCTCAAGAGCAAAAGAAGATTCTTCAGGCGGTGTGTGAGCAGTCCACGAGGCACGGGTGTGTCCGGCAAGGCAATCGTTTGCAGAAGGACAACGACTGGTGACAAAGCAGGCGGGTACTCAATATTTTTGATGTAGTATGTCAGCAGGCAAAAAATGAGGGCCCGCTCTATATTTCTGTTAGCCATTTGGATTATTTGCTCAGCGCTTCCAGCATAAACGCAAGTGTGTTCAGGACAGGTATACACCTGGGTGCAGTGATTTGCACGTCATCCGGTAGAGCCATCTGTGAAATATCACAATCGCGCCATGAAGAAACAGCACGGCAAAACTTCTTTCTCAGAGTACTCAAGTGAGATTCGTAGAAAAACAAGAATTTGGAGCATTGTTATATTACTGTGATAATTAAAGTGAAATATAAATTGTGGGAAAGCGCTTGATGCAACCGTAATTGAAGTTTGAAGTTTATTTTAACACATTCTTACACCACACAATGTGAGGTGTGGAATGCGGGAAAAAAGCTGCGATAAAAACGCAGCTTGACTAGCCCCACATCCCATCAATTCAAGGCAGAAAAAGTGACAGCATTCATAAAGTCCTCGAAACAACTAAACAGACAAAAATATATAGTTTAAAGTGGCACGAATAAGAAATATTGCATACATAAAATTTTAAGAAATGTTGATAGGATCGCACTCTTTGAGAAAATACGAAAAAATATAAATAAGCAGAACATAAAAACAAGTCTTTAGAAATGGCTAAATCTCTCTTGCGTCATGAAAGTAAAAAAATATTCGACATATCCTGTCGCGAAAGGAGGCGGAATTGTTCCAATGATAAATTGAATTTATTTAGTATGTGGGCAAGTGAATGTTTCAGCATTTGTAGACCATAGTATTTTCGGCATCAAGGAACCTTCCAATAATCACTCTGTCTACTAGGTCGAGACAAGGTGCTGCACTCTAAGCATGCTATGGAGATAAGATTGTTACTTCCTTTTGTTAATTTTAGTTTTTAAAGGCGCTCGTAAACAATATTCATACATGTTGTCAAACATTATGACTCTGAAATTGTTGAATAAAGACAAGGTATGTGCATTATATTCGGCATTTGCAATAGAACGTAATGCATTTCTTTTTGTAGTGTGAGTAATTTCTGTTTAGAGTGCAAGGTGCCAGTGCCCCACAGCAAAAGACCGTAGCGTAACTGGGAAGCAAAAAGCGTGTTGTATATCATCAGCATCTGAGTAGTCGGTAAAAATGACTGACATCTCCTAAGCATGCCTAGTGACTTACTTAACTTGTTTCTTACCATTCCGGTTTGTGAATCCCATAACATATTCTCAAGAAAAACAATTCGTAATGCTTTAGCGGTCGAACAAAAATCAATCACAAAATCGTGCAGGTGTAGTTTTGAAGTAGCTTCGTACGTTGTTCTTTTTGAACGAAATAGAACGGCTTTGGTTTTTGAACAGTTGATTTGTAGGGAGTTAGCAGTCGCCCATGCATACAAGTCATCTAGATTCGTGTTTGCGGCTGAAATTAGGTCATTTACACCCACACCTGTGAAAAACAAGGAAGTGTCATCCGCATATATGACATATTTATGTGTGTGATTTATGTTTATAATATTGTTGACATAAGTGATAAAAAGTAACGGCCCCAATATACTACCTCGGGGTACACCTTGAGCAAGTTTTTGCAAAGATGATTGTTCGGTGTTTATACTTACACACTGTAGCCTATTGCTCAAATAACTGGTGATTAAGGTTAACGCATTTCCTCTAATGGCATAATAGGGCAATTTTTGTAAGAGGGTATTGTGATTTATCCGGTCAAAGGCTTTCGAGAAGTCAACGAATAAGCCTAGCGTAATTTTCCTGTCCTCTATATTACCTAATATAATTTCCTTTTGACGTAACAATGCTACCTTTGTCAACAGCCCTGACCTCAAAACGTACTGGGCTGGAGTAATTATCTAATTTTTTGCAAAGAAGTTCGATAGTCTTATAAACATTAACTTTTCTATGGGCTTTGAAAACAATGGTAGAACAGATATGGGCCTATAGTTCTTCAGATCATTTTTGTCTCCTCCCTTAACCAGCACTGTAACTTTCGTATGCTTCATACGTTCTGGGAAAGTACCTGTGCCTAAAATTAGGTTATAAATGTATGTTAAGGGCTTGACTAATATATCTATGACAGGAAAGACTGGGGCTATCTTTAACCCATCAATATCTTCCGATTTACTTTACTTTAGTTTTTTGAAAACACCCATAACCTCGTATTCATCTGTTGGCTAAAGATAAACTGACGAAGCTACTGTCTGTGCGGACAGGTAATGTAGTGCGGTAGTGTCACTGACACTGTCTACTAAGGAAGTGAGGTGTTTATTGAATTTCTCAGCCAATGCTTTCTTTGCCCCTGTATGTTCGATCGCCTTCAGTTATCTCTTCTACACTAAAATTACCTTTATGTAAGGCAGTAATTGAATTTAACTTGCTCCATATCTCCTTGACCCCTGAGACGCCCTCGAACATGCAAGAATAATAACTGCGTTTCGCTTTTTTCATAACTTTAGTTAAATTATTTTTATATTTTCGAATAGAATCCCATGCGTCTGGTTTTCCATTCTTCAAGAGTATTTTACACACGCTATTTTTCACATTTATCATTTTTTTCAGGTTCTCTGTGACCCATGGTTTCCGCGACCGTTTAAACTTATTTTTATTTCTTTGTAAGGAAAACATCGCTTGGAAATACGGGAAATTATCTCCATAACACTGCCGTATGCTGCGTTTGCTGATGAGCACGAGAGCACTGCTGCCCAATTTGTTCTGGAGATTTCATCTCTAAACTGCGAAAAAGATTTTTTAGTTATACTCTGGCACCGAAATTTGTAGGTTGGGTTTGATACGACACGGTACTTATCAATAACTAAATATATCGGCAAATGAGCACTGCGTGTAATGTTGACTGTCCCAGAAAACAGACTTTCACGTGGTAAGTTGGTAATAAAAAGATCCAGTAACGTAGTGCTAGTTGCTGAAATGCGAGTTGGTTGCAGTATCACATTTGATAACAAATACGAATCAAGAAGCATACAAAATTCGAACTGTTTAGCTGTATTTGAAAGCATGTCAATGTTTACGTCACCACATAGGACTAATTTATACTGATCTATATTAACATGAGAGAATATCGCGTGCAGCTGCTCGAAGAACTCACCTAAATTACCATCAGGTGGACGGTACACCACCGCAAAAAGAAACTTCCCACATTTCAAACATATTACCTCAATATCTGACGTACATAAAGACAGGTGATCAAGCAGTTCATAATTGATACCTTGTTTATTAAACATACATACGCCTCCACATCTTCTAATGGGTCTGTTCAAGAAAACTGCATTATAATTTTCTAGGTGCATGTCATCGTCAGCCGAAAACCACGTTTCTGCCCACATAATTACAGAAAACGAGAAGCCGAAATCACTCAGAAATACACATAATTCATCCTGTTTGCCACGTGCTGATTTCATATTTAAATGAATAAATTTAAGAGGTGAATCGTATTTCTCGACCGTATTATGCTTTAACTCTAGCGGAGTAACACTAGAAGTGTTCATTTCAGATGTTGATGGGTCAACAGGAAATCGTGCATTGTAAAGTTTACATTCATTGCGACATAAACTGGTGCATCCCAAGGCAATAAGAGAGAGTGAAATATATTCCCTCAAATAACAACTCACACGCCGAAAATTTTTTGTGATATCGTGAAGCGTATATTTCATGAACAAACATAAACCCAACTTCATGAGCATGCGTGGTACTTGACCCACTTAGAAACAAGAAATAAGCATGAAATAAACAACCAAAATTTTCGTTTACAGCGGCACCGCAATATCTGTGCCCACAACACAAACCGCCTTTTTCGCTGCACTGCTTTCACGAAGAACTGTTCATTTTGTTTACGTCATCACTGCTTTCGATTTTGTTCTTGGGTGCGTTTTTAGTCTACCGCGCAAATATTTTTATATCGTAAACACAGACATGCTTCCAACCAGTCTCCCGCTTGCGTGCTGTAGCCTGGACCAAGAAGTCGTTTCACTTCAGGGCACAGATTTTCATTTACGAACACCGCTGACCGAGAGTCAATGCCCAGATAAGAACACTTCAAGCTTGTTGCGCGGGCATTCATCAAAAAGTTATCCCGCCTTTGTCTCTGCTCGAACTGCACAACTACGTTTTTTTGCTTGCGTTTTGTTCCATTGGAACTCTGTGTGCTCGTCCGATATCAGTCGCGACAAGTGGCACGCCCACCTTTTTTCCAATTTTTATGACCATTTCAACTAGGTCCTCGGGGGATTCGTACAGAATACCTTCAGTTTCATCATTTGCCCCTCGGGAATACTGTTCAGCCCGAAGCATTCTGTTCTCATGGTCATTTACCTGCCGTGCGAGATCAGAGCACTGTACCCATAACTCAGCATTTGAGGCTCTCAGGGCTTGGTTTTCATTTCTAATTTCTTCATATTTCTTGTTTGTCATAGCCAGAAAAGTTTTAATATCCCTTAGTTCCTTGCGAAAGTCTCGCTCGATTGTTTCTTTGAAATCTTTGAACTCTGCCTTAAGTTCGCGTTTCAGCTTATCAAAAAGTGCTCTGATCTCCTTCGATATCCTCTAATGAAACAGCAATGCCAAAAATCGAAATGATACAAATGCCAGCAATGACAGCAGTGGCAAGAGCAGGAAAAGTAAAAAAATAGACTGATTGCCGACCTGCCTAAGAGATGCGCAGAGTCTGTGAGCACACGAGAAGCCTGCTGCTGTCCTTGCTGCCAAGTGAAGGAGCAGACGGTGCGCTCGGTGCTCTTGTACTGTCCGAACAGATGAAGATCCAAATGGGCGGAGGGGGGGGGGGAGGGCGTGTCGCAGTAAACTTTCCGTAGCTTGAAAGGTAATGCTAGCGTCGGAAACACAGCTTTCCCATCCGCGGCGTTTCAAATTGAAACGGTAGTACAGCCATCACAGCCAGAATGCTGGGCACGGTATCAGCAATGCCAGCATAAAAGATACGCAGAGTCCGTGAGCACAAGTGAAGCCTGCTGCCGCTCTTGCTGCCAAGTTAGCACTAGAGAAGTGCATTGATAAGTGTGTGCATCTAGTAATCATTCCACAAACCTCGTTGATAAGCATGTGCCTTGAATGGCCTTGCAAGTACTTGGCGATGTCGATGAATGTGCATTCACGTTGTTCTTTGCATGAAAACGCTTCCGACACTGCTCTTAGCTTTCTCTCCAGGTCACCAATGCTGCTTTTAAACCTAAGCTCGACTTTGATGCAAAGCTGGAAAAAAAACAGTCAACGTAAAGCAAGAGCGATGATAATTATTAACGACAAAATAAAGCTTTTTTTCCGATATCCCTCATGATATGAGGACGTAATGCAATACAATAATAATTTAGACCATTCATTAACAATTATTTACTTGATAAGTGCACTGGTCCTCGTCACGAATCGAGATTTGGAGCAACAAAATGTTAGTTTTTGAGCAGTTTGGAGCACCTAAATATGCATTTCGGAGCACTAAGCTACTGCATGCACACTGCTTAAGACTATTTCAATACTTAGACTTCCAAGCATAGCTCCAAATAGTATACTGGCATGATCCAGAGCGATACTCCTGTGCTCTTAAATTTAAAAAAGAAGGTAACCAGTTTGTTTCTTCTCAGTTGAAATAATAACAACCAGCTTGTTCAGTGAGCCTACACATTTTTTGTTGTTTGAGAAAGGTGCCAAGATCTTGGTTTATACATCTCATGAAGTTTTCAAGCTAGGCCTTATTATTTTTAGCAAGGGCGTAACGAAACTAAAGAAAACATTTTTATATATGGGATCCCTGTTGAACAAATAAGGTGGTTTTTTTTTTGCTAGGATGCTAATGAACGCGTGATGTTCTGCTGTGCTGAATACCAATGAGGCTCTCAGCTCTGCATTTTGCTGGAATCTCTTTTGCATAGAGCATTTTCCTTTCCAGTTTTCCTTCAGAATACGGAAGGGCTATTCCAAGTTTACAGAAATTGGATTACCGCAAGATCAATATGCGCGACAGACAAAGGACCATGCACTACGGCTGCGTTATGCTCGAGGCTATACTTTTGTGCCGAAAATGACATGGGTTATTCGCTAGATGACCTTGAGCGCGAGAGTATATGTCCTCGGCGCACGTGACCTCTAGCGCTGTGCGGGCGTTCACGTCGAATATTCCGACTATCGCATACTAGATATACTATAACCTCCGAGATCCGCCTATCTCAGGGGTCATGATAGCACGGCCATTCGCGGCCAGGCAAAAAGGGTGCAGCTTGGCTCGCAATGATGCACCGAGAACGCTCTGCATGAGCGCTTCAGCCGAAACGACCTCGCGCTTTCTCCTGCATCTAAAGTAATGCATCGGCGACGGCATGGCCTCGTAGGCCGCCAATACGTCACCCTTGCCCTCTATTATCGCGATTCGAATTATTCGTCCGCTCACTATTTGAGTATTCGTGCACTCACAGCAAGACGTTGTCTTATACAGAACACAATGCTTGAAAATAGTGTGAGATTAGGCGCACTGGTGACACCAATAACAGCTTAGAATGAGAAAAAACTCAGCTTAAACACAAGCCCAAATACATTTCATGTAGATGAACACGTGCTGTCACGCATAAAATGTTTTTTATTGACCAAATGTGCAAATATACCAACTGCGCCAAATCAATCGACCCGTAAAAAAAAAAAGGTTTAGTTAGAACAAGTCGGCTTGTGCGCGACTTGTGAGCTCCTTCCAAAGCAGTTTTTTTTTCTGCTCCTTGGTTCTGCACAGCGGAGCACACTACAGCGACAAGATTTACAGGCCGTGCGGTTACAAACCGTCTAAAGTAGCAAAGGATAATTTTGATAACTGAGAGCACTACTTACTCAGCCGCTTCTGATACACGTGACGTCTGCAGAGCACTAATATGTTGACGCATCTGTTTCGCGCTGTCGGTAATTTTGGTGATCACCTCCGAGATCAGGCTGCGCATGCCGTCTGAAAAGCAACGTTTCGGTGCATTTCGGCAATAAATCGCGCTTCTTTATCACAATGGTAGAGAAAATCTGGCTTGGCGCAATTCGACGCGAGAGTAGGATAGGAATTTACAGAATTCACAGTTTTATATATCAGTGACCTGCTATTCCGTGCAGCAGAATATTAAAAAATGACGGCATGCATTCTTTGCCATGCATTCTTTGAGACTCGGAAATAGACTTGCATTTACAATTTTTTCTAGCAAGAAATACTGGGGCAGTGGATCATCATGGCTTTTGCAGCGTTCTTCGTACGTCACTTCAAGGAGGGTCTGCATTCTTTCTCTGTCAAGTGTCACGGCGTTCATATGGGTCGCTTTTAAGGTCTGAAACACATTGAAAGAAAGAAAGTGACTACGAGTTACCAATGTTCAAAGCTATGTAATCTAAATTGCACATGCAAACAAACCTGTACCTAGGACACAGCATTTTCCTTTGTGATCTCAGTGATGGGTGAAAGAACAATGACATGCGCTCTTTTCGATATTCTGTGATTCCGTACCTTTCGAGCCATAGTCAACCTCTTGACGAATAGGCTCTGAAAGAAATAAAATATGCTTGCGACCTCCAAAATAAAAACTGTTTTTTTTTCTACCTGAAGTGGCACATATTTAATAGTCATATGTACTCTAAGGACATTAATTTAGAACAGCTAGCATAACCAAATTTGCTGCATTAGTTCTTTGAAGAAGTAAAAATGAAACAGAGCACGCTTGTAAACCTTTGAATGCCGATGAAGGACAAGCTGTGCTCTGACATGAACCAGTGAAGCGAACAGAACTGCCTACAATGATTGGAATAAAAAGTATACTCTCATTTGAAAGGAGCATCAGCTTGTTATTCACAGCACTTTTCAGAGTACTTACATAAACACGGGTCCTCGTAGCCAAAAGGTGCTCTTCAGGCTCATCGCACAACATCATTAATTATTTCGCGGCGAGTGCTTCACCAAGGACTTTGTACATTGAGCGACGCTCCCCTTTGTTCCCAGAGGTAATGAGAATATTCTCACTAAAAGAAAAAAAATTCAGATCCTTCTATCTCTCGCCATAGAAAGATGATGCACAATATCAGCAAAGACCACTGATATAACAGTAGCACTTGCGACTCAATTCATGGTTTAATCGCATGCTGGCGCTATGATGTCCTTTTTTCCGCATTCGGGAATACAGGTGATATCTGAAAAACACAGCGCGAGCACCTGCCCATGCACTGTTAGAAGCTCCACCGTGCATTATCCAAACCAGTGGCTCACGCAAACTTTCTGAATGGCTACAGAGCCATTCAGGAATGCGGAACCAGTAACTTTGTAACCAAGGTTGTAACTAACCATAAGACTTAAGCTGATTGTGTGGTGTATCTCTACATCTAATATTAAGATCTATGAACTCAATCAAGAACAGCGAAATAGAACAGCATGGTTGAACAGCGAATGGAAAACTTACTCCAGAAAGAAGGTCAATTCTGCGTGTAGTTGCTGGGAAAGTTTTTTTTTTGTAGCATTTCTGAAATAGCTTTTCCTTGCAGGACAGGCTGAACGCTCTCAGAGAATTCTGGCATATTGTGAAGGAGCCAGTCATGAAATTCCTGAGCAGAAAGAAAACAAGCTTTATACACAAGAAATCTCTCACACCAAGTACATGCTGCATATTATTCATATGAAGCAAAGATAGGAATAAAAGGCACCAAAATCACAGAGATTACAAGAAAGGTGACTCGGGGAGACATTTTGTGACAGCATAAACATAACTTCTGGCGTAAGTGTAAAGTGGCCAGGGATACAAAAGCAGTTCAGGTTTAATCACAACACTGTGCAGTGTCTTCAGCAGCACAAATGCATTCAGCCGTTGTGAACAGCTCACTTTGTCAATGTGCATGTGCAGTTTCGGTTTGAATGAATCAGAACCATATAATTGCACAAAAAGCTCGTTATGGCGCGCTACCATGCATTAAATGTCCCTGAGTGTATCTGGGGAGATAACAGGAGAAATGAATAATTGTTTTATGACGCACAGCAGCCGAAAACATTCGCAATGAGGATCTTGTGCAGCCTCTTCAGGCATATATCAATCAATAATAATGAGAAATTGCAGAAGTAGTACTAAACTGGAGCTTGCTGAACATGGAAAGCTGAAGTCTGACTCAAAGCTCCGGGGGTAATCACTTTTACTGACATGTCTATGAAAGCAGAACTGTGACAAGGCAGCATTTAGTTCGCTGGACGTCATCCACATTGCCTCCCTCACAACAAACGTACTGAACAATGTCAGCTCCAGAATAACGACCCCCTCTAACAGAATGTGCATTGGGTAATATAGCAAGTGTGTGAGCGCTGAGAAATCAGCGATTTCCGCAAGGGAAGATCTTGACTTAATTCCGCACTGTGCTGACTATTCAGAATGGTCCTTTTTTGAAGTTGCTGGCTCAAGCGCTAGCAAATATTCTCAGTACAGGGATTCTGTACGTAGTGGGTATTGTATTTCATAATGAAAGTTATGAAAATCAGTTGTAGGAACATTGCAGGTCCGGCACGCCAAACGGACTTTCTTACTGAGGCTTTCTTTAAAGCCTGCAATATTGGGGCATGCCAAGGAGTCCCCAACATGGGCGAGCGAAAAACCAAAAAAAGACTTCTTTACCACAGGCAGTCTTTAGTGCACAGCTACTTTGGAGTGAATTTAACGTGGAAACAAAGTCTTGAAGGAGCGAATGCTTTGCTTCTTGTCATTTAGGTGCACTTGCTTTTACCACTCGAAGTAAGAATATGCTGGCTACTTTGGATCTTTCTGACGGCGGAATGTTAACAAAAGAGACATAAAACACAGTTAGCTTGCCTCTACGGCCTCTTTTCATGCCTTGAGGATTGATCAATTCAATATCATCGCTGTACAAATGCATCACAATAGTGTTTATCTGATGAGAACTTGCAAATGGGTGCATTTGAAAACGTGTTCCGTCAGTGAAATCTCTTAGAAACGCATCATTTGACGTCTCCAATGCACACTGAAAGAGGCGCGCAAAGCTCGGGTGAATTAGCAAGTTCTCAATCAGTCTCTTAAGTGGCACAAAGTAGCCTTTCTCACCATGCCAAAGTTTCACTTCCTCTGGTAAAACTTATATTCCTTGACAAGCATATAGTGCCTTTCTTGGTCTGTCATTTTCAACTGCAGACACATTAGCGGATGTTCCAGCAGTCGATAAAATATCTTTTTACCCCCGCAACAACTACATCGACTCCCCCTATCGGAGATCGATAGTGCGACTCAAGCTGTCTCGCCAGGCATGAGAGCTTTTTGAGAATATCTGTACTAGAAAAATCATCTACCGCATTGCGCACATCATTCTCGGCATACCCTGATGCTGCATCAAACAAGGCACTGCATACATTTTCAGCCGTAGAAACAAATGTCTGCGTCTGAGCCGGAGACACGCTCGGTTGCTTTTTAAGACTACTGTGAATGCCACAGTCATTGATTTGAGATGATGCGCATCCGCTGTCCGTATGCAGTTTGTACTACGCCATGTTCAGGAATTTGTTTCTGCACCTTGTGCATATCAAATAACCCCTGCTCAGGTGCAGTTCCCGTACATGTCTCACAAAGGTGTAAAAATACCTGGTGGTAAATGTACACGCTGAACATTTGTGTTTGCCCACCTTGCTGGCTTTTCAAGACCGAGGTGCTTCACTGACACTTTTCTGCGGTTCTGAGGTGGAAGGAATTTCTTGCGGCAACCCTGCAAATAGCGACGACACTAATTGTACACACGTGCAGCAAAATCCCTCTCTCTATCTTCATGTATATATATATATATATATATATATATATATATATATATATATATATATATATATATATATATATATATATATATATATATATAAATTATATATAAAAATATATATATAATAATATATATAATATATAAAATAATAATATATATATAATAATATATAATATATAATAATATATATAATATAATATAATAATAATATAATAATAATAATATATAAAATATATATAAAAATATATATATAAAAATAATATATATATATATATATTTATATATATATTTATATATATATATATATATATATATATATATATATATATATATATATATATATGTGTGTGTGTGTGTGTGTGTGTGTGTGTGACGTAAGAAGGTAGCGACGGTTGGTAGAAGCAGAGAAGGAAGAAGGCAGAACGGAATAAACATGGCGTATGAGCCAGGCCACGTCACCCATTCATCATAGCGTCACAGGAGTCGTCAGGATGAGGACCTGGCTGCCGTTCATCAGCCTCACATCATTCACGAAGCCACCGGCCATACTTCTGAACTGAATATCGACCACAGAAGAGGTAATCTCAGGCGCATGCAGCTACCGGCATCATGACAGAACCATCGACTGACCTTCCCATCCCAAAGTACACCGGAGCAGTGGACGATGGGCCTGTACAGCACTGGTTCGACCTGTTCGAGCTCCACGCTACCGCTGCATCGTGGTCGGAACGGGAGATGGTTATGAACTTCAGCGACTACGTCACCGGTGAGACATTTAAATTTTACCTAACCCACATATTTCAGAACGAAGAGTCATGGCAAAAGATCAAAGAGGAGATGATTACCCGTTTGAACGACTATGACCAAGACCTGCTAAATGCCAACCATCTAGAGACAACCGCACACTATGGTCAATTCCTGAAGCAGCCCTCAACCATTCGAATGCCCAGCGCGAATTGACAACTGCCTCAAGACGAAGTGGCACATGAGTTTGCTTACAGAAGGCTTAAGTTTTCGTCAGTTTGTCATTGTGCATGACTAACCTATTGCTCGCGCCACAGCGTAAAGAGATATTTTTGTCAATTTTTCTGCTGTCTGTCTCCTTTTTATAGCAGAGTACCAGCGCAGCTGCGTGATGTTGTCATGTGCTATCTTTGAAAAGTAGGGTGATTATCCTTCTCTAAATAAATATCGCCTTCTCATGTGTGCTCGTGTGCAGCAGTATTACGGGTTTTCATGTAGTCATAAATGCACAAGCTTCCAGGCATGTCTACGGCATCAATATTCTAAACCAGAGTTCTAGAACTCCGTGCGTGTTTTCTGTACTTGTGAAGTGAGTTCTGCGCCGGAAGCTTTTGACGATACGCTTGGGGCACGAGTAAACAAAACTGGTTGTCAGAGGGTTCAGCGCACCATATTGTGCAGACGGCATCGATAGCGTGACAGACTTTTACGTTTTGTTACGACACGATTCTGTCTCTTATTTCATTGTGTATTCTACGTAGGTGGTACAGAATAAGGCAGTAGAGTTATTGAAGTGCCTACGCAAAGCGCGCAGCCTGAGCACTCGAAAGGTTAGTGGGCGCAGCACACTTGGGAACTTTTTCTGTCGGCCGCGGCGGTTCTGTGGGTACGGTGCTCAGCTGCCTACCCGCAGGTCGCGGGTACGACTCCGGCCGCGGCGGTCGCATTTTGGTGGAAGCGAAATGGTAGATGCCCGTGTACCTTGTCAGTGCATGTTAGAAAACACCAGGTGGTCGAAAATTCCGTAGCCCCCTAGCAAACCATCAATATTTAGAGGATGTCCCCAAATGGTCTGAATAAGCAATATCATTTGTGAATATTCAGTGGATATTGAGCGGACACTTATATTTAAATATTAAAAGTGGATATTCATAAAATATTCGTGAACATTGTTTTACTAACAAATATGCCTAAGCGAGTTCAACCCGGAGGTCGCGGAAGCAAATCGTGGCCGCGGCGGCTGCATTTTTCATCGAGACAGAAATGCATTAGGCTCGTGGACATTAATTTAGATGCATTTTAAAGGACCCCATGTGGTCGAAATTTCCGGAGCCCTTCACTACAGCATCGTTTTGGGGCTTTAAACCCCAAAATTGTTAGTATCAAGACGCCAGAAATATTTTAATATAAAGATAACAGTAATGTGCAGCGTTTTCTGTTGATGTACATAGAGCAATGAGATGTTTTTTTTAATAGGTTACATTTTTGGGAAAATAACCTGACTTGTACACAGACTCCACTGCGGTGTCCCTAATAATCATATCTGGTTTTGGGAAGTAAAAGCCCAGGTATGATGATTATTAGGCTGTTTGTTTGTCCAAAAAAAAGTTCTCATTTTGCTACCTCTCCCTCTTTCTATGGCTTGTTTCTGTATGCTTTTGCATGTTCACGAATGCGCACGCTTCGTTTTACGGCGCCAGAGTTTATTTGACATGATTTCTCGAAATCTCTGCGCATCTCGCTTCTTGTGCATTGAGTTATGTGTCGCAACCATTCAGAGGCCAACTGCGGGCATGAATAATCGTATTTGTGTGGCCACTGCGCAGTCCATGCTTAGTTGAACATTTAGGCCCGCCTGTTCAACTAAGGGGCCAGTGCCGTAGGGAGAGTAAGCCCAAACGCCAGATTTAGGTTGCCCTTAGCAACTTCTAATTTCGCAAAACCTTAATCAGGTTATGGCCCTCTCGAGCCATCAGTGAAGTTTGTAACATGCGCACGTATCCAGTGAATATACTGAAACCGTTTCATGTCTCGCGTGATCGATGCTCCGAATTTCACACTGAAGCCACGTTTGCCTGCCGAAACAGAAATCCAACATTTTGATTTTCAATAGTTCCGCACCATAGGCCAATACCACCTAACCTTGCATGTTTTCTAGTACTACGTATCACTGTAAAAATGAAGACGCGTCAAAAACTTTGTTCTATGGGCATTTTACCAGTGGCTTATGCAGTTGATGCTTCTGAAATCGCAGCTTTGAAAACGAAACTTTGTTTTAAAACGTCGCAATTACTGATCCGGTATTGGATACATGATAAGTTATATAATGCAGATGTCTAAACAGCATAAGGTGGTGAAGTGTTTTATCAATTTTTTGACGCCGCTGCAATTTAAAAGTTATTCTGACCATACCCTGGCGCATAATTCATGAACATATATAGCTATACAAGACCACAAGAGCATGGCTAACGAGGATTGTGCGTGACAAGGAACCACTGTATAGAGTGCCTTGGCAGGCATTAAGTCGGTTATTTGTTCGCAACTTTTCATTGCAGATGAGACAATGTTTTCGGAAGACCATTCATTATCATCCGAACATGAGCTAGAACTTGAGGAACAGCCTGGCATCGCTTGCCATGAAGGTAAATTGTGCTGCAACCCACTAGTCATTCCTTGCAAACACACGCGTAGCATTACGACAAAAAGTAGACGGTGGCGTGTTAGTGTAGTGCCTATTTTTTCTTCAAGGAGTAATATTCTTACGAATTAAGCACTTAACACCACATTATAAGCAATCAATAATCTTGTGAACCACAAAACAGTGCTTGTTACCGTTGCCTTCTTACTAATGCATTGCTTATGAAGTAGAGCTGTCGTTTATTTAAACTGAATGGTGTACTTTCGTTCCATTTAGTTATGGTTTGCATGAAACTGTTCGAAGGTATAGCTATTGCATATTACGTGGCAGGCCCATAGAGAGAAATTTTTTTCGGGAAGGGGGAGGCACTTTCGGAAAGCCTTGAAACACGCCCATTATTATTGATTTTCGGTAAAACACATACAATCATTACAATTTTAGGGGGGAGGGGGCACCCCCCTCTCTACGGGCCTGTTACGAGGCAACCGTGGAGAATGAGATTTCCCACATTGCCGCTCGTAATGATACCATTTTAGAACATTAAAGCCGTATGTATACACACACACACACACACACACATATATATATATATATATATATATATATATATATATATATATATATATATATATATTGTTACCACATGTGTAATTTAGGTATGTGCACCTGTGTAGCCGGGAACAGGGTGGTAGCAGAAGAGGAGGACGTTCAGTTGGTGGCAAAAGCTCGCTGCTGCCCATTCACTGCGGTATACCGTCCAGTCGACCGTTACGTCTGCTTCGAATAAACCCCTCGTTGACGTAACAGAGTGGTGGAGGTGCTGGGTAAGACACATCGACGTACCACGGAGCTACAGCTGTTCGGAGTTCGCCGGAGCCGTCGTCTTGCCGGTCTGCCGCCGACAACAGTCGTCATGACCCAGAGCGAAGGTCAGGAATCAACCGCCTCGACTTCGCGCCAATCTACACTGGCTACACCAAGGCATCACTACATGGAACCCCGCCCGTTCGCGGGAATGGCAGGAGAAGATGTGGACGCGTGGCTAACGCACTACAAAAGGGTGAGCCGCTACAACCACTGGAACTCTATCAATCAGCTGGAAAACGTCGCGCTGTTTCTCACGGACACTGCCCTGATGTGGTATGAAAACCACGAAGAGTCCTTGACAACATGGGCTATTTTTGCTCAAGAACTCAAGAAGTGTTTTGGTGACTCTGACTCAAGAAAGAAAAGCGCGGAGCGGACTCTTGCTGGAAGAGCCCAGACTCCTGGAGAAACCTGCACTGCCTATATAGAGGACGTTCTTAAGCTTTGCAAGATTATAAACCCGCAGATGTCTGAAGAAGACAGGGTCGGACACCTATTGAAAGGCATAGCGGAAGATGTTTACAATTTTCTGATAGGCAGGGATGACCTCACCTCTGCCTCCGACGTCCAACATCACTGCCGCACGTTTGAAAAATTGAAGACTCGTCGCATCGCCCCGAAATTCGGTAGGCCGGCAAATGTGACAACGGTTGCCAGCGTCGACGTGAGCCCGCCCACTGACCTTGCCGCTACTATTCGGGCAATTGTGCGTGAAGAGCTGCAACGACAAGGTAGTAGGGTTGACGAAACCATTTCTCATCCACCTACCAATCCACCCTACTACACGGTGGTACCATCAGCTTCTTTGCCACCATCGGTATGTGTGGCAGACATCAGCGAAACGGGAAATCCGCGGCCACGTCGTGACTCATTCGTGGCCGACCAGCGATATGGCCAACGCCTTCGGCACGGCCCCGCCACACAGAGGTGGGCAGCCCCCGCTCAACAAGCTCGTCACCGACCCTTCACAGCTGAGCGGTCCCAGCATTGGTTCGGTGAGCGTCCTCTACCAGTCTGTTACAACTGTGGCTTCGAAGGACACATTGCCAGGTATTGCAATTACCGGCAGCCGCCAAGGTATGACCGATCACCGAGATTTAACCGTTCTGGCGTTACCCGAGCACCGACATTTCCGGGAAGCGCGTCTTACGAGATCCCAGGACCGCTACGAAACCAATCTCCGGCCTCTGACCGCAGTGTGACACCACCACCTGCCCCTCGTGCCAACCGATCACCGTCTCCTCGGCGCCGCCACTCCTCGCCTCTTACGGAAAACTAGCCGGCGCGGCCGTTGGAGGTGAGGTCGCCAGACAGTCTTCGATTTCAACAGATATACCTCCGTTAGCTTCCATGTTTAGAAGTAAGGTTCGAGTGCTTATCGATGGTGTACCAACGATGGCCTTGGTGGACACAGGTGCAAGCGTGTCAGTGATGAGTTTAGTTTTCACCCGCCTTCTTGGACGAAAGGTTATGTTTCATTGGGACCGTCCTGATACGTTTCGTGGAGTGAGCGGAGAGGTGTTACAACCTGTTGGTGTCTGCACTGTGACTGTTAGTTTGGCGTGCCAGAACTTTGTCGCAGAGTTTGCTGTTCTCCCTCATACTACGCATGACGTCATTCTGGGACTCGATTTCTTGAAGCTATGTGGTGCTACTGTCGATTGCCGCACAGGACAAATTACAGTAGATTCTGATATCCCAGTTTCGTTTATGGAAAACTCGCCCTCTCAAGAAAGTGCTCTTTGCGTGTCTGTGGACACAACTGTGCCGCCGTTGTCTGCAAAATGCGTCCCTGTTGTCTGTTCAACTGCAAGTGAGAAAACATTTGACGCAACTGTGGAGCCCGTGCATCTCAGTTGCATAAAGAAGACAGTTTCAATACCGTACTGTACACTATCGGTTGTGCAAGGACATACTGATTTGTGGCTGATTAACTGCTCTAGTGAACCTACAGTGCTGCCGAAGGATCTGAAACTTGCAGAGATTCGTGAACACCAAGTATTCTCGCTTGCCACCCTCGCAGAAAGCAATGATTCCCCGGATAAGACCCGTTGCAATAATCTGCACGCCAGGGACACCACCATTATGGCTATGATTGATAAATCACTCAGCACCAAGGAACGTAATGAACTGGCGAGTATTCTGCGCAAACATGCCGGTATTTTTGATTTCGCTCAGCATGATTCACCGTCATTCCCTGCTTCTCGTATAAAGCACCGAATCGACACGACATCTCACAGACCTCTCCGACAGAAACCATATCGTGTATCGCCGTCAGAACGCGCAGTGATCAATGAACAGGTTTGCGAGATGCTCAAGCAAAATGTAATTCAGGAATCATGTAGTCCGTGGGCCGCTCCAGTAATTCTAGTGAAGAAGAAGGATGGGACATGGCGATTTTGTGTTGACTACCGCCGTCTCAACGCCATCACTAAAAAAGACGTATACCCACTCCCACGGATTGATGATGCTATCGACTGTCTATCATCGGCCTCTTACTTTTCGTCTGTGGATCTGAGGTCAGGCTACTGGCAGATTCCAATGCACGAGGAAGACAAGGAGAAAACGGCATTTGTTACAACAGATGGACTATTTGAATTCAATGTGATGCCGTTCGGACTCTGCAACGCGCCCGCAACTTTTGAGCGATTTATGGACAACATTCTGCGTGGATTGAAGTGGGAAGTGTGTATGTGTTACTTGGACGACGTTGTAATTTTTGGGCGCACCTTTTGTGAGCACAACACACGCCTTGACCTCGTACTGGACTGCCTAAGCAAAGCACGCGTGGTGCTCAACTCAAAGAAATGTCGTTTTGGAGAGCGCCAAACACTCGTCCTTGGACACTTAGTAAACAAAGAAGGCATACGACCGGATCCCGCCAAGACGGTCGCAGTGGAGGCATTTAAGCAGCCAAACTCGGTGAAAGAACTGCGCAGTTTTTTGGGGCTTTGTTCATACTTTCGCCGATTCATTCCTGGCTTTGCCAATATTGCATACCCGCTCACGTGTCTGCTTCAGAAAGGTGCGCAGTTTGACTGGACCCCGGAATGCGAGTCTGCTTTTTCGGAGTTGAAGTTTCTTTTGAGGTCCCATCCGATTCTTCAACACTTCAATCCTCTCGCTCCCACTGATATTCACACAGACGCCAGTGGTATTGGTGTAGGTGCTGTCCTGGTTCAACGCTTGGATAATCAAGAACACGTCGTAGCGTATGCAAGTCGCTCGCTCAGCAAGTCCGAGCGTAACTACACAGTCACAGAGCAAGAATGCCTCGCAGTAGTCTTCGCAGTGCAGCGCTTCCGGTCCTATCTGTACGGACGCCCCTTTACCGTCGTGACAGACCATCATTCTCTCTGCTGGTTGGTTAATCTGCGTGACCCATCTGGTCGGCTGGCGCGCTGGGCACTTCGTCTACAAGAATATGACTTCACGGTTTCGTATAAAAGCGGCCGACGTCACACTGACGCAGATTGTCTTTCGCGACTACCGCTTCCAACGATGGAATGTGACGCGGGCACCTTCGATACCTACATTGCATCACTCGACCAACCATTTCCTGATAACAAGACCTTTAAGGATGAGCAACAAAGGGACAGCACCATACAACAGCTTCTTGCTACCAAACCAAAATCATCGCCTACGCGCTTCTGCATCCGAGACGGGCTAGTTTACAAAAAGAACTACACCAACACGGGCCCACGATATCTTCTGGTGGTTCCGAAGAGTCTTCGCGTTTATGTCTTGCAGGCTATGCATGATGACCCAACATCCGGTCATCTAGGCACAGCAAAAACTCTTTGCCGTCTTCAAGAAAGATTCTACTGGCCCAAAATGCGCCACACGACGGAACAATACGTGTCTAGCTGCAACGAGTGTCAACGTCATAAGCGCCCAACAAGTGCTCTTTTAGGGCGATTACATCCAGTGCCGCCCCCTAGAACTCCATTCGAGCAAGTCGGGATTGACCTCCTTGGACCCTTTCCCCGGTCTTCTAATGGAAATCGCTGGATAGTCGTTTGCACCGACCATTTAACACGGTACTGCGAGACCGCTGCCATACCATCGGCAACTGCAGCTGATGTGTCTTCCTTCATGCTACGTTTTGTCATTCTTCGACATGGGCCTCCCAAAATCGTAATCAGTGACCGTGGCCGACAATTCACAGCAGACGTGATGGAAGAGATGCTTCGTGTCTGTGCTTCAAGGTTTCGGCACTCTACGCCATACCATCCCCAAACGAATGGTCTAACTGAACGAACGAACAGAACTCTCTCGAACATGCTGTCTATGTATGTTGCATCCGATCACAAGGACTGGGACAGCATTCTACCCTTTATCACATATGCATTCAACACCGCTCAGCATAAAACTACCGGCTACAGTCCTTTCTTTCTTCTATATGCTCGACCACCTCGTCATACCCTGAATACAATCATTCCGTGTTTGGACCATCATGATCCCTGCATATCCGAGATCATCTGTCGGGCAGAAGAAGCTAGACGCCTTGCTTATTTGCGCACTCTTGCTTCGCAAGACCGCTCGAAGGCACATTTTGACCGCCGACGCCGACACGTGACGTACAATCGCGGCGACCTAGTGTTGCTCTGGACACCAACTAGAAAACGCGGTTTGAGCGAGAAACTGCTAGCGCACTATGCGGGACCTTATCTTGTTGTAGACCGTATCAGTGATTTAGTTTACCGCATAGCGCGTCTCCATTCAAACGGCCGACAGTCTGCAAAAACTGAACTTGTCCATGTTGCACGTTTGAAGCGCTTTATTCCTCGAGAGACTGTTTGACTCGCCCAGTGGGCCTCGTCTGCGCGGAGGGAAATGTTACCACATGTGTAATTTAGGTATGTGCACCTGTGTAGCGGGGAACATGGTGGTAGCAGAAGAGGAGGACGTTCAGTTGGTGGCAAAAGCTCGCTGCTGCCCATTCACTGCGGTATACCGTCCAGTCGACCGTTACGTCTGCTTCGAATAAACCCCTCGTAGACGTAACAATATATACATACATACATACATACATATATATATATATATATATATATATATATATATATATAAATATATATATATATATATATATATATATATATATATATATATATATATATATATATATATATATATATATATATATATACATGAAGATAGAGAGAGGGATTTTGCTGCACGTGTGTACAATTAGTGTCGTCGGTATTTGCAGGGTTGCCGCAAGAAATTCCTTCCACCTCAGAACCGCAGAAAAGTGTCAGTGAAGCTCCTCGGTCTTGAAAAGCCAGCAAGGTGGGCAAAAACAAATGTTCAGCGTGTACATTTACCACAAGGTATTTTTACACCTTTGTGAGACGTGTACGGGAACTGCACCTGAGCAGGAGTTATTTGATATGCACAAGGTGCAGAAAGAAATTCCTGAACATGGCGTAGTACAAACTGCATACGGACAGCGGATGCGCATCATCTCAAATCAATGACTGTGGCATTCACAGTAGTCTTAAAAATCAACCGAGCATGTCTCCGGCTCAGGCGCAGACATTTGTTTCTACGGCTGAAAATGTATGCAGTGCCTTGTTTGATGCAGCTTCAGGGTACGCCGAGAATGATGTGCACAATGCGGTAGATGATTTTTCTAGTACAGATATTCTCACAAAGCTCTCATGTCTGGCGAGACAGCTTGAGTCGCACTATCGATCTCCGATAGGGGGAGTCGATGCAGTTGTTGCGGCGGTAAAAAGATATTTTATCGACTGCTGGAACATCCGTTAATGTGTCTGCAGTTGAAAATGACAGACCAAGAAAGGCACTATATGCTTGTCAAGGAATTTATGTTCCAGCAGAGGAAGTGAAACATTGGCATGGTGAGAAAGGCTACTTTGTGCCACTTAAGAGACTGATTGAGAACTTCCTAATTCACCCGAGCTTTGCGCGCCTCTTTCAGTGTGCATTGGAGATGTCAAATGATGCGTTTCTAAGAGATTTCACTGACGGAACACGTTTTCAAATGCACCCAATTGCAAGTTGTCATCAGATGAGCACTATTGTGATGCGTTTGTACAGCGATGATATTGAATTGACCAATCCTCTAGGCATGAAAAGAGGCCGTAGAGGCAAGCTAACTGTGTTTTATGTCTCTTTTGTTAACATTCCGCCGTCAGAAAGATCCAAAGTAGCCAGCATATTCTTACTTGGAGTGGGAAAAGCAAGTGCGCCTAAATAACAATAAGCAAAGCATTTGCTCCTTCAAGACTTTGTTTCCACGTTAAATTCACTCCAAAGTGGCTGCGCACTAAAGACTGCCTGTGGTAAAGAAGTCTTTTTTTGGTTTTTTGCTTGCGCATATTGGGGACTCCTTGGCATGCCACAATAAAGCAGGGTTCAAAAAAAAGCTTCAGTAAGAATGTCCGTTTGGCGTGTCAGACCTGCAAAGTTCCTTCAACTGATTTTCGTAACTTTCATTATGAAATACAATGCCCACTACGTACAGAATACCAGTACCAAGAAAATTATCTAGCGCTTGAGCCAGCAACTTCAAAAAAGGACCGTGCTGAATTGTCAGCACAGTGCGGAATTAAGTCAAGAACTGTCCTTGCGGAAATCGCTAATTGCTCAGTCCTCACAGACTTGCTATATGACCCAATGCACATTCTGTTAGAGGGGGTCGTTCTTCTGGAGCTGGCATTGTTCAGTAAGTTTTTTGTGAGGGAGGCAATGTGGGTGAGTTTCAGCGAACTGAATGCTGCCTTGTCACAGTTCTGCTTTATTAGACATGTCAGTAAAGGGATTACCCCCGGAGCTTTGAGTCAGACTTCAGCTTTCCATGTTCGGCAAGCTCCAGTTTAGTACTACTTTTGCATTTTCTCATTATTATTGATTGATATATGCCTGAAGAGGCTGCACAAGATCCTCATTGCGAATGTTTTCGGCTGCTGTGCGTCATAAAACAATTATTCATTTCTCCTGTTATCTCCCCAGATACACTCAGGGACATAATTGCATGGTAGCGCGCCTTAACGAGCTTTTTCTGCAACTATATGGTTCTGATTCATTCAAACCGAAACTGCACATGCTGGTTCATATGGTTTCTCAAATACGGAGATTTGAGAAACCCACCACCATTGGGCCATACCATTCGAAAGTAAAAATGCTCTTCCGAAATCAAGAAAGTTCTGGAATTTCAAAAACATTCCATTATCTGTTGCCAATTACTATGAGATGAGAATGTCCAATGACTTGTGGGAGGGGCCTCGTCAGCCGTAGCTGGTGGCTACGGAAAGTGTCACTGCAACAAATGTAGGTGCACTTGTGTGCTTGACGTCGACTTTTTTGCCATCTGGGCCGGACCCTTGTGCTATTGGCCTGACAGCTATGTCCAAGCACTCTGCCTTTGTCTCTGGTGTCAAAATCTCTGTTTCTGATGTGGTTGTATTTCAACAAAATGAGGTTGCGATGTTTGGTGAAATAGAAACAATTGTACCTTGGTTAGGCAAAATTTTCATCTCACTTCTGGTGAGCTATTGACAAAGTGAGCTGTTCACAACTGCTGAATGCATTTGTGCTGCTGAAGACACTGCACAGTGTTGTGATTAAACCTGAACTGCGTTTGTATCCCTGGCCACTTTATACTTACGCCAGAATCGATGTTTATGCTGTCACAAAAAGTCTACCCGGAGTCACCTTTCTTGTAATGCCTGTGATTTTGGTGCCTTTATTCCTATCGTTGCTTCATGCGAATAATATGCAGCATGTACATGGTGTGAGAGATTTCTTGTGAATAAAGCTTGTTTTCTTTCTGCTTAGGAATTTCATGACTGGCTCCTTCACAATATGCCGGAATTCTCTGACAGCGTTCAGCCTGTCCTGCAAGGAAGAGCAGTTTCAGAAAGGCTACAAAAAAAAAAAAAAACTTTCGCGGCAGCTACGCGCGGAATTGACCTTGTTTCTGGAGTAAGTTTTCCTCTTCGCTGTTGAACCATGCTGTTCTATTTCGCTGTTTTAGATTGAGTTCACAGATCTTAATTTTAGCTCTAAAGATACACCACAGCAATCAGCTTAAGCCTTATGGTTAGTTACAACCCTGGTTACAAAGTTACTGGTTACGCATTCCTGATTGGCTCTGTAGCCGATCAGAAAGTTTTCATGATCCACTGGTTTGGATAATGCACGGTGGAGCTTCTAACAGTGCACGGGCAGGTGCTCGCACTGTGTTTTTCAGATATCACATGTATTCTCGAATGCGGAAAAAGGGACATCATAGCGCCAGCATGTGATTAAACCTTGAATTAGGTCGCAAGTGCTACTGTGTTATATCAGTGGTCTTTGCTGATATTGTGCACCACTTGTCTGTGGCGAGGGATAGAATGATCTGAATTTTTTTTTTAGTGAGAATATTCTCATTACCTCTGGGAACAAAGGGGAGCGTCGCTCAATGTACAAAATCCTTGGTGAAGCACTCGCCGCGAAATAATTAATGATGTCGTTGGATGAGCCTAAAGAGCACCTTTTGGCTACGAGGACCCATGTTTATGTAAGTACTTTGAAAAGCGCTGTGAATAACAAGCTGATGCTCTTTTCAAATGAAAGTATACTTTTTATTCCAATCATTGTAGGCAGTTCTGTTCGCTTCACTGGTTCATGTCAGAGCACAGCTTGTCCTTCATCGGCATTCAAAAGTTTACAAGCGTGCTCTGTTTCATTTTTACTTCCTCAAAGAACTAAGCAGAAAATTTGGTGGTGCTAGCTGTTCTAAGTTAATGTCTTTAGAGTACATATGACTATTAAATATGTGCCACTTCAGGTAGAAAAAAAAACAGTTTTTAATTTGGAGGTCGCAAGCATATTTAATTTCTTTCAGAGCCTATTTATCAAGAGGTTGACTGTGGCTTGAAAGGCGCGGAATCACAGAATTGCGAAAAGAGCGCATGTCACTGTTCTTTCACCCATCACTGAGATCACAAAGGAAAATGCTGTTGCCGAGCTACAGGTTTGTTTGCATGTGCAATTTAGATTACATAGCTTTGAACATTGGTAACTCGTAGTCACTTTCTTTCATTCAATGTGTTTGAGACCTTAAAAGCGACCCATATGAACGCCGTGACACTTGACAGAGAAAGAATGCAGGCCCTCCTTAAAGTGACATACGAAGAACGCTGCGAAAGCTATGATGATCCACTGCCCCAGTATTTCTTGCTAAAAGAAATTGCAAATTAAAGTCTATTTCCAAGTCTGAAAGAATGCAAGGCAAAAAACTCATGCCGTGATTTTCTAATATTCTGCTGCACGGAATAGCAGGTCACTGATATATAAAACTGTGAATTCTGTAAATTCCTATCCTACTCTCGCGTCGAATTGCGCCAAGCCAGATTTTCTCTACCATTGTGATAAAGAAGCGCGATTTATTGCCGAAATGCACCGAAACGTTGCTTTTCAGACGGCATGCGCAGCCTGATCTCGGAGGTGATCACCAAAATTACCGACAGCGCGAAACAGATGCGTCAACATATTAGTGCTCTGCAGACGTCACGTGTATCAGAAGCGGCTGAGTAAGTAGTGCTCTCAGTTATCAAAATTCTCCTTTGCTACTTTAGACGGTTTGTAACCGCACGGCCTGTAAATCTTGTCGCTGTAGTGTGCTCCGCTGTGCAGAACCAAGGAGCAGAAAAAAAAAAACTGCTTTGGAAGGAGCTCACAAGTCGCGCACAAGCCGACTTGTTCTAACTAAACCTTTTTTTTTTACGGGTCGATTGATTTGGCGCAGTTGGTATATTTGCACATTTGGTCAATAAAAAACAGTTTATGCGTGACAGCACGTGTTCATCTACATGAAATGTATTTGGGCTTGTGTTTAAGCTGATTTTTTTCTCATTCTAAGCTGTTATTGGTGTCACCAGTGCGCCTAATCTCACACTATTTTCAAGCATTGTGTTCTGTATAAGACAACGTCTTGCTGTGAGTGCACGAATACTCAAATAGTGAGCGGACGAATAATTCGAATCGCGATAATAGAGGGCAAGGGTGACGTATTGGCGGCCTACGAGGCCATGCCGTCGCCGATGCATTACTTTAGATGCAGGAGAAAGCGCGAGGTCGTTTCGGCTGAAGCGCTCATGCAGAGCGTTCTCGGTGCATCATTGCGAGCCAAGCTGCACCCTTTTTGCCTGGCCGCGAATGGCCGTGCTATCATGACCCCTGAGATAGGCGGATCTCGGAGGTTATGGTATATCTAGTATGCGATAGTCGGAATATTCGACGTGAACGCCCGCACAGCGCTAGAGGTCACGTGCGCCGAGGACATATACTCTCGCGCTCAAGGTCATCTAGCGAATAACCCATGTCATTTTCGGCACAAAAGTATAGCCTCGAGCATAACGCAGCCGTAGTGCATGGTCCTTTGTCTGTCGCGCATATTGATCTTGCGGTAATCCAATTGCTGTAAACTTGGAATAGCCCTTCCGTATTCTGAAGGAAAACTGGAAAGGAAAATGCTCTATGCAAAAGAGATTCCAGCTAAGTGCAGAGCTGAGAGCCTCATTGGTATTCAGCACAGCAGAACATCACGCGTTCATTAGCATCCTAGCAAAAAAAAAAACCACCTTATTTGTTCAACAGGGATCCCATATATAAAAATGTTTTCTTTAGTTTCGTTACGCCCTTGCTAAAATAATAAGGCCTAGCTTGAAAACTTCATGAGATGTATAAACCAAGATCTTGGCACCTTCCTCAAACAACAAAAAATGTGTAGGCTCACTGAACAAGCTGGTTGTTATTATTTCAACTGAGAAGAAACAAACTGGTTACCTTCTTTTTTAAATTTAAGAGCACAGGAGTATCGCTCTGGATCATGCCAGTATACTATTTGGAGCTATGCTTGGAAGTCTAAGTATTGAAATAGTCTTAAGCAGTGTGCATGCAGTAGCTTAGTGCTCCGAAATGCATATTTAGGTGCTCCAAACTGCTCAAAAACTAACATTTTGTTGCTCCAAATCTCGATTCGTGACGAGGACCAGTGCACTTATCAAGTAAATAATTGTTAATGAATGGTCTAAATTATTATTGTATTGCTTTACGTCCTCATATCATGAGGGATATCGGAAAAAAAGCTTTATTTTGTCGTTAATAATTATCATCGCTCTTGCTTTACGTTGACTGTTTTTTCTCCAGCTTTGCATCAAAGTCGAGCTTAGGTTTAAAAGCAGCATTGGTGACCTGGAGAGAAAGCTAAGAGCAGTGTCGGAAGCGTTTTCATGCAAAGAACAACGTGAATGCACATTCATCGACATCGTCAAGTACTTGCAAGGCCATTCAAGGCACATGCTTATCAACGAGGTTTGTGGAATGATTACTAGATGCACACACTTATCAATGCACTTCTCTAGTGCTAACTTGGCAGCAAGAGCGGCAGCAGGCATCACTTGTGCTCACGGACTCTGCGTATCTTTTATGCAGGCATTGCTGATACCGTGCCCAGCATTCTGGCTGTGATGGCTGTACTACCGTTTCAATTTGAAACGCCGCGGATGGGAAAGCTGTGTTTCCGACGCTAGCATTACCTTTCAAGCTACGGAAAGTTTACTGCGACACGCCCTCCCCCCCCCCCCCCCTCCGCCCATTTGGATCTTCATCTGTTCGGACAGTACAAAAGCACCGAGCGCACCGTCTGCTCCTTCACTTGGCAGCAAGTGCGACAGCAGGGTTCACGTGTGCTCACAGACTCTGCGTATCTTTTATGCAGGCATTGCTGATACCGTGATCAGCATTCTGGCAGTGGTGGCTGTACTACCGTTTCAACTTGAAACGCTGCGGATGGAAAAGCTGTGTTTCTGACACTAGCATCACCTTTCAAGCTACGGAAACTTCACTTCGACATTGCCCCCCCCCCCCCCCCCCCGGCCCATTTGGATCTTCATCTGTTCGGACAGTACAAAAGCACCGAGCGCACCGTCTGCTCCTTCACTTGGCAGCAAGGACAGCAGCAGGCTTCTCGTGTGCTCACAGACTCTGCGCATCTCTTAGGCAGGTCGGCAATCAGTCTATTTTTTTACTTTTCCTGCTCTTGCCACTGCTGTCATTGCTGGCATTTGTATCATTTCGATTTTTGGCATTGCTGTTTCATTAGAGGATATCGAAGGAGATCAGAGCACTTTTTGATAAGCTGAAACGCGAACTTAAGGCAGAGTTCAAAGATTTCAAAGAAACAATCGAGCGAGACTTTCGCAAGGAACTAAGGGATATTAAAACTTTTCTGGCTATGACAAACAAGGAATATGAAGAAATTAGAAATGAAAACCAAGCCCTGAGAGCCTCAAATGCTGAGTTATGGGTACAGTGCTCTGATCTCGCACGGCAGGTAAATGACCATGAGAACAGAATGCTTCGGGCTGAACAGTATTCCCGAGGGGCAAATGATGAAATTGAAGGTATTCTGTACGAATCCCCCGAGGACCTAGTTGAAATGGTCATAAAAATTGGAAAAAAGGTGGGCGTGCCACTTGTCGCGACTGATATCGGACGAGCACACAGAGTTCCAATGGAACAAAACGCAAGCAAAAAAACGTAGTTGTGCAGTTCGAGCAGAGACAAAGGCGGGATAACTTTTTGATGAATGCCCGCGCAACAAGCTTGAAGTGTTCTTATCTGGGCATTGACTCTCGGTCAGCGGTGTTCGTAAATGAAAATCTGTGCCCTGAAGTGAAACGACTTCTTGGTCCAGGCTACAGCACGCAAGCGGGAGACTGGTTGGAAGCATGTCTGTGTTTACGATATAAAAATATTTGCGCGGCAGACTAAAAACGCACCCAAGAACAAAATCGAAAGCAGTGATGACGTAAACAAAATGAACAGTTCTTCGTGAAAGCAGTGCAGCGAAAAAGGCGGTTTGTGTTGTGGGCACAGATATTGCGGTGCCGCTGTAAACGAAAATTTTGGTTGTTTATTTCATGCTTATTTTTCGTTCCTTAGTGGGTCAAGTACCACGCATGCTCATGAAGTTTGGTTTATGTTTGTTCATGAAATATATGCTTCACGATATCACAAAAAATTTTCGGCGTGTGAGTTTTATTTGAGGGAATATATTTCACTCTCTCTTATTGCCTTGGTATGCACCAGGGCTCATGCAGTAGCTTGTTTTCGTTACTAATTTTCATTGATGCTGGCTATCCAGTTTGTGGCTATAAAATTTCTTCAATAAAAATATTTGTCGCAAATTTCGTCGTTGACCTGTCGTTCGAACGCACTGTTTACGTCGCAATGAATGTAAACTTTACAATGCACGATTTCCTGTTGACCCATCAGCATCTGAAATGAACACTTCTAGTGTTACTCCGCTAGACTTAAAGCATAATACGGTCAAGAAATGCTATTCACCTCCTACATTTAATCATTTAAATATGCAATCGGCACGTGGCAAACAGGATGAATTCTGTGTATTTCTGAGTGATTTCGGCTTCTCGTTTTCTGTAATTATTTGGACATAAACGAAGTTTCCGGCTGACGATGACATGCACCTAGAAGATTATAATGCAGTTTTCTTGAACAGACCCATTAGAAGAGGTGGAGGCGTATGTATGTTTAATAAACAAGGTATCAATTATGAACTGCTTGATGACCTGTCTTTATGTACGTCAGATATTGAGGTAATGTGTTTGAAATGTGGGAAGTTTTTTTTTGCGGTGGTGTACCGTCCACATGATGGTAATTTAGGTGAGTTCTTCGAGCAGCTGCACGCGATATTCTCTCATGTTAATATACATCAGTATAAATTAGTCCTATGTGGTGACGTAAACATTGACATGCTTTCAAATACACCTAAACAGTCCGAATTTTGTATGCTTCTTGATTCGTATTTGTTATCAAATGTGATACTGCAACCAACTCGCTTTTCAGCAACTAGTGCTACGTTACTGGATCTTTTTATTACCAACTTACTATGTGAAAGTCTGTTTTCTGGGACAGTCAACATTACACTTAGTGATCATTTGCCGATATATTTACTTATTGATAAGTTCCGTGTCGTATTAAACCCAACCTACAAATTTCGGTGCCAGAATATAACTGAAAACTGATTGATTGATTTGTGGGGTTTAACGTCCCAATACCACCATATGATTATCAGAGACCCCGTAGTGGAGGGCTCAGGAAATTTCGACCACCTGGGGTGCTTTAACGTGCGCCCAAATCTGAGCACACGGGCCTACAGCATTTCCGCCTCCCTCGGAAATGCAGCCGCCGCAGCCGGGAATCGGACCCGTGACCTGCGGGTCAGCAGCCGAGTACCTTAGCCACTAGACCACCGCGGCGGGGCTATATAACTAAAAACTCTTTCGCAGTTTAGAGGTGAAATCTCCAGAACAAATTGGGCAGCAGTGCTCTCATCCTCATCAGCAAATGCAGCATACGACAGTTTTATGGACGCCCCGCCGCAGTGGTCTAGTGGCTAAGGTACTCAGCTGCTGTCCCGAAGGTCGCGGGTTCGATTCCCGGCGGCGGCGGTTGCATTTCCGATGGAGGCGGAATTGTTGTAGGCCCGTGTACTCAGATTTGGGTGCACGTTAAAGAACCCCAGGTGGTCAAAATTTCCGGAGCCCTCCACTACGGCGTCTCTCATAATCAAATGGTGGTTTTGGGACGTTAAACCCCACATATCAATCAAATCAGTTTTATGGAGATAATTTCCCGTATTTACAAGCGATGTTTTCCTTACAAATAAATTAAAAAAGCTTAAACGTTCGCGGAAACCACGGGTCACAAAGGACCTGATAAAAGTGATAAATGTGAAAAATAGCATGTATCAAATATTCTTGAAGAATCGAAAACCAGACGCATGGGATTCTATTCGAAAATATAGAAATAATTTAACTAAAGTTATGAAAAAAGCGAAACGCAGTTATTTTTCTGGCATGTTCGAGGGCGTCTCAGGGGTCAAGGAGATGTGGAGCAAGTTAAATTCCATTACTGCCTTACATAAAGGTAATTTTAGTGTAGAAGAGATAACTGAAGGTGATCGAACATACAGGGGCAAAGAAAGCATTGGCTGAGAAATTCAATAAACACTTCACTTCCTTAGTAGACAGTGTCAGTGACACTACCGCACTACATTACATGTCCGCACAGACAGTAGCTTCGTCAGTTTATCTTTAGCCAACAGATGAATACGAGGTTATGGGTGTTTTCAAAAAACTAAAGAAAAGTAAATCGGAAGATATTGATGGGTTAAAGATGGCCCCAGTCTGTCCTGTCATAGATATACTAGTCAAGCCCTTAACATACATTTATAACCTAATTTGAGGCACAGGTACTTTCCCAGAACGTATGAAGCATACGAAAGTTACAGTGCTGTTTAAGGGAGGAGACAAAAATGATCTGAAGAACTATAGGCCCATATCTGTTCTACCATTGTTTTCAAAGCCCATAGAAAAGTTAATGTTTATAAGACTATCAAACTTCTTTGCAAAAAATTAGATAATTACTCCAGCCCAGTACGGTTTGAGGTCAGGGCTGTCGACAAAGGTAGCATTGTTACGTCAAAAGGAAATTATATTAGGTAATATAGAGGACAGGAAAATTACGCTAGGCTTATTCGTTGACTTCTCGAAAGCCTTTGACCGGATAAATCACAATACCCTCTTACAAAAATTGCCCTATTATGCCATTAGAGGAAATGCGTTAACCTTAATCACCAGTTATTTGAGCAATAGGCTAGAGCGTGTAAGTATAAACACAGAACAATCATCTTTGCAAAAACGTGCTCAAGGTGTACCCCAAGGTGTACCCCAAGGTAGCCACACCACAACTGCTATCTATCTATCTATATTTTAAGTCACATCACAACTGCTGTCTATCTATCTATCTATCTATCTATCTATCTATCTATCTATCTATCTATCTATCTATCTATCTATCTATCTATCTATCTATCTATCTATCTATCTATCTATCTATCTATCTATCTATCTATCTATCTATCTATCTATCTATCTATCTATCTATCTATCTATCTATCTATCTATCTATCTATCTATCTATCTATCTATCTATCTATCTAGCCGCCTACAATTAACATTTAGCTCTGCTGGCCGTTTCGATAACGGTATCTATAGCAAACTTGGTATGTCATAACATGACTGCATGAATAACATATTTGACTAGTCGTAACATAAAAATCATGACACTTATGTCATGAATGTCATAATATACGTTTCACGGTCCTGTAGTTGTTGCAGTGGTTTTGTTCACATGGCATGTTGAAAAACTAGTATGGTATGACATGATTGCATGGCGAACACAGGCGACAGACCCTAACATGAAAATCATGACATGCGTGTCATGTAACATCACGACTACATGCCACGCTCATGATGCGCTGGCAGCCGTGTTGCTAACCTCACTTCTACCGAATTCGGTATTACGGGACGTGAATGGATGACTAAGGTATGAGACTGGTGCAAACATGATAAACATGAGATGCGTGTCATGTAACAACATGACTACATGCTATGCTCGTGATACTCTCGTGGCTGTTTCGCTAGCTTCACATATGCCAAATTTGGTATTGCGCGACACCAATGGATGACGAAGGTATGTGACTGGTGCAAACATGATAATCATGAAATGCGTTTCATGTGAGAACATGACTACATGCCACAGTGAAGGCGCCACTATATACATTTCGACATGACGCGGTGCACGTGCATGCCGGCGTTCATTTCATGGCGTCAAGTTGGTGTTGCTACGCCAGACGCCGGTCCTGCCATATACTCACAGACGCGTGACACACTGCGCTGCTTTGACGCATGCGCGTTTCAGCGCGTCCGGCGTCTCTCCGTCACAAAAAGAGGGATGGTCATTTTTCTAGCTTCACATATACAAAATTTGGTGTTACGTGACGCAAATGAATGACAAAATATATGACTGGTGCAAACATAATAATCCTGACACCCGTGTCATGTAAAAACATGACAACACACCACGCTCATTGAGTGCTTGCAGCCGTTTCGCTAGCTCCACATATTCTAAATTTGGTATCACGTTACGTGAATAGATGACGAAGGTCAACGACACATCCAAACATGATAATTATTACACGGAAGTCTACACGTCGTAACGCTGTGCTGATTTTGAAGTGACTTATCAACTTTCTCATTCGTGCTTCGCATATCATCGAGTCACACTGTACGTGGGATCTGCCAATTTTTTGAGAGGAGGCATTGTCAGGCGATACGATACATGACATAAAAACAACAATAAAGAGCAATATAAATAAGCACGATCATAAAGCATAACGCAGAGAAAGAGCAACAAATAATAGAGTCGTTAGGTTCGTTGACGCGCATGGAATGGGTTGTGGCGCACATGAATGACTGCAGGTCTCGCACGCCGCTGTTGAGAGCTCCTGATGCCATCGGGGACAACCTCGTAGTCGTGTGTACCGAGACGTCGAACTACCCCGTACGGTCGGAAATACCATCGCAGAAGTTTTACAGTGAGTCCACGTCGGCGCATTGGCGTCCAACCCAAACACGCTACCAGTCTGGTATTCCACGAAACGCATGCTTCTACGTCTACGCATGCTTCTACGCATGTTTCCGAATGTCTTCGGAAGGTGCATTCTTAGCGATTCAGTGGTTTGCGTCTGCATACGTTTTAGTCTTTAGCACGACATCTCTAACACTCCAAGGTCGCACTGAAGCTCTATGAAACAATTTATTCATCACGGAAAGTTCCATGTTCCATTGCGGCCTCCCACGAGAGTGGTTAACGCTCGTAGATGCCACTTTTACATTGCCTTGTTTGCGCGCTTTTACGATTCTCGGGCGCGTATACATGTGCAACGAGCCGATTATGACGAATAAGCATTATAGGAAACACACCGTATATAAAATGCTAGGATTACTGCACATGCTAGCAAGGATACTCATATACGGGTAGCTTCGTTCCATGTATACAGCTAGCATAAAATCTGATTTTCCGATAGTGGTGTCATTTTTTTATGACATCACATTTCAGTGCTTTACGATAAGCCTTTTGCTCTTGTATATTCCAGCTATCGATGCTTCGAATTCATTGAGGCTATTTTCAGCAAGTACGCCAGTCACACAATATATTTTCATTAATAACTGCCCACAAAAGAGTTTGCTTGGGGGAGTTTATCCTACCCCCTCTCCTAAACTCCTGTCTCTGATCAAGAAATATTGTGCCGTACGAAACACTACGTGATAATTGTGGTGTCAAGCTACAGTACACTTGCTGTGGCCCGGCTGTTTTTAGTCTAACTTCGTTCGCCTCCTATTAAGACAATCGAGGCCAGGGACTGCTTGGAACGAATACGGTTTATTAGACGAAAAGTAGCACGCGCTCGCTCCAGGCAGCAGTCTCTTTCCTCTTTCTTCTGGCGTTTGATGATGATGTATTATAGGTTCCCGCCCACCCAAGTTGAAATAGGATAAGCTCTCGTGGGCCATTTGAAACAACCCTCCATAGGGTATATGTGGTTCACCGATTTTCTTAGAAGTGTGAAGGAGACAAGCTCTTGTTATTCCGTCTTGCGCAGGGTAGAGTTTTTCAATCCGGCACATTTTCCAAAATGTTCTTGAAGCCTTGTCCTCAAGCAACCCTATGTCACACTGTGAGAGTGGTTTTGCTTGCCGCGTCTTGGCTTTGACCATAGCTCCCATTTTCTTGATGTATTCTCGATGCCATGTTTTCCACCAAGCTCGCACTAGTTTACATCTGATTCGCCATGCGTCTTCAATGTCACCGTTGTACAGTCTTGTGTGTCCGTCTTGAAGCTATTGCCGTCCACCTATTATGTCTGCCGGCGTTAGTGGCATTGGCTCGTCAGGTTCTCCATACACGTAAGTTAACGGTCGATTGTTGAGTGCTCCTTTAACTTCTGCTACAATGGTGCGTAGCTCCTCTACCGAAGCTGTCCTTTTCGATATTTCGCATCGACGCCTTCAGGCTTCTTATGAGGCACTCGTAAAATCCTCCTCACCACGGCGTGCATTCAGCTACCGTTTTCCGCTGAATTCGTTCGTCAGTGCAGTAATCCTTTAAGACCTCGTGTTTAATGGTTTCGTACATTCTGTCGATTTCCTTTTCAGCTTTTATAAAAGTTTTGGCCTTGCCCGAGTAGATTACTGCTGGCACTTCCCGTCGAGCTGTAAATTGTCGGATTGCTTGTAGAAAACATGGCGATGACAAATAGTTGGTAACCTCCAAGTGTACTCCTCTCGTTACCGCCTTGGTGAATATCAGTACATATTGCTTCACAATCTGGTACTTCTCCTTTGCGTAAAGAGGTCCTGTGAAGTCAACTCCTATAACTTTGTATGGCTCTGCTTCGGTGACTCTGTCTGCCGGGAGTAGAAATATGTTTCGAGTCTCCGGTCTAAAGTTAAGCTTCTTGCAGACGACACTTCTATTCATAACTCTTTTCACTACTTGTCTATCCTGCAATATCCAGGACTTCGTTCGAAGTTGCACTAGCGTCACTTGAACTCCTCCGTGTGATGCCATATTTTTATGCACGTGACGTATTAGCCGTTCGGTGAAATGCCCGTCTTTTGAAATTACTATAATGTGCTTGTTGAATTTTTGGCAGCACTGCAATAGTCCCTTCTGTGGGATGACTCTATCGTCATCAAGGTAGACTTGGTGTTTATTATTTGAAATGATTGAGTGTTTGAATGGCCCTCAACTTTTGATTATCTCTGTGATATTTGGGTCTGTCTTATCCAATATTTCTCTGAATTTGTTACCTCCTTTCCTGTCAACTGCCCTTTGCGAGTTTCCCTTCTTGTGTTGTCTATGAATCTGAACACCCATGCTAACAATCTTATAAACCATCCGTATGATGAATACCTTTCCATTTCCAAGATTGGCTCAATTTCGGCTCTTCCCATGCATTGGTGACATTGTGTTTTATGCTGGTCATCCGCGTCTGTATTCGTGCCAATTATGCTTGCGGAGGTATTTTCCAGTGATGTTATCCCCTCGGGACCATTCCACCATAACTTTGATGTCATCAATGCCTTTGCGCTTATTCCTCGTGTAAGTGGGTCAGCAGGGTTGTCGTCACTTTGAACGAATGACTA
Source organism: Rhipicephalus microplus (assembly GCF_043290135.1). Lineage (NCBI taxonomy): Eukaryota > Metazoa > Arthropoda > Arachnida > Ixodida > Ixodidae > Rhipicephalus > Rhipicephalus microplus. Next base: position 60,917,720 of record NC_134705.1, on the reverse strand, counting down.
GCTTGCTTGAAGTGTTTTTCTTTCATTTCTGCGATTCTGTTGACAACAAACGAATTTCTTTAGCGTGTTCATTTGATCCAGTGAAGCACAATCGTTGAGTCCGTCCAGCGGTGTACTTCTTGAAATCTTTCGTTGAAGTGACCTTTGATGTAGTCGCATAATCTGGATGCTACCACCGCTGCCATCATTTCAAGTAGCACCAATGTCAGCTCTTTAATTGGAGCTACGCGGCTTTTTGCTGTTACCAGCCTTGATTCTCTGCTTTCATCGCGGTATACTGCTATTAAGTATGCTGCCGCTTCGTATGCTGTACTGGTTGATTCTTGCTTGCGTAGCGTCGCATGATTTCTAGAACACGAAAGTCCTCCGCTTCAGCCATGAGGTTCTTATATTTGTCGCATTCTTTTTTAGGGAGCTGGTCGTCCCACGTGACGTTCGTTTTCCACAGTCTCTGCAGTTTTAGTTTCCCACGTACTGTGAACGGCGACAACAAACCAAGCGGGTAAAATATTTTCGCTGTGGCTTGTAACATGCCCCTTTTTGTCGAGTACATTGTATTTGATAATAAATCCCACTTTTCAACAGGGAAGCTAGCAAATCATGTCCTTTGAATGTTTCCATATCAAGCCCAGAAGCATTTTAAATTCTTTTGATCGAATCTCCATGTGAGAATCGTCTCTTGCGTTTTCATCTATTATTTCGTTTATTCGCACTTCATTGGATGTCCATTTTCTCAAATTCATCGCTGCCTATCTGAACACTTGTTCGCCTCTTTGTACAACTCGACTACTTCATCAAGCGTTGTTGCTCCCAGAATGACATGTCATCTGGGAGCAACAACGCAATGTCCTTGTCATCTCTGGAAACCGGTCCTCCATTTGTTTCAAATGGTGTTTAATTGTAGCTGCCAGTATAAACGTGCTCGGTGTTGTTCGGAATGTTGCTCTTGTCACACACCATGTTTGCACTTCATTCATTAACCATCCCTCAGCGTCATGCGTCCACCACAGAAATCTCATTGCATCTCTATCCTCTTTGTGTATAAAGATTTGTAGAAATGCCTTTCCAACATCTTCTACTAATGCCACATTTTCTTTTCGGGAATTATTGAACAGCGATAGCATGGCCTCATTCAAATTGGGTTCTGCCTCTAGGTTATCGTTTAAAGATGTGCCTTTTCAAGAATATAATGAGGCGCCAAACACTATTCGAACCTAGGCTGTGGCTCAGTTCTCTCTAATGATCACATGATGTGGCATGTAGTAGCCAAGTGCATTTAGCTGTCCTGATGGCTCTTGGACCTCCTCTGCGACTACTAATGTCATATACTTTGATATAGTTTTGTCGTAGCGATACAGCATGTCTTCAATTTTCTGCAGCCTTTTAGTGAGTTGCTGCAGTCTTTTTATCGCATTTTCCTTGTTGCTTTCCAAGTTTCCGTCCTGTTTCCATGGCAAGCTGACTTGATAGCGACCGTTTTTTTGTACAATCTAGCCCTCAAATTCCTCGACCACTTCATTTCTTGCGTTATCCAAACTATTTCTTGTGATCCCCATTGACTACAGGCTCCAAAACTTCTGTAGCTCTTGCAGGAGTTCTGTCTCCGCAGTTTCAACCTTCAAAGCCATGACTGCTTGATTATGTGTTAGTCTTGTCTTGCTTTGCCCTGACGGCCTTTGCAGTACCCATTCCAGTATAGTTTCTACAGCCATCAGTCTGTCCTCGATTCTTCGAATTCTGCCTGTAAAGAATTCCCAGTAATAGTCTGAGCCGATCAGTACTTCTACAGAATCTGTAGCAGTTGTCTCGGTCCTGTGATCAGCCACTTGCATCTTTACATGTTTCATTTTCTCACTGAGTTTCTGACTTGGAGTGGGTATACAACTGTGCGAGATAACGTCGACTTGTAGCGCTTTAATTTATGTTCTAGTTCTTGTTTCTCGTGATCCTACAGTCACTTGCACCACATTCATCAGTTTGACCTTTTCGTCTCCTCCAATTGAACCAATCGTCAGCCTTTCCTGTCGCAACACCCTCGCACCTACTTCTTTCGCTAATCCCGCTTCCATAAATGAACGTTGACTTCCACTGTCTAATAGCAAACGGCAATGTCGGCCACATGTTTCTCCTTCTAGGCTTGCTACGGCCGTCTGCAAAAGCAGAAACGTATGCTTGATATTTTCGGTTGCATGTAGAGCGTAGACGTCGCTTCGGCTTGCGCTGTTGAGACTAGCTCTGCCCTTGTTTTCTGCATCACAGTTCTACACACTGACGTGTCGTGTCGTCCCTTGCACTGCTTGCATTTTACCTGGACCTAGCAAATGCGTGCAGTGTGGTGTGGTCGCGTGCATCTGAAACATGCTCTCTTTTCGGTAAGTATAGCTTTCTTTTCATTCGTTGAAATGCTCCGACGACAGTTTTTGGTTGCGTGGTTCTTCTGCTCGCAGAATAAGCATACTCTGTCCACTGAGCTATAGAAGCTTGAAGTTGTGCGTGTTTGTCGGCCGTTCTCTTTTGGTTTAGCAGTTATCCTCTCTTGCTCACGTTGCGTTTCTTCACGAAAAGCTGCTTGCTCTCTTAAGAATAACATAAGCCTGTCCAGCTTTTCCTCGCACGCTTTTCCTGTTGGGTTGCTTTGCTCGCCATGTTCTGAAGGCGAGCTGTTTCTCATAGTCTCTTTTGACTTGAATTGCACCGATAATTCTGGCAGAATTGTTCTTTTTAATTACTGGTAACAACATCAGCGCATAGCTCTCGGTTTCCACTTTAGGGACTTGAGTGCCAATGTAACAACTTGCACTCTCAGTACTAGCCTATTCAAGTCATTGGTATTTTGAGCAGACCTCACTTTCTCCAAACTCAAGAGCTCATTCATGTGCATATGGAATGTTTGCAATTGCTGAAAGTTTTTTGCAGTATTTTGATTGCGTCGTCATAATTTTTCTCTGCCGAGTACTTCAATACCAGCCGCCGCTTTTGCGGGTAGCGATGCTAACAAGTAATTGAAGTTCTGTCCTTTGTTCATGTTCGGTCTCAGATGAACTGCCGACTTGTACTGGGCCCAAAAGCGGTTCCACTATAAAGCTTTTCTCCCAAACTTTATCATTTCAAGCTTTGGTCGCATAGCTAGTTCCGCTGCTTCTTGTCCTGTACTTAAGGGCGGCACCTGCCTTGTCCTATCGTTTGAATCTGATTGTGCAGGCTGTCGAAGGCTGAATTCTATTGCAGACAAGGTCGTCATTAATTTTATGTGTGCTCTATACTCTATGACCCTTTCGAATTCAGCTTTTTCCGGAGCCCTCCACTACGGTGTCTCTTTTGATCATATCTTGGTTTTTGAATGTTAAAGCCCTGGCATACACAATTGCTTGATATAACCACGTCATTTCACCCCTATTGTGGTCTTTACACAGGCAGTGACCGAAATGAAGCCATAAGACCAGAACTGAATACAGTGGAAACGAAAGTATGTCCACTGCTTGTCTCTAAATTTTCCTGTTTGAATCCGTAAGTACTGTATACATCGAATGGAAACACAATATGGTATAAAATTACGTAAGCTTTTTGCACAGAAACAAGGGCGTTGGACGCCTTCATACGTAGACCTATGTTCATCAAAGGCGTGAACGACTGGCCTTCCAAGCCTAACACACCTTCGATTATGACGTGCTTTTACAAATATTGGTCCAATCATCGCAGCCAAGTGATATGAGAGCCTTATTTATGATTAGATACCCTATATACCGCATTGATTGAGTGCCTCCTAGTACAGTATCCGTTTTCTGTTGCAATTTCAGTCACGTTACACATAAGTAGATAAACAATTCAAAGGGCGCTGTCATTTATCAGTTCGAAGCCGTCAACATGGGACACCACGGGGCTTAAGGTACGATCTGTTAGTACAACCACGCGCATATTCTTTGTCGCTAACGTGGGACTGGAGCATAACTTGGGCTGCAAATAGCAAGCGCATGTGAGTTTTTTCATGTTGATGAAGCTATGGCTTTGCGATAACATATCCGAGAGATCGTGGGGGATGTGTACACAACAACATCAATTTTGTTTCTGCTCGCTCGGCTGTCCCCTGAGGCTCCAATTCTACGTGAAAGGTGTAATAGTACCAGAGTAAGGGTGAAGGAGGGGGATATATACGTGGATCTACGAAAAAAAATGGCCCTGCCGCGGTGGTCTACTGGCTAAGGTACTCGGCTGCTGACCCGCAGGTCGCGCGACCGAATCCCAGCTGCGGCGGCTGAATTTCCGATGGAGGTGGAAATGTTGTAGGCCCATGTGCTCAGATTTGGGTGCACATTAAAGAACCCAAGGTGGTCGAAATTTCCGGAGCCCTACACTACGGCGTCTGTCATAATCATATGGTGGTTTTGGGACGTTAAACTCCACAAATCAATCAAATCAATCAATTACGAAAAAAATTGGCAGATCCCACGTTATAAGAAACTGTGTGTACGGAAATACATTTCTGAAAAAAAGAGCACATACTATCTCAGTCTTTCCAGCCAACATTGTGAGCATGGTACCTGTTTTTCATATCACTCTGTCTTGCTATTTAACAATGCTATTATGCCACTTTATATTTTGCAATTACATAGTTTGCTTGCTTAGAGTTCAGAGATGGCAGCAAGGCCTAAGTCTTCAACAAGCATCAATGAGAAATCTGTAATTAATGTTATTGCTTCATATTGAATTACTATGCATTCTTCGACCAAAAGTTTCTCTGCCGAAAAAGATGTAAAGTAAGTGTGAACAGAATCTTCTGCATACAAACGATAAATAACACTAATATGTAAAAAATTTTGTGTAACAACCAAAAAATTATTCTTACTTGCCAACACTATAATATGAATACGATGCGTGCCATACTGAAAGGCTCTGAAAATTTTTACCCTCCGGGGTACTTCAATGTCAACATTATTCTTAGTACATGAGCTTCCAACATTCTGCGCCCTTCGAAATGCAACGCTTAGGCCGGGATCAAAGCTGTTACCTTCAGGCCAGCACTAGAGCACCGTAGCTAATGTACTACCGCTGTGGTTGGCTAACATCAAATCAAGGCTTACCGAAAAGGTCACACAAATATATAATTCACTCTAACAACTCTTGACCTATAAATCAGTTGTAATGAGAAACTGGAGCGAAAAAAGTTTTATGGTCATACTGAAATCCTCCATTTAATAGGTGTCTACTGCATCTTCAGAACATAACAAATGATGTTATCCCATCTCCGATACAATGTAACAAGAAGGCCCTTGCTGCAGATGAAGGTCACTCCACTGCCTCCATGTTATTTAGGCCTCAAAGGTCTGCTTTGGAGGCAGCTTTCTTGGTTCGGACACGTACCCAGGCTCAACAGAAACCATCTTCAAATACTTGTCGGCGCCAAAGTCACTCATGGAAGCGGCCCCACTGACCCATGGGTTCTAGACAACTGAAAGCGCAAGTTCATTGTGCATTACGATAGGCATAGAATGTTCAAGTAGTACAGAGGCATGTAGAATAGGAACAGAAGGAGTTGTTTTATAATGTGTAGGCATCCTTTGGCAAGTACATAGGCAAAAATGGGAGCAAAATAATGTCTGTAGTTCAATGACTTGTAACTAAAGAACAAGGGGATGGCAAGTGCACAATATGTGACATTAGGGAGCTTGAACACTGGAAATATAAGAAACTGGCAATGATTACGAGCAATTCTAAAAAAATATATGAAAAAAATTACAATGGGAGCAGTATACTAGATTGAGCACAGTGTCTAACCTGTTAACTTCTGTTTGGTGCAACAAGTGGTGGCAAGCTTTTCGGGATCTTGAAGTCACCAGCCGTTTTAATTTGTGCAGGCTTTGGTGCAGAACGGCACATGGACCCCCTATATACCTATTGAATGTTTGTAAAACGCAGTAGGTGTGACATGCTGTGCTTATAGGCAGCTTTGTAGTTGCTCTGACACTTGTCACATGATGATAGAGGGCAGTGGAGAGCTTTCAGTTGGGTAACGCCTGAGCGCGGCAACGTTGCTACAAGTGCTTCAGTACATCGACGGCGCCTACCGCTGCTTACAAAATTAGAACATGTCTGCACTTATACACTCAGCTTGAGCTAACTAGAGGGTATAAACATTCTATTGAGAAGCCATTCCTCTGTGACGGTTAGGTTGTTAAGCATCATACATACAGGTGATGAACGTCGCAGTCTTTTTTGTCATCACCTTGCCCAACCTAACAACCATATAGGGTCTCTTTACAAAGGAGCGGCAAGGACTGATGTAGTAGCTTTGTAGTAGATCACTTCACTGCCAGTCTGCAGCACAGGGTACCTAGGTAGAAACTGTCCATCACTCGGAAAAAATTTTGCGATAGTGGCGCAAATGAGAAAATTGTTCCTGAAATCAGGGGCAACGAGCATGCTTTTGTCCCATAAAAAAGGAATTATAATTTTATCTTAATTTTGAAAGTTGAGAAAAAATGACTGCTTGTGTCTCCGAACAGTGATGTGGTTAATCTACTGGTAGGACAAGAAATACTAGCAGGTACTTATTTTGCTTAAAAACAAACACACGAAACTTGAAATTATATTTTTCACACTGGAGGGAGCTTTAGGTTGCACCAGAGACTACATTTTTTTTCTCCTCACGCATTCAAATAGGCGCCCGGTGGTGCTGCTGGCAGCGTGGTCGCGTGCCTGCATGCCTGCGTGCAAAAGGCAGAGAAACGAAAACGCAACAGTCGCTGCCACTCATATGAACACAGAAAAGTGTGTGAATGCCTTAAACGTCCACTAAGGTATTTCTTTTATTTATAAACAAGACTTGATGAAACCTGAAAAATCTGCACGCATTTTCAGTTTAGACTTTCACTGGCAGTACAACTGTCATTGCCTACACCAAAGAGTGTTGTGTGCATTCATCCTACCAATGGAAGGAGACCGAATGCAGATAGAAAAATTCTGTTCCAAAAATTTCCACACACTTTCAAATGGTACGCTTTTTATTGTGGCCCAAAACAATATTGCAGGGAAGGACTGTTACTATTATTGAGCATTTTCGACAAGGCACCCCTTCATCGAAGGGCCTTCGAATTGGAAAAGGACTTTCGGCAAATAACGACCTGGCAATGGCGCCGTCCCTTCTTCCCTGCTCCTGCAGTGAAGAGCGCACATATGTGTTCCGGTAAAATGACAAAAGGGGAAGTGCATGCTCCCAAAAAGTTCTACTGCTTCGGCAGTTGACGTTCAACTAGCGGAAAGCATGGTCCTCGACGCCGCAAGTTTCACGTAGGTGGCGAGCATGGAGTGTCCTGCGCAACGTATTGAGATGGCTGCAACACCTGGCACCGTCGTCAGCCTAAGCTGGCGAGACCATCAGTGTCACCACGTCAACTCCCTTATGTAAACTACGAGCTGAACTGGCTTGTAAATAAAACGTTTTATTGCGATTTTTTTCAATCGTTTTGGGGTTGCACTCAGCTTTTAAATATTGTCTTAGTGTGCGCTGTGTCGGACATTAAAACTCAGAAGTACGAGCATGATTTTTCAGTAATTCTTTTTTGTATCACTCTTAGTTTTCATCGTGTCCAGTTAGTTTCTTAACGTACTGCGTTCTGTGTATTTGTACTTGTAATGCTCTTTTAGCGCGTCATTTGATTTGCAGCTGTTCTTTTTCATCATATATTTTTGTTAATTCCTTCGAAAGCCGTTGTTTTAGTTATTTGCTAGTTTGTTTTCAATCTAATATTCGTGTCTCGTCTAAGAGCTCATCAGTCAGAACCAAACATCACTGCACATGCAACCCCACATGGGCTGATTAACCTATACAAGCTCGAAACGTACCACTTTGATGCCTTTCTAGTGTCGCAGGCTGAGACATAAAGTGGAAGCTTGTGAGCCTGCCGCTGTTTGATCGGTGGGGCATCTTCCGGAGTGTGTTACAGGGAAAGTAAAGAGTCTCTTTAATTCCTGCTCAAACCCTCATTCTCATCTCACTTCACGAAATTAAGGAACGTGAATAGGGCTTCAACGCCACATTTCCCAATGCCATGAAGCAGTTGAGGCTGTTACTTAAAAACTTTGTCTACTCTGAAACTGACATGTATCTGGAAAGTTCTTTGTCTTCTTCACAACGACCAAAGCCTTGCCCACCACGCTACAAGGGTGGGTATCACTTGTTTTGCTGTAGACCCTGTATAGAAGAAAAAGCATATTGTCAGAAAACATGCCATAAATGTTTTGCAGTAGACTACACAGTGAAGGTGAGACATTCTTTTTTTTCAACTTTTGAGGCACTGCAAATAGATCCAGAAAAAAAAACCTTAGTTGGCAAACTGAGCTAGTTAGCAGGTTTTAGAACAGGCAGGGCTTGTCGGAATAAAGACTTCTTTATCTTTTCAGTTGATCCTACCAACACCTGCCCTTCAAACAGGTTTCAAAACTTTACCCTGCTTTGCACTCCCTATGTGATTGGTCAATCTTTGACACAAGTGGTGATGTGACACAATAACATCATGTGGCAAGCTCTGACATCATCATCATGATTTTTTGCATCGCTAATGGTCACACCACAGTCAACTTCTGCATTTTATGAAGCTCTGAAAATTTTTGCCCTAAAATAGAAGATTTCCACACAAAAAAAAACAAAAAAAACAGGAGGGCCTATCGCTCTGCCCTCAGTTGTCTCGAGTGACCTACTGCGGTGTTTCTCAGCAATTCACATGTTGGGGACCTATAAGGGACCAGAAAAAATCATTCGGAACCCCTTGTAATAAGAGGTGAAAGGACTTACGAATTAACCCAATATGGGCATGGCATGAGACATAGGGGCCTTTTTTTTCACACGTGACCAAGAACGGTCAAGCAAGAGAGTGCCACGTCAACCTGCGTCTAGCAGTGCTTTCTTTTTCAACCATAGAAAATGCATGCTTCCGCACACATTTACCTGCCATGAAAGCTTAGGAGCCACTTTGTGGAGAAGTGAAAACAATTGTCCAGTTCCCAGATATGAGCTTGTAGTGGTAAATTTTTCAGTGATCTATCTACTGGAAACTCTGATGGCAAAACTGAATTACCACTCATTAGGGCTACCATAGGCACCGCCATGTTTATCACAGAGTTTCCTAAAAAAAACTACAGGACTCTGGCGCTGCGATCGTTCAGTGACCATAGAAATTATGGGTAGTACATGAATTTGCCTAGCGTTTGTGCTTCGAATGCACTTGTGACTTTATTGCAGTGCTTCGGTTTTGTTTGAAATAAAAAACAAACACTTTTGAGCTTCGTGCTCCAATTTAAATCGACGAGCCTAAAAGGTTAAGGTGGTGAAGCTCAACTGCTGAACATTTGCTGATTGTCGTTTCATGACAGTGCAGCTCCAAGCCATGCAAAGCCAAATAGAAGCGAAAGTATGAAGATTAAGCAAATGCATCTACTGCCCACCATTCCCATCCTCACTGAAGCGCCATGGGTGGCAGCTCCCATAGACACTAGTGCCAGAGTTCGCTCTACAGTATTTACGGGAAAATTTATGACGTTGATTACATGGCATCTTTAAACCAGTGCTGTAGTTTGCCAATTAAGTTTCAGTGATAGTAGATTTCGAGGCCAGCTCCTCCACAATAATCCATGCTATGCGGTGAAACGTACCAAAACGAGTGGCTGTCATGGGATATGGTGTGCCTTTAAAAAAATGCTCTTTTCCTTTTTCTTGGCATGGGTTTTTCAGACCCCATTCGAGAAGCTGCGACTTCGTATTTCACAATCTCACTCACACATGCAAAAGAGCAACGTAAAAATTAGCCTGCCACTTAGAACATTATAATAACTTTTTAAAAACCTTTTTATTCTCCTTGGCTGCACAAGTAGGCGTTTGATGCGTAGCGACACCACGGACCCGAGCTAACGGGGGAGTTTTGGCTCCCTCCCACGCCTAGCCGTGCGTGGCTTTGCCGTGTCCGGGGAAAAGGGGTCCGGGGGGCTGCGCCGACGCTGGCTGATTTGACCTTTATGGCCCCCGGCAGAGGCAACACACCTTTGGCCCCGGCTTCACGTAGATGACACCCCTGGGCTGACCCACCCAGAGGAAATCGGCACAAATATACACCAAAGTGCTGTGTACAAGAGACACACCTGAAACCAAAACACATCAACTTTTTACGACAATACGCCATGTTTCGAAAGGATCAGAATGATGCAGTCGCGTCATCTGGTCGTGTTGCCATTGTTGTGGATTCAGAAACTTCCTGTACACATTTACCACTTCAGACGTCTCTTGAGGCAGTAGCTGTCCAAGCCGTTATCTTGAATAAAATGGTCACAATTTGCTCTATTTATATACCACGTCAGCACCAACTTAGTAAACAATAATTCCAGGCAGTAATTGATGAACTACCAGAACCGTACCTTCTCCTTGGAGATTTTAACGCACACAGCAGTCTGTGGGGTGACTCGCGCTGCGATGCACGAGGTCGTCTGATTGAACAGTTTTTTTTCTCCTCTGGCGCTTGTCTCCTCAATAGGAAAGAGGCAACATATTGTAGCCTCGCTAAGCATACCTAGTCGTCAATCGACCTAAGCATTGTATCTCCATCGCATCTTCCACTACTTGACTGGAAAGTCATTAGTAATCCTTTTGGAAGTGATCACTATCCTGTAGTTCTGAGCTCAGCAGTACCGAATGAAAGTCCTTCACAGGCTCCCAAATGGCTGATAGAAAAAGCCAATTGGGACCAGTTTTACAAGGCTGCTAGCTTAAGTTGGACTGACATATGCGGTTCTAGCTTAGATGCAGCTGTACAATACTTTACTGCTTTTGTTATTGAAGCAGCCGCTAAGTGCATTCCACGAACACCTGGACTGGGCAGAAAACGATGAGTCCCCTGGTGGAACAGCGAATGCCGAAACGCTCGCAAAAAACAAAACAAAGCATGGAGATTGCTTCGAGACTCACCAACCGCTGAAAATCTTGTAAATTTTAAAAACATCGAATCCCAAGGCAGGAGAACGCGTCGACAGGCCAGGAGGGAGAGCTGGGAGAGGTTTATATCAGGAATCAATACATATACACATGAAGCAAGAGTCTGAAAAATGGTCAGTAGGGTAGTAGGACGAGAACAACTCCTCTTCCTTTAGTAAGCACACAAGGCATTGGTTTCGAAGACCAAGCGAACTCCCTTGGTGCACATTTTGAACAGGTTTCCAGCTCGTCCCATTACAGTCCAGCGTTTCAACGATACAAAGCAAGAATAGAGAAACAGAAAATAGAATTCAAATCTACAAACAATGAGGCATACAATGAACCTTTTGTCATAGCTGAGTTACAAGCATCATTACACTGCTCTAACAATCCCCAGGCTCTGACCGTATATTATACGAAATGCTCAAACGTCTGCCTCCTGAAACTCAAAAAGCCCTCCTTTCCTTGTACAATGCCGTTTGGTTTTCCGGTGAGATCCCGTCCACCTGGAAAGAAGCTACCATTATCCCAATTTCTAAGCAGGGCAAGGACCATCTTTAGCATCATGCTACAGGCCCATAGCATTGACAAGTTGCCTTTGCAAGGTTTTTGAAAAAATGCTGAACAGACGATTGATGCATTTTCTTGAAACAAATAGACTGCTTGACCCTTACCAGTGTGGGTTCCGAGAGGCTAAGTCCACTACTGACCACCTTTTTCGTATCGAGGCACAAATTCGTGATGCTTTCATTCATAAAAAAAATCTTTTTTTTTCAGTGTTCCTTGATATGGAGAAGGCATATGACACTACGTGGCGCTTTAGCATACTTCGAGACCTGTCACACCTAGGTGTGCGAAGCATAATGTTGAAAATAATCGAAAGTTACCTGTCTAATCGGACATTTCGTGTTCGAGTGGGCACTGTGTTGTCCCGTACATTTGTTCAAGAAACAGGAGTGCCGCAAGGAGGGGTGTTGAGCTGTACACTTCTTATAGTGAAAATGAACTCTTTGCACCTCGTTATCCCACGAAATTTGTTTTACTGTACATATCTTGATGACGTGCAGGTTAGCTTTAAGTCCTGTAAACTCTCAGTGGGTGAACGTCAGGTTCAACTAGCTTTGAACAAGGTCTCTCTATGGGCAGAAGAAAATGCTTTTAAACTGATCGCGCAAAAGAGTACCAGCATCTTGTTCTGCCGAAAAAGGGGCGTTCATCCGGATCCCGAGATTGACCTGCAAGGTCAACGTCTCTCTGTGAAGACAGAGCATAAATTTCTGGGCCTAATATTAGACACAAAACTAACCTTCATGCCATACATCAAGTATTTGAATGACAGGTGTTTAAAAACCATGCATATTTTGAAAGTGTTATCACGAACTACGTGGGGCAGTGACAGGAAATGTCTGATGAATCTATGTAGAGCCTCGTACGCACGCGCCTAGATTACGGCGCTATAATCTATCAGTCAGTGACACCATCAGCCTTAAAGATTCTCGACCCTGTCCACCATCTAGGCATACGCCTTTCTACGCCCCGCAGGGTCGCCTGCGCAAGTAGGCGTTTGGTGTGTTGCGACACCACGAATCCGAGCTAACGGGGGAGTTTTGACTCCCTCCCACGCTTGCCATGCGTGGCTTTGCCGTGTCCGGGGTAAAAGGGAATCCTGGGGGTTGAGCCGACGCTGGGTTATTGGACCATTAAGGCCCCCCGGCAGAGGCAACACACCCCTTTGGCCCTGGCTTCACGTAGACGGCACCCCTGGGCTGACCCACCCAGGGGAAATCAGCAGTCACCTTTTCTTTTCTCTCTCTCCCTACATCTTCGTCTTTATCTCTCACTTTTTATCTCTTCTGTCCTCTAGTCTCTTCCAGTTACTTCCAAACTTCCTCTCTAGAAACTTCCAAACTTCCTGGCGGCTAGGGTTAACCCTGTGCAAATAGCCTACCTTGGCCTAGGCGCATTGGGTTATAGTGGCGTTGTACGGCTGGTGTCTGCGGGTTTCAGCATCCGCAAACTTGCAGCGTCCCCTTGTTGGGCTCCGTGGTGGGTGGCCGCCAACGCTGCTGAACAAAAATAAGAGCGGCATGCATGGAGCGTTCCCCCTACTGTCTGATCGTACCGGCCTAAAGCGGGTATGCACCAATGACAAACTTTTTCAACAGGCCAAAAGAAACACATCCTAGCTTTCATGTTATTCACTGCGAAAAAACTGAAAAACAAGCCAGGACCGTCTCTCCTTTCGTAGTTGCTAGATGTCTTACCGAAACTCTTGGTGCAGGATACAAGGTAACCAAAATGGCTAGCGGAGACCTTCTCCTCGAAATCCGTGACAAAGAACAATTTGAAAAGCTAGGCCGTCTTTCAGATTTTGTTGGCATACCAACAACCATAACACCACATAGATCAATGGACACAACTCGCGGAGGGGTATCTGACATGTACTTACTTGACTTGACTTGACTTGACTGAGACTGAACTTTGGGAGGGTTGGAAGAGCCAAAATGTCACTAATGTGCAGAGAATCATTATTAGAAGAGATAATAAGGAAACACCGACGAAACACCTAATACTCACATTTGCATCCAGTAAACTACCGGAATCTATTCAAACAGGGTACACAAAGACATCTATCAGGCCGTACATACCAAACCGCCGTCGTTGCTTCCAATGCCAGAGGTATGGCCATGGCTCTAAAACCTGTCGTGGTCGCCAGACTTGTGCGCAATGTGGAGTCCTAGGCCACGTGTCTGAGAACTGCAAACAACCGCCACACTGTGTGAACTGCGAAGGAAACCATGCCGCATATTCACGCTCCTGCACATACTGGAAAAAAATCAAATTATTACGTTGAAGGCGAACGAGAACATTTCATTTAAGGAAGCACGGAGAAGAGTAGCACCATTCTATGGACCTACATACGCTGATGCGGCGCGTCAGGGGACACCGCCGCACCAGCCCTCACCACTCATTCGGCCCGCGCATACCGAGCCGACAGTTGTGGCAACTGCCCCCAAGGCGGCTGTAGCCCGGGCTACACCGCCTACTCCCAGACAGATACCGGAGACTCCAGAGTCCTCGGGTCTCAAGGCCTCACCTCACCAGGCGAGGCCCGAAATTCAAACTAACTGCCCGCACGTGCGGGCATCCAGTGCCTCCGAGGAGGCAATGAATACGTCGGTACCCTTGGTGCCGAAAGAGCGGCGTGGCTCCTTGGAGCGCGCCAAGAAAACAAAAAAGGCAATAACAGGGCCTGGTGACGGCCCTGTTAAGTGAACTCATACTCCCTGTCTAAATAGCCACTCGCTTTTCGTACACACAGCACTAGTTTACATTCACCATGAACACACAAATTATACAATGAAACGTCAGGGGCCTTCTCAGAAACCTTGGCGACATCCAAGAACTCTTACACGAACACCCAACAAAAGTGCTGTGTGTACAAGAAACACACCTTATTTCAAAACAAACAAATTTTCTTCGTAAATACGTTATTTTCCGGAAGGACCGTGTTGATGCCATGACACCATCCGGAGTTGTTGCCATCGTAGTGAATCAAGGAATTGCATGCACACACTTAGAACTCTAAACATCCCTTGAGGCAGTGGCTGTTCGAGTGGTTCTTTTTGATAAACTGATCACAATCTGCACTATTTACATTCCTCTTAGCTATCAGCTGCAAAAACGTGATTTACACTCTTTAATTGATGAACTTCCGGAGCCTTATGTTCTCCTTGGAGACTTCAATGCGCATAGCAGGCTATGGGGTGACTTTCGGTATGACGCGCGAGGTCGACTGAATGAACAGTTCCTTCTCTCGTCGATGGCGTGTCTCCTAAATCGAAAAGAACCAACCTATTATAATCTCGCTAATAACACCTACTCCTCCATAGGCCTAAGCATAGTATCTCCATCTCTTCTGCCTCTACTCCAGTGAAAAGTTGACAGTATTCTATACGGAAGTGACCACTTCCCCGTTGTTTTCAGCACAACTTCAGTAACTGAGTGTCCACCACGTGTTCCCAAGTGGCTCATAAACAGAGCCGACTGGGAACAGTTTTATACAATCACTCGTCTAAATTGGAATGGCATATGTACTTTGAACATTGATGTTGCTGTCAACTACTTCACAGCGTTTTTGATTGATGTTGCAACAAAATGCATCCCACAAACAAATGCACACCCTGAAAAACGACGTGTGCCATGGTGGAACTCTGAATGCCGTAACGTGCGCAAACAGCAAAACAGAGCTTGGAGGTTGCTTCGGAACTCACCGACAGCCGAAAACCTTGGCACCTTCAAGAAAATGAAGTCTCAAGGCAAGAGAACGCGTCGGCAGGCCAGAAGAGAAAGCTGGCAAAAGTTTTTGTCAGGGATCCATTCATACACACAGGAGGCTAAAGTCTGGAACATGGTCGGTAGGATAGCTGAAAAACAAGTACACACACTTCCACTCGCAAACACTCAGGGTGATACCTTGGAAGATCGGGAAAACTTCCTCGGTGCACACTTCAAACAAGTGTCCAGCTCGTCCCACTATACTGACACTTTCTAAAAATACAGAACAAGAATAGAAAAGCAGAAACTCGAACACAAATGCACTAGATACGAGGCATATAACCAAGCTTTCAGTCTAGCTGAGCTGCGAACTTCTCTGAACTCCTGGAGTACTTCTGCCCCAGGTTCTGACCGTGTGGTGTATGAAATGTTAAAAAACCTACCAATCGAAACACGAAAAACCTTACTTTGTTTGTACAATGCTATCTGGTTTTCTGGCACTATCCCTACCTCCTGGAAAGAGGCTATTATTATTCCCATTTTGAAAGAGGGCAAGGACCCTTCTTTACCTTCGAGATATAGGTCTATTGCACTTACAAGCTGCTTGTGCAAAGTCTTCGAAAACATGATCAATTGCCGACTTGTACATTTCCTTGAAGCAAACAATTTGCTCGACCCATTTTAGTGCGGATTTCGAGAGAGTAGATCCACCACAGACCACCTTGTTCGTATCGAGGCACAGATCAGAGACGCCTTCGTCCATAAACAATATTTTCTCTCTGTGTTCCTCGATATCGAAAAGGCTTATGATACAACATGGCGTTTTGGAATTCTAAGAGATCTGTCCCACCTTGGCGTGCACGGAAGAATGTTTCACATAATCGAAAGTTACCTGTCAAACCGGACATTCCGTGTCCGAGTGGGCACGGTTCTTTCCCAAACATTTGTCCAGGAAACAGGCGTGCCACAAGGTGGTGTACTTAGCTGCACACTTTTTCTAATCAAAATGAATTCCTTGCGCTTGTCCATCCCTCGCAATATGTTTTAAGTACATATGCCGATGACGTCCAGCTTGGCTTTAGATCTTGCAATCTGGCAATGTGTGAGCGGCAGGTTCAGTTAGGTTTAAACAAGGTCTCCAAACGGGCAGAAGAAAACGGATTCCGACTGAACCCACAAAAAAGCACGTGTGTCTTGTTCTCCCGAAAGAGGGGCATGCACTCAGAACCCGACATTGAACTGAACGGTCAACTTCTGTCTGTTAATGCGGAGCATAAATTCTTAGGAATAATCTTGGACAACAAGTTGACCTTCGTACCACACATCAAGAATTTAAAAACAAAATGTCTAAAAGCCATGAATGTTATAAAAGTGTTGTCACGTACTACTTGGGGTAGTGATGGGAAATGCCTCATGAATCTGTATCGAAGCCTCATTCGCACCCACTTAGATTATGGGGCCGTTGTTTATCAGTCTGCAACTCAAAGTGCTTTGAAGATGCTGGACCCCGTGCACAATTTGGGCATCCGCCTTTCTACGTGTGCTTTTCGCACCAGCCCCGTAGAAAGCCTTTATGTTGAGTCAAATGAGTGGTCACTTCATCTGCAGAGAACTTACATGTCCTTTGTTTATTTCCTTCATGTGAAAGCAGACAAGAAGCACCCCTCATACTCTACTATTAATGATTTGTCGAGCTCAATTCTGTTTCAAAACAGGCCTTCGATGAGGCAGCCCTTCTCAGTTCGCCTGAAGGGTCTACCGGAGGAAACTGGGGTGTCGATTGAACACAGTTTAATGGCTCTTTTAGAATACCCGCCACCGTGGCAGTGGCAGACTATAGACTGCGATGTGTCTTTTCTAGAAGTTACAAAACACGCGCCTGTTGCCCATATCCGAACATACTTCCTGGAACTTCAACACAAATACACACGTCCTGTGTTCTTCACAGATGCCTCCAAGTCTAACTCCTCTGTGTCCTAGGCTGCTGTCGGCCCATCCTTTTCGGATGCGGGCCCTTTACGTCCAGGCACAAGTATCTTCACAGCGGAAGCTTATGCGATACTTGTGGCGGCTAAACACAGCAAGCAATTACAAATACAAAAAGCAGTAACTTATACGGACTCCCTCAGTGTGGTACCGGCTCAGAACACTCTTAAAAAACAAAAAACCCCAGCCCTTGTCTCACTTTACTCCATTTTGTGCACACACTACACACTCAAACAACATGTTGTAGTAAGCTGACTGCCAGGGTACCGTGAGATCCAAGGCAACGTGAGGGCGGATCAGCTCGCTGCATCCGTCCAGAAAAGCACTGCCCCTACACCCATATCAATGCCGGCCCTTGATCTCAAGCCGTCTCTCAAACGAAACCTCAGGGACTACTGGCTGAGCAAGTGGGACACACACACAAAAAACAAACTACACATTATTAAACCAAACCTTGGTCATTGGCTGCCAGTATCAAAATCGCGTCATACAGAGGTAATACTAACGAGACTCAGGATCAGCCACACATACACGACACACACATATCTTTTGTCCAGTGGCGATCCACCATTGTGTGACAGATGTGGTGAAGCATTAACAGTCCTTCACATGTTAATCCAGTGCAAACACTTAAAAACTCTGAACAAACAACATTTTCCATTACCCTACCGACAACATATACCTTTACACCCTGCTATGTTCGTCGGTAAGGAACCGCTTTTTAGTCATAAATCAGTGTAAGCGTTTTTAAAAGAAATTCATAAATTTTATATCATATACCCGGGCATTCCGTAGCACGACCTCTCCAGAGAGGTTTTTGCTGTGGTGGCTACACAAGAAAGCATTTGCCTCACGGCCCTTGGGCGCAAGGGTATGAAGGAGTGAGGTACTTGTGCTAATGCCATACATGTCCACTATCGTTTTTCATTATCACCAACTTTTGTCACCTATTCATACACCGCACACCTTTCACGGCATGGTCATGATTTTATTACATGTATGTTTTTACACGCCTTACCGCGAGAAATTTTATGGCCCTATACAACCGCTTGTCACAATTATTGTTCATAAATTTAGTAAGATGAACTGGCGCTCTTTGGCCGTGAAATGGCCCTTGCGCCACAAAACATCAAACATCATCATCATTATTACGCCTTTCTACGGGTGCTTTTCGAACTAGTCCCGTAGAGAGTCTGTACGTAGAATCAAATGAATGGTTGCTCTATCTGCAGAGATGTTTCCTGTTTTTTACATACTATTTCAAGGTTAACGCTGATGAGGAACATCCCACTCACTACACAATTAACGATCTGTCTAACTGTAGCATGTTCAATAACTGTCCTTTGCTGAGACAGCGATACTCACTCCGTGTCAGGAGGCTCGCTGAGGAAACAGCTGTGCCACTTTTAGAACAATGTTTGATGGCTCCAGCAGTATATCTGCCACCATGGAAGTGGCATGTCATAGACTGGGATCTATCCTTCATGGAAGTCACTAAACACACACCTACTGTACATATCCACACGCATTTCCTCGAACGCCAACACAAGTACACCTGCCCAGAATTTTTCACTGATGCTTCGAAGTCTCACACTTGTGTGTCCTATGCAGCTGTTGGGCCATCTTTCTCCTACTCCGGTATTCTGCCCTCCGAAACAAGCACCTTCACAGCAGAGGCTCACGCGGTATATGTGGCTGTAAAGCATATTAGGAAACTGCAACTACAACGCGCGGTAATATAGACAGATTCACTGAGCGCAGTGATGGCTCTGAAAACTCTGCGAAAACACAAAAATCCTGTCCTTGTGTCCTTGTACTCTCTGTTATGCACAATATACGCTCTTAAACGGCATGTTGTAGTCTGCTAAGTGCCGGGGCACCGCAAAATTACTGGAAAAATGTTGGCAAATCAGCTGGCCGCGTCTGCCCAAGACAACACTGGCGCAAATTTATCTGTAGCTGTCCCTGCGTTTGATCTGAAACCATTTCTAAGACGGGAGCTCAGGGCGTGCTGGCAGCGCCAATGCGATCGGAAGACCGAAAACCAACTGCATGTTGTCAAACCGAGACTTGGAAATTGGCCAACAGTATACAGATCACGCTACACACAAGTCACACTTACAAGACTACAGATAGGACATACACACTCGACACATTCATACCTTTTGTCTGGTGGCGGTGCACCATTGTGTGAGAGATGTGGAGGGCCGCTCACAGTTCGTAGCACGATCTCAGAAGAGAAGTCGCTGCCGCGGTGGCTGCAACTCCGTCACTGTCCCACTACCACGACGTCTCATCAATTAGTATCATTGCACATAGTTCACATCAATGTCATGGTTTTAATGCTTCTATGTTTTCAGCCGCGTTAGCGCGAGGAATTCTAAGGCCTTTTTACTCCACGCATCATAACATTCATTGTTCATATCTCTAGTCTATCGAAATGGCGCTCCTTCACCATCGATTTGCCCTTGAGCCATTGAAAACCACTCATTAACATCATTGGTTAACTTTCATGTATGTGTGTTTGTGCTTCTTTTTTATTAGAAACTTTAGCTCCAAGTCAACTACATCGCTGTGTATTCCTCCCTTGGTTCCAATCACTGTTAGCACTGCACAATGAAGAAGATAAAAAAATGCCCCCAGCAAACTCAACAACACACCATTTAAATGTTTGCTAACATTTCTCAAACAGACGAGGAATGTCCACTAGTCTGTAGCATGGCTGAAGGCCTCCCTTTATTTTTGACTCGCTGCCAACACAAATATGCAACTGTGTGAGATTATGCTGCCTTGATTCACTCAAGGACAAGAACGCACCTGTCTGTGGCACCCCTGATGTGCACATTTCCTCACATTCCACGCCCGTCTTTCCTTGCTTCACCTGCAAAAGGTGGCATTAATGGGCTAGTTGCTGTTGCTTATCATGATGTGAGTAACAGAATGTACAGCATTCGATACAAACAGCACTGACAGAGTGAAAATGCAAAGTTCATGGTATCATTCTCAACCTGTTTATGCTGTGCTCACTGTTCTTTGCTCCCTCCTCCACGTTGCTGGCAATATCAACTTGCCAAAGAAGGAGTTAAGGGGGGGGAGGGGGCTTGCTCGGAATATTATGCTATTTTATTCATGAAAGCTGAGACCGGAGAAAAGTAGAATAAAGAAAGAGAGCAAACACAAGCACTGGTCTCACTCTCTCCCGACAAATATTGACATCCACTTAGTGCGCACTAATGTCCCTAAAGTAGATATACTAAATGATAATATCACCATAACGTGCTGGGGAATACACCATTATTAGGTGATTGCCAAAGAAGTATCAGTGCACACAACGATTCAAAAGTATGCGCATTAAATATAGAATGTCTTAGCAGCATCATTTTCTTGCTCTGGTTTGCAGACACACGTTGCAGCACTATGAAAACATTTGGACCCTCTTCACTCAGTAGCACCAACTTGTTAAAGAGTCACAAAAATTTTTTAAGAACTTGCAGAAAATAATGTGTTCCACATAGGTACAAACTGTTATGATCATCATAAAAATCCAAGGGAAACAAATGTATGCCATTTTCGCTTGCACGCCCTTTCGTTGAAGGAAAGATGCCTTTAAATTGGGAAGCTACCGGAAACTGACAATGCAAGAACAGTGCCACCGAATCTTCCCTGCACCTGCAGCAAAAGGGGATGTATGTCTTCAAACAGAATCACCTCTCAGAAGCGATGCGTACGACCTGAAAAGATTTCCTTGCTTCCCAAGTTGACATTGAACCAGCGAAGAGCGCAGTCAGTGGTGGCGCGAGTCTCACGTAGGCAGCGAGCATGGAGTGCCCCGGGCAGGGAATTGAGTCGGTTGCAACACTAAGCATCCTCGTCGTCTACCAAACCTGGCGAGACCATCAGCAGCGACCTGCCGACTCCCCTACGAATGCCGAAATCTGGCATGGTCTGTACGGTACATTTCAATTGTGATTGTCTTGTTACCACGTTATTTTGTTGATCCCAGCTGTAAACATTGTCTTTGTGTGCACGGCGTCCCACAAGAAGCTCAGCAGTGAGAGCAGGACCTTTCTCGTAAATTTTCTTAGTGGGCCTTCTATTTTTCGTCTTGTTGAGTTATTTCATTAACATACCATGCTTTCTCTGCGAGGAAGAAGATAGCCTCATACAGAAGTTCATCGTCATCAGATTGCTCGCTCAGACAGTTTGCTCCCTGGCAATGGCTTACCTGCTGTTGCTGCAGCCGTTGAGATCCCTGCCCACCTTTACAATAAACCACCACTACAATTGGTTGTACGGAACAGGCTACTCCACACGCACAACAACAGGTGAACAGGATTTCGAACACGCTACTCAACAATCGACCACATTCATACTATCAATCAGGTAATAGAGAAATGCTCAAAATATAACCAACCACTATACATAGCCTTCACAGATTATGAGAAGGCGTTTGATTCAGTAGAAATATCAGCCGTCATGCAGACACTACGGAATCAGGGCGTTGATAAAGTATATATAAACATCCTGGAAGAAATCTACAGGGGATCAACTGCTACCATAGTGCTTCATAAAGAAAGCAACAGAATACCAATCAAGAAGGGTGTAAAGCAAGGGGACACAATCTCCCCAATGCTATTTAGCGCGTGCTTGTAGGAGGTTTTCAGAAGCCTAGAATGAGAACAGTTAGGATAAGAGTTAATGGAGAGTACCTTAGTAACCTGCGCTTCGCCGATGACATTGCATTGCTGAGTAACTCAGGAGACGAATTTTAACTCATGATTATGGAGTTAGACAAAGAGAGCAGATGGGTGGATCTTAAAATTAATCTGGAGAAAAGGAAAGTAATGTACAACAACTTAAGAAAAGAGCAGCACTTCGAGATAGGTAATAGTGCACTTCAAGTTGTAAAAGACTATGTCTACTTAGGGCAGGTAATAACCGTGGAGCCGAACCACGAGATTCAAGTAACTAGCAGAATAAGAATGGGGTGGAGCACATTTGGCAAGCCCTTTCAAGTTATTACAGGTAGATTGCCACTATCCCTGAAGAAGAAGGTATATAACAGCTGTATCTTGCCGGTACTTAGCTACGGAGCAGAAACCTGGAGACTTACACAGAGGGTTCATCTTAAATTGAGGACGACACAGCGAGCAGTGGAAAAAAATGGTAGGTGTAACCTCAAGAGACAAGAAGAGAGCAGAGTGGATTAGGGAACAAATGGGGGTTAAGGAAAATATAGTTGAAATTAAGAAGAGGCAATTGACATGGACCAGGCATGTAGCGCATAGACAGGATAACTGCTGGTCATTAAGGGTAACTAACTTGATTCCCAGAGAAGGCAAGTGGGTTAGGGGTTAGAGGGGCAGATGAGATTAAGAAGTTTGCGGGTATAAATTGGCAGCGGGAAACACAGGACCGGGTTAACTGGCGGAACATGGGAGAAGCCTTTGTCCTGCAGTGGACGTAGTCAGGCTGATAATGATGATGACAATTGATGAAGTTGCTGGGTAGCAAAAATCTGAAACTTAGTAGCTGGAAACTGAAGCCAGCCTAAGCAATGCTGGATGAGGTACCAACCAAACCCCAGCTATAACCCGCTGTCCTGGTGCCTACATTGGTCTACCTTGACCTACTGCTTCAACGTGACCGAACAAATCTTCAGCGGTACAGAAGAGGCGGTGAAGGCTGGCTCACTCAATACGAACTGGTCAGTGTGATCAACAGCAGGGACTATGTCGCGAAGCTCAATTACGTGTCATTTTATTTCAGTTGTGTCACCAGCGTGAGGCATCAATACCACCTTCATGACTTTCCAGCATGGGCTCCTTTCAAAACGCACGTGACTGAAATACTCTGGCACATCCCTGTTCCCAAGCTTCGAGCAAAGAAACGTTTGTGTGGTCGTGCGCAGCAGAATGGTGAGACATTCAGGACTTACAAATAAGATGCTATCGTCTTATGCAACCGCGTTGACATCGCAATGGCTGATGCCGATAAGATCAGGAATAGTTTGAAAGGCATTGAAGATGACGCCTTTCAGTGGCTGCAGCCAAAGAAACCATCCAGAGTGTCTAAACAGGTCCGTCTCTGCCAAAGGTTGAATGATCTGCACAGACAACGCGCAGCCACCCCCGCCAATCTCATCCACAGGTGGCTTCAATGCCAAAGTTGGCTGTTGCTCCCGATAACTCATACCTGCTGCTACAGATGAAGAATTTCGTTCGCAAAGAGGTTGCTCTCCAGCTTTTGCTGATGCAACTTGTTCATGGACAGTTGAGTTCTCCGCTGGCGTCCACTGTCCGAGCAAGTCAGCCGATGGCAATGCACTTCTGTATGTGCCTATGTTCTTCCTCAGATCTGCATTTGCCCTTGTAGTGTTCTTTTAAAGCATAGTTTGTTTTCTTGCTGTTATTTTTTTAATCGTGTGTATTTCTTGTATTTGTCCTCTTGTATTTGTCCTCTGTTGATTTCTGTGGAGATCCCTTATTGCCCTTGTTCTAATTAAATGATATTTCTTGTTCTTAGTCAAATCTTCGTTTCTGATCAATGATTGTGTAGGTCATCCTGAAGATCACTGCATGTGCTATCTGGCATGGTTCACTGGCAAGAAGAATCTTAATTGCACCACTTTAAGACATTGGAGGAAAACATGAAGCATTTAGTGTGCCGATACTAACAACAAATGCACTGAATGCACTTTTCTTCTTGTTCACGTTTTACCTTCTGTAGAGGGCCCCGTAATAGTCTAGTGGCTAAGGCACTCCACTGCTGACCCGCAGGTTGCGGGATTGAATCACACCTGCGGGGGCTGCATTTTTGATGGAGGCGAAAATGCTGTAGACTTGTGTGCTCATATTTGGGTGCACGTTATAAAACCCCAGAAGTCAAAATTTCCAGAGCCCTCCACTACGTCATCTCTCATAATCATGCGGTTGTATTGTAACGTAAAACCCCCCATATCCATCAATCAAGACATTTCAGACGTTGCAAGCCCAAGCATAACATGGAAGCCTGCGAGTCTGCTGCAACGCCGCTGCTATATCGACGGTGCTTCACTTGATCTGTGTAACACCAGGCAAATACTTTCTTTTATTGTAGGTGTTCAACGTCCCAAAACGGCCATATGATTATGAGAGGCGCTGTAGTCGAGGGCTTCGAAAATTTGGAGCACCCGGGGTTCTTTATTATGTACCTAAATCTAAGCAAATTGGCTTCAAGCATTTTCGCCTCCATCGAAAATATGGCCGCCAGGAACGGCATTCTATCCTGCGACCTGCGGTTCAGCAGCCGAGTGCCTTATCGAATAGACCACCTTCGCGGGTCACCAGGAAAAGTGCCACGTGAAATCCAATTTATTGACAACTGGAAGAAAGTGTAACGGTTGTTGTGCAACCTGAGCTGACAAGCAATGTGCGAAAATAATTACAGAGAAAGCGTATGAAAAACGAGAATATTTTCTTACAACTCAACAAGGTGGGCTTCACTGTACATAAATGCGCCTAAATCTGTCTTCCAAGGTCATTTTAGCATGGCTCACTGCTAACAAAGCAACGCATGAAAGAATAAAAACTGAATAACCATTACAGAAATCACCCAACATTTATTTACAACACAATCAGCACATCTGATTTAACATTTCAGTTTTAGACAATATACGCAGATTATCAGTTGTTAGTTTTCATTTCTTCATCACACTTGGAAGGCGGTAACGTAGTGTTTTAAATCCATAGTTTGTGCGAGGACAAGGTACGTGCCACAACTCCGTACACCGAGTAACGCGACTGGCAGGATTTCGTTGCAAGGTGGCCAAGGTGCGTAAAAAGATACTTTCTCTTCGTATCTCTGATTTAAAAGCTCACAGAAGCTGGTATTCGTAATAACAGGTAATTTTTAAAATTCCAATATTTTTCAAATATTGAAGCAGTGTGTGCGTTATAGGATACACCTGCAATGCACCGCAAGGCATTTTTTTGTAACGCGACCAGGTTCGTTAGAGATGCTTTAGAGCCTGTAGACCAGACCAGATGACAATAGTGTAAATGTGAAGAAAAAAGACCCTGTACACTAATATTTTTGTTTCACAAGTAGTATGTTCTGGCATCGACGCAACACACTTAGAGCTTTACAATGTTTGTGACTAATGTGTTCTGCATGGTAATTCCATGCCATGTGTTCGTGAAAATGGACACCGAGAGTTTTAACTGTTTGACAAAGTTTAATTTCAACGTTATTAGGTATTAGTTTGTGAGACGTTTCAAAAGACCTTGCTTTCGCACGGAATCGTACAGCCTTGCTTTTAGAGCAATTAATGTGTATAGAATTTGCCACAGTCCAGGCATATATTTTATTTAGTATTTAATTAGCAGAAACAATGAGGTCATCAGCCGTTTCCCCAGAAAAAAATATACTCGTATCATCCGCGTAGATTACATATTCTACAGAGCTGTCAATACGTACAATATCGTTGATAAAAATATTAAATAAAAGGGATCCCAAAATGCTACCTTGAGGTACGCCATTCTTCACGTTCATGGATGATGATAGCTCTCGATTGATTGACACACATTGTTTCCTATCAGATAAGTAGCTTCTTGTTAAAGCTAAATCGGTACCACGAACTCCATAATAGTGAAGTTTTTCTAGCAAAATATCATGGCCTATTCTATCGAAAGCTTTCCAGAAATCTAGAAATATTCCTAGGGTAAGTTTTTCGCTTCTATATTTCTTATAATCAATTCCTTGTGGTATAGTAAGGCACTTTCGGTTGAGAGACCAGACTGGAAACCGGACTATGACGGCGTAATAATGTTGTGTTTATTAAAGAAATTTGATAACCGAATGAAAATAAGATTTTCACACCCCTTAGAGAAAACTGGTAAAATCAAATTGGTCTATAGTTTCCTAAATTCCTTTTGTCCCCACCCTTATATATAACCGTTACTTTAGCGTTTTTCCTTCTCTGAGGAAACAGCCCAGTGGTGAACACGAGATTTTAAATATGTACTAAGCAGGCGCATATGAGATCTAAAATGTATATTATAGGTTCTAACTTTAAGCCATCTATGTCCTCGCTTTTACTCAATTTGAAATGCTGAAAAACGCTGATGACCTCTTGCGCATCTGTAGGATTAGCAAACACAAAAATATTTAAAGCAGGAGGCAAATAACCTGATAAAGCACAATTATGACTACTGTCAACTAGTGAGGTAAAGTACTGGTTAAATTTGTTTGCTAGTACTGCGCCCTTGTATATTTTATTTTCGATCACCAGCTCACTAATATCATTAGACACTTATTTGGGAGATATAAAAGCATCAAGTTTGTTCCATAATTGCTTAGAATCGGTGACACCGTCAAACATCTTGTATTGATATTCGCGTTTAGCTTGTTTCTGTAGTTTAGTGAGTTTATTTCTGTATACTTTAAAAGCTTTAAATTTATCCGGGTCTCGCTTTATCAGAAACTTTTGATACAACCAATTTTTTTCTTTTATCATATTGAGTATTGCGGAAGAAATCCAAGGTTTGCGCACCCGTTTTGGTCTCTTTAAAGCTTTGTAAGTAAAATGTTCTTATACACAGAACATAGAGTATCAATAAAACAATCATAAGCAAGATCAGCAGAAGAACTAGATAGAACGTTGTTCCAATTGAGAGTTCTAATTTCCTTTGTAAAAGAAGATAGCGTTCGCGGATTAATTTGTTGAAAGTGAATGGCAGGAAGGATTTGACTCCTTACACTGGTGATGTTTTCTATGACTAGATATATGGGCAAATGATCACTTAGCGGGGCACGCAGGAAGCCTGCCTGTAACGTACTGTTTGTGCTACTTGTGATAAACAAGTCTAATAGAGTAGAAGTGGTATCAGTAATTAGTGTTGGAATGGTAATTACGTTTGCTAAGAAAAAAGAAGTAAGAAGGTCTGAAAGTCTCATCTGTTTATGTGTGTCGCTCAACATATCTATGTTAAGATCACCTCCGAGCACTAGTTTGTAATTAAATTGGTTTACAATGAAAAATAGGTTTTCTAAATATTTAATAAATGAATCAAAATTTCCACTTGGTGGCCTGTAAATTGCAACACAAATGCAGTTGTGATACTGTAAAG
Source organism: Rhipicephalus microplus (assembly GCF_043290135.1). NCBI lineage: Eukaryota > Metazoa > Arthropoda > Arachnida > Ixodida > Ixodidae > Rhipicephalus > Rhipicephalus microplus. The sequence goes on along the minus strand of NC_134705.1, from coordinate 60,890,393 downwards.
TTAACGCCTCAAGGTCATCGGTGCACAGAGACAGATCTTCACGATACTCATACGTTATTTCAGCTTTGACATACAAGCATACAGCACCAACAATTCTCAAGTTTCTATTTTGGTACACAACATTATAACCGTCAATACAAAACACGTCTATTTCACTATGGTACCAAGTTTCAGTCATCATAATAACGGAAAAGAAAAAATTGAACTCATCAAGCAACAAAAGAAAGTTTTCTTCTTTCGAACGAGCTGACTGCACTATAATGTGAAGGAATGTCATGGGCTGCCTATGACGGCCATTTATATATGAGTTCGATTCAGAAATGCTGGAATACACTGCCATTGTTTACAGCAGAAATATAAGTCCACTATTAAGCTAGACTAGTTTAGCCACATCCGACTTAGAAATTACATTTAAAACAGGTGTCCTGTCTGCTTTCCGCATGAAGATCCCGCCCTGTGATGCCCATACATATTTCCATTCTCTTTCACGCCTTGCTTGCCGCGCCTTACTGAGCAGAAGCTTCATTTCCATGCACAGGCGTTCATTTATATATACAGGGTTACTGTTGTGAAAACCAAGACGAGTGCTATCTAGTTTAATCTTTTTTGCTGCGGACAACATCTTGTCTCGCGCCATTCTGGTGAAGAATCTGACGACCACTATTGATTTCTTTTTATCTTTCGATAGTACATTGTGCGCGACGTCAATGTCGTTATTTGTGACATCAGCTCCTAAGCAGTTGGCGGTGTTTGCGACAGTTTTCTCCAAGTTTTCTTTTTCGATTAGCGGATGACTTTGGATTTCAATTTTCATATTTCGGCTGTATTGCTTCAGCTCGACAATTTCCCGTCTAGCTTCTTTCAGGTCCCTCCGCAGTTCTTCGTTTTCCTTACGACACTGCGCACTCTCAGCCTTTACCACGTGAATCTCCTTCCGAAAAGCTTCCACGTCAGTCCTAAAGAGCTCAAAGCTCTCATTCATGAAAGCAATGAATGATGCTATTAGGCTGCTATTTGATGCTATTAGGCTGCCTCTCAGCAAGGGTCGCCGCAATATTGTCCATGTCGCCCGAATTTTTATCCCCCATGGTTTCAAGCACTTCAAGTAAAAATTGCACGAATATGCTCCTGTGCACAGAAAGCAAGAGGCAAAGTTTGAAGATTCAAAAGAAAAACACTGTTGTGACTACAATGCCCAATAAAACTTCAGAAGCAGCAGCAGCGAAGAAACTAGGTGCATATAATGTTCAATACGAAAGTTAACGTACCTGCAAAGAGTGCAGACCTTAGGTTAGCGTGCGTCCTTTCGCCGTCGCCGCTGCTGCCTGAGTGAAGCCAGTTGCAAAGAGACAGTGCCCCAGCACAAACTTGATAACAGCTTGAAACTGCAGCAGGCTGAGGTAGATGGCGGTTTCGGTAGCGCTGTCCAGGTCCTGGTAATGGTAAAGCCACAGCAACACAATTGTATAAATGGTGTGGCACTCAGCTCTGGCGGCAGAAGACGACTCCGAATGGGATGGCTTACACTTTTTTTGACGATATGCCGGTATCTGCAAAGAGTGCAGACAGTAGGTTACCGTGCGTCGTTTCGCCATCGCCGCTGCTACCTGAGTGAAGCCAGTTGCAAAGAGACAACGCCCACAGGACAAACTTGATAACAGCTTGAAACTGCAACAGGCTGAGGTAGATGGCGGTTTCAGTAGCGCTGTCCGGGTCAATTTTCTTGACAATATGCTGGTATCTGCAAAGAGTGCAGACAGTAGGTTAGCGTGCGTCCTTTCACCGTCGCCGCTGCTGCCTGAATCTACAAGGCAGATATAGAATTCTGGACTTGAAGGGAGCACACCCTTGTCCGCCACATCAGTTGGGCTTCCAAAGAGGTTGAAAGAGGAAGAGAGACTGCGGAAATATCATCCTTGCCATTCATCTGTAAGGTGTTGTCATTCTTGATAAGACTACGACATACCTCCCCACAAGCACTTCATGAACCTAGCAAAAAGATACGAGGTCCCTGCGAAGAAACTTTAATAGTGAATGTCACATTACAATGGCCTTGACTCAATTAAAATGTCCTAGGGGGCTATCCAACAAGAAGCTCAGTGCATGCAAACATTTATCGAAACATCACTTATATTTTGAAACTATCCTATACATATATGCATCTAAGTTGCATGTATGGAAAGTTCATGCCACCTGTAACACTAATGGTGTGGAATAACAGATTATAGCTCAATTCTTGTGCAGAATGTAAAGTTTGGAGTAGATATTTGTGTATCGAGCATATGTGGATAAGAGAAACTATTTCATTTTTCATCTCCTTGCAGGTTCCGCATGCATTTCATGCTATGTACTATGTGAGGAGCATAATGTGGCAGTTATTGCCGCAGAGGCAGTAAACCTACCACCAACTAGTGCCATTAAACGCTCTGAGCAGAAGTGGTGTCACAAGAGCAGGGAAGCGGGAGCTTTGTAGGCTTGTACTAATACTGATTTTCTTTGTTCTAAGCGACTTCCAACTGAACAGCCCTCAGGGTCGAATATTTTCAACTGAACTCAAATAGTTACCAGTTGCGTAAAGAACAAGATTGAACAGTTCAAGTTCTAAGCAAATAGCCTTTATTTCCGAAGTGATAATATTGTTATAGAGATAAAGTAAAGGAAGAGGAAGAACTCAAGCAGCTGATAGGCGCGAGGGTGCCAATCAGCCATTGGTACTCTTGCCTGTGGAATTTCCTCTGTAAACGCATTTTGTACAAAAGTCTCTAACTCCATAACATATTGGTGAGAGGTGCTGGGTAACCATCAGGCAACAGAGCTCCGCAGCGGACGTTGCATCAGTTTTCCAGCCATGGACACTACTGAGCTCTCCGTGTCAACGTCAGTGTCTCCCACGAACAAGGCGTCACAACCATACGTTTTCACGCCACTTAAGGATCCCTGTACATTGGTTATCCATGTTCGAACGAGTGAGTGTGCTGAACAGATGGGATCCCACACTTCAGTTGGCTAATGTGCTGTTTTACTTGAGAGGCACGGCCAAGGTGGGGTATGAAAACAACAAAGAGGAACTCACAAACTGGGACCAATGCAAAGAAAAGATGCGAGAGGTGTTTCGCAAAACCGCGAGTCGCATGATCGCCGCCAAAAATGAATCGGCCTGCCGTGCCCATCTCCCACGGAATCCTACCTTGCATACATTCAAGACGTGCTGGCCCACTGCCGAAAAGCCGAAAGCGACATGACAGAAGGTGACAAGGTCGGGCATGTCCTGAAAGGTATTGCCGACGACGTGTTCAATCTGCTGATGTGCAAGGGCTGTTCCACCGATGATGCGACAATCAAAGAGTGTCGTCAGTTTGAGCAAATGAAAAGTCACTGCATTGTGCCAATGTTCACCCAACTTCCAAACACCGTTGCAACATCGACTTGCGAGGGCCAGTTCGCAACACAACGTCTGTCGCCGCCAGAAGACCTGACACGCATTGTTCGGCGCAAACTGGAAGCAATGGCACCTTCGGCATTCTATTCGCGCAGTACCGACATTACTCCTGTTATTGTTCCTCTTGTTCAAGCCATCGTGTACCAGGAGCTTGAAAACATCGGAGTGCATTCCGTGTGCCATGTCACCGCACCCAGAGTCAGCGAACGCCCTATCGCGATGCCCTCCTCCGACCGACGGTCTTCTTCACGTACTCGCAACCCTGCTAAGTGGCGAACTGCAGATGACCGCCCTATATGTTTCAACTGCCACCGCGTCGGACATATTGCTTGTTACTGCCACAACACATGGTCCTCGGCACCTCGCGCAACGAACAATATGACCCATTTCGACGGTACCGCCCGCACGTTTTCACCTGCCCAAGAGTTCAATGTCGACCATTCTCGGAACACTTGGTATAGCCGCTCGCCTTCACCACGTGGGCACCAGTCTCGTTCGCCGCAAATACGTCGCCCAACGTCCCGTTCACCGCAGCCACGGTGCTTCTTGTTCCCCATGGCTTCTGGCCGCATTGTCCCGGAAAACTGAAAAGTGCACCTCCAGAGGTGGTGCTGCATTAACGACTTCCACAGCAAATTCTCTCACCGTTGCCACCACACAAAATGTAATAGACGTTGAAGCAGACGGTGTATTTGTACAAGCACTTGTAGACACGCGCGCAAGCATTTCAGTCATGAGTTCAAGCCTAAGCACACGATAAAGTTATGACACCAGCAGCCGCACAACTGCTCCGTGTGGCCGATGGCGGCACGCCTATGGTTTTTGGTCTGTGCACTGCCCGCTTAAGTATAAAGGACCACACTACTTCTGTAATTTTAGCCGTGATTGACCACTGCCCTTCTGATGTTATCCGAGGCCTGGACTTTTTGTCGAATCATTCTGCTCTTATCGATTGTGCTACCAGCGTCCTTCAGTTAGAGCTGCCTCAGATAGTCACTGAACCCCAAACTGCCCCGCCGCGCCTGTGCTCTCTTCAGCATGTATGACTGGCGCCTCAGGCAGCCACTTACGTCGTTTTGACCGTACAGCCACAGGCTCCCGATGGTCAATATGTCCTCCTTCCTCTGGCCAGCGCCCTTTTGAGCTGCAACATCGCCATTCCCCATACGCTTGTGACTGTAACTGACACCTGTACCTCGCTCCCACTTCTCAATTTTAGCTTGTGCCCTGAAGTGCTTCCTCATGGCGTGTTCTTGGCCAGCGTATCTAATGCTGACGAATTCGAAATTATGGCTCTCACAACCGAGATGGGTTTACTTCAGTGTTCTGTAGCTAACAGCATCTATTCTCTGCTAAGTCGTTTTTTGAAGATGATTGCACCCTACCTCAATCCTGCGCAAGCCAACGACATCCATGGCCTTCTCGCGTCGTACACCAACATTTTTTTATTTCTACGACAGACATCTAGGGCAAACATCCACCATTCAGCACCGTACAGAACTCTGGTGACGCCAGTACGATTCGCCGACGCCCCTATCGTGTCTCCCACACTGAGCGCCGAGTTATCCAAGCGGAAGTTGAAAAATTGCGGAACAAAGGTGTCATAGAATTATCAAGTAGTCCTTGGGCCTCCCCTGTCGTCCTCGTGAAGAAAAAGAACGGTACCTGGCGCTTCTACGATGACTATCGCCTCCTCAACAAGAATGCGAAAAGACGTATACCCACTACCACGCATCGATGACGCGTTGGACTGCCTGCCTGGTGCTACATATTTCTCATCTATTGATCTTCGGTCCGGCTACTGGCAGATTTCTGTCGATGATATGGACCGCGAGAAGACAGCCTTCATTACACCAGAAGGTTTATACCAGTTTAAGGTCATGCCTTTTGGACTATGTAACGCCCCTGCCACATTCGATCGAATGATGGACCTTCTCCTGCGTGGTTATAACTGGTCTTGTCTTTGTTACCTAGATGATGTGATAGTCTTTTCATCTACCATTTATAGCCACCTGACCTGTCTTGCTGCAATTCTCGCAGTCTTCAGAACAACAGCTGGGCTACAACTCAATTCCAAGAAATGTCAATTTGGCCGCTATCAGATTGCCATTCTGGGCCTTCTTGTAAACGCCGACGACGTCCAAACAGATCCCAAAAAGATCCGCGCTGTCCGCAGCTTTCTGGTGCCCCGTTATACATCAGATGTCCGGAGCTTCATGAGCTTATGTTCGTACTTTTGTCGTTTCTTGAAAACCTTCGCCGACCTTGCCAGGCCACTCAGAGATTTGCTGAAGAAAGATACCACATGGGGCCAGAGCAGGCTCAATCGTTCACCGCTCTCATCGGCTACTTAACTACGTCCCCCATACTTGCCCACTTTAATCCTTCTGTTGCCACAGAAGTACGCACCGACGCCAGTGGCCACGGTATCGGCACATTTCTCGCTCAGCGACACCACGGCAGACAGTGCGTGATATCTTACGTTAGTCGCCTGTTTTTTTCCTCCTGAGTGAAATCGTTTCATCACCGAGAGAGAGTTTTTAGCTTTAGTTTGAGCCGTCGCCAAGTTCCAGCCTTATTTATATGGTCGCATATTCTCCGTCGTTACAGACCACCACGCCCTCTACTGGCTGACTTCTCTGAAGGATCCAACTGGACGTCTGGGTCGCTGGGCTCTGAGGCTCCAGAAACTTTCGTTAAGCATCAGCTACAAATCTGGCCATTTGTAGGACGAATCTGACCGCTCTTTCTTGTCCAAAGTTGTCGACGACCTCCTTCGATCGTGTGCCGCAGCGCATAAGCTCTCTAACACCTACCACCCACAAACTAATGGCCTAACTTAACGCTTCAACCGCATGTTCACAGAGATGCTTTCGATGTACGCCTCCGAAGATCATCGTGACTGGGACACCACGTTGGCCTATGTGACTTTCGCATATAATTCCTCTCGACATGACACCACGGTATTGTCACCTTTTTATCTTTTGCATGGTTGCGACCCCATATTGCCATTTGAAACCACCTTCCATCTGCTTCCGAGTACGCTCTAGAAGACATTGATCGGGCTCACATGGCTCGTCAAGTCGCTTAGTCTCGTCTCACCAGGTAACATGATATTAAAAAGTCCACTACGACCACTGGCATCGCAACATAAACTTTGCCTCAGGTGACCGCGTGCTTCTCTGGTCACCGAGTTGGCGTGTAGGTCTCTCCGAAAAACTTTTGTCCCGACACGCGGGACCCTACCTAGTCTTACGTCAAGTTAGTGACGTCAACTACGAGATAGCGCCATTGCACTCCAATACATAGAGTTCGTCACTTGTCGACATTGTCCATGTTTGCGCATGAAACCTTACTTCTCTCGCACTTCTCCAGACTCGCGCCGAGACGGTGCTTTAACGCCCGGGGGTCCTGTCATAGAGACGAAGTAAGGGAAAAGGAAGAGCTCAAGCAGCTGATAGGCGCGCGAGGGTGCCAATCAGCCATTGTGACTCTTGCTTGTGGGTTTTCCTCTGTAAACGCATTTTGTACAGAAGTCTCTAACCCCGTAACAATATAAAAGGTGTCCCAAAGAATCTTTTGGCAACATATATTGAACAATGCAAGAAAGCACTAAGGGTAAATGAAAGTGCTCCTTTCTACAAAATTACTCTGAGATAATAGAGAACACACGCATAGAAAGAACATCACAGAAAGTCCTTTGAAAACATATTTCAAGTAACAATTGAGGCATAAGGACTAGAAGCTTAGAAAACATTGGAGAAGGTCCTCTTTTTCTAAGTTCAAAGGCTGCATCACAGAAGAAAAAATCGCAGCAAGGTGCAGAAATAAAGTCACATAAGTTGCTCATTTCTTTTAAATTATTTAGAAACTCCTTTGAAAGCATGTCTTTCTTATGAAAAATGAAAAAAAGATACTTTAGGCACTCCCAAATTAAAGGTGTCCCTTCCCAAAAATAAAACGAGTCAAAAAGTTTTTGTGCAAAAAAACTAGTTATTCGACATGTGGAGAAGAATGTGGTCTTTTCTGCAGGTTACAATGGCACCCACTTAAGAGAACAACTTTTCACTTGTTGTTTGAGTTGCGGGCACTGACCTGCGGGCTATCTTAACAAGGGATAGGTGAAGGTTGGTGTCTGTGCTCGTCCACCATTTGAGTGGGTTCTTACAGTGAGGAAGGGAGAGAGATCTCAGATAGCCTTTAGGATCACCTTTGATAGAAGGACTAGACTTCGTAGGGCCATCTGAAGCAAAGCTGGCAAAGGCACCCCACACTGAAGCATCTTGGAAGCTATCTAAACCAGCAATACTTCAATTGATAGTTCCGGGTGTACAACTTTGAGCGTTACCCCTGCTGCTTTGGAGAGAAGAGTGCAGGCCTATTTCTTCTTGGCCCTTGCAGTTTAACAGGCATCCTTTAATGTTTCATCCAGCAACATCACTACAGTATCTTCTGATCTCTTACACCAGGACTTGTCCTAATGCTACGTACCAGGGTTACAGCGATAGACAATCACTCATCCGACTGAGCTGTGTATTGAGGTAGTACGAGGCTGTGTATTACGAGGCTGTGTTAGTACGAGGCTGTGTGAGGTAGTACGACGAGCTGTGTATTGAGGTAGTGTGTTTGAGCTAGTGTACTCCAGCATCAGAATGACTAGAGGCAAGTGGGATACTTGACTATAGATAGCTCAGTCACGGCTTGGGCAAGTGGATCAGGCATCTTCACAGCAGCAGTCATCAGCTTCCATTCAGCCGCAGTGAGAATATGAGCGCCATCACACCCTTAAAGCTCCACAGTGATCGGCCTGTGAACCTTAAAGCAACCTAGGCATTATTTAACGCTCGCTATCCGAACACGTGGGAACATCTTGCACAACTTCAAGGACATCCAGCTGCATTTCGCTTTGTACTTCTATAAGACAAGCTCATAAGCATGCACAAGGTTTCCCTTCAGGGGAGAGCGAAGGTTCGTTGCAGTGCCCCCCCCCCATCAAGTCAATATAGGGCGCTGACTGTGGGACTCCACCTCCGCCCCTCTTCCAATAATGTCGTCCATGTATAGGGATGACATTGCACCCCCCCCCCTCGTGCGCACACGCACGCCTGAGGCATAGCCTCCTTTATTTTCTGTGCCCGCGCAGTCAGTCCGCCGGGCCCGTTCGGCCGCCTCCCGCATCCTCCTCTCTTTTTGTGTCTGCTGTCCGCCAGGGGCGCTCGCATCCCAGAATCGAGTTCCCAGAATCGTTGCTTAATTGTGAAATTGTGTATCCCAGAATCGTTGCTTAATTGTGAAATTAAGCAACGTGGAATAGGTAGGCTTGCTTTAGGAGCTCACGGGAATACACCAAATCAGGGAGTACAAGGTGATATGGGATGGACATCATTTGAGGGCAGGGAAGCTAGCAGCAAGATAAAATTTGAGAAACGATTGAGAGAAATGGGGGAAGAGCGTTGGGCTAGGAAGGTTTTCAGCTACTTGTACATGAAGAATGTCGATACAAAATGGAGGAAGCGAACCAGGAAGTTGACTGGTAAATACTTAGAAAACAGCAGGTGGCCAAACCAAAAAGAACTATCGGTTAAGAAGAAAGTGAAGGAAACGGAGACTGACATGTGGAGAATGGGCATGATTAAGAAGTCCGCACTAGAGATCTATCGAACTTTTAAGCAGGAAATTGCCAAGGAAAGGATCTATGATAATACTCGGGATAGTTCTCTACTGTTTGAGGCCAGGACGGGAGTACTGCGAACCAAGACATATCGGGCCAAATACGAAGGGGTAGACACAGTATGCAGTGCGTGTGGAGAGGAAGAAGAAACTGCCGAACACTTGATAATGTTCTGTAAAGGGCTTCACCCTATAGTTCAGGATGATGGCGCAGAGTTTTTCAAAGCACTGGGGTTTAGGGACCGGGAGGGCAAAATAAACTTTAAGCGGGTAGACTTAACCAGAAGGAGGTTATCTGATTGGTGGCTAAAGTCAAGACGCGAGTGAAAATTAAACTCTTCACTGCAAAGTACGAATCCTCAAATTCACTTTTTAAGGAAAAAAAATAAATATAGTTTTTGGTTCATTAGGTATTACGGCTTGGTGGCGCTAGCCACCGCCCGATCTAAAGGGTACAGCCATATCCATCCATCCATCCATCCATCCGAGTCGGCGCATTCAGCCGCGGCGACGCATCTCCAGGAAACCTTTGTTCGTGTCGCATACGTTTACAACACCAATTATTTACGACCAAAACGGTACGTAGTACTTTCAGCAAGTATAATTGTAACTGTTGCTTCATTGTGTTGCGTGAGCAGATGACACGCGGCATTAACTGAGTGCGTATAAACAAACAACGTCGTTTGTACCCCGCGTTTGCACGGCCGTTGTCAAGCGCGGCTATCATTTTTCGCGCTTCTTTCTGGCAATACTTTTCCGCGCACCTATCTTCGCAGCGTAGTACTTTCAGCAAGTATGATATTTAACTGTTGCTTCATTGTGTTGCGTGAACAGATGACACGCGGCAATAAGTGAGTGCGTGTAAACAAACAACGTCGTTTGCACCTCGTGTTTGCAGGGCCGGTTTCATGCTTTGCTATCATTTTTCGCGCTTCTTTCTCGTGAGGCTTTTCCGCGCACCTATCAGCGAATTTCGCTAAGTAATCAGGAATGTTTGTTTACGGTTTCTCTCGTTTCTGTGTCGTGCAGCGGCCTACGCACACAAGTCTCCGTGGTTCATTCGGCTGTGATGACCCGCGTCAGGTGCGATGGCGTACTGTTGCGTGCCCGGTTGCAAGTCTTCAAGCAAAAAGAAGGAAGTAGGAATTTCATTCCACGAAATTTCAAGCGACGAGGAGTTGCGGCAAAAGTGGATAAAAGTCATTTCACGAGACAATTGGACGCCGAACACCACTTCCTGCTACTCAACCGTGTGCAGTCGTCATTTCGCTGCTTCTGATTTTAAGCAAGGATGTAAAACACGAAGGCTTATGAAAGGTGTGGTGCCTAGCGTATTCGAAGAATATCCGCGCTACTTGCAGCCTTCGACAAAAGCCCCGAGAAGTGACGCGGCGATCAGAAAAAAAAATTGTGATTACTAAAATTGTGATTGCTGCTTGTGAACAGTGTCAACGAGGGTACTAAAGCTCGTCAGACTGTGTGCGTGTGGGGAACGTTTCGATCGACGCCCTCTTGTTCCTTTCCGCAGGTTGCGAATGGATTAATACGCAATAAACAAGTTTCTCTACCGTTTCCTTGAAGGTATGGTGTTCTGTTCAATGTGCTATCTTGCGTACTTATTCTTTCTCTCTTGCATATGTTCTCTCCTAAATATTTCAGTGGCACACGGGAGTGGTATCACACTTTTGTTTTTTAAGCTTGCCGCGCTTACGAACGCGCAACGAAGGACCCACCCGTCAGTGCCGGCGGTAGCACCGGAGTCAGTGAACAGGCTTTGCCGGGTCTGGGAAGGCAGCGCCGCCTGGTGGTGATTGCGGGAACTCAGCCTGATGGTCGGCTCCCTTTGATCCCGGCGGCAAAGCGCAGGCAGAGAAAATAAAGGAGGCTATGCCTGAGGTTTTGGGCTTTTCTTGTAGCTGCCAACTACGTAGCCCTAGCCTTTGTGCACAGTTGAAAAAATCCGGCTACCTCCCGCTTCACACCACTTACACACAACAGCATGCGTGTGCCCAAAACATTTTATGCCTATCCAAGGTCACTGAGCAATTCCTGCAGTGAAATTTCCGCTCTTATCTGTAACAATGTACAGTGCTCAACTTGGCTGTCTATAACGACGGAGCGTCGCGCGCGGATTGGCACGAGGGACATGTACAGTTGAAAACTGGGCACCTCTGAGCATGCGCAGTGTCACCGGTGCTCTCGCCATGTAATTTCCTTCTTTGTTATTGCCACGGCCGCAATAAATGAATTCGCTGTGAGGAGTGCTGCCAACCGTCTTGCGCCTAAAAAAAGAGAGAGAGAGAGTGCAATCACCAGGTCAGCGTGTTTTATACTGCGCTCTTAATTGCGGTTCGCAGTGCCGTATCATACCGACAATGCACCTGACAATGAATATTGCGCATCATTCTGTGAACTTTTCATAGCTCAATGCATTTATTTCCGTGTCTTATGATTGAATTTCATCATCCTGTTATTTACCATCTTTCACCAACGGCCCGTTGAATGTGACTAAATGTGGGTTTCGATTGCGCATACATGAAAACGTTGTGAGCATACCCTTGCCTTTGGATATTTATTACAATTAACTCATATAAGTATATCAATAAAGGTGTCATATGTAATATGAAGCCATGCATGCGGTATTATTTCTTTGTGTGTTTCGTGAGCGAACATTCATTGCTGACAGTTTAAGTTTGAGGAGTAACTTAGCCGCTGCAGAAATCTTGTCGTAGTTCATTAGCCGGAACTCCAAGTGGTTGTACATACAACTAGTAGCGCGTTACAGCTCTACCAGACCACCCCAAGCTCTGAATTCTCTGAGGAAGAGGTGGGAGTCAAGAGGGGACTCATTTCTCATTCGGACCCACTCCGTTTCAACAGCGCACCACAGATCGTCCGTGTTGCATGTTGCAAGCCCAGGCTGTTTGGCGAGGTTTCTTTTCATCAGACCCCACACATTTTCGATTATGTCGAGGTCAGGGCTTCTAGCAGGCCAGTCCACGGTAATTATTTCAAAACTGTCAAGAAGCTCTCGTGCATTTTTGCCGTGTGAATAGGCGCCCCATCCTGTTGGAAGTGACACAGTTTGCCTGGAAAGGAACCGTCAAGAAGGCAGGGCAAAAGGACTGTTTCTAATACGTCCGTGTAGTAGGCTGCCGTCATCCACCCTCTAACACTCTGTAGTGGTTCTAGTCCTTGGTAATGGACAGTGCCCCACACGGTCACTGATAAGCGCCCACTGAAGCGAACATTCAGGGTATATTTTTGGTTATACCTGCATGATAAAGCACAGTTGTTTAAAAAAAAAGTTGTCTTGAGCCCTTATAAACTGTGGCATTGTAACAAGCTCGCATGTGAAGTGGAAAATCAACGTGGCGACAATACTCTTGCTCAGAGGCACACATACCAGACTACGCATGCCTATACTCATATGCAAAAGGAATGTATATTATGTAATTGTACTCTGTTGTCTGTCATAAGCTAGGCTTTCAGTTGACCGGGAACCTTATGTGCTTCTGCAGTATAATTCCTCCATTTTTGCACTTGGGTTTTTCGTAGTACCCGTCAATTCGTACTCTCACTTATTCCATAAGCAGCAGTTACCTTAATTAGCACTAAGGCTCTACGTATGGCCTTTATCATGCACTGTCGTAGAAGGGCATTCTCATGCTTCCTCTCTTTCCCTCTCTCAGCGGTACCTTGACTTTATGAGGGCAGAATGCCTTGATCAATAGGCTGTGCCTTTGACGTTGTGTTAGGTTGGAAGTATGCGACCTTAGTTGCATGTAGCTGGGGAAGGTGCATGTGGCTCGAGCAATTGTCAAGGAAAAGTAACACATTCTTGTTTTGTTGGGGCATATTGCTGCCAAAGTCAAGCAACCATCTGTTGAAAATGTTCTTGGTCGTCCAGGCACTTTTGTTCGAATCCCAGTCCACGGGAATATGCATGTTGCGCATGCACCGTGGTATTTTCGACTTGCCTATAACCAAGAGTTTGGCGTTTTCGCTCCCGTTTATATTGCAGCAAAAGAGAACGCTAACGCGCTTTTTGGACTTCTTGCCGCCATGGCACGCGGCTTCGGCAAAGCAGAAAAAGTCTTTCCTGGCTTTAACTTATAAAAAAAAGCGCTCTCATCGGCGTTGAACACATCCTGCAATGCATAGCCTTCGAGGTGAGCAGGAAGAAGATCGGACTTCCAGTCGGCAAGTACAGTGTCGTCGTCGCTGGCCGACTCTCCAAATAGACGCTTATAGACGATTCCGTGCATCGATTTAAAACGGTTGAGCCAACCTTCATTGCATTGAAACGGTTTTTGATTAAAGACAAATGCAAGTTGCTCCGTACATTTCGTAGCAGCAGTCTGTTTTCACGGATATTTCGCGAACGGGCGTCACGAAGCCACATCAGGAGGCCTCTTCGATGCCAGACTATGAAGCTCCACTGAACCGAAACCTCTTGGGTTGCAAGTCACCTGATACTTTCTTCGACAAAATCGTCCCTTCGGCGTTGACAAAGGTGTTGACTGTCTGCTTCGACAAGTCGTACGCCACGGCGAGGTCCACCTGCTTTTTCCTCTTCTCAGCTTGCTCAGTGATATCAAGCTTGTCTTTTAGAGATATCTGCTTACCCTTCGTCGCTTGCAGTGGCTTACAACGCGCGGCAGTGACTGATGTGCTCGACTCCATAGGCTCCATCACATCGTGATCACGTACACAATGAATAAATGCACCCGCCGTCCGCGCCATGCCGACCGTAATTTCTATTCCGAGAGGGGCCGCTACCAAGCGAGCGCTTTCTATCAACTTTGCTTTTTTTTACTTTGGCAAAAGTATGCAATTAAGGAAGTATCTCTTTAATGTTTTTTTTTTGGAGTCGATAAGCAGGCTGTTTTTTTTTTTGCTTTGATAACACTACCATCATAAAAAATTATCAATTTTTGTACAATGCATTAGCCATTAGCCTTAGAGCCTCGCTAGCCAGATCGATGCAAGCCAAGCACGGCCGTCTCAACATGGCTGCCACCCCACCACCTGTGTTGACACCGCAGGCACATTGATCCCTTCCTGGAAATAGGCCAAGCGATGTGACAAGTCCGCTGTAAAAGAGTGCTGGCTACTTTTCTGGCCTCTTATTTTGGTCAATTATACCCGAATGTTTGTTGTACCCGGATCCGTTGTAAACAAATCTTGATCAATGGTAGAGATAGGAAGACCAACATAAAGCAACCAGTTGGTATGTAGTATCCGAATGTCTGTAGTGAGCAGATCCATTGTAACAAGGCTATATATATAGTAGTAGTAGTCCCCGTTGGCATCTCCAGGATGGCGCGGCACTTGATGCATTGTGCTTCTCGCCCTGATGGCACTTTCACAAAAATCTTCCATATCAGGTTAGCATCGTAGAGCGGTGACTACGTCAGCATTGGACATGGCACTCCCTAATAATGCTTGTAGTTAAAGTGACGGACAAAGAAAGAGGCGCTGGCTTAACATACGATTAAGCTATCAGAATATTACCGTTTCATGATTTTGATGAAAACAGTCATTGGGCTGACACGGCTATGTGTGATATTGATTCTCACTCCTTTCTTCACTAGAAAAACGCGCTTCGCAAGGTCACAAACACTGGTTTCCGTCATCTCGCTGGCGTAGACTTATCATCATCATTACTTGGTATGGCTCGTGCCGTCCTCAATGGGGCTCGTCGCATCGTTTGTGTTGTGTGCTTTATTTCGTCTTTTAAACAGTTAGTGCCGAACTAATTAAATATAACTTGATTACTTTTTTGTGGATGACCTCTTTCTCAGCTCCAAGGAGCTACCTGTCGACTAGATTGTCACCCAGTGTGTGAACACATTTACCAGTGACGAAGTTCAGGGCATCATTTAGCAGGTGTAATTTTCTTTGACGATTACTTCTGGGGTACTATCGCGAGGTGTTCCGACCATCTAGAACAAGTCACAAGAGTCCCACAACATGCCAACAGTGCTGGATTATCATTAAAAAAACTGACGCATTTGGTGACCATTTCGCGATGGTATCGCAAGTGATCGTTCACAAGGCATCAGCCATGTTGGCACTACTTTTTGTACTACTCGAGTAAAAGTAAACGCACCACATATTATGATACGAATTTTTCCGGTTTAAGCATCGAAACGAAATTCTGTACCACTAAGCAGTTCATCTTTTTCCTCCATCTTTCAGATTTGGTGTTACAGGTCGGCTGTCACATTCTTTATTTAGGTCCTTTCAAAATTATATGAGCGAGTTTCTACTGTACAAGCACACATATTTGACATTTTTTAACCACGATTACTTTGAAATAACAGCAATAATAAATTCATGTCAAAGAACTTGAATAAACTACTATTTGACTATTTGCACAAGCCTAGGGTTTTGTATTAAAAGAATAAATCAGTGGTTATGTATTGGCTGCTGAGTTTTCGCTCCACCTTTTTCGTGCCAAAGCCAAGGCAGGTGAGACTAACAGGGAAAGCTAGGCGAAAAGCAAGGAATGAAGAAGCACCAAATGTAGCAAAATGCAGCTTCAGAGCGAGAAAAACAAGTGAGCAATAGCCAGGCAGCTTGATATTGCTGGCTGTATTGAACGAAATGAGAGCCGAGAAATTGAACTTCGCAGATGACGTATTACATTGCCTCAAATGCAGCAGGAAAATATTCGCAGAAGTTTCCAATCTGCCAAATAAAGCTAGAAGAAGGGAGGGCACTGCAATCAGGAGTGGATCCTTAAATGTTTGCTTATGAAACTAAAGGCCTCCCAGGTTTATCAGCATATCGAAAAAACGATATCCTCTTAATGCCTCGATATCCTCTTATTACTATGACCATGACTATATACTATGACCATGAAATACTTCAAAGATATGGCAGATACACAGTCAGAGTACTTCACTAAGATGGCAGAAGCAAGAGCCATGTGAACAAGAAATGCTGGCTCCTGCCAATGCCTGACATCCTTGATATGGCTCTCAATTGTTGGCACCGATTCACGCACAATCCGACATTACGCCTACTCCAGTTGCCTTTCGTGTGCCGATGAAACACATTCATAACGCGCCATCTATCCTTCAAACTCGCAGTCAAAATGTCAAGCGAAGCATCCGCAACTGTATGATATTCATTTCGGAATGCTTTTCATGACCAGTGGAGGTCGAGTGATGTGGGCCCATGGATTTTTGTTTCTTTTCTGTGTACTGTGACACATGCAGCAACACACGTGTAAGAAGCAAGAGAAACCTGCTACAGTTAGTACAGTACTACGCAACCATTTCACGACATGTCGACATAGTATTCAGAATATCTTCACCTGTTTTGATCACGTTAACGTCGAGGACGAAGTTATTCTTTCTAAGGACGACTGTGTACAGCACTTGGAACTGGCAACGAACAGTGGACAAATGAGAGGAAAAAACGGGCTGTTTCTTCAACTATTTGAAGCATATGAATATAGCCGAGCCCACATATAACGGCCCCACTTAAAACGAACTTTCGCTTAAAACGAACAATATCTGCGTGACCGTGAAAATATACATTGGTTCAATGGAACAAAATCGCATTTACAACGAACGTCTCCGAGCGCCACTGATCGGTTACAGCGAACGGAGTCAGCGGTCTGTCGACTTCCCGAGAAACCAATTTCGACCACTGATCAGGCATCGGCGAGCTCCCATACATTCTTACTGTTGAATGCCGACCCTGCCTCAACGCCCCTTTAGCTGCCACTCTTCCCGACCGCTTTTTGTTACGCACCCTTCCGTCCTTTGTCCCCCTGCTACTCTGAGCACCCCGCATCGCCAGACGAGGCCCGTGTTTTCACACTGCCACCAATCTTTCGAAGACCAGTCGGCCATCTATCCTGTTTTTGATCGCTGGCACTGTCGTTGGCGTCGCCGGCCTGGAGTGACCAGACCATTTGCCAACATTGTCGGCCACCGAGTGTATCCGATAGTCTGTGTCTAGTGCAAGCGCGTACGCTATTCCACCGACTCTGATAATTTGCGATTCGTTTCGTGTTTAGGACTTGTTCTCGCCCACTTTGCACTCGACTCAGCATGCCTACCACGCTCGTGCGAAAGCGCGAAAACGGCTGTTAATTTGCGTGGAACGAATCGCGAAATATCAAAGTTCGTCAGGCCACGTAAACCCGCCGGCGCAACGAAACGATTTGTTTTTACCACGGCCGCCGATTCTTCCAACATCGCCGCGCGCACTGCTTCAGGCGGCCATGCACTCTTTCCAAGTTTTTCTATGTGCGAGTTTCGCGGACCTTTCAAGCAAGCTACCCAACCTGCCTCCTTCCCGTGTGTCTTGGTTTTCAAGGTCGCCGCATCCTCCCTTCTCTTTATCGCAACTCCTTTCCCTTCTCTCGCAAAATTGCTCTCCTCTCTTGATAACAACCCCTTGCTGGCTCGAATTAGTTTCGTTTTCTGACTGGATACGGGCCCAGAGCTGTTCCACGCGTGTCGCGTGTGCGCGACTTGCTCGCTCTTGGTGTGGGTGTGTGTTCATGATGACCGACGGGAGGACTAGCACGCTTTTTCCTGCCGCTCAACAAAACGTCGAAAGTGTTACCGCTTGGCTTGAGCGTAATCCACGCGTTAGGTGCCGTGTTGCGGAGTGCTTGCTGATAGCTGTTGACCTCCTGGCAGCTAACTTGCCGCTTCAGCTGTGGAGATGGTGAATATTTTGTTGGCGGCACTGACGGCCACATGCGCGCGAAACTGTTTTCGCGAGGCCCACTTCGTTGACGTCGGGGCCCAATGCCGAGCCTGAAGCTTCCGAACTGTGGCGGCGATTTGTGGCAGTGCGTCATCGACTCCGACGTGGGAGAGCGGGTGGGACATCTGTTGCGATGGTTTAATTATGGCAGATGATGATGCCGACACTGCGGAGCCGTGCACGAATTGGGGCATTCTGAATGAAGTACGTGGCAAGAGCAATTTGGAGGAATCGGATTGCGAGAACAGCGGAACTTTGGAGCCAGTGCCTCATGCAGCTTATGCCATGGGCCTCGGCGAACGAGCACCCTGTCGTTTTAAATGTACTCGAGACCGCCCTTATCGCTTCTGTCCTTGAAAACACATGCATGTTTGGGGCAAAAAAGTTTGTGTTTTTGGGGCAAAAAGTTTGTGTTTTCACTCGCAACTTTTCTAAAAGCTGTGTTTCATTCACTACAAACTTCGGAATACAGCGAACGGATGCCGCGTCACGCCCAGGTTCGTTATAAGCGGGCTCGACTGCAGTCTTGGTTTGAAATTGTCCATTTTTATGCAAGAACTGTGAGAAAAAATTACAAAAAACTAGGCATGAAAAAAAATTGCTGCTTATAATAAAGTTTCGAGGAGCTGGCACACATTTTACGTGGGGTTCCTTTCTACGTAATGGCGCACTTCGTGTTTCCTTTTTTAAAATCACGTGGTTTGATTAAAAAGTTTTTTTTCTTCTCTAAAGAAACAGTGGCACATTGAAGGTTTGTCACCTCCGAACTGTTCTTGATGGCTGTGTTTTTGGCATTGCATTCCCTGCACCTTTGCTATGAGCGCCTCGGTGGTTGATGGTACATAGCTTGCTTGTTTCCTTGCTGCACCCAAAGACCAGTTTTACACACACTCTACTGAATCCTCTCGGGCATCCAAACAATGCTAAAAAATGCGAAATGAGGTAATGCTGATAATTTCAAGATTGTGAAGTGGCAGTACCCAGTTAGATCAAATTCGGCAGATCCCACGTACCTTAGGAATCAACATTATACGAATCATGCAGAGGTTAGGTGATTGTGCTGTAATTAGCAATACATTATGCAATGACGCTAAATATGTGCACAAATGTAGCTTACACAGCCACATGCTCAACGGTCAGATATGTTTTATATAACCAGCTGTTTAGACTTGTTTAATGATGCTAACAGCAACACTGATATCTAGCGCCTGTGCTCGCAAACAGGCTTGCTGTTCAGTGGAATTGAAAAGGCACCAGAACTCTAACTGAATGTAGCTAAAGAAGCCATGTTATTTATTATTATTGCCAAAATTTGTAGCCAAATAGAACAGATGCTGTATTATGCACTGAGTCTTTACCATTCATGAATAAGTAGAACCGTTTTGAATAAGTAAGACGGCCAATTTAACAGTGGTCTATAAATAGCCATGGCCTCAATAGTAAATTTTTGTCAAAAACAGGTCCAAAAGTAGCGAGTTCACCGCAATGTACTACCAATGACCACCACGCTCACGACGATGGTAGCCCTCAACACTGCTATGTCAGTCAACTTCAGTGGAGGGCACTTGATTACACTTGACGTCGACCCAATGAGATGGCTGTATTATATGAGTACATATATCTTATTTAAAAAATTGAATAACCAGCACTGCAAGCGCAACTGATGTTTCAGGAACATTAGGGTTTATTAGAAAGGCAGTGCAAAGATTTGGTGTGGCCCCGTGGTACACTGCTTGATTGCCACACGGAATTTCATTTGTGCTGGGACCCTGACATATAGTACTCTTCACATTTGTCGGGTGAATGCTGCCGATGTAAGTTTTTTCGTAATGCTCTTGCGTTAAAACTACGGATATATGGTCTCGCCCTTCCTGAGTAGACGTAGACTGTCTATCTCTCGTCATGCTTACCCGCATACCTGTGGCCCATCCGCGCCTGTCGTATATGAATATGTGCCTCATGTGCCTGGTAGAAAGGGTATGTCGTCATACGTCACGATATTGTCAGATTATTCACATTATGACGAGCGAGTGATGTTCATCAAATCATCTTACCCTTCTGTACAATAAAAGCTCATTTATCTGGATCTCGTTGACTCGGAAATTTGGTTAACTCGGACACGCGGCGCGGTCCCGGCAAAACTGCGTATATTTCAATGGTGCCAAATGCTCCTTAATTTTGGAGAGATTTAGATGCCCACCGGTTGACTCGGACGATTCCAGAGAGGGCTATTGGCGCTCCATGCTTTCAGTAAGCGATCCATGTTTTCAGTAACCCATTCCGGATACTGAAAGCATGTAGTCCCGGCTGCATGCTTCGGCGAGCCGAGGTTTTGGAGAAACCGAAACCGAACAAACAGCAGCAGAATATGATTATGGTGATAGTGAGAGGGGAAGTGGCCAGGTGGCACTAGTCACCACCCGGCGGAAGCACTTGGGCCGCCGGTGCATCCAGTGTCTGCAAAATGCACCGCACGTGGCGTTGCACGGGACAATTTGCGCAGCCGCCGCTACTCCAGCTGCCCGCGACGCTTAAGCTGCTGATTTCTTTGCGTAGTGACTTCGCTCATAGCGTGTGCAGCTCGAGCACATAAAAAAAGTTGACTGTTGGGTGAGTTGGCGCTTTGACATAGAAACCATCCTTACGTTCTCGGGCTGTGTTTGTGCGCGGTGATGATGGTGTGGTCGTCGCTGATTTGCTGACTGATGATGACAATCAAGATAAGCTGACGCAACATCGCACCGTGCAGGAGGCTGCTGAAGCCCTCGCTGTCTTGGCGGAGTTCTGCATCAGTTCTCGCGACAGCTAGTGTGCACACCACCACAACATAGGGTTGAGGAAGATTGTTCTAGCACTAATTCTAATGACGAGGCAGAAAAAGTTGACGCAGTTTTTCATGAAAAAAAAAGGGGTTTGTCTGTGCCGAGTACATTTTCCTTTTGTTTGATGGTTTATTCAATAATCCGGAATTCGGTTAACTCGGTCATTTTCACTGGTCCCGTGAGATACGGGTTAATGAGCTTTTATTGAACTAATTTTGGTTTACCCCAAGTTAAGAGGGTGATCACGAGAGCACCTCGACGTAGAACATGGATTATACAACTTTCAGGGGACCACGCAAGACCGTCGTATAATCCGGGCGTTGTATAACCGGAAAACTAAGATTATAGGCAGAGACAGTAAGCCTTGTCATAAGAAACGGGTACAGACCGCCTGGTTAACCCCACGGAAACACCTTATGCCTCTGCAAGAAAGATAGATAAAATTATTTTTCACAGTAGCAACTAATGACAGAATTACATAGTTGAAGGAGGTGAGAGTGAATTCCCAACTTAATAAAAAAATCGAATCTAATCTGCATCTTTCTACCGATAAAAAAAGTCCGAAAATTGCGTGCGCGTAAAAACGAAACCCACAACGCATCGGCAACAACCTCCCATCAGAAATCAGAAGAGTCAGACACAATGTCGTTCTTTGAGACGGAATCTGAAAGTGGTCGTAAGATGTGGGCTCAGCGTAAAGCTGTGCATAACCAAAGTTTGTACTACATTATTTCTGTTAGAAATTTTTCCAAGACCAAACCGATTGGCCCTAAAATGGGGGATGTCGCGAAACCGGGCGACGTGTAATTAAAGTTCTACCGTACATAGATAGACACTAAAGGTGCCTGCAGTGCGTAAAGAAATGCTTCATACTTATTATTACTGGCAATGACGCTCCAATGATCCACTTCACACGAGAATGTAGTTTTTTCTCAAATTGTGCTCATACAGTGTGGTACCCCCCATATAACACCTTTCATACATGGCGTTCAGTGCTTCTGACCACCATAAAAAAAGGCCCATACATAATCAAGCTGGTCTATAGCGTATTTCAGCGTTGTTATGACCCTCGTACTTAGGCGCCACACTGTCGCTGAGAAACGTAGCCAGGCAGCACTTCCACGCACTGAACCCCAGTTTCTCGGATCCAGCGGCGGGGAGCGACAGAAGGATTAGAAGACAGTCTATGAGCCAATGTCCCGACAAGCAATTCCTCTGGGCCGGCTTGTTTAGAGAGACGGCGAAGCAAACCGACCACACAGGTCCTGTCTCCACGATTCAAGTATCTACTCCTTGGCTGCCGTTCCTGGGAAAGGCGGAAGAAGCAACCCAACCGCCAAATTGTTCCAGGAAAGAACCCCATTTTCCCTATCCTTAGAGCATTGCATCAAGAGGTGCAATAACGATTCGGCGGACCATGTGCCAATGAATTATGCCCTGTGGGCGGTGTCTTGTGTGTGTGATTGGCGTTCCAATCAAGGAGTAGGAGCCCCACAGGGTTTAAAACGACGCTGCAGAGTGCAGGTCGTCGCTCTGAACTATGTAACGGTTCAACCCCCACGCTCGTGGTTTGTGAAACTTGTAACCTCTATTGTTGTAAATAAGTGTAAATAGTGCCATAAACCTGTTTGTTTTTCGTATCCACTTCTTGTCAGCGTTCGTTTCCTCCACCCGAAGTTACACCGCGCTACCACAAGAGACCGGGTAGACCCCGGTCTGCAACAATGGGTGATCAGCGGTGGGGTTCAGAGTGACTACTGGTAAACAGCCCCGAGAGCCGCAACAACTGGTTGGCAGCGGTGGAATACGAAGCTACAAGGGACAACAGTCGGCCTAAGGGAAGCAGCTGTCTCCAGACATGGATGACGTATGGGTGAGTGCTTGGCTTTTCCTTAGAGTGAACCAGGTTCTTAAAGGGGGTAAATTTTAGAACTGGTAGTTAACTTTGCCGAAAGACTCAGTTTTGCCATTTCGGGAAGTTATTTTGCACTCAGTACGATCATGGACTTTCGAGAGCTGCCAAAGCCGGACTTGTTGCTGTTGTGTTAGGAATTGGGGATCGATACAAAGTGTTTGGCATGAAAACCCCCAATCATTCAAGTGACTAATGATTTGTGGGCTGATGATGAGGAGCTCAGTGAAGCTTGGGTCGTCATCAATCAAAAAAAGAGACAGTACAAAGAAGAGGAAGAGAGACGTGAGTGCGAAAGAGAAGAGCGTCGCTTAGAATGCGAGCGTGAAACAAAAAGGCGGGAATCTGAGAGAGAGGAACGTCGCATAGAACGTGAACGTGAAGCAGAAAGAGAGGCTCACGAGATCGAGATCCGCAAACGAGAACTTGAGTTGAGGGAAAAGTTGGGCAGTAGTCCCCAGCAAGTGGTACTTCACCCACACAGGGAGGCAGAGAGAGTTCAAGTTGTGGCGGTACATCCTGCCATACGTGGTATCAGGGGATATTGGTCTGTACCTGGTACATTTTGAACGAATGTGCGAGAAAATGTCATTAGAGCAAGACACCTGGTCACAAAGGCTACTCACGGTTCTGCCCAGTGAGGCAGCGGAGGTTGTTGCGCGACTCAGCAAGGAGGACGCAGACAACTATGAGAAGGTCAAGGCTTGCCTTCTAAGAAAGTATAGACTTTGCGCAGAGGCTTTTAGACAAAGATTTCGGGGTGCTAAAAATCTAAGAGCGAGAGCTATCCTGACTTTCTGTACAAAATGACAGCCAACTTGACAGAATGGCTAAAGAGCTGCAAGTCATACAGTGACAGGAACGCTGTTGTGGAGAGGATTATATTAGAACCGTTTTCGAACTGTCTCCCAGAGCAGGAAAAGAACTGGTTACTGAACCAGGGTGACAAAAGTTCTGCGACGAAAGCGGCTGAACTTGTCGAAGAGTACGCATCCAAATTTTGATGACTGACGGTGGAGGTGTGTTTATTATGCGAGTGTGCTCAATACGCAAGTAAATGCGGTATGTGAAACACGGTGTTAGGTCTATGCGCTCTTCAGCATTGCATAAAACAGCATTGCTTCTCACATGCATTCAGGTCACATACGTTTCTACGTATGTGACCTGAACCCTCTGGCAGAAACGAATCTTCTGGCAGAATGCATATAGCACACTGGTACATTGCTGCACTTACCAGTTCCACAGAGCCTCCATCAGACAACAATATGGGTAACCGCGGCACGGCAAAGTTTGATTAAATGCGTCACAGTGCATTTCACATTGAAATTGCATGTGAAACATACAGAGATTTTTTTGAGGCAACAAATGGCGCTCACTTGAAGTTCCACATCTTTCTGGTCTCCTCAGTGTTCTCAAGCGCCAGCGTCACGGCAGAGCCACCACCTGAAACCTGTGAGCAACAGTAAAATAGTTTAGTTCACAGCGGTAAATAAATGAGGATGAAGATCTCTAAGGTAACAATATGAGCACTGACTCACAACTACAGTTTTTCAGAAAAAATGACATGGACATATAGAAAGACCCATCACGCCATAACTTAGCAACTGCGTGTGCGCAACAGTCATCACAGTGATGTAAACATGCTAGATGCCTTGGTGGATACACATGCGTCCAGAAACAAACAAGACTAACACACGTAGTGGTAGAAAGAATATTGCTCGTACAAGTGACTAGAAGAATAAGTTTCATAGACGTGAATGATCTGGGAATTGAGCCCATGATCCTTGACTCCACAGCATTAAGTGCTCAGCGCTGTACCCACTACACACTTACGAAAGATTGCATAAAAGCGCCTCATAATTGTTGGGGTTTAATGTCCCAAAACCGCGGTACGATTATGAGACGCCGTATAGGAGGACAATGAAAATTTAGGCCACCTGGGGTTCTTTATTACGCATCTAAGTATAAGTACACGGGCCTCAAGCATTTCCACCTCCATCGAATAAGCAGCCACTGAACTCAGGATTCGATTAAATGATTTGCGGGTCAGGAGCTGAATGCCTTAGCCACTAGATCATCGTGGCGGAAATGCACCTCCTAATGAGATACGTGCCAGTGGGAAGCGGAAGACTTTCTGGCATTCACAGCTCAAGGTACGAACTCAGCCTCTCACGTTCCTGAAGTGTTGTGCAGTATATGCAAGAGCACGGGCATAGATGACACTATCACTGGGGAGTACATATGGCGTTACTTTTCACGAATGATGGCACTTCGAATGAATGCATACAGAGTACCAGCTTTTATGATGTGCAAAATGCCATCTTTGTGCATGATTCACCAACATGCACTGAGGCGTATGTTGAAGGGGTCCCGACAAAAATTTTGCCCTTGCATTTTCTAGCCGGAATGTGTTGCTGGACACCTGTTGGTCATAACACTGCACATCGTTTGCAGCAACATGTGAAAGATAAATAATTGCTACCTTCTCATTACCACCCAGCCTTAGATTGGATTTTGAGAAAACTGCAAAAATTTCAAGTTTTTTAGTGCAACACATACCACCACCAAGCACGTGAAACTTTTAACTACATTTGCACACAAAACTGCGACGTGCTTTGGCACGGTCAGAATAGTTCTTTAGAACATTGTCGCCAAAAACAAAACATTCAGTGATAGACTTACGAGCAGCTGCCAAGTAAAATAGACTTCTTGTGCAAATGGGGCAAAAATAAGTGGCTGCTAAGACGTCCTCATAACTTGTTGCAGCGTGGTCAAATGACGAAAGTAGGGTGGTGAGAAAGGGTCACCATTGAGAGTGTCAATAGCGCGAGGGAGTCATCAAACTTTGAGTCAGTGCCCCTTTAACTACTTCAGATAAATGAAGGGCTAAATTATGAATGTGGGTGTCATTTATTAGGATAGAGATGTTCCATTTGTTGTCAACGTGGAAGCATCCACGTGAGATGGAGCTATAGTAGGCAAGCCCCAACAGACATTGTGCAAGTTCTCATACACTGATAAACAATCAACAGAAGACTTTACTCCCCAGGTTCGCAATATTCGCAAGACGCTATAGGAGGCATCCGCCTATCATAGGGATAACAGCTTATCTGTAGAACTCCGCTTTGATCATGTATTCATCGATAAGGTGCGATATGACCGGGACAGTTCATCTAGTACTCTTGTCAGATCTTCCTCTGGTGGAACTAAAATTGTTGAATCAACCTCTGTGCCAACATCACCTTGACCAATTGGGCACTAACAATAAATAAACTTTCCATAATAAATATAAATGTCAGAAGTGTTGTCAGTAATCATACCAAGTTTATTTCTCCGGTCTCCTGTTATACCCCACACATTATCGGCGTTACTGAGACTTGACTACACAATGGAGTCCATGATTCTGAAATAGCTCTCCCTGGCTACAAGGTGGTTCAGAAAGACAGAGAGGTGGGGAGAGGAGGTGGTGTTGCCTTATTCCTACAGTCTCACCTGAACTTTTCTGTACTTTCTACACCGCCAAATATTGAGTCTTTGTGGTGCAAGGTTGACATACAAAACATGCCCTTGATTATAGGGATCGTTTACCGCTTACTGGTTCTGATATAGAAAATTTACACAACATCAACCAATTTACCGAAAGCTACGTTACTTCAATATGTAACATTATTTGCTAGGTGATTTTAATGTTCCTGTGATAAGCTGGTCTTCTATGACAGTTATTGGACACGAAGTATCCATTGTAAGAGAGCTACTTAACATTTCGTTGTCATGTGGCCTTCACCAAGTCGTTAAGCAATCAACTCGTAATGGTGCTGTCCTTGATCTTGTTTTCCTCACTACATCCTTAGCTATGTCTGGTTTTAAATATGATACTATTGATGGCATATCTGATCATAACGCTGTATTGTTCTCGGTTCCTGGTATCGTCCCAAAATGCCATTACACTTACTGCATGTTACGCGATTTTAACTGCGTTGATGATCAAGCAATTACCGAGGTCCTTTGCAACTCTTTTCAAGAATTGGAGCTGAAAAGCACTGCCAGTGATGTCAACACATCATCTATTTTTTTCGCTTGTCAGTGAGTGTATCAATCATTTTATTTCTCTGACAACAAAAAAAACTAACACTGACCTACCCTGGTTGACGGATGTCTTACATTTGTCACGTCGTGTGGCCAGACTATGTCGATCAAAGCGTTCTGGTGACTCGACAAAGCTTCAACAGTTCGTTAGCGCTAAAAAGAACTATCTGCTTAAATGAAGGCTGCTAAACAACATTAATTCAAGGTTACCTTGCCGATGCTAATGAAAGCGAATCCCTGTAAATCCTGAAAGGCTATCCTACCATTAGGTTCTTCATTGCACAAAATGACGATTAACAATGATGCAGTATCTGATCCAGAGATAATCCCTTCAGCGTTCAACACCTACTTCTACTCAGTCTTTACGAATGACAACTCGGACATTTCTTGTTTTCAATCTCAATTTCAACCTGGAATTGACGATGTGTCAGTGTCCCCTGAGGGCGTACTCAATCTCATTTTAAATTTAGGCACCAAAAAATCATGCGGTCTCGATAGCATCCCGACAGCTTTCCCAGTTAGATACGCTCTTTGGTGTAGCAAATATCTTACACTTACTTTTAAGAAATCTCTTTCGTCCATGACAAATCTATCTTTGTGAAAATGTGCTTCCATCCTTCCCTTATTTAAATCAGATATAGCTCAATTATTAGGCAATTATCAATTCATCTCTTTAATAGCACATTCTTGTAAAATGCTAGAACATATTATTTTCAAACATACCATTGAATTTCTTGAAACAAACAATATTTTGAACACTTTCCAGCATGGTTTCACACGTGGTTTTAGCACCATTACTCAATTGACAGAACTCTCTCATCACATCGGCAGCTCTCTAGACATAGGTGATCAGGTTGATACCATATTCGTTGATTTTTTCAAGGCCTTTTCCGCTGTACCTTTTCCTAAACTATTGCACAAATTGTTTGTCATACTGAAGAATGCATCATTGGTTGGCTAGATATCCGACTTTCTTTTGCAGCGTTCACAATATGTGTGCTTCAATTCTACTAACTCGCCTTCAATGCCGGTTTTATCAGGAGTTCCACAGGGTTCTGTGTTAGGACCCCTCTTATTCCTACTTCACATCAATGACCTCCCTTTGCGAACTACTGTGAATATACACCTTTTCGCAGATAACTGCGTCCTCTGTCATGCTGTTAAATCGCCACTGGATCTTACCATTGTCTACAATTAATTTACCGATTTTCGTAGCTGGTTCAAATCTTGGCAATTGAATATTGGATTCTTCAGGACAGTTATTGTATCATTTACCAGACCTTCATGCCCGTTCACTTTTGACTATGATTTTAGCATTGTTAGTCTGTGTAGGGTGTCAGAATATAAGTATCTTGGTATTCTTACGACACATAATATATCATGGTCGAAACATAATGATATCGCATGCAGCAAAGCCCTTAAGAGTTCAGGTTATTTACATCGTACGCTCCGTCTTGCTCCTCAGGAAACTAAACTGCTTACCTACAAAACTCTTATTCGCCCCATTCTTGAATATGGTAGTGTGGTTTGGATCGCCATAAGAAATGTGACGTCAAATTTGAATCTGTTTAAAAAAGAACTGTGCACTTTATATGCAAGAGATACGACAGGCACTCTTGTTCAGCGAATTTCCTTTCGCGAATTTCCTTTCACAGCTAGGTCTCACTACACTTGCGAAGCGTCGCCATGTTGAATGCGTAAAATTTTTGCACAACTTAATCAACTCTTCTTGCTTAGGCACTCTATAATCAGAACTTAAAAATTCCAGAACTTTGTCTACAAAGAGTGACGATGCCCTTATCATTGCAACTTTTTTCACCAACACTGACATGTTCAAGTACAGCTTCTTTCCTTCCACTATGAAGCCTGGAATATGCTCCCCGGAAGTGTTCGTTTGCTATCAGTTCAAGAATTTTCGGAAGCCTTCTCGTGAGTGTTGATTTGTTCCTGTTGTTCTTGTTTTTTTTCACTCCTGCAATAGCCTCATTGAGGCTGCAGTATGTAAAAATAAATAAATAAATGAAATAAACTACTACTGTAAAGACGCAGTCACGACGTGTTTACCGGTTGCTATGACATAGAGATCAACCTGGTCACTTTTCTGACCAGACACACTGGTCACAAGTAAGCGACACTTCACACAATAATAGACAAGTGCAAAAGAGTTAATTTTCCAGCATTATGTTCCTGCGGCCCTAGACTAGCAGAATTAAATCAGTTTCACGGTTGAGCTACTGCGAATTCTTGACAAGTCAAAAGGAATGTGACGTTACCGCATGTGGTTCCTTGTGAATTTTCATCTAGAAATTTTCGCAAAGCCGTGCTGAGGCCCCAGGCTCCATGGTCCAAAATTAGCAGCCTATAGGGAAAACACAATGCACTTGCATTTAGGCAATGTAAATTCTTGCCCTATGTGCAGTGCAACACACATGCAACAGGGCACACAATCAGAACTACTATTAAAGTTATATTCATAAAAACAAGACAGAAGCATTGGAATAATCAGGCAGGGCAAGTAGAAGAAGAAATGATGTTTTTGACACTTTTTAAGCATGATAAAGTCCCCTTTATGTGATCACAGTTAAAGTAAGTCTTCGTAAAGGTTTATAAAATGTATTGGTATCTTGTTTTTTTAAATACTTTGGGAAAAGTCTTTTTAATGTATGCACATCCAGTACAATTTTAAAATCTACATAATACAGTTTATTAAAGTTATCCTGGTTGCAGTACCAGAAGATATCAGGAGCGCGAACTTCTCTCCTTAGACTATCTGAATCTTGACCACAACCATAATAACTGATACCCATATGGAGGAATGTTGCCGAGAAGCATAAGCACAGAGAAGTGTGAAGCATTTATATGTACAAATCTGTGACTTTCTACCCCTATTGTCCGACGAACATACATATACTAGGGTACTGTCCGAGAATGCACACATACCACTCTGTGCACCGACTTGCCATATGTCACATTGTAATATTTCCTGTAAAAACATATATATTCATGCCCATCTCCATAAAAACTGACGGCCTGCGTCCCAGCTATGAGGGCATTGCATTGATGGTGAGCCACATCCGACAACACTGCTTCGTCACAAGGGCGACGTCGTGTCTTGCTCATGGCTTGACCATGCAACCAGCCGCTCCTGGAAGCAGAAGTTCCCCGAGTGAGTGCCGTCATCCCTGAACCAACCATCAAGTGAACCCTCAGGCAGCCGACATCTCAGTGCATCTCCGAAGCAAGCATCGCTAAACCAATAATCGAGTGGGACCTCCTTCACTGGGCAGTGGAACAGTCCCACAAACTAAGCGCACGCCACCAGGTCGTCTTCCGCACACGACCAACCCATCAGTGACTCTTCCAGCAGGTGCTGAACGAGATTGATTGATTGATTTGTGGGGTTTAACGTCCCAAAACCACCATACGATTATTAGAGACGCCGTAGTGGAGGGCTCCGGAAATTTTGACCACCTGGGGTTCTTCAACGTGCACCCAAATCTGAGCACACGGGCCTACAACATTTCCGCCTCCAACGGAAATGCAGTCGCCGCAGCCGGGATAGGTGCTGAACGAGAAAGCTTCAGACTCTCCAAAAGACTTTTTGAGACTCCAGGCACAGCCACGGCAAAAAGGTCCGAGACTCTTCCTACTTCGCACCCATACAAACTTAGAAGTGCCAATTCTGGCAAAGTCTCTAATAAACGGCTAGCATTCCAATTCACAGCCTATGTATCAAATTATTTGGGTTTTTGTAAAATTAGGAAAGTTATTAAAAAATGAATCTGCCATGATCTCCATGCGTCCACACTTGGTACCTATGTAACTGCTTCGATGGTACCTAAGGGGCTTTGACTTTCATTGAAACCAGCCACTTCTACAATATCGTACCACAACAGCGACAAGTGGAATGCAATCTTAACAAATGCTTCGTATACCTAACAAGTGTCATTATTGACCAATACAAAATATCGTTCACAGCATTACTTAGACTGAGCAACAATTATTCACCTCGCATCCCATGAGTACTCCAGAGATCAAGGCTCTCAATGAATACAAACAAAGTAAATACGCTGAAATCTAGTCAAAAAGACTAAGAAGTTGCTTCCGCATAAAATATTTTCTGAGATGCTGGTAAAGAAATTGCTGGTTTTGATAATACAGAATTACATCAGTGTACTAACACTGTCAATATTTCTTAGGTCATTCTTTCAGAGTCTGAATTAGGAGTCCTTGCTCAAAGTTTTAACTTTTGTCCAGCCACTGGTGACTATATCGAATTCTAAGTGGTGAAGGACCTAGATGGTCTTGCATGAAACCTACACCTAGAAAATTTTTTCACAAACGGTCCTCTTATTCAAACACGCATTTACCAGGAGCAATTAACGCCTCCAACACAATGTGACAAGTTTCTTGATCTTAGCATCTCAGCAGTAGAACTCGACACTATAGAGGCCTACAAAAAATGAACTACTTAAATGTAATCTCTCCATTCCTGAAAAACAAGCCCTCCGAAAGCTACAGGATTGCAAAAAAGGTATAATTATCAAGGCAGCTGATAAAGGTGGAACTGCAGCAATAATGATTATATTTAATTCTACTGCAGAATTTCAAAGACAGTTAAATGACAATTATTTATATAAGTGCCTTGATAACGATCCCATGGAGAGGTTCAAGGAAACTGTTTCCAATACGACAAAGGACCTTGTCAAGGATGACAAAATCAGTGAGAGAGCTATGCGGCCATTAATGCCCCTTATCCCCATTCTGAGGCGATTTTACATCTTTTCAAAATTGCACAAAGCAAATAACTCTGGTCGACCTATTGTGTCCGCTATTAAAACAGTCACTGAACCAATGTCTTGCTTCGTCAATAATCTATCTAAGAATATCCCATCCACGTTCAACTCATTCCATTGTTACAGCGCTTGCTCGGAACGACCACAAAGGGACAAAATGAAGACGAGCACTCTTGTCAATTTGTCGTCTTTCTGAGTTCGCACTATAACAACCGTCATGTCATACCAACTAGCCTGAACTCCTCTGCTTGAACTCATACCTGAAAGATACAAACCATTTCTTCCACGACATTACTGACTTCAACGTACCACCTGGTTTATTTATTTGGGACACTAGATGTGGCCTCATATACGAACATCCGGCATAAGGATGGCATTCAAGCAGTATTGGAAGTATATATGAGGACAATGTTTGTAGCAATATGGTGGACAACACTACACTAGCGCTGTTACTAGAACTAATCCTAATGTTGAACAATTTTGATTTTGATGGAGCGCATTATGTACAGATTAGCGGCATATATATGGGTACAAAAATAGAAGCAAGATACACAAGTCTTTATAAGTAAGCTTGAAGATAAATTCTTAGACACATACGCAATGAAACCGTTTTATTATAGGCGTTATATTGGCGATGTTTTCGTGATCTGGCCGCACGGGAAGACAGAACTTTTGTCATTCATTTCAGACTTCAACAATGCTTATCCAGCCGTGTGTTTTTCAGAATCATACTCCAGCACATCAATCAATTTTCTCGATGTCACAGTTATTATCATATGTCGTCAGTTGATTTTCATGTGTGATAATCAACTGACGACAAAGCTCTTTAGGAAACCCACGGATATGCAATCCTACCTGCATTTTGATAGTTCCCATACTAAGCAATGCAAAACAGCAATCCCATATGGTCAAGCACTACGTTTTAAGAAAATATGTTCAACAGATTCAGATTTCACAGACAACTCACCAAACTTCAGGAGGCTACACAGACACAAAAATGTCCACCACAAATTGATAACGATGCTATTAAACAAGCTGACGACATTGACCACAAGAAACTTTTTATTCAAAAGAAGAATAGCCTAGTTCTGATCATCCGCATCTGCACCAAGCATCAACGCATTCTTCAAAAGCATCACAACAGACTATTACAGAGTGATGACCTTAAAAACATCTTTCCTGATCGATCGCCCTAGTTTGGTATATTTCAGATTGAGGAACTCACGCGACTTACTGGCATCATCAAAAATTACTCCTCCAAGTTATTCTGGTTGTCATCCCTACAACAATCCCCATTGCAAGGTTTGTAACCGCATGACGAAGGCATCTGATAAGAGCACACCATCAAACTTTTATCTAAATATAAAAGGGGATTTTGACTGTGGCACAAGCAACATTGTGTACATACTTTAATTATCTGGGTGAAAACGGCAATACATCAGATAAACGAAAACCCCCATTAGATTGTGCTTTAGTAACCATAAGTCGCATTCTATACGCCTACCCAATCTACCTTTGTCTAGGCATGCTATGATTCCTGATCACTCCTTCGATAATCTAACAGCTACTAAACTGGAATCTGGTTTCCCTTTACACCATGCTAGGGAAATGTGTGAGTCATTCCTCATACACAAGTTCAACACTGTCTTATTTGGTAAAAATGAAAGTCCAGGCAAACTGATGTTTATTTCGGCACAGAACTAAGTTCTAGCATCACTACAGTCTAAGAATAATTTCTGTACACGCAGATTTTCACTACACGTTTTTGGGGCATTGCTTTTGTTTTCCTCACTTTGTGTTATCGCTTTTGTGGCCCACGAAACTGTTAGTCACACATCTTGTTCCATTTCATCGTTTTGCTAAATTTTATTTTTATGTGTGATTTGCCATATACGTTTGGTAGTATATTGATTTCCCGATTGCCGATTTTGTCGTGGTTGTCTAAGTGCTATTTATGTGATCTACTTCATGAAACCACCATTAATGTATTATCTTAGCTTTGCAGTGACATGCTGTAGTCCCCGTTGATTACCGTATCTTCCGAATTCTAAGCCGCACTTTTGTATAAGACGCACCCCACTATTTTCACACGTTTTCGCGAAAAAAAAATCATATACCAGTCGCACCTCTTTTCTTGGTGATCAGCCCAACTGAGCATAATTCAGCATGCGCTTAGGTTTAGATGCATTGTACTTACTCATTGCACTCACCCCTAACCCGTCAGTAAAAGTGCCACAGGTTACGGCAAAGATATAACGATCGAGTGCATGTGAGCAGAAAAAAAAATTTATTCTTCACTATGCGTAATCTAAAAACCATCAAAGGCCTCGTCCCCAGAAGCACTGTTAAACAGTTCGGCCAATTCGCTGGGCAGGGTTGCAGGGACATCTTTGTCATCTTCCGAGTCGCTGCTGTCATAATTACCAGCAAGCGCAGACGCAACAAGGCCAGCTTTTTGAAAGCCTGCAGCTATTGTGAACACAGACACGGTATCCCAAGCTTCATCGACCCACTTGGCCACCTCGCCAAATGTTGCATGTCTCATGTGTCCAGTGGCCGTAAAGCTGTGGTCGACGTCGGTCACCCAGCTTTCCCACAAACGGCACAGTACAGCTTTGAAGCTGTGGTTGACGGAGATAGCCAAAGGATACAGAAGCTTTGTCATACCGCCTGGTATGACTGCAGCCGTGCAGTTGACAGCCGTCATCCTTTTAAGTGTTGCGTCGGTAATATGTGCACACATGCTGTCCATAACGAGCAGGCCTTTCTTCACATGGTAGAAGCCGTCAGATCATTTGCCAAAACACTTTTCAAGCCAAACTGACATCATGCTTTCATCCATCGATCCCTTTTCGTTTGCCTGGATGATTACGCCAGATGGGAAGCTGTCGTTCAACGGTGTCTTCCGCTTGAATATAAGCATTGGCGGCAGCTCGATTCCGTTGGCGCATTAAGCAAGGACGACCGTAAAATGTGATTTCTCCTGCCCAGTTGTTCGCAGCAGCACCGACTTCTCACCCTTCTGTCTAACAGTTCGTCCCATCTGTGTGTCAAACGTCAAAGAAATTTCGTCTATGTTGACTATGTGATCTTCCGATATCTCGCTTTCGTCCACCTGCTTCTTCACAAATGCTTTGAACTTCTCCAGGTTTTCAGCGAAGTCTTTGGGCAGCTCTCAACAAGTGTTGTGCGTGCTCTGATGCTCGAACAGTTGCGCCTCATAAATCTGAAGCACTAAAAAGGACCACTGACCAAACAAACAACTCCCCTCTCCTTCACGCACGTGCGCGCATTGAGGCGCAACTGCACAGTAGACAGTCTCCTGCTTTCCGCACGTTGTTCCAGTACTCAAGTGTGCAGACGGGCCTCAAGTTCTGGCCATCGGGCTTTCAAACTTTGGTCAGCTTTCTTCGAGCTTCTCCTAGCCCTAACCTTGTCCTCCGATTCCGTCTCCGAGTGTACTGACTCCGACTCCAAGCCCTAACCTTGTCCTCTTGTACTCCGACTCCGAGTGTGTGATAGTGATGATTTACGAGTAGAGGTTCCTTGTATACTTAAGAAAAGTGCATTTTTGCATCATGTTTTGCATGAGGAAGGCCGGTCCTTGGCTGAAACGTAGGACAAATAAAAAGTTTCAATTCTTCCTGTCCTCCACTTCACAGTATAAACATATATATAATATGGCAGCAACTAAAATAAAAACACAAGCGAAGCTTTGGATGGTATACTAGACACCTCAGATGAAAGAGAGAGGTTAATGTTAAACTGTTTCAATGTTAACATTGTGATTAAAACAGCGCATCCAACATGAAGAGAAACTCAAAACTAGAGATGAGCTACTAACAATTATTTTCATTTTAAATCCTATAAGACTTCAAAAAAAATGAATTGAAAATTACTATGATCCCTGAAGTGCCACAGCCGACATGGGAACCACAAGGAAAATTAAATCTGTTCACCGCGCCATTGCCAGATGACCTCACAGAAAGTTTTTTATTGCGTTAGGAATGGTATCGGCACTCGGTGGGTGTTTGAAGCTGCTGCTATGTTACGCGTTCTATGCAAGATGGGAACATCCCCCCCTTATCGTGTGTTCTACCCCCGGGTCAAATCGAACGAGCACTGCTCAAGCAGGAATTGAATGAGGCGACTGATACCCGCCGCTTGTAGTCCGCACGCGATAGCATCCGGCCGCGTGTTAAAACTGCCGTCGAATGCTCAAGCAGAGAGGACCCAGGTGAAAATGTGTAACTGCGTATCTAAATGGTTACAACTGCCTTTACCTGGGATCAAGCGGTCCCAGTTGCAGACCAACTGGTTTAAGCTGGGAATTGAATGGGAACAGTTGGTTCCAATCACAAGTGGTTCCAGTTAGTACCTGTTCCCAGTTACATCAACTGGGCACATACGAGGATGATTACCAGTTGAACTGGAAGCTGCTGGTTCCTGTAATGTTCTAACTGGAAGTGTGGCATAATTCAGTTGTACACTTCTTCACAGTGAAGGAAGAAAATAGTTGAACTTGATTGTGTATGACGTAGAATTGTTCCCCTTGAACAAATGGCCTTTATCCACAAGTTGCTTTCTTTTTTCTGTCTACACACGAAAGTGTACCAGAACACCAGCCTAGTAAGACATACAGGACGATAAGAAAATGAGTGTCTTATGGTTTCCAAGTCTACTATATTATTTTTTTCATCCTCTGTGCGTTCTTTTAACCTCAATAACTCAATTGAAATAATATTACGACGGAATATTCAGTTGCAAAAGTGTGCAAACACTTAGCATTCAATCGTACACTTGTTTTAGCTTCAATAAATTCAATTGCATTAGGCTGTTGCCAATATTTTTACATCTATCGCGGTGACAATACACGGGCGAAGTGGTCCCGAATAACGTCAGGCCGAAATAATTGCTTAATTAACTCGCAGGGAGCATGCCTGCTTGACAGCCTTGTATGCTGCACAGGTATTATCTCCGAACGACAAAGAAAAATAACAGTGCCAAGCCAGTACCTACAACGGTCGAGACTGCCGATATCCTTTACAGCTGCCAAGACTAACGCCAACGTGCATCTTACACCACCACACATGGCTTTATCACAAACATCTACCACTCTCTCCCACTTCCTCTCACGTTCTACCTGAATGGCCGGCAGGTGTCACTGTAGTTGCGTATCTAATCTTACGCTCAAGTACTGAATAGAACAGCGAAGTATAATTGGACAAAATCATACAATAGACTGAAATGATTTATTAAGTGCAACAAATTCGGCAATGTTCTAGGAAAGAAGCACACAGCCAGGAAAGTTTTTAATACAGCGACGAGCAGCTTTGTACAGCACATGTGGCGAGGGCTAGCTACCATGCCACGGATAGGCACAGAAGCGTCGTGCAGTTGTGATGTTGGATGATGAGGAACGTAAAGTGATGGCGTGCATAATTTAGGTATTTTGTTTAGTGTTCCACAGTTTCATCTCTAGAAGTCTTCAAGCGATCATCGGATGAATGTTTTTGTCTGTGACAAGACGGACAAGTGGATCCATCGTGTTCGGAATGCCATGCGGCCTACCTGTCCGCAATGCGGCCGTTTGAAGTTAAATAATCCCTTCTGCTTCAAGTAAGTAGAGATGTAAATATAATATAACATACACAGAGTGTTTTGAGCGTGGAGATGATGGAGCGTTGCCTCGTAAACAATTATTGCTTTAGACACACCGCTGTGATGTGTTGCTGCTGTAAATTTGCTGCCATTTGTTTGGGAGCATCATAAAGAAAGAGTGTCTCGAAATACTTGTGCTGAACAGCATGCCCTACGAAGTATACTTGCGCAGGCTTGTAGCTCTATCCGAAGTACTAGAAAAAGGCACGCATTTGCTCGGCAATTAAATATTCCCAAACCTATTGTCTGTGTGTGAGCTTCGGCTTTCCTGCACAATGCTTTTCTTTCTTTTTCTCTTTTGCAGTGCAAATAAGCTCGACAGTTTAAAAATCCGAATAGACCAAGACGTGATCGCTACAGATAGCGTTTAATTATTGTACTGTGATTTTTGTGAGAACTCTCGGGGAAATTAGAGTTGGGAATTGTACGAGACCAAAGTTAACTGGGTTAATCAATGCAGTACAAGGCTATAAACTCTACTACACTGTATCTGTACCTTTCACCAATGTATAAATTAAAGGTAAGCCTTTTCATTCATAAACGTTGACTGTATGATAGAGAGATCTATAGAAAGCTGCAATTCCATGTTGAAGGGTACAATTAAACAGGACTGTACTTTTGATTGCTTCATAAAAATATCTGACACTGGTATGTTCATCAATGTAGTCACATATTAGGAGGTGTGCATCAAGAGCCACAGTTTCTGCTAACAGGAGCTACCTGTGATTGCGACTATAGTACTTTTGTTTTGATTGAGAGCAATATCAGTTTTACAGAATTACACACTGCATTATTTTCTATGGAAAAGTCAATACTAGTTGTGTGTTGATGAATTTCAATTTCTGGCAGAATTTCAGAATTTCATGTGTAGTCAATATCGTTTTGCTAAATGTGTAAATATTTTGTTTAGATGATATATATCAAATTGCAAGCGTCTGCGCATTGCCAAAAAAGCAATCAAAATGCTTCACTGCCTGTGCATAATCTGCGAAGTTTCTAATAAATTGAGTGCAGTCTCAATGGCAAGCTTCTTCGGCTATATGCAACGCAGGAGTCCACTGGCGACTTGAAAAAATTGAGACCAGCTCTGGTGGTCTGTGGTCTAATTCCCAGTGGGGACCAGTAGCCAGTGGGTACTAGCAGGAACTAGTTCAAGTAGCTCATGGTCCAATTCCCTGTGGGGACCAGTTGCCAGAGAACTCCAATTGAAACCTGTTGGCGACCGGTCCCCATTAGGAATTTGACCATAAATCACTTGAACTCGTCAGTTGTTCCCAGTTAGATTATTTTCACCTGGGGAAACATGCAACCAATCCTGAACGAGCATGAAAAGAAGTGGGGGACAAGGAGGGGCTGCTTGAGCAGCAGCTGTGAACTTTGATTCTAAGGGCGCAGTCGATGCGGACATGATCGCTGGCGTGCGCGCGCTACCACGGCAAGCTTCCGTGAACGGCTCGTAGGCCGATCTCCTCTGAAATACTGCAACCAGTCTCTGTACAGGTCCCCTCCGTTTTTCTTAAGCATTTTTTTCTCCGGCTGAAGTAAATATACCACCACCACCACCACCCTTCTACATGGTGTCCTGTAAACAGGAAAAGATTGTGCGAAATGAGCATGCATTTCTCCTCAGAGCGGCCGTTCTTTTTTCTCTTATGACGGCGTTTTGTAGACGGCGTTTTGTAGACGGCTTATGACGGCGTTTTGTATTAGAGCTACGTGCTGTTAGCCAACGCCCGATCTGAAGGGTACAGCCATATCAATTCATCCATTCATCAATCCATGCATAGAATATTCTAGTGTTAACGCTAAGGGCCAAGTAGGTTCCAGAACAAAGTCTAATATATGCGTTGTGCGCATAATCTCATCGGAAGGTTCCAAGATTACCTTGATGGTTCCCAGTCATTCGGGTGTGGTTTGCATAAGGCAGCATTACATGTGTGATGGGGAGCGATAACAATAATAGAAAAAAAGGAGCATGTGTGGCATGGCGTACCAATCCTTTCGTGAGGGGGGGGGGGGGAGTCTACCTCACTCGACAGCTGGTGTATGTATATATATATGTATACATGAACCTACAAGAAAAATCATAAATGCGGCAATGGTGGCGAAACTCACTATGTTGTAAGATTATACAGCCTCGTAACAATTTCATTTTCCCGTAGGAATATAATTGAGTAATTATTGTTGTGATGGAAAACTACGCCTTACTACTTTGTTTCCCCAGCTTGCAGTCAAGAGTGACCACTGTTGAAAATGGGTGGCTCAGCCCCCAAACGGGGGCTCGCACTTCTCTTGCCCCTCCCCCCCCCCCCCCAGCTGGTACGCCTATGCTGTTACAAGAAATGCATGATGAGGTTGACCTATACACAAACCCTACCTTAACAACATTCATGCATATCGTCCACGTGGCGCTAGACAGCAATACGCATGAACTGAAATGCAACGTGACTGAACCGTATCCGTATCGTATCCAATGCGTGTTACTGGGTCAATGATAAAACTCGGCTAAATTTGGCATTCCACACGCTGTTGAACATTTTAAATACCTTGGTGCGTACTTTTCTGTCTGTTTATCTTGGAATAAGCATACAGGTTACGTAATTGGCAAGGCCAACGATGAGTTAAACTTTATTAAACGCAAGTTCAAGTCTGCCCCAAAAAGTCCTAAAGAGGTTTTGCATGTTACAAATGTCTGACCTATCCTTGAATATGCCTGAACAGTGTGGGATCCTCAAGGTCAAACTCTAATCTACAAACTTGAACGCATACGAAACCGCCCGCCGCCCTTTGTCAGTAATAATTAGAAGTTTAACTCCAGTGTTACATGCGTTAAGAATAACTTAGGATGTAAGCATCTTGAGCAGCGCAGAAAATTTTTGTTAATAAAGTTTTTTCATTATATATTTTGTGATGAAATCCCCATTAACAAGAGCATACATGATGAGTTCACACTATGTGTCACATAGAAATGATCACACAGAAAAAAAAATCCGCGAAGTCGGCTGTCAGACTGGTGCCTTTGCAAATTCTTTTTTTTTTACTATTCGCGAATTGAATCATTTGGATTCGTGTGTTGTCGATCTTCCATCCGAAGCTTTTTGTTCATCACTACAAGATGTGTGCTTTTTGTGAATGCGCAGGAGCTGCAGCGCAAATGTAGGCCGCCCCACCACGGTGGTCTAGTGGCTAAGGTACTCGGCCGTTGACCCGCAGGTCGCGGGATCAAATCCCGGCTGTGGCGGCTGCATTTCCGATGGAGGCGGAAATGTTGTAGGCCCGTGTACTGAGATTTGGGTGCACGTTAAAGAACCCCAGGTGGTCAAAATTTCCGTAGCCCTCCACTACGGCGTCTCTCATAATCAAATAGTGGTTTTGGGACGTTAAACCCCACAAAATCAATCAAATCAATCAATCAAATGTATGCCGTTTTCGACGACGAAACGTGCGCTTTGTTAGACTGTACTTCTGCTTTTTTTTTCCTCACCCCCTTACCATAATGCCAAATTGGGTGATGTAGGTTCCACTAATAAATAAATAAATAAGTAAACTGCTGTTTATAGTAGCGCAGTAGGTCAGAAGGATGCAACTGGCACATCACTTCCACCCCTGAAGCACGTATATTGAGGCAACATGGCGTAATGCAGCAATGCCGGGTGTGTTTGAAGGACCAACTTCAACATTTTTATAGTTTTTTTATCGAAAAATGATTTCTTGAGACTTTCCCTAATGCTTAAAAAGTGTTCCATGAAATGTGACATACCAAATACTTTTGATTGGACTGTATAAGGGCAAGAAATGCTGTAAAAAATGTAATAAATCACACATTTTCTCTGACTTCATCATTCCTTCCAAAAAAGAAAAGAAAGGTTTTGCCCACAATTATTTTAAATTAAGAATATACTTCCTTTAACACGAGAAATATCAATTATCTTAATTAGGGAGACAGTGGCTTATTTAATAGGAATCATGAACAATGAACAAGTTCTTCGTTGTTGAGGTTATACAATACAACAGGCAGTCGAACACCACAAAAGTTCCACAGTTCCACAGAAAATGTATTTTTCTCAGTAGTGAAATACTCATAAGATGTATCGACCACACAGTGATACTGTACAGGTATTTTGGTACTTTTTTTCCAGAAAGGAGCTCGCCTGTTTCGAAGAAGTAAAGGAAGACTTTTGTGCTGTGCCAAGCAAATGTGCGCCGCTGGTTCCCGATACAGTAGGAGGTCACAAAGGGTTCCCCACATGCACAGAATGGTTTATGTAGTAAAGCACCCGATGCAGAATTGCAGAGGCAGTATTGCCATGCTCCACATATGAATGTCTTTCAAGGCAGGTGCCGCACTCCTATTTTTTTTTCACGCAGCAAGTCATTTCACGAGTCTCGTGTTGACACCAAACCAAAGTTGCCTAAATGAAAGCTTTTTTGAGAAGCAGCAGCTGCTTCAAGTGCAAAAACCATCTCAGCAATATAGATATTGTGCCTAGAATAAATGTATACTTTTTTCTTCCTTCACTGGTGTTCAGCGGCCATTCTAGCAATATGCTTGATTTGGAAATTTGAATACAATGAAGCATTACACTCGAACCTCAATGTAACAAGCACGGATATTACGAACTATCAGTTATCACAAAGTAACTTAAACATACATAGCCTTGCAATAGTTATAGTATTATGAATACACCTTTATAACAAACTTTTGGATATAGCAAACTTATTTTTGTGTGAGATGCAACTTTTTAGAATGAGATTTGAGTGTAACCACAATATTGTCTTGTGCCTAAAAAATCTTTTTTCGAAGCATCAATGTAGCTTAAATCAAACTATTCTGGTATTTGTATGCTTGTATCTGCATTCCTGTTCCTGCATTCCGGAATACATTTTTTTTGTCATTTTGCAAAAGAACTTCAGAAATATCCTGTTACATGAAAGACCAATGCATCTAAGTATCTGTATTTTAAACTTTCAGTGCATGCATTTTGATGTTTGTATTGAAGAATACTCCTTCAGGTGCCTCTGCCCAACTCCGATAAACAATGAAATTTTGTTAATTCAGTCATGTTTTGGAGCAACCAAGTTGATTTGGATGATTCTTGCAGTGCATTGTGCGTGAAGCAGCACAAATGTTCGATGCAATGGGTGAAAATGTCATTCACGAACAACCAAAACAAGGCGGCACAGTTCGCATTTCCATCAGCCCGAACGATATTGTCACAATGATCATCATCATCATCATCATCATCATCATCAACCTGACTACGTCCACTGCAGGACAAAGGCCTCTTTCATGTTCCGCCAGTTAACCCGGTCCTGTGCTTGCTGCTGCCAATTTATACCCGCAAACTTCTTAATCTCGTCTGCCCACCTAACCTTACTCAATTCGTCCCCTGAGTTACTCAGCAATGCAATGTCATCGGCGAAGCGCAGGTTACTAAGGTATTCTCCATTAACTCTTATCCCTAACTGTTCCCATTCTAGGCTTCTGAAAACCTCCTGTAAGCACGCGGTAAATAGCTTTGGGGAGATTGTGTTCCCCTGCCTTACATCCTTCTTGATTGGTATTCTGTTGCTTTCTTTATGAAGCACTATGGTAGCAGTTGATCCCCTGTAGATTTCTTCCAGAATGTTTATATATGCTTTATCTACGCCCTGATTCCGCAGTGTCTGCATGACGGCTGATATTTCTGCTGAATCAAACGCCTTCTCGTAATCTATGAAGGCTATGTATAGTGGTGGGTTATACTCTGAGCATTTCTCTATTACCTGATTGATAGTATGAATGTGGTCAATTGTTGAGTAGCCTGTTCAAAATCCTGCTTGTTCCTTTGGTTGATTGAATTCTAATGTTTTCTTTACTCTGTTAGCAATTACCTTTGTAAATAGCTTGTATACTACAGAGAGCAAGCTGATCGGTCTGTAATTCTTCAAGTCTTTGTCATCTCTTTTCTTATGTATAAAGATGATGTTAGCGTTCTTCCAAGACTCTGGTACTCTTCCCGTCAGGAGACACCTCGTAAACAGAGTGGCTAGCTTTTCTAACACAATCTGTCCTCCATCTTTCAGGAGATCTGATGTTACCTGATTCTCAC
Organism: Rhipicephalus microplus; assembly: GCF_043290135.1. Classification (NCBI taxonomy): domain Eukaryota; kingdom Metazoa; phylum Arthropoda; class Arachnida; order Ixodida; family Ixodidae; genus Rhipicephalus; species Rhipicephalus microplus. Next base: position 60,847,176 of record NC_134705.1, on the reverse strand, counting down.
CAGCAGCTTTGCCTCTTTGCATGCTCTCCAAAGCTTTTTTGACTTCTTCTATCATTACTGATGGTGTGTCATCTGGGTTACTGGTAGTTATTATAGTATTAAGGTCGTGGTTGTCTCCGCTACTGTACAGATCTCTGTAAAACTCCTCCACTATTTTAACTATCCTTTCCATATTGGTAGTTATTTTGCCTTCTTTGTCCCTTAGTCATATATCCGACTTTTGCCTATACCAAGTTTCCTCTTCATTGCTTTGACGCTTCCTCCGTTTTTCAGAGCGTGTTCAATTCTCTCCATGTTATACCTTCTTACATTGTATACCTTACGTCTATTAATCAACTTCGAAAGCTCTGCCAGTTCTATTTTGTCTGTTGTACTTGACACTTTCATGATTTGACGCTTCTTAATTAGGTTCTTCGTTTCCTGGGAAAGCTTTCCAGTGTCCTGTCTAACTACCCTGCCTCCAACTGCCACTGCACACTCCGTAATAATACTCGTCAGTTTATCATTCATTGCATCTACGCTAAGGTTGGTTTCCTCACTAAGAGCCGAGTACCTGTTCTGCAGTGACACTCTGAATTCCTGTACTTTCCCTCTCAGTGCTAGCTCATTGATTGGCTTTTTGCGTATCAGTTTCTGTCGTTCTTTCTTCAAGTCTAGGCGAATTCGAGACCGTACCATTCTATGGTCACTGCATCGTACCTTGCCAACCATTTCCACATCCTGCACGATTACTGGGTGTACACTCAATATAAAGTCTATTTCGTTCTCATTTTCGCCATAAGGGCTCCTCCATGTCCACTTGCAGTTTTCTCGTTTTTGGTAGAAGGTATTCAAAATCCGTAAATTATTGCGTTCTGTGAATTCCACTAGTAGCTCTCCTCTGGCGTTTCTAATACCGAAGCCATAATCTCCTACTGCCTGGTCTCCAGCCTGCTTCTTCCCTACCTTTGCATTAAAGTCGCCCATCACTATAGTATACTGTGTTTTCACCTTACTCATTGCCAATTCCACGTCTTCATAAAAGCTTTCAACTGAAGCGTCATCATGGCTGGATGTAGGCGCGTAAGCCTGTACTACCTTCATCTTGTATCTTTTATTCAGTTTAATTACAATACCTACCACCCTTTCATTAATGCTATAGTATTACTCTATGTTGCCAGCTATGTTTCTGTGAATTAGGAACCCCACTCCCAGTTCTCTTCTGTCTGGCAAGCCCCGATAGCAAAGACGTGCCCATTCTGTAGCACAGTATAGGCCTCATCTGTCCTCCTAACCTCACTGAGCCCTATTATATCCCATTTAACACCCTCTAGCTCCTCGAATAGTACAGCTAGACTTCCCTCACTAGATAAGGTGCTAGCGTTAAACGTTGCCAAGTTCAGGTTCCAAAGGCGGCCTGTAGTCCAGAGATTCTTAGCACCCTCTGCTGCTTTGCAGATCTGACCGCCGCCATGGTCAGTTGCTTAGCAGCTGCTGGGAACTGAGGGCCGTGAGTTATTTGACGTATGCATGTGGGAGGTAGTGGCCAGATAATGCACCAGGGTGGCCAATCCTTCTCTGGTGAGGGAGTGCGTTCCCGGTGGTGGTTACCGGTGAGGCCGCACCCCAGGCCTCTTAATGCAGTTCCATCAACACGCGGATTTTTTTTTATTCCGGTTGAAACGGTTGGGAACTGCGCGGCCCAGGATTTAAACCACGGACCTCTTGCATGCAAAGCGGATGCTCTAACCACTACGCCATCGCCACACATATCACAATTAGTTGGTACATATACAACACCGCGAACGCATCACACGAAGAGATTGTCCTGTTCATTGAATCAATCTTCACTTTGTGTTTCCATGCGTCGGCTCCCACTTTGACTTTTTGCACGTTTTGCATCGCCTTACCAAACCAATCTTTAACTCGCTAATGTCGACGAATACGCCCCGACTTGGTGACAGTAGATTTTCATTAGCCTTACTACCATAGTAATGCCAGGCGGTTCTCTTTTTTTATAAATCAAGGGAAAACGAACAAGCAGCATTTAATTCCGTCTCTTTATGCACGAGACGTTCTTTTCGTTTATGGCAGCTGGTTTGATTACTAGCAATTAATTGTATGCGGACGCTCTCACATAATTGGAATCAGTTCCGAAATGGCCACGTGGCACACGTTATGTCATACATTCAGCGTAAGTTCTGGGTAATTGGGGCACTGCTATTGATAATATTGCCGTTTTAGACGTCGCCATAGATTGAGCTTTCGCTCTCATAAATTGTTATTTGCCTTTCGTGTCCCTTCAACGAAGCCGCAGATGGTTTGGTAAACGTGAGCGTAACTTTTGATGTAACGGATGACGTAACGTAGAGTGTAAAGGGCGATGTACCTGAGGACGCGGGCGATGCTGTCACCAAACCTGGTGCGACCGAGCGTGTGATCGTTGGCTCCGATGAAGCAGATCATCTTGAAGACGCACTTTCGATTGTCCATGGTGCGTGGGTTGAACAGGTTCATCAGGTCTGTCATCGCCGAGGCAGAGGAAGTGTCGCGATGGTCTCTAGGTTTCGCCGAACCGCTGATATGGCTGCTGGTGGCGGCACGAGGAAACGGAATGTTCTGGCGAGCAAAAAAGTACACGTGACCGCAAATATGCCAATGTCGATCCTCCGGGTTTTAACGACTGAGGCAGCACGGTCATTACACTGCCTTTTCCTCCCTGTCCGTCCGCACAGCCGAGGCAAGCGAAAGAAGAGAGCACGCACGGTGCCAACGCCAAGCGGGCGCTTAAACCACAGGTGCGCTCCCTTCACGCATGCGCAGAACGCGCAGCACACACTCCAGCCAAGACATGCACAAATCCCAGGGATCACACCATCTCTTGCCGTGTCACGACATCAGCGCTTCCGTATAAAATCAAATGATTCAGTGTCCCGGTTCATATGTGATCGCTCAGTACTCGTACAACATATAGTTAGCACTTGCGCGCGTGTTCCGTCTGGGAGACGGGGGTCGTCAATACTGAATGATGCGGCGGGGTAAGTGCATCTCTGTATAATATTCCATGAAATATATTACTAAGAATGCGGCTGCTCGCGTAATCACGAATTCGTAACGCAGACCTGGTTGACCTTCCAGCTTTTGTACAGTGTTAGGCGTAATGAGTGCTTTCGCTGGCTTAATTGCTGGAAGGGGCGATGGGACAGTTTACTCTTGCACAAGACCCGTTGCGTTAGTTCAATCCCGAACGGAGTCTTGTCGACGAGGAGCAGGTGCGACGCGATGATGCCTCGAGGCTTTGTCATCTGACGAACAGAGAGATCCTTGGGGCCTGTCCCGTTCTCGGACGACACCGGTCACGCAGCACCGACCCAGGGGAACACGGCGGTGCGTCGCTCAACAAGGTGCGCTCGAAGCCGCCGAGGCAATCGGCGCGCACACTGCTCATGGCTTATTCATGAGCCATCGGTGTCAGGCCTTAATGAGCAATAGGGCGCCGCCATTTTCTCGATTAATCCAGCCGTGCCGGACCACGGGTCGCTCACTTTCGCTCGTGACCGGCGCTCATCCCGCATGCAGGCAGCGCTGCTCTGAGCAAGGCTCGCATGCCAAAGCCACTCGTCTGCAATTAGGCAGCCGAGCTCGAATCAAGAGAAAAACGCGCGGGCCAAGAGCGAAATTCTTTCCGTCAGTGCAGCACGATGGAAGCGAGCTGCTTTTCGGGACGCCTTCCTCTTTCCCGGTGAAAAGCTCACGCTGCGTGACGCCAGGTATTGAAGAGAAGACGGCACATCTCAAAATTAAACACGCCCGCTTAGAGGGAAAAAGCGCGGACGGCGCTTCGAAAGTACGAAGCAAGTCAACGATATACCGCCGGCAGAACGCGTTATTTCAGCCAAAGATTCAGACCAAAGATTCCAAAAATACTTTGACTAATGCCGTCCACCAGGCATCAGTGAAAAGGGGAAGGAATGATGTGATGTAGTAGAAACGGTGTGCAAATAAAGCATATTTAGTCACTAAGGAATGTCACGCAGCTTTACCGTACTGCGGTTAATAACAAGTATATAATCAGAGTTGACAAGGACGTTTGATAACAATGATCACTGGAGATGTGCACGTCGAGCTGGAGCGTGCGATTCGGAGCCGAGATCGTGGCCTCGGTGTCGCGTCCCAGGGTCCCGGCACAACACGAGCTGACCCTCTTTCGGAGCCAAGATCATGGCCTCGGTGCCACGTCCCAGGGGTCCCGGCACAACCCGAGCTAAGACCGTGGCCGTGGTGCCACGTCCAAGTGGGCCGTCGCCAGCGTGGGCCTGCACGTTCCGTGACGAGCAGGTCTTCGTCTACTCGTGCACCTGCGCACGACTTCATCACCATAACTGTCCGCTCTATGTCACTCCATGTCACTTTGGAATGAGCCTCTTTTTACGCAGGCAAGATTACGATCCCTTGATCCTACGTTAAGCTTACAGCTTCCACCTAAACCTCGGCGAGGTGACGCTACCGCTCTGTGCAGACTATGGTTGGGAGTCACGTTTACCCGTGCGTAAGCGTTGCGCATAGGCATGGCCGACACCGCCGCCTGCGCACACCGCAGAGATGAAGAGACAATTTGACATGTTTTGTGTGACTGCCCGGAATATAGCCTAGAAATACACTACCTTTCTAATAGACTAAACAAGTCAGATGACCAGCCACTGTCAAAAGAAAGTATACTGCGCCATCGTCATGGATCATCATCACAGAAGAAGGCCGTGCGAGCGCTACTGGGCTTCTTGCGAACTACTAGCCTGTCGGAACGCCTCTGAGTGAACTGATTTTGTGTGTGCGTGTGTGTCCATGTTTCTCTCTTATTTTTTTAACTATCGCTCGCTCTCCCCAACCCCAGTGTAGGGTGGCATACCGGACACTAGCATCTGGTTAAGCTTCCTGCTACTTTTTTTTCTCGTTTCTCTCTATTGACAACGGCACGAAACTTTTCCGTATCCTAACGACACTACCCTGTCTTCACCACCTGTCACCGCGGAACTCCGGACTTTCACCTGCCGCTTCTCAATCATCGGCTGTTTGGGCAGTGGTGGTATAGCGCGGCCCTCAGGACGACGTCTTCGAGTGGATTTCAGCCACATCAACTCCCCAGCCACACTCCATGCCGGGCGGGAAAATCACAGATGGCTGGTGGCCATCGACCACCTTCTCGATGCCGCTAAGGCGTGGCATGCTTACGAAGAGGTCATGCAACAATCCTGAACAGAATGGTGTGCGAGATTGGAAGTGTTTTTCGCCCAGTTTTCGATGTTTGCGACCACTTTCCTGCTGACACTCACGAGAACTGCGCGGAACACCACTTCGACTACGCACCTCGGGTGTCCACGAATCCGCCCTCCATCGGAGATTAAGCTCTCATGGCGCATCTCTTTGACTGCCCGCCGGTGTGCTCGAGTCCCGCAACGGAGAGCTTCTGCAGCTGCTCTGCAAAAGACGTCAGAGACATGGACTGCACTCCGCTGCTCGTCTCCGCCTCTACGCCTGTATCCGACGCTATGGAATCGCTAAGGAATGCCAAGACCACTACTCATACAACGCAGTTGGAGGAGCGGGCCCCACATTCATCGTCGCAAGGACACGCGCAGATGCCGGCACCTTACAGTGTCTGCAGTACCAGCACTGGAAGAACCCATCGCTTCTATTGCCATGCTCACCGACTCGCTCAAGCCGCTTGCTCAGCTTCTTGAGCAGTCACCTACCCAATGTCACCTCTATCACCTTGTGGTACAAGATACAAAAGAGAGAGAGAGAGAGAGAGAAATAAAATTTTCAATTTTGGGTTAGCGCGTTTCGAGTCAAGACGGAGCGGTCTTGAGCCGCTGTCCCATTGTGAACAAAGTCATGAGTGGCGGAAATTGCAGAGTAAACCGCTCTAATGCTGAGTACCTAAGTACAGGATTCAGCAACATAAGAAAATGAAAGTGCATTGAGGTAATAGAAATTTGTTTGCTGTTTCCTTGAAACTTTCGATCATAACTCGTAATTCGGCCGGTTCAGATTCAGACATTTTTCCCGTCCTATTAAACTTGAACTAATTTCCCTGTAGTATGTAAGAAAAAACTATACTGTCAATCAATGAAGACTTCGACCTTTTGTATTCCTGCATATTGCATGTTTTCGACAATTAATGCATGCACTTAGACAAGAATTTACATGAAATGCAAGTTTTGACTTAAATAGATCAGTGGAATGTCTACTACAGTCATAGCTACAAGAGAAGACAATAGGAGGTGAAGTCTTGATGTACAGAGAACAAGATACAAAAATAAAAAAGGAGAGAGAAAAGGAGACTTGAGGGTCCCCTATGCATTCACCTAAAAAGACTCGAAGGCAAAGGTCATGTGTTGCAGCTATTTTACAGGGCCCCTTATATTCAGTGAATGCTACCTTTTAAAATTCTTTTTATTACATGAACACCACGAATACGAAGTGACAGTGCATCCCAATCGGTCATGTGATGTTTGTTTAAGCTTATAAAAAAATTTGTTTACTTATGCGAGTGCCGCAAGGATAACAAGCAGTTTTTACACTCACTTGATCGTTTGCAAAGCTCACAACGTGTGTGTTAAACCTAGACATGTAAGGCTTTCACCTGGAAAAGAAACTTCGGAGAATTTCCTAAAATGTTTCTTAGCCAACAAAAAAAGAGGGAGGGTTTTCTCTTAAAAATGCAGTAGGAACAAGCCCATGCAGCTACCAAGTTGCTGGAAAAAAATATAAACACTAGAACTTACGAAAAACGAAAGGAATTCCCCCTCTGATAGCCTTCTTGTTGTCGAAGACGGCTTTGTCACTGTAAACAGAATAGAAGAACTCATTTAAGAAGAGAACACCTATGAGCTTGATGACATCAGCAAACACAATAAAAAACATTGAAAAGTTTGCAATAAGGTACTATACCCTACATTAGAAACCATTCCGCAAATACATTTTTCACAATCTTGCAAGGTGGCAGAAGGGTTATGGAAGTGGGTGGCTGTCAACATTCCTTTTTTTAGAATCCATTTCATTTTACATGAATTGCAAGGCAAAATGGGACAAACAGTGAGAAGCAGAGGAGGTACCCACAGATATGCAAATGAAATTTGGCAAGAAAGCAAAATGAAAATCTCTTTTTGCAGTATAATCTCATTACATTAGATTCAGTTAGCTCTTGTAATTAGAAGAGTGGCTATGCGAATACCACTCAGTAGACGCATATTGCAATGCAATTGCCTGAAACTTTTCTTTTTTTTTCCCAAGAAAGAACATGAATACAAAAATTACGTGATGCCTGCTTTCTGCGAAGAATGATATGGTGAAAAAGCGGTCGCAAGGACTTCGTAGAGGAAACAATATGTTTTTAATGCATAGAATCTACATTTGTGAACTGATAAATCGGGTATTTATGATAGTTGGGATACTTTTCGACACCCTTTCCTTTTCCACTTTGTTGGCTTAGACAGATAATTTGCCTGGTTGAGATAATCTCGCCTCGAAAACTGCCATTTGCCGTGTGATTAGGCAGTGTACGTCCAGCAAGATAATTGCAGTTTTCCGTCAGCTCAAAGAGAGCTCAGACAGCTCGGCCATACTGTCACAAACCAGTGACAGATTGTTACAAACCCAACGCCAACGTCACCGAGGGCTCATCGCATTGACTCTGCTCATTTGCATCTCTCCCAGGGCCTCAGGAACTGCTAAAAAAGTGGTCTTACAAGGCGGGGTTCACTGTCGTCACTGATCAAACTTACCTGGTATTTAAAGCTTTTCCAATCTTCAAAAGTGACATGGTAAAATATCTTGAACAACTCTACAAGCGGAAACACTTTTCTAAGGCGCGTTGCCGGGCTAGTTGGTCGGGGTTCATCATTTATATCGGTAGGCTAGCTGCGAATCACACAAGCAGCGGCTACATATAGCAGCTGGCAAGATAGATTATCAGCTTAATAAAATATTTCCACAAGCAGCATAATGGTGCATAGTAGTTGGTGAGTGTATACATCTCTGTGATCTCATACTTGCTGAAAGACAGGAGAAAAGAGATAAAAAAGCAGCGCTGCATGTGTGTGCTCATCATCTGTCCGAGATGTACATTGAGCTGCAAAGGACAATTCAAGTTGAGTGAAAACCAACTAGCCTAACTAAGCCTCCATAGTGCGAAAATCCATGGTATTCAATCTTCTCCCTTGTTGGTGGGTCAAGTTGTGAGCAAGTGTAAAAGCTGAGCTTCCTACTGAGCTTGAGCCCACTGCTTTATTCGTGGCCACTTTGCAAGCTGTCGCTATGACTCCAAGTTACCATAAGTGAGGCCGATCAGGTTTATTATAGACTAAAGCAGAAATCATTCTTAGCCTTTCAGTATGGAAAAACTTAAATATCAGAAATGATTCGTCTCACTTATCGGCTGATGGCATATCCTTTTCGAAGACAATTATTTTCCAGAAGCAGTAAATGCTTTAACCTGTCTATAAACAGTTTGCTCATTCCCATCCGTAACTGCATCAAGAAGTCACAGCAGAATAAAAGCATAGACAAGTGATGTATTAATATAGGGCCCCTGTTCAGCGCTTGCCTGCTCGGCAATACTACTAGACAAGACGCGAAAGCGTCGCACAGACGACCCGCACGCTAAGAGCCTAAAAAATTAATCATCACAGCCGAAATGTTGGGGAAATTTCGCTCCATTGTAACATTGCCTCATAACATTGTCATTCTTTCATAAGAACAAAATTGAGTGATTACTTTTATGACAGGAAACATCGCTTTACTTGTTAGTTATCCCAGCGTGCAGTCAAGAGTGATCATGGTGCACTGTAAAAAGTGGGGGGCTCAGCCCCCTCCCCCCCACCTTTTCTTAGTGGGGGGCTAGCGCCTCCTTTGCTGATACACCTATGATAGTGCACCACGACAAAGACACAAAAAGAGAAAGACACACAACACACACACAGCGCTTATCCATGAAGAAACACATCCATGAATATCTTATTGGTTGATCTTTCCCACATCTCGTAGTCTTCGACTGCTAGTTCTAAACAATGTGCAAAACAGTGCTGCTTTATGAGGCGAACGAATGACTCTACGAGGAGTTTTGCCTCACCAGATCGTTTTTTGGAGCGTAACTGCAGCTTCGTCTGATGCGAATGTAATTATTGCCTTTCAGTACTTGGCCCTTCAGCTTGAGCCTTTGAGATGCTATGTACAAAATTGTGTACACCACTTGTTGTTGCTATTTGTATCATCCAGGGGCGACGGAAGACGAAATCATATCGAGCTTTGGGTGAATTGAACTTTTTTTATAATAAATATGTCATCATATACCTTCATTTTGCAGTAAACTGTTGTACAGTAGACTCAGTAAACGGAACCTGAAGGGCCCGGAAAAATATGTTCCATTTAACAGAAGTTCCATTTACAGAGAGGTGATCATGGGTGCAGAAAACAAGCTCAAAACCAAGCATTGCAGAGGTAATAGTTCTGTTTAGGGAGTAGTAGCATTTAACAGATTTCTTTTTACCGAGAGTCTACTGTATATGATGTCTATCTTGAAGGCAACACCACACTCAACGAGTCATTCAACCTGTTACTTCCTGCTAAGCACGTGAAAAGTGTAATTTTTTGTTGCGCAAAATGAACATAAAAATGCATTTGTACTATATTTCTATCCTGATGTTTCACTCTATTTATGCCAAAAATGAGCATTAGTGACTTCAGGGCAAATGGATATTGACATCGTCATATTTTCTACCACATTTAGTCAGCATCTTGAGGGTATGGACGAAGTTTTGTCATGTATTTCCAATGCTCTACTTTAGCTAAACACAAAAAAATGTCACTTCACCTACACGGACATCAAGGTGTTGGGACACCTTGTCAGCAGAGAGGATGTTGAGGACGCAAGACTCTTTTTTCAATGGCCTAGCCAGATCCCCACAGGCCTAAGTGGTGATGACGAGTATATACAGATGAGAAGATGAAGCGCATGAATAATGCTCGCAATATTTAAATGCAACTTAATAAGGATTAGTAGGTGTAACACCGATAAATGACTATATTGTGAAAGTATTTTTGTCACAGTAGACTATTTAGCACCTTGAAATAACGCATTATTGATCATATTCATTTACAGACACTTTTTCTAGGGGGAATCTGATAAGATTAACCAGGTCCAGGAAGACTAGCCGGCATTGCATTTTTGAAGTTAGAGTATAAATACACTATCAAAGTCAAGTGCTTGCTGATTGTTGCACTCTCAACGATTACCACAGGACATTTCCCTATTTTCAATGATAGTTTTACATATCTTCTTGAGCAATTTTTACTCTATGTGGTAAAAAATGTAGGAATAGGAGACATCCAAATGTAGGATTCTTCCCAAAGTCCCAAAATCGGGATTAGCATATCTATTACATCCCAGAAATGGCTGAATAGACAGTAGTTGCTGGCTTGCTTATAAGCATTGCAAAATAATATTTTTACGACCTCTTTGTGTACACTGTGTTGTTCCGTGAAGGTTTCTTCTAGCCTTCTTTCTCTAATATCTTGTGAAAGCCTTGACGAGGGCATCTGTCTGTCTGTCCAGATATATAATATTGTGCTGGGGTTTCAGTCGATACTTAAAGACTCCAAACGGTTTTACACCTTCCTAAGTCATCCCGTAGCGATTCATCCCTGGCTGTCGAGACGTTTTACCGTATAAAAGCGGCGGCTGTCAGCGCACCAATCCCAATCGTAAGTAGAAGAGAACAATGACCATGGGCAAGCTCGCGGCTCGCGGTGAGCGGTTCGCTGGCAGCAGACAGAGTTGGCAGGGGCTCAGCAAAGTAAACATGGCTCTAAGTGCATCTCGGTGTCCCTCCTGGGGGTTTTCCAAGCCAGTTGCAGCCCGAGTCCCCACAACCTTCAACCATAGAAGACATTTGCGAGGTGCTCGGCCAGTCATGTTGTTTCCGAAAGAATTCCTTTTGTTTTTCACTCCAAGACGTGTGAGCTCACAACATTTGGTTAACTAGTCATTGTCAGTTCTTTTCCGATAATGGTTTGTCCTGTCAGGATTATCAGATGAAGTTTCAAGGTCATCTTGATCTGGGCTACTTACAAACACCATCCACAAGACAGAAAATAAAAATTGGTTAGTTTCGTGCTATAGCTGTTTTCTTCAGTCATGCTAGGGGTGAAGTCAGAGAAAAAGATATTTCTATGACTACTAGACTATGAATATAGATGTAAACAGCTTGGGCAGCGAGACCGTAGCTGTAGGGAGCTGGCAATAGGCGCCCAGCAACATAGTTTTCGAGATGTGACAGTAGCATTAGAGGACACACCTTCCAGTGTATAAGCAGCGAAATCTGGCCCTGCAGTGCGCTTTATGTTGTAGGCTCACACACAATTACAACACTCCCCACCCTTCCCTATACGATTTTAACCACACCTTCCCTCGTTTTTGTTGGAATCCGTGGTGGGTGATGCTAGAAACACTGAGGCGTCAAATAAGAGCCTCGTCGAGCACTATATTCAGTGATAGGTGCCTATAAAACGTGTAAATGAACACTTGGCTACTGCCATTATTGTCGCCACCAGTAATGAAAAAGCTATTGATGAGTTCGCATTATACCCCTGTCAAAACAAGAGAGCTTTACGACGCTGTGCCCTTACAAGTCACTTGCCTCTGTTGACCTCGACACAGACAATATCCGCAACTAGGGCTGTGCACAAGCAGGTAACTATCAATCAGCGTATCATTTCATACATATTTTAGACATACCACCCGTTCTAATTCCAAGCTCTCTATGTTCTTCTCAACTTTCAACTCTTCTATTCTTCTTTTTACTATTCAAAACAAAAATAAAAGATAGTGAATTATTTCTGGCAGTTCTCGCTGTTTCAGATGTCTTTTGAGGCCCTCCCACAATGATGAGCAAAAAAGAGGAAACCATGAAGGATCAACAGAGAAGAACATAAAGGACATCACAATCTTCTCAAGCAACTGCCCTGGATTGAATTCTGCAGCTTCCCTGAAGAACTCTAGAAAACCGGGATCAAGTCACCCAAGAAGATTTCAAGAGTAAAGACAACCGTAACACGAAGAATAGATCATTCAGTCTTTCTCTCTCTGAAATTAATTTTTTATTTACCTTTTTTATTTGGCTATATTATTTTTTCTATCTTTCTCAGCATCAAAGTTACCTTATGGCTTTTGCCCTATTCATTTATTTCCTTTAACTGGTTCAAGCCCGTTGCACTTGTGGTGAGGGCTGGGTAATGTCATTTACTTTTTTGTATATGTCCCACAATAAAATATGTATGTTATCTTTAACCGTGGTTTACAAGATTAACCACGATTAAGGTGAATATGGTTTCCCATCACTGCACATACTCACCTAGTTCAGGTGACAGAGCCGATGAAATTCCGCAATTATCATGAGATGAGTAAGAAGTTTGAGCCCACCTACTGTTTCACTCATACTATGTCAACCGGATATAGTAATGAATACTAAATTATTATCTGGAAAATTGCAGAGCTACAGTTTTCTTGCACAAGACATCACAGCCATGCACGTGTCAAATGTGTGTCACTATGCTAAAGTTGACTTGCTAATGGGGAGAAGGAGGGGGCGGGGAAAGCTCCTCAAAGGCCCCCTCTTCATCACACTCTCGCTTGGTGAATTCCGTGCTGAACAGTTGTGTCGTCCGCGATCACCAACAGCAGCATATCTCTCGTTGATCGGCCTGCCGTCCGCGATCTCTTGGCGCCGTGTAGCTCTCGCCGATCGGTGTTTGTCCTCGAACTCCTTGGACGGTGTTTCTTATATCCTCTCTCTTTTTTCTTCACTCGTGTCCAGCGATTCATCCGTCTTCTTTATCTTTATACTATTATTTTTTATCCCCTTTCCCCTTCCTCTACAAGGAGCCCGTTCACTTTTGCCTAACGATGCCAGTTTGAGCAACTGTCAGCTGCTGGTGAGGCAAGCTGATATAGCAGTCCACGAACAGGGAGCAGAGCGTCAGGGTGTTCTCTTTGCTGAAAGTTATCACCTAAAATTGAGAACGAACATTGTGATTTTCCAAAAAGCGCCGGCATATTTGGCTGGTGCAGATTAACAAAAACGACTTGAAGAACCGGTGATATTTGCGTCTTCAGGTGTAACTTCATCACCGGTAAGTGCTATATCCAACCACGTACCTGCATACAGAGATAGGTACTCTATATACAAGTTTGTGTGCGACTACCGCGTGCACAATCAGCGTGTCAGGAAGGCGGTTAAAATTGTGAAGGCGATCATGGGAATTCGGGTATTGCAATCAAACAAACTGTGAAAATGGATGCGAAACGATATTCGTTCACTTCTTGATTCTCTGGTCTTGTATCAAGCGAACAAACGAGGCCTTCGTGTTCTGATGAGCTCGTTGAAGTACGACAACAAAAAACCACAACGCTTCCGTTTCAACATCGTACACAGCAACAGATGACGAGCCCCCAACAAACCGCGCTGCAGCACGCGAACTGCCGTAGGTACCCAGGGAAGTACCCGGGAATGGAGGGAGAGGGCGACAACAGCGGAAGTGACATCACATGAACTCTATGTATAATGAACAGAGGACTGAGTAGGAACTGGTATCAGTGGTCTTTAAACTGCTTTAGGTTTACTGAGCTTGTTCATGATATTTCAGCACAGAAGTGGCAAAACCAAATTTTTTTTCGAGGAGTATGAAAACTACCCCCCCCCCACCCTCCCTGGCTATTCCTGTGCAACGCGTGTCACACTGCACTTCCTTTCGAGGTGCGAAAAAAAATTTATCAGGGTGAATCGTAGGTAGTGCCTTGCGCGCCAGTCATTATAAGATCATTTTAATTAGTTCTAATTAATGCTATGAGCGACTAAAACAGTCTTCATTAGTTCTACTGTAACTGAGCAACTGATGGGGTTTATTTCCTTTTCCAGGAGTATTCGCGCCACCTGTACGCTTGCCTTCGTTCGCACATGTTCTACACGTCCAGGAAACAGCTAAAAAAAAAGACCAAGCTCTCTCGCTTCTAAACGCGAATTCCTAGAATATACCTTGACACAAATTGGCAGAGTACACACCCGTTCCTGTTTCTGCGGCCAGTTTGTACCGGGCCCCACTACGCGAAGGTTACACCGCATGAAAACGGGTCCGCACGCAATCCAGCTCCATTTAAATTGTCGAGCAAAGTTGCAGAAATCCATACCACGCTTAAAAGTGTCATTCGCACAGCCGTAGCGCTCTTACGTACCTGACGAATATGCGCTCCTCGTCCTTGACAACCCAAGATATCAGCGTTGCTCCTGTAGCGATAGCAGAAAAATAAAAGAATATATATCTATTAAACATGGGCACTGTGGTAGAGGCTGCAAGCGCAATAGGAACATACCATGAAGATGAATGCACGCGGTTGCCTCGGCGATTTTCAGCCTAACCAAGTTTTTCTCATCAGCCGTGTTTATCCTGAAGTGGTGATCGCAAAGACGGCGGGTGACCGTTTATCTACTAAGCTACAACAGCACCTTTCAAAATTTGTCAGCGCGTATTTGCGTTTTGAGCTGACAGCTGCGAGCGGGAAGTTGCCAAGAATCCAAGAGAAACAAAGATCAGTGAGTACTAGACAAATGAACGAGTAAGCCGAGCGATCGAATCGTTTGTCTGAAACTGGGAAGACATCGGATGGACAACACTTTCTTCCTCTGTGATCTCACCTTAAGTTTACCCACTGTAGATAGTGCAAATTCATATAATTTGATGAAACTTTCTGGAGCAAATCTATGAAAGCACGTGCATCATCTATTCGGGTTGTGATCACGTCTTTATGAATTTGTAACGTCATAAAATGGACAAAGACATTTACAAAACATTTGACAAGGTTCCTTATGGCGTTCCATAATTGGTTGCCAGACTTGGAGGGTCAGTGTGGCCAGACTGCCGCTAAATTTGACTGCAATTTTTTTTGTCTTGTAGTTGTGGCTTCTCCGTGAGAATTTGGTGCCATCCGCGGTGACTCGCGAACGAGCGACGCTGGCCGTTTTAATTAACGGAATGAACCGCGCCTAGCAGATGTCGAGCGCGGCGCTGCTGCGCAATTAAGAGGCTAATTTAATTACAGAATGAACCGCGCCTAGCAGAGGTCGACGGCAGCGCCACGCTGGACTTCTGTAGCGCGTGGTTTATTCCGTAAATAGAACGAATTCTGTAATGCGTGGTTTATTCCAATAATTAAAACAAATTCGAATTCTGCTAGGCGCGGTTTGTTTCGTTAATTAAATTGGCCTCCTTATTGCACTGCAGCGTCACACTCGACTTCAGCTAGGCTCGGTTCATTACGTTAGTTAAAACAAATTCTGTATTGCGCGGTTCATTCCAATAATTAAAACGGCCTCTTGATTTCACGGCAGTCCAGGCTCGACTTCTGCTAGGCTCGGTTCATTCGGTAAATAAAACGACCAGCATCGCTCATGCACTCGCGAAATGCACCGCGGATGGCACCAAATTCTTACGGAGAAGCCACAACTACAAGAAAAAAATTTTTAGCCAAATTTAGCGGCAGTTTGGCAACAACCACCAAAAAGTCTGGCAACTAACTTATGCAATGCCAAAAGTAACCTTGCCAAACATTTAACTTACATGGATAGATGGATGGATGAATATGGCTGTACCCTTTAGATCGGGCGGTGGCTAGCGCCACCAAGCCGTAATACTTAATGAACTGGAAACTATATTTATATTTTTTCTTCAAATAGTGAGGTTGAGGATTCGTACTTTGCAATGAAGGGGTTAATTTTCACTCGTGCCTTAACTTTAGCTACCAATCAAATAACCTTCTTCTAGTTAATTCTACCCGCATAAAGTCTATTTTGCCCTCACTGTCCCTAAACCCTAGTGCTTTGAAAAACTCTGCGCCATCATCCTGAACTATCGGGTGAAGCCCTCTACAAAACATTATCAAGTGTTCGACAGTTTCTTCTTCCTCTCCACACGCACTGCATACCGTGTCCACCCCTTCGTATTTGGCCCGATATGTCTTGGTTCGCAATACTCCCGTCCTGGCCTCAAACAGCAGAGAACTACCCCGAGTATTATCATAGATCCTTTCCTTGGCAATTTCCTGCTTGAAAGTTCGATAGATCTCTAGTGCGGACTTCTTAATCATGCCAATTCTTCACATATCGGTCTCAGCTTCCTTCACCTTCTTCTTAACCGATAATTCTTTTTGGTTTGGCCGCCTGCTGTTTTCTAAGTATTTACCAGTCAATTTTCTGGTTCGCTTCCTCCATTTTGCATCGACATTCTTCATGTACATGTAGCTCAAAACCTTCCTAGCCCAACGCTCCTCCCCCATTTCTCTCTATCCCTTCTCAAATTTTATCTTGCTGCTAGCTTCCCTGCCCTCAAATGATGTCCATCCCATATCACCTTGTACTCCCTGATTTGGTGTATTCCCGTGAGCACCTAAGGCAAGCCTACCTATTCCACGTTGCCTAATTTCTAATCTTGCTTGAACTTCTGATCTTATACACAAGACCGCATTGGCGAACGTGAGACCCGGAACCATGACCCCTTTCCATATTCCTCTCACAACATCATGCCTATTGTAATTCCACAGTGCCCTATTTTTCATTACTGCTGAATTCCTGTTACCTTTAGTCGTCACGTTTGTTTCGGGTTCCCTTAGGTACTCGGCCCCTTTGCTTATCCATACGCCCAGATATTTGTATTTATCTGTTTTCTCTAGCGTGAACTCCTGGATTCTAAGCTCACTACCTTCATTGTCATTAAAAATCATGACTGCTGATTTTTCCTTACTGAATCTGAAATCTAACCTAATTCCCTCATTACCGCAGATGTCCACCAATCTCTGCAATTCTTCCTTGTTGTCGGCCATTAGCACTATCATCTGCGTACATCAATGCTGGTAGTGCCTGTTCAATGAGTTTTCCTTGTTTAACGAAAGAGAGGTTGAAGCCCAGTCTGCTTCCCTCTATTTTGGCCTCTAATACTTGTAGGTACATCATGAATAATAAGGATGACAGAGGACACTTCTGCCTAAGCCCCCGTTTCACCTCTCCAGGCTTGGATACCTGTTTTCCCAATTTATAATTACCTTGTTACCTTTATAGATATCCTTTAAAAGATTCGTGACTACATCTTTCACGCCTAGTGTGTCCAGTATTCCCCACAATTCTTTTTGAACCACGCTATCGTACGCTCCTTTGATATCCAAAAATGCTAGCCACAAGGGCCTGTGTTCCTTTTCTGCTAATTCGATGCACTGCGTTAGTGAAAACAGATTGTCTTCAAACCTTCTGTGTTTCCGAAACCCATTCTGCAGTTCCCCCAGCACCCCCTCATCCTCTATCCATGCCTGCAGTCTTTCCTTTATAATCTGCATCACCAGCCTGTAGACCACTAATGTCACTGTTATAGGACGGTAGTTGTTTATGTCAGCTTTGTCCCCGTTTCCTTTATAGATCATGCTCATCCTGCTAAGTTTCCATCCATCGGGAACTTCTCCATCGATTATTATTTTGTTCACTACCTCTCTCAAAGCCTGCTTAGACTTGGGACCTGATGTCTTTATCAGCATAATTGGAAGGCCATCTGGGCCTGTTGATGTACCACTTGGAACACTTCTCTAAGTCCTTTTCCACTCTCGTTGTGAAAATGGAGCCTTTGCGCCCTTTGATTCATCCTTGTCTATTGTGGTGCATAAAGCACTTCTTTGTTGAAATTTTTCTGTCACCCTTGTTCTTATATATTCAATAGCTTCGTCCCCTTCTAACCTAGCACCTTTAGCTGTAGTTATAAACCTCTGCTCTAGGCCCGTCTCATTTCTTAGGGAGTTTAGATGGGTCCAAAATTTTGCAGCTGCCTTTCTATCTTTTTTATGTACTTCTGCCAGCCACTGAGCTCCCTTTCTTCTAATCTTTTCATTGATCAGAAGGGATGCATACCTTCTACAGCTTAAAAAGATTTCCCATTTTCTTTCAACATCATCTGTCGGTTCACCCCGCGTCTTAGCATGTCTGTGTTCCCTAGAGGCTTCCTGACGTTTTGCTATGGCTCTCTTAACTTCCTCATCCCACCAACTTTTGGGTTTGTGTCTTCTTTTCCGGGGTGACTTGTCCCGTGCCTTAGCAAGCTCTAGCTCAAACAGTCTAATTAGATTCATGTATGTCCACACTGTTTTATTATCCTCTGTGATTACTTTCTCAATTTGTTTAGTGGATATTTCAATTAGCCTTTCTGAATAAAAATTTTGTTGAAATTTTCTAAAAAAAATTCTGAATTTCGCCACACATCGGTGTGGCATTTCCTGCCACCTACCGAACTACGCCAGAAGTGCGGTGCTGCTTCGAATATGCGCGAGATTCAAAAGGTATGCTTTCGGTCATTCTGTTCGGGGCAGAGTTCGGGCGCGAACTAGGTTGTACTTTCCTGTTAATTCATTGAGTTTTTGGACAAGCCACCCACTAACAATGTGTCACAAGAGGACTTGCGCAAAAGTTTGCTAATATTGTAACCGGGACATGAACAGTATGCACAGAGCTGAAAATTTGCTATATAAAAAAGCACCCAGTAGGCACTCAAAGTTTGTTCAAACTTACACGTCTTCAGGACTTGAGCACGCGAATGTTACGTGCAACATTCTGCTGCAAAGATAGAAAACATAGTTATTGTGGTTTCACGCGGTCAATCTTGATGGCCTGAACTGGAGCAAGTTTTTTGATCGTGGTCGGCTGCTCTAAGCGAGCTGCACAAGGAAGCCAATTGCTGCGAAATTTCATTTTGATCAAGCTAAACGGTGATCAGTGAAGCACACACAGCAATTAGGCTCACATTCTGACACATCCCTTACCTTACTGGAGCCTGAACTGCTTGAGGATGCCTATTTATTTTATTTATCCAAGTACCTTGCAGGTCGAACAGGGCACTGTGTAAGAGGAGCATCACAAGAACATACATACATGGTGCCCCAGATATCTTTAGCCAGGATTTCAGAATACTGTCGATGCGCCGTAAGACCACGCAACCAAATGCAGTTTTCTTACTATCCTATTTAGTGAATAATTTTTGCGTTTTACCTAACTGCATGGTTAATGATAATTAGTTAACAGCAGTAGCAACGAAGTTAGGCAAATTATTTCTATAGAAAAATCGTACAGTAGTTTATCAAGCATCCAAATAAAAAGTTTCTGCCTTTCTATCTATTCATAACTAATGATTTTGCCCACGAAATAAAAAAAAAACACGAGACATACGCGCTTGCGCGCGGCCACTGAAGTATTCTCAAACTTCCCGCGTGCAAACTAACGCCGTATTCAGCCGGGTATACCACCGTTTAGAGGTGGCAGGACTATAAAGCAGCAGGGGGGCGTGCGATCTAAATCATTAAGCGTCATCACTCGTGCTGCATAGACAGATTGACAGACGCAGCAGTTCCGGAAATTGACAGACTCGCGTGTCGGGCGACGAAGCTAAGTGCTTTCGACTGCGATGCCTTATTCGCACGACGGAAAAGCAGACATGGCTCTTGCCCTAGGTGCTGCAGGTGGACAGAGATGGCAGGTGGCAAAAATATTTCGCACCTGGTACCGTGGTAAGCGATCTAGCCCGATGACCATAGTGAATAATTATGAATCATTGAAGCAAAATGGATGCTTTGTAAGGAAGCGGCAAAAATCTCCACCCATTAAGTGAAGAGCTGCGTAATGTGCTGGCATACATGGCGTCGAATCCACATGCTTGCACACATAGCGTGAGCGCAGAGACCGAGGTGTCCGAATCAACTGTCTGGAGGATTTTGCAAAAAGCTTGACTGCACACCTATCATCTGCATTTGCATCAACGCCTGGATCCCAGATATCTGCCAAACAAACTCGACTTCTTGAACTGAATTTTGATTCAATGGTGCGCTAGACTGACAAGGTCACCTTTTCCCGAAATTCTAAAGTAAATCTCCCCAATGCACATTACTGGAGTAACAGACATCCACACTGGCTCGGAAAATCCCGCAACCAATATCAATGGTCATTTAGTAATTGGTGTGGCATACACGACAGTGTATGACAGGCAAGGACGCCCGACTTTAACCCTCTTGACTTTGTGTGTGTGCGGGGGGGGGGGGGGGGCTACTATCACGTATACAACGCGAAACGACCACCCCAGAAGACTTTCAGGAGTCTGGAGAAAATAACCAAAGCATGCCGTGGCATTACACTAGTCGTACTCAAGGCAGCGACAGCGAATTCGCTCGAAAGGTCCAAGTGTTGTAGTGCAGCACAAGTTGACTGCTTCGAGTACGTTTCGTGAAAGCGCATGTTGCCAAGTAAACATAAGAACAATAAAAAAAAACGGTGTATGGCCAAGGAGGTGTCCGTTATTGCGCCATTACCAGCGTGTTCAACTTTTTTTCCTTTTTCGGGCATATTGATTTTCCTTAGAGCTAGGGCGCAATTACGAAACCTCCCTAACGGCAAAACGAACGAGACTCACTGCGTCTACCGTACATATTGCAATCATGAATCACCGCGAGGGAAGCGATATCACTGCATAAACCATTCAACCCAAAGAGGTTTAATGTTACTTTAACCTCTTTGATCCAACGAATGCCTTCGCCTTCGACCTGCAGTCTTTTAGGCGGCGACACAAGCAGCTAAGAGTGATGTTAGTTCGTACGCGCGAAGTTTGAGAGCACTACAATCGCGGTGCACAAGCACGCATGTCACGTCTTTTTTTTTCTCTATTTCGCGGGCATCCACAGTAATCTGAACAACACCAATTATGATTAGATAGTAATCGAGAAAATGTTTAATACCTAACTTTGGTTTTTCCGAAGTTAATTAACTAATATTCGCTAATTAACCGATTGAGTGGAGCACAAAAAATAGTACGACTTACTCTATACGATGGTAAAAAAAGCATTCGCTCTCATCGCCTTCAGGCTCATTTAAGGTATATTTAAACCTTTGCTAAAGATAACTTCGAGAGTAGTGCTATATAGAAAACAAAACCGCTATTTATTTATTCTTAAAAGTTTTGACTGGTGGTCCAGCCTTCTTCGGAAGTGGTGGGGGTGGTTCTTGAGGAAAAGGAAGAAGGCACATAACTTCTGTCTGCCATAAGGCGACACGGCACAGTGCCTTGTTGGGTATGGGGCAAGGAGATGAACAGGATAGATGAGGAAGAGGTGTGAAGGAGGAGCAGAAGAAAGCAGCCGCGAGTCCTTCACGTCAAGGAGAATAGGAAGTCGCCTACACTTGTGATGAGAGGGCTGTGCTGGTCGTCTCGATGTAGGTGTGCCCTTGTTGTGGTGTGATCACTGGCGTCTGGGCACACTGCGTGGCGGGTTGGCTGCAGTTGTGCAGAGTTCCAACGCAGGGTGAAATTGGGCCAGGTATTCGAGCACGTACTGCAGAGCGGGCGCGAGAATACGGATGTGAGCGTCTCTGTCGTCCTCTGCAGGCGTGACAGGGTGAGCAGTAGGCAACTCTACTTCGGTGGAAGGGGCTGCTGGCTGGTTTAGCTGACGCGCCGCTGATGGAATGCGCTGCTTGATGTTCGATCGCAGCATGGAGAAAATGACATATCTTTATCTGAGCTTTAATGCAGGGGATATTTTATGTGAAAGAAATTGTATGCGACGTTTCCTTCGTGTGCACCGGCAATGCACTCACACCGGAAGCCAGCTTGATACCGATGACGTACGAAGCCTATACTTTTTTCTATGTATCGCTTTCAAGTTGTGGCCGGTGACTGTGCGGGGCACACGACCGCTGACGAACAACTTACTTTTATTAGTGTTATGTTCGATGTGTCGCGATTATGAGAAGAGGGCACGACAGAAATGAGTGATGGCGAACGCCATGTTGAGCGAGCGAGGACTGGCATGCTCCGTGGTGAAAATGGCGTTTATTGAGCAAGTTGAATGAAGTTGTATGAGGGTGCTATTGACTACCTAACACGCCGCCACACATGAACAAAACAAAATGAGAAAATAAAAGTTTGATCACGGAAGGAATCTTGAAGTGATTCTCACTGGCCTTCCCGAGCGTGTTTTTTTAGGAAAAGGTTGCGGCGGCACCATTCGGGTGTCTGAAGGACAGTCAGGGAGAGAACTCGGGTGTAAGGTGTGGTTGGGCACATTTTCTTTGGTTGTTTGAAGAGGATAGTAGTCTTCAGGTGTTGACTGGGGGTCACTTGGGGAGTGCCGCACTCGCAAATGGTGTCGGTTGCGCATGTACACTTGATCATTGGCTGCTGTAACGGTGTATCTTCGTGGCTCTGGGCCTACCTGTCTTACGACTGCTTTCTCACATTTCTTTCCCTGCCAAAACCACACTGGCGTATTCTGGGTTAAGGAGGGAAGCTGACGAGCATGCTGGTTTGCATGCTTATGCTGTGCCTGCTGCCTTGACTGAAGGTTTCTTTGGAGCACCGAGTGTGGATAGTGCGGTAACGTGCTGGGATGAGCTGGTATAAATGTTCTTATCCTTTTTTCCATAAGCATCTCTGCCGGACAAAGAAGGCCATTCATTGGAGTAGCTCTGTGGTTCAAGAGCACCACTGCGAGTTCCTTGCCTTCAGACCGTGCTTTTGTCATTGATGCCTCAATGGTTTGGATTGTTTTTTCCACTTGCCCATTTGCACGAGGAAAAAGAGGTGACGTGGGCTTGTGAACGATGTCCCATTCCTTGTTGAAGTTTCTAAAGTCGGCTGAATCAAATGGAGGACCTTGGTCACTCACGACCTGAGGGTATGCCGATACGCGCATAGATATCCTTCAGCACTGTGATGGCTGATGAAGCTGATGTTGTACGCATTTTCTTGACCTCGACGTACGAGTAATAATCCACTAGAAGCATGTATGTCACGCCATTGTGGTGGAAGAAGTCCACAGCCACTTTTTCCCAAGGTCGTGCTGGTGGTTCTCTGTCGAGGAGTGGCTATCGTTGGTTAGCCCGCTGATGGCGCTGGCAGACCTCGCAGTTGGTTATCATATGCTCAATGTCCTGGCTTATTCTAAGCCAGTAGACACTCTGGCGAGCTGTGTTCTTACAAGATACAATGCCTTGGTGGGTGAGGTGGAGCCTTGAGAGCACTTCTTTTTGACATGTCATTGGCACAACAAGTCGTTCATCATAACACAAAAAGCCATCGATTACATAAAGTTCACCTCTGATTAAGTAGTAGGGCTTCACTGCTGTGGGAACTTTTGAGATCTTGTTGGGCCATCCTTTCTTGATGTACGACGCTACACACTGGAGTGCGCTATCAGCAGCTGTGCAGGTTCTTATCTCTGCTTGCTTCGGAGTTGACGCTTGTACCAATGTACAAGCTAGAACATGATACTCCTGGTCTGATGTCTTAATAGTCTCTGCTGGATCAGGTGCACGAGACAGGGCGTCTGCAACAGTCAAATGTTTACCTGGCAAATACACCAACTTCACGCTGTAGCGTTGAAGTCGAAGTAGTAGGCGTTGTAGCCTGGGTGAGACCTCGTGGAAGTCCTTATACTGAAGACCAATAAGAGGTTTGTGGTCAGTCTCAATAACAATGCTGCGACCACAGATATAATAGTGGAACTGTTCACAGGCAAAGACTACAGCTAACAGTTCTTTCTCAATTTGCGCATAGCATTGTTGTGCTGGTGTGAGTGCTGCAGATGCATAGGCGACTGGATGTCCGTGCTGAAGGAGGACACTGCCCCTTCTTCCATAGGAGCTTGCGTCAGTGGATATGACAATATACTGTGCCGGGTCAAAGTAGTGCAAGGCTGGTGCTGTTGTCAGTTTCCTTTTGATGTCATTGAATGCATCATTTGAGAAGTTCTCGAAGAGGCTGCGTCTTCGCAGAAAAATTTGGGACAAACTTCATTAGATAAGTCGCCATGCCGAGGAAGCGAAGAAGCTCTGATTTGCAGGTTGGTGCTGGTATAGCGTTGATACCCTTCACTTTGCTGGGATCAAGAGTGACTTCATGTGTCAACTGATGTCCTAGGTAGGTGACTGTTGGTAAATCAAGCTTAAGCTTGTTATAATTCCGCTTGAGGTTGTTAGCTCATGCTATGCTGAGCATTTTACGCAAGTGAACGACATGTTCATCTAGTGTTTTGAATGCAACCAAACTGTCTGCGAAGTATGGCGTTACAAGAGCTTGACGTTCAAAGATACTGTCAATGGCCTGCTGAAAGAGTTCAGGGGCAATGTTGAGGCCAAATGGTACGCGGAGGAACCTGTAGTGTCCCCATGTTGTGGCAAATGTACACAAGCACAAGATGCTCCCATCAAGCGCTAGCTGCCAAAACGCATTTTTGGAATCCAGAACTGAAAACACAGTACACCCACTGAGTCGTGCAAAGAGTTCTTCAGCAACAGGAATGCGATAGTGTTGTCACTTCACTGCCGCGTTCAAGTTCCTGGTGTCTAGACATATTCGCAGACTTCCGTCTTTTTTAGTAATAATAACAATGGGATGCACCCAGTCCGTTGGTTCTGTTACACGCTTGATAATGGAATTTTGTTCCATACATTCAAGTTCGGCTTTGACTGTCTTTTCAAGTGCACATGGCACACGACGAGGGGCTGCAACTGTAGGCTTTGCATCCTGCTGTAGGTGAATGCTGTACTCTCTTAGGAGTCTGCCAAGGCCTTCGAATACGTCAGAAAATTCTTGAAGTACTGCTTCAAGCTGCCGAGGAGGACAAGCCTCTCCTACTGCTTCAACGTTCCTAACTCTGTGCACCAAGTTTAGTTCTGTGCATGCAGCTGCTCCCAATATTGGCTTGAGACTTCCTTTAACCAGCAAAAACTTGACAAGGCTTTGCTTGTTTTTCACCAAAAAGAGAGTTGACATTCGTTTTGAATGTTGAGCTGCTCACCTAGGTACGTGGTGACCTTGGCATTCGTAGCTTTCAGTGTTGGTTGAGGGTTCTAGTTTAGTACTAGCTGCTCTGGGAGAATGTTGACATCTGAACCCGTGTCCTATTTGAATTTAACAAGACGACCATTCACTTCGACACACTCTAACCAGTCAGACGATGCACTTCCCACGATGTCCACTGTGAGGTTTCCTAAAAATAACTTCTGTTCGGAGTCGTCCCCTTGGCCGGAGAGAACGTGAACTTTTTTCTGTATTGTTCGTATTGTATTGTTTGTTTCTGACGGCAAACACTCGCAAAGTGTCTGAACTTTCCACACTTGTAACATGTTGAGCCGTAGGCGGGACATTGTCGGGGTTGATGCAGTGTTCCGCACCTGCCGCACGTACGCTGAGCTGCTGTTTCCGTGGGCTGCCCATTCTTTAGATGATACGCTGGTTGCCTTCTCGTGTGATGTTTGTTAGGTTGTCGAAATTGCTTGCCTTTTTTGCTCAATCTGGCCACAGTTGCTTCTTGTTCAGTGAAGTCGTTGCTAGCGAGGTCACATGCTGCTTTGAGATTTCCGCCAATCGGCACGTAGCGATGATTTTCTCCAATGTCAAGTCTTTCTCGCGGAACATCCTTTCTCGAAGCGCTGCATCTCGGATGCCGACGATGATCATGTCGCCTAGGAGGCGGTCATGCTTGTCACCGAAGTCGCACATTACTGCTATATGCTGAAGTTCAGCAATGAAGTCGTCAATCGGCTCGTTCTCTTTCTGGCACATGGTGTTGAATATGGCTGTCGCTTGCGTCACGTTTTTGTAGGGAAGGTATCTCTCGTCGAATCGCTCAGATATTGCTGCCACCGTGTCGGTTCTCTGCTCACCTTCGGCTGGCGACAGAAAACGGAAGGTTTCAACAATTTTCCGCGCTGTTGGGCCCATGACGTGAAGTAGCAGTGCTCGCCGTGTTCCTTCTGGCTTTGTGTTGTATTCGCGGGCTGCTTCGTAAAGCTGATACGCCGACTTCCATTCCGACCAAGCTTCCGCGGGATTGCTGCCCGGCTCGAACTGCTTTGGTGGTGAGATGAATGGAAAGGCCATGCATGCTTACTACTATCGTTGCGTTAGTTCACTTCTGACACCATGTTATGTTTCGATGTGTCGCGATTATGAGAATGGGGCACGACAGAAATGAGTGACGGCGAGCGCCATGTTGAGCGAGCGAGGACTGCCCTGCTCTATGGTGGGAGTGGCATTTATTGAGCAAGTTGAATCAAGTTGTAGGGGGGCGCTAGTGACTAAGTAACAATTAGTACTGCCAGTGTTCGTATTCTAATTCAGCACATTGAAGTGAGTTATCCACATTGCCCATTCTTGGAGATTTTTCACTTGTTTTCGGCCCACCCATGCCGACATGGTGGAAACGTCACAGCGCTTGCTATGTGCACTGACTGCGTGTCGAACCGGCCACATAACAGCTTCTATTAGTTTCATAGTGCTTCACTTTTACAGTGGCGTATAGCCGATATAACTCGTTTTCGTGATAGCGGACCAGGCCGAGCATTTCAGTGCAGCATCGATAGAAGGCGATCGCGATGTAGTTACCCTCCCCGTTGGTCGCTTCATTGCCGGGCGTTTGCGCATGACACGGACTGTCACGCATTTACTCCCTGTTTGACGAACCACTCGTGCGTTGGTTTAACGACTGCAGTTAGTACAACTTTGCCGAATTTCGGCTTAGAGTGTAGATTTCTCGCATAGAGGTTGCTTATTTTCAATATGAGGCGTAGCGAACACTGGCTCATTATCTGGTGAATCAACCGCTATCTGCCCCACAAGCTTTTGTTTAGCATTGTCCCGTTTGTTGTTTTGCGATGCGATTC
The DNA here is from genome assembly GCF_043290135.1 of Rhipicephalus microplus. NCBI lineage: Eukaryota > Metazoa > Arthropoda > Arachnida > Ixodida > Ixodidae > Rhipicephalus > Rhipicephalus microplus. The sequence goes on along the minus strand of NC_134705.1, from coordinate 60,820,408 downwards.
GGCTTCTAGGGTGTTTTATTTTGTCGGGCTTTCTTGATTTGCTAACACATGCGCCAGACAAAAAGTGAGGGGCATGCAGTGTAGGAAGTTTCAAATATTCGAGTGCAGTCATCTTATAATGGGCAAAAATAAGCCTCAGAAGTAGCAATGAACGTTAGCTACCACAGGCGTTTTTTGTACGAAGCTGGGGTGACGAATGTTTTCGACAAAATTTTTTTGGTTGGGTATTTGTGTCACTGTAGTGTGACAGAGATGGTAGAAGAACCCTTTACTAACCGATCGAAAATCAGCAAGGTTTTCATTTCTTGACACTTCTGTGGGCGTGTATAAAGGGCAGTATTTTGTAGATATTCCAGAAGTTACTCTTTCTTCTTCCTGCACACGTTTGTGCGAAAGCATTCACTAACACACTCTTTTAGGGAAGCATTATCTGTTTTCTTAAAACCATGACAAGTCGTTACGCGTTACAGTAAGCATCTGCTGTCACAGCAGGGAATGGCTTGATGGTAAAACTTTATTTCGTCAGAAAGCAACTGCGGATGATTCCGTGTTAGATGGCCATCAACCCAAGGTTGGCGGTGACCTGTGTGGTCCACTCCACGACCCTTAACTGGACGACTGGGTCTGAGCTGGTCAACACGGTCTCCCTATGCTCAAGAGAGGGATCACGCTTAATATCCACCGGCGGCGGCACTATGCTAAATTCCCAAAGTATGTGATCATATGTTGCCACAGCCTGACAGCATTTGCATTGCGGCTTTATCTCCTCCGGGTACATTTTGTTCAACACGTAAGGGTTGCAGAAAGATCGCGTCTGCAGTTTTCTCCAGACGCATTCCTGCGCAGGAAAACAATGTCATGTTAACATTACTCGCATGCTTCTTCACAACTGCGCAATGAGCACTTGCATCTTAGACAATGCAGGCAAATCAGCTTGACCACTCAAGAACATCATTGCGACAGCAAGTGTTTAGCAAGTGAGGCGGCAGTTTACGAGCTTGTTCAGGCGGTTACGAATCAGCCGCTTCCAAGGACGTGACGTTTGCCTGCTTTCATTGCATTGTCTATATACAGGAATGCGCCGTGGTAATTAATAATGCAGCGAACAAAACAAAGAAAGTCGCTCATACACAGCCTCAACGTGTTGACGAGAACTCACGAACATTGTTTAAATGTACGATGCTGAGTCTTGCATAAGTTTCGGAGCAGATGAAGTCGTGTCAGTGAAATAATGACAAACGAAATCATGTTTTTGAAGCCTCTGAGTTGCACGGTGGAAACTGCTTGTGGGAAATTAAGTTATCTGAACTAAAGAGAAACAAAGAGAACTGCAGACGTTCTCTATACCGCGCACCACGCGATTCATACCACTGGACACTGGTTGACCTGGTTCATGGGAGTGCCAACCGCACAACCGAAGGCCCGAGCGAACTGCACCGAGTACATAAGCGGCAAGTTACAAGCCGATGGTGGTGTGTGGCGGGCGCTGCTACCACGACACTTGGCGAAGCACAGTGCCATGAACAGGATCTGGAGATCGGTGTACTCCTCGAGTCCGGGGAGCTTCGCAGTGTCGACGTCAGCGCGGACCTGCTCGTACGCGTCGACTACGGCGCCGAGGAAAAGTGTTTCGGCGACGTTGACCCCAGTATCATCCGCAAATGGACCGTTGCTAAGACAACGGGTGAGGTCGTCGATCGAGATACGTGACGTCGGCTGAGATCGGTAAGCATCTTGAACGAGCACGCCAAGAGCCCTGGCGACTTCGGCCCCGAGTCCTCCGTAGTTCACCGCCGCCTGAAGCTGGACGTCGAAGTGCGGGAAAGAGAGCGCGTAAGGCATCAGCGTGAAGTCGTGGTGCGCCCTGGACAAGGCCAACAGGCGCATGTCAATAATGGAAGCCGAGAAGGCACTCTCCTCCGCGTCACCTAAGCCGCCGTCGTCTATTATCCCCATGGTAACTGACGAAGATACCTTTCGGAGGTTGGCGACGAGGGAGTCTTCAGTCAGTGGCGGCATCGTGCCGCCCATGGTCGCAGTGTTGGCGGCATGGCTTTCAATATATCCAGTATCAGTGACAACGTCACCAGTCCTAATGTGGTCGTTGCTGCCCAACTCCCTGAATGCCACGTCCAGTAATGACCATTGGCCAACCACAGTAGCGTTCTGGTCGTAGCCTCGCCAGCGGACAAGTCGCGTCCAGAATAACTCACGCACGCCGAGGACCAGGTGACTAGCGTCTTGTCGCATGGCGGCTCTGAGGACGTGGCGGTTGTAGCGAGAGAAGATGACCGGCCCAGTAACGGCGTACGCCAGCCCCAAGCAAAATGCCACGTGGAACGACAGAGCTCGCCGGGATTGACTGCCGTAGAAGTTGGCGATAAGATTCTGGTTGGCCATCAGTGCGGCTACCTGCGTCAAAAGCGTGTTTTCTTTTTTTCTTTATTCACAAATGACCTCTTGTTACCTGTGCACGCTACAGCATTAGAGGAGGGGAGGCCTTCGTTTTATAAACATTGATTTTATGCCTAGCACTTTCCCTCTGAGCACAATGATCATTTTGGCTATGTACCATGTGGGTGACATGATGCGCATATTACATGATGTGATGTTACCACATGGCATGATGTCCTGTGGCATTTCGCTTCCCGGCAGGGCAGATAAAGGGACATGGAAGCAGTGACTTGGTTAGGATTGATGAACTGTGTTCTGAGAACTTTGATGTCACGAGTTTTAGATTGATAGGTTCATTATCGGAAATTCATGTTGAAGTTTCAATTTTTAATGTTGCGCTGAATTGCCGCAACTGACTTCACAAATTTCATTTTTTTCGTATTTTCGCAGCATGGGACTGACGAAATTTTCCGATACACACAGATGACAATGCACTTCTTTTTGACCGACTAGAAACTACCTAGGACCCAGTAGATGGCGTCAAAATATATGACGTAACGTTGCTTGGTGCGGAACCCTCTAGGTGGCGTCTTCTCCGCGTTTTCTCTTCCCGTGCTTTCCCGCTTGCCCGGCGTCGTCTCGCGGGAAGAGTGGTGTTCTCGAGACTATGTAATTGTATTTTACTAATATGCTAAAAAACTATCTTCTTTTTAGTGTCCCCTTAATTGGTTGTGCTTGAAGATACGATCGATAAGAAGGCCGTGAGGAAACGTCCGTGTATACGAGAAAAAGATATGCGAATTTCGGCCAAGTAGAAATACAAAACTGAAGGACCTTCGCTGTATTTATTATTGAGCGTTTAAATACTGCCGATCATTCGAAGTTACAGCCCTCGATTACATTTTTTTACGTTGCCGTACGTTGGCTTGTTAAGGATTAGATGTCAATGGCTAGGGTTTGTAAAAGGTTTGCATTATGAAAATGACGATGTTGCTGAAAGCACGTGCAGATTATGAAGTGGCTGCAGCTAAGCCAGGACTGCTGATGACACTCAAATAGAATAAAATTGTGTGGCTGTGCAACTGTTGATATCGTTACGATCAATAACACGAGGCGTGGCTATTTAGTATTTACGGTGATGAGTAAAGCATCGACCATGATGGAGGACAGCAGGCACAGCGCAGAGACCAGCCCACTTCTTCGTTGTCTTCTGATCGCTGATATGTCAGCTGCGTAGGAATAATATTGGGTGAAAGAATCCGGAAATACAACATGCGTTTGTTCGCAGGGAAGTGATGAAAAAGCTGAGACGCAAGGTTCGCTGTGGTTCTTGTTGGTGACTTGTCAATTTGGCTAATTTGCGTCTGGCGGCATCAAGTCCAGGTTGGCTCCATGGCTAATTTCTGGCTACTTTTGAACTTATGTATTAGGGCATTAAGTTAATGACCTTCTTGAATTGCAGGGATAATAGATTGCTTCCGAACTTTACTGTCGTGTCAGCGAATGCGCAGGCACGTCCTCACCCCATTGTAGGCCCGTGTACGCAGATTTGGGTGCACGTTAAAGAACCCCAGTTGGTCAAAATTTCCGGAGCCCTCCACTACGGCGTCTCTCATAATCATATGGTGGTTTTGGGACGTTAAACCCCACAATCAATTAAATCAAATCGTCCTCACCCCATAAGCGGGCTGCGCATCGAAGCACACCAACGCGGAGTGCGAAGTAGCTGCTAGAAGTAATGACGAATTTGCGTGCTTGTTGGCAAACACGTGGCTAACGCACTGCTCGCTATCTTTGCTGACGCTATGCGCAGGTTTGTCGTTATTCTGCACAGACCGTGGTAAAACATGAACAAGATAAAAAGGCACACATTTTCCGCAAAGCGAGCAAAGCTATGAACATGATAGAAACGACTTGGAAGATCACGTGAACAATGACAAGCAGATCGAAACGTGCCCCGCGTTCCTCACGCATAAATGACGTGTGAGGAACGCGTCCTCACGCATAAATGACAGAACGTATAGGTACAGATGAACGCGAATAAGTTTCTCAGTTGTTACTTCTCTGTGTCTGAAAAGCGCACCCTTTTGGAAAACGGAGACTGTGCAGCCACTGCAGTGGCTTTTGTGCGCCCGGTAACTACCACAGAATTGTTCTGGTGAAAGCCCAAGGCGTACTATTCTCCTCACCGCGAGATTAGAGCGCACTCGTGTCTGCATTCATTCTCCTCTTCCCGTTCTCCGCAAAATAAAAAAATAAACGTGGGAGATCAGACCACGCGTCGCCGCGTCGTGACGATCTGGCGACGCGCGCTCATTGCGTCATCTCGCTGTCAATGGTGGAAACACTAAGGTTTCCCCATGGCCGCCTGGATCGGGGCGCGGGGCAGTGTTGCTCCGGCCGTCCCATTCGGACGGACGGAGGAGGTGTAATTGCAGAAAGGGGCGTGGCCGCTGCTTTCGCCACTCCGAGGCGCGCACCTGCTACCCCTCCATTCCTTTGCTATCTGTGCGGGAAAGTTTGCGGCGCCTTGAAAATATCGCTGTATAGTAACCGTGTGTTAGCATACCACCTCTCCCACCCTCGCAAAACGCACATAAAAGAATGGACGGTGGCTATCGCTATATTATTTATTTTTGTGCCAGTGTGCGCCAGTTCTTGTCGTGATAATGGTGCTCGAGTGCGCTAGCAGCTTCGAGTGCGCTATGGCACGTGAAGCTCGCGCATTGGCATTTCTTCTATAGAAGGAATGCCATGATGATTCTGTTATTTTCTACTTGCCATGTTTGTGTTCAAGCGGATTTGCAAGCATTACACGTTCACGATGCAGAGAATAGTTTATTTAAAATAGAATAATTTATAGTAAAGCATAGAATAGCTTAGTTTATTTATGTTCCGCACGTCAGAAAGCCGACATGGGACGATTTCGTCTGTAGTTTGAGTTGCACATCCTATTGACTTCACTGGGGGCCTATTCTCAATATTTTGGGAGATAGCCTGTATGTTATGAGTAGTTTCAGACTCCAGCAAGGTTTCAGAACTCGTGGGTGGACAGATCACAGATGCTGGAACAGCTGGTGGCTTTCTTCAAGGCCACTTGGTGTGCAATCTTCGACACTGTCACTGTTCACTGTCGAAAGGACGACCTTCGTTGCAGTAACTGCACACGGTGGTGTTTGCCGCTCCAACTTTCGTCGATTCAGTGGTATTTGTGGCTGCATATAGGTGGGGTAACCAGGAAAGACACTGGGAACAGCAGTCCTCTTCAGACGCCGTTTATTGGGTGAATCAAAAGAGTAGTCATCACCCAAAAAATGCCATAAGTAGACGACGCTATTAGCGGACTTGTCGTTTGGAACAAAATCTTTCAGGGATATGGCTTTAAGCCACTTTGGCTGGATAGCCTGGTCTGCAGGAAACTCGTGAAAGCTCACACCAAGCTTTTTCTTGGTGGTTGATTTGCAGTACGGCACGCAGCAGTACGGCATGTTTCTGAAAAAGACGGTAAATCACACACAGAGTCTCAAAGCCGAACAAAAAAAAACAAATTATTTGCCTGAAGTCAGTGTGGTATGACAACGTCAAAATGCATATGAAAACAAGTATGCAAGTCGCAGAAAGCCATATCAACAGCCTTTCTGTCAAATAACCGGTAGATTAGTTCGAATCTTGAAGGGCAAACAGTATGCACGCGACAATGGAGACATAAATTGGGGGACCCTTAAGTTTCACCTAAAGAGTTAAACGCGACCACGATGCCCACACACGCACGCACGCACGCACGCACGCACACACACACACACACACACACACACACACACACACACACACACACACACACACACACACACACACACACAAACACACACACACACACACACACCGCCTTCTCATTTGCCAGCATGCCTTCGCTTCTTTGTGAGTACCTATCGTTACTGCGTCTACCTCGAATTTTCGCCCACAACCAAAGACGCCGACACCGGTATTACTGCGAAACGAACGCAATAATTTTGTCGCGTTAAAACGACAAGCAACACCAAAACAAGAGAAAGTGGTCATTGCGCGAGTGGCCCTTAGCTAATTCCCAGGCGACAAGCGTCGCTCATCGCTTCCGCGTTCAGATTCGCCTACGTGCGGCCTGTGCTTAAATAAGAACGTCGCATTCGCGTCACTGTCGTATCATGGGAACTTCAGAATGCAAAGAGACGTGTCCACAAAAAAAAAGAATATGTTGCCTGTCATCGGCAAGGTGAAAACGACCGCAACAGTAGCATTATTGCAATTATTGCAATTTAGTTTTCCAACAACGTGTTGCTCTCAAGACAGCGCTCGACCGCAGTACATAGCTATGCAGTGTCGACGACGGCGAAATGCATTTCCATTAAAAAAAGAAGCATGGCGCGCGCCGATACAGGCGGCCGTGCGAGAAACAAGTGCCAAAAGAAAGAACGAGAAGCCCAGCAAATCACACACTCGGCACAACAATGTGTCATGCAATCGAACGCGCAATGAAAACGAAGTTGCCTAAGCACGCTGCTTGGCTCTATCTCGAGCGTAATACGCTACAGTGAACTGCACTCACTGTGTAAAGACCGATTAAGAACACATAACAGCGTACCTTGATTGCAGTCACCACGTGCACGATGTCCAATGCGCATTTCTCCAAGCACGTCTGCGGCTGATCGGATTAGATGTCAATGGCTAGGGTTTGTAAAAGGTTTGCATTATGAAAATGACGATGTTGCTGAAAGCACGTGCAGATTATGAAGTGGCTGCAGCTAAGCCAGGACTGCTGATGACACTCAAATAGAATAAAATTGTGTGGCTGTGCAACTGTTGATATCGTTACGATCAATAACACGAGGCGTGGTTATTTAGTATTTACGGTGATGAGTAAAGCATCGACCATGATGGAGGACAGCAGGCACAGCGCAGAGACCAGCCCACTTCTTCGTTGTCTTCTGATCGCTGATATGTCAGCTGCGTAGGAATAATATTGGGTGAAAGAATCCGGAAATACAACATGCGTTTGTTCGCAGGGAAGTGATGAAAAAGCTGAGACGCAAGGTTCGCTGGGGTTCTTGTTGGTGACTTGTCAATTTGGCTAATTTGCGTCTGGCGGCATCAAGTCCAGGTTGGCTCCATGGCTAATTTCTGGCTACTTTTGAACTTATGTATTAGGGCATTAAGTTAATGACCTTCTTGAATTGCAGGGATAATAGATTGCTTCTGAACTTTACTGTCGTGTCAGCGAATGCGCAGGCACGTCCTCACCCCATTGTAGGCCCGTGTACGCAGATTTGGGTGCACGTTAAAGAACCCCAGTTGGTCAAAATTTCCGGAGCCCTCCACTACGGCGTCTCTCATAATCATATGGTGGTTTTGGGACGTTAAACCCCACAATCAATTAAATCAAATCGTCCTCACCCCATAAGCGGGCTGCGCATCGAAGCACACCAACGCGGAGTGCGAAGTAGCTGCTAGAAGTAATGACGAATTTGCGTGCTTGTTGGCAAACACGTGGCTAACGCACTGCTCGCTATCTTTGCTGACGCTATGCGCAGGTTTGTCGTTATTCTGCACAGACCGTGGTAAAACATGAACAAGATAAAAAGGCACACGTTTTCCGCAAAGCGAGCAAAGCTATGAACATGATAGAAACGACTTGGAAGATCACGTGAACAATGACAAGCAGATCGAAACGTGCCCCGCGTTCCTCACGCATAAATGACGTGTGAGGAACGCGTCCTCACGCATAAATGACAGAACGTATAGGTACAGATGAACGCGAATAAGTTTCTCAGTTGTTACTTCTCTGTGTCTGAAAAGCGCACCCTTTTGGAAAACGGAGACTGTGCAGCCACTGCAGTGGCTTTTGTGCGCCCGGTAACTACCACAGAATTGTTCTGGTGAAAGCCCAAGGCGTACTATTCTCCTCACCGCGAGATTAGAGCGCACTCGTGTCTGCATTCATTCCCCTCTTCCCGTTCTCCGCAAAATAAAAAAAATAAACGTGGGAGATCAGACCACGCGTCGCCGCGTCGTGACGATCTGGCGACGCGCGCTCATTGCGTCATCTCGCTGTCAATGGTGGAAACACTAAGGTTTCCCCATGGCCGCCTGGATCGGGGCGCGGGGCAGTGTTGCTCCGGCCGTCCCATTCGGACGGACGGAGGAGGTGTAATTGCAGAAAGGGGCGTGGCCGCTGCTTTCGCCACTCCGAGGCGCGCACCTGCTACCCCTCCATTCCTTTGCTATCTGTGCGGGAAAGTTTGCGGCGCCTTGAAAATATCGCTGTATAGTAACCGTGTGTTAGCATACCACCTCTCCCACCCTCGCAAAACGCACATAAAAGAATGGACGGTGGCTATCGCTATATTATTTATTTTTGTGCCAGTGTGCGCCAGTTCTTGTCGTGATAATGGTGCTCGAGTGCGCTAGCAGCTTCGAGTGCGCTATGGCACGTGAAGCTCGCGCATTGGCATTTCTTCTATAGAAGGAATGCCATGATGATTCTGTTATTTTCTACTTGCCATGTTTGTGTTCAAGCGGATTTGCAAGCATTACACGTTCACGATGCAGAGAATAGTTTATTTAAAATAGAATAATTTATAGTAAAGCATAGAATAGCTTAGTTTATTTATGTTCCGCACGTCAGAAAGCCGACATGGGACGATTTCGTCTGTAGTTTGAGTTGCACATCCTATTGACTTCACTGGGGGCCTATTCTCAATATTTTGGGAGATAGCCTGTATGTTATGAGTAGTTTCAGACTCCAGCAAGGTTTCAGAACTCGTGGGTGGACAGATCACAGATGCTGGAACAGCTGGTGGCTTTCTTCAAGGCCACTTGGTGTGCAATCTTCGACACTGTCACTGTTCACTGTCCAAAGGACGACCTTCGTTGCAGCAACTGCACACGGTGGTGTTTGCCGCTCCAACTTTCGTCGATTCAGTGGTATTTGTGGCTGCATATAGGTGGGGTAACCAGGAAAGACACTGGGAACAGCAGTCCTCTTCAGACGCCGTTTATTGGGTGAATCAAAAGAGTAGTCATCACCCAAAAAATGCCATAAGCAGACGACGCTATTAGCGGACTTGTCGTTTGGAACAAAATCTTTCAGGGATATGGCTTTAAGCCACTTTGGCTGGATAGCCTGGTCTGCAGGAAACTCGTGAAAGCTTACACCAAGCTTTTTCTTGGTGGTTGATTTGCAGTACGGCACGCAGCAGTACGGCATGTTTCTGAAAAAGACGGTAAATCACACACAGAGTCTCAAAGCCGAACAAAAAAAAACAAATTATTTGCCTGAAGTCAGTGTGGTATGACAACGTCAAAATGCATATGAAAACAAGTATGCAAGTCGCAGAAAGCCATATCAACAGCCTTTCAGTCAAAGAACCGGTAGATTAGTTCGAATCTTGAAGGGCAAACAGTATGCACGCGACAATGGAGACATAAATTGGGGGACCCTTAAGTTTCACCTAAAGAGTTAAACGCGACCACGATGCCCACACACGCACGCACGCACACACACACACACACACACACACACACACACACACACACACACACACACACACACACCGCCTTCTCATTTGCCAGCATGCCTTCGCTTCTTTGTGAGTACCTATCGTTACTGCGTCTACCTCGAATTTTCGCCCACAACCAAAGACGCCGACACCGGTATTACTGCGAAACGAACGCAATAATTTTGTCGCGTTAAAACGACAAGCAACACCAAAACAAGAGAAAGTGGTCATTGCGCGAGTGGCCCTTAGCTAATTCCCAGGCGACAAGCGTCGCTCATCGCTTCCGCGTTCAGATTCGCCTACGTGCGGCCTGTGCTTAAATAAGAACGTCGCATTCGCATCACTGTCGTATCATGGGAACTTCAGAATGCAAAGAGACGTGTCCACAAAAAAAAAGAATATGTTGCCTGTCATCGGCAAGGTGAAAACGACCGCAACAGTAGCATTATTGCAATTATTGCAATTTAGTTTTCCAACAACGTGTTGCTCTCAAGACAGCGCTCGACCGCAGTACATAGCTATGCAGTGTCGACGACGGCGAAATGCATTTCCATTAAAAAAAGAAGCATGGCGCGCGCCGATACAGGCGGCCGTGCGAGAAACAAGTGCCAAAACAAAGAACGAGAAGCCCAGCAAATCACACACTCGGCACAACAATGTGTCATGCAATCGAACGCGCAATGAAAACGAAGTTGCCTAAGCACGCTGCTTGGCTCTATCTCGAGCGTAATACGCTACAGTGAACTGCACTCACTGTGTAAAGACCGATTAAGAACACATAACAGCGTACCTTGATTGCAGTCACCACGTGCACGATGTCCAATGCGCATTTCTCCAAGCACGTCTGCGGCTGTCTACGGCGCCGCCAACGCAGCGTCATCCGCAAGGATGGATGGATAAATATGGCTGTACCCTTTAGATCGGGCGGTGGCTAGTACCACCAAGCCGTAATACTTCATGAACCAAAAACTATATTTTTCCCTTTAAATAGTGAGGTTGAGGATTCGTACTTCACTCATGCCTTGACTTTAGCCACCAATCAGATAACCTTCTAGTTACCTCTACCCGCTTAAAGTGTATTTTGCCATCCCTGTCCCTAAACACCAATGCTTTGAAGAACTCTGCGCCATCATCCTGAACTATAGGGTGAATCCCTTTACAGAACCTCATCAAGTGTTCGGCGGTTTCTTCTTCCTCTCCACACGCACTGCATACCGTGTCTACCCCTTCGTATTTGGCCCGATATGTCTTGATTCGCAACACTCCCGTCCTGGCCTCAAACAGTAGAGAACTACCTCGAGTATTATCATAGATCCTTTCCTTGGCAATTTCCTGCTGAAACGTTCGATAGATCTCTAGTGCGGACATCTCAATCATCCCAATTCTCCACATGTCGGTCTCAGCTTCCTTCACCTTCTTCTTAACCGATAATTCTTTTTGGTTTGACCCCCAGCTGTTTTCTAAGTATTTACCAGTCCATTTCCTGGTTCGATTCCTCCATTTTGCATCGACATTCTTCATGTACATGTAGCTGAAAACCTTCCTTGACCAGCGCTCCTCCCCCATTTCTCTCAATCGCTTCTCAAATTTTATCTTGCTGCTAGCTTCCCTGCCCTCAAATTATGTCCATCCCAATCACCTTGTACTCCGTGATTTTGTGTATTCCCGTGAGCTCCTAAGGCAAGCCTACCTATTCCACGTTGCCTAATTCCTAATCTTTCTTGAACTTCTGATCTCATGCACAAGACCGCATTGCCGAACGTCAGACCCGGAACCATAAACCCTTTCCATATTCCTCTCACAACATCATACCTATTGTAATTCCACAGTGCCCATTTTTCATCACTGCTGCATTCCTGTTACCTTTAGTCGTCACGTATATTTCGTGTTCCCTTAGGTACTCGGTCCTATTGATTATCCATACGCCCAGATATTTGTATTTTTCTGTTATCTCTAGCGTGACCTCCTGTATTCTAAGCTCACTACCTTTATAGTCATTAAAAATCATGACGGCTGATTTTTCCTCACTGAATCTGAAATCTAACCTGATTCCCTCATTACCGCAGATGTCCACCAATCTTTGCAATTCTTCCTTGTTGTCGGCCATTAGCACTATCATCTGCGTACATCAATGCTGGTAGTGCCTGTTCAACGAGTTTTCCTTGTTTAACGAAAGAGAGGTTGAAGCCCAGTCTACTTCCCTCTAATTTGGCCTCTAATACTTGTAGGTACATCATGAATAATAAGGATGACAGAGGACACTTCTGCCTAAGCCCCCGTTTCACCTCTCCAGGCTTGGATACCTGTTTTCCCAATTTATAATTACCTTGTTACCTTTATAGATATCATTTAAAAGATTAGTGACTACATCTCTCACGCCTAGTGTGTCCAGTATTCCCCACAATTCTTCTTGAACCACGCTATCGTAGGCTCCCTTCATATCCAAAAATGCTAGCCACAGGGGCCTGTGTTCCTTTTCTGCTAATTCGATGCACTGCGTCAGTGAGAACAGATTGTCTTCCAACCTCCTGTGTTTCCGAAACCCACTCTGCAGTTCCCTCAGCACCCCCTCATCCTCTATCCATGCCTGCTGTCTTTCTTTTATAATCTGCATCGCCGGCCTGTAGACCACTGATGTCACTGTTACAGGACGGTAGTTGTTTATGTCAGCTTTGTTCCCTTTTCCTTTATGGATCAAGCTCATCCTGCTAAGTTTCCATCCATCGAGAACTTCACCATCGATTATTAGTTTGCTCACTGCTTTTCTCAAAGCCTGCTAAGACGTGGGACCAAATGTCTTTATACGCATAATTGGAATGCCATCTGGGCCTGTTGATGTACTACTAGGAACCCTTTTCTGAACCCTTTCCCACTCTCGTTGTGAAAATTGAGCCATTGCATCACTTCATTCATCCCTGTCTATTGTGGTGCATAAAGCACTTCTTTGTTGATATTTTTCTGTCACCCTTGTTCTTATATATTCAATAGCTTCGTCCCCTTCTAGCCTAGCACCTTGGGCTGTAGTTATAAACCTCTGCTCAAGGCTCGTCTAAATTCTTAGGGAGTTTACATGGTTCCGAAATTTTGCAGCGGCCTTTCTATCTTTTTATGTACTTCTGTCAGCCACTGAGCTCCCTTTCTTCTAATCTTTTCATTGATCAGAAGGGATGCATCCCTTCTACAGCTTAAAAAGGTTTCCCATTTTCTTTTAACATCAGCTTTCGGTTCACCCCACTGCTTAGCAGGTCTGTGTTCCCTAGAGGCTTCCTGACGTTTTGCTATGGCTCTCCTAACTTAACTTCCTCATTCCACCAACTTTTGGGTTTGTGTCTTCTTTTCCGGGGTGACTTGTCACGCGTCTTAGCAAGCTCTAGCTCAAACAGTCTAATTAGATTCGTGTATGTCCACACTGTTTTATTATCCTCCATGATTACTTTCTCAATTTGTTTAGTGGTAAATTCAATTTGCCTTTCTTGATAAAAATTTTCCTGCAGTTGCTCAACTTGTCTCCTTTCCACTTTCACTGCTCTTCCAAAACTTAGCTTGATAGGTTTGTGATCACTACCCAGACTTCTGGAGCCACCTTCATCTATGTGCATTCCCCTGAACTTATCATACATTAGATGTGACAACAGTGCATAATCTATCGTCGACTGCAGCTTTCCTACCTCCCATGTTATTTGCCCTTCACACTTCTCGGTACTGTTTCAAATTATCAAATCAAGCCTTTCACACATATCCATGATCATTTTGCCTGTCAGGTCAGTGTACCCATCTATGTCTTCTTTGTGCGCATTCATGTCTCCAAGTATTATTATCTCCTGTGTAATTAACTAGTATAATTAACTCCTGAATGTCCTTTGATATACACTCTACCATGGCCTGGTTTTACTCTTTGACCTTTGCTCCCGTGCACAAGTACACAAAACTAAGGAGTGTCATTTGACCTGCCACTTTCCCTTTTAGCCATAAATGTTCCTTGCACTCCTGCTTGACCCCTTGTCAGTCTGTACTTTTATGAATGAATGCCCCAATACCACCCCCCTTTATGCTGCCTTCTGTTCTAATACAATATTTCAACGCGTAGTCCGGATTGTTTGTAGGTTGTTCCATGTCACGGAGATGTGTTTCTACAAAACCGTATACCATCGGCCTCTCTTCCCTTAGCTGTTCTTCTATCCTTTCCCACTTCAGCCTGTTCCTACCACCCTGCATGTTAATATACCCTATGTCTGAATTGGCTCGGCGCTCTAGGCTACGTCTATTTATGCCCCGGACTCTACCTATCTTAGATACTGGTGCCACTTTGGAATCGTATCTGTCCATACCACGTGTCAAAGAGTCTCCCTGGTTGTTTTCCTCGTTAATAGCTATCCTGCATCCCAAGGAGCCCGCTTGCCCCCCCAAAAAAGCTACTGCACGTCCTGCAAGTCGCCAACCCACCTCATGGCCTAGCCGCCCATCGAAGGGAATTCTGTCTCATTGAAAACCACCCCACCAATGCACCTCTCTGTTTATTTCCACCACCTCAAAGCCTTTCTCTCGATTCATCCGCCATATTTCTTGGTTTGCATTGACAACCACTCTTTGAAGGTTGCTATCACGCACCGGTACCTCCGGTATTGTGCATATCACTACCTGCACCCTAGGAGAGTGGCGCGCATGTCATCGACGCCTTTCGCCAGTGTGGTTGCTACTCCTGCTGTATCTTCACTTGAGACATCGTTTAAACCGCCTGAAAATATCACGAGGTTTCGTCTATCAGCTGTAGTTTTGAGATTTACGATCGCTTGCCTCATGACTGCTTTCAGCTTGCGTCCTGGAAACGCCCCTACTGCAACCCTCTTGTCACTTCTTACCCTCTCTTTGATGGCTTCTGTGCATCGATTTAAATTTGAGTCCCCGGCGATTATCACATGCTGTGACTTTTCAGCTAGAGCGTCTTGCACCTGGGGGCTACTTGCACCTGTGACGCTGGCTGCTTTGTTCCCTCCCAGCCCCACCATTACCTCGCTGAAGCTGGGCCTTGCGACAATTGAACCGGCTGAACCTGTTGTTTCCAAACTTTCTTGCTCTTCCTTCTCCGCCGTTCTGGTTGCCGGTTCCCTACTGTTCTCTCCTTAGGCCGCTCCTTTGTTCAGCTTCGCTAGTGCTTCCTCGGCGGACTTCAGTCTTTTTCCCATTGCTCTCGTTTTCTCTTGCTCTGTCGCCAACGCAGTCTTGAGCTCGGCGATGCGCATCAGCAGTTCACTCTGGGCAACCATCATTTTCTTCATTTTTTTCTCGACCTCACACTGCCTACACTTTGCGTCAGCCTCTTCTCCGTCAGCTTCTACACTTGGGTCCAATTTCAAACACACTCCACATCCTGAACACTTTACAGTCTTTTTAACCTTGTCTTTCTGACACCAATTGTCCCTATACTCGATAATTACTAAACTCCAGCCCTGCACTACTAAAAAAAAAGAAAGTCTAAGCTCTACTACAAAAATTTGCGTGTTCAATGTACGCGCACCTCCCCCACGGGGTGGCAAAAGAAAAAAACAACAAAAACTTCAAACACACACAGCCGCAATAACTAATAAATACCTGGTGACTGGCCTCCGAAAAAGCCGTACCATAAAACAAGTGCTACGAAGATTTCAACTGCTGCCTTATAAATATAAAGACAAGCTCAAAACATGCAAAAGCACTTATCTGCGCAGTCGATCGGGAGCGCTCAGAAAACACGTCCATCCACCGTGACAGTCCGAACCGAGGGAGTGGAAGAACAGCGCCGCGTCATGCACGCGGCCGAACTACCTCTATTACATTTTTTCAAAGGCGCGCGCGCCGAATGGGATGGCCGGAGCAACCGCTGCGCGCCCCAGTCCAGGCGGTCGTGGTTCCCCCAAGATGGCGACCGGCAGCTTTAAATGGTAGATGTAAACAGCTTGCCGTTTCAATGTTCAAGGAGGTGCTCCTCCGCGGCTAAGGGGCTAAGGCCGCGCACTCACACCCGAGCGATCGGACGTTCGATGCCACCGGCGGGAGTCTTTCTGCATTATTTTTCTTCCTTAGGTTTTCATATATATATATATATATATATATATATATATATATATAGAGAGAGAGAGAGAGAGAGAGAGCTTTATTCGAGGCGAGCTCGAGCTGGCACACACTAACGATGATATCTACAGATGAGGAAATTATACAAATGATGATGACACGTCCAATTGATAAAGAAGAATCGCTGAATGCGCTCACACTAATTCCCCGTCACGCTGGAAGTGGCCTCCTGGCCGCGCGAGAGGCAACATTAGGAATTAGGAATTGCGTTGGATATACAGTTTCAACCGAGAAACGTGTACAGTTTCTGTCCCACGGAACTGGTGGTCGGAGGGAGCGTTACGTGGTGAGATACGGTGATTGAACAAACGTCCCCCGTTCATTCCGTATCTCACCACTTAACGTGGTGAGATACGGTAATTAACGGGGGATACGGTGAGATACGTGGTGGTAAGTGGTGAGATACGGTAATAAACGGGGGACGTTTGTTCAATCACCGTATAAGGCCCTATAAAACGACTGAGGAATTTTTCACATAAGCTGGGCACACGCACGGGAGTCCACAGAAGAACTTCGTCTCCTGGGGAAAAGGTGACAGCATGGTGAGTTGAGTCGTAGCGAGACTTGCAAGCTTCCTGAGAGATGCCGGTGTTGATTCAGGCCAGATGACGGCAGTGCTCGAGGCGAGACAAAAATTGTGTGAATAAAGGGCTTGCTGAGGCAGCCGGAGCCGAAAGGAAGGAGACGTCCAGAGTTACACTTGGAGTGCGGCCGTGGACCAGAAAATAGGGAGGAACGCTGGTGGTGCATTGCGTAGTTGTATTTTAGGCGAACGTTACAAATGGTAAAATGGCTTGCCAGTTTTTGTGGTCAGGGTTAACGTACAAGGCAATCATGTCCGAGAGGGTACGATGAAAGCGTTCCGTCGAGCCATTTGTTGGAGGATGATAAGTAGAAGTTGTTTTGTGGATGGTGTTGGTGGCGCGTAAAACCTCAGTAACAATAGAGGAAAGAAAGACCTGCCGCGGTCGCTGAGCAGAGCACGTGGAACTCCATGGCGTAAAAGTATGTTATACAGAAAAAAAATCAGCTACTTCAGTGGCTGTAGCAGCGTGCAGTGAGGCGGTTTCCGCGTAACGAGTGAGGTGGTCAACAGCCGTTACAATCCAACGATTTCCATTGGAGGTCACGGGAAGGGGGCCATACAAGTCTATCCCGACGACTTCGAATGGCAAAGCGGGACAAGGAAGAGGTTGGAGAAAGCCAGAAGGAGCAGTAGTGGGTCGTTTCCGCCGTTGACATAAGGTACACGAAGAAACATATTTGGTAATCGCGGATGAGAGGCCAGGCAAGGTGAACCGACTGTGTACTTTGTCGTACGTTTTGTGTTAGCCGAGATGCCCAGCAGCAGGATCATCACGGAATGTCTCAAGAACCTGACGTTGCGGACAACGTGGTATAACGGGGACCCATTTGTTTCCTTCAACGTGGTAAATATAGCGATGTAAAACACCATCGTGAACCTTGAATCGTTTAAGTTGTCGGCAAAGTCGGCGTTCGGAGGAGTGGATGTACCTTCTAAGCGTGCTGTTATGGAGCGACAGTAAGGGTCAACGCGTTAATGCGACACAAGGGTAGAAGAGCGGCTGGATCTTAGCCAACTGGGACCTGCGATGGGTAATGGGTGACGGTGGGCTATTACGGTTGGGTAGAGGGCTGTGAGAGAGAGCATCAGCATCTTGGTGCTTCTTACCAGACCTGTAGACGACATCAAAGTTGTGCTCTTGTAAACGAAGCACCCAGCGGCCAAGACGACCCGATAAGTTCTTTAGCGACGAAAGCCAGCACAATGCGTTGTGGTTGGTGACGACTGTGAAGTGGCGGCCGTGGAGGTATGGACGAAATTTTTGTACCGCACATACAACAGCAAGGCACTCTTGTTCGGTTATTGTGTAATTTTTCTCGGCAGCAGTCAAAGCACGACTGGCGTAAGCGATGACACTTTCGCGTGCGGTGTTGTCACGCAGCAGTAGAACGACACAGAGACCATGACCACTGGCGTCAGTGTGAAGAATTGTGGGTTCACCTGGATCGAAGTGACATAGTACCGGGTCGGATGTCAGGGCTTGCTTCAACGCCAGGAAAACCTTTTCACAGTCTTCGGACCAGACGAATGCCGTGTTACTTGCGAGCAGTTGATGGAGCGGAGAGGCAAGCCTTGCGAAATTGCGTATGAAGCGCCAAAAGTAGAATGCCAAGCCGAGAAAACTGCGCATGTCTTTTTGACGCAACAGACGGGGAAACTCGAGGATGGCGGCAAGCTTTTCAGGATCCGGTCGAATACCGTCTTTGCTGACTAAGTGCCCTAGAACCTTGATCGTCTTGCTTGCGAAGGTGCATTTTTTCGTATTTAGCTGTAAACCAGCTTTTGCAAGGCAACCTAGGACTTCTGCGAGACGTTGTAGATGTTGCGAAAATGTAGACGAAAACAGTATGATGTCCTCTAGGTAGCATAAGCAGGTTTTCCACTTCAGGCCACGCAGTACGCTGTCGATTATACGTTCGAAGGTAGCAGGCGCGTTACAAAGTCCGAAAGGCGTTACGTTAAATTCATATAGCCCATCTGGGGTGGTAAAAGCCGTGTTCTCTTCGTCAGATTCGGACACTTATATTTGCCAGTAGCCCGATCGCAGGTCAAGGCTGGAAAAATACTCTGCACCGTGCAATGATTCTAGTGTGTCATCAATTCGTGGGAGAAGGTAAACATCTTTGCGCGTTATTGTGTTCAGTGCCCGATAATCAACGCAAAAACGTGCCGTTCCGTCTTTATATATATATATATATATATATATATATATATATATATATATATATATATATATATACGAAGGAACAAAGGAATATTGGGTACGGTTCAATATTACACGAAAAAGTCAAAACAGATGCGCGTGCGGAGCAGTTTTATCGACGTTTCGCTCGAGGTTGGAGCTTCATCAGCACGGACCCCGGGCGAAACGTCAATAAAAGTGCTTCGCACGTGCGTCTGTTATATATATATATATATATATATATATATATATATATATATATACGGTAGAAAAAGAGGTCGACAAACGTGCGAAAACACAAGTTTTACTAACGTTTCGGCACGTGGGCCTGCCTTCGTCGGATTGAAAGGTTACAGATGGCACACAGCGCACATATATAAGCCGCTTCTTTGCGTATCACATGGCTAAGTCATTATCAGTAGTTTTAGAAACAAGATTATATATCACCAAATGTTTGTGGCTATAGTGCATATACAACTGAAGACGCGTATTATTGTACAATAGTGAATTGACACGTATTAGATACCCTACAACTTGTATGGAATGAAACAGGTCTGCAAAATAACAAACTGCGCACGCAGTAGCTCACTTGGTCATACGTTCTGCGGGATAATCACAGCCTAAGGGCGTTTAGTAAGCCTTCAAAAAAGAAAATGAAGTTTAGAGAGATAAACAAAATCAAAAGGCAGGCAGAGCAAAATGAGTGCGAGTAAAATGGTTAAGCGACAAAAGCCACCTACATTATGGAGGTAATATTTGACAATAGGCCAACATCGTGCAAAGAATATACACTAGTCAGTAAAACAAAAATGCGATTTACTAAGGCAATATGCAAGTAAGCGTACCCGAGCTCATGGCGGCAGATAGTGTTTTGAATTTATGAATTAGAAATGACTCTTTTACTTCGCGTCCATGGTGTGATTTAAAACCTGATTCCAGTATTGTAGCTATCATGATACTGAATGAATGACCTGCCTCGGTGACATGCCTTGAAATCGGTAAGTTAGGAAGGGCATGCACATGAGCTTTATGATTATTGAAACGGTATCGAAAAAAACAGTTTCAGTAA
This sequence comes from Rhipicephalus microplus, assembly GCF_043290135.1. Classification (NCBI taxonomy): domain Eukaryota; kingdom Metazoa; phylum Arthropoda; class Arachnida; order Ixodida; family Ixodidae; genus Rhipicephalus; species Rhipicephalus microplus. The sequence continues at coordinate 60,800,537 of NC_134705.1, read as the reverse complement.
CCTATGTATTGTACATGACAGATTGAGCAATCTAGCAAATATACGGCATTTGCAGTATCACAAGTGAAATTGCCCTTAATTTTGAACTTGAAGTTCGTCGCAGTACTGGCTGCCAGTGTTGTTGTGGTCATGTGTGCACACACTTTATAGCAGGGCCTTTTACAAGCATGGCAACCAAGCGTCTGGACGTTATTGCTCTGTCTGGTTTTAGAAGAAGTAATTAAATCTCGCAAATTTCTGCCTCGTCTGTACACAACACGTAGTGGTTCTGTAAAAACTTTTGCAAGGCGTTCGCTCTGCATAAGTGTCTTGTGGTGTTTACGGAAAATAGATGCGACGTTAGGTGCCGATGCGTTATGGGTTAAAACCAGGTTAACAAAAACTGGACTTGTGTTATGCAAAGCCTATTAATCCAATTTTCGACTTCTAGGCTGTAATGTCCCGTATTACGTAACAAAAACTTTATTCTACATGAACTGCATGTAGGCGTATTGAGTTTACAATAATTTATAGAATAAATTGCCACGTATACGTGCCTTGAAGACCAATACGGGGTTCAGATTTTTCTCTTGTTCTTGTTTATTCGAAATCATGTGCATTGTTCAGTAACAAATATTCGAGTCTTGATACGGCTTTTCTATTTGACTGCAAATGGCATGGGTACTTATCTACATTTGGGATTAGTTCTATATTTGGGCTCCTTCTCAAGTCCAGCAAGCGGCGACCTTGATTGCATTCATTCAGGTATGTCTGATTGGAGATTACAGCTACACCTGTATTATAAGTTTTCTTGTCACGTGCACCGAATATTTACAAGACAGCCTCATGTGGGTCATTTCTTTCTATCTGTCGTCCTTCTCAGTTTCAGCCGCTGCGTAATCCATACCTGCACAGTGTACCAGGAGACGAAGACGTGTGTGCTGTTCTCTCCCAGGCTCGTCCATAGATCCAGGAAAGCTAGCAGGTACTCCTGGTTGGCCGTGACCAATTCTGTCACGTTGTCCAGGCCGAACTCGCGAAGCGCCGCCGCCCACCTTGCGCGGGACAACCCGATCTTCGGAATGTCCATCATGTGGTCTGCGCTTTCAGGTGTCGTGGTGGGCACGTTGTAGGCTGCGCTCAGCAGTGGTGACGTCAGTTCATCTAGTGCAGTGACTTCCTGGAGGCTTATCTCGTCCTTAATAGCGGTGCTCGTTTTATCCATCTCAATCGCGTCATGTGGCAGCATGCTGCTTCGAAGAAGGGAGAAGTACTCCCGTCCCCTGTGAGTGAACTGCGATGCCATCTTCCTCTTGAAGACGACGACGATAGTCTTTCCGGGGTTGATGGCGAGCCCTGAGCGTGGAGACCGGAGTGGAACGAAGCGGAACAGGACGTCCCAGCCGAGGCGCAGCGACGTCGCCAGAACGGTGTGCAGCACGTCTGCCTCGGAGGGGCGTCTCGGCCACGTGATGCCGGCTTCCCGGAGGGCATCCCTGACGGTAGCCAGGTCGTCGCGATGGCCGTGCAGCAGATCTTCGCAGCTGCGGTAGAGAGCGACTCCGCGATGCACTGCGCTTTGCCCGGTCTTGCGAAAAGTAATATTGCCACAATGGACAGCAGAAGCAAGCTGTGAGTATGCGTACACAAAGATGCCGCGAGAGATATATAGCGTCGAATCACCAGAGATAGTTGAAGCGTAACACCAAATAATTTCGCTTTTACTTCGTCAGTGAAGATTATATTTTATTTGTGCTTCCATATCCTAAACGTTTGCAACGTAAGATCTGTGCCACCACCCTGGACTGCTTTGGTGTTGGCTATCTGAACATCTCTATAAACGCGTTGGCCAGAGCTACAACAGGGTCTTTTTCACACCCGCTAGACGGTACATTTAACTTGGATGTATGCATGCGCGAACTAAACAAGGGGTACTAGAAGGGTACAAAGGTATAGATGGGGATATTGGGAATACATTTTAAAATACTTGCCGGACACAATGTCAAAGAGAACAGCACATTGTGCTGTGTCATCACCTATCTTGACGTTATGTTCTCACGTCGTAAGTCTAGTGAAGGTTTGTGACTCCGCTGGTAGCCTCTAGGGTGTCTTACACAGCCGTGTCATGGTTTTGGGACGCAGAACCCCATCGGTTATTTTTACTGTGCTGTCTAACATTCTAACAGGAGGTCTGGAGGCATTGACACTACTCTCTACATCGATGTATGCCATTTGCGATGCTTCATACGCATATGGTATTTGAGCGTACCGATGGCACGGTCATGCCATCCAGCGTGCGCGCCACGGAGTCCAGTCCCTGAGCAACGAGCAGCTCGTAGGTGGCGAGCTCGTTGTCGCGCGTCCACCCGTCACACACAAACTTGGTGAAGCTGTCGCATGGCCGCACCGACGAGTTCAGTGAGCTGCTCAGCCGTCGGCCGTACTCGTGACACTCGTGCGTGTGGCACACCCGCACGACCGCAGTGTTACTGGGGCCTCCCGTCAGGAGACGGACGACGAAGGTGAGCATGACCGCGGTGAATGAGACGACGAGAGCCACCATGAAAAAGTACAGCCAGCGAGGAGGTTGCCGAGTGAAGAGACCTCCTGCACTGGATTTCTATAAGAAAATGAGCATGTCGGTCAGTAAAATGTGCTTGCGACTACATTACCCTTAGCCTGACAACGCTTACTGCAGGGGCAAAGGCCTCTACCACGTTTTGCCAGCCAATCGTGTCCTCTTCCTAATCTTCCTGAACCTCGTCTCGTCTTCCCACTGATTTTTTTCTCGCCCTGCCAGGCTGGCACTTTGTTGGAATCTAGTCTGTTAGTCTCAGATAACCAAAGATTATCTTGCCAACGCACTACACGCCCCGACCGTGTCTAGATTTCTCCGCTTTCACTCCCTCTCTCATAGCAGCAGCCGCGGGCGCGCGCCCTCATCCTCGCCCCCTAGCAACCGAAGCATGTGGCACGCAGTGATTCTGCTCCTCTCGCCGTTCGCTCTCAGTCCTCCCTGCACGTCCTCTCCCATCCACTCGTCAATGCCTGTAGGGAAGCTTCTAAAGCCACTGTATATACGTTTCACTGAAACCGACTCTTTGACAAGGCATTCAGTGACCTTAAAATTCCTTTCGTTATTTGCCCATTCAAGGTGGCGTCAAGGAACTGAGAAAGAAAAAAAAGCGCGAGTGTAGAAGAATCGGGGACGATCCGAATCAGAGAAACAGCAGTTCTATGCTCATCCTAATAAAAAGTATTTTAGACAAATGTCTTCGCAACAGAGTTGAGTCTAATCATGGTGTCTGGAAGCCCATCGTCTAAACATTTGGTGCCGAAGAACCGGAGTTGAAAACCAGGGACCTACTGACCGCAACCAGACAACAGCACCGGCATGGACCAACTGAAGCCGAAGTGAGCGTCGCGGCGTTCACAGAACACGGGGATTATAAGCGACGCAAGTCCTCTTATCGCTAACGACTGTGTATCTTACGACCAGCTCAATTACATTTAAGAGAGGCTGAAGGCTAAGAACGAGGAGCTTAAAACCTTGAACACCGAGATCAAGTAGCATATTCTTGACGAAGGCTTCGAGTTCTAGTATTCGCAAGTTCCGTAGACTGTCACACCTCCCCGTGGCCACCAGCGTAATTTTCTTAAAAATATTGGGGGGCGGCGGGGCAGCGTCGCTCATAGCATGTGCATGAACTCCTTGGCGGGCGTTCGGCTCTCACTAGAACGTTTTTGTTGTAGTGACCGGGCGCACAAAGGTCCCTGCAGTCGTTGCACAGTCTCCGTTCGCGAAAAAAAAGGGTTCTCAGACAGCCAAGTAACAACTGAGACGCTTATTCGCGTTCATCTGCACCTGTGCAGTACGTTTTGTGAATCATTTGTGTGTGAGAAACGCGGGGCACGTTTTGATCTGCTTGCCATTCGGCGCGTGACCTCCCGATATGTTGCGTTCGCGTTCATCGCTTTGCCTTTGCGGCAAAGCTGTGACTTTTTTGAAAAAGAGGTAAAAATGTCGGCATTGCGATAACTTAGCGAAATCTTAGATCGGTAAGTATCCGCTCAAAACTGGGGCGTGAAAGGAAATACACAATTTTATAACACTATTTTGTTTTGCGTTACAAACCACGTAATGATCGTGAGGCACGCCTTAAGTGCAGTGCAACGTGCACGGACGTCCCACGGTACTCGTCCTCTGTCATTCCTACATCGCAAAACAACCGCGCGGTCGGGATCGAACAAGCGACGTTCGGGTCAGAGCAGAACATCGTGACCACCACATTACCGTGACACACACGTATAGAGCACTGAAGAACAGTAAGATTAAGATTACTTTGCGTCGCCGAACGTCAGTGCAACAAAGGCCCGTCTTGCGGACCGGCATGATTAGCACGAGGACAAAAAGCAAGCTAACACTCTTATACAGAACCTTCTCAGTTATATGTGAGTTGCACTTCGTGTGAATTGTGGCGGACATGAGACGTCTGCAGGCAGAGTCCTTGCACAACCACGGATGCCCTACAGGCCTTCACGCCACAACGATTGATGTGTTTGGCACTCAGGACCTGTTCGCCTTCAACGAAGCATCGTATACGAGTTTAAGAAGCGTCTAGATGGCGCATACTTTGCGACTGCAAAAAGGGTAGAGACATCGCGAAGTGAAAAAAAAAGCCACTGCAAGTAGGCCGCACTTGCTCAGCGACTGATACTGTCTGTTGGCGCCAATTTAAACCACCCTATGCGCCCCCTATAGGCGACGAAACTTGTGAATAACACTGTCCTGGAATATGAAGATGATGCTACGTTATTTTTCGTAGCGATTATCACTAAGCCAAACCGCGTGCTATGGTCACCGATTACAACCAAAGGAATGGACGTTCAAACAGTCGCAGCCCTGCTAGACGGAACAGGAGTCGGACTGCCTAAACTGACAATAGCCTCGTCCCCTGGGGAACTGTCAAGTAGACCAAACTTCGGGAGCAGTATGACTAGGCTGTTCACAGTAGCATCCACATCGCGGCCACAGAGAAGTTCTATAATCGACTCTTTAAAAGGAGACGCTGCATAGGTAATAGCGGGCCTTCTGACGACCGAGAGCTGCTTACACGATGCCGCCTCCTTGTACAGAAGCGCTTTAGAGACAAGAGACGCCTGGAGCAATATTGATTTGCCCAGTTACGGATGTTGAGCTCAGTTCATTCAAATAACACCGAAGCTCTGCGCAACTTGTACGACCAAGTTCTCTTCAGTATCCAAGGTGTTCATAAGGTATTCTTCTCGTCCATGCTCTGCGACATCTTACTGTGTACTTTTCCACAGGACATAGTCGTGCAGTACTATTGATCGTGTGATGTTCAGGTAGCACGTGACTCGATAAATGATGGTAGCCCCATCGGACTGGATGGTCTTCTCAGCTTGCTGTGCATTGACGGTACCCCCATCGAACTGGATAGTCTGCTCAACTTGCTGTGCGTTGAGCTGGATTGCTTAGAGAGGAGCAATTTCAAGAACGCCGGAGGACGAGAGCTTGAAACAGCTCGAATGAAAAGTCAGTGGACATAATCTCGCCGTGGGAGACGTACTTCATGTGTACTTGACAGCAATTCAACGCGGAAACAAGGGAGTACAACTCCATCTTTTTCTCCTCATATGAGCACAAACTAAAATCGTGCACCGCCAAGTTGCCCCTGACACAGACAATGTAACTACTTTCTAATAACCAGATGTGTTTCCGCTGCAACACCGAAGGATATCAGGCACGGGACAGCAAAAGGAAAACATCCTGCTCCAAATGCGACGCTCGACACGCTACAATTATGTGTGATCCCGACAAGTGTTCGTGAAAGACAGGCTATGCCAACCCGAACTAAGAAGTAATTACGACAGTCTGCGCGTCACTTGGAAAACGACAACCTAATGAATTCTCCTTCGCTTTCGTACTTCTGCAAACCTCGCAAGCATGGACCCCAAACAATGACACACGCTGCTACACACGCAAACTTTTCATGGTGGAATTCAGAGCACATGATCGATGAAGCTTTGCCCAAACATCTCCTGCTATAAACCATGCAAACAACTCGGACAGCGCTAAAAACTTGCGCAAGGGCACCAGCTCAAGCGGCTATATGAGTCGTCAAGTCTTAGGACTGCGACTGTGAAGTCAGATTTTTAACGAAGAGTTGGTGCTACGGGCAATCGAGATACCAGGCATGTGTCAGGGCATCGAAGAAACAACAAATGATAAACCTTTCGTCGCGTCTTTCAGGAAGCTTAAAAACGATGTCACCGATGAGCTGATACAGCCATCGTTCATCAGGAAGAGTGGTACCAGCGTACTGATTAGTTCGGATCCGATGTAAAGGTGACGAATTGTTGATTGCACTCAACTTCAAGCTTGGATGGACCTTCCAGGTTCGCACATCAAACTTGATGTCTCGACCGATAGCTTTACGAAACGTGGCGAGTCCAACAATTTTCCGCTGCCTCTTTGGAAATTTTAAATTCAGGGAGTAACAAACATAGAAAAGCCACCTGAAGAGAGAACGACCATAATACAGTTTGAGAAAACCGCTAACGTTCTCAACGCGAGATATGAAATGGCGCCAGCTTGAAAGCATAGATTCGAACATGAAAGCAACAGACAAGTGACTGTTACTCGACCTTTCCTTTCCGACCATCTCAGCACCAAGAAGGTACTGCTCGAAATGAATGACCGCAATATAGGATGGTACCTGCGAGCAGGACACGCGAATATCGCCTGTGATGTACCTGCCGTAGAAATGAAGCCATGCCATACTCCACGCACGGAAGTACTTGAAGAACCACTGGCGATAGAAAATCGAGTGGTGCTTGATGCCGCGGAAAAAGGCCACAGGAACTATCACGCTGCAGCCTTTACGTGAGCTGAATCTGGAGTCGGTAACATCGAGTTCCGTGACTTTTTTTACAGCGCCTACTGCGATTAACAGCTATAAAAGGATTACCGAGCGTGATCTGTGTACTTTGACAACGAATCTTTCACAAGGCCTCGGGAGGCATAAGGTAAATGCACCGAGTGCTCCCTGAAGCAAAAGTCATTGGCTACTTCAGCATTATTGGCAGTTCATGGAAGTTTATTATGCGATTGCTACTTTCTGGGACGAATGGTGGAAGAGCCTCGTACGATCAGTGAAGCTTCCTCGGCCAGAAATGATAGGAAAAACTCGCGGGAAATTCAACGAAATACTATAAACTTTTGACCTCTGATATTCATTGAGACAGATGAAAGAGAACCTTCTAATTTATACAGCCGAACTTCTCTTTGCACGAAGGTTGTCCGTCGACGAAGTCAACAGTAATTCTAAACAAGCAGTTGTCATGCGCAGGCTCACGTACAGAAAGCTACTGGTGAAAACGTCTTGGAAGCGACGAAAAAAACAAACCTGTTGACACTACGATTTGCTCTCTTTGCTGATATTCACCGCAATGTAACGGGACGTCGTGCTCATGCTTTCTGACAGTGCGGCGCGCCAGCTATGGAAGCTTCTAAGGGTCATGGAAGCTACGGCGAACGGCCTCGCCAGTTACTCCAAGATCAAATCGCAAGGAGGTGTACTTGCGATCAGGCCGATACAGAGACTGGCCTATTGAATTGTGCCCCAAACGTTGTATGGCCGACAATGCTGAATATTTGACCGTTGCGGGCTGCGTCAACAAACAGAGAATGAACAAGAGCGCGCGTGAAACGAGAAACTGGGACGCCCTGAAGTGAAGGCAGAGTGCTTCTAAGCTCGTCTCAATAAAAATGTATCTTAGCCAAATTCCTTTACGACGGAGTTGAGTCTCATCTGGAACGTCATCATTTAAACACCTCCATCTCCACCTGAACACTGTTTTCGCTTGTTGTGAGTATTTACACATATCAATGGTGCGTGCATCTGACCTCCTTCGGTATCAGCCACCCACTCGAACACTTCGACACTTCAACCACTTCATCAGCCATTCCATTCGTGGTCATGACTTTTTATTCAATACTTTCACACCCCCTTTATTATCTGAACGACCTCTCATGTGGTCAATGATGTGACGAACACCTTGTTCGAAGTGTATCAAAACGTGATCACTACAATAGAGGTGGATACTGGCTGTACATATGCCCCGCCGCGGTGGTCTAGTGGCTAAGGTACTCGGCTGCTGACCCGCAGGTCGCGGGTTCAAATCCCGGCTGCGGCGGCTGCATTTCCGATGGAAGCGGAAATGTTGTAGGCCCGTGTGCTCAGATTTGGGTGCACGTTAAAGAACCCCAGGTGGTCGAAATTTCCGGAGCCCTCCACTACGGCGTCTCTCATAATCATATGGTGGTTTTGGGACGTTAAACCCCACATATCAATCAATCAATCAAATGGCTGTACATAGAAACGACATTATGCTCTGAAGCACTGCGCTATTATTTACAATGTATACGCACGCGCAATGGGAGATATCTTGTGCATATTGCCACGGAGTCGTGACGCGGACTCCGGCTGCGGCGGCTGCATTTCCGATAGAGGCGGAAATGTTGTAGGCCCGTGTACTCAGATTTGGGTGCACGTTAAAGAACCCCAGGTGGTCTAAATTTCCGGAGCCCTCCACTACGGTGTCTCTCATAATCATATGGTGGTTTTGGGACGTTAAACCCCACAAATCAATCAATGTGACGCGGACGAAAGGAGCAGACTGCAGGTCGAACCTTAAACTGTTTATCTGGGCCGAACCTCTGGCCACGTAAACGGGAAGTCGGATTACAGCAAGACACTGGCACTGATAGCGGCGAACAGAACGTCGGCCGTCGATCTACTGGCAAGCGGCGAAGGGTGTCGGCATTTATACACTTGCTATCTAACATTGTAGCATTATCGCTAGTGTTGACGTAGGTTCCAGAGTAATCTGAAATGTTTAAGTGGGCGCAATCTCAACAAAATGATTTACTGCAGTCCGGAAACATCTCGAACGTGGCAATATGTAACAAACACTCGGGCTAAAGTATGCTTGCATACATATCTCGCAACTTGGCCTACCTGGTTGATAATTAGTCTCCTAATCTTGGAGGACGAATGAAAATCACTAGCAGTAATTGAAGTAATCTTCATGCGGAAGCTGTAAATAACAGTTGGTGAAGGCGCTAAGTAGTTTCATGTACGTGACAGGGCTGACTGAAAACTGCAGGCCACTGCTCTTTCATCAAGGGCGTATGTATGGATAGCGTGGCCCATGCATGACACAAACGCGCAATAGCTCAGTTAAAGAACGAAAAGGGCGATAGCGTCATACATTGTTATTTATTTATCGCATGCAAAATATGCGCAAGCGGTCATGCTGTAATAGGACTCGATAAGAGCATCGAAGAACGTACGATCACCTGAGTCGATTTTTTGCTTTCAGCGCTGGCGTCTCTGCCGTCTCTGGCAGTGCCGTCGACCGGACAAACTCGAAAAGCCTCCGCTGCGTCGGCGCTTGCTGCCGCCGCGAGTCTCATGCTACTTGCGGAACTCGAGCTTGCGTTCGATGGCGTAGAGCCTGATTTTCTGGCTTCGGTGGCCGCTGAAATAAGGAAGGCCTTGCTGGTACCGACGACGCAGCTCGTGCGTTGTTCATTGGCCTGCGAATAAGTTGAATGAACAACCGCTAATGGTTTTGTTTTATTACGATGGCAGTTATATTGGATACTCTCGACTGGATTTCGCCGCCGGTGTCGGCGTCGACGTAAGCGTCGGCGCCGATGTCATGCACCATATATATCTATATATATTAAAACGGAAGAAAGAAAGAAATCCAGAAAAAAAAGGCTCCGGCGTTTGGAATCGAGCGTGGGACCTCCACATCACGAATGTGAGGCGCTAACCACCAAGCCACCTATGGGTATCTCTACCAATGTTCAAACGGCAAGCTATTTATGTCTACCGTTTACCATGGTTGGCGCGTATCTCAGGGGGAACTATTGTGCTTTCAGCATTATCAGCAAGATGGAGCAATGAGGTTTATAACTGCAGTTCAAGGGGTCAGACTAGAAGGCGATGAGGCAATGAATTATATAAAAGAATGATGACAGAAAAACTTAAACAACAAGAAAGCACTACATGCACCGTACCAGATGATGATGAACCAATTAACACAGTAGCCCCTTTAAGACAATGAGAGTGGGAGAGGGCAGAAAAAAAGGGTTCCTAAGAGCACATCAACAGGCCCTTATGGCATCCCAATCGCGCTAGTAAACTAGAACCAAACTCTAAGCAAACATCAAGAGAGGCAGCGAGCAAAGGAATAATGGATGGTGAACCCCGCAATTGGTGGGAACTAAGCAGGATGAGCATGATCTATAATGAAAAGGGGAACAAAGCTAACACAAACAACTACTGTTTTGTAACAGTGGCATCAGTAGTTTACAGGCTGGTGATGCAGATAGTATACAGGAAAAACTACAGGCATGGGTGGAGGATGAGGGGGTGCTGGGAGAAGTATTAGATGGGTTCCATAAACGAAGGAGGTTGAAGGACAATATGTTTTTTATTGATTCAGTGTATTGCAGTAGCGGAAAAAGAACACAGACCCATGTGGCTGGCAAATACTGGACACACTAGATGTGGAAAATGAAATAACTAATCTTCTAACGGATATCTATAAAAGTAACAAAGTAGTTATCAAACGGGAAGAACATGTATCTGAACCCATAGAAAAACAACGCAGGCTTCGACATAGATGTCCCTAGTAACACTTGTTATTTATGCTGTATCTAAAGTGACTAAAAGTCAAACTAAAGAGGAGTCGACTCGGTTTCAGCCTCTCTTTTTACGTATCAAGGAAAACACATTGAACAGCATTACCCGCATTGTTGTATGCAGATGATATAGTAATAATAGCCAACAACAAGGAAGATCTGAAGGAACTGATAGACATCTGTGGTAATGAGGAGGATAAGTTACGTAATGTGGTAATGAAGGTGATAGGATACGTAATGACTAAGGGTAACGGGAATGCAGCTGTAATGAAAAATAGGGCACCGTGGAACTACAATGTGTATGACGTTGTGAGAGGGATTTGGAAAGGTTCATGGTCCCAGGTTTGACGTTCGGCAATGCGGTATTGAGCATTTAATGAGAAGTTCAAACAAGATTGGAAATTAAACAACGTGACATGGGTAGACTTGCTTTGGGAGCACACGGGAATACCCCAAATCAGGGGGTACAGGGTGACATGGGATGGACATAGCTTAAGTGCAGGGAAGTTAGCAGCAAGATAGAATTTGAGGAGTGATTGAGAAAAATGAGAGGAGCATTGGGCTAGAAAAGTGTTTAGCTACTTGCACATGAAGAATGTCGATACTAAATGAAGGAAGCGAACTCGAAAATTATCTAAGAAGTATTTAAACAACAGCGCAATACCAGGCCTAAAGGAAACATTGGTTAAGAAGGCGAAGAAAACAGAGAAGGACATTTGAAAGATTGGAAAGCTTACGAAATCATCAATGGAGACCTACCAAACTTTCAAACAGGAAATCGCAAAATAAAATTTTCAAGCAGGAAATTGCAAAAGAAAAGATCTAAAATAATTCTCGTGGTGGTTCTCTGCTGTTGCAGGCCAGAACGGAAGTATTGCGGACCAAGACGTACAGAGCCAAATACGAAGGCACAGACATGGTATGTAGTGCAAGTGGAGAGGAGGAGAAAGCAGCTGAACATTTGATAAAGTTCTGTAAAAGGCTCCATCATATAGTCCAAGATAATGGCGCGGAATTTTTCAAAGCATCGGGGTTTAGAGACACTAAAGGCAAAATAGATTTTAAATGGGTAAAAATAAATCCGTCCGTCCGTCCGTCCGTCCGTCCGTCCGTCCGTCCGTCCGTCCGTCCGCCCGCCCGCCCGCCCGCCCGCCCGCCCGTCCGTCCGTCCGTCCGTCCGTTCGTCCGTCCATCCATCCATCCATCCATCCATCCATCCATCCATCCATCCATTCGGCTCTCATGTCTCACGCGTACTTTGGCCCGCGGAGAGGAGGGGAGGGAAATCTTTCGCGCGCCCTATCTCCCGATGGGGAGGATCGTACGTCTGAGCTGGCGTTGGGGCACTGGAACGATTCTGTTGTAGTTATTGGACACACTAAGGTCACTGCAATCGTTGCACAGCCTCCGTTTGCAAAAAAGGCGCACTTTTCAGACACAGCGAAGTAACAACTGAGGCGCTTTTTTGCTTTGACATGCACCTGTGAGCACGTTTTGTGCGTCATTTGTGCGTGAGAAACTCGGGCACGTTTCGATCTGCTTACCGTTCGGCGCGTGATCTTCCAATTTGTTGCTATCGCGTTCATTGCTTCGCTTTTGCGGCAAAACTGTGACTTTTTTTTTAGTTTTGAAAAGCTGCGATGTTTATAGAAATGACGACGCTATAATATAAGTCGTACATTACAATCTACGTACGTGTGCGAGTGTACTGGGTGTACGAGAACAGACATGATAAGCGAAAACAACAACAAAAAACACTCAACTGAAAAACGTGTGTAGAAGAAACGCAAAATTGAAAGTACCAGAATAGCATTGTCTACATTTCTGTAAGAGTTCTAGTTGGGATAATACACTCATATGCAAACAATCTTTTTTTTTCAAATCGGTGTAGCGAAGCCGAATGAAGCCGAAAATATTTTGGATAGCACTATGTCAGGAAGTTGCGCAGTGCAAGAATGGAGTTAGGCAAGACCCAGAAGCTCCTGGCTGAGATAAATAAAACAGGCGTCAGACCAGGCAGCATTTGGCTCTTTCCATCAGAGAAGGCGATAACATATGTCCCCACCACCAAGAGGCGGAATTCGTTTGGCGGAACCATTTGCCGCAGTATTTTTAAACGCAAATCTTATCAGCACCTATAGGTGCCAGTTACCTCTCACACTCTTCCGAGAGTTTTTCGAACCATAAGGCACAAGAGTACCCTCAACTTGCCCGGAGGTAGGTTTGAGGTGGGACGATGAAAACTAGTTAGCTGTGTAAATGAAAAGCGCAAAAAAGAAAGAATCAAGTCCTGTGGTGAAAATTTCAAGCTAAGTTGCTCAAGGTTGATTTCTGAGCTGTACCATTTATGTGCGATAATTGAAGCTGGTGAATAAAAATTCTAAATAAGCACCCTTGTTCCAAAAACAAGTGTGCCATAAGCATCCTATGGAGGCAATTTAAACGAGCATGTGCGGTTGCTTACGAGAGAAGACGGAAAGGCACGAATAATCACTCGCGTCTGAATGTAGCTCCTACCTCCGGTTGAGACGTTATTGAAGGCATGGTCGAGGCGACGTCTTTTTTGGCTTGGGAGGCCTTGACTTGGTTGGGGTCGGATGGCGGGGTTGACTTGCTGCTGCGCTTCTCGGATGTGCCTCTCGCTGCCTTATGTGACGGCTCCTGTGTAGTCTGCGTACTCTCCTTGAGTCTGTACAGCAATTAAATATTAAGAAAAAAGGCGATAAGAAAGCGAGTTGGACAGAATTATGAAAGCCGGCGGTTGGCCCTGAAGTCTTTATCTAAAAGTAAACACACACACACACATATCTATATATATATATATATATATATATATATATATATATATATATATATATATATTGAGATCTAACAGACTATAATGCCAAGAAAGGTATAGGGGAAGTTATTAGGCCAATTGTAGTGTAAATTAGAAGAAAGAAAAGTGGGTGAAAAGATAACTTGCCTTGGGAAGGATCCGAACCTGCGACCTTCGAACAACGCGTTCGATGCTCTACCACTGAGCTACCACGACAGCCATCGCCCGAGCCACTTTATTGGTATCTATGTCAATTTTAAACGTGGGAGTGTGAGTCAGCATCACTAGTAGCCATGGCGGCGAGTGTGGCACACTTTTTATGAGCCTGTTCGGCGTCACGTAGCACGTGAACTTATTACTAACTGGCAGCTGACCAATGGTCTCCCGTATACAACCTAGAGGCACCAAGTCTGCCAGTACGAGACCCTCGTTAATGAATAAGAGAAACAAGTGCATACTTAAGGGCTCGTTTTTCGTGTTTTACACAATCAACGAACACCCGAAGTAAATTGCGTCTTGAATTTGTTGCCGGTTGAGGGTTTTCGTTCTGAGTAGTCAACGCAGCGCCACCTCTAGGAGCTGCACTCGTCAGTTTCCCGGGGAATGGGCAGAATAAGCCGGTGACGGAGAGCGGCGGCGTTGAGCGGAGCGTGACGGCCGACCCTGAGGTGACGGCGAGCGGCTAGGCCAGTTTCTCTGGGCGACGACGTCAGCGTAGGACGGTTCGGAGCGTGGAAAGGAACGGCGAGCTGAAGGGTCCAGAATATGGTCATCCGGAAAACAGGGTTGCGAATAGTGTCCGCGGTCCTGACGGCGATCTACATTACGAAAGCTTGGCCGGAAATACCACCTGTTGCGGCAATGGCGGGAGATGTGCCCAACTCGAGAGCAAGAAAAGCAGATGGGTCGATCATCGTGCGTGCGCCACTCAGATGGATTTCGGTAGCGTGGTGGAAACCGAGGAGTCGAAGCTGCCGCAGCGACAAGTGGAGCAGAGTGGTGGTCAGCGTTGTGGACGGAAGTGCTCATGGGCTGCGGCATAAGTCTGGCGGGCTGGGGAACCTGGACGCCCAGGTTAGCAAACTCCTGACGTACGACGGCTTGAATAAGCGAGACAGTTGCCCAGTTGTCTTGCGCAGGGGGCTAATAGGAAGCGGGTGCCATGGCTTCCAGATCCTGGTGAACAATCCTTGCGATATTGGCAGGAGGCGCAAGTGAACGGGGCGCTGCAGAATCCTCGCAAGACGAAGTCGCAGCAGTGTTTGGTAGTCTCGCGATGTGGTGGGTGATTCGCCTGCTTTTAGCTTGCTCAAATCGCCGGCATTCAGATATGATGGAGTCGACAGTGGTGCAGTTCTTGCACATTAGTATGTTGAAAGCATCATCAGCAATGCCTTTCAACACGTTGCTGATCTTGTTCACCTCGGACATGTTTTTGTCAGTCTTCCGGCACAGTGCCAGTACATCTTGGATGTACGTGACGTACGACTCCGTCGATGATTGAACACGCAACGCGAGTTCCTGCCTGGCTGCCATCTGACGAGCAACTGACGGACCGAACAAATCACGAAGCTTTTGCTTGCATGTGTCCCAGCTGGTTAATTCTTCTTCATGCGTCTCATACCAGGCGCGTGCCGTACCCCGTAGGTAGAATAGAATATTTGCCAGCATAAGCGTTTCGTTTCACCTGTAGTGCTTGCTGACGCGCTCGAATAATGCGAGCCATTCTTCGACGTCAGTGCTGTCCGTCCCGGAAAACGTGCCAGGGTCGAGAAGATGGGGGGGAATCACAGGTGATGGAGCCAGCGCAGATGGCAAGGCCTGACTGCCAGTTTCAGGCCTCACGGCTGGACAAAGCTGGCGTCCACTGCGGAGTTCCAGAGCTGGGTTGTGTGAATACCCCGCACCTTCCACAAAAAGATGTTACGGGGAAGATTTATTCACCGAGAGCTGGTCTTGCTAACGGCTTAGAGAGCGCACAGTCAAGCAGGTTAACGGGAGAAGCTCGAGAGTCCAACCCACTACAACCACGTTGTCATCTTCTTCACTTGGGTGCCAATTCAGCTGTGTCGGGGCGACAGTTCCATACACGTATCAATATATATATATATATATATATATAAATATATATATAAGTAAAGTTTATCTACAAGAAAACTTATGCAGCCTCGCGTGCAAGATGTATTTGATTCAAATACCGATACCATGCCGTTCCCCACTGAGTTAAAAAATATCGTCTCCATAGAATATCTGCGACACTGTTAAAAAACGCGAACACCTTCTCGAAAGGTGGGAGAAGCTCGCCTTGGAGGACCTGGACCAACAACGACGGCTCGTCGCCAGAACCAAAGATGCAGCGAAGGCCAGAGGGTTCCTGGAATGAGGATGTCTCTCACCTAAGGTGGACGCGGAACCTACACCACTACACCGTTTTGAAAAATAAATGTTTATTCCTCCTCCTCCTCCTCCTTCTGCTCCTCCACGTGGTGATAGAATCAAATTATAGCCTGGGGTGAGGCCTCACCGGTAACCACCACCAGTGAGGCCACACTTCATCACCAGAGAAAGATTGGGCGCTCTGGTACAGTATCTGGCCAATACCTCCCACATGAATACACCAATTAACCCTTGGCCCTCCGTCAGCAGTGGCTGCGAACAACTGACCACGGTTGAGGTCACATCTGCGACGCTGCAGAGTGCGCGTAAAATCTCTGGGTCCGGACAGGCCGTCATTGGAAACTGAACGTGGCAAAGTTTAACGCTAGAACCTTGTCTGGTGAAGCGAGTACTGTTGCGTTGGAGGACCTAGAGGGAGTCAAGTGGGATGTTATAGGGCTCAGTGAGGACATCAGGACATATGAGGCCTATATATGCTACATAATGGGCACGTCTTTTGCTATCGTGGCTTGGCTGACATAAAAGAACTAGCGTTGGGGTTATTTATCAGCAGAATTATAGCTAGTAGCATAGAGGAATCCTATAGCATTGATAAAAGGGTTGCAGGTAACGTAAATAAACTGAATAATATATGCAAGATGATGGTGGTACAAGCCTACGCACCTACATCCAGCCATGATAACGTATTAGTTGAAAGCTTCTATGAAGACGTGGGATCAGCAATGAGCAAGCTATACCATACTGATTGGAGACTTCAATGCCAAGGTAGGGAATAACCAGGCTGTCAAATAGGCAGTAAGAGATTATGGGAAAGGTGCTAGAGATGCTACAGGGAATTTATCAGTAAAATTCACAGAACGCAAAAATTTACGCATATCTAACACCTTCTACCGAAAACCAGTAAACCGTAAGGGGACACGTGGGAGCTCTAATGGCAAAGTAACAACGACCTCTAGTATTTAGTGTGCACGGTTAAAGTGATTGCATGTGCCCGCAGATGTTGCCACGCCGAAGCGTAACAAGGCGGGGGCTTCGGTTGCTAGGGACGCGACAGCCGCAGCTGTTGCTATGGGAGAGAGTGGTGAATGGATCCCGACAAACTCCTGACATAGCCCGACTAAGAAATGCATTCGCATTAAAAAAAGTTTTCTCAGCTCGTAATGAACCAACTAAAATTTTTTGTGGCATAATGCTCCTCCTCGGACACACAACAACTAAAATTTGTTATGGAGCCTCGTGACTGGCCCTTTGTGTTACTAGAGAGGGGCGTCCGCCCCCGTGCACACACACCTGTGTTTGCGTGTCATGATTCACTCTGACAGCGACCTACATGCTGCTGGAGTATAAGCAGTGTCCTAGATGTGATTAGAACACCCTGAAATTAGTAGTAACTTTTGTACAATTAGATATAGCAGTACGTCTGTGCTTGAAATATCAGCATAAATTCTTGTCAACAACTGCAAACGAAGGGAAAATGGCCCCTACAAGGATAATGAATTAAATAGCACCACTTGCCGTTTCCTGGAAAACGGTCGCTGAACGGTGACGTAAGGCTCCTGAGGGTCCTCGCCAAAGCCGGCAGGCGAGAACTCGCGCCAGGCGACGGCATCCTGGGCCGACGTTGTCCTCGAAAGGCGTCGCTGCTTCTCGCTGCCCGAGATGCTGTCGATGCGCCTTCGGGCGAGCCGCGGAGTGCCACGGAAGACTTCAGTAGGTGGTGGCGCTTGGCTCGTTCGAGCAGGACTCTCCTTGTCGGCGATGTCGGCGGCAAAGGTCACTGACGGGGCCGGGCTCACCGAGGTCCCGCTGCTGCTGGAAGCGATGCTCACCGAGGCTACCGGGGTGACCTCAGACGTGCGCTTCTTCATGGGGTCACAGTGCTGTTCCTTGGCGCCAGCAGCCGATGCTGAACTTGGTTTCTCTGAACCGAAGGGGAGGACAGAACAAATGGTCCTCCACCGTCCAGTACCGTCTTCTTCTTCTTCTTGCACGCGCACGATCTCGAGGCTCAATTGCGTGCTTGGTGACTAGAAATGATGATTGTGATTCTCACGAGCAAGCCAATTGGTGAAATTTTTCCAATTTTCTAAATTGCGTTTAAATTTATTATTATTATTTCCTGAAAACGCAGCTCAGAGTTAGTACCTATGTTTGTGCTCATCTATTGGTAGCATTTGCAATTTTGTTACATCACTTCGTTCACCTTTACGTGACAACATTTAATAAAATATGAAACTACCTGGTTCTTGGCCAATGCGCCCACGTGGGTGTGTGCCACCGTTCGAGGTTCTACTCTATTGCACTTTGAAGTGACCCCGCAACTCTTTTTGAGCAGGTGAAGAATAACCGCCGATTATTATCGAGGCTGCTGAAAACACGTAGGCCGAGAGCCACAGTGCACCACGTGGTCTATACTTTACAACTAATTCTCAAAATCAGTTAGAAATCGCTTCCTCTTCTCGCTACATAAAACCAATGTATACGCCCGATTTATGTGCCCTACACTCATCGGGCACATATGCTCAGTTTAATGGAGACAATAGTGCTTGAGGCCCATGTGCTTAGATTTAGGTGCATTTAGGTGACCTCTGTCCTATTTGTCTTGTTTCTGAAACGTTCCCTGCGCAATGAGAAAATATATTTCTTTCGAAAAACAATAATTCATTCCCTTTAAACATAATAACTTTCTGTTTGTGAAAGTGCATAAAGTAAGAAGCAGTTAAGTAAACATGACCTCCACCTTTTCGTCAATTAGATTTTCGAATACTCTGGCACAGATTGAAATACAGTGAACATATATATGTCATTGTTTTTTTCATATTTTTATTTGTACCAATTAAGTGGAAAGAGGTAGCCGTCACCAAGTAACGGTGACACACCTCCTTCGTTTATTTTCTATTTCAATAAAAAAAAACAGTGAACAACTTCGAATACATTGGGAGACAATGAACAATCAATGGCGCTGCGACATCGTTTATGCAGCTTCAAACTCTGCAATATACCTGCCAAGGTTTGCATCATCAATTTCTTGCGGATTTGCGGAATGACCTATTAATTTAACCGTTTTGCTTTTTCAAGAGCTAGTTGTTTGGTATAACCTTTGTAGAACCAAAGCTTCCGAGATTGATTCATTGATTCATTGAAATAACCTAATTGAGAGTAACCAAGCACGCCTCAAGCAACAAACTGTACAATCTATAAAGTAAGGAATAACGTCATAACTATTACATTGTTATTTTCATACCAGTCAATGTTATTTGTGTGCAGTTTTGCACTGAATGTTCTTTGTAGTACCGACCTTATGTCACATTCGTTTTCCAAATATATTGCCCGTACTGTGGGCATTTATCTGATACTTCATCGCATATGCATAATCACCATCATGATGCGTCCTTCATTTTCATCGTTCGTGGAGTCGTTGCTGCATTTTGCAAGAAAGCCTGAGCGAAGAAGGCGATCGTTCCTGCAGTAGTTGGCGCTTTCGATTGCACGGCCTGTGAGAGGGGATTGGCCACACTCATCACCTTTGGTTCTTTATTAGCGGTAGAATTTCTTTTTGCTGATTTTTCAGGAGCCATCGATGCCGGTCTCCGGCCCCGGCTTGGGCTCGCCCTGGCGGCCAGTCGCCCTGCTGAATCGGTACCACTGGAGTGTTTCCTCAAGAACGGCGTAAGCAGTTTGCCTGTCGCGCTTGTGCCCACTGATTGTGGAGCCATTCGGTTGAGTGAAACGGAGGTGTTCCAAGAAGAACTTCGCAACATAAGCGGTCATTTTCTGGACATCTCGGAGGTGAGGCGTTTCGGCAAAACTGGCATACTATGCAGGTCTTCAAATATTCAATGCTTAACAGACTTACTGGCCGCCACAAGATTTGCGTTCTCTGCTGTTCGCGCTTTTATCCCCCCTCATCTTGCTTGCGTGAAGGGCATTGTTCGTGGTGTTCCAACTAACATTAGTCCTGAAGCGTTCTTAAAGATGGTTTCTCCGGCTGGCGTGGCATCTGTCTACAGATGCATCAGACCTGTAGGTGATACGCGAGTACCTACTGAAATCGTCATCGTTACCTTTGCTGGTCTCACACGCCCCTCTGAGCTTAAGGCCTGGCCTTATCTATTCCGTGTAGAGGCATTGACACCTCGCCCACTGCAATGCCGTAACTGCTGGCGATTTGGACATAGCGCTAATGCTTGCAGGTCCTCATTGAGATGTGCGAATTGCGGTGGGGCACATGCCGCATCAAATTGTCAGGTAGACAACTGCAGGTGTTGCCTATGTGATGGAGCACACACAGCCACGGACAATAGCTGCCCTGCTCGAGAACGTGAAACACAAATTCTAGATATAATGGAGCAACGCCGTTGTTCTCGGTATGAGGCAACTTCCTTCATTAAAGAGCGCGAAGTGGGGTACGCTGCTGCTACGTCACGCCAGTGTGGGTCAATTGAAGCGACGGTCACTTCTGCAGTGTCGGCAGCGATAGATAAGGTCATGCAGATGATTATGGAACGGCTTTTCCACACCTTTGCTGAAGGTCTGACCGAGATGCACGCCGCCAGGTTAAACAGCCTTATTCCCTCTTTCGCTGCACACACTGTCACGGTCCAGGGTGAAGCTGAGCACCTCGACAATGAACAAAATAATCGGCGTCAAGAAGATGTTACCCCTGAAACGCGCGTCAGCACTCAGTCGCCGACCCCTGTGTGGCCCAGTGGCTCGTTTGGTCACATGAGGCTTGGTAATATCACACATAAACGACGCAATGCTCCATTGTCTCCAACCACTTTGCCAATGTCAAAACCAAACAAAAAAGTTATTACTGATACCAACAATGGGCAGGACGTTTTGCGTCCTGCAGTAGAGTCAACTATATTAAGTCCATCATAGCAACTGTAAAAGTTCTTCAGTGGAATTATCGCTCCGTATCTTCCGCTTACATAGATCTTATTTATCTCATACAGCAAACAAATCCTAATATAGTTTTACTTCAAGAGTCTTGGCTTTCAGTAAACCAAACATTTACTCTGAAATATTTTCGAACATTTAGACTGCATCGGCCAGGTAGAGGAGGTGGATTATTGGTTCTAATATCTTCAAAAATGTGTTATCATGTTACTGTAACTTTTGAACATATTTGTCCGGATTGTGAATTGTTAGGAACAGATGGTTTGTTACCTGACTCCAACAGGATTACAGTGATTAATGCGTACTTTCCGAATGGGGTAAGACGCACAGATCACTTAGATTGTGTTATTAGGAATTCTTCGTCAAATTCAATTTTATTGGCTGGGGATTTTAACTCGCATCACACTTCTTGGGGGCTTAAAACAGATGGCTGTGGCAAAAGATTGTGGAATTGGTTGCAGGATAATAATAATAAAAAAGCGCAACCTCTGATTTTCGGGAAGTCACTATGGCTGAACTGGCAGATGTCATACTAACTGTAAAGCAAGCGGCTCCTGGTCCAGATCAGATTACAAACTCTATGAATAAATTGATATTTAATTCCCATCCCGAGGAGCTTTTGAATATTGTTAACTGCTCCTTACAGCACACATGAATTCCAAGCGCATGGAAAATTGCTAAAGTTGTGTTGCTGCGAAAAAATCCAAGCCTCGGATATGTCCTGGATAACATTCGGCCAATTTCGCTTACTTCAAACCTAGTTAAAATAATTGAAAGAATTCTTCATTAAAGGCTCAGTGAATTCATCGATTGTCAGGACATCCTTTCACCAAGGCAAGTAGGATTTAGACAGGGGTGCTCTATATGGTCGGCTCATGTTGATTTGGAAAGCCGAATTCGCCTTGCAGAAGTATCTGGTGAGCTTTCTGCATTAGTCACGTTAGATATCGCAAAAGCCTACGATAGTGTGGAATGCAGGACATTAATTTCAAGATTAGTGGACTGTGAGGTTCCCAAGTACATTATATCTTCGATTCAGGAGTTTTTCTTTGAGAGGCAATTCTTTTGTTGCCACGAGGGAATTACTTCTGCCTCATATAAGCAAACAAGAGGTGTTCCGCAAGGATCAGTCCTGTCACCTCTTTTATTTCATATATTATTATCATCTATTTCCGTTCATAAAAATGGTCCTCTTTACGTGTACGCCGATGATATTGCTTTTTTCTCGTCATCCCGAGATATCAATAGTTTGTATGAAATCTTACAGTCATATTTGAGTGATCTTGAGGTATGGCTTGGCGGGCTGTCTTTTTCACTTAATGTTAGCAAATGTGCTCTGCTTGTATTCCCTCTATCCGTTCCCGTATTTCTTTCACTGCATTATCGAAATGATCCGATTCCACAAGTAACAGCGCTAAAATATCTTGGTATTGTTTACGTGGACAATTTAAATTGGCAGCAACAAATAGAATGAAACACCCGTAAAGCAGAAAGCGCCGTAGGATTGCTCCGCCGGTTTTTCAATGACAATTCAGGGATGCGCAGGGATACGTTACTTATGATATACAAACTTTACGTACGCTTGATTCGGGAGTTTGTCTGCGTTCTGTTTTCTGGAAGTGCTGAGTACAAATTAAGATCTCTTATATTGCTAGAAAGGCAAGCTCTGCGGCTGTGTCTCGGGCTACCTAGGTGTGTCGCGAATAGCGTGCTTTATTTGGAAGCTAGAATCATTCCACTTGATGCTATATTTCGACAGCTTACTGTGCAAACATTTTTAAAACTTTACGATGTGCCCCTCTTCTGTTCACAGACACTTTTCATCAAACATCCAGTTTCTTTCAGCGCCCGTGGTTTTGTTATCAAAGACCCCAAGTCATTTTCGTCGAGTCTCTGTTATCAAATCTTCACGTTTCCCTCCGGCATTTAACTCCCCAAACCCAATGCTCGGTGCCAGTTGACTTAATTTTCGACGATATTTTTTCTGAAAAATGCCAAGTTACTTCCAAAGCATGTTCTTGAGGGCCTCCTTCAAGACCATCTCAGTCATTTTCCTGAATACGTAGTAATTTCGATGGACGCAACGCAAAATATTCAGAAAGCTGGAGTAGGTATTTTTTCTCATCAGCTTAATTGGTCTTTTGCGCTCCGTTTGCCTGACTTCACACCAATTTATCTCGCTGAATTCCTGGCTATTACATTTGCTCTTCGAAAACTAAATTATCAGCAATCAAAAGCAATTAATATTTCGGATGCTTTGTCTGTATGTACACATCTAACGTCCGCAAAGAAGTCTCCTCTTCTCGGGATATTTTGGTCTCTTGTACCGCATAGCCTATC
This sequence comes from Rhipicephalus microplus, assembly GCF_043290135.1. Taxonomy (NCBI): domain Eukaryota; kingdom Metazoa; phylum Arthropoda; class Arachnida; order Ixodida; family Ixodidae; genus Rhipicephalus; species Rhipicephalus microplus. The sequence continues at coordinate 60,777,360 of NC_134705.1, read as the reverse complement.
AGAAGTTTGGTTTATTGGGTCCCCGGGCATGCTGGAATTGAACTAAATGAAATTGCTGATTCGCTCGCTTCGGCATCTTTAAATTTCCCGGTGATGCTAGTAGCTCCACAGTTTCCTTTTATTACTGCCGAACGATTCAAACGCCTGTTAATCGTAAAAATCTACGAAACGTCGCTTCTACAATCTGAAGAATTTCGGCACTTGCAATTCACATGGAACACCGCAAAATGCCTTTCCCGTCAATGTGAGGTAACCCTCTCAAGCTTTCGCTGTAGAGTTCCTGTGTTAAATGTTTATCTCAACAAATCAGGATTTTCATTAACTAACCTAAGTGTTGTTTGCAATGAACCGGAAACAATAGATCACTTTCTTCTCACATGCCGCCGCTTCGCCTCACTGCGCCGAATAATTCTTGAAAGACCAATTGGTATGCTCGGATTGCCAGTCAATACATCCACCCTATTATCGTTTGGAGCCAGTCAGTTGGGTGTGGGCCGCAGTGCTATTCTGTCAGCGCTACATAAATTCATTCAGGCAATCGGCAGGATACGCTGCTAGTGGTACTGCCAGATATATCCAAATATTTCTCCCCCTTCCTCATTCTTGGTAATATGTTTTATATATTCTGGTTTATCGCATTCTTCTGCCATTTTTCACGTTTTTTCAAAGGAACATTATTAGTGTTCCTATCTAACTTCTCTTTATTTATTTTTTATTTTTTAGCAAGCGTTGTAAAAAATGATCTATTATGAGGCAGATGTGGCCAATCCCCCATGTGGGTATGAGCCAAGATCTCCTAGGAGACAAGACAAGACAAGATACATGCTGTGCCACGGATGTGACTGGTTTGCCACGTCTTCAAGGCCTCATAAATGCCTGTATAACTACGCACGCTTTTATAGGGCATGCTTAATATTACGTCAGAAAATTTAAAAGCGTGTAAAGAACTACCTCACTATGTACACAATTCTATTTTGTATATTATCTGTCCTAATTGGAAGTGTATTTTTCCATCCCTTTCCTGTGTTGTATCGCATAACGCAAATTTCGCTACGTTTCAGCATACGTTACAGTTACATCTATTATGTTGTTGAATTGTTTCTATGCTGTTTCTTTATATAACTATACATATATGCTCCTTTTGTCCCATGAATACGTCGCAAACATTGCCTTGTGTTTCCCCTCCCTTACGATTACGTAGTGCGTCTTAGGGGTGTGGCAGCTTGGGCTAGTTTGTATGGCATGACGATAGTTATAGCGCGAGAACAAAACGACGACACAGAGATCTTCGTTTCCTTCTTGTCTCCGTGTCGTCGTTTTGTTCTCGCGCTATAAGTAGCGTCTTAGGGCTTCTAAGGTAATCATAAATAAACAAATTGATAAATAAATTAACAAATAAACAAATAAATGTATGAATAAAGCTCTTACTTCACCTATGGAAATGTGCTTAAAATACTTATTTTAGATGTCTAAGCTTTGATACAGTATTTGAAACGCATTCTTCGGACCCATTTTAGAATACGTATGCATTATATTGTCACGTTACAACGTAACTGTAACCTGCTGATAAGGGCACACAAGGACGTCAAACTGATTCGAACAACGGCAGTACGACTATTGTTTTTCTCTGCACGCGCATCTTTGTCCTCTTCTGAACAGCGGCACATACAAGCATGCTAGTATCTGTGGAAATAATAGTTTCAGAACTTGTACTTGTGGCGTTACCCCCCTTCCCAAAGGACATCGTCCCGATGTCATAACATTATTGCCAGATGAAAACACACACGATAAGCAGTACACAAGGGGGTGTTCACAATCACTGTAAGTCTACTCAAGGGAGTGTGACGAATAGTCAGCGTTGGTAAAATGGTTTCATCCTCGAAACATGGACGACGTGTGGCTGTTGTAAACGGCGGGATTGACGAGCCATGTCCTCGTCAAGAACCTCGTAGTTCTTCGCTGAGACGACGGAGAACTCTATAGGGACCAAAATAGCGGCGTAACAACTTTTCCGACCGGCCCCGTTGTCGATTGGGAGTCCACAGCCATACTCGTTCTCCGGGTTGGTAAGAGACATCGCGACGACGAGCGTTGTACCGCAGCGAGTCGATGCATTGTTGCTTATGGATTCGTTCGACTGCAAGCTTACGAGCCGCGTCTGCCAGTCTGATAAATTCGTTCGTCTTGACACTAATCTGGTGTCTGTCTGGTAGAAGCATGGCATCCAGCATTGTAGTGACCTCCCTGCCATGAAGCAACCGGAATGGTGTGAATCCAGTTGTTTCTTGCACAGCGGTGTTGTAAGCGAACGTGACATAAGGGAGGATGTCATCCCAGTTTTTGTGGTCTTGGTCAACGTACATGGATAGCATGTCGGCGATCGTCTTGTTTAGTCGCTCTGTAAGGCCGTTGCTTTGTGGGTGGTATGCAGTAGTTTTTCGATGTACTGTGCCGCTAAGCTGCATGACGTCTTGTATCATCCGGGCGGTAAAAGCTGTGCCACGATCAGTTATGACAACTGCTGGTGCTCCATGTCGGAGGACGTTGTTTTTCACAAAAAAGTGGGCAGTCTCAATGGCGGTGCCACGTTGTAATGCCTTCGTTTCGCAGTAGTGCGTCATGTAATCAGTAGCGACTACAATCCAGCGGTTGCCGTCACGAGACTTGGGAAAAGGTCCGAGTAGATCCATGCCTATTTGTTGGAACGGTTGTGTCGGAGGAGCGATGGGCTTCAAAAAGCCGGCTGGGCGCTGATGTGGTGCTTTACGGCGCTGGCACTCGTGACACGTCTTCACGTAATGCTTCACGTCTCGACTGAGCTTAGGCCAGTAGTAGTGTTGGCGAATCCGGGCCAAGGTACGTGTGTATCCCAAGTGGCCTGAGGAAGGCTCATCGTGACAGGCGGACAAGACATCGGCTCGTAACGCTGGCGGGACAACGAGCAGGTACTCAGTCGCGTAAGGGTCGAAGTTTCTTTTATAGAGGATATTTCTGCGGACGCAGAACGATAATGACGAGCGGGCGAATGCTGGTGGTGGATGCGGCGTACGGCCTTCGAGATATTCGCTGAGTTGTCGAAGCTCGGAATCGTTCTTCTGCTGTTCGGCCAAGTCGGATACACTAACGGCGCAGAGAAAACGGCCGTCGAGATCGTGATCACCTGACACTGTCTTAAGAGGAGCTCGGGAAAGGCAGTCCGCGTCAGTATGCTTCCGGCCAGACTTGTACACGACTGTCAAATCGAACTCCTGAAGGCGTAAGCTCCACCTGGCCAGACGTCCGGAAGGGTCTTTAAGGTTCGCCAACCAGCAGAGCGCATGATGATCGGTAACAACTCTGAACGGGCGACCATACAGGTACGGTCTGAATTTAGCTATTGCCCAGACAACAGCTAGGCACTCCTTTTCAGTTGCTTTGTAATTCGCCTCCGCAGATGATAAAATCCGACTCGCATAAGCAATAGGGCGTTCGACACCGCCTTGCCACTGGACAAGGACTGCACCAAGGCCGATGTTACTGGCGTCTGTGTGTAGTTCAGTGTCGGCATATTCCTCGTAGTGTCCGAGTAAGGGCTCAGATTGGAGACGCTGCTGGAGCTCAGAGAAAGCGCGTGTTTGCTCAAGGCCCCACACGAAGGGAACGTCGTCTTTTGTCAGACGAGTGAGGGGTTCGGCAATGTTTGCGAAATTTTGCACAAAGCGTCTGTAGTATGCGCAGAGGCCTAAAAATCGACGCACATCACGTTTGTTGGTAGGTGGTGGAAAATCTGCGACAGCCAATGTTTTGTCTGGGTCCGGCCGAATACCATCAGGGCTAACAAGCTGACCGAGGAACTTCAATTCGTTGTAACCAAAATGACATTTTTCGGGTTTCAGTGATAGGCCTGCCGTGCGAATTGCAGCAAACACAGATCTAAGTCGCTGCAAATGCTGCTCAAACGTTTGGGAGAATACAACGACGTCGTCTAAGTAAACAAGGCATGCTTCCCACTTGAGACCGGAGAGCACTGTATCTATCATCCTCTAGAATGTCGCAGGGGCAGAACACAGACCGAAGGGCAGCACCTTGAATTCGTACAGACCATCAGGCGTTATGAATGCTGTTTTCTCTCGGTCGCGTTCATCAATTTCGATCTGCCAGTATCCACTGCGTAAATCCATAGAGGGGAAGTATCGGGCGTGTCGGAGGCGGTCTAGTGAGTCGTCGATGCGCGGAAGCGGATAAACGTCTTTCTTTGTGACTTTGTTGAGTTTGCGGTAATCGACGCAAAATCGGAGAGTGCCGTCCTTCTTTTTTACCAGTACGACGGGGGACGACCATGGACTGTTCGAGGGTTGGATTACGCCATCTTCGAGCATCTGCTTCACTTGAGAACGTATAGCCTCTTGTTCCTTTTGTGATACTCGGTAGGCGTGTTGACGTATGGGTCGCTCAGAATGGTCAGTGACAATGCGGTGCTTTACGGTTGGCGTTTGTTTCATCTTGGATGTAGACGCGAAACAGTCGCTAAACATGCGGAGGATACAGCGGATTTGCTCTTTCTGTGCACATGACAGCTTCGGATTGACATCGACTGCATCGGTTACCGCGGTGTCACTTTCAACGGCTGCAGAAATTGGGGCTATCGTCGTACACGCTTCATCGTCAATGGATTCGAAATGAGCGATAGTTGTTCGCTTGGCCAAATGTTGGTATGATCCACTAAAATTGGTGACCAACAACTCAGTCATCCCACGTTTAAATTGAATTATGCCGCGGGCAACACAGATTTGCTGAGACAAGAGTACCGAAAGGTTGGCTTCAGCGATACCACTACTGTCATGGTCTATGTCGCCCTGTACTGTAACGAACATACTGGTGCGTGGCGGAAGTGTGACGGTGTCGTCGACAATGCGAAGCGCAGTCTTCTGCGGATTGGTATCTCTAGGCTTCGGGTCATAGTCGTCAGCAAACGTTACGAGGCAGTCTCGAAGATTTATAACAGCGCCGTGCTCACGAAGGAAATCCATGCCAAGGATTACTTTCCGGGAGCATTCGGGAAGCACAACGAAAGAAGCAACGAACGTCGACTCACAGATTTGCAGCCTTGCGGTGCATCTCCCGATTGGTGTCAAGAGATGACCACCGGCTGTCCGAAGGTTTGGTTCATGCCCCCAAGGAGTCGTGACTTTCCTGAGTTCAGCCACAAGTTCAGCGCTGATAACTGAGTAGTCGGCGCCGGTGTCGACTAGAGCAGTCACTGGATGGTTGTCGACACGAACGGCAATGTCAGCAGAAACGGGTTCGTCAGCGATGTGAGGTGTCGGCTGAAAGGAATCGTCGAAGGTCGGTGGAAGGGTCGGAGGAGGCTGTTTTGACGATGGCTTAACAGCGGTCCCACCCCCGGAGGCCGCTGATTCTAGTTTCCCCGGCGTGGACTTGGGGACCTAGCGGATCGTCCCGCAACAACATCGGCGAAAGTGGAGTATTGATTCGCGGACGTAGAGCGTCGAGGAGACGGAGAGCGTGATTGGCGTCGCTGAAGATTCGGAGACGGTAGACTTGCCAAGTATTCTGCGATGGCGCGGGGTCGTTCGCCGTCCCTGGGCCGACGAGCGTCTGGCCGAAATCCAGGTAGGCCCATCTGTCTGTACGAGCACTCCCGGTACAGGTGACCTGGCTCACCACAGTGGTAGCATAGTGGCCGATTGTCGGAAGCGCGCCACACGCTAGATTTACGCAAATTGGGTCGCGGATTCTCATAGTGTGGTGGGCCCGAGAAGTACTGCGGCATCTGCAGGCAAGTCAGTCGTTGGTTTTCATAGCGTGGCCCGCCCGAGAAGTGCTGTGGCGTCTGCAGGCTAGTCGGTCGGGGAAAATAGCTGGCTGCCGGTGCAGGAGTACGTACAGCTTCCGCATACGTTAGCAGAGGAGCTTCGGTTGGAGGTGGCGCTAATGGTCGTACTAGCTGCCGCACCTCTTCACGGACGACGTCTGTCAGAGCAGCCACTTGAGGCTGTGAAGGCACTGCGTGAAGCTTTTGCAGCTCGTCGCGTACAATGCTACGGACTAGCTCAGCAAGGTCTCTCACGCTCGTGACATCGGGTGTTACCAAGGGTGCTGACAGACATGCAAGGTGTTCGGACCGCTCATACTGCGAAGACCGCTGTCTTAGCATTCGCTCCATTGTCGTCGCTTCACGGAGGAATTCTGCCACGGTAGCTGGTGGGTTTCGTACAAGTCCTGCAAACAGCTGCTCCTTGACACCCCGCATCAGAATGCGCACCTTTTTGTCTTCCGTCATTGCAGAATCCGCTCGACGGAACAGACGAGACATCTCCTCAACAAACATGGCCACGCTTTCATTGGGTCGTTGATTGCGAGAATTGAGGAGACGTTCGGCTTGTTCTTTCCGGTCAGCGCTACCATACGTGTTCCGCAGCTGAGTGCAAAACACCGGCCAGGTTGTCAGGGCGGCCTCGTGATTCTCGAACCAAATACGCGCCGAATCCTCCAGGTAGAAATAGACATACCGCAGTTTCCGGTGCTCGTCCCACTCGTTGGCGACGGCGACTCGATCGTATTGGTCCAGCCAGTCTTCAACGTCTTCGTAGGGCTCCCCATGGAAGGGCTTTGGCGTTCGGGAGGCTGGTAGCCATGATGCTGGCGGAGTCGCGGACGGTTCAGTCTGGCTTGCAGTTGTCGCATATGCCATGGTTCTGGAGCGTTCCGGAAGAGGGCTGAACTGGGGTGGTAGGCCTAGTTGCCGCCGACTGCGTCGAAGGTTGGCTGTTTCTACTAAGGCGTCAATGTTGGGACCGAGATCTTCCTCGTGGTAACAGTGCATAGACTATTACCCAGCAGCTCCACCAGTGTCACGTTACAACGTAACTGTAACCTGCTGATAAGGGCACACAAGAACGTCAAACTGATTCGAACAACGGCAGTACGACTATTGTTTTTCTCTGCACGCGCATCTTTGTCCTCTTCTGAACAGCGGCACATACAAGCATGCTAGCATCTGCGGAAATAATAGTTTATGAACTTGTACTAGTGGCAATATTATGAAAATCCGCGTTGAGACTTACATGTTTCAGTATTCATAACTGAGTAGGGCATCTATTTAACCTGTGGTTTTTTTTGTAGAATGATATTGTTAGACAGCACTTGCAAATCTCACAGCTTTGTAATTTCGGTGCGTCATTGTTTCGTTTTACCCTTCATACATTTGTCAATAACCAAGTATACGTAACTTACGTTACTTAAGGGTCATTATGCCACAGTAGTTCCCTTGTTTTGTCTTAGATTGAAACCTTTTTTGTGTAAATTCATAACAACATCAATTTGGATAGTTTAAATCAGAAAACATATGGATATTTCCAGTGCACGACGTCATGATTTACTGGTCTCTGGGAATTCGTTTTTTTATTATACGATAATTATGAGACAATTATGAGCCGGCGCGAAGGACAGCGTCATATCATAAACGCCGGGCTTTAACGGATCGTTACGACAACTGGTTCTATATCAGCATTTCCTTGACGGGTGTATCTACTACTGTGTCACTCATGAAAATCCCCCATCATTTTTGAAGTAACTGTGGTACCGCCACGGTACTACATGTAACAGATCTGCTCGTCTGCTCTACTGAATGCTTAAAAACGTCGATGTTTGCGAGCGCCATCTGTGGAGGCAAAGGGCGTAAATTTCTGAAGAGAACGCTAGAAATCTGTCAGCTTAGCTGATTAGATGTGATTCAGCAGTTTCTCACTAAAACATACCTCAGCCTTGCAATCTAACTGTGCATGTTAAAGCATGTTAATTGTTTTGTGATTTTTTGTGATAAGCTTTGAAATTTAGACGTTGTTGTTTTATATTATTCTGATTTTTGAACCCAGCATATTTCACCCTTTTTTCGAAGTTAGCTAAGAACCAATCTGCCCAGTTACCAATTGCATTTAAAAACAAGTCGCTACTCTTTAAAAAGAGATTTTTCTGAACAGTAGCGTTTTTTTGACATTTTTCGTAGGAGCGATTTGTTCAAGACTATTAGGAAAAAGCCTTATGTAACTATCTTGATTTCTTCAAGACTTATTTATAACTATTTTTCAAACCCCAGCCCCTCTGCCCTAGCATGAATCCAAAGCAGAATCTGATGGCTGCCAATTAAACAGTGTGCACCAACTCACCAGAAATGCCAGATAAGCTACTCTTAATATCTTATTGTGACTACAGTGGCGGAATATACTCTTGAATTCTGTGAAGTATTTCACTAGAAGACTATCTAATAATAGTAAAAGTAATATGCTTGGGCTAATCAGTTTGCTTATTTAGGTCATAGAGTGCTGCAAACTAAGTCTCACTGGTGGAAGCAGGGATACGCTCTATGGATGTTTCGAACTAAGAATGCACTGAACTTGGTTGACGGAGAGCTGAAGTTTAATGCTCAACCATTACAAGAAGGCGGCGCTTCAGCCAAAGTGGGGCAATGAACACGCGAGAAATATTTGTAATAAATAGTGTGCTTCTGCTCCCATCCAAGCAAACGGCGGACCTTTCAAGGTTGGCTTATTTTGACGTTACGATGAATTTTCGACATACTGAATGTGTTTTATTACTTGAACGTTCACTCGAAATCTCGAACGGTATTTTTTTCACAAAAATACTGACTTGTCTGCGCTGTACACTTACGTGAAGAGTTATAACTTCTGCCGCAATGAGAAGTTATCACTTATGAGGCAGGCGAGACAAATGTATGAATTTTACTGCCATAGAAGACAAGGAATTCGAATTAAGAGACACTTATTTTATAGAGCTATACGCAAAGTGTTTTGAAAGCTCTTTGAAGTCATTTCAATCAACATTTAAGGTTTTGTAAAGTGAAGCTTCAGGCTAGTTAGTATTGCATATCGAAAAAAATGGCAGCATATCCACGGAGTGAATGATGGAGAGTGGGGCGAAGTATTCGTCCGTCCATGCGTCCGTCTGTGTGACCGTCCATGCGCCTGTTCGTGCGCCCGTCCCTGCGTTCGTTCATGCATCCGCCCCTGCGTCCGTTCATGCGTCCATCCATGCATCTCTCTGTGTGTCCATTCGTCCATCTATTCAACACTCCAAGTCCCACCATCTCGCATCTTTTTATTATATATTCCCCATATAGAAGCACCGCCATTCAGTGGACATTCCAAAGACTAAACGAGAGGTGGCACACGCACACTTTCTTACGGCTTGCGCTTCGGGTCTACTTCCCACCTTCAACCACCTTGTGTTCATGGTATATACTAGTTCACTGTATTCATGGCACTGCGGCCCAATGCTCGCTAAACCTTTCTAAAACCAAGGAAGTTACGCCCAGCGAGTATAACGTAGCAACCTTTTCCTGTCAGATAGTGCTTAATGTACATGCCAGTGGCTGCTAATGTGAAATGAGAGACAGGAGGATTCAGCTTTTAATTTCTTACGGCTTGCGCTTCGTATCTGCTTCCCCCCTTTAACCACCTCGAATTCATTCATGGTATATACTAGTTCATTGTATTCATGGCCCTGTGGCTCAACGCTCGCTAAACCTTTCTAAAACTAAGGAGGTTACACCCAGCGAGTATAATGTAGCAACCCTTTCTTGTCCAATAGTGCTCAATGTACATGCCAATGGCTGCTAATGGGGATTGCAGCGTGCGCGTTGACTAAAAGCCAAATGCTCATGTCTCTCATTCCCCATTAGCAGCCATTGGCATGTACATTGAGCACTATTTTTTATTGTTAAACAACGCACAGAAGAAATCTCTCACCCGCACCACCTTGGAGGTCAAATGTTATACCTATTTCGGGTATGTGCCACTGGTGGTTACGTACTACGAGGGACGCACAAGCGACGCCATAAGGAGCTTCGCCCCTAAAAGGAAACCGCACCAATTTTTTCATGCGCGTAGAGCAGTAAAGAAAATGACACAGAGAAGCGCTGCCCGTGCCAGCGTTTGTCCTGATCATTTGCTTCACTATTCTTCCCAGAGAAGAAAAGTGCACTGTTCCCACTTGAGTAAAATTTTTAGGTTCCTACACTGTGCTTACGGAAAATAAAACAAGTGAAACGTTGAATCGATGCCCCACACACGCCTGCTCCGAAAAAACGCACACCTCTGAAAATATGGGCACTGCGATGGTGTAGTCCATCACAGCTACACCTGCAGCATGCAAGTGGTTCTCGAGCTGACTGTGTGGCTTCTCAGTCTGCCGATCGCTTGATTGTTCAGCATATTTCTGTTTAAGGGCCTAGCCAGGTGACGTCGAGTCAACTCGCGCCTATTTTGGACCGGATAAAGTTGTTCCAATCGTTCAGTCATTCTCTCAACAATATCATCGCTTCGTAAGAGTCAAAATAATAAGCAGGCAAGACGTTGATAGTGCCTTTGCCCGCTCATCATACAAAAGAGTCAGATTAGTTGATTCGACCAACTGGCAGGAAAACGAGTGCCAATTTTGGTATGTATTTGCTCTGTAAAGAAGATATGAAGGGATTTTCAAGTGCGAACTTCTAGCTTACTTTTTTCGATTATTTTGCATATTACAATTGTGTTTCATATGTTTCAGGAGCGAACACAATATGACGTATGACAAGAGCGCTACGACTCTCCGTTCATATGGGTGCTGTCATTTTTTAATCCTAAATGTAAAGATAAAAACGCACAAATAACTTTATTATTGCGTCATACCAGGTTCCGGTACGTTCTAGCAACATTTGTTGTTCGACGATTCCAAATTCTTTAAATCTTTATCGTTGTCTGAACTTCTGTTGCTTCTTTTATGCCTCATCTTTCTATACTACCCGTTTACCCGTGTTCCGCACAAATCTTTAGTAGCTTGCTTGCCAAGCTTCGTATGCTCGGGGTATGTGTCTTGGCATGTACGCTAGAAGCGCAGCTGTACAATGTTCCCACTACACGTCCACCTTAACTTTCATGAAGTAGGAAGAGAGAGAGAAAAAAATTATTCATTCAGGCCAAAAGGATCGTCCTCGTATGGTGGAGCCCTTCAGTCAGGGCCCCATGGGCTCGCGCCACACCACGTGCCCGATGGATCAGCCGGCACTCTTTCTGCGGCTCTGAGATGGTCAGCGCAGTCTCCCACAAGGAATGCGAGTAGCCCGGTCGTTGTGGACATTCTCAGGTGCAGTGATATAGTGAGGATTGCGCTCCACAATAAGGGCAGAATGAGGTATATTGTGTGGGGTGGAAGATATGAAGGATGTAAAGGCAGGAAAATGAGTTAGTCTGAAGTAGTCCACCAGGCAACCACGTCCTCCCGATTGAGTGGTTTGTGTTGCAGTGAGAAGTACATACGACTTTGGCGGTAATAATGTTACGGGAAGGAGACTGAGTCAGAGGGGTAGTCACCGATGTATTTTCAGCCGGTTAGGCGAGCAGCGCCAGCCACACAGATTAGCTCGCGCCAGTCTGTGTTCTTCGTCTTCTTCAGCTCCATGCACTGGCACGTAGCATGACCCCCGTCGGTGGAGGCACCGTCCCGGTGCTTTAAAGGTCGTTATCTGACGCATTATTGTAGGGCTTGATCCGCGAGACGTGTACGATATCACTGGGCCGCATAGTAGATGATGATGGACAGATGGGGCTGATCTCGTAGGTGACAGGTGTTACTTGACGCACTATACAGTAGGGTCCCGTGTAATGAGACAGAAGTTTTTCGGATAGGCCCAGCCGACGATGAGGGGACCAGAATAAAACGAGGGTACCGGGAGCGAAATGTACGTCTCTATGTTCCGCATCGTACCGACGGCATTGGTTGGTTTGCGACGCCATCAGCCGAGCGCGAGTGAGCGGACGGGCATGATCGGCTCGCGCGATCGCGTCGCGGGCATACTCGGTGGTGAACGAGGTGTGAGCTGAGATGGCTGTGTCCAGTGGTAAAGTCGGCTCTCTTCCGTACAATAAGTAGAACGGCGAAAAGCCCGCTGTGTCGTGACGGGATGAATTATACGCGAAAGTTGTGTAGGGTAAGGCAAGGTCCCAGTCTCGGTGGTCGGACGACACGTACATAGCGAGCATATTTGTTAAAGTGCGGTTAAATCGTTCCGTGAGGCCGTTTGTTTGAGGGTGGTAAGCGGTTGTCAGTGTGTGTTGCGTGGAACAAGAATGCAGAATGTCGGCGATGACTTGGGATAGAAATGTACGGCCACGGTCTGTGAGAAGCTGTCTCGGAGCACCATGAATCAATATAACGTCCCGTAACAAGAAGTCAGTGATGTCGGATGCACAGCTGGTCGGTAGAGCTCGCGTAATAGCGTAGCGTGTAGCGTAGTCTGTAATAACGGCTATCCATTTGTTTCCCAATGTTGATGTGGGAAAAGTACCAAGCAGGTCTAACCCAACACGGCAAAATGGTTCCGCAGCTATGTCAATTGGTTGAAGATGGCCAGCGGGTAGCAGCGTCGGTGTTTTACGACGTTGGCATAGGTCACACGTGGCAACGTATCGGCGTACCGAACGAGCAAGGCCTGGCCAGAAAAAAACGGCGCCAGACGCGCTCGTACGTGCGGGATACGCTAAGGTGTCCAGCCGTGGGAGCGTCGTGAAGTTCGGTGAGAACACAGCGGCGCAAATGCTTAGGCACAACAATGAGAAGGTCGGGCCCGTCTGGTCGGAAATTGCGACGGTATAGGACACCCTTTTGAATGACAAAGTAGTGGACGGAAGCATCATTTATGGAGGATTCCATACGCCTGATGATGTCAAGCAGCTCTGGATCACGTTTCTGTTCTTCCCCAATATTAGGAAAGTCGGACACTGACAAGATAGAGTTCTCCGTGGGCTCGTCAGTGTCCTCAGGATCGTCGACAGGGTACCGGGAGAGGCAATCGGCATCACGGTGTAGGTGGCCACATTTGTAGACCACCGAATAGGAAAACTCTTGCAGGCGCAAAGCCAGCGACCAAGGCGGCCTGATGGATATTTCAGAGAGTTGAGCCAGCAGAGTGCGTGGTGGTCGGTAACTACCGAAAATGGGCGTCCGTATAGGTAAGGTCGAAATTTCACCACCGCCCATACAAGAGCCAAGCACTCACGCTCTGTTATCGAATAGTTACGTTCAGGGGCGGATAGGAGGCGGCTGGCGTATGCAATAACGCAATCATGGCCATGTTGTTTCTGAGCCAGCACTGCACCAATTCCATGCCCACTTGCATCTGTACGGATTTCCGTAGGGGCAGCAGGGTTGAAGTGTGCCAGAATCGGAGGGGTAGTGAGAAGAGCGGCGAGAGTCGAGAACGCAGAAGCCTCTTCGGAGCCCCATGAAAACGAGACTTCTTTCTTGAGGAGCTGCGTAAGCGGCCTCGCTATGAGTGCAAAATTTTTCACGAAGCGTCGAAAGTAGGAGCATAGTCCGATAAAGCTGCGTACATCCTTCGCAGATCGTGGTACAGGAAAGTTTTTTACGGCGCTGATTTTTGCCGGGTCTGGTTGTACACCGTTGGCGTCTACTAAATGGCCAAGCACTGTGATTTGATGGCGTCCAAAGTGACATTTGGACGAGTTGAGCTGCAGGCCAGCGCGACGGAAGATTCCCAGGATGGCTCAGAGGCGCTCTATGTGAGTTCCAAATGTTGGTGAAAAGAAGATGACGTCGTCCAAGTAGCACAAACAGGTGGACCATTTGAATCCTCTGAGCAGGGAGTCCATCATTCGTTCGAAGGTGGCTGGAGCGTTACAAAGGCCGAAGGGAATGAGCTTGAACTGATATAGGCCATCGGGGGTGATGATTGCCGTCTTTTTACGGTCCATTTCATCTACCTCTATCTGCCAGTAGCCGGAACGAAGGTCTATGGAGGAAAAATAGTGGGACCCATAGAGGCAATCAAGCGGATCATCTATTCGTGGCAGAGGGTAGACGTCTTTTTTGGTAATTTTGTTTAGGTGTCGATAATCCACGCAGAAACGCCATGCACCGTCTTTCTTGTGGACTAGCACTACAGGAGAAGCCCAAAGACTGCAGGATGGCTCAATGATGTCCTTGGCGAGCATTTTGTCGACCTCACTTTGGGTGATGTGACGCTCGGCTGCCGACACCCGATATGGATGCCTATAAATAGGATGCTCTTTACCAGTGTTTATGCGGTGGCTCATACCGGTAGCTTTCCGCAACGGACGGCCGCTGATGTCAAAAACGTCGATGTAGGACAGCAGAACCCGGTGGAGCTCATCAGTCTGCGGCGGCGTTAAGTTGGAAGCGATCATCGAAGTAATAGCGCTGTCGGAGCAAGTGGCAGATTGATGTTGAGCATGGGGGTCAGAAGGGGCGGCCATCTCGAAAACATCTACCGTATTGTCTTCTAAGGGGCAGAGCAACGCCAAAGAGATCCCTTGTGGCAAAACCTGAGGTGACAAGCTAAAGTTGACAACTGAGAGGCACGTAGAACTTCCTGCGACGGACAGAATGGTGTGCGGTAATGTAATGTCACGGCTTATGAGGACGTCGGTGATAGGCGTCAGAACATAGTCACCGTCGGGAACTGGTGGTATTGAGACGAGCTCTATGTAGGTCAGTGTCTGTGGAGGGAGGCGCGCGTGTCCGTTGTGCAGAGGCGACTCGGCCGTTGCGTAAGAGGTTCTGTTGCGGGCAAGTGTAGACGGAGCGTACTGGTCGAACAGTCTATCAGGGCAGAATGCGCGGACAGGAAGTCGAGGCCTAAGATTACGTCGTGGGGACATTTATCAAGGACGGTGAAGAGAACAACTGTGTGTCGATCGGCAATGCTCACACGAGCGGAGCACATTCCCACAATAGATGCTATTCCACCATCCGCAACACGGATGAACTGAGTGGTCGCAGGTGTGAGAACCTTCTTGAGCTTGCGGCGAAAATCACTCGTCATGACGGAAAGTTGGGCGCCGGTGTCGACAAGAGCAGTGACATATACGCCGTCTACTTGTACGTCTATGAGGTTCCGTTTTTTCGGTATTGTCAAAAGAGGATTTTCGGTCAGTCCGAGCGATGCAGCGCCACCTCCGGGGGCTGCAACACTTAGTTTTTTGTCGGGGAACCTCGTGGGAAGGCGGGGGAAGATGGTCGGCGGGACTGTGGAGAACGAGACTGGCGACGTTGGGGGGATGGAGAGTGGGAATAGCGTTGTTCGGAAGCAGGTTCCTGGGCAAAATGGTCGCGGCTGGTCTCATGGCGATAGGCAGGACGTGCATAGAAGCGACGAGAGGACGGTTGTGCAGGAGGACCCCAGCGACTTCTGCAATGGCGAGAAATGTGCCCGATTCTGTGACAGGAGAAGCATATCGGCTTGTCATCGTGTGTTCGCCATGCGGACGGATTACGGAACGTCGAGGGAGAGCCGGTCGGGAAGGGACGTGCAGGCGTGTATTGGGGCTGGTAGTCGGTGCGGGGAGGCGGTGAGATAGAGTGAATTCCCAAGCTGGCGATTTCCTGCCGGACGACTGCTTGAATGAGAGGCAACGTAATTGGCGGAGAGGGGTCGGGGGACGTTGGTCCCACCTTGGCTGGAGCAGCCGCTTCAAGCTCCCGCCTGACCATTCGCGTCAAGTTGTCACAGGTGTCTGGTGGATGATATGTGTCGAGACACGAGGACGTCGCAGTGGTGTTCGGGAGGCGCTGGAATTGATGGGAGATGCGTCTGCTTTTAGCTTGTTGGAACCGGCAGCATTCTTGAAATATCGCAGCAACAGATGACACATTGTTGAATACCAACAAGTTGAACGCATCGTCGGCGATACCCTTTAGGATATGCGCAACTTTTTCAGGTTCAGACATATTTTCGTCAGCTTGGCGGCATAGTGAAAGGACAGCCTGAATATAACCGATGTAGGGCTCCGTGGAAGATTGCGCGCGAGTCGACAACTCATTTTTCGCAGCTTCATGACGACCAGAGATGTTTCCAAAAAGCTCAGAGATCTTTGCCTTGAAGCTGTCCCAGCTTGTTATGTCATGCTCGTGGTTATCAAACCAAACACGAGGGGTTCCGTCGAGATAAAAGATGACGTTTGTGAACATAAGAGTGGGATCCCACCTTTAAGTGGCGCTGACGCGTTCGTAGAGGCGTAGCCACTGGTCGACGTCGGAACCCACGCTGCCCGAGATCACGCCAGGGCCTTTGAGCGTGGGAAGTGTCACGAAAGTTGTTGCGGGCGCTGGGTTGACAGGTTGGGCAGAAGGGAGAGTGACCGGAGAGGATGTAGCCGAGTCTTGGGTGGTCGCGAGGGAACGTCCGCTTCGGAGTTTCGTGGCGAGGACGGGGATCGCAGAACTCCACCAAATAAGTTACGGGAAGGAGACTGACTCAGAGGGTTAGTCACCGATGTATTTTCAGCCGGTTAGGCGAGCAGCGCCACCCACACAAATTAGCTCGCGCCAGTCTGTATCCTTCGTCTTCTTCAGCTCCATGCACTGGCACGTAGCAATATTGTAGCGTGTAAGTGCAGTCTAATGCTTCGTTTGATGCATCTTCTGGGTTAGACAGCTTTCCCGATGGCGCCTGGTTTGTAAGCTCTCATGCTACCACAATAGCGCGTTCAGTGCCATGGTGAGAGACGTGTCCCGGTGCGCAGACGATAGACAACCTGGGTAACAAAGCAGAATGTGCATATCTCAGAACACGGTGCGTGCAGGGGGCGTGTAGGTAGTGAAGCACCCGATATATGTCATTCATGGCGGCAGAAAAGAACTGAGGAGAGGCCCTGACATCACTCATTGTGAAGCCGGAAGGTTGGCCTTATTGACTGGAGAAATTCTCTTCTCTTAAATACATCCGAATGTGAAGCCGAAGGCGTGACACTCTCTTGCTCGAAAAGCACGTGGGCTGCCGGCGAGCATGTCGGCGTGATGCGAAACCAACGGAATGGGGCTCAACCCGCTAGGCCAGCGTGATACGATTGGCGAGATCATTTCGTGCGAGTATTAAGCAGTGAGGAACAGCTCACCGACAAGGAAGCAACCACAAGAGAACGTGTGCTAGATGCATTGACTACGGTGAGTGTGGTGCCAATGTGTTCACGACATTTATATTCGCGCCCTCAACAGACAACCCAATCGGCCGTCCACCGCCTCATTTCAACTTTCAACTTTATTATTTCGTCTCGTACAAACTAGAAACGTCCTCCGGGGCTAAGAGCTTCAGTCATAAGCTTTGAGCACCGGTTGCGATCAGCCGCTAACGTGGCCGACGCGGCTCCTGGTCACGGCGGTCGTGTTCCACGTAAAAGGTCACAGGCGTCAGCATTGTGCAACTGCGGTGATCTTGTGCACGGTGCAAGTGACACTCGACCGCGCTTGCTCTTGAATCGACTGCTACGCACGGTGGCCAGAAGCTACACCCATCGCCGACATATCAGCGCCCAAGGTTGCAGCTGCTTTCGTGTCCACATCGATTGCCAAGTTCGGCGGCCCATCTACTATATATAGTCATTGATCGCGGCCGGCAGTTTGATTCGGCGCTATTCAACGAACTCTTCAAGCTTCTCGGAACGACACGCCTGCGTACGACCGCTTACCACCGACAAACAAATGGGTTGGTCGAGCGTTTTCACAGGCATCTCAAGTCCTTCCTCATGGCACATGAATCACGAGAAGAGTGGGTCATCTAACTACCATCCAACAAAGATGCGCCTCTATAAGCTCTCCAAGAGTTTTGTGCACCCCAAGTTGAAGTAATTTATCCGCGGCTTTTGACTTAGGAAGATGGAGAGCAGTTTTATAGGTAGTGCGAATGAGTCTGTTAAGTTGCTCGGTTTCTGTGGGTGTGAGATAGATGTAAGGAATGTAATAGGTAATTCTGCATAGCCAAAAGGGCTGAATGAGGTGGTGTGTGTCTGCTTCCCTCATGCAGCGATGACGATTAGAAATGCGCTTAATGAGGGAAGCTGCATTATGAACTGAAGCGCGGATGTACTTTACGGTGTCAGTGGTGAAACCATTGTCGGAAATAGCAAGGCCTAAAATTTATTTTAGAGACCCTGCGAAAAGCGGTGTCATCAAGGATGACTTGAATATGACATGTACGTTGCTTTTTAAAGACAATTACTAGGAGTTCTGATTTAGCCGCTGAGCAGGCGGGCCCAATACTGTTGGCATGCTTAACA
Organism: Rhipicephalus microplus; assembly: GCF_043290135.1. NCBI lineage: Eukaryota > Metazoa > Arthropoda > Arachnida > Ixodida > Ixodidae > Rhipicephalus > Rhipicephalus microplus. The sequence continues at coordinate 60,759,271 of NC_134705.1, read as the reverse complement.
ACAGTGTCAGCGGCCAACTGAAGCTTTGATTTGATTTCACCATGTTTGCCGACATTGACCCTGATTATGATGTCATCCGCGTACAAGGAGTGATTGATGGAAGATAGTTTGGCAAGTTTTCGTGCTTAAGGTTAAACGAAACGTTAAGAAGGAACTGGGGCAAAACCGATCCCTGGGGCGTTCCCTTGCTACGTAGCGTGAAGGAATCGGTTTTGAAAGTGCCTAAATGTAGGCAGACAGACCTATTGCTGAGAAACACAGTGACTTACCTGTGCGTGCGAGAGCCTACGTTTAGTTCGCTAACAGACTGTGTAATTGAAGAGTGAGAAAAATTATCGAAAGCTTTTGTCAGGTACAATGCGAGGATAGCTCTGGCGATGTGTGGGAAAGTAAGATTTAGCACATCCTCCTTAAGCTGCAGCATGACATCTTAAGTGGAGGGTCCCGCTCGGACGCTGTATATGGTGGAGAGAATGAGTTTTTTTGTTCCATGTAGCAGTTAAGGCGATTGAGAATTACATCTTTCATCATTTTTCCTGTACATCAGGAAGGAGAGATCAGTCTCAAATTATTAAGGTTTATTGGTTTACTATGTTTAGGTATTAAAGTAACCTTAGCTGATTTACATACCTGGAGCAGCCTGCCCCGCTCCCACTATTGATTCATGTAATCGGTAAGAGCTGTCACTGACTTGGAGTCTAAAGTTCGGAGCGCTTTGTTGGTAATTGCATCTAGTCCTGGAGCGGATGTGGTGCGAAGTTTGCTTAGTGTCGCCCAAACTTCCGCCTCTGCAATCGGTGCATTGAAGTCTAGATTGGGAGCTCCATTGTGGGTAGGTAGCCATTCTCGCCTTGGGCCAGGAAAATACGTATTTTTAAGAGCAGTTTCAACGTCTTGCCCTTGTTTCTCTCTCTACTTCAAAGAAGAGTTTCGTAATTCACTTTCATTACTTTCAGATCGCGAGGAGCATGGGTCTAACATATGGCGAAGCAAGAACCAGGAGTTTTTCATATTGAAACGCGCTAGCGAAGATTCGACGAAGAGGAGGAAGAGACTCGACTGGCTCGCGAGCGACGCTGTTGATCCTTCGCTGAGCTACACCTCTGCATTACCCATCTTGTAAATAAACGCGTTCCATCGTCACAATTGTGGTGGAAGGTGCTGGGTAAGCTAGGTACTACCAAGTGATACCGGAGAGGCACCGTCCCCTAACGACGGAACCGCTACACGAGCTTCGCCGCAGCCGTCGACTAGCGGGCTTGGCACCAATACCTCAAGAAATGAGCTCGGACGGAGATAACCAGCAACCAGCCGCAAGGACGTCGCCCTACCACTACAGGGAGCCGCGAACCTTCACAGGGAAACCCGGCGATGACGTGGACGAATGGCTAAGCCACTATCAGCGGGTGAGCCGTTCGAACGGTTGGAATGCGGCTAGCCAGCTGTCTCACGTGGGGCTCTTCCTCGATTTCACGGCGCTTGTATGGTTTGAGAACCATGAAGACACATTGACAACCTGGGACTAGTTTGTGGAGAAAATTAAGAAATGCTTTGGAGACCCAGCAACGAAGAAGAAACGTGCCGAGCAGACGTTGTCGCAGAGGGCTCAAGTCACCGGTGAGACATGCAGAACCTACATTGAAGAGAATCTGAAGTTGTGCAAGTCGGTGGATGCCCACATGACGGAAGAAGACAAAATGGGCCATATACTCAAGGGCATCGCCGATGGTGTCTACCACTTCCTCATTAGCAAGGAGAGCCTGGAATGCGTGGCCGACGTGATTAACCACTGCCGAACCTTCGAGGCTCTTAAAACTCGTCGCATCACATCGAAGTTTGGACGTCTGGCCAACGTCACGACTGTTGCCACCGTCGATGTCTGCCAAAATTCTCTACCTGCCGACCTTTCCTCCACCATTCGTCAGATTGTACGGGAGGAACTGCGTCGCCATGTCTCTGTTCCCATGCAAGCTGGAGACCCGCAGTGTGATACACTATCCCCAAGCATCAATGCTGCGAGTTTCGACGAGCGCAGTTACTCCACCCGCAGTCCACGGCTGAGGGCTCCGCCACCACAGGCTACTTACGGCGAGTCGTCTTATGCGCCCCGCAGCAGTTATAGCTACGACAGCCAACCGCCTCCGTTTGTGTCCGAGTGGCGACAGTTCCCTGAGCATCCTCTCCACACCGCAGCATTCAATGTGCCTCGGGAACGCCCCGTGTGCTACCAGTGCGGTGTTCGCGGACATATCGCCTGGTTTTGCCCATCGCGACGTCGCCCACGCACGACGTTTTCTGACCGACCAGCGATGCTTGCACGGCGAAGCCAACAGCCCGATTACGCCTACTGGCCTTGGGATTCAACTGCTCAGAAGCACGGGCACCGGCCGAACATCCGCAGTGACTCGCCTGCCTCTGTGAGGAGCTTGACGCCACCTACTACGCGCCAGCGACGGTCCCCATCTCCCCGTTCCCGGCCGCGGCTTTCCTCTCCGCCACCGGGAAACTAGCCGGCGCGGCCGATGGAAGCGAGGTCGCTGGACGTACCGCTTTGCACACAAGTATGCCTCCATTAGTTCACATGCTTCACAACAAGGTTCATGTATTCATTGACGATGTTCCCACGATGGCTCTGGTAGACACCGGTGCAACAGTTTCTGTAATGAGTTTAGTTTTCAAGGAGAGACTTGGCCGCAAGGTTATGTTTTATTGGGATAAATCTTCTACTTTTCGAGCAGTCAGCGGCACGGCTTTGTGTCCAGTAGGTGTGTGCACTGTGTCTGTTCGTGTTGCTGGTAAAGCGTTCAAGGCAGAATTTGCAGTGCTCGCTCATTCCACGCATGACGTTATCATTGGAATTGACTTCTTGCAAGAGTGCCGTGCGACTGTCGACTGCGGGGCAGGCGAGGTTCTGTTGTCCGCCCTCGCCCAGCAGCCTCAGCGTAGCGGAGGAGACGACAACCTCGTTGTAGTTAAAGACGCTATTCTACCGGCATGGTCTACTGCCAGCGTGCCCGTTGCTGCTTCGAATGCCGACTCGAGTTTCAGTTCTCCTGATATTGTGATTGAGCCGTTGCCTTTGCCTTGCATGAAGAAAAACATCTTTCTGCCGCGCTTCGTTGTGTCTCTCACCGAGGGAAAAACTAAATTATGGGTAGTTAACTGCTCATCCGAGTCTGTTGTACTACCAGAGGGAATGCGCCTTGCCATGTTTGAAGGGCAGTGCAGTATCTGCATAGGAGCTCTCAGCAATGCGGCAAACTTGGACTATGCTGATGTATCCGGCACGGAATACGAATTTTATAAGATGGTTAGCAAGTTTATTCCCTCGCATAAGCGCAAAGTGTTGGTTACACTGCTGGCCAGGCACGCTAAAGTATTTGATTTTGCACGGAAGTCGCATAGACCTCAGACGCCCAGCACACGCACTCGTCACAAGATCGACACAGGATCTGCGCACCCCCTCAGACAGAAACCTTATCGAGTTTTCACGTCAGAGCGCAAGGTAATTTCAGAGCAAGTCAGCGAGATGCTAACCTCTGGCGTAATTCAAGAATCGTCAAGTCTCTGGGCCGCGCCTGTTATCTTGGTCAAAAAAAATGGGTCCAGGAGATTCTGCGTTGACTACCGACGTCTCAACTCTATAACTAAGAAGGACGTGTACCCGCTTCCTCGCATCGATGATGTCATCGACTGCCTGCATTCAGCGTCCTATTTTTCATCGGTAAACTTGTGATCCGGGTATTGGCAGATCCCCATGGATCCGGCTGACAAAGAAAAGACGGCCTTTGTTACACCCGACGGTCTGTTTGAGTTTAATGTTATGCCATTCGGCTTGTGTAATGCCCCCGCCACATTTGAAAGATATATGGACACCGTTTTACGGGGCCTCAAATGGGAAATTTGCCTGTGTTACCTGGACGATGTGGTGATTTTCGGCCGAACATTTGAAGAACATAATCATCGCCTTGACCTCGTTCTAACCTGTCTCGAGGAAGCTGCGCTTACACTGAACTCAAAAAATGTCGCTTTGGAGAACGTGAAACCTTGGTTCTGAGACACCTGGTGGATAAAAATGGTGTGAGACCGGACCCGCAGAAAGTCGCCGCTGTCAGCAACTTCAAGCAGCCGCAGTCCCCCAGGGAGTTGCGTAGCTTTCTGGGCCTGTGTTCTTACTTTCATCGATTTGTTCCGAATTTCGCTGATAAAGCACAACCACTGACTGACTTGCTGCAAAAGGATGTCCCTTTCCACTGGACACGGGATTGCGAAGCAGCCTTTAAGCAGCTTCGGTTCATACTGACTTCAGGACCGGTACTACGACATTTCGATCCTTCTGCTGAAACGGAAATTCACACAGATGCCAGTGGAATCGGCCTTGGGGCAGTGCTCGTTCAGCGCCATGACAATGCTGAACACGTGGTCGCTTACGCGAGTCGTTCGTTGAGCAAGGCAGAACGAAATTACACAGTCACAGAACAGGAGTGCCTCGCGGTCGTTTTCGCCGTGCACAAGTTTCGCCCATACATCTACGGCCGTCGCTTCTCGGTAATCACCGACCATCATTCTCTATGCTAGTTGGTAGGCCTCCGAGACCCATCTGGATGACTGGCGCGATGGGCTTTGCGCTTACAGGAGTTTGACTTCACAGTACGCTACAAGAGCGGTAACCGGCACGCAGACGCCGACTGCCTATCGCGCCTTCCTCTACCGACGACTGAGTGCGACGCTGACAACTTCGACCAGTAAATCGGCGCTATTGCCTCTGAGTTCCCTGATCTCGCGACTTTCCGGACAGCCCAACAAGAGGACCGCTCCTTAGATTCTCTGTTCGCCTCCGCAAATGAACACGCAAACCCAAGCTCTTTTGTGGTTCATGACGGCGTCCTTTACAAGAAGAATTATTCCGGACAAGGCGCCCGTCTGCTTCTAGTTGTTCCACGCACTTTACGGGCTCACGTCTTTCGGTCCTTGCACGACGATGCAACCTGCGGCCACATGGGCTTCGCCAGAACGCTTCAACGAATCCAGCAAATGTTCTATTGCCCCAAGATGCGACACGACACGGAAAAATACGTTGCTGGATGCGAACAATACCAACGACACAAACGTCCGCCGGCTACGCCGCCAGGACTTCTCCATCCTGTTCCACCTCCTAACTCTCCCTTCGAGACTGTTGGTGTTGATCTGCTCGGTCCATTTCCACGATCGAGCAGTAACAATCGATGGGTCGTCGTCTGTGTTGACCACCTAACGCGCTACGCAGAAACTGCTGCAATACCTGCTGCAACGGCCATGCACGTGTCGCAGTTTATGCTTCGCTGTATAATTCTCCGCCATGGTCCTCCACGCGTTGTCATTAGCGACCACGGACGTCAGTTCGTTGCCGACGTCGTTGAAGAGATCCTGCGTCTGTCTGCCTGCCATTTCCGCCATGCCACACCAAATCACCCGCAGACCAATGGTCTTGTAGAGCGCACGAACCGGACTCTCACGAACATGCTGTCTATTTATGTCGATTCTAAGCACAAAAACTGAGAAGAAGTGCTACCTTACATCAAGTACACGTACAATACCGCGAAGCATGAGACTACAGGTTACTCTCCATTTTACCTGCTGTACGCTCGCTCCCCACGATTTTGTCTCGACACTATACTACCTTTTACACTAGACGTGGAAACCTCGATAGCCGAGACGCTCTGCCGCGCAGAAGAAGCCCGTCGCATCGCATTCCTCCGAACCTTGGCATCCCAGCAGCGTTCTAAGAAACGTTACGACGCCTGCCATCGCTCCGTATCTTATAGTAAGGGCGATCTTGTGTGGTTATGGACACCAGTCCGCAAACGTGGTTTGTGCCAGAAGTTCTTGGCCCACTATTCCGCTCCATTCGTCATTCTTGACCGCCTCAGCGACGTCACGTACGTAATCTCGAGCGTCACAAGCAATGGTCGCCGCTCTAGCAAAACAAAACTGGCACACGTTGCGCGCCTTAAACCGTGCCACCATAAACCATCTGAGTGACTCGCCCAGAGGGCATCGTCTGTGAACCGGAAAGTGAAACGCGCTAGCAGAGGTTCGACGAAGAGGAGGAAGAGACTCGACTGGCTCGCGAGCGACGCTGTTGATCCTTCGCTGAGCTACACCTCTGCACTACCCATCTTGTAAATAAACGCGTTCCATCGTCACAATATGTAGAGTGCCGTCAATTCGGTTAGATATCTGGTTCCATTGCTGCGATGAAAGCTCGGCCGCGTGTTAAGTTACAAGCTAGAGCGTTTGTGCCATTTTTCGTTTCGGTTTGCGATTATATGTGTGCTTGAGCCATCATTTCTCCAAGCTCTGATAGGCCTCCATTAGGTGGAGTAGCCTGCTGTCTACTCGAATCCTCATATCTGCTGCCGGGGCTACTTTTTCGCTAAGAGCTACATCCTGTTTAGGCTGAGACGCCCAGTCTTTGTAGTCCTGAATTTCTTTTTTTGGGTTTCGGTCTCGGATTTCGCGACATTTGCTCTAGTCGACAATAGATTTTAAATGAAACTGTGGACGAAAACTGGTATGAAACAGTGGAATTGTTAAGCTGTAATGCCACCTACGACTTTTAGCTCTCCTCGACGTTTCGATAATGGTATCAATACCGAACTTGGTTTGGCATAACATGACTGTATGAAGAACATATTTGAATAGTCAAAACATGAAAATCATGACATGTGTGTCATAAATGCCATGATTTACATTCCATGGTCCTGCAGCTCTTCCGGTGGTTTCGTTCACATGGCATGATGCAAAACTGGTATGGTATGACATGATTGCATGGCGAACACAAGCGATGAACCCTAACATCAAAGTTAAGACATGCATGTCATGTAACAACATGACTACATACCACGCTCGTGATGCGCTCGCGGCCGTGTCGCTGGCGTCACGCATACCAAACTTGTTATTACGTTACGTGATTGGATGACGAAGGTATGATAGCGGTGGAAACATGATAAAAATTAGATCCGTGTCATGTAACATGACTACATGCTACGCTCATGATGCGCTCGCGGCAGTTTCGCTAGCTTCACGTGTACCAAACTCGGTATTATGTGACGCTAACAGACGACATAGGTAGATGAAACATCCAAACATGATAATCACGAGATGCGTCGTGTCATGTAACAACATGACCACATGCCACACTCATGATGCGTTCGCGGCCCTTTCGCGTGCTTCACATATGCCAAATTTGGTATTACGTGACGCCAATAGATGGTGAAGGTATGTGACTGGTGCCAACATGATAATCATGAGATGCGTGTCATGTGAGAACATGACTACATGCCGCAGTAAAGGCACCAGTACATTTAGACGTGACGTGGTGCGCGTGCTCGCCGGCATTCATTTCGTCACGTCACGCCGGCGTTGCCACGCTATGCACCGGTCCTGCCATATACTCGCAGGCGCACGCCGCGCTGCGTTGCTTTGACTAATTCCTGCAATTTGAGCACGATTCTACCTTCGGTCGAAAGTTGAAAACAGCATAAATAATGCCAAACACTTTCACTGAGGGAGGAAGCTCCACAGCCATGAAATGAATAAGCACTGAGCTTGAGGTACACCCCATGTTTCTTGCTTGGACTATTGGACCATTTCAAGCGTGGTAGACGATACTTGCTCACGCCCCGTCCGAGGGAGCTAAGTGCGCATGAAATGCCAGTTTTTTATTGCGATAGCAAATATACGGACACTCTCGGCTGGAGTTTGCCGCTGGCGTCGGCATCGATGTCATGCACCGTATATGTATACGTATCTATATATGTGAAAACGCAAGAAAGAAAAAAAAATGCAGAAAAATATATGCCCCGGATCTGCATGGTACATTGCAAATGTTGTTGAAAGATGATAGTCTTGCGTCTGGAGAGTGAACAAAGCATTTATTCGATGATCTGGGCAAGAAAATCAGTGAATGGTATTCTGGTGGCGCTGTGTTAGAGTGCCTCGAGCGTGCAGCAGAGGTAAACGAGCGCATCGAGGCACGTCAGCCATGGGCGCAATCTGGCAATTATCTTCGAAAATTGAAGGGAGGCCTGCGCGCCTGTGGAGAAATATGAGTGCCATTCTCCGAGGCGATAAGGTGTAGAACGCAAAGCGACGGGCAGGTGCCACCACCGTGTCGTTTTAGCAAAGCGTTGGTAACACTTGTCTTTTTGAGCACCGCGTCGCACTGTCAGCACAGTGTGTTTAACGCTACGGTCCATAGAATCACTCGTGTGTGCCTTCTCTCTTATAGAGTCACATATACAAAACACCCACATGTTGTTATGGTACCTTAGATATGCGCAATGAGTGCTTTTTAATTGACAATCGCACAAGTCTGAACGCTAGACCCTGAGCAATGTTGGTGGGCGCTGCGGATGGGATTGACCATTTGAAGTATCGTTAGGGTGGACAAACAGACAAATGTACAGACAGACAGACCAAAACTTTTTTGTCGAAGGTCCCCAAGAAAGACTATTTTCTTTAACAAAACACTCCGGCGTGCAGAATCGAATGTGAGACCTCTAACAAGTGAAAGTGAGGTGTTAACGACTGAGACACCACGGAGAACGCTGTTCTCCGTTTTAAACGGCAAACTATTTATATCTACCGCTTACCGCTGCTGTGTTTTCGGCATCACCAGAAAGATGGCGCAATGAGCGCACGTCGCCACATCGCGCAGCGGCGCCCGCTCTAATCTCCTACGTGTAGTTTACCCGGCTTAGAGAAGAAGAGCTACGCTCCTCGCGCACCCTTATCTCGCAGTGGCGAGGAGGGGAGGATCGTACGCCTTGGCTCGCCTCGAGCTTTACGTGGAACAATTCTGATGAAGTTACCAGACAAAGGTCACTGCAATCATTGCAGATTCCGTTCCCGAAAAGCGCACGCTTTTCAGACTCACCAAAGTAACAAATGAGCCGCTTGTTCGCGTGCATCCGTACCTGTGAGTACGTTTCGTGCACAATTCGTGCGCGAGAAACGCGGGGCACGTTTCAATCTGCTCTCCAATCTATGCGAGACCTTTGAAATCGTTGCTATCGCGTTCATTGCTTCGCCTTTGTGGCAAAGCTGTGACGTTTTTACCACGTAGCGTGAGTTCTCGTATTTTTGCATATTCGGCAACTCGGTTGACGCAAAAAGTGAACACGATGAAGATGTTGTGGGCCAGGTTAGCGCAGACAAGATCTTCCTCGGCAATCACAGAGTGCAGCCCGCTGTTGGCGACCACAGCCACTCGTAACTCTCCATCATTGTACTGGGCCAGATCTAAGCACACACTCGGACGACAGACGATATTGAAGTCATCGACTGGCAACCATGGCAGTCGTTTTAAGCGAGGACGCGCCACAGCTGTGCCGTCGAACTTTCAGGAAACGCTGGGCGCTGATTCTGTTTTGCGTGCTGGCGTTCGGTCAGCTAACGCCGCTTTACTTGACTGTGTTCCTTTAGTTTGTTTTGACTGTTGTCGAGGTGAGTGTTGTCGGACATTTATGACTACACGCCATTATTATGGGTTGAATTTTGTGACAGGTAGATCCGTGTCACTCACCGTGTACGCCATTGCGCTGCCGAATGAACTTGTGCACGCACGTCAAAGCGCGAGCCCAACGCCGGTGCCGGTGGCGTTAGGGCTAACGAGGCGGTCTTCCTCCGATCAGCATGAGTTGAAGTTTGCAAATCTTCTCAAGAACGAAGAGGTCTCAGACACTCACCAAAAGCGGCGGTAACTTGATAAGTTCAACAGAGACCACTGTTAGCACCAAAAAAAAACAGCCTTGGTTGCAGCCTTGGTTCAAGAATAACTTCCTAGAATACGAAGCCCATGCGAGGCACGCAGGCCTTACCTCGACCCCTAGCGAAAGTCTTCTAAGTGGAGCACACCATCACTTCACTATAGTTTCTGTTGGGGGCACTCGTCCGGAACTCATCTTAGAGCACGCCGAGCTGGTTCATACCCATGCCACACAAGAGCACGTTGGTTCGTTTCACGTCTGCAGAATGTCGTTACCCTACGCCATCACATGATTGCTGGCAGAAGCCACAACGTCTTATCCGGACCCTCACTCGGCGATGTTTGTGAATAAACAGACCAAGTACTCTGATAGCATCGTGTTCTGGCATGAGTCCGCTTCGTGAGAACAGTTCAATTTTGGTAGTGCACTTGGCCGAGTGGCGTATGTGCACAAATTCCGATTTGGTTGGAAAACACTATAGAGGCCGCAGCAGCGGCCGTAGGCGTCCACGATCTCCACCGCATGCTGCAGGTTGGCTTATATATCTCCTATCGAGCTGTGTTTAGCCCATATCCCTATCGCAAAAACCAATGACACTGTGCCAGCGCCATACCTGATTACTGGACCAGTGTGGCACTGACACTGGTACAGTGCCACGCTGCACGAGGCACGCTGCGGCTACTCACTGGGACACCTATTATCAGCCGAAATGTGGCTTTTAAATTGTTTTTAAAACTTTTGGTCATGCACACTGCAATTAAGGCTGAAGCACGCGCGCAGTGAAAGAAGAAAAAAAGAAAAAAAAGAAAAATGAAGCGAGTGAGTCGGAGTAGAACCTACTATCTCCACACATCGCATTCTGAGCTTGACACGCTGCTCACTACTTCACACCTGAAAGACGAGAATGAGTATTTTTTTGTTCGTCTGAAAAGAAATTCAGGTATCCAATATTTTGATTTTGTCGTTATATAAGCAGTGCTTCGACTCTTCATGCTCGCTCTAAACAGGAGATTGTCAACTTAGTTTTCATGTGTTGCCTTGGATCACATCCATCTGACACATTCTGCCGCAAAGCTTGTTAGCATGGCTGCAGATGTGTCATGGCATTCGTAGTGACTCGCTATGCGGCTAGTAATACCTACGTACAAAACAGCGTTCATCTGTACTGCTCACTGAGCACTGTAGATTTTGTCCCTCAATAGTTTGAAAGTATTTTCTGTCCTCCTCGCTTACGTTACAAGTACGACAACCGCAGCACTTCACTCTAACCGAAACGACTATTAGGGCCGTACTTCTTGTGCAACGGTTGCTGTGAAGATCATAGATATTCAGCTAGAAATAGTAAAATAATCGTTAGAGTGCAGTTTAGATGAAAACTGACCCATGAGTGGCCATATTTTCAACTTCGACTACACAAATGAGAAGCTAAAAACACCGAGATTGGGCGTTGCAGCGGATAACTGCTGCCGGGAACGTGCGGCTTCTTACGATACGAGCTGCAACGACTCACTGCTAGAGTAGGTTGGTCTTGACTATCAGGCTGATACTACTGTCATACTGTGTTTACAATTATGAGTTCTATCGATGCCGTTTATGAAATACATTGACGAAATTCGATCAAACTTCAAGGAAAGCACACCCGTGCCAGGGGGGGGGGGGAATTCATGGGTGAGCTGGAGCCTTTTTTCTCGAAGTTCTCGCATGCCCCCCCCCCCCCCCTTCGCCACCACCCCCAGGAACAATCATTGTTAAAACACGACGCATCAGTTCTGTGCCTCCCTGTCCCCCTGCAGGAACACAATTGCCGTTAATCCCTTCAGAAAAATCCTGGCGGTGCCCCTGACCCAAGCGCTCGACATGTGAATGCTTCAGCACACTCGCATTCATTACCTAGTTTAAAAAAGCTCTATATGTGTAGCACATAGATGAGAGAACCATCATATTCAGTGAATTTACGCTCGACATCTCGCGATTCAATATCAAGTCTTACAGAAAGTGCGTTGATCGCGCCTAGTTTCTTTCAAAGTGCCACTAGCGTTATCAGTGTGCGGTGGAGACTGTGCAACATGACCAGTGTCTCCCGCCGCGCTTCAAGACACTGGGCTGCGCTGTACAGAGTGAACCAGTGCGTTTCAGCACACTGGATGACGCTGGCCACGCTGTACACTGTGTCCCAGTGCCTTGCAGCGTGCTGTAGTACACTGCGACACATTGTACAGCGTACCTGCAGCGCGCTGAAACGCCCTGGCGATACAGGAAACGCTGTTTTTTCGATATGGATGGTAATATTGTAAGCATACAGCGCGTGAGGTGTGCCTTCAACATTATCCAGCTGAGTCTGGAGTTTCATCATAGCCAGATTTAACAACAAGGGTGAGAGGACCGCACCCTGTGGGGTGCCTCTCGTACCTAATTGATAGGGGACGTGTTCTTCATCTTGTATTCGGATGCATGACTCGGTCAGAGAGAAATTGTCGAATGTATTGAAACATGTTGTATCCACAGTCTGTTTGGGTAAGGTGCTTCAGTATTATATCATGCGCGACGTTGTCAAAGGCCCTTCAAATCAAGAGTGAGTACTGCCTTGTCATTAGGAGGTTATTCGAGAGGATTTAGAATTTTGCGGTTTAATTGAAGCATGACATCCTGTGCGGACTGGTGCGGGCAGAACCCGAACACTGTGTCTGCAAATATGTGTTGGTTTTCCAAAAAAAATCGGACAAGTATCTCGCACCGTAGTCTCCTTCAGCTTTCCCGCACAAAACTTCAGAGATAAGGCGAAGGTGTTCCGTGTTTATGGCTTTGCCGGCTTTCGGAATGAAAGTGACCAGAGTGGTCTTCCATTCGATTGGAAGGTGTGTCCCACCAAGCCATATATAGTTTAGGTACCCGAGAAGTGTGTCGTAGGTCGGATCGGGAAGGTTGGCAAGTAATTTCACTGTTACTTTGTCTCTCCCCGGCGCCGTTCCTCGCTTCTTTTTAATCAGGGCCCCCTTCAGGTCCTAGAGCTGGAATGATTGATCCAGCTCCGCGTTCTCGGAACCTGCATACGATACGCTGACCCGTGTGGGTCATGTCGGACCCACAGGTTTTGATCGCATAGTTCGCATGCCGATTTGGAGGTGTCTCCGTCGAAGGCATAGAATGCCCGTTGGATATGTTTTCGTGTCTCAGCTCTGGTTTGGGTCGGATCAATCAAGTCGCGAAAGAGACGTCAAGTGTTTGGGCTGGGCATTTGTCTAGCAGCCGTGTTGCATTGGTCTACCCAATATTAGTTGGCAAGCTGGGCCGCGTACTCTGCCGCTGCGATCGGCCGATTGTGTTTTGGCGGCGGCATATGCGAACGAGGCTGTGCCGCGCCTCCCAGAGGTGAAGGAGGTGATTGTCCACCCCCGGCGTAGCCTCCGAGAGGTGAACTTGAGTTTCCATCGAACAAAGGCGTGTGACCAATTTTGGTGACCATGTGTGCTAAACTTTTTCGCTAATAGGGGCCAGATTAGTACAGGTTTTCCGAAACATTGTCCAGTCGGGTATGCGGGCTTGGGCATAGGGTCTTGCCTTTGGTTTGGTTGGGGCGGTGGTGTTCATTATGCAGCGATTACTGCCGAGTGTTTCCTCTGTGTTGGCCCAGTCTGCATGTCTAATGTTTTTGGTGAAGGTAAGGTCCGGACACGTGTACCGAGTCACAGAGTTGCCTACCCGCATTAGATGTGCAGGGTCGGTGTGATGAGTAAGGCCCAGCGTGGACACAAGTTCCGCTAGCTTGCGCCCTACTTCTCATCACGCACATATCCCCATAGTGTTCTGTGAGCGTTGAAACTCACGATCACCAGGGCATTCCTGCCGGCAGCCTTCAGAGCACGAGTGAATCATCCACCGTGCAATAGTTCAGGATACTTTCGGCAATACAAGATAGTTGTATGAGACTTCTTGTTTTCAATACAAAACCAATGACCTTCTGTAGCAGAACATGTTTTTCAGGCACAAGTCCTGGGCTAGGTTCACAGTCGACGAAAAGATTATTGTATTTCCTTACATCTTCTTCGGATGTTCGCTCACTGACAACACAAATTTTGCAGCCACAAGAATAACCAACGCCATCGACGGCGACACAGGCAGAAGCTGTCGCCTTAATATAGATAGGGCGAAGCCCCTGTCCTGTCCGAACTTGCGGAGCAACGTCGTTCTCATCCTTCTATCGCATTTCTGTTGCTGGATAATTCATGGGAAGAGCTGCGTAAGCACAGACGTTGTTGTTACATAGTTTAGAAAGTATTGGTTATTTATGCGTTTGGGAATTGTACCATGTGTAAGTGCTTTAATACCTTACACCACTTCTAATGCACAGCTGAATAAGACACTGTGTAACTAAAGGAATCACGTGTCGTCCCGCCTATACGGCAGGTTCATCACCTTACGCTCCGACTAGGCTTGCTGTATGGGCGGCTTGTACACGCGCACTTCGTCTAAGTGAAAAATGAAGAGCCTTACGTTATTCAGTCTTCACGCTTGAATACAGCGCGCAGGTTAAGGCATGTACCCCAAAACTCATTGCAATGCCTTTGGGCACTTCTATTGTATTGATTTTATGATTATTCTCTATCGTTTAAAAGAAAGTGAATAAATGAACAACCGATGCTGCTTCGAGAACGTCTGAGCAATTCAAGTACACCTTTGATATTTGTGCTGTGATTCGTAGCTCGGCAGACATGCACTCAGTTTTTATTATCACTGCTAGTCTCGTAAAGCTAATAATACAGCATGCATTGAACAAGAAACAAAAGATGGAATACATCAGGAATAAAAGAACTGGCACTTCTTGGGTGGATTCATGGGACTATTTGATGGGCAGTTGAAAGCTTCCACGAAAAGGAGCGAGTTCTTGGATGGCACGTTACACTCGTCACCTCCCGTCTGCGGTCGCTTCGAGCACTGCGAATAGCAGAATGCCAGAAAAAAAGATCTGCTTGTCAGTGAATTTTTCGAGGTGAAGAATCCGGAAGTCGTCCAAGACGAGGTAGTCGAGCGTTACCGCCGCAGTAAAGCTCGCGTAAGCAACTTCCAGACCTGCCACCACAGGAAACATTCTCAATGAACGCCACATTGTGCTGTTCGTCATATCGTGGACATCGCAGTTGGATTTCTCGGCATTCACTGCGGCTACAGTGGGCTTCAGCCATACACCACGCACATCAGTGACGTCCACCGTAACACCTCTTTCGTCTAACGTTTTGGACATTTGTTGACCCGCTATTGAGCCCAGTGCGCCGTTCTTTATGGCCAGCGTGGCATTATAGTAAAAGAATGGCGAGTTTTGGTCGCCGATAGCGAGTGTAATCGAGTTGGGCAAGTATGAATAAAACGCCCGCCTGTAACTGGGAAACGTGCGGACGTTGTACATATCCTGAAAACGTTCATGGTTCCGTAGACGCTGGTAAACTTTTGAACACCCCAGCAGATTTGTCATGAAATTCTTGCCGTTCATGTCCGGAAACACGCTGTACAGTGCCTCGTGAACCCTTTTGACAAAGAAGTCGTTGTGCGGCATTACTACGCGTTTCATATTATCCAGCTTCGAAAACGCCACGCGCTTGCTGTCTTCGTTCATCCATGAAAGGTCATTGATCAGACGCTTGATGTTCCCCTTCATCCTCCGCAGGAAGTCGAAGGCATGGTCCCGGCTCTAGATGTGGCCGTAGTGGTCGGTCATCATTTTTTTCACAGCGGAGAGGCCCAGAAGGGATTCGATGTACCTCATGGAGCCGTGCTCCTTCATTGTTTGCAGTTCGGAGTTCGAGCCCCGGAATATGAACAATGGTCTACCGACGACCGCCCAAAAATGCGTCTGGCTGAATATCCATCACAACCCGATGACGAACTCTACGCGAGTGAATTTCTTCAGCGATCTTTCAGTAAAGTCTAGTAGCTTGGTGTCTTCGACGATCACTGTGCTGTTGCCGGTCCAGTTGAATTGTTTGTCGTGCTTAGCGAGGAGATTCAACCAGAAGCCTGTGAGCACCGTCGGTGTTCCGCCATCGAGATCACTTGCACTGAACCATTCTTGTTGAGGAGCATCGTAGAAGAAGTCAATCTGGGCTTCGACAACGGTGTTTTGAATTTCAATCAACTCGGCCTTTTTGATTTTGACTTGGGAGTGGCTGATACCAAGTATTTCGTAGTAATTGCTCTAGTAGATTTAGTACTGATCCGGTGTGCGCGGGCTACGCATGTCCTGCTCCCAAGCGGCATCCAGACGACCTCGCAAGATGAGAACTGTTGCAGATTCTCAAACGACGGTGTTGGTTATGTCGAAAAGGAAGTTCATCTGCCAGTTGAGTGCCAAGTGAACAATAATGTCTAGCGGGTGCTTCGAGTCTGGCGTACTGTGCTCGAGCCAGGTGAGGCCGAGGGAATTGCGGAACTCGGTGACGAGCATCAGGTTCTCTGTGAGGTCTGTCGCCACTCGGTTGCAACTCTCGAAGAACTGTGCTGCTTTCCCAACGTGCGACTCGTCCTCTCTGACCTCCCTGGTTGCCACATTCAAGGCTTCGGCCCTCATCCGGTCTTCAGTGAACACCTGACGACTGGGGTTGTCCCCCGTGCCACAGACGTACGCGTGGAAGTCGTGGCACGGGTCGGCCGCCTTGTTGATGGCTGCGCTCAGTTCTTCGCCGAAGGCGATGCAGTCGTCGGTAACGCACGTCGCCACTTTCGTGCGCTTTATCTTAGTTCCATAGAAGTGGGCCAACAGAACAGCGCCAATGACCACCAGCAGCAGCAGCGTGGCTGCAGTGATCACCATAATGATTTAGTGTTTTCTGATGGTTCACGCTGCCTCCGCGGTCGTAGGGTCGATAACCTGCAAATATGAGTGGTTTAGTTGTGTCCATCATAAGGCTTGCTGTTTTACAGTAAAAATAAACACGAAGGCTTGTTTGCAGGAAGTGGTATTTGCCATTGGCCAGACAACTTTTATGATAACATGCCTACCATGTGGGTTGGCTGATATGCTTCATTACAAATAATTGTAGTGCAAGATTAAAATAGAAGACTTCTGAGCATGTTGGCAGTGAGCGTCAATAAAAAGAAAAGGAAGACATGAACGTGAAAGATGAGGATCAGGCTAAACAATCAAATTTCTGCTATCAAAACTATTTTAGCTTGACTGCATCGGTCTATTTGGTCTTTAAGAATAGCACTCGTGTTGTACTTCAGATTTCATTGATAGCATCAAGATACTTCAGGCGCCGATTGAGACTTTCGATTCCATTCGACCAATGTTAAGTAATTTTGCGTACGAAGAGTATTTGCACAAAAAAGGCAAATGCTGTTGACAAATAACAAAAGCACAATGCAGAAAAAAACGTTATGGGCGAATTAACAGAAATGCAGGAGTAATACTCGGGCCATTGGATCTGGGGCAACACTGTGTGAACTTTCAGTTGACAAATCGTTCATACTGTCAGAAGGCAAGGTCTCCCACTTCAGGGCTGTTTGATGCACTTACACCAAGAAAGGCGCGAATGGTGAAGAGAGGAAGGCTTGCTCCATCATAAGGCTTGCTGTTTTACAGTAAAAATAAACACGAAGGCTTCTTTGCAGGAAGTGGTATTTGTCATTGGCCAGACAACTTTTACGATAATAAGCCCACCATGAGGGTCGGCTGATATGCTTCATTACAAATAATTGTAGTGCAAGATTAAAACAGCAGACTGCTAGGCATGTTGGCAGTGAGCGTCAATAAAAAGAAAAGGAAGGCATGAACGTGAAAGATGAGGATCAGACTAAACAATCAAATTTCTGCTATCAAAACTATTTTAGCTTGACTGCATTGGTCTATTTGGTCTTGAAGAATAGCAATCGTGTTGTACTTCAGATTTCATTGATAGCATCAAGATATTTTAGGCGCCGATTGAGACTTTCGATTCCAATTGACCAATGTTAAGTAATTTTGCGTACAAAGAGTATTTGCACAAAAAAGGCAAATGCTTTGACAAATAACAAAAGCATAATGCAGAAAAAAACGTTATGGGCGAATTAACAGAAATGCAGGAGTAATACTTGGGCCATCAGATCTGGAGCAACAATGTGTAAACTTTCAGTTGAGAAATCGTTCATACTGTCAGAAGGCAAGGTCTCGAGACTAAGACATGCTAGCTCACATGCTGCGTGACGCTAGAAAGAAGAAAACCGCTAAACCTTGGGCAACATTGGTGGGCGCTGCGGATGGGGTCGGCCACTTCAAGTACCCGTTGCCGTTAAGAGTGGACAAACAGACAACGTCAGACAGGCAGGCAGACAGACAGACAGACAGACAGACAGATTAAAATTTTTGCGTCGAAGGTCCCCAAGAAAAATTATCGTCTTCAAAAGGTTGTTCTTTGCTCGCCGTAATGGCTGCCGTTGGCTCGGAAAATCCCGCGTTTAAAGACAGATATACCTAAGGAGGAAGAGGAGGATTGAAAGAGGAAGGACAGGGAGGTTAGACAGATATATCTAATAATTTGAACGGGGGGATGGCCCCCGCTGCAGATCAACATGACAGAGAATCGGACGCGTAATCTGCGGCTTGCACGTTCGGTCCTTGCCAACGGCACTTTGCCTCTTCTTCCACTATATTTTCTTTGCATTTAACTCGTAAATACAACAATTAAAATACGATACACATCCAATATAGGCGACAATATTGGCTAACTGTTGTGAATGGTGGAGTTAAAAACAATGATTTCACTCTAATGCGCACTTGTTGAGTGGTTTCTTAGACGTTCTATGCCTCGGCAGACCATTTGCAATTTGTTCAAAAGCATAGTTATTAGTATTGATAGTTTGAGTGCAGTAAAATAGTCATAACACGCGTGCAAAGGGATTTGCCCTGGCACCCACGTAGAAAGATGTCCCTTTTGGTTTGCATTATTGGACCGTAACAAGTGTTGTGTGCAGCTGTGTACTTGCAATTAATAAGCTGATGCAGTAATTTGTGTGGAAGTACTTTCATATCAGCCAAAATCTATGTGGGTATTGTCTCGTTAGTCTGCCTCGACGGATCATTGCCTAAGGTGCTCAGCTGCTGACCCGAAGGTCGTGGGTTCGATTCCGGTTGTGGTGGTCCCATTTCTGCGTGGGTTTTCTGTGTATGCTCCATGCCCGCGTAATGGTGAAAGGCCTATAGAAATAGAGGAGTACCTTTCAAGGCACGGATCTCCAGCCGCTAGCTTCCAGCACCAGCCAAGGTCACCAGCACCAAATCGTTTTTAATCGCCAAGTCCACGACGTTCAAGTTCAACACCAAATTCACGAAACCATCGGTGAACGAGCCCGCGTCAGGAAAACTGAAGCCAGCGACCTGGGGAGGCAAGGCCGCTGATGTCCGACAGAGCAAAGATCCTCCGTCAAGGCCCCAGCGGAGCAGCGACGAGCAGAAAATGACGACGAATATAAGTAAAGAAAAAATTTCTTTAGACTTGCGTGTTAGTATGGACGGGCGGGAATTTAACGTATTGGTTGATACTGGTGCCGATCATTCAGTCGTAAGCTATGCAATCGCAAAAGATCTGAAGAAAGTTTTGACGCCTTGGAGTGGACCAAAAATACGCACGGCTGGGGGCCATGTGATAACACCTCTGGGAAGAGGCACTGCCAGGATCGGCATTCAGGGTGCCACATATGTCGCTGACTTTTTAGTTCTGCCAGAATGCTCGAGAGACGTAATAATCGGATAGATAGATAGATAGATAGATAGATAGATAGATAGATAGATAGATAGATAGATAGATAGATAGATAGATAGATAGATAGATAGATAGATAGATAGATAGATAGATAGATAGATAGATAGATAGATACGCTCAATGTTCTTGAGGTTCACAAAGAAATGCTTCGCATTTATTAAACACTGTCTAGCCAAACTTGCAATGTTTATAGGTGTCCTTGTCAACGGGTATGCCGGTATAAAATGTCATCTGAGGAAGCGAACAATGCAATATCATCCACAAAAACATACGTCTTTGAATTGCGTTTCGCGGGAATTCTGAACCCTAGGCCACACTGCGTAGCGTGTCAGACCATTGTGGTTCCACCGATTTCGGTGTGCTCGAGTTCGCAGGCTTCGAGGATACACTATCTGCGACCGAATCGTCCATGAACGATGGCCACAGATCGTCGAATCTGTGAAGTCTCCCAAAGGCGAAGGTTCGTCTGTGTCAACTGGGAGGAAGTGCATGCATATGCGCAATGTTCACATGTGATCTCTAGTAATTTTGATAGATTTTGATCGAGATCAAAGAGAAACAATGCTAATGAAAAAATTATGCATTTTTATATGCTAAGCTTCTTATGCCGGGGGCTTGTGTCACTTCTCCTGCAGCGTCTCCCTCCACTGCATGCGCGTCTCCTCCCCCTCTCGCCACGCAACGCTGACGCAAGCAGCGTCTATTATAGCCTACGCTCTCTCCCCCCTCTCTGTGTTCTAGACATCTCTCCCCACGGCGTTGACACCCCCATTGCGCATGATTCATGAACATCCCCTACCCCTCTCTCGACTCACAACGCCGACATAAGTTGCAGCTGCTTGTTAGTTTATTGACAGAAAAAATAACTGCTCGCGCGGCGCAACCATTCACTGGCCTCCAGTGTAGTGCCGGTGGGGGATTTATCAACCCTAAGCCTCACTGCATGTTTCCGGTTCATTGTTGAACAATAAAAATTGGCAACGTGTGTGCGAACCAAAATTGACTGCGGATCTCTGTGTACAATCGGAGTCTTCTGTCTCTCATTGCCCATTACCAGCGATTGGCATGTTGCTGTAGAAAACACAGGTCCATCACTGCGTGCTTTGCGTCTCTCGAGGAGGAGGAGAAAAAATCTTGATTGGGCAAGTGCGTTTGGGTCTTTTACGGACTCTAGGCCACCGCACGGTCATCACATTGCGCGTATGTGTCCAGGCCACGCCGGGCTAAGGCACTGGCACCCCAGTTCACACAGCGAAGCTGTGCTCCAGGTCCTGCGACGCAAGGAGGGCCTCCCATTCTTCCCATGTGCTGATGGCGAGCTGTCCCTGCGGGGGAGGATTGGCAGGGCAGCCAAAGAGAATGTGGTCTAGGGTGGCAGGTGGCTCTCCACAGTGTGTGCACTCCAGAAAAATTTGGCGGAATTGGGATAGGACGTCATAAATGGGAAGACTTCCCTCTGAATTCGCCTCCAGACGATTTGTTGTGAGTGAGAAAGACGGGGGTTGGGAGGGAGGTAAAGACGACGGGCAAGGCGTGCTTGTTGGGTGAGTTCTGATAACGTGTGTGCCCGCTCTCTCGAGAAATCCCGGCTGGAGTTTGCCGTTTGCCCGGATAATGAGTTCTCAGGCTGTGTTATCAGTGGCCTCATTTCCGGGATTGCCAGAGTGAGCCGACAACAACATGAGTTCTATAAGCCTATCGGAATTCACGGTACACACCCTCAATGCTTGCCACGCGGCAGGATGGACGCGGCCACGGGCAAAGTTAAGAATTGCTGTTTAAGAATCGCTATATAAGTATGTAAGTGGCATTGGTTTTGGCTATCGCTAACTCAATAGCAACCTCCTCTGCTTCTTCCGAGGTACAAAGTGGGTCGAAGAGTTGGATGAGTGGGGGGACTGCAGTATGATAAACTACAGCTACCGAACGATCTGGACCACTCGCTGCATCTCCCAGCGCACACCCTCTAAAGTGCGCACACCCTCTAAAGTGCGCACACCCTCTAAAGTGCCGCTACGCGGCGGGATTGCTGGTAATCTGGGTGGACGTACCTGGGGAGAGGCTTGACAACAAATGCAGTGCGTATGTCGCGAGGGAGCGAGACTAATTATGTAGTATGTGCGGGTATACGGATTGCAAGTGAATCGAGTATATGCCGCCCGGCTTCTGACCCAGCCACACGAAGGTATACTGTGATTGTGTGTATGAATCTATCAGTTCCTGCACTGTGTCGCGCATTCCCAGTTTCAGGAGCCTATCCGTGCTGGTGTTTTTTGGGAGATTAAGAGCTGCTTTCGTGGTGAAGCGAATTAGAACATTTAGTTTATCTTTGTCTGTGCAGGTTAGGGTCGAGTAAGGAGAGGCGTAGAGAATGCGACTAAGCACAAAGGCTTGTTGCACTTTGAGGTTGTCGGCTTCGTCCAAGTCTGCTCGTGAATGAGAGACCCTTCTTAAAAGCTGAATGAATGAGTAAGTGGACTGCCTTAGTGCCTTTATTGTAACGTTGTTTTTTCCCGTGTCCTGCAAGTAGAGGCCGAGAATTCGGAGGGTGGATGTTTGCGGAATTATAGTGTTTTGCAAATAAGTTGTGATCGGGACAATAGGGACACGCTGCGGTCGGAGTATGAGAAGGGCCAACTTTTTGGGTGAGCATTCAAGGCCGATGCTTGCCGCGTGTGTAGCTATAGCTGTGGCTGCCTCCTGAAGGGTCGATTCAATATCACCATCCGAGCCATACGTGGTCCAGACCGTTATATCGTCAGCGTACAGTGTATGTCTTAAGTGTGAAATAGGGCTGAGTACTTTCGCCAAAATAATCAGGGTGATATTAAAAAAGAGCGACGATAAAAGCAACTCTTGCGGGGTGCCAATGTTAATGAAGGAGAAGGGCGGCGTTTGTACATCATGGATATGCAGGGAGGCGGTGCACCCATTTAGGAAGGCCCGGATGTAGTTATAGATTCTAGGCCCTAAGCACAGCTCTTCGATTCCCTGTAGGATCTCACTGTGCGTAACCGTGTCAAACGCTTTGGTGACGTCTATCGCCAGAACAGCTCTTGTATGATGTACCATTTCATTGAGGATGGTGAGTGAAATCTGCAACGGGGCATCTTGGGCAGAGAGGTGCGATCTAAATCCCACCATGCTATAGAGATACAGTCCGTTCGATTTCATGTGTAGCTTGAGACAAGCGAGGGTAACATGCTCAAACAGTTTGCCCAAGCAAGACGTCAGGAATATGGGACGGAGATTGTTGACATTAATTGGCTTATTCGGTTTAGGCATGAAAATGATCTTTGCGTGCTGCCATTCAACTGGTATCTCCCCTTTTTGCCCGCACTCAACGAAGTAGTCGGTAAGAACAGAAATAGGAAGATCATCTAGGTTCCTGAGCATGACATTGGTGATCTGGTTCTCTACAGGGGTCGAGTTCCTGAGCTTAAGGAGCGCTTCTCTGATTTCGGCCCCTTGTATCGGGGAGTCGAGGGAAGGTTGATCGGGACCAATGTAGTCCGGATATGATATCGCTTGGCCCACAGTGGTATAGGCTGATTTGAGTTGGTTTAACAGTGCCTGCTGATTCTGTCTATTTTGGTGGGCAAGGCTTTTGAGTGTGATCCGCATTTGCTATTTAGTTTGACCGGGGTTTATCATTTGTCGAAGAAGGTGCCAAGCCTTTGATGAGGAGAGATTACCTCGCAGTCGATCGCATAGTTGGCTTCAATTAGATGTACGTAGAGTGGCACTGTGCGCTTTTATTTCTTTTTGAAGCTGTGCCAGTTTGAGCTTAAGCCTTCTTTTCAGTTTCTGCGTTTTCCAATGCGTGAGTATACTAGTTTGCGCTTGGAGTAGATACGCTAACCTACTGTCTATTGTCGAATTTATTGGAGTGACATCGAACGTTTGTGTAAACGCCTGGACATCCTGTTTGAGCTCAATCATCCACGTCTGGAGGTCGAAATGCGACTAGACTGGTTGGTCCTCTCTGTGCGTACGAAAATTATCCCAGCGAGTCTGACAGACACGATTGGTGCGCGGTTTTTCACTGAAGTCAAGCTCAATAGCAATCACGTAAGGATCATTGCCTAACGTTTCATTATAATTTCGCCAGACTGGACGGGAAAGATTGCAGCCAAAAGTGAGGTCTGGACTAGTGTCGGCGCTGACACTGTTTTCGATTCGAGTTGGAGTACTGAAATCATTGTATATGAATAGGCCCTGCATCTAAAGAGTGTTGTACAATTCTTCTCCTCTCTTATTGCTGAGTACATAACCGCACTCTACATGCGCGCAATTGAAGTCCCCTAACATAATGAGAGGGTACTTCTTTGTAGCGGTGGAGGTGGTCTTAATGAACTCGATAAGTTCTGAGACCGGTGTTTTCGGAAGAAGGTAACAGTTGAGGATAGAGAGGGCATGATATCTGTGAGTAGATGGTGTAAATTTGAGGGATGTGTGAGCTATTTGAGAGTTTACTACATGACAAGTGTACGGTACAAAATTGAACATACGTTGTAACCCTCGGGCTTGGAGTCCGGTCAGAAGGCACCAAAGCGTATCCGGACAGCAAGATGGTCGTACCAGCGTCTTGGAGTGCTAATAAACCATGGGATGTGGAAGAACCTGAGAGTATACTCTCTGCTGTAGCTATAGTTGCTGCAGGGGGTCTCGTTTGCGGCGAAAACCCCTGCAGTTTCATTGCATAACGCGCAGGTGTTGTTATTTGCCGTCACAAACGCCATATTGGAAACTAGTAGTGTGAAGGATGGAAGTCGCCGTGATAGTGGCAGTAGGGCCGTGGGAAGACACTCCAGCAATTATTTGAGGAAGGTGTGGCAAAATGGCTGTGGTTACCTGACTTATAATCCGCCCTGTGAGCGTGGCAATGGCAGTTTCAATGTATTTTTGTGTCTGATCCATAATATTTGCTTTCTAGCCGTTCGGGAAATGTGCCAAGTTTGGAGTCTATGTCTTTATCTTGGGTGTCATCTGGCCGACGTTTCTTTTGGGTAGTGGGTATGTAAGGCTCGGATGTTCATGGTAGAGGGGGTATATAGTTAGGAGGTTGGGTCGATGATGTTAGGGGGTGGGAGGGGTGTTGGGTGTCATAGAGTTAATGGCTGCCCTCAAGTGCCTTACCTCTTCCCGCAGGAGTGCTATGTGTTCCTCCCGCAGTGATGTTTTGTGCCCACTGGTGGTTTTGGTCCAGGCTCGCTGGTGATCTTAATGGGGAACTAAAGGTGGAAAGTACTTTGTTGTGGGCACTGGTGGCTGAAATTTCGGCAATGTCTGTCGTCGAAGCTGGGGCTTCCTGTGCCGGTAAGGTGACTCCCTCCACAGAGGATGTATGTCGGCGTGCAAAGGGTCTCTTGCTTCTTGTGTTTCTCGTCTCATCGTGGGCAGAATTCACTTTTTGGGAGGAGGCAAACGTCGTACCGGTGACCAGGCTTCCGACAGTAGGTGCAGGCGTCAGGGCTTCCCTTGCACTTGTATCAACGGTGTGCCACACACATGTACTTGATGGTGTGGGGTACAGGACCAGAGGCGAATGTCATCAAAGTTGAGGCTGATTTTCCCATGCGTCTGGCGGCTATAATGTTGGCGTCCAGTATACGACAGCGCAAGTCATTTAGGATCTGTTCAAGCATCTCATTCCAGTAGGCCCTTGAAATCACACCCCTGATTTCGGCAGGGGTGGGGAGGGGCTGCGATGTACGCGGCTATGGGGCATTGCTTTCCGTTTAAAGTGATCGCCTGCACTTTTACTAGAGCCAGAGCTGTTGCTTCCTCTGCAGTCGCAACTGTGAAGGTATTATTTGTGGAATGTATTCTGGTATGCAGTTCACCCAGCGTGGAGCCGTCCACAGTGGTACGCAGTGCTTGTAGCAGTCTTGCTGCTGGGTGCTTTTTCAGGGAGAGCCCGCCTCGCGCGCGAAAAACAACCCGGATTGGGCCTGCCAGCAGTGCGGCGAGTTGTTTGCTTTTTTGCAAGACAGCACGCGTTGTGTGTAGCTGATGCGTCGCCTCCTTGGACGTGGTCCGAGTGGGCGCAGACGCCGCGTCCAGCGGTGCGCTGACGTTGCTGGCGTCTGGCTGTGCTGGAGCCAAGGCCGCTGAAAGGAGATTTGAGGCCAAATTCGAACCTGGGGATTGATTTCTATAAGCACGAAGCACAGTTTGCCACTCACCAGAGTGGTTGTCTTGCGAGTGAATGGTATTTTCAACCCCTGAGTCATCCATGGCTGTTGGAGAGTGAGGAACGCTGCACGCGTGTGCGGCCTGCCTCAAAGAGGCGAGGCTTAGCGCGACGGTGTGGGTGTCAGAGGTGGTTTAATTCACTGGGTACTTCTCGAAGATCATGGGGCACATTTAAAAGATGGCAGTGGGTAGTGTCCGTGCACCTTCTCGGATCCGCTGAGAGCCTTGGTGGGTCCACGAAAGGATATAACTGGATACAGGAACCAGAAATTTATGGAAGCGATGCGATACGCGTCCGTTCACTCTGGACCTCTAGTGGCCAGTCTTGCACCTCTCGAGGTTTCTCTCCTGCGCAACGCTGCGATGAGAGCCAGCGTCAGCGCCACCGCCAGTGTAAGCGTTAGGGCCCGCTGCATGCCTCGCAACTACACATGGTTCCCTTTAACGGGAAATGACGTAATTTTATAGCGGTCAGTAATTTGATACAATTTTATACGCCAACCGTTTCTATCTGGAGTGACTCCCTGTCACGGACTGTCACTTTTGTCACCTGGCGTCACGCCGAGTTTACAGGCGTGGCGCTTCTCTCCCGGACCGTGAGACCGCTCAAAGCCTTCGACATCAAACCAGTTTCTGTTTGAGCCGCCAAAGCAAGTCGGAGCTCTTCGTCTCTGACATCCACCACTGAGCGTTCACCGTTCGTGTCTCTGGCGAGAAGGGGCAGCCGCCGAATTCCCCGAATTAAGGTATAGTCTATACCTGATGCACCAGCTAAGAACCGAGGCAAGAGCCACTTCCCACGGTGGAAATAACACGCCGTCGAGCTGTAAGCGATTTACTCACAAGTTTTTTACTCTCGTCCAGTTGAGAACATGCCCCGCATTGCATAAGGGCGTGGTTGGAATTTAGGCTGGAGTTTTTAAAGATGTCATGCGCAAGATCGGATCCACGTCGATGGTCCTCTTCCCCCCCCCCCCCCCCCAAGAAGAAAATGAGGGGGCACGAAGGGGTTCAGGCATAGGATATCACCCTGCTAATCAGTGTAGTTGCTTGTTCAACTAGGTATATCTTATAGAAGCTTCAGTGTGGCTGTGTATTGGCTAGCCACCTAAACTTAACCGTTCGTCCAGTTGAGACACGTAATTAGCGTCTGCCATGCAGGCAGATCGGAAATTCAACTCAGGTTAGCTCAACCTGCCTGTGTTCACCGTTACCGTACCGCAAACATCAGCGTTGCAACGCCGCCGGCATCGCAGTCATGCCAGAAATCTTCGGAACTTCTCGCATCCGATCATTGCCGACTCAACGCGGCCGGTCATCGGACGTATATATGCCATCACCGGTTAGTACCTCTGAACTGTCGCGTCTTTCGCTATTGTTTATTCATTCTTTTGTTTCTTTCATTGCTCGTTAATTTATTTCCTATCCTAATACTTCTTACTTGTGAGCTCATTTATTATTATTTATAAGTATGCTTGTTAGACTATTCGAGGTATTGCATCCCTTGTTTCGTATAAGCGTATATTAAACCTGTCGTATCGTTTTCCGACACTCGTCTCTTATCTCCTCATTGCTTCTGCTTGCAAACAGAACAAACTATCCTTTTGTCATTACTAGGTGCCGCTGCATTCGCGCCAGCGGCGCTAGCGAGGCAGCTTGTAACACTCCCTCACTGCTTTTTTTAAGTCTTTTCCCAGGCATACTGATTTCTTATTGAAAAATATGAATGCAGGTTTGCTTCGTGTATAAAGTCAAGTAATGAATGGTGGTGAGCTCCACGAAAGCGGTCGAAGTCGGTGGTCGGCCAGGCCTGAGATCTCTTGCACGGAGGTGACGACGTCGCCTTAATTGTAGGCACGTCAAAGTCCACAATAACTGGTAGAGCCAGTATATACGTATTCAAAAGCTATTATACGAATGTCGATTAATCGATGAAAACATCACATTAAAAGCAATCGTCGTGTTAAAGCTTAATTGACGAACGATCAATTAATATTGCCACAGCTCGAACATCGCAGAAGACGCTGCCAACATTCGCGTTCGTAAAAGCCGCCAAGCAAGTAGCAAGAAAGCCGCGCCATGGAACGCCGTACTGCACGCGCCACGATGCTACGCCACGGAACCGGCACGAGACTCGAGGGGCAGAGGAAGAGACCGACGAAGTTGGAGTCAGCGAGCAAGAGGCATTCTTTGCTGACCATTTTTAGCTTTGAGTTTACGGGCACAAGTTCGCCCTAAATAAAGAGGTAATATAGTACCAGGTGCTATATTTATTCGTAACAATCTGGTGGAGGTGCTGGGTATCATTCCAAGCCCACCACAGGCAAGGGAGAGAAGCCCAGATCCCAGAAGTTTGGAGCCAGCAGAATTGACACCTGTGCACCAACGCACGAGTCGCCGACTACGTGGTGAGCAGCCCGAGTTTGGCCCCCTAATTGACCCATCAAGACCTGTCGAGACCTCAAGCACAAGCGTCACTGCGATGGCCACCCAGTCGATGCCATCTCCATCTCACCTCATTGTGGATTCGCCACGTACACCAGAGGTCTTCCACGGTGAGACCTTTGAAGATGCCGAGGACTGGCTTGAAGGCTTCGAGCGCGTTGCACGATTGAATGGTTGGGACGAAGCCCGAAAACTTCGTTACGTTTACGTCGCCCTGCAAGATTCGGCACGTACGTGGTTTGAGAACCACGAAGCGTCCTTGCTGTCGCGGGACGACTTCCGATGAGAGCTAATCGCAACCTATCCGAACACGGACCGCAAAGAGAAGGCAGAAGTTGACCTTCAGGCGAGGAACCAACGGAACAAACAACGAGAGCGTGGCCATGTACATAAAAGACATGTCGCGGCTCTTCCGCCGAGCCGACCAAAACATGGCCGAGGAGAAGAAGTTGCGGCACCTAATGCGCGGAGTAAAAAAAGAGATTTTTGCAGGCCTGGTGCGTAATCCACCGCGAACTGTGGCGGAGTTCCGGTCCGAGGCAACGACCATGGAAAGGACACTACAACAACGTGCGCGACTGTACAACAGAGACTTCAGCGTCTCTTCAGTCAGGGCGGAGTCAACAACCCTCCCCACCAACGTTGACGTCCTCCGGGAAATGGTGAGGGCTATTGTTAAGGAGGAGCTCCAGAAACTACAACTCCCCCAAAGTCCTCCAGCGATGCCCTCAATCGCGGACGTTGTACGTGAAGAAGTGCGGCAAGCAATTATTCAACCGCAGCCTCAGGTGCCACACCACACGCAACCGGAACCTCAGCCACAGCTGTCGTACGCGCAAGCCGTACGGCAAGACATGAGACGCCCGAGCTTTCCACAAGCTCCCGTTATGCCACCGACCTTTCCTCGCAGTACGCCACCGCCGATGCCAGAAGTGAGACCCCGCAAAAGTGATGTATGGCGCACGGCCGACCGGCGGCCCCTCTACTACCACTGTGGGGAGGAAAGTCATCTTTATCGGACATGCCACTACCGTCGGGTCGGGCTACGTGGCTTCCCAGTGAATGCACCCTGCCCTCGTAACGGTGAGCGCCCTTACGAAATCTAAGAATATTTATCTTCGTGCTATGCATATCAAAACACTCAGCGACATGAATCACGGTCGATTGCTCCAATGCGCAATAGGTCGCCGAGTCCACACCCATCATCTACTTTCCCGAGGCGTCGTTCACCAAGCCCTCGACGGGAAAACTAGAACCAGCGACCTGTGGAGGCAGGGCCACTGATTTTCGGAAAACTGAAAAACCCTCCATCGCTAACCGGATCAGACGACGACACTGACACAATGACGGACAAGCGCAGTAATGGTGACGTGACATCCGAGCTACAAGTCAGAATCGATGACGTCGAAACCATAGCGTTAATAGACACAGGTGCAGACTACTCAGTAATAAGTAGCATGCTCGCAAAGAAGCTGAAGAAAGTGCTCACTCATTGGACCGGACCGCAGATACGCACCGCCGGAGGGCATTTAGTCAGCCCCATAGGAATGTGGACAGCGCGAGTGGGAATAAGAGGCCATGTGTACGTCTGCAGTTTTATTGTTCTCCCCGAATGTTCCCGTGAGGCAATCCTGGGCATGGACTTCCTGCAAGCGAACAGTGCCATCATCGACTTGCAGAAATCCCAAGTTTCTTTCTCTACAGAGAACGCTGTTGCCGTGTGTCATGCGGAGGAACCAATTGTTTCGTCTCTTCGTCTTGTGGATGAAGGTGTGACAGTGCCACCACGTAGCAGCGTGACAGTTTCTGTGAAAAGCGACGTTTTTCGTGAATATGCCGGACTAGCTGATGGAAATATCGAACTGCTACTCACAAAGGGGATACGCGTGGCGAGAGGTCTAGTGAACCTGCGGAACGGATATACTAATGTGCTATTGACTAACTTTACCAACGAGGTACAGCATGGGGCGAAGGGAGCAGCCATAGCATCACTTCATGACTACGTACAAGTCTCAGATGTTTGCACCATAGGAAAAGTACCCACAACGCCCTCAACAGTGGACAGTGTCCTCGAGAAAATAGATATTGACCGAGAGCTTTCATCTCTGCAGAAAGACCAGATTGTGGGGTTGATCAAGGAATTCGCAGAGTGTTTTTCCTCTTCATCGAAAGTCGGACGTACACCTGTAGCAAAGCACCGCATTGTAATCGAAGGGCATGTTAGACCAGTATGTCAGCATCCATACCAAGTAGCCCCGAAAGAAAGGGAGGCGATAAAGAAGCAAGTACAGGAGATGCTCGATGACGATGTCATACAACCCTCCAAAAGCCCATGGGCATCGCCGGTAGTACTGGTGAAGAAGGACAACACCATACGGGTCTGTGTTGATTACAGAAAACTCAACCTCGTCACGAAGCGAGACGTGTACCCACTCCCACGAGTCGACGATACGTTGGATAAACTGCGCAATGCTCACTTTTTTTTCATCGTTGGATCTAAAAAGCGGGTACTGGAAAATAGAAGTCGACGAACGAGATCTGGAAAAGACGGCGTTTGTGACACCCGACGGACTCTACAAGTTCAAAGTACTCCCATTTGGTTTGTGTTCTGCTCCCGCTACCTTCCAGAGGATGATGGACACTGTGCTCTCCGGCCTCAAATGGCAGTCATGTCTTGTCTATCTTGATGACGTAGTAATTTTTTCCACTACGTTCGAGCAGCACGTACAGAGATTGAGGACGGTACTGGACGCTATTCGTATGGCTGCACTTACGATCAAACCCGAAAAGTGCCATTTTGGATTCCGGGAGCTTCGGTTCCTCGGGCACATTGTCAGTTCTCACGGTGTCCGCCCAGATCCGCATAAAATCACTGCGGTTGAAAATTTCCCAAGGCCAAGAGACAAAAAAGCGATGCGACGTTTCCTGGGGCTTTGTGCCTACTATAGGCGCTTCGTTGAAAACTTCTCCAAGATTGTGGAACCACTGACACGGCTTACGAAGGAAGGTGTACCATTCATCTGGCACCAAGGGCAAGAAGACGCCTTTTCTGAGTTACGACGGCGTTTGCAGTCACCTCCCATACTCGCTCATTTTGACGAAGATGCCAAAACAGACATTCATACGGACGCCAGCAACGTTGGCCTCGGTGCTATTCTTGTTCAATGGCAGAACGGGGAAGAAAAAGTTATTGCTTATGAGGCCCGCACTCTGTCAAAAGCTGAGTATAATTATTCAGCTACGGAAAAGGAATGTCTCGCAGTTATATGGGCCATCAGTAAGTTCCGTCCATATTTATACGATAGACCATTCCGAGCCATCAGTGACCATCATTCATTGTGCTGGCTTGCGAACCTCAAGGATCCTTTCGGAAGACTTGCTAGATGGAGCCTGCGTCTACAAGAATATGACAACACCGTAGTCTACAAGTCTGGCCACAAGCACAATGACGCGGACTGCTTGTCACGAGCACCAGTCCAGACCTTGTCTCCTGAGCATGAACAAGACTCCGCGTTTCTTGGAGCTGTGAATGTGTCGGAGATGGCTCATGATCAGCGAATGGACCCAGAATTACTTCTGCTCATTCAATACTTAGAGGGGCAGCAAGTCGAAGTACCGCGAGCTTTCGTCCGTGGACTACGTTCCTACGTCCTCCGCAACAACGTTCCCTACAAGAGAAACTTTCCACACACCGGTGAAACGTTCCTACTGCTGATACCATCATCACTGCGAGCGGAAATTTTAGAAGCGTATCATGATGACCCATCGGCAGGTCACTTGGGCATTAGTAGGACTTTGGCAAGAATCCGCCAGAGATATTACTGGCCAAAATTGATGGATTCAGTACAGCATTACGTAAGATCAAGTCGAGAATGCCAAAGACGCAAAGTACCACCCCTAAAACCAGCAGGTCTTTTAAAACCGATAGAGCCACCGAAAATCCCGTTTGAGCAGGTCGGAATGGATTTGCTAGGACCATTTCCTATGTCATCGTTTGGGAAGCGCTGGATAGTTGTAGCAACCGACTACATGACCCGGTATGCCGAGACGTCATCTCTCACAAAAGGAACGGCAAATTGAGTGGCTCAGTTTTTTGTGACCCAGATAGTGCTGCGACATGGCGCACCTTAAGTCCTTATAACTGACAAAGGAACTGCGTTCACTGCCAGGCTAATACAGTCTGTCATGAAGCTAACGCACACCGACCACAAAAAAACTACCGCATACCATCCGCAAACTAACGGGTTAACTGAAAGGCTGAACAGGACGCTTGCTGACATGATCGCGATGTATGTGGACGTCGAGCATCGGACTTGGGACGCCATATTACCGTATGCTACATTTGCATACAATACCGCAGTACAAGAGACAACCCACTTCACGCCATTTCAACTTGTTTATGGTCGGACAGTAATAACGACATTAGACGCAATGCTGCCTGTCAACAGCACGAATGAAGAGGACCCTGACATAAGCGAATATGTAGAAAGGGCAGAAGAGGCGCGACAACTAGAACGGAACCGCATCATTCAACAGCAGGATGTCGACGCGCACCGTTACAATCTAAGACGAAGGGATGCTCAGTACTCCCCTGGAGACCAAGTGTGGGTCTGGACGCCTGTACGTGCACGTGGCCTATCCGAAAAGCTTATGCGGCGCTATTTTGGCCCTTACAGGGTTCTTCGTCAGCTAGGCCCATTAAACTACGAAGTGATCCCTGAAGGTCAAGTATGCACAACACGACGCCGGAATCTCCCGGAAGTTGTACATGTAGTACGGATGAAACCGTACTACGACAGGAACTCAACAAGTGAACTGACTCACGTCGTCTAACACAAGGACAAGTCCTATTGTTTAGAAACTGTCAGCCGGCTCTACGCATCGGGGCGATGCGTGCTAGGAGGGGGACTAATGCCACAGCTCGAACATCGCAGAAGACGCTGCCACAATTCGCGTTCGTAAAAGCCGCCAAGCAAGTAGCAAGAAAGCCACGCCATGGAACGCCGTCCTGCACGCGCCACGATGCTACGCCACGGGACCGGCACGAGACTCGAGGGGCAGAAGAAGAGACCGACGAAGTTGGAGTCAGCGAGCAAGAGGCATTCTTGGCTGACCAATTTTAGCTTTGAGTTTACGGGCACAAGTTCGCCCTAAATTAAGAGTTTATATAGTACCAGGTGCTATATTTATTCGTAACAATATAATAATCGACCATGATAAATACATACAGCTTTAATGAGTGCACGGCAAGATTCAATCATACCTAAAATAGATCTACGCCCGTTCACGATCGACTATGAAGCGCTTTCAAGCGTTTATTTATTTATTTATTTATTTATTTATTTATTCACTAGATATTGCGGACCCAGTAAGCGTTTAAGCAGGAGGGACAGAAAAATACAATGCAAACAGATATCAAAGAAAATGAAAGAAACAATCCTTTAGACAATTGACATGGACGGGATGAAAAACTATGTTGTAGAGACGAACGATTTGAAGCAAGAATTACACAATATTTTGAAAGCACAGCAATAATATAAGTCCAACTGACGTATTAGCAGAATAAAAAAAAATTGCCCGCAGCTTCCCTCGGGGGAACACTGAGGAGGATGCGGAGCATATAATTGGTTAACGGGGTGTTAAAGTGCGACTTACTTGGGTCGATGGCTAAATTGGTTAACGTGGTTGTGAAATGGGGTGTTAAATTGCGACTTACTTGGGTCGATGGCTAAATTGGTTAACGTGGTTGTAGGAGGGGGTGTTAAATGAGTGAACACGTACACACGTATGCGAAAGGGCGGCGCTGGTCGAAGGGACGTCGATCATTGTGTTTGTGGATTTGTTGGAATTCATTTCACCGCGACCTTGGACGTCGACGCGCCGTACAAACCAACCGACGAGCGGCAACTGAGCGAGCGAGCGCCGACCTTGAGTATATATACAGCACGACGGCGCATGCACTGTCAGCTGTTGAATGTTCTCGAAGCGCGACGCCACATGCGCGTCCACTGGAGAATCAGGAGAATTGTAGATGTCGAACGCGGTGTGTAGAGGAGGAAGGGTGCACAGATGGTGGAGGAGTGAAGCGCGCGCGGTGTGTAGAGGAGGAAGGGATGCACAGATGGTGGAAGAGTGGGCGACGGCGCGACGGCGCATGCGCGCGCGTCAGCTGTCGAATGTTCGAGAAGCGGTGCGGACGGCGCACTACAAGGCGCGAGTATAAGATGCTTCCGCATCTAAAAAAGATGTGCAAAAAGCAATGACATATTCATTTACTGAAAGCATTCATAGCATCTGTACTGCGTAAACTAGCTACGAATAATTAGTTCCAATCAGCTATGCTACGGGAAAAAAAGGAGTGTTTGAAAATGTTAGTTTTCGAGAGCTTTTGACTCATTGTTTTCAATAGTTTTCGAGTTTTGTTTTATTGATAGGTGACTGCGTTTGTTCAGGCTTGAAGCTGTTTGATGGGATCGCACCACAACACGCTTCTGTCGCGTGCATGACCAAGCGTGAAACCCTGTACCGCAATTTCATGAGGGTGCCCTGTACCACGCGGTGGTGGACGAACGCTTCAATGTCATTTCAGCAAATAAAGCTCGGAAGCGTTCGAGCAGCGCCGCTCGAGTGTGCGTCTCTCTCATATTAGCCATGTTTTTTCTCGGAAGAAACAACGAGGAAGAATTACACAAGTGAATTCTTAATTTTGGCTTGCAACACGAAGTTAATATGTCGCCGATATGCGTATTAGCGCTTAAGGCACGAAAAAAATACATGTATGTGCACACAACCACTTATAAAAAATTCATTTCGAACTTTAAAGAAGCACATGGTTATTTAAATATTTTTAACTATTGTTCCATGCTAGCTAGGACAGCCAGTATATATTGCGCGTTGGGAGTATTTTCTCAAAATAAAAGCTTCGGTTCTGTGCGCCTTTAATACACCCGCATAAAATATTGATAAAAAAATAAATCAGGGAAAACGAAAATACCGAGCAAACACGTATAAGTTCGATTTCCGGCGCAATCACCGTCTGTTCGCGCCTGGCCGCATTTGGCTGATTATTTGGTCGTGCGCACGCAAATAGAATGTCAGTTGTTAGTAGAGCATCGTCTCATTTTTTTTGTTCCTCGTTTTCAGTTCTGTTGTACGAACAATCGAAGTTTCCCGGGTCTATTGATTACTTTTTTTTTATCGACACCTTGTTTCTGGTCCACGCTACATATGGGGGCCTTATATTGCCAACTGATCCTCCCAGCGACAAGCCCCTCTCCTAATTGTTGTTCTTGTACGGTTGTTTTTGTTACTTTGTGTATGTGCGCGCATGTTCGTGTGTGTGCCGCGTGTGTATGAGACGAAAGCACATTATAACGTAGCAGAAATTTTTTATTGGGATGGTAATTGAGCCATATGATTTCCAATGCTCGCTTGGGTGTTTCTATATGTAGTACCACGTGTAAAATATGTGCATGCGAGAGTGAAAAACTTCGGGAAATGGGGGCTCGAACCTCCTACCCTCTGAACACACACACACACACACGCACACACGCACGCACGCACGCACACACACGCACACACACACGCACACTTCCGATATGTGCACTCCCTTTGAAGCGGCTGCGTCATGCTTGAATTTCAGTTCATACATGTTAGCATTTCTTAATTTTATAAGCGTTCCGTTTAATCTTGCGCTAAAGCTCGAGCGAACTCAATGAGCAAAGCCAACAGAGAACTACATCCACTAACAGGAACACCTCGGAGTCCACTGCGGTAGAGCAGTGGCTCAGGTGCTCGGCTGCTGACTCGAAGTTGGCGGGTTCCATCCCCACCGCAGAGGTCACATTGCAGTCGAGGTGAAATGGTAAACATCCGTCTACTGTGAGATATTCGTGCACGTTAATGGACTCTAGGTCATTGATATTTCGGTGCCTTTCATTATCACTTCGTAACACCAGATATTATTGAAAACACTGTTCGAAAAAGGCGCCTTAGCTTGTGTCTTCAAGCGGCTAGCCCGAAGCCATAAAATTTAAAATAAAAGCTCCTCATACTAAGGCTAATACTACTTCAGAATACCATGAAAGTAAATAAATGAAATATTGTGTGAAATGTAAGTGCGTGAGCATTTTGAATGAATAAACGTATAAAAAGGTCGCTGTTCATTTGTTCACAACAATGGCAACGACCGAGATGTTGAAAGTTGCCAAACTAGGGTGGCTAGAGTGGGGAGGTGTGATGACTGAGGCGGCGGCCTCTTGCCTAGCGAGGCCCCTCTGCGCGTTCTCGCCGCTGGGGGGAAATTTGGCGCGTCAGTCTGGGGCGCTGTTGGCATGTGCCGACTGTGAGCATGTGTTGCTCGTGTCTCGTACGTGACGGAGCAGCGCAAGTTAGCGGTCGCTGTTCGCGAAGTACGGCCTGCTTTTTCTATCACTTCCCGATTTCTTGAAGGAGATGATGTCAGCGGTTGTCGTCGATTTTTGAACCGCTCTGAAGAATGCCGTCGACGGAAAAAAAAAACGCAGATGTGGTTCTTTGTGCCAGGTTGCGACGCCGGCTACAAGTCCTGCGGTGAAAGACTATCTCTTTTTCGTGCACCTCCCCGTCTGAAAATGAAGCACCAGCTTGTGACGACGTTACACTACCTGTCGAAGCAGCAGAGGTTGCGATTGACCACGCTGACTACGTTTAAGAACGCAGTGATGACCGCCTCACCTATTATATTGCAGGATATGTAGCCAGGAAGCGGATCTTCTCAACCTAATGCGAAGCTTGCAAGTATGCCTGCCTCGTGACACGAGATAGTGTGACGGACAAATTGCCAGCAGAAGCGTGTAAAAAGTGGGACATGGGGGGCCTTCTTTACCTCCCTGTCCGTCCATACAGTCTAATCAAAACCCTTTAAGATAGACTCGTGTATTTAGCACCACGCGCTTGCACACCGAAGTAGTGAAGGATTTTTTGCACCTAGCAGCCAATGTGCCACAAATTGGCTGCAGTGAGCATTCAGCTTCTTTAACAACATCGGTTGTCAGGTTCTACAGCATTACGCGTGTCCATTTTCTGCTGAAAATGGACAGGAAGGTGAAGCCCTGTGTTATGTAATGTTTTAATGTACTGTTTCCAATAAACTTGTATCAAGCCACCAGTCTTGTAGTCTTGTACTTTATTGCATTCTTCTGCCGCACTGCATAAAAACTGCATTGACTTCCACTCTTTAAAATACTATTGCAATCGAAAATGAATAACAAATCTGCGAGCGACACACGCAGGGTTGTTGCCACCTACTGGTCTGCGGGAGAGATTCCTCTAAACTATTTTTCGTGTGACAAGCGCGCCCACCTCGCAAGAAGTGGCCGCGAAACCCACGCTCTGTATCGGCTGCGTGGTTTGCGCTTGTAGATTACACGTGCAAGTTTCTCGACGTCAACAACATAATTGAAAAGACTACAGCGGTAAACCTGAGCGCGGTCGAATCATTTACCCGCCCAGAGGCAAGTAGACGACGCGAGAAAAGCGCAGGATGGATGGATGCTATGAGCGTCCCCTTTATAACGGGGTGGTGACAAGTATGCCACCAGGCTCGACAAAAAAAAAAAACCCTTTTTCTTTTTTTATGTTGGCCTAATGCCTCTACTTCGATAAATTCTATCTTAATGGAAAAAAAGGTAAATTTTCAGCTTAAGTTCTCTGCCATTTACGGCACACTGTCCATATTTTATTTTTCCAATATTTATTTTTGTCCTTTCTCTCTAACTTTCTGCCACCAATACTCTAACCGTCTCTTACTTATTTCAATCGCGGGTGTGTTCAGCTTTCCATTGTTGTCCCTAAAACCCAAGGCTTCCTGTAGGCTCGTGCCCAAACGTACACCTGGGTGGATATCTCCACATTCAATCAGAACATGCTCCGCCGTTTCCTTATCTTTCCCGCAGCATGTGCATTGTTCTTCTTCTTTACTGAATCTTGCTTTATAACTACGCGTTCTAAGGCAACCCGATCTCGCTTCAAACAGTAAAGCGCTTCCCCTTGAATTATCGTAAAATGCCTCCCTCCTTATTTCATTTTTGCCCTTTCGGTAGTTACTCAAAGCCGGTTTTTTCTCCATAGCTGCCATCCAGTAAATCCTCTCCGCCTCCCTGACTTTTCCCTTAACGCTCTTTGTTGACATATGGCTTACAATACCAGCCGTATATTTACTAGTGAGTCTTCTAGTTCTTTTTCTCCACTGTGTGTCCACGCTCTTCCTATACAAATAACGGAACACCTTCTCTGCCCATCTACTCTCCTTCATATTTCTTAGCCTTTCTTCGAACCTTATTTTGCTCTGCGCTTCCCTCGCCTCAAAACCTGCCCACCCCATATCGCCCTTTACAGCCTCGTTTGTCGTCTTCCCGTGAGCACCCAACGCGAGGCGTCCCACAGTCCTTTGATTTACATCCATTCCCGATTGCACCTCTGCCCTCATGCACACCACTGAGTTCCCAAAAGTAAGCCCTGGAACCATTACACCCTTCCACAGACCTCGAAGCACCTCATACCTATTGTATCCCCACAACGCTCTGTGCTTCATTATTGCCGCATTCCTCTTTCCTTTTGCTGCCGAGGCTTTTTCCTGTACCTCCATGTATCTATCACTCTCATTTACCCATACTCCAAGGTACTTGTATTCACTTACCCTCGGTATTTCTTGGCCTTGTATGGACACCGTCTGATCACAGGGATCATTGAATACCATCAATCCACACTTCGTTACACTGAATCCTAGTCCAAGAGCTTCACCTTCCCTTCCGCATATATTCGCCAGCTGCTGTATATCATCTCGACTGTCCGCAAATAAGACGATATCGTCCGCATAAAATAAACCTGGAAGCTTCTGCTCAATCATCATGCCGCCCTGTTTGTGTGACAGATTAAAACCAATGTTGCTACCTTCTAGCGCTTTTTCCATACTCACCATGTACAGCATGAATAACAGCGGGGACAAAGGACATCCCTGTCTCAGACCCTTGCTAACCTCAACGTTCTCTTTGCTACGCATTCCTTCCCACTCTATGCAAACTGTATTTTCTCGGTATATCTCCCTCAAAAGCTGTATACAGTCGTCGCCCATGCCCATTCCTTTCAATATATCCCACAAAATTTCCTGATTAACGTTGTCGTATGCCCCAGTGATGTCTAGAAAAGCCACGTACAAGGGCCTATTCTCTATTTTAGATATTTCTATACACTGAGTGAGAACAAACAGGTTATCGTCTAACCGCCTGTCGACTCGAAATCCGTTCTGAAGTTCTCCCATAATATCGTTATGTTCAGCCCATGTTTCCATTTTCATTTTTACTGCTTGCATCGCCAACCTGTATAGTACCGATGTAATGGTTAGTGGTCTATACGAGCGAATCTTGTCCTTTTCTCCCTTGCCTTTATAGATTAAGTTCATTCTACTTTGTCGCCAACTGTCCGGTATTTGTCCGTCCTTTAAGCTTTTTTCTACTGCTTCTAACAATGCTTCTTTAGTGTTATGTCCTAGTTCGTTAATGAGGCTAACGGGAATCCCATCTAAACCCGCGGCAGTGCGCTTTGGAATTTTTCCTTGGGCCTTTTTCCAGTTGAAATTATCAAGTACTAGCTCTTCCTCTGTTGCTTTCTCCGCCACACTTTTACTCACCGGGGAGATCCCCTGGGCGCTCTTTTGAAACGAATCGGCTGTTACCTTTTGGATGTAACCTAGCGCTTCGTACCCTTCCAATTGATTTCCTCCTTCATCTAGAATATGTTGTTGCGTTGTGACAGACTTCCTACCTAGCGCCTTTATGTGGCTCCAAAAAATCCTAGGCGCGGCCTCCTTTTTTTCGTGTATCTCTGTCATCCAGCGTTCACTTTCACCTTTAATTTTTGCCTCTACCAATTTCTGTACAAGGGATTTTTTCTCTAAATATATTTCCCATATTTTTTTGACTTCGTCCTGCGGCCGCTTCTCCTTTTTTGCCTTTCTATGCTCCCGTGATGCTTCGCGTCGCTTCTCGATCGCCTCCCGGATTTCCTTGTTCCACCAACTTTTTGGCTTCCTTTTTCCTTTCCAGCAAACAGTTTTCTTCTCTTTCCCTATCTCCTTCGTCATTAGATGTAACAGCTCACTATACTCCCAGTCCTTGCCTGGTATTTCGCCTACTTCTTCCTCGACTCTTGTGGCTATATTTATTATTTGTTTGTCATTTAAATACGAGCTGCCAGACTTTGATTCCATGCTCATATTTTCAGTTTCGTATCCCATTTGTAATGTTATTCGTTTATGATCACTACCCAAGCTGTTAATGCCTTCCTCGTCTATCCTCATTTCTGTCAGTTTGTGGTAAATTCCTTCAGTCATGAGACAATAATCAATACTTGATTGCTTGTTTCCGACTTCCCATGTGATCTGGCCGTCACATTTAGGCCCCGTGTTAACTATCTCCAGACTATGTTGCTCGCAAAGATCTAGTAATAACTTCCCATTGGTGTCTGAATATCCGTCAAGGTCATGTATGTGGGCATTCATGTCCCCTAGAAGAATGATTTCGGCCCCATTACCAAATTCCTTAATATCCGCACTCATGCAATCCACTATCTCCTGATTCTTTTCTCTGCAGTTATTCCCCGTCCACAAGTAGGCTACCCCTAGCCACGTTTCCTTTCCACCTACTGTGCCCAGAACCCAGAGGTGCTCTGAACACGTCTGTTTCACTCTAACCCATTTGGCTCCGCGATGAATTAGCATTCCTACACCCCCACCTTTCCTTTCCGATATGGTCCTGTTACACCCTTCCCAAACATAATTTTCAATATGTGGTGGCTCTTCCAAGTCTCTAAGGTGTGTTTCTGTAACCGCATACACGCCTATCTGTTCTTTGTTTAACTGCTCCTCAATCTCTAACCATTTTGCCTTCTTTCTGCCACCCTGCATGTTTATGTAACTAATTGCAACACGCGCCTTTTTCCTTTTTCTTTTACCTTTTTTCTGGTTTTTCGCAATTCTACCTGTCAAAGCGTCCTCCTGGTTGTTTTCCCTGTTACGAGCTACCCCGGACTCCGAAGGGCCCGTGAGCCCCCCAAAAAAGCTACTGCGCGTCCTGCCAGTCGCCAGCCCACCTCGTGTCCAAGCCTCTTATCGAAATGAATCTTGTCTCTTTGGAATCCACCCCACCTGTGCACTTCCCTGTTTAAATCCACTACCTCGAAACCCTTCTCTCGACTAATTCGCCATATCTCTTTGTTTGCGTCGACAACCGCTCTTTGCAGGTTGACGTTGCGTACTGGTACTTCCGGTACTGTGCATACTACAATTTGCACCTGGGGGGACACGGCGCGCATGTCATCCACCCCTTTCGCCAAGGTCGTCGCTAGTCCTGACGATTCTTTTTTCAGGACGTCATTTAGCCCTCCCGCAATTACAACGAGGTTACGATTGTTAGCTTTAGCTGCGAGTTGTTCACCCGCTTGACTCATTACTGTCCCCAGCGTTTGTCCTGGGAACGTCCCTATCGCAACTCTCTTGTCGCCTTTCACCCTTTCTTTGATTGCCGCTGCGCATCGGACTAAATTTGAGTCACCGGCGATGATGACCTGTTCAGACATTCCTTCTGAAACCTGCACCTGGCTGCTGACTAGGTGACTAGTGTGAGTCACGGCTGCTGGTTTGCTCCCTCCCTCCCTCAAAACTACTTCCTGGTAGCTGGGCCCTGTGGCCAATGTATCTGCCTTTGTCATGCCTGTTTCCTTCATCTCTCCCGCACGGGGGGTCGTCGCCATAATGCTTCCGCCGTCACCTGCGTCTTCGTTCCCTTTCACGACCTTCGATAGGCCCTTCTCGGCTGCCCGGAGCCTTTCTTCCATGGCTGACGTTTTCTCTCGCTCCTTCGCCAATGCATTCTCCAGCTCTGCGATTTTCTCCATGAGCCCACTCTGGACCGCCATCATATTTTTCATTTTCTCCTCGAACTCGCACTGTCTACACTTGGCGTCATCTTCTGCTTTCTCCTCCGCACTAACTTCCACCTTCCACCCTACCCCGCACTCTGAACACTTTACGGTCTTTTTGACCATGGCTAGCTCAGTTTACCGATACCCACGTGTTAGAAAACTGTACTAAAATACACTGGTCTAAGCCAAAAAGAACCACAATAATAAATAAATACGCTACACTTCACAGCACCTGCGCATGCACGTGGTCGGTCTACGCGCAGGCCTCAGCCACGTGGTGGCTGGAGAAAAAAGGACACAGTACAAAATACTAAAAAAAAACGTACACCGTAATAGACCTAATCAAGCTTTACGCTAGCGCCTTACGTTCTCATAACGCTACATACAGAGGCAAGCTGGAAACATGCAAAAACACTTATCTGTAGCTGTCATTCCGGAGCTCTCCAAAAACACGTCCGACCTCTACCACCACTTGTCGCGATCACCACCCTTGTGTACCACCACAGCGCCCCCATCGGCAGCGCCACCGCGCGGCAGGAACGCGCTTTTGGGCCAGCCTCCGGAGGCCGGTCATCACACCTCCCCATTCTAGCCACCCTAGCCGAACAAAGTGCAGCGAAGATGAACGCGGGCGGTGGAGCACTTCATTTGCATTGACACTCAAAGTGCGATGGTCAGAAGCGTAAAGTAATTGATCGGTAGTGTTTCTGAGCTTGTTTTATTTAGTATTACCCGCGGTGATACCCCGTTGCGTGGTAAATCTGACTCGGTCAGTCGTCGCGACATTCGAGAACCACGTGCGTTGGTCTAAAGCCACTAACGCGTCGGCTGGAGTGGTTGTGCTATGCCGCTGTGTTTGACGAGCATTACCACGTGTCGGCGAGAGTTTTACGCCGTAATCATACGAGACCAACATACAAGGTATGAGCGTGTTATTGCTTGACCACCGTTTCAGGCGGTTGCGCTGCTAAGATTCTACTGTGGCTCCTAAGTTGTGTAACTGTAACTGCATAGATAACTGTTGCTCGTCTCCTAAAACTTGCGGGTTTCAATTTTCGTGTAATCTGCACTGTCTGTGACTTCGTGACGTATCCAACGGGTGGCACACTGTTTCTATGTGCAACTCACTGGTACATGGCTATTATTTAGTTGTAGCGAATGAGGAGAATCTTGTCACACGTCATTTTTCATTTCCGAAAAGAATGCACTCAGGTTTATCCAGCTCAGGTAAATATTGGTGTAGTTTGTGGAACAGACTCTTCCAAGTTTTTCTCTCTTTTTTTTTGCACGATCCAAGTAGGCAGCTTGTCAAACTGCAGCCGATATGTTAATGCATTTTGCATTTCATGCGGAAAAGATGAAACAAAAAAACATGCACCAGTGGTGTTACCTTAACGAGAAAGTCGCTAAATTTAGCATCTTTTCAGTCGTGCTAGCGACAATTTCATCTCTCTGGAATCTTGGCGACTTTTGGAGGGGGGGGGGGGTAATTCGAGGTGGGGTGTTCTAAAACAGACGTTGAGGATTACAAAACTGTTAGCAAAGTGGAATTCTCGGAACGAGCACCAATTATTGGGGGGCCAAAGCATACGCGATCAAGCTGCTTGTGGCACCCACGGGTTCGTAGTGGCGTAGAGAGGAGGTAGCAGCGCAGTCCAACTTCATTCGCCACAACGGAAATTTGTCTAAATTATTTTCTCGGGGGGGGGGAGGGGAAATGAATGGAATAAATATATTTACAGAGTACACATAGTGTTCATGTGATGTCACTTTCGCCGTTGTCGCTCTCTCTAGCCATGCCCGGGTACCACCCTTGGTACCTACAGCAGGTCGCGTGCTGCAGCGCGGTTTGTTGGGGACTCGTCATCTGTTGCTGTGTACGATGTTGAAGGGGAAGCATTGTGTTTTTTTTTGTCGTATTTTAACGAGCTCACTGAATTAGGAAGGCCTCGTTTGTTCACTTAATACAAGACCAAGAAATCAAGTTGTGCGACACGTATACCAGCCACCGCATAGACCGGCTGCCTGCCGCGACCTACGAGAGCCCAGTATCCTGCTTTCACTACAAACACTACAAATTGCATGGCGCAAGAACAAGTGAAAGCACAAACTCTCTCGAGCCGCATTTTTAAGAGTGGATGAGCGAAGC
The DNA here is from genome assembly GCF_043290135.1 of Rhipicephalus microplus. Taxonomy (NCBI): domain Eukaryota; kingdom Metazoa; phylum Arthropoda; class Arachnida; order Ixodida; family Ixodidae; genus Rhipicephalus; species Rhipicephalus microplus. Next base: position 60,715,040 of record NC_134705.1, on the reverse strand, counting down.
GCAGCAGCTCCCATCGAAAACGAGTTGTGCTGAGCTAGGCAAGTGTACGAGAGATACAATATTAATACGTTGCTGCGGCCCACGCCACTAAAGTAGCAGCGCCCCTCCCCCCCCCCCTCCAAGTGTTTTAAACAGTGCTGATGTTGAGCCTCTTTGATTGAAATTTGTGGAAACAGCTGAGGAAAAAATTATTGGGAATTTCATGATAAAAATTCATGTTTTTTTCTCTGTAACCTGCTCCAAGTTTGGAATTGAGTGCTGCGAAAGTAACATTTGGCCGCTTCGAAAATTCCTCCAAATTGTATTTCAGTCGTTGCACCCCGGTGTTCTTCACCATCCCACAACTTCTTATGCGTCTGTGAAAAAATGTAAATCAAGGGTAACATTATCAAGTCATCCCAAATGGGTGACTGTCCATATCTATACCTACCATGACTTTTGTGGTCCGGTCAAAGCAGCCTTGCCTTCTTTTTTTAGCGTGGTGGAAGGTGGCACGCTGCTTGTATTGTTTCACTTTGTAGGTATACTAACTGTTGCAAGCTCTTTTGGGCAGTTACACTTTTGCTTGGCCGCTGGTGGTTGAACATTCTTAGGTGCTCTCATCATCAGTAACATTGCCTTCTCTCTCAACATAATGAGAACTGGTTCTTGGACTGTAAAAGTCATCACTGGGCTTGCTTTCGTACTCAGTTGCCTGAAGCTAGCGCTTCAAGGGAAGGCAGAAGTAGGGAAAGATTGAAGCTTGCCATGAAACATGCATCTGCTAAGGGTGTGTAGGCTCTAGCACACCTCCTATTTACAAATTTTTATATAAATTTTCAGTGTCGCTTATGTGCACACCTGCACTTTTTATTTGCAGGAGGAATTCAAGCGAGTGACCATTTGCGACAGGTTAATGTGCTGCATGATGTCGTTCAGTATGAGTTGTGCCGGGTCACCTTGCATAATCCATCCCTTGCTCATTTCCCTGAAAAAGCAACATCAAGATTGCTTTCCCCTTACAACTTGCCTGTTTCTGCTTTTCCTCCAATTTTTCCAGCATTTAAATATGCATTCAAGCCCTCCAAGCCCCTGATTGTGCTCCTTGAGTTGTATGATGTCAGGAGAGCCAGATTTCTGACCTTTTGGTGAGTGCATAGAATCTTCTCTCTCAATTTTGTGACTGTCGACGTGCACTGCTTTAACATACCCGTAAGTGTTCCCAGCATAAGTACCATCTACGTATGCTTGCATGTACCATCTTGCCTTACAAATGCTTTTGGACGCTTGCCAGCTCAAGGCGCCAATGTACTGCGAATATTTGACAGCACGGGAACATCATAGCCCGTATAATCGAGCAGGTGTAAAAACTCATCTGGCCGGTGATGGCGGAGACATCGAATGGTTTTGTTTCGTGTAATCGTAGCCATATGGTGACAACATTAGCTCGCAGTTTTCAGCCGTATCGATAGCAGTTGCATCATTATATGCCACTGCACAAGTGCTGTCTTTCGTGCTCTCTTAATTTTTTTATGAATTTTAATGGCAAGAAAAAATCTCTAAAAATATTTACAAGGAGCTGAAGCACTCCACTATCTGTTTCAGCTGGGCACTTGTGCTTTCTGTGTGGCTCTTTACTTAATACACAGTTACTTAAATCCCATCAACTACTCTTCCTGGATGGAGTGTCAGTATGCATTGAAATGTGTCATATATCTGCAAATAATTACATCTGATTCATACAGAACTCAGCACAGAACTCGTTATACCTCACTTTTTCTGTGCGAGACATAGTATTGAGGCAGGGTGTCATGGAGGTGACAAATGACTTAAAATGTGACATGGTGTCACGCGTGGTTTTACCAGACGGTAAGATTAGACTGCTAGGAGATTTTCTAAAGTTTATTTATCTCTGGCTGCCACTTTGCACATAATTTGTTTTAAAAGTGCTGCAGTTCGGTTCATTTCCCAATCCCCAACCAGTTTCCTATGATTTCCGCAGCATTTTGTTCGTGAGATGTTGTGTGAGCATTAGCATTTTATTCGTGACATGTTGTGTGAGCATTGGCAGCCTTGTGAAACAAAACAGTCTCGTCTTCTGTTAAATGATTGAGCTGCGAGGTTATGAGGTTCTCATTTCTGTTACGAAATGATTTTTTCTCGCCCTTTTGATCTGCCCAGCTGTACTGTTCGGCAGGTTTTGTGCTGGCAGTTACTTCAAAACAAGTTCCACCAAAGCCCCAAAATGGATGGAGCTGTATATTTCACGAATTTGTGTTCAGGAAGTTACTCAGAGCCCAGTATCGAAACAAATTTAGGAAAATTTGATGAATAATAGCCTCATTGTCATGCTATTGTCAGTTGCCGATCTTAAGGTGGTAGGCCACTCAAAAACGAAAATTTTTTAAGGGCAGGCAGTATTGAAATTACTTTTTTCTCAAAATCAGCATGTCTTATTCAATTTACCCAGCTAATTACAATGCAAAATATTGAATATTTATTTATTGGGAGGTAATCTTTGTCAAAACTTGCATTAAAAGTGCCACACCAGCTGTGATAAGTGACTAATGGGTGGCTTTATTCAGTAAAGCTTTGACTTTTGTATGGCTGGAGCTATGCAGTGAACTAGAATAAATATTATGCAGGGAATATCAAGGAAGTAATGATAAAAAGCAAAAAAAAGACAAGGAAAAAGAGCTAATTTAGACCGAACCTGTTGGAGAATTCAGCTGTGAACTGAAAAATATACGATAAATTTTTTTTATTCTAGTTCACTGCACAGATATGTATGTTGTAAATCATTGTGCGAAATTTCAGTTCAAAATATACGCTGAGAAATTTGTTATGAAAGTTTGTGTCACAACATTTGGAGCAAATTGTTATTTTCAGAAAAACGTAAACAAAGATTTTCGTGCTTGTAAAAAGTCACAATCTTCGCATGCAGGCCTAAAAGGCGCCAGATTCATAGCTGGGCCCTTCTGCGAAAGCATTATTGTCTCCTTTTGTTCGGGTGGCTGCTCGTCTTTTCTTCCTGGCCTGTTTTGTACCATCCGCTGTTTTGCGTTTAGCATTCTGCATGCGCAGGTGATCCCTGGCTATGCAAGCTTTCGTCGTGTGGTACCCTGGTTCTATGCCAGCTTGCATCAGGATATCTAGGGTGCTTACACGGCCATTATTAAAGTGTGCCACAGCATCATGCGAGGCAAATATTACTGTAGGCAAGCTTACGTAGCCCTCTTTGTGTGCCCGCTGCCATATTAGACTATTGAAACACTCATTAGCATTTTGAGTCTTACCATGAAGGCACTTCATTGGAAGTTCATCAGAGCACAAATCACTGTAGACAGTTTTAACTTTGTTGAGCAGATCATTTGGAAGTCCTCCTTTGTGTACATATTTCCCTTGGCCGAGTGCTTCGACCTTTTGGTATCAGCACCAGCTTTTCGGTCCAAGTGGACACAGGCCATGTCTCTGCTGCTTGTCGGCAGAGCTGCAATAAAAAGGACTGACAAGGGTAGCCTTTTTCATTGCAGAAAGGTTGTTCACATTAGCCCTTATGGCGATGCCATAAGGCGGTCAATGAGGGCATTGGTGAGCTTTCCTTTACCACCGAGTCCACACACTGTCTTCTTCAGTTTTCTGAGGCACCAGCCAACACGCTTCTGGACATGCCCAATACATTCCAGTTTCTGCGCACTGTTCTTTCCATACATGTCTTTGACAGTGGCATAGCTCTCACCATCGCCGTCGCCTCACCACCATCGCAACTCACCATCGCCGTAGTACTGCAGGTACTTCAAATCTGTTATGCCTTTCGACCTTTCAAATATTCGGTATAGGCCAACCGTCTCCATACTGCCAACACTTCCTTCATTGTTTGCTTGACAGGAAGTGTGGTTTGCCTTCCATTCCTGGTACGAAGCACTATCTTGCCTCAACTTGCTTTTGGTTTTACAAGACTTACACGAACTAGAAAGGGCCTCAAAATCAATAACATTTCCCGTGTCAACAGAAATCACAGACACACAACCGTTCAAAGATGAATGGCCACGCTTCTGCCACGTGCCATCACCTGAAACACCACACTCGGCACTCCCTACAACACAACGAACTTCCACAGCAGCATCATTCATCGACTTCGACGCCATTTCTTCTGCTGCTGCAGAAAGCCGAGATGACAATTTGTCGTAGGCGGAGTGACGTGGAGGAGCAGGCATGTTCATCACTTTAGAAAAAGGTTTCGCACCAGGGTGCCCTTTTCCTAACTAGCGCATCGCGTAAACCAGACGTATATTGTTCTCATTGGCACGACCCACCTTTCTCGACGTATGAGATGGGCGCTCAAACCCACAGTCGGTACACACGACCGCACAAGCCGAGCATATCCCTTGGTGAGGGCGTTCCTCCAGCTTCAGTGTTGTGTTCATGCATTCGGAACATGCCAGCGATGAAAGCACTGAACAAAGAATACCAATGTCCATTATCCTGTTCCCTTAAAGCGCAGAATTCTCTAGTGGAGCCTGGTACGCCTTGTTTATGTCCCCAAGCTTTTTCGCGGTCGCCGAAATACCGGCGTCTGTGTCAGTAGGCAGCCTTGTCGTCGTGTAGCGATTTTCAGCAAACTTGCGCTTCGTCTTCTGTGTTCTGCACTTCCCCATGCTGGTCGTAATATGGTCCAGGTGGCCTAAGGATATAGCCCTAGTAGCGTTGTTACGTGGAAGAAATGCAGAACGAAGCCTGACGTAGCCTGACCAAGGCAAACAACGAAAATTCCGACGAGCATCGTGCGTCCCCCTTGTGGCTGTTGTTAGAAGTTAACGAAGACTTTTAAACACAAAGTTGTATTTATGACATCATGTTATATAACAGTCACAATAAAATGCATAAAGTATTTTGAATAGCAATAATAAAGATGAAACAACACTTGCTCTTGAAAGTGATTTTTCAAAACCGAAACCACAGGTGGAAATGTGGTTTCGGTTTGCTATAGGAGCGTAGGGTATAGAAAACTTGCTGTAACTCGCAAACTAATGATGCTAGAAGGATAATTTTTGTTGCAACGTATATGTGAGTGCTTGGGCATGCAATAAAAGCAAAGCCCTAAAAATTTATTTCGCAAAAAAAAAGACTTTTGAAGGTGGCCTATCACCTTAAAGCTTTGAAAGCCGTCTACGTTTCTGAAATTGGTCCACGACAGATTTTTATATTTTGAAGTAGGCCGCTCTGCACGAAATTCTTAGTCAGACTTTTGGGTTTTTGCATGCCTCTGTTTCCTAGAGGTCACACACCTTGCTTCTGATAAAGGAACAGTAGTATACTGCAACATACGTCTATTTGCACTGAAAATGTTCAAATGAATAATTTTGCATTGCATTTGATGTCGAGATGAACGATTGTCATTGTGCGAGCTCAGAACGACAAAGGGACAAGAAGACGAGTGCTGTCCTTTAGTTATCATTCTCAGTTCAGGCTATAACAATTGTTATGACCTACCAACTAGCCCAAAGCACCACGCTTTTATGAAGTCGAGGTGGTAGGCGAGGAAAAAGTGACCCGTGTGTCATTTGCCCAACACATGTAGGTCCCACCGTGTAAAAAATAAGTGTCTTGTGGTGTGGGAATATGTAAGCCAAAACAAGTGCACTGTCAGAAATATTTATCGATAACCTTTGTTTAATATTTGTATTTACTGTCACATCTCGATGTGCGTAGAACTGGCATGCTTTGCTAAAGTCAGCGGAATAAACTCGCCACTACAGTAGGGTGAGACATAAACACAACCTTCATTCCACTCAAAGCATGTACAAATAAGGTCATCAAAAAAAAAAAGAAGAAATATGCCCCCACAATAAAAAAACAAAGTTCTATCTATGCTCCAACTGCCGGCATCTCTCACCCTGTGTAAAACGTTTTGGCATCTTTTCTCATTGTAAGGATTGAAAAAGTAACTTTGTGATTCCTTACAGTGCTCTCTCGCAGGGCTACCTCCAAGTTCACATCAGCAGTTGCTTGCAAAATACCTTCGAAGTAACATTCACAGCACCTTATTATTACCACAAGAAAGCGAGCCGGCTTCTCTGTGACATTTCAGCCAAAGTAGCGTGGCATGTAGGTAAAAAAAAATGAAAATACAATTCAGGGTAACTAAAGCTTGCACAATTCAATGCGCTCACACGTCTATAATTGACCTTTAGCACTCTCTCAAAAACAAAGCAAAGGTGGCCAGAACAAAGCCAATTTGTGCGTATGTTTTCCGGCTCCTTTGTTGGCATTCTCAATTATCGTGAAAATTATGAGGGTGAATTCTTGAAGAAACTGTTTGTTTGGTTGGTTAATTGCAAGAATTAAAGAGTCCTGCGCCACTTTTGTCACAGCCTTATTTAGCACTGGAACGCGTGTTGCGTTTGTTATGGAGACGAATGCAAGAATTATAGAAAGTGGTGCACGGAAAGTGAAGTAATGAGTTCTCGAAGTTCAAAACTCGAGCAGACGATGACGAGAAGCGTTCTCTTTAGCATTTCACTCGCCTGCTGATGTCAAAGACCGCTTTCAATCCCAGCATGCGTCTCATAAAGACATACGAAAAGTGTCGAAGTGTGTAGCTCTGTGAATTTGTGAAGTGTATTCAGAAGCCTTGACAATCTTTGTGGGGGCTAAAGGTAGGGTCTTTCCTGTATTTCGCAGGTTGTCCCTGTTTCTGGGTAATTGGTTCTGGTTGGCAACTGTCACTTTCGTTGTCCCTGATTAGATTACTCCTCAAATTATTATAGAAGGGAATCCACAAAAATATACAGCTAGCTGTCTCTCACTGCCACAGTGGTGGGGACATATCGTCTGACATTTCGAAGCATGAATACCACACAGCCTATGCATTGCTGTGTTTCCTGGCCCCTTTTTGGTCGACACTGCATTAGCTACAATGCCTTTACATTCTGCCCTTATACTATCAATAAAAGCACTGCTTTACTTGTTATTAAGAGAAAGGGTCAAAACATTGAAGAATAAAATTGTTAACCAGGCCCCAAGTAATAGTAAACCACCGTATACATTGAAAGTTTAAAGCAATATGGGAGTTTAAAACTTTGTTCTTGTAAACCTTAAGGAGAGCAGTGAATTAACATTTTCATTCACAGGCTTAACCAGCAACTGAGACTGTATTTCTAACAGGTTCTTCCTGTAGACGCTGCCTTCAAATAGCTGTTTGTCTAAAAGCTCTTTCCAGAAAATTATTGCAAAGATTCTTGATCACATGGTTTTGATCAACAGAAAGGAAAAGCAGGTCACCTACTGGCACTGGGTGGGGCACCACGTGGGAAAATATGCAGCTGTCAGAAAGGCTCTTCAACAGAGAGACATTTGTTAGTTCTAAGTCACAACCCACGGTGCATGGAAACACACTTCCTCAATAACACAAATCACCTACGCTGTGACACATATGTGCTTTTCCTTGATTTGCCGAGTAAAAAAAAATAGCCAGCGGGTATGACGAAGGGAGATGAAAGTCTTCTGAGCACAGAAAGCATTTCGCACAGCATGGTGCTGCCATGGCATCTTACCCTGAGCAAGCGCACATCTCGACGAGGAGAAAAAGTTAATCGACTTGGCATCCGTAGACCTTTTGTTGCAAGGACATTTCGTCAATGAGAGAGGGAAATCATTTGCTGTTTTGCCATTACTAAGCCTTCTATTTCCATACTCAGGGTTTCGTTAATAACCGGGGTTTGGTATGGCCCTCCTCATTGAGGCATGAAAATTGCGTGCTTTATCTTCAGTGAAGAAAGCCAGTTTTTCACTTTGTATGGCAGCTGCTGGGACTCCAAAACTGCTGAAATTTACTGTCATCGTAAGCATTCAAGCACTCATGCACTTTGACACGTGTTTTGAAGTGTTTGTAGTCTTTTCTTCAGGTCAAGAATTTCTTCGTTTAGCTTATGATGTTTTCTTTTAGGTCTTCGTTATGCCTTTAGTGTGGGTGTTTTGTATGTAAGCAGAGTTATCTGTTGCTTTGTGCAAGGCCCTTTGTAAAGCGGGTATGGTTACTGGCGAGTGCGAGCAACAACCACAGCCACCGACCTTTGTTCTTATTTGGAGCCTCTGTCATTGGCATTCAGTACAGTTTACTTCCTGTGTAAGGAGGGGCCATACTGGCCACTTAGTGCCCAGAAAACACAGGAGGAATATAGCAATGCTCGAGTCGGGACACACGGATAGTTTTCCCGTCACAGCGATGATGGTGAGAACACTTTTCGAATGGCTTGATGAGGTAGCTCCAGCGGTGTTTTCTGAAGCACGTGGTATGGGCCGTGGTACTTGGCAAGTAGCCTGGGGCTTGAAGACGTGGGTCTAATACTGTCCCTGGCTCAGGTGCTTGGGCGACTAGAGAAAGTGGATGTGCAACTTCCTTGTGGATGGACTGCTTGATTTGCAGCAGTAAAGCAGTGGGACCAGGAGCAACATCGTTGACAAGGGTGGATGTTTCAGCTGTATCTTCGGCAACACAGCTTATAGACAAGCTGCTTTTGCAGCTCATCGTACGACTGAGTTGTACCGCATCAGTTACAGTCTGAGGATTCCTAGCGACAAGAATCTGAAATCTTGCGACTTCTTTCATGATGTACCTTATTTTGTCTACTTTGGTGTGAGATGGGTCGATGTTCTATGCATATTCGATACAACTCGCAAAGTTCTTGTACCATCACTGTATTCGGCTACACGCATACTGTTCCACACAAAGTCAGTGCATGGCCAGACGAACGGATGCCTCAGTGACCGTTGTCTTATATGTTGGCGGATGATTTCATGTGGCCAATTTTTTCACCACTTGGGGGGAAAAAGGTACAACCAGCTGGAACTAAGTTACCTTGGGAGGGGTAGTATTCGCCAATCAGGCAACTGGTAAAGTCGTCACCCAAGTTGACATATAGGCTATCGCGTGTTCGGAGGGCTCGCAGTGCATGGCAATCAGGTTCAGGGACCACATCAGTACCAATGCAGATGACATAGGCACCTCCTTGGCCATGACGCGTCGCCGTGATGGTAAGGCGACGGCATAGTTCTTCAATACGTTTTTCTGGGCACCAAACTGCCACCTCAGTTTAATGTAAAGCTACTGCCAGTCGCTAGGGCCGCTACAGTCAAAGAAAGGCCATCTCGCCGAGCGGCCGCCGCAGGCTACGCTTGCATTTTTTTTTCTTCTCGGGTATGTCGCGGCCGAAAGTCCGGCTCCTTCTAGACATTATTTACATTATAATTTCTTGCTGAAATTATACTAACATACTAACTAAACTCGAACTTTGACTGAGAATGTTTGCATACCGAAGACAAGACGCATACAGAAAAGTAAATAATCTCAGTCAGCTGGCGGCTCAGTGTGCCAGTAGACGACGCGCACGGACCTACTCCTACTGCGAGTTCTGTGTTTTGTTGGCCCAACAAGCCTCGAATAAAAACATTTGACGCGAGTGTGATACGCTCAGAGGATAAGACATCAGCAGCGTTGTCAGTAAATGAAACCTGAGCTTAATGTCGTGCACTGTTATTTTTGGAACTCCGACTGCACGCGAGACGTTGCAGCAGTGGTGACGGGCTCTAATTTTACCCAACAAAAGCTTTTCTAGGACGTGAGCTTGCACTTGACGGCACGCCGTTTGTAACAGGTAGGTCGACGGCTTGTAGCCCTCGATGAAACGCTTGCTTGACGCCAGCTATTGTCGTATTCAGGCCTCGCAAGCTTTGATAACTTTCTTGCATATCAGTCCAAGTGTCCCCGATGAAAACCTCGTGAATCAGAGTGACACAGGGGCATATTAATGCCCCCTGTCTCAGCAGTGCGCTTTTTTTATCTCCAACTCATTCGAAGCAGGAGCATCTGTCAGGCGCTTTTTTGATCTCTAACTCATTCGGAGCAGGAGCATCGGTCAGGCTGTGGTGCCTTTTGCTCTTGCCACCTTAATGTAATGTTACAGAAGAAATAAAGTATTTTTCTTTTTAACTCGCTCGATCAGGGTGACGAAGATTGACGCGTGATTGCATACAGTATCATATTTGCTTGGTGAATGAAGACGCATAATAGGATTGTAATCACGAGCTTATTTATTCATTTATTTATTTTTAAGGAAATGAGGTTGTGCAGATGCTTGAGAATTAACATCTAATTTTTGCCTTCACTCAGCACTGGGGTAGTGTAAAGCACAACAGCAATGGTAGAGGGGTATTGACACAGAAGTCTTATACCTTTTTTTTTTCCTGTTGCCATAAGTTACGAACGGCTCATTTATCAGGAAGCCTACTTTGCTTAGGAAACGAAGTCACTTCCGTGGGATGGCCTTTTTTGCAAGCAGCACAGAGCTGCAGTAGCAAGCTTAAGAAAAGGTTAAAATTTTCAATAGCTTTTGATGTCAGCATACAAGATGCATATGCACGAACTGAAACTAAGTAGTTATGCAAATAATTTGCTGTCTATAAATACTGACACACAGAGAATGCAGTCGAGGTTACAGGACGAAAATATTTTATTGCTCAAACAGCAAAGCCTAGTTTTTTTGTTTGTGCTTGGTGGTGATTGTATTTGCAATATTCAAGCAAAAACAAGTTACATAGGCACTGCAGTGCTGACATGTGCCTGCTGCTTCGTACAAGCAGATTTTTTGCCCCCGCTTGCTGGACATGTTTTTCGCACTGATGCTCGCATGCGCTTATTTTTTTCTCTGGTAAAGAAATGCAGGCGAGTCCTAAGAAAAAAATGAATGATCTCAGCAGTGATGTCAATGAAATGTAGTGTGAAACCAACTGCTGCCGAAGCCGTGCGGCTGTCCAGCAAAACGCCCTCAAGAATGCTCATGTATGCATTGGCACATGCCACTTTTTCAATTGTGAAGAGTTCCAGGTGATGTTCCACAATTTTCAAGAGCGTAAGCAGCTGTTTAGAGGGCATTTGAAGATGTCCTTTGGATCTTGCAAGTATTGGGCCAGCTGGCACTTGTTCAAACTTTAGCGTTGCAACACAGCCGGAGCATTTCAGAGAAGAAAACTTTTTCACCACGTAGCCTGCAAGATATTCCAGAATGTGCTCTTTTGGCGATTCTTGGGAACACAAATCCGAAGCTTCCTCCAAAACTGTTGTCAGGCTCCATTAGGACATCGTCAAGGAGGACTGCCAGAGAGTCGGCCTGTAATGTAAACCGCAATTTTGTTTGAAAAGTAAACAGTGAACCAATGAGAGAAATGCACATTTAGTGCTCTATAGGTAGGGCAATATTGTTTGACATGCCTGAGTTTTTTTATATTTCAAATAAAGCAATTTTGGGTGCCCATAATTGGTAACAATTATGCACTCATGCATTGCCCAAAAACTATTGTCTTAACAAAGCTTTGCTCACATGATTTATGGGTGCTTTTGCTCGGTTGAAAATGTCTTAGAGCTTGAGCAGCAACTGTGGCCCATCTCCAGCCACTGACGCTCGTTTGGGTGGTTGTACCAGGTTGTTAACGGAGAGCATTCTGTATATAAACAGAAACTGCTGCACCGTCGGCTGCCCTCCATCACCAGCAACATGTCTCACTATGCCGAAGAATCTCTGGAAGAATGGGCATGTGTTATCAGTGAAAACTTGTGAAAAAACAGTTATTTACCTCCAGTGGATCCTGCCCAAAGTTTCTAACCAGCACGTAACGAAAATCATATGAAAGCAGGCTTTCAACAAGAGAAATGGTGCTGAGGAGAGTTATGCTCAGAGCTTCGCACGTAGGTTTGCTTAGGAAGCACCTTTTTTGCTTTGGCAGCTCATCCAGATACTTGCAGCAGCTATCCAGCCACATCAAGTTTTCTTTCAGTATCTGCAAATTGGTCACATTTCAGCCTGGAGAACAAAATGTTTACTAAATGAAAATAACTGATTTCTTACAGCAATATGCTCGGCTTCTTTATATTGTACGTGCTCTGGCCATCGAGAGTTCAGGCAGTCAAAAAGGCTGTTCATTCGTCTTGTGAACTGTGATGTTGCCAAGGAATTGTGGGGTTTCTTGCAGCCATCCTGTGTACTGTAAAATTCCATTGCTGCAGCAGTGGATTCACTGAATAGCTGAAATATGGAAATGCTCTTCTGATGAAATTGTTCTTAGCTAAAATACCATTATCAAAATCATTCTCAGCTGTACAAAATTTTAATGTTTCTTACCTGAACTGCAAGCTTCACACTCAATTTCTGAAACGCATTTGGGGATACGTGTGTCTTTGTAAGCTTTGGCACAGCACGAAGACCGCCCTGTTCCTCTTCATATTCAAGAAGATCCGCATAATCGGAGTGGTACACTTCTTGTCCCTGTGGGAGCTGCACACAAATTTCATTAGTACTAAATAGTGATTGAAAGTTTATTTCAAACAGGCATAACTCATTTCTAGCTTACCAAAAACTTCCCAATGTTTTGTAGATTGTTTCGTATACACTTGAATATGTGGGGTGGGTCTATCACTGAATAGATCACTCGAAAAGGGTCACATGGATGTTCAAATGATGTTCTTGTGTTTTTCATTTCACCGCATATGCCTAAAAGTGATATATCATATGAGTTTAGGCAGTTTATTTTATCATGTATACTCTAGATACAAATATGTACTTTAGTAATTGCCTTACCCAATAATTTCAAAGCTGACCGGTTGCTTGTTGAGTTGTGACATGTCACTGCGTCCACAATAGCTCCGGAATCGAACAAGTTCACAATGCACTGCAGCAGCAATTTTGCAATGATTGAACCTGGAGCAGAACTTGAAGTACAGAATGTGCCTACTGTCCGAGACCAACCGGCTAAGAAAGGTTGGAATAGGAAAACTAGCACGTGGTCAGCATCTCGCTCGTTGTCTAATGGTCTTGTGTGCTCCCCAAAATCGACTTTTCCCACGAGTTTCATGTCAGACTCCCTTGGGTGCAGGCTTTTTCGTACACTCATTTCGTCGAACATTAACACTCCTATAGAAGAGAGAAAAAAAAATGAAATCAACTTGTTGAAGGAATATAAAGAAAGCATGATGAAGTGATGGAGACACTGGTTATAAACCTCGTCGTTCCCTCTCAGGGCAAGCAAGCAGCTTTTTCTTTAGTACGGAAAATAAGTCTGAATCAAACCCAAAGTCCGCTTTTAGGTTTTTCATGTAGGTGTACAATGTGCGCACATTTGGCAAAGGTAGGTAGTCATTCTCATGAAGAAATGTGTACACTGCAGTCGACTTAATCTTCAAAAGAAGGCAGTCATTCAGCCAATCTTTGTTGTACCTGTTGGAAAAGGGTGCGCAAAATTGTTTTGCATTAAAAACATGTTGAAATGTGTTTGAAAGCATACAGTCTTATCATCATAGTGCTTTTCATGCTTACTAAACCATGCAGCTTGGTTGTTAATGTAAAGACACCTTGCATATAGCGAAAACCGCTAAAATGCCTCAATGCCCGAGTATATACACACTCACAGGTATGTGCATAGACCACACGCCTCTAAACAGGCTGCCAAACGTGCAAGAATTACAAAAATCCATCAACCAATTGGTCCAGCCACGAGGAATTTGTTGCTTTCAGTGCTGAGCAAAGCAGTTTTGTTGTGATCCTTGTTGTGAACACAGATAGGTGTTAGAGTGCGAAGGTGTCGGACCAATGGCGTCCTAATATAGGATACGATTTCAAGTAAGCAAACAGATAGAAGAGGCACTGATATAATTTACAGTATAGGCAGTAAAAGGGTCGCCCCTTTGGGCAATGGTTAACAACCTTTAAGGCGTATAAAGGCACACTATTTTTAAATATTTAGATAAATTTATTACCGCACAGCTTAAGCAGACTTCGCGTTTCCTTTCATCAAACATTGATCTAGGACAAGCCTCCTGCGATCAGTAAGCTTCCGGAGGCTCTGCTCCGATGAGTCACAATGTCCGATGAGTCACAATGCTTTGCGCACACAGGCACATGCTTCGAATCGAATCTGAAGTCGTCCGTTTCTTGCCGTCATATGGCTCGCTTCCAGTGCTCGAACTGCTCGCGAACACTCGTCATGCAAAACAACCTTTTCGCTAGTGCCATTGTAACCGGAACGGCACCCTGGTACACAGCACCTGAAAGGTATTGTCACGCGAACGTGCCGCTTCGAATGTACATTACTAGTAGTGGGCTTTCACCTAAAAAGAAATCACAAGCACAAAGTACCCATGCAGACTTTCCGCTTGCGCCGGCTGCATGCGCAGTCTCTCTAGAACACGGACAGCCCGGCAAAATGAGGAGACATATAAAGCTCGCCCATAGCGTGACGGCGAAGTTTCGTGACCAGAAAAAGTATTGAAGGACTATGGCGACGGGCATCTCGCGGCTTATTCTATCGGCCGACCACTGTTGCCCAGTGCTCCGATCCCGCCAGCATCGAGTACTCGCTGTCTCCAAACGGGGGGAGTCACACCAGAGCCGACCGCCCGAGCTGAATGGATCAGCTCTCCACTTCGTGTGAAGGACGCCAAGATGACATCGGGCTCCCGGGGGTAGCCAGCGTTGAAAGCGGTGGAGTCTGAAGCGGCCGGTGACGGGCCGCTTCAGACTCTGCCGCAGCCCCTCTGGTCAGAAACGGGGTTACAGGCCTTCTGGTTTCGTCTTGAACTGGGGTGCCTGCTGAAGACCAAGGCGAGCGAGGGTTGTAATTCAGGGGAGGGGACTGATGCCGGTGGGGCCATTGCCGGAACTGACGGTATGTTGAACGGTGGCTTATCCAACACTCATTCATTCAATAATTCATTTATTAATACTGTCAGCCCTGTTTAGGGCTATAACAGGACTGGAAGATACAACGTAAACATACTGGCAATGTATGTAAAGAAAAAAAAAATAAGGTTTAATCGGGTATGTCACACTTTTGACGACATAAAACACACCTTTATAACATCAGAGCTCTAGCAGTACTATACAAAAAATATATGAGACATTTGGGAACAGTTACAGTTGCAAAAAGATGGAAACAGTTGTTCAAACAAAAAAAAACCCTTTAGATGCAAAAAGCACACACAAGAGAAATCAGGTTTGATAAATAGTCATGCTTTCAGGTAGTCATGAATTTTACTAAAAAAATGTCTAAGGTAGGCGAGGTTACAATGTCAGCCCCGCCGTGGTGGTCTAGTGGCTAATGTACTCGGCTGCTGACCCGCAGGGCGCGGGTTCGAATCCCGGCTGCGGAGGCTGCATTTCCGATGGAGGCGGAAATGTTGTAGGCCCGTGTGGTCAGATTTGGGTGCACGTTAAAGAACCCCAGGTGGTCTAAATTTCCGAAGCCCTCCACTACGGCGTCTCTCATAATCATATAGTGGTTTTGGGACGTTAAACCCCACATATCAATCAATCAATCAATCAATCGAGGTTACAATGTCATCGGGTAACAAGTTACATTGAGCAATGGTTTTAGGAAAAAGCTAAATTTAAAGCAATTATTTTGGGCAAACAGCAGGGAAATGTACATGTTATGACGATGTCTGTAAGTTTAATTGTGTTTTATTTCAGTATTCATCCTGATTTATTTTTATGTTGTGGTGTATAATTTCATACAGATACTTCAGTCGCTCGAAAGAGCTTCGGTCACTCGAAAGAGCAAGTTTGCGCAACTCAGAAGGTGAATTGCATCGTTTGTACTTGTTAAAAATAAACCTCGAAGCAAGCCTTTGTACTCTGTCCTGTTTGATTTTTTTGATTGTGTATCAAACATACAATTTGAGCATACTCAAGAATAGGGCGTATCAACATTTTGTATGCTAGGCTTTTAATATCTGTAGAGGCATATCTTTGGTTACGCCTAAGCGCCCAGAGACCCTTATTGGCTTTAGAAGATACATTGTCGATGTGGGTATCCCAGCGGAGGTCATGCGTAATTGTTAAATAAACCAAGATATTTAAGCTTTTTGATGTTCATTAGAATGTGGTTGCCAATAGAATACTGAAAGTGGAAGACATTTTTTTTGCAAGAGACGCACATGTAGACTGTTTTAATTAAATTTAATTCCATTTGCCAGCTTTCGCGCCAGTGTTAATTTTTTTTTAGGTTTGCGTTGAGCTCAACTTGGCCTGAGGGTGTGTGTATTGCGTTATACAATATAGTCATTAGCATATAGCCTAACCGGCACTGTGAGATCGCGGGGTAGGTCGGTCATAAAAATTAAAAAGAATACAGGTCCCAAGATGCTCCCTTGAGGGACTCCTGAAAAGACAGGGCGCATGTTAGATTGTGGACTTCCCAAACGGACGAATTCATGGCACCCATAAAGGTATGAATGAAACCACTGGGTTAAGGAAGCATTGTTGAATATCACAGCAATTTTCTGTAGTAATTTAGGATGTGACACCTTGTCGAAAGCTTTAGAAAAATCCAAGCCTATGATATCTGTTTGACTACGAGAGTTTATGGTTTGGACAAAGTTGTGCACTACTTCAATTAGCTGACTAATAGTTGATAGACTTTGGTTGTGAGTGTAGCAGGTTCTGATGGTCGAGGTATGTCATCAGATGATTAGCAACAATGTGTTCGAGCACTTTCGAGCTAGTAGAAATCAAAGAAATTGATCTGTAGTTTTTACATTGGTTCTACAGCCAGACTTGTGTATAGGTATGAACTGCGTTTATTTCCACTGACGCCGAAAGCATCCGGTGTTCAGCGATGTCTGAAAAATGAGCTTCAGGTATTTCGTAACCCAGATTGCGTATCTGTATAAAAACTTGTTGGGGATCTGATCAGCCCCGGACTTCTCTTGATGTCGATGTGCAACAAAATATTTAGGGCTTCCTCTTCGGCAATTTCTAAGTTCTCGAGCGGAGTACGCACTGACTCATTAGCAAAAGCAGCAGCCAGATCGTTATCTCGGGTGAAAAGGGACGCGAAAAAGGAATTAAATTTGTCGGTGTTATTCTGGGAGGCCAGTGACGCTCTTGATCTTGTTGGCGGGTTGACATAGCGCCAAAACTTTGCAGGAGCCTCTTTCAGAAATTGGGGGAGTTCAACATAAAATCTAAATTTAGATTGAGTTACCAAGTCTCAGAGTTGTTTGCTTAAGCTTTGAATAGTGCATTTGTTTTCAGGTGAAGAATTAGTTGAAAGGGTTTATTATTTTTTTTTTGCTTTAGTTTCTGCTTTACATGGATTATTTTTCTCGGGATCCAAGGGTGTCTCTTTTTCTATAATTTTTGTACGGGAATGAATTTTTGTATGCAATGCGAGACCACGTTCGAAAAATATGGCCATAAATTGTCCGCAGTTTCCCCAGACTGATGGAGGGAGCAAATCGTCATAGGAGTTGTCAAGATGTTCCAAACGGCCACATCATCGGCCGCCTGAAAGTTGGGAACCAACTTGAAAGGAATGGGATGATAAGTTTCCCTGCCGCGGTGGTCTAGTGGCTGAGGTACTTGGCTGCTGACCCGCAGGTCGCGGGTTCGAATTCCGGCTGCAGCGACTGCATTTCCGATGGAGGCGGAAATGTTGTAGGCCCGTGTGCTGAGATTTGGGTGCACGTTAAAGAACCCCAGGTGGTCGAAATTTCCGGAGCCCTCCACTACGGCGTCTCTCATAATCGTATGGTGGTTTTGGGACGTTAAAACCCCACATATCTATCAATCAATGAGATGGTAAGTTCAGGGTGAGTATGGTAGCCTCGTGATCCAATATTCCACCTGCTACTTCGCAGCTTTGAACGAGAGGCATCATATGAGCAGACATAAATATAAGATCAAGAAGCATCTCACGAATCTCAGATTGCCTGGTTGGTTCAGGTACCAGTTGGTTTAAGTTAAAGCAGTACCCAAGCTCTAAAAGATGCTCGCTTTTCTTCACTTCAGTGCCGCCTGGGGAATAAAAAAGCCAGTCAATGCCTGGTAGGTTAAAATCGCCGACTAATATAATGTTATTATGGTGTCTAAAATCAGATTCCATAAGATTGCAATTTTTACTAGCACGTCTGCTGGTGAATCGTGTGGTCTATTAATGCCACCTACGAAAACTTTGCGTTTGCTTAGTTCAGTCTCTATCCATATAGCCTCAATGTCATCGTCACTTTGATGCGGTAGTACTCGGCATGTTATATTTCCTTTAAACAAAATGGCTACACCGCCACCTCGCCCTCTACGATTCTTTCTAACAATAAAATACCCGGAAGGTGAAACATCAGTGTCGGGAATGTCTCAATGAAGCCAAGTTTCAGTTATCACCATGACATCTGGGTCATGTTTAAGGATGACACTTTTGATTTCTTCGGACTTATTTAAAATGCTTCTAGCATTAACGTTAACGATTTTGAAAGGGTGAGTGACTGAATATTTGGGTCAGTTCTGATTCCCTAGTGGGATTATGCAGCAGGCATATCTTTCATTTGTGGCTTTATTCCACCCGAACAATTCATTGTTAGCCTCTATTTTATCGAACAGTAGCTTCACTTTCGCACCTTTTATTCTTTCTTCAACGCATGGCTTCCAGAGGTTTCTGTGGATTTCTGCAACCCTTTTTGAGAAATCTTCACTGACACTGAGTTTAGTACCTTTAAGCTTATAGCAATGCTTGAGGACTTAATCTCTGTAGCTGAGGATGATAGGGCAATCTCTACCCAGTGTTTTTTTTATATTGAGCCTGTGCACTCATTTAATAAATGTAAGATTTTCGTTTTTAATCTTAAAAAACACACTTTCATTGAGTTTTCTCAACAGCACTTCTTCGGATTTCTGCTCCTCTTCTTTTATAGCTCTGACGATGAAATTGTTTTTCCTAGATCGATTCTACAAGTTGTCAATCTGTTATTCGAGGTACTGAATGTCATGATTATTACGGCTAACAAGTTTTTCAAGTTTGTCGATCCTGTCTCGAGTTTCATCTAGGCTTACTAGTTTGTTCTCTATTGCGGCAAGTCGGGTTTGAATTTGTTGGATACTAGTCTCAGAAGAAGCTTGTTTGTTTTGAATATCTGTTAGTTTGGCAAGGATAGTTTTTTGTGTTTCAAGCACTTCCTTGATTAGTTGTTCAGTACCAGGTCCTGGCTTTGATTCGTCGCGCGAAAAAGACAATAGAAAGTCAGCCAGGGTGAAACAATCAACCAACAATAATACTATTTGTGGACACGGCAACACAATTATAAATTGGTTATCACTACGGAAACAATGTATCTTGCCACTAACCTGCATGAACAAAGGAACAGTCGGTTACACGTAGTCACGACAGTGTTGTTGTGTCCTCTGGCACCAACGGAGGATGCTGGGTGTTTTTATGCAAGGGGGGGGGGGGTGGAGGGAGTGGCGCTATCGCAGTGAGGCGTCAGTGTCGAGGTGCCCAGCAAGGGTGCGCAAAAGATGTGTAGAAGCATGTGTCCATGATGCGGCTATAGCTGATCGTCGAAGTGTGCATAACATTTTTCCGCTCGAGCTGAAGGCTGCGTGGTCAAGTGTTCAGTATTCCGGCGATCGTCATATCCCACACAGCAGTTCGCGGCGCCCGAAAAGAAGAGCCATGCGAGCACCTGCACGAAGAAAGGAACAGTCGGTGACATAGTCACGACAGTGTTGCCGTGTCCACTCGGAGCGCGCCGCCGTCGTAGAGGAAGTAGATCCTGTCTACGACAGTCGGGTACAGAGTCGTGGTCCATGTGTGAAGGCTCGTTGAGATAGAGCCATCCCATTTGTCTGCGATCCAGTATGCCAAATTTACAATCACTGCATTGACATCGGGCTCATTCGAACTGACCCCTGTAGTGGTCCGGACGTACTCAATGGCAGGCAGGATGGCGTTTTCTGCGATGCCTGTATTGTCCGTGACCTAGCTCACGATTTGTTCGTTGCTGATTCTCTCAAAAGTCACGGGGGCATCACGGGGTATAGGGCCTTGGTTGGACTCAACGTCTTCATCACGGCACAGGTCACAGACCCAACCACAGGACCCGGGGGCACAATACAAACAGGAGAAAAGGCTCATGTTCCGTAGAACACCGTCCAGACACACATCTTGCTGGACACTGTTTACTTTGCAGGCAGCGAGCCAGCACCACTTGCCCATGCAGTGGGCCAGAGCCGGGAAACGCAGCCAATGATGGTATTCTTCTATGAGCAGACGAACTGCCCCTGAGTGGTTGCCAAGAATGACAGTCTTGGCGATGTCTTCTTTGGGTGTGGAGTCACGCTAGGCGGCGTGCAACCCGTTTCAAGGCCTCTTGGCCGTCACGTTCGCAATGGGCGCGGGACTTGCCTCCCAGAAGAGGGCGGCGGCGAGCCGCCTCTTCTTGGTCAGTGTTATGGTGGCGCCGGCGCTGGGCAAAGTCAGAGGTGGGGGAGATGAGCTGGCGCTTTCCCTGACGTACGGAGGGCCTGGCTACGAGGCCTGTGAGCTCATCGAAGTCTCTGGCTTCCAACTTGATGGTTTCTAGTTCATCCTCAAAAAGCACGGAGAACTGGTTCTTCACCTCCACGCTGTATCGGTCTTTCAGGTTGACTGTGGGGGGGGAGGCTTCTCGTAGTTGAGGTCGAACGAGACCTCTTGATCCACGAGGTAGATGTTATTGATAACCTCCATGTCAACCAGAGCACCCCGGATCTCAATGTTGGGCTGTCCTATATTCCATTCGTCGGGGTGTCGCAGTACGTCGAGAGCCAGGCTGCGCTTCATGCAATTGCAGAACTTATCGGCGTTTGTCATCGTGGGCTTGCTGCGTGCGTTGTGAAACAGCCCGTGTTGACAAGGGGCCTGTGCCAGCACGTTGCCGTAGCCCGCATAGGGGACGGTCTAGAAAGTGCTCGCCGCCGTCAACTCATCCTAAATAAAACGGTCTCAGCAGGGACCAGTGTGACAGGTGCGGGCGGGGCTGGTGGTAACTCTATGGGGTTGGCTCAAGCTGCTCCAGCATATGTCTTCTCTTCGTACTGGATGACCGCTTGCCGGCTCTGCTCAATGAACAAGGCACGATGAATTGCCTTTTCTTGTTCCTTCTTCTTCTTCCTCTGTTCTTCTTTTTGCAGGATCTGGTCCGCGTCCTCTGTTCTTTTCCGCAGTATCTGGTCCGCGTCGTACACCAGGTTTCTTGGTGGCCTAGGCGTAGGATTGTTTTGTTGAAGTCGAAATGGTTGACATTGCCCGATCTTTGCCTTTGCCTTCCGGCGTGGCCGCCCCTGAGGTGGCGCTGGACAACGTTACTGAAATGGCTTCAGTTGTAAAACTCTCCGCCGGCGCCCCTGCTGCCGGTGTCTCCACTCCTCTGCCCACCGCCAGGTGGCGGCACCGCTCCATCTTGCTTCGCAGCAGATGCTCCGCCGCAGCCAGCTGCGGCCTAAATCTCTCGCGGACGGAGTGTTTGTGGCTGTTTCACGCGTATTTTCACGTCTTCTGGCGTTCTGCGTTAAAGAATTCGTGATACCAGGCGAAACCGGTATTTACCCACAGCGGCTTGGTATATTTCCTCGCATATTTCACTTCAAAACTGGGTCTCCGCCGCTGTTTCAGGAATGTAGCAGTTAGATACACGGGTACTTTTAAAGGCAATTCGATGATGCCCGCATAAAGTTTGTGAAAGTGCTAGAGGCGCCCGAAAAGTGTTTACACTCTGGCCAATTCACACTTCATTCTTTACAGGCTGGTATCGCGTGCCTGTGAAAGATGTGCGGCGGTTCGCCTGTTTCCGCCACTATCAAAAGGTGGCTAATTCACTCCTGAGAAGTAATGGAAAAATATCTCCGTCCCGATTTTTAAAGCGAAAATTATATGGCTACGGTTCCATGTACTTTACTGTCCGGGGACGAGGGCTCCCACTGTCTCTGAAGCGCGTGATGCGTTGGAAAAGGAACGTCCAATGTGTTTGCTAATAACACGCGGTCACCACCAAAGCCGCACGCCGTTAAAAGCGTGATTTAGAACCCGAGCGTATACGGCTAATCAACAGGATATGCACCACCGTCAATATTACAATGTGACTTAGATTTTAAACCTTCTGACCCTTGGATGTGCTCTTTGAGGTGATTACAGTTAGTAACCACTATTTTCAAAGTTGCTGAAAAAAAAGTGTGTGCACGTGCGCACACGCATTTCTATATTAGAAATTATTGCCATCCACGATCACGACGAAATATTGTTCTTGCCTTTCTCCTATACTCCGTATCAATCCCATGTCGTGTGTTAAAAAGCTTTCGTGGTCATCCACCTTTACGTGAATGGAAAGGTTCGCGAGTTTTTTGTTCTCTGTATGTTACAATGCGACTTAATGTGATTGGGGTCAGTTGTCAACTAGCTAGTGAAAACACCTTTGATTTAATCTTATTTGGGTCAATTGTCAACTAGCTTTACGATTCAAAAAACGAACAGCCCTACCGTTAAGAATCAACAACTCACGTTTTGAAATGAAATGACTTTATTTTAAAAAACAAAACAAAAACAAGCGCTATTCTATGGGAGATATTCAGGGGAAAAGGTTGTGGGTACGCAACTTGACTGGCCCTAAAATAGATGGCAGGCTGCAGCGGAGCAGGAGCACTTACTGCCAAGGGAAAAAAAATAAATAAAAAGAAAGAGGAGAGAAAGAGGAAGCAATGCACAACTGACAAATACTACAGGTTACAATCCCAGAATTTCACAAATATGTATATATGTATAATGTGGACATAGCTATAACACCTAAGCAAAAACAGACAATGAAATTCCCTTCACACAAGCTATGTACAATATAATTTCTGGCAAAGAAAAGTGCCTCCACGGTGGAAGCCTACAGCAGCTTTGCCCGCTTTCTCGCTGCCTTTACTTGAGCACTGGAACTTCGATGCTGCTCCAGAAATCTGGAGAAGTGAATGTGTGTTACAAGGTAAAACCTAATAATGTGTGCACTGAGCTCCTGATAGTGCAAGGGGCACCCAACACGACTAAGCGTATTTTCTGACAACTCTTCTAGAATTCTCCAGAACAGGTTGACAAAAACCTGGTTTGCCTTAGTGTGCCGCTCTATGACGCACTCGATGCCTGACAACATGCACGTTAAAGCTGCAGATGGATGCTTAAGAGCGCCAGGCACAAAAGACCTTAACTCAACGAGGACGGCGGTAGGTGCAGCATCTGATGCAGCTTCCAAAGTACAATGGCAATCACTGCAGCTCGTCATCTTGGCTGCCTTCTTAACAACGTAACCGCCAAGATAGTACAGAACAGCCGTAGATGCAGCTGAGCGCCTGTCGCTGCGTTGGAGTGCGTCGCCATCCACGTCCTCCTGCAGCTCAATCTGACCAATAACCGTGGCCAGCTTCCGCTGACGGTCTTCTTTTCGGGACAAAGCCTCCAACTTCTTGGCGCTGAGGCTCTGCTCCACACTCACTAGGACTGGATCCGCCTCACCGGTGCAATTGCCTTTCGTTGCCAGTTTGAGTGGGGTGTAGAGGCTCGGTAGCCTAAAGATCTGCCCGAAGTGCGTGATTGTCGGGTGATCTTCATCACCTCCAAAGCTTCTCACCACACCAAAGAAGCGCTGAAAAAAAGAGAGAAAGTAAGTCTTTGAACACAGTAGCCAAAAATGGTAATTTCAAAACAAAGAAGCCCTATGAGGGCTACCTCTAATCGGTCCTGGTTAAGCTTCGCGGTCAGCACGTATCTGACGTCCTTGTTGTGTAGCCAGGTGATAATGTCAATAACTGACATTAGCGTCACCCGAAGAGATTCAGTAGTCATCTGGCTGGCAAATAGCTTCGTGTTGTTAACACTCTCCTCCTCTGTTGAGTTCAGCGTGTCAAGAAACTCGATGATGACCTGGAATACCAAGTGCAATGGTGTGTAGGACATTGTTTAAAATAGTAAACACTTTGAGCATGTAAAAGCGTTTTGTTATACCTTCATTTGCGAAAATTCTTGCGGATGCCTTCTGCTGGGAACTTCGCATTCAAAGCGTCGAAGAGGTCATTCATTTTCCTTGTGAAGCTTTCCGTGCCTTCCGTGTCTTCAAAGCCAGGCTCTTCTTGTTCGCGGTAAAACTTCAGGCCCATGGCAACGCTCCTGCTGAATAGCTGGAAGAATGTTAAGGGGGGACATAGCTTTGGGATCGCGAAAAATGGCAAAAAAATTGATTTTTTGAAACTCAAATTTTCAGTTTCTGGAACCCTTTTTCTATCTGGTTCCAAAATATCTACACTGAAAACTGCGCAAAAGTGCTTCAGAAAATTCGTTTTACCCACCTAGGTAGCAAAAATTTTTCTGAAAATGGCGAGAAAACGGCGATTTTCAAAAAATTATAGCTTCGCTGGAGTGTACTAGAAGGATCTGAGTGGGACAAACGGAGCGCTCTTGGCGAGGCGGCACTCGTTGATGGAGTAGAGGGCGCTGCGGGCGAAGTGGATTGGTCGCGACCGAGCGTGGCGGGGTGCGTCGGCTACGCTTTCTCGCGTTTCGCCCTGTTTTTCTATTTACAGGATCTACATACAGACATTAGAGTAGAAGAAAAGAACTGAGAATGAATTCGAAGTGACTTATAAGGCTTTCCAACGAAAGCGTGCCGTGTATTCTTTTCCGTGTTCCCTCTAGAACACGGACAGCGATGCGTCAATGATACCAATTGACTGATCGGGTCATATTTCTCTAAGAAATGGCCCACTAAAAAGTGTCGTGGTGGCAACTGTATAAATTAGAAGTCAATGCGGTGTCAGTGCGCTAATTTTCTATCATGGAAATTTTCAGCGGCAGTCGTTCGCTTGTCTGAACGCCAGAGAGTGATAGCTGCCGTTGACGTACTACTTTTGCACAGCTTTTCGCACACCCCTCGAAACTGTCGTGATACTTTAGTATCCTTTTTAATTATTGCAATCACTTAAGATATTTTGAGCATGCTGCGACAGCACGCAAGATTACTCAGATACGCCGATAATGTGCTACACAGAAATAAACTACCAGCGCTAACCTTGTAAACAATTTATTGCTTTTAACCACGGTTTCAAAAAAAAAATGTGGAGCTTAAATGTTATAATAAACGCTATGGTGTAGGCTACCAAAGTGGGGAGTGCAGAGTGAGAGTGAATAACCGAGAATAATGCTTTGACAGAATTAAAGGCCGATAACAAGGGTTTCTAAGATTGCTGTAATTGATTCAATTAGGAGAAAATAAGTGTCCAGATTTGCAACAGAAGGCCCACTTGACTATGGTCTAGTGGGCCTTCTGTTGCAAATCTGGACCCTTATTGGCTTTGGACTGAATGTACAAAGTTTTCGGCCATTTGAGTCAACAGAACAAACGAATGCCGGTCAACGTGTTTATTCACAAGAGCCAAATGTCATTCCACTCAAAAACTGATGCTATGACTAATCCTGTAATGCCATGTGCACCTGCGCACTTTCAAAAGCTGTGCCATTTTGCGCCTTTCTTCTTTTGCCTTGTTGACACCCTTTATTAGGAAGTGCAGGCGAGTGACAATGTAGAATCGCAAAATCTTTGCTTTCACTTCAGCTTCATGCGCGGCACAGCCAATAATTTTGTCTTTGCCCTTCACAAGTGACAGTACGTCCAAAATGCTGTCGGCATGCAGGCGGTTCATGCTGAAGCAGCCCGTGAAGACGCCCTCTAGGTAGTTGACGAATTCAAAGAGCTCTTTTGACGGATAAAGCAATCAACCTTTGTCGCAAAAACTTGTAAATGCAGCCTGTGTATCGGCTCTGCCTTCTGACGCCGGAACAAGCAGGAGGGTGCGGCATGTATCACACCCAGTCTTCTCCACACACTTCTTGGCCACATACCCTGCCATGTGGTAAACCAGACGAGAGTTGCTGTTTTTTTGCACGAGGCTGTGATGTTCAATGGGGAAAGTTGGCTCCTGGCAGGCAGCATCGTCCAGACTGTCGAGGTCGCCTAGTGCAACATGCTTTTCAATTGTTTCTTGCAAGCTTGCTTGTTGCAGTTGTGCATCCCCTGTGTCCAGAAGTGCTGTCAACACCACTGGCTCCACACTGCTACCACTCACTGGTCTTGCCAAACTATAAAAGCTGAGGCAATTGACCGTAATCAGGAACTGCTCTGGTGTTGGGTGATCATTGCAGCCTGATGACTGCCGCACAATCCCGGACAGGTTCTCCACTGGATCTTGACTTAGCTTTGCAGTCATCAGGTACTGGTAGTGAAGCTCCTTCGTGACATACTGCAGCAATGACAGTACGCTAGACAGCGTCACCCGGAAGCCAACAGCTGTTGATTTGCTAATAAATCTAACATCGTTGTCAACGTGCTGCTCCCACTTTGTTATGTACTTAAGGAAGTTTGACAGCGTGACAACTCCTCTTGAGTTGGGCCACAGTGCTTCGGATTTAAAGCGGGATGTCATCACCTTAATCAGTTCATTCATCATTCTGAAACAAATAGATCACAGATACATGAGATTATCATAAGTACGTGGGTTAGGAAGACAAGGTAACAACAACAGCCTGAGCAGGTCATAATTTTTGTGACTGAATCAACCAAAATACCTGAAGAATGCTTCTGTCGCATCTATGGCTCCTTTTCCATAACTTGACTCTATAGTGCCTTTGTAGTGGTGCAGACCACGCAACACATGGTCACCAAAGAGCTGAAAAGCTAGGGAGACTCGTATCTTTTCAAATCCATTTGGCTCCAGATGGCTAGCGGTCAACCCTGGCATTGCCTTCAGCGTCACATTATCCTTGTCATGATTGAAGGCTTCTTTGACGAAGTATGGAGAGACCTGCATTAAGAAAGCCATGGTGAGTCACTTCCCAGACTTTTTAAGGTCAACTCCACAAGAGGAAAAAAGAGCCTTACCCGTCCATCTGGTGTGTTGAAGCCGCCCTTCAGCAGGGAGTTACGTAGGCACTTCATCAGATGCGGGAAGTCTGAAAGGAAATGAAGTTCCCTTTTTCCATCAACAGGGTGCTTGACCTTACGTGTAATCTTGCTGGCAGATCCTTGAACACCCATTAGCGTCCACATCTTCCTGTTCCATGTGGCCCCATCACATGTCACAAAGTGTACAAAGAGTCCCGCTTGCTCTGCCAGAATTGTCGCCTCAACAAGAATTTTGCACAGAAGTTCCCCTTTTACATTTCCATTTGCGGCAAAAACTCCCAGGATTTGGGAAAACTTTCCGGCAAACGGTACAAACATCACAACCATTCCATGGTCGCATGGAAGGCCAGCGTCCTTGGCAGGTGTGAATGGTCCTAAATCCACAAATCCACGCAGCTTACCAGTTTTCTCAACAGACAAGTGTTCCGACAATTTCATCTCGTCAATGAGAAGTCCACCATGACGTTTGAAGGAGTCCATTGAGCTGGTTTTTGCTTTTAAGGTATCCAACATTTTTCTGCAGAAACCAAAGCCTGTCTTGTACGCTGCTGTGTACTTCTTTAGTGTAGTGTTGCTGGGAAGTACAAGGATATTTTGTTTCCTGATATACCTATAAAGCTCGGGGCTCTTCATCTTCATGAGTATGCATTCAAGCATCCATTCTTTCGTAAACTGCATGCCTCTTGTACTCTTGCGTTTTGAGGCTGCAAAGCAGTGACGCACGCTCTCTTGCTGCTTTTCTGGTAGCATGGCTATCTTCTCTTGTAGCGCTTCCATTTTTATTTTGGCATTTTGAGCCTTCATTCTTTCTATTTGGCCATGTAAGCTCAACAGTTTCTTACACAAGCGTCATTGCCTTTGTAATGCGCATCTAAGCTTTTGCGCTGCTGTGATGGCTTGTTTGTGACGACGATTCCTCAGACGAGATAGTCGTGTCAGCAGGGACTTTCGTAGGTAGGGACATGGTAGGCATGGTGCTCCTAAAAAACAAAAAAGCAACGTGTCACAAATTACCCTCTTTTTGCAGTGGACAACCTTAGAGAAATGGCCAAAAATCCCTTGTCACCATGCATATCTAGAACATCTAAATTTTTATGTATGGGGTTACGGTCATTACAAAGCAGGATATCATTCCATACGCAATGCAGCAAAACCTAGACTAGACCATCAAGTTGCATGCAGGCTCTATAACAGCGAGACATGTAGTATCTCAGATGCATCGAAGCAAGTAAGTACTGCTCTTTCATCACAAATAAGTCCCTTTAGAGTGATGGGTAGCCATCCCATTGCATAAGCATGCAGTAAAAACTATGTTGGCATGTACGTATTGCAGCGGTCGGCCTGATTTACATGTTGCTGACCATGTTACGAGGCTGTATAAAAAGGTGAACACAAACATTTTTCTATCAATATTTGTGCTGAAATTAAATCATCTATTAAGTTACATGAAGCATACACATTTCGGGAAGCGTGCAACGGTTGATGCATTCAAAAGAACACTACTTTGCATGCGACTTTGATTCCAGGTTACCTTCGGCAGCCGTCGTTCCTGCGCACTTCTTGTTGTAGAATGAGCAGTCTAATACAGTTGTCTGGCCCAGCAGCTTCGTCGTTAAATCCTCTTCGGTGATAGACGAAGTGCTGAGTGCACCTGGACATTTCAGAAATTTAGATGCTTGAAGAAAGGCTTCCTCTGCCTGCAATACAGTTCTCACAAGTCCTTCAGAGACTGGCTTTCCGTTCAGAAATGTTTTGTAACTAGCCTGCTCGATCACGCTCATGTGAAAAAGGACTGCCCTCTCTGAAGTGATAGTGCCAGAGCACGTATCCAACTGCGACAGTGTATAAACAGCGCCTTCATAGTTAGAGAATTGGTGCACCGACCAATATTTACACGGAGTCCTCAGTTCTCGCAAGTTTTCTAGTTTCAACGACGCTGTCGACACGTCGTGCACGTCGTCTTGACTTTCAAAGTCATCGTCGACAGGCGTACTCGTGCAAGCTTTCTTGTTATTCTGGGGTCCCGGCACGGTAGGCGCTTCCCGTTTACGAGGGGCGTGTTTAGGAGACAGTTTCGTGCTCAAATATTTCGGAGCGTTGGGCTAGATTGTAGGCACTGCGTCTGGCGTTAGCGCGGGAACACCACGGGCGATTCTTACTTCTTTGCCGTCAATGATGTGAACGTAGTCACGCAGTATGTAGCGGTCCTCGAAGTGGAGCTCGCACACTGCACAGTTTTCCTCGAGAGCTTTGTCGCTGCGATGGAGGTTCCGTTCCCAGATTTGTCTTCTACGTTCATCTTTTGGAACGCTAAAAAGCGACAGCTTCCTATCTGCTTTGACGCCGGCATAGCCTGTGCGGCATCCCGGCGCATAGCAATGGCGAAGCCTAGCTTTAGTCATGCCGAAGTCGTTGGCACTCACTCATTTGGGCATTCAAGGCTCCTACCACAGCACAGTAGCACACAGAGACGAAACAGCAGCAGCGCTCACGCACACATTACGAG